>NC_080421.1:88916667-90294167 GCF_029873635.1 Malania oleifera
CCGTAGGCGCCAAATTCACCATTGCAGCCGCTCCCGCTGCCTGGGCCTCCGACTAGCAGCCACCACGGCAGCGCCGGTGCTGCAGCTGCTGCTGCTGCTCTCTCTCTCTGATCTCCTGGTATGCTCTCTCTCTCTCGGCAGTGCAGGGCTGCCAAGGCATCCGTCGGGCGCCGTTGCCCCTTTCCCTTGTTCTAACCTTATTACACATGTTTTTCTTTATTATTTATCCTTGTTCTGCGGTTCAAACACGGCACTTCATTTTCTCCTAACTCTCTCTCTCTCTCTCTCTCTCTCTCTCTCTCTCTCTCTCTCACACACACACACACACACGCACACACACGCATATTAATTAAAACAGGTTAGTTCGCAGCCGTACTTCCAACATCGAATTCTCATCAATCAAAACAGGGCTGAATACTCTTAAGGTAGCAATTTTATTTATTTATTTTTTTGGAACTCTAGTTCTCGATTATCCCTCCATTTTCCTTCGTTGAGTTTCTCGGCAACAAAACAGACTGAATTTTTCCAAGTGCGAATTTAAGCTTTATGTTTCTTAAGATTAACTTTCAGTTCTAATCTAATTATTAACTTGAGAATTTGGACTTTCTAAGCGTTGCATTGTAGTCGAAGTACTTCTTGTGCTGCATTGTTGAGTGAAAGGATGACATCAATGGGACAGCCGCCACTATCTTCTTTGAAGAGACGGGATTCATCTGCAATAAGGGAAGGTGATCAGCTAATTATTACTCCTTTAGGGGCTGGCAATGAAGTTGGTCGTTCCTGTGTTTATATGTCTTACAAAGGGAAAACTGTATTGGTATGTTTCAAGATAAACTCCACTCTTTATTTATTTATTTTTAGCCAATTCTTGTTTTTTTTGACCCGGGTTATGGAGGTTTTGTCTTGACATTTATGTTTTCCCCACCTTTAATGGGCTATAGTTTGATTGTGGAATTCATCCCGCTTACTCTGGCATGGCTGCTTTACCATACTTTGATGAGATTGATCCTTCAACCATTGACGTGCTTCTAGTTACGCAGTATGTTCTTCTTTTTTCTTTGCTTGTGTTGTACATTTATTTTCATATCATTTTATTTTTAAATTATTGGATTGCGTTGCTTATAATATATCAGCCTTAGATTTTTAGTTTTAGAAACAACATCATGAGTTTTTATTGAGGTGTGATTGCTATTTGATATTAGGTTCCTATGGCGTTGGATAGCATGAAATTCAAGCCTTGAAATTGGAATTGTAGATTTGGAGAAAATACAACACAAATTTCATTGCCTTCTATTGAATTCCTCACAATTCCAAACCCAATGCATGCATCCCATGTTTCCAATCATAGTGTATACAAAATTGATTGCTAGCATTGCAATTTTTGATCAAGTGTGGCTAAGATTTCTCTAGTTGTCATATAGCTTAGTTTTGTAAGGAGAGAATAAGAAATGGCGTGCATTGGCTCTGCAGTGGTGGACATGAAATTGGACGATGCATAGTAATTCAGGTTTCCTGAAATTGTCTAAGAAGATTTGCATTGTAGTTGTCTATCAGAGTTGTGAATATACATTGTCCTCGTAGAGGATCAGTTGGATCTAATAATCATTGTTTGATTTTTATTTTTTAGATATGATCTGAATCGACTGATGTAAAAAAAGTGTCGGGATCTAATCTCAGTGATTTGTTGAGGGTAATGGAGAGTCTATATGCTAATTTGGCTTTCATGTGTGTCAATGCGACATTATTATTCTTTTCCTTGTTTTGGAGGGTGGGCATGCAGTTTGAAGAGGGAGAGAGGGAGGTACGGGTGGTGGTTGATATCAAAGTTCTTTGACCAACGAGCTTGTGCTTGTGTACAATAAGTTCTTTTAGGGGGTGGAGGAAGGTTGAATAGGGTGTTTTTATTGGTCATCAATCCATTTTAGAAAATGGACACAAGTTTTTGACAACACACTTGACTTTTTTTTTACTTATATATAATATATATTATAACGGAAGCTCATGCTGAGCAATTCATATGTCTACGTGGAATGTTTAATGTATATATTTTGTTCTCTGTCTAAAACGTACCTTTTTTCACCGCCTGCATTGGTTTATAGTCTCTTCCCAAGACACAGCCTTTTCATTTCCCAATCCTTTTGTTGACCGCTTGCATTGGAACCTTTATAGCTTCTTCCCAAGACTAAGTCTTCTCATTTCCCAACAAGTTGACGACTATTCCTTCTTTCATAGAGCTAATTCAATCGTTCCTTTTTAAATTACCTTCAAGGCAATTTTTAACAAGCAAAGTCTTTGATTTATGGTTCCTGATTTTGAAAATTGCGAGGAATGGAAAATGAATTTGTTGTTGTTGTTGTTGTTTTTGTTCTGCTAGCTCCCAAAGTGTTTAATTTAATTAGTCTTAAAGTTAGACTTGGCTATTGGAGATATGTCATGGGTGTTGGAGATGCAGCCTGGAGTGGACACAAGGATCTGAGCTTCAATCTCACCGTAGCACAGATGTTCTTTTCGACTACACAGTAGGTGATCTATGTCGGTGACAACACCTTATCCTCTCCTAAGTGTCAGATTTTCCTAAATTCTTTTTCCATAATCCCTTAACAATCATTCCTTCTGGAAGTTCTTCATCCCCCTCCTCTCTCTCTCTCTCTCTCCTTTTTTTTTTTTAATTCTTTATATGTTTTCTTATTTTTTTTTTAATTAACTTTCAATTTTCAATCCTTTTAATTTTTTTTTTGTTGTTTATATTTAAACCAAAATTTGGCGCATGTTCATCTGTACATGCATCCTCCACCATATCATTTATGCATTATCAAGTTAGGCAGTTTGAGCTAAAATAATAAAGGCAACCCAAAGGCAAATATAATGTATATATATTAAAAAATAAATAAATAGATTTGTCAAAAATATCAAAATAAAAATTTTATAAATTTAACTAATAATATACCATACCCAGCATCGTGCGGGTTAATGTCTAGTTAGTTTATAAGCTTGAGACAAATTGACCAAAAAATATGAAAAATTGTTTCCCTTGAGAAACATTGGCTTTGATGGACAATAAAAATAATTCCTTGTCTCATTGTTCCTTTGACTGTATCAGCTGGAATCAGAGTAGAAGATGATCCTCAAATCTGCTTCAAAATATTATGAAAAGGTTGAGAGAAATTGGGTTAAAATTGGAGCTGTTATTAGTATAATGATTTGGAAGTGTATATGGGACTCCACAAAGCATCTTTGAACCCTTGGACATATCAAAAGATGATTTTGAGAATGAAGCTTATGATTTAGAGGAACCAAAGCCTTTTGATGAATGTGCTTCACCATAGCTGGAGTGACCCACTTCTACTTGACCATGGAGATGGCTAATTTCCATATTTTTCTGGTCCAAGAGCGACTCAAAATAATGTGCTCAATTGTTTCAGCCTGCTGCAGGCATACCAAGCACCTATTAACAAGAGCTAAAGCCCTATTTCTGGAGGTTGTCCATGGTAAGGATTCTCCCAAGAGTTGCCTCCCATGTGAAAATGCAACCTTTGTGGGGGCTGCAGATTTCCAAATGAGTTTCCAAGGGAACTTGCTGTTGCACTCAGGTGGGGAGCTAAGGTGTTTATAATGTGATCTGACTGTAAAGTTTCCATTCTTGTTCAAAGCCCATTTGGGCTCATTGCAGGTGGCCTGGCATTGGATTTTGTAAATACTTATGTGGAAATCTGTTAAAATATTTAACTCTTAATCATTGGAATATATCAGAACAGCCCCTGGGGAAAACTCCAGGTGTTGGCTAATGAGAAATTGATTTTCTTTTTTGATAGAAAAAGAAGATATACACCAAGAAGAGGAAAGAATATACAAAGAAGAGAATATGATCCTGAAATGGAAAGTACAATAGGTGGAGGATAAGAAATTCTTCAAAAAAATAAAATCTATCAATAATTGGTAATTGATTGATCAATTACATATAAGTAATTGATTAAGCACTGCTTTATCTGTTGATTATGAGTTGTTGATAGTAACCAAACAATTGAAATCTTTCAATAATTGTTTACTTAATTAATTATCAAGAAAAAAAAAAAACAAGGAACACAACACCTCATTTTGCAAAAGACTATATGCACAGACATCAATGATTTATATTCACCTTGCAAACTACAAAGTATTGTTTTGTTAATTATTTAATTGTAAATATGGAGAAAATGACAAATAAACAGAGCGTCTTAGTGCACTGAAGACTATACCTAAACACATCAATAATTGATTGTCTCTAAACAAATTAGTGTTCAATGAATTACTTATTTGTAAATATTGAGAAAAAGACAAATAGTGCAGTGGCTCGCTGCTGTCTGCGCAGAAGACTATATCAAACGACATGAATAATTGGGAGTCATCAATTAAGGCAGTGTTTAATCAGTTATTTGTACTGAAAAAAGAAACACTATTAACATTGTTTGAGTGCGCAAAAAAACTATATCGAAAGACATCAATAGTTGATGATAGTCATCAAACTAAGTAGTGTTTAATGAATTATTTTAATTGTAAATATCAAGAAAAAAACAATTAACACAGCACCTCAGGGCACAAAAATTTGTAATTGATAGTCATCAAAACTCAAACAGAGTGTGTTTAATTAATTATTTAGTTGTAAAATGGGAAAAATACAATAAAACACCAGTTTGTCTGGTGGCTATTAATTATTGATGTTTTTGATGGAGTATTTTGTCCATTGAGGAGTTATGTATTGATTTTTTTTGTTGGTATTTTCAATTAAGTAATTGATTAAATACTATTTTGTTTGGTGACTATCAATTATTAATGCCTTCATATATATATATATTCTTGTGCATGAGAAGGTGCTGTTTCAATTGCCTTTTTCTTGGTATTTGCAATTAAGTAATTAATTAACCATTACTTTGTTTGGTCATGGTGACTATCAATTGATTAAGTCAAATATAGTCTTGTGTGCGCATTGAGGCTATGTGTTAATTGCTTTTTTCTTGGCATGTTTAATTAAGTAATTTATTAAATACTATAGTTGGTGACTATAAATATTGTTTTTGTGTGTGTGTGTACTAGCTTGCTTCTTTAGGTTTTTAAGGGGCTTTGAGTCTTTGATTTGTTTTATTTTTTTTAGCAACTATTACTCAAAAGCAAAAGGAGGTGATTTATTGATCATAGGGTTTTTAGGTCGTAATTGTATTATAAATATATGTTTTAGACTCATTGTATGCAGGTTGACTTCTATAGTTCTATTGTCAATAAAATTCTAGGCTTTGGCTTTACATTCCCTTACGAACATAGGAATTGCATGATTATAAGCCCAAGACGATATTCCTCCTTTGTTTTTTGTTGAAGAAACATTGGATTCAACTGACAATCAAAGAAAAATCCTGAGGTATTTTTTTTTGATCCGTAAACATAAATTATATTGATCAAAAGGATATGTACCGAAGTAACTCTGGGCATACCCCAAGCAAGGAGACCAAAGCTCCATTCAAACAAAGCAAGTAACAAAGTTATACAAAACCTGGGCATACCCAGGGGTTCAAAGATCAGTCCAAACAATTAGCATCAAACAAGGAAAACACCAAGTATCAAAAACAATCAAAGCTGGGCATACCCAGTGAAAACTCCAAACCGTCATCAGAAGAAATCAAAACTGTAGACGGAAACAGCAGCAAGTCAAGCCAGAAAATCAAGGAGGTCGAGACCCCTTTTTCCTTTTCTTACTCTTAGCAGGCTTAAAACCATCCCCCTGCACCTTGTCCTTCTCCCTCTCCTTGCCCGATTGGCCACCATCTTCTTGGTTCATGCCACTTTCTGTACCAGCAAGAGGAGCTTTTCCTTTATCTTTTGTCTTTGCAGCTTCATCCATACCATGCATGGATGAAGAAGGTTTGGCCTTGACAGTTTCCTTACTCCCTGTAGTGTTTGAACCACCACTAGAGCTTTTACTCTTTTTACTTTCTCCCACCACCTTCAAGGGGTTGTCAGTTTTCTTACTAGAATCCAATCCCTCATTTGTGACAGGCTGAGCACCATCCATTCCTTGCTTCTGATTGCCTTTCTTCAGTTCTTGGTCTTTCTTAATTTTACAGTTTCTCTGAACATGGCCAAGAGTTTTATGAAAACAAAAGAATTTAGGTACGTTCTCATAGGTAACCTCCTGAATGATTGACCGACAATTAGGAAGGCGAACCATCACACTATTCTTTAGTTCCTTTGCGACATCAATCTCAACCAAAGCTCTAGCGTAGGAAATTTGTTCTCTGTGGTAGTCAGTTTATCTGCATACACAGGTCTTCTCAAAGCAGAGCATGTCTTCCCTAGTGCATTCAAAGTCCAAAGCTCAAGAGGGAGATTTCTCATATGGATCCAAACTGGCAATATGCTCAGGTTCTCATTATTAAACTGAAACATGTCAGGCATCCTTTTAAGCAACAAGGGGTGGCCATAGGCAAGACCCCTTGCAGCACCTCGAACATGTCCTCTTCCTTATTAAACTTGAAGATAATCCATTCAGTCTCATGGTAGAAAATCTCAGCCTTAGCATACCAAGATTCATCAATCATATTAAGAGCAACTTTGCCTAGAAATTTACCTGCAAAATAGCCCGCCAAGCAATGTTTCCACTTCTCATCAGGATCAACAATGTCCTCCTCCACAACAATAGCAACTTCATCCTCAGAATCGAAGGTTGGAAGTGCACCACAACTCTGTTGGTGTCTATTTTTAGCAAACAGCTCAACCCACTTCACTTTCTTGTTCCCTTTCATGAAGAAACCATCTTCAAGATCCTTTGTGGCATTTTGTCGAACACTTGGATCACTAGCACCTGCTATGCCCTTTGCAGCATTTGTTTGAACACCTGGAGTGTCCTTTGCAGCATCCCCTGCTGTGCCTTTTGCAGATTGCACAACAGCAGTATCCTTTGCAACAAAAATTTCTTTTGAGACATTTGGTTGAACACCATCCCTACTGTTGTTGCCCTTTCCAACAGAAACAACACCATCCGAGCCAACTCCATCAGAATCATTTGCAGATTCAACAGTGTCCTTAGTGCCCAACGTTTCCAATGCGTCATCATCTCCGTCAGATTCACCATCACCGTTGTCTTCGCCTTCATCAGATTCCTCAGTCGACGTCTCATCATCCTCCTCCTGTTCTGAATCAACAGCAGTAGGTTCACATTTCTCTTCCTCCCTCCTCGAATCATTTAATGATTCAATTTGGGAATCATTATGCACTTTCGAAACTGGTTGGTGTTGGGTTTTCCGTGAGCTATCACCCACACCCGAAGCAAGGACTGTGAATCTGCCCTTGATTTCATCAGTGAACATGGAGGAAATTGTGGTTTATGGGCTAGGAAGAACGTTCAGCAGTTACGCACAGAGGTTGCAAGACTCACTGCTGGTGTTAATCGCTTCTCACCGCTGAAGGAGAAGGAGGATTGTGTGACATCCTCTGCAGATTTGGATCGAGATGGTAAAGATAACCCAGATTCTGATGCCATGAAAGCCCTAATTGAAAAAGGGGTTGATTGTGGTCAAGGTTCGAAGCAGCAGATTCCTTATTTGCTGTGTTCGAAGCCACAGATCTGTGATGAAAAGAATGGAATGGAGGTCCCTTCAACTGAAACGAAGGGTAATGTTTCGGAGCTGGTAGAAATTGCAGTTCAATATTTATGAACCCTATCTGGAACGAATGAGCTTGGAGTTGAAGGGAAGAGAGAGAAATAAGAGAGGAAGAGAAAGAACAAAAGGGAGGAAGAATAAGGAAGAAGGAAGAAGGGGAGGGAAATGACTGGGAGGGAAATATCAAATGTATTTATACTCTAGAGTTAACTAAATTGCTTAATTGCAAATATACCCTAATGTTACATAGAAAAATACACAATAACAAAGTCAAATGCATACATCCCAATCTGCAAAATCTATGCCTAAAACATTTTTGCTGAATAGTTGGCCTAAATGATGATGGTGATCCTTTGCTGTATGTCCCTTGCTGACAAGAGCTTGACTTTAAAGAGAGCGACTACAAGTATGACTAACAACTCAAGAGCTCTCTTATGAACATCATCATTGTTAAGCAATGTAGCATCCAATGCAAGGTGACCTCTCCGTTGAACCAAATGTTTTCAAAAACCACCCTAAGGTGAATAATTGGGATGGCTCTATATCGGTTGGCAAATGACTAGGTTGGGTAGATCATACTCAGTTGTAATGTAGCAACAACAACAACAACAAATCAAGGCTTAAGTCCCACTAGGTGAGGTCGGTTACATGAATCATTTTCCGCCAATTTATGCGATCATGGACAATTTCCTTTGACAAATTCAAGACTATTAAATCCTTACTATCTCATTCCAAGTTATTTTAGGTGTACCCCTACCCCTTCTATTACCTCTTGCAGTAACTCACTCTTCCTCATTGGTGCACTTTGTAGCCTATGTTGCAAGTGGCGAAACCATTTGAGTTGTCTCTCTCTTATTATCTACTACCAGTTATGCCTAACATTGCTAATATGTTCATTTCTTAATTTATCCTTTAACATTACACCGCTCATCCATCTAAGCATTCTCATCTTGACAACTTTTACTTTTTGGATATACTGTTTGTTACTCACCCAACATTCTAATCCATATAGCTTAGTTGGTCTTACAATTGTCCTATAAACTTCCCTTTTAATTTTAAGGATATTTTACGTTGACAAAACACACTTGAAGCACTTCTCCATTTTACCTAACCTGCTATAACTTTATGCATTACATCCTCCTCAATTTTTCTGTTAGCTTGCATAATAGATCCAAGGTATCGAAATCTACTAGTATTATTGATTTCTTTATCATCAAGTTTAACATTGTCTCCAATATTCCTCCTGCTATCACTAAAATTACATTTCATGTATTGTGTCTCATTTCGACTTATCCTAAAGCCTTCTAGATGCCAAAGCTTCTCCCCATATTTATAACTAGACTCTACTTCACCCCTAGTTTCATCAATCAAGACAATATCATCTACAAACAACATACGCCATGGAACCTCATCTTGGATACTCCTAGTCAGTTGATCCATCACTAGAGTAAAAAGATAAGGGTTCAAAGCATATCCTTGACGTACTCATATTGTGATTAGAAATTTGCTAATTGCTAGTCTCTACACCTATAGTCCTAACAGTAGTCATTACTCATACATATCCTTAATGACATCAATAGATGTACTACATTCATGCTTTTTTTCTAAAATCCACCATAGAACTTCTTAGGTATCATATCATATGCTTTCTCTAAGTCAATAAATACTATATGCAAATCCCTATTCTTTTCCTTAAACATTTCCATCAATAATCTTAAAAAATAAAAGCTTCTGTAGTAGATCTCCTAGGCATAAAACCAAATTGATTTTCTGAGACCTTAGTTTCTAGTCTTAATCTTTGTTCAACTATCTTTTCCCATAGTTTCATTGTATGACTCATAAGTTTAATTCCACATAGTTATCATAGTTTTGAATATCTTCTTTATTATTGTATATAGGTATTAAAGTGCTTTTCCTCCATTCATTTGACATTTTCTTAGTTTTTATAGTTGTGTTAAATAAATTAGTTAACCATATAATTCCGTTATCACCTAAGCATTTCCAAATTTCAATTGGGATGTTATCCAGTCCTATAGCTTTTCCATTTTTTATATTTTTTAATACAAACCTAACTTTGTTATGTCTAATCTTTCAAATAAATTTTATTTGTCAATTCTAAGTTTAAGCTTTCTACTTGGTTCTCATTAAAAAGCTTACTAAAGTAACTTTGCCATCTTTCTTTTATGTCCTCATCCTTAACCAAGACAATACTATTCTTGCTTTTTATACATTTTATTTTACGTAAGTCTTTACTCTTTCTTTCTCTTGCTCTAACAAGTTTAAATATATCTCTTGCTCCTTTTTTTGTGTCTAATCTAGCATACAAATTTTAAATGATCTATGTTTAGCTTCACTAGCAGCCTTTTTTGCATCTTTTCTCGCCTTCTTATACTTTTCAAAGTTATCCATGTTTCTACATTTTTGTCATGTTCTATACCAAATTTTTTTTGTTTTTACGACTTTTTGGACATCTTGATCCCAACTCCAATTTTCTTTGCTATTCGAAAATCTTCTTCTTGATTCATCTTAAATTTGTTTTGCTATCCTTTTAATAGAGCTAGCTATCCTATTCCAAATAGTGTTTGTGTCTACACCATCCTCCTCTATAGTCCAATCATCATCTTTGTTCATTTTATTTTTAAACTTTATTATATTTTCTCCCTTTAGGTTCTACCACCTAGTTCTCTTACACTAGTTTATTTTATCTTTTTTCTTCCATTTTTTCATACGTTTATCTAACACTAAAACTCTATGTTGTGTGGTTAAGCTTTCACTTGGGATAACTTTACAATTCTTACATGATAAATGATCTACCCTCCTAGTTAAGGAAAAATTTATTTGACTTCTATTTTGTCCACTTTTGAAGGTTATTAAGTGTTCTTCTCTCTTCTTAAAGCAAGTATTGATTGTAATAAGATCATGTAACATGGTGAAGTCTAAGATGATCTCCCTAGGCTCATTTTTGTCTCCATATCCATATCCTCCATGTATCCTCTCACAGCCTTTATTATCCCTTCCAACATGTTCATTCAGATGTACTCCTATGAATATTTTCTCAATTCTTGATATGCCTTGCATAATGCTATCCATACTCATTTGTAATGCAGTTACTACAACCCATTAATTTTGGACTAGATTTGAGTGGCCCATTAAAGTCCAAACATATGGTACATATATTATGATTTCTATTGATATTATTAAATTATCATTTTATTGCTATATTCTGAAATGACACATTTAGGTGGTGCAAGCACAAATGTATGCGCACACAGGCAAACATGCACACACATGCACATGCACTGGTGTGGCATGTTTGCATATGGGCATAGGTTCTTGTGCTCACATATGCTCACTTGGATGCACATATGCACACTCCCATTTAGCATATGCATGTGCAGTTGTACACACATCCACCTAGGTGCATATGCATGTGTGGGCATACATTTGCATCCACACTCACATACATACTCATGAGTACATTCTTTCACAAAACAATGCACATCAAGCGTGCGTGCACATACACGTATGCATGCATGTACATGCATCCACTTGCCCACCCACACTGGTGCAAGCAGGCATGCACAAACTTATGAACACGCATGCACACACATTAGCATATGCAATCCACACATGCACAAGCGCACAAATGCACGCACGCACGCATAAGTGCATGAATACACACATTATACATGCACATGTACACACATATGAACATATGCACACCGACCATTGTACGCCTAAATCTTCAAATGTTCCAAGTGTTAAATGGGTGTGCTGTGTAACCCATTGCTGCTCAGTTTCAGACTGGTATAAATGTGCTATAACTTTTTTAACTGTTCTTTTAAATTATGGGTTCAAACCCATTTATAATGGGTAGGTTTGGGTAATATTTTGCCACCCTTAGCTTTATGGAAACAGTAATGACTCAATACAGTTGTCGAGCATGCATCATAGTGCCCTCTGCAGTTCAGAGGTTAAGTCCACCAAGACAAATTTGCTAAAATTTCATGTGTGTGTAATACCTGCGATTGGCTAAAATTTGCTCAAATTTTTGAAGGCTCATTTTGCACATGGACTCTCTCTCTCTCTCTCTTTCTCTCTCTCTCTCTCTCTCTCTCTCTCTCTCCCCCTGAAATGAAACTCTATCAGTTGCAACAGTCTTTGCATGAGATGTGTAATACCTGTAATTGGCTTGATATATTCTTAATTCTAATAAAATTCATACAACTGGAGCGGCTAGGGGACATTCTTTAAATGTGTAAAAATAAACTAGAAGTTTGCATTTTGGTATATCCAACCTTTTAGGATAGAATTTCTAGCTAGTGAGATTGGGAGCATATAGATTGCTATCTTACCTGCTGAGATTATTGAGCTAAACATCCATTCTCAACCTTCCTAAATCCTAATGCATGCAGAAAATTCCTTGATTTTTTGAATGTGTTCTTGTCTTTATTTGGATTTTTATTAATTACAGATGCAACATGATGGAAAATATTGAGAGCAGTGCACATGAAATAAATGCAGAATAGCTAAAATAGAGAATTCTTTTGGAATGTTATGTTGTCGTGTAGTACCTTTTTGGTAAAAGAAAATCATGTGAGATTACTAGGTGGCCGTTTCAAAAATTATAAAAATGGAACAGAAATTAAAAGCTGAAAAACTATAAACCTCTTTGCTCATATTCCTACAACTGGAAACAAAAGCTGAAAACCCTTTTGGTTGCCTAATATCATTTTTCTGTATTTTCCTGGATCATACAACTTATCATAATCACAAAAGGGCCCGTTGAAACTTGGAAATGTTAGGGAAAGGGAAAAAATGTGAAGGAATCCACCTTTTTATAGTTACGAAGGTAAGCAAGGAAGATGCGTATGTATGTGCGCGCGCGCGCATATATATATATATATATATATATATATATATATATATATATATATAACAAATCAATGAACAAAAAATAATTTTAAACATTATTAACTTTTGTTTTTATTAATTTTCAATCATATTAGAACAAAAATTCATTTGAATAGTATTTGATGTTGAGGTAAAAATGCAAGGCAAAGTCAATTTCCTTCTTATTTTCCTTTCCTCAAAGAAATTTTTAACCCCAATTGAGCCTAAGTAATTTGGGGATTCAATAATATCGTTGAACAAAAATGAGCGTGCATGTTTTTTTCATTAAAAATGTGTATACATGCATAATACATATGCATACACACGCATATACAATATCAAAATTGTAATATATAACTTGAAATTCCAGTAAAAAAGTTATGGCATTCCAAAACAAGAAAAGACTTGTCAAGCCCTTGAATACTTACAAATTGGCTAAAAAAGGTTGATACTTGAGATTACTGGTGAGAAGAAGTGGTGATGGTTGAGATTATTAGTGTTTCTGTGTATGTGTGTGAGTGGACAATATCATTAATCCCTGTCAATCTTGTTGCCTATTTTTTGTAAACTCCTTTGTTCAGGGGTTGATGACATACTCGTCTGTGGTGGTGCATTTCAAGAGAATTTTGAATCTCAGAGGGAAAGGGAGCCATGAACATGAGTTGTTGGAGCAGTTACTGCTGAAGCAGAGTCCTAGGAAACTGTCTGTGATAAGGCAATTCATCCTCTGCTGATACTGTAAAATTTGTATTGTTTGCAGTGGTGCAGTCTGCTCTCTCTCTGATTGATGGTTGAGCATCGGGCTTCCTTGCTGGGGGATGCCATCGTCGGAGCCCCATTCAAGGTTCAGCAACAAAAGGCACCATCACTTGCCTCCTGAATGGAGGGAGCTGCAAAGAAGCAGTGGAAATTAAATTTGTATCGTCGAGCAGTCTATGACTGTCCCAAGAGAGGGAGAGAGAGAGAGCGAGAGACCTTTAAGAAGAAATATATGAAAAGTTGGGGCATCATGTTACCCTCACCACACTCCCCCAAAATTTTGACATAGGAAGAGGAACAACAACCCTGCAAAGCCAAGTGCAAGCCTGGTTGAAGTGGCAATCATAATCGCATTCTGGCCCTAGATTTTTTCTTGTTTTCACTTGAAAAACCAAAGCAGACGGTGTGAGCACAAAAACACCATGGGGGAAGAACCACTTTTTATGGTTTTCAAAAGTTGCAGCAACGAGCCACAGCTGTTTTTAAATTCTGACTGCATGCAATGAAACAGAACAGATTAGCTGGACTTTTTTTTTTTAAACTACAACCAAGAAACAGAAACGAGAAAATAACGCCCGCAACAATGCCAAGCACCCTCAGAAAATTGACCATGTTATGCTGGTCAGAATGTTGAGCAAGCAGGGAAAAGTATGTTCGATGAATTAATGTAGTTGAAATGAGGACGTTGAGAACTTGAGACGGAAGTGGGGTGATACAAGAAAAGACAAGTGATTGCATGACTGATTTAATTGAGGCGGAGGACACTAGGCATGGTTTTAAATAGCAGCCGCGACCATTACATAATGGCCTGTTATGTAGCACTGTTACGTAACAGTTTTTGGGTTCCTGTCCATTACGTCCTGCTAAATTTGTGGGAAGAAAATTTGCAGTTGTGGACTGCTACTCTAATGTAATGGTTGCTTTGACCGTTACATAATCGTACATGACTCTTATGGAAAAATACATTTTTTTATTTGTAATTTTTCTTTTATTTTTTTCCATTTCTTAAATCATTCTCAATAAGGGGAGTAGGGAAGATTATAATGACTAAAGAGGATGATGCTGCAATAATTATTTATTTTTATTAATTATCATGAGAGATGCTAATTAACAATTTGATATGAACTCTATTTTGTTTAAAAAATATTTATTTTAATAATATTGGTAATTTGATATTTATTTTTTCTATGTTTTCAACTTCAACCTTCTTTTATTTTAATTATATTCGTAATTTGATTTTTCTTTTTTCTATGTTTTTCAAGTTCAACCTTCTTTTCTTTCTAGTTTTGTTGGTTTAAGTTGTTAGCACTTTATTTATATAATGATAAATTTTATAAATTTGTATATTATATTTTAAAGCTTAGATTTTGGTTGTATAGTACAATTTGTTGGTTTAAATCTATTAGATTTTTATTAATTTAACAAATAAATTATATAACTTGTTTAATTTATTGTATTATTTGTATGCCTTATGTGCCTAACAGATTAATGGAGTGTATAATGTATTTTATTTTATTAGTTAATTTACTGCCTCATATGATTAATGAAAAACTAAATTTTTTTTTTTGGTCAATATCATTTTAAAAGAATATATAAATTTTTTTTGGCTGCCCGTTATGTAACATACGCAATTCCTACATCATGCTACACTGGTTACTGTTATGCTATGCTATTTACCTGCTACCACTATTTAAAACCAAGGCAGTAGGAGGAAAAAAATGACGGACGTAGTTTGAGGTGGTGGAAGAATTAATAAAATTTAGATTTAATAAAAAATTAATAAAAATACATAATTTTTATGTGAATAGCACTAAGAAAAAAAATGTAAAATTTATTTCCCTCAATAAATAACTTTAGTAAGTTTAGCTAAAGGATCTCAAACACACTAAAACTCTTTTTATGGAGGGTTGAGAGCTTAAAATATGCAAATAAACCAATATACATAAGATTGTGAGTGTTTGAAAAAACTTCAAGGCCATTACATATGCTTCCCGTTATGTAACATTTGCTACTCCCACTTTTGCTTGTTATTGTCATGCTACGCTATCTGCTACCTCTATTTTTTAACAACCATGGTTCTAGGATGAGAAAAATGAGGGACACAGGTTCAGGTTGTGGAAGAAAGACTTAATAAAATTTAGATGAGCATAATTGCCTTGAATTGAGTTGCGTGGAGGCTAGTCAATTTGAGATAGTTGGGTTAAAACAGTTAATGTTATGTTTATTAAAATTTGTCATAACTTTTAGCCAAAGGAAGCTAAGGGATATATACTCATATATATATATATATATATATATATGTATGTATGTGTGTGTGTATATATATATATATATATATATATGAATGTATGTATGTATATATATATATATATATATATGTATATTTTAAAATCAATGTCTGTATCTTATACATTTTCCATGCTGCATGTTTTTTTGTTGTGTGTGCCATGTCAGCTATTTTTCTTACTGTAATGTAGTCACTTCATTTACTACAATATAACACTTTCTATTTTGTAGCTTTCACTTGGATCATGCAGCATCCCTTCCATATTTCTTGGAGAAGGTTCGTTCTTTTCTTAATGAATGTTTATGTGGTTATTTCATGTTGTTTTCTTCCTCTAAATCATTTGGCTTGTTTACAGACCACATTTAGAGGCCGAGTTTTTATGACTCATGCAACGAAGGCAATCTACAAGTTGCTTTTGTCTGATTATATAAAAGTAAGCAAGGTTTCAGTTGAAGACATGTTGTACGACGAGCAAGACATTCTTCGGTCCATGGACAAAATTGAGGTGGGTGGGTCAACGTAGTGTGGATATGTATTTTCTAATTGATGCATGTTTTAGTCTCCTTATCTAAGCTTCCAAATTCATTTCCAGTTAGTGGATGGGCTTTAAATTATCAGTAATGCACCTTTTGAAATGGATTGTTGCAAGTAAACTTTACTGATGTAGTCAACATGAAGACTCAATTTATTTATTTATTTATTTATTTTTACCTATGATATTTTTATTGGGTTAATAGATATAATATTTTAGGGTATTCTATTTAGGAAATTTATATTTAAATTAGGTATCTAGATTCTTATTTCCAAACATTGTAATCCTATAAAAATTCGACTATTTACTAGTTTAATTTGGAGTTGAATTTAAATTATTTATGTTGAATCTTGCATAAGGTGGTATCATAATAAACTTTGATTCAACACAGGTCATTATTTTTTGATGAGGTTTTTGATTTTCACTCGAGTCACCACTTTGATAGGGTTGTTTCCAAGTTTCAACTTAAACTTATAGGGTTCATGATTTTAACTTAAGCCGCCTTGTGCCAACACCATCTTTGTTGTCATCTTTGCCACTGACCATGACTACCCTTTTCTAGTTGCCCCACTTGACCCTTTTCATTCACAATCATAGACATTAAGAAAAAAAATAATGTCGTTAGTTTAAAAAGAAGAAGAAGATGGACAAGTTATTGTCATTGGTTAAAGCTCATCATCAACAATTTTCGTGCTAAAATCTTCTTTGTTCGCTATTCATTATCCTTACAACTTTGAGGACCTCAATTTAGAACTCCATTGCTCCATTTTGTCAACTCTCACTATGGCCCATTTGTTCTATTAGCTTTCACTCACTAGAAGGCGGGCACAAATTCACTCCGCTGGTGACTGAACTTCATTGGAACATTATTGTCAATATTGAGCCTCATCGTTCACATTGTGTTGCTTTCAGACGTCAATGCCAACGAGACTCAATCTCTCCTCTTCAACCAAGCATTGAGCCCTGCTTCACTTTTTGTTCCCATATGACTAACAAAAGCACAAAAGAAGGAGATTTATTGCCCTAATCTAGGCTTGCTCCACTTGATTCGACTTGAATTGTTCTAGTCAAAGCAGACTAAACTAACCTTATTGAATTAGACTAATCAATTGCTGATAAAGTAGCTCACTTATACGAGTGGAGGGAAAGGCCAGGAGAATAATAGGTATGATATTATTTGTCTCGAGGGCCTTGCATGTACTTGGTGGCGTAGTCTTAATGTCAAAATTTGGAGGCAAGCTCCAATCATTAAGTGGAATCCTATGAGGCATATGATGAAGAAAAAATCATTCAAATCAATTAAGATTTATGATAAGAGATGTAATTTCATGTTGAAACTGATTTAGCATTAAAGAGATGTTGACACACACACACACTTGAATTTGGCAAGTTGGTTGCTTGTTCTTTTGATGAAGATGAACAATGTTTTGTTTTGTTTTTATTTTTTTGATGAGATGCTTGTACAAAGCCCCGATAAAGCAAGGTTCATAATCCTATACCCAACCACCCCGGTAAACCAAATAGCAAGTGCCCATAGGCAACCAACACTATAAATGGCAACAAATATTCCAAGCACTGCAGTGCTCACTAGGGGATTTTCTCCACAAAGGAGAATGGGGAGGTGAGCCACAGGGCCAAAGGCTTGGTTCAAGATGAACATTGTATTATTTGGTACGTTAAGTTACTTACCATGAATTACGCATTGAACTACAATCCCACAACTCAAACTTAGGGGCTGTTTGGTATCATTGTCAAAGGTTAAGAAAATGAAAGCTAGAAACCAAAACGAAAACCTGGAAACGAAAACTAAAAACCGAAAATTGGTAACCCTGTTTGGTTAACCAAAATTAAAATAAATTGAAAACTTGAATGAAAAAATGCTCATTTTTGCTCTTTGAATGAAATAAGGATTGAACAATTTGATTAAAATAATAAAAATACAAAAGAATACAAATTAAAAAAATTATTATAATGAAAATAGAAATTTTTGTAATTATTTTACTTAATTATTATATTTAAAACTTACATTTTAGTTCTAAGGGCCGTATACAAGCAAAGTTTGAAATTCTGAGTTGCCTAGCAAAATGCACCTGTGCCAGTAGATATTTTGAACAGGTTGTGGCGGACAATGTGAGACATGTGAATCAGGTTCTACTGCATGTAAATTTAGCCTAATGGGAGCACCATCTTCAATTAAATTATAAATTTCATGAATTTTTGTACTCCTATTTCTCAACCAGCCTGATCTTCCCTCAACCACCCCCCAAAACAAGAACACGTGAAAAATCTTGGGTTCCTAAGTTCCTTATAATTAAGATATCTAATAATATGAAAATTCTAGTGAGTGGTTCTCAAAAAATTAGCAACGGGAGCATTATGGTGACAACTGACAAGAGAGAGAATAAAAGCAAGGGAAGCAGTAGAAAACGAAACTTTACCTTTTCAAATCCTCTCAGATACAAATATTAGAACTATCACACACTTATGTTTGATCAAAGGAGAGAACAATCCAGATGTGTCACCTTTTTCTTCACTAGATGAGTATTCCCTGCTTTAATTAAGGTAGAAGTTTTTGAAGAGATATATATTTTAAGAATATCTATTAAGGGGAAATTTTAATGAAATAACTATATGGCTATCTATTTTCTCTAGCACAAAATTCTATTGCAATTAAGAAATGTACTAAGAAAAGGAGTGCAGCTAAAAATAGGATATTCAGATGAATTGGTAAAATTAAACGAGGTAAAACAGCGAAGGATTTCATTCTAAAAAAAGGAGGTGGTGCTCAGGGAAAATATTTTAAAATTGTTTGCGCACATGTAGAGTGCTAATGATCTGCTTCAAGTTGACAGGTATTCCCATCACCCAACCTCGGCAAAAAGGCTGGTGCAAAGATAGGTGGCTTTGTGGTTTGTTTGAGTTGAATATATCACACCCTTAATTTCACCTCATATATGGCTTTTTTAATACTCCATGTTAGTTTTATGCCCAG
This sequence comes from Malania oleifera, assembly GCF_029873635.1. Classification (NCBI taxonomy): domain Eukaryota; kingdom Viridiplantae; phylum Streptophyta; class Magnoliopsida; order Santalales; family Ximeniaceae; genus Malania; species Malania oleifera. Next base: position 88,935,759 of record NC_080421.1, read on the forward strand.
TCAATTGAGCTCAAAAATGTGCTCTTTTATTGATCAGTGTAAGGTCTATTGTTTTATTTTTAGGCTATTATTTTTATATGAGCATTGCAACAAATAATTTCTTTTATTCTGAAAAATTATTTTGTTCCACACCATGCTCTTTTTTGCTTCAATATCATGATTAAAATTATAGATTCTTAGTTGCTGCAATTGTGGGGCATGATCCTGATAGTTTGGCAGTCCGAAATTGCATTCATCGTGCAGCTTCATTGTCTAATTTTTGGAGTCTTGTTCAATTGTCTTCTAACCACATGCCAATCATCTCTGCAGGTTATTGACTTCCATCAGACTGTAGAGGTAAGTGGTATACGCTTTTGGTGCTACACTGCTGGTCATGTCCTTGGTGCTGCAATGTTCATGGTTGACATTGCTGGTGTGCGAGTTCTCTATACAGGAGACTATTCACGGGAAGAAGACCGTCATCTCCGTGCTGCTGAGATCCCTCAGTTTTCTCCTGACATTTGTATAATTGAATCCACTTATGGTGTGCAACTCCATCAGCCTCGGCATGTGCGAGAGAAGCGCTTCACAGATGTCATCCACTCTACCATTTCCCAAGGAGGTCGTGTCCTGATTCCAGCATTTGCCCTTGGCCGTGCCCAAGAACTACTACTTATCCTTGATGAGTACTGGTCAAACCATCCTGAGCTCCATAACATCCCTATATATTATGCTTCCCCACTTGCAAAAAGGTGCATGGCTGTTTACCAAACCTACATCAATTCCATGAATGACCGGATCCGCAGCCAGTTTGTGAACTCAAACCCATTTGACTTCAAGCACATATCGCCATTAAAGAGCATTGAAAATTTTGTTGATGTAGGTCCCTCTGTGGTAATGGCTAGCCCGAGTGGGCTTCAGAGCGGGCTTTCACGACAGCTCTTTGATATGTGGTGCTCTGAAAGGAAAAATGCTTGTGTTATACCTGGGTATGTTGTGGAAGGGACATTGGCAAAAACCATTATTAATGAACCCAAAGAAGTCACTCTCATGAACGGTCTCACTGCTCCTCTCAACATGCAGGTCCATTACATTTCCTTCTCGGCTCATGCAGATTTTGCGCAGACAAGTACTTTCTTGAAAGACTTAATGCCTCCCAACATAATTCTTGTTCATGGAGAAGCTAATGAGATGGGGAGGCTCAAGCAGAAGCTTATATCCCAGTTTGCAGACAGCAATACGAAAATTATTTCTCCAAAGAACTGTCAGTCTGTTGAAATGTATTTCAACTCTGAGAAAATGGCAAAAACTATTGGAAAGCTGGCTGAAAAGACCCCAGAAGTTGGTGAAACTGTTAACGGTTTACTTGTAAAGAAAGGGTTCACTTATCAGATAATGGCACCTGATGATCTCCATGTCTTCTCACAGCTGTCCACAGCAAATGTGACTCAGAGGATTACGATTCCTTACTCTGGTGCCTTTGGGGTGATAAAATACAGGCTCAAGCAAATATATGAAAGTGTCGAATCTGCTGTGGATGAAGAGTCTGGTGTCCCAACTTTGCGAGTGCATGACCGTTTAACTGTGAAGCAGGAGTCAGAGAAGCATATTTCTCTGCATTGGGTGTCGGATCCTGTTAGTGACATGGTTTCGGACTCCATTGTGGCTCTGGTTTTAAATATCAGCAGGGAGATGCCCAAGATTGTAGTTGAGTCGGAGGCCATTAAAACTGAAGAAGAAAATGAGAAAAAAACAGAGAAGGTTATTCATGCTCTTCTTGTCTCTTTATTTGGAGATGTGAAGTTTGGAGAGAATGGGAAACTGGTTATAAGTGTCGATGGGAATGTGGCCCATCTTGATAAACAGAGCGGAGATGTTGAGAGCGAAAATGATGGTCTTAAGGAGAGGGTGAAGATGGCATTCCGACGAATCCAAAGTGCTGTGAGGCCAATCCCACTCTCTGCATCTTAGCCCCTTCCATTAGCTTGTATGGTAACTTACCTCCCTTCCCATTCCCCCACCTTTTTTGTAGCTGCTCCTCTCCCCTCTGTTTGTAAGAATTATGCACTTGAGGATAACAGATGTATTCATGTTACTGTTACATGTTTTACTGGTTGATTACGTTTGTTATCTGATGCTTAATTAGTTATACCAGTGAAGTATCTTTGCTTATCTAACAATTATTAGTAACCATGTAAAACCTTTATTTATTTATTTTTTTCAAAAGTTCTAAATAACTAATATCTTGTTAACATTTGTTTGGAAATGATGTGATTGATGATGCACACCATTTATTCCAAAAATGTTTTAAGTGCAAAATTTGTGCAGATGTGATGGGGTTACAAACATTTGGATTTCCATAGACCTAAACATGTTTTTTTACGTATTTGCAGATGGATTATTGAAGTAACTTGTGTGACTTACAATTTATATACTTAATTTTTTTGTAATTAAATATCTTTTTAAAACTTAATCTGTACGGTGTCCTAAGAATTTGAACGGTCACTACCATTTGGTTTGCCACCTGTGCTACACTGATTATCTTCAAAAGAAAAATGCAACAGCTGTGCTGTAATGGCTATGTTCCTAACTCTTCTCCTTCCCCTTCGATTCATCATCTCTTATATTTGGTCGTGTTGATTTCATTTGAAGTCTCTTTCTCCCTCTACTGTAACAACCTCCAGCAGAGACAAATCCTAAATTACAGCAACAATCAGAAACCTGAGGGGGAGGTTCTCTGGCATCAGGGTTTTCAACTGCAGGAATGGCTAGATTGGTTGGGATCCATGGCCTGCCGAGAAAACATCTCTTGATGAAACAGGTTTCTCTCTCTGCAGAAAATTGTTATTACTGGATTGTCTATTGTTAATAATTTGCTAATACTCTATGTTAATTAATAATTTGTTAATTGAAGAAAAGAAAATCAACAAGTCCCAAATCTTTTATAAAATTTTATACACTCTGCTGCCCCTGCTTAAAGAGAGAAGCACCATGTGGTTATAATAACTGGATTCAACTTTATACTGATCTATCCAAAATTAGTGCAGAAGCCCTTGAATATTTTAGGTAACTTTGGCGTGGGTCTGTGATGTAGTAGAAGAAGCAAGACCTTGGGAAGATCCTTGTTGGAGAATAATTAAGAAGAATTGGGCCAAAGGATTATTGGGTTTAGTTAATAGTTTATTTTGTGTTTAGTTTAATTATTATAAAATTATGTGTATCTGGGGGCTTGTTTGTAATATTTCTGTATTCTGGGGGTATGTTTGTAACGTCGTAAAGTGTTAGGGGTATCTGTGTAGTTTTATGTGAAGAGGGCTTCTTATAAATAGTGTGTGAAAGCCATGTTGTAAGCAGTTGTTGATGAATTTGAATCGAGTTGAACATGGTTTTCCCCCATGTATCTCCTCTCTCCCCTCTTCCCTTCCCCTGTCCTCAATTTCTTCATCTCTCCCATGGCTGCAGATCCTTGATGCTGCTCCTGCATTATTTGGTATTGTGTGTTAAGAAGAATTGGGTCAAGGGATTGTTGGGTTTAATTAGTATTTTATTATGTGTTTTGTTTAATTAGTATAGTATTATGTGTATTTGGGAGCTTGTTAATATTTATGTATTCTAGGGTATATTTGTAATTTCATGTTGTTTTAGGGGTATATGTGCAATTTCAAGTGTTAGAGGCTTTAGTATAAATATTGTGTAAAAGGCATGTGTAGGTTGTTGGATTTGAATTTGAAGTGAATGTAAGTTTTTCCCCTTGTGTCTCCTCACTCCTCTCGCCCCTTTCCTTCTCTTCAATTTCTTCTATTTCCTACCCATGGCCACAGATCCTTGATGCTTCCCCTGCATGGCTGCATCATTTGGTATCAGAGCCCAAAATTGATCTCCACTCTTCCATTTCAATTCCTCCAGTTCCCCTTTCAGTCTTCTTCTTCCCCTCTTCATCTCTTCTTCTTTCTTTCTCTGTTCTGATATCCTGTTCTGTCCCTAATTTCCCTATGGCACAGCAGCACTCTGCCCTCTTTCTTCTTCTCTGTTTCTCTTCTCCTTCTTTTCCCTTCCCCTCTTATTTCTAATTCTTTTCCGTAACTGTCTCTCTTTGTTTTTTGATATGTTAGGATTCTCAAATCAATTGGGATTTCTAATTTATATGATTCCTGAATCAATCAGGATTCTAGTTAATGTGAGGATTATTTAATGTTTGTTTGTTAGGATTCCAAATCAATTGGGATTTTTAATTAATACGAGTCCTAAATCAATTGGGATTTTTAATTAATATGAGTCCTAAATCAATTAGGATTCTATTTAATGTTAGGATTATTTAATGTTTGTTAGGATTTCCAAATCAGTTAGGATTTGAGGGGATATTTAACAGTTCTAATGGGAGTTAGTTTCTATACCCTATATATATGTGTGTGTGTGTGTGTGACCCTTATGAGGCTTTTGGCATTCAAGCTAGCAATGAAGCGATAACATAATTCATAACCTTTGGCTAATTTGGAGGCAGATCCCCTTGAAGTGATCAAACCCTATTTTCCATTCTCTAAATTTCCCAATTTTCTTCATGATAAAATCCAGGGTCTTATCATTTGGTATTAGAGCAGGCATTGTTGTGGATGTCGTTAACCTGCCAAAAAAAGAAAGATCTTGAAATTCTTGATCTTACTCATATGCAATGGCCTCAGAAAATTCAGCAGAGTCCCAGATGGAAGCTAGGCCAAAGGCTGAACTAAGCAATATGTTTAAGTCTCAATTTGAAGAGATCTATGCATCGCTGTCTAAACTACTCAGTACATCTTCCAATAAAAGAGAGAGAAGATAGTGTCTCTACATCAGCTGATTGTAGGGAGCAATCGTACATGCGTGAAGGAGGTTACCAAGGAGAGCATGATCCCATCCTTCTCGTATGAAGGTGGAATTTCCTTGATGGGACAGTGATGACTCTTATCTATTGGGTTTCTAGAGCTGGAAAATACTTTCACTTTCACCATACTTCAGAAATATCTAAAGTTGTGATTGCTTCTATTAGTCTGGATGGCGATGCTATTTAAGGTATGCCCAGTTTGATGTTTGTTATGGAGTGCCTTCATGGGCAGAATTTGTTTCTGGATTACTTGTTTGATTTGGGCCCACTGGAACTTAAAGAGCAAATGACAAAATGACTATGCTGCTTTTGTGATGAAAAATGGCATAGAGGGCAGCATTGCAAAAAAGGACAACTCTTGATGATTGAACCAATGGAGGGGCTAGAAAAAGTTGAGGATGATCCCCCGTATTCAGATTAGGAAGGTATGATATTTGATGATAATGATGAATCTATCACTTGTTTAGTTCATGCTTTGGGTGGTTATGCTAATCCTCAAACCATGAAAATTAGTGGTCTCCTAAAACACCAACCAGTTACTATCTTAATTGATACGGGTAGCACTAGTAGTTTCATGGGCACTAAAAATGCTAAACAAGTAGCTTATGTTGTGGAGTAATGTGAGAAGTTTGTTGTGAGGGTTGCAAATGGAAAGACCTTAACATGTCAAAGCAAGCGTTCGAAGGTTAAACTTACTATGGAAAATCATGGGTTGAATGTTGACTCCTTTATGCTGCTGCTAGAAAACTATGAAGTGGTTTTGGGTATTGAATGGTTAAGGACTTTAGGTGATATATCGTGGAATTTCTCTAAACTGGTTATGAAGATCACCGTGAATGGCCAGAGAGCGACTCTCAAAGGCAGATGTTGTGGTAGCATCACTACAATTTCAAGACATCATATGGAAAAGCTCCTGAAAAAGGAGCGACGTGGCTGTCTGGTACAACTTTGAGCATCAATGGAGTCACAACATCAATCTAGGTAGGATGAAGGGCTAGAATGCCGCAGGGATGGCCACCTCAGCGAAGGAATGATCACCACATTCCTTTATTGCTAGATCATTTAGGACATTTGCGAACTGTACTTGCCACAGTTCGTGAGCATCATCTGTTTGTCAAGAAATCTAAATGTAGTTTTGCTCGACTGCATGTGGAATACCTTGGGCATATTGTTTCCCAAGAAAGTGTTTGTTGACCCTTCTAAAATTCAAGTTATGACAAACTGGCCTATTCCACAAACAATAAAAATACTGCAACGATTTTTAGGGTTGACTGCATAGTTGTTAGAATCATTTGATTCACGATTCGATTCATACGATTCGTATCAATTCCATACCAAATCGATTCAAATCTTACTAGTCAATCTAAAATCAATTGAATTGCCGCCGAATCTATCGATTCACCTTGTAAATATGGAGAATCGATCCAAATCTATCGATTCACATGATTCTAGACCTAATATCCTCACAAGCCCGATTGGTTTAAAACCCCACTTTTTTAATTGCTATTTTTTATACATGAGTAGCCTTCATTCCTTCTATGAGTCAGTTTTTTGTGCTCAAAAAGAGGAGAAAAGAGAACTTTAGGTCTTATGTTGCTTTCACAAAACCATTCTTCACTTTTGGAGTATAGTGCTCTACCATTGAGAAGGGTTCCATACATCGGTTTAGGTGTTACTCACAATTTGTAATGTGGTTAAGATTCAAAATTTTTTTTCCCTAGTATTTTGTTTAATTATTATCCTTTTTAAAGTTAATGATTTTTTCTTTTTAATCAAGAAAGCATATGCATGAAATGTCTTTTTTCAATTGTTGATAAACACCAAAAGTTCAGTTTTTTTATTACTTTTTCTCGATTCCTTCCTCTAAACAACATAATGTTCATTTTTTTAATTAATACTTCTTGATCCATTCTTGTACTTTTTTATTTGTTCAGGGAAAGCATACACATGAAATGTGGTTTTTTTATTGTCAAAATGTAAATGTATTATACCATTTTGTACTTCTTGTTTATATATCAATATATGCATGTCATTTAGAATTGATATTGGAAATTTGTACCAAATCTTAAGATTTGATTCAATTCTTGATTCACGATTCCCAAAATTGGAATTTTGATTCACGATTCGAATCTTGATTTGAAAACTATGGTTGACTAGTTACTACCGCAAGTTTGTCAAGGATTATGGAATGATTAGTGCTCCATTGATTGCTTTACTGAAAAAGGATGCATTAAAATGGAGTAAGGAAGCTGAACAAGCCTTTGTCAAGCTTAAGCATGCAATGACTACCACACCAATTCTTGCCTTGACAGATTACGATGAGGTGTTCATCATTGAGTCTGATGCATCAAGAGTTGACATCGGTGTAGTTTTAATGCAAGACAGATGCCCCATTGCTTTTACCAATAAAGATTTTTCTCCATCTCACATTGGCATGACTAGCAAAGAGATGCTAGCCATTGTGCATGCAACTACAAAATGGAGAGATTCTTGGAGTTTATTGCTGCTCAGACTTGAGGACAAGGTTGGTTTGAAGGAGGCGAGGATGGTAGGATTCCCAAATCAATTGGGATTTCTAATTAATATGATTCCCAAATCAATTAGGATTCTATTTAATGTTAGGATTTAATGTTTGTTAGTTAGGATTCCTAAATCAATTGGGGTTTCTAATTATTATGAGTCCTAAATCAATTAGGATTCTATTTAATGTTTGAATTAAATCAGTTAGGATTCCCAAATCAGTTAGGATTCGAGGGGATATTTTACAATTCAAATATACTTTATATATATATATGTGACCCTTATGGGGCTTTTGGCATTCAAGCTAGCAATGAAGCAATAACATAATTCATAGCCTTTGGGTAATTTGGAAATAGATCCCCTCGAAGTGATAAAACCCTATTTTCCATTCTCTAAATTTACCCAATTTCTCCATGGTAAAACCCCAGGGTCTTATCATGATATTGTCTCTTTATAACTTCCAATTACTGTCCATCATCAACAATCCTAGATTTTGGGGGAAAAAACTGAAAAACAGTTCTAAACTTTTTCAAAATTCCAGTTGTGTCCCTACTTTTCAAGCACTCATTATTGGAAGATTTTCATAGACACCACCCATACCCATACCATCTTAATTAGAACCCCGAAACCCTTTTCTCTAAAATTTTATTGTCGATCGACCACCAGACGGCCCTCGTGCTTTTGCTGAAACTTTTCTGGTACACCCCCTTGCGAAAATCCCAACTTCCTGTGTTTTCCTCATCAAACCACCTACACCATTGTAATCCCCATTTCTTGATCTTCCCGCACCCAAAATATCATCCCTAAAGAGTTGTGGCCGATGACATGCGCCTCACCTACCAGTGCACATCAAAAAAATTACCAGAGTACCCGGCAACTGCTGCCAATTTTGCTAGAAATTACTTTCAATCATGACATTTTGGGTTTCTTCTGTGATATTTTGATTTGTAGCGTGATATTTTGCATGTAGACTTTTGATATTTTGCAAGTGTGATACTTTGCTGCGAAAAGCAAGAAATTGTTGCTGCCAACATTTGCCGCAATTTGTGAGTTTTGTAAGCGAATTTTTTCATTTCTGCATGATATTCAAGATTAAAGGTCACTTGAAGATAGTTCTTGAAAATTGCGAGTCATCTTGTGGTTTTACTTGTATAGAATGAGAATTGTGGTCAAACTGTGTTAAGAACATTTGGTGATACATAGTAGTGGGTATATGTAATCCAACAATATGATGACTGTTTATTGGGAAAAAAGAAATGGCTCTTTTCACTCACTGGGCATAATATCAAGCCATTCCATACCTTTCTTAAGTTTGGGGAAAAGGTTTGCGAATTCATTATTGATGGAAGATGTTCTATGAATGTGATTTCTAAAAATGGAGTCACTTGAATGCAACTTCATTTGAAACCTCACCCAGAGCCTTATGAGATGTCTTGGGTTGATAACTCTACTATAAATGTTTGTGAAAGATGTTTAATTCCTATCTAGATGGGTGACTATTTTGATAATGTTCGGTTTGATGTCATACTCATGAATATTGGCCATGTTCTCCTTAGTTCTCCTTGGTTGGGTGATTTGGATGTGACAAAGGACGTGAACCATGTCTTTCACTATGATGGTAAGAAGATCATCTTGAAGCCCCCACTACCCAACCAAGACAAAGAATCTGTTAGAGTTACTCAACTTGAAGACGCTACAAAGAAGGAAATGCATGTGTTTGAAGACATCCAAAGTTTTTCAAACATTCCTATTGTAGAGTTTGTCCTTCTTGATGAGTTCATTGTCGCTAATTCTCAATTCAAGTCAATGGTGCTGTCAATGGAGCGTGGTTTCTTGTATCACTCAATATGCTGGCTTTCGAAGAATCCAAGTTTGCTTCTTACTTCTAATCCTCCAAAATTTCAAAATAGTTTTTTTTTTTTCAAAATAATTATGGGAGATTTGATGTAAGACAAGAAGCAAGACCTTGAGGAGATCCTTGTTGGATAATAATTAAAGAAGCATTGAGTCAAGGGATTGTTGTGTTTAGTTAGTAGTTATTATGTGTTTTGTTTAATTAGGATAGTATTATGTGTATTTGGGGGCTTGGTTGTGACGTTTGTGTAGTCTAGGGATATATTTGTAATTTCATGTTGTTTTTATGGGTATATGTGTAATTTCATGTGTTTGAGGCTTTCTTATAAATAGTGTGAAAGCCATGTTGTAAGCAGGTTGCTAAATTTGAATTTGATGTGAAAGTGAGTTTTCCCCTTATGTCTCCTCTCCCCTTTCTTCCCCTTCTCTTCAATTTCTTGTATTTCCTCCTATCATGGGCTGAATATTTCTTACCTTGTGAAGGGCCATGTGGCACTAGTTAAAGCACTTTTGTTTAACTAGTCAGTTAAAGGTTATTGCAATTACCACAAGAACACATTCATAGCAGTAGAATGGAAAGTAAGTGGAAGCAATAAACAATTCATGAAAACAAATGGCAAGCAAGCGGTAAACATTGAAGCAACCTAATCCATTAAAAAACACCTCTATAAGTAATGTGTATTTAGCAGGGGAGGCAAGTAGGCTAAACACATTTAACATATGCTATTGAGTTTTAGAAGGCCGGTGAACACTTACCCTCCCCTAAAGAGCTTTATATGTTATTTTAGCCTTGACATTAGGGAACATTAAATTGTCCGAGGAGTCATACACCCACTTTATGCTAAGGCTTATACATATTCAAAATATAAAACCTATGCTACTATTTACATGATGATAACCCATCCAATGATACAAGGCAAGCGATCATAAGCAAGCATAATGCCTTATACAAGCTTGACTCGTGATAGTCTTCCCCATTTATGTGGTCAACATTCTCATAGACTTTGACGGTAGGTATTTTTCAAATTGGTCCATGAACGGTTGCGTGTCTTTTGCTGAATTCCAACTGTTTTCTTCATCTCCAAGGTCTTTCCACTTCATTAGGAACTTGTGCTGCTTCTTCCTTAATTATGTGAACTCTCTCTCTGCAAGGATGACTTCAACTTCTCTTTTGTCAAGTTATGTCGTTTTCAATAGTGATCTGGTTGACTGACTTTTGCTGGATTTTTAGTGTTGATGTTGAATGGCTTAAGGTAGTTGACATGAAGCACAAGATGCACTTTATCCAAGCTATAGGGGATCAACCTTGTAAGAGGCCTTCTCGACTTAGCCAAGACGAAGACTACTCCTTATTTCCGAAGTAGTCTTCTATCTCTACCTCGTAGTGACCTGATCTGATGAAGCTTAATAAGCACCAAGTCACCCATGTTAAAGTGCAAGGGTTTTCTCCCTTGATCTGCCCACTTCTTCATTTGCTTGGAAGCTTTCTCTAGGTAGGCTTGGGTAGTCTGGACATTCTATCTCCATTCTTTGGTGAAGGTGTGTGCTCTTAGACTATTTCCTTTGTACGAATCGTTCACTGTGTGAGGTAATAGCGGTTGCTAGCTTGTAACAAACTTAAAAGGAATCTTGTGGGCTTTTGCATTCTTTTGGGCATTGAAATAGAATTGAGCCAAATCAAGTAACTATTTTTTCTATTCGTTCCCCTTTGGGATTAGTCATAGTCTTACAAACTCTACCCCTGATATGGACGAATTCCGTGCTTCATCCAAATGTGTAAAAGATTCTAGTTGCACTTAAAAGCCGAGTACTCTACCGTTGCGTTGGCAACCCCAAAAATAAATAAAATAAATAAGATAAGAAATATTGTGTATTGAAATCAAAATGAAAAAAAAATTGAATTGTATGACATAATCAAAACCTTGATTGCCGGTGATGAAATGGAAAATTACTCATCTAGTAGCCCTAGTCCTTTGAATCTCTTTTTCTAGCCATTTGTCTATAGGTGGTAACTCGAAGAGATGTCAAGCTATGACCTGAGTATTCTGAAAAGTTCTATCCACAAGTTGCCTGTAAATCTTGGGTCTTGGTTATTGATAATGCCTTGGAAAACACCTAGATACTTCATAAATTGTTTGAAAATTAATATTGTTGTCTCCCTCCCCAAATAGTACTTTGTTGAGGGTATGGAAGTATTGAACCTTGAAAATGTCTCTTTAATCACAAATATAAACCCCACATCTCTCACTTTAGGTAGGTTGGTGATGAAGTTAAGTGTGATACTCTCCCATGGCCTGGTTGGTAATGGAAAGGGTTCCAGTAGCGTTGTAATCTTCTTTCGCTCTACTTTGTCTTGTTGGTAGGTGAGACAAGTTCGGATATATTCTACCATTTTATCGTGCAGTTGTGGCTGGTAATACCTCTGCTTTAGCAATGCCAAAGTGCGATGCCATCCTAGATGACTTGCCCACTTGGTGTCATGGCACTCTCTCAACCTTGTCTTCCTCAGGTCTCCAACTCGAGGCACAAAGAGCTGATTACCATGTGTCATCTACAATCCAATTTTTAACTAGAATTGGCGCACTTTGCCCTCTTCTGCCAACTTCATGAGGTTTTGGGCAACTGGATCTTTGACAAAGTTTTCTTTAATCCACTCTTGCATTGTCATGTTAACCTTACTGTCAAGTGTGTTACCATCTATAAGGCTACAAGCTAGGCCTTCCTAGTTTGCGACTTGGTTCATCTGCCCTGCTTGGTGCTCAAATAAAGAATTTAAACTACTCCAGGAATTCTTGCCAATGGGCATGCTTGGGTGATAACTTTGCTTGTGTATAGAAGTGACTAACAGTCGAGTTATCTGTTCCACCACAAACTTCGTCTCAAGTAGGTAATGCCGTTACACTTGAATACAATATATAACTTCTAGCATCTCCTTCTCTTAAGCTATGTACCTCCGTTAAGTTTCACTAAGTGTATGACTCTTGTGTGCAATATGATGCCCATCTTGTAACGAGACTTCACAAAGGGCATAGTCTGATGCATCTGTTCGTACCTTGAAGGGTTTCATGATGTCCGCAAGAGCATTATATCGGATCTTACATCATGGCATCCTTCAAGTTGTTAAAGGCTCTCTTCCACTTCTTTGTCTGGTCTCACCAATGGCACTTCTTCAACAGTTCTGTCAAAGAAGCAGTTCTCCTTGAATAACCCTCTATGAACTTTTTGTATAGTCGGAAAGTCCAAGAAAGGAGCGTAACCTTTATTGTCATTGGGATCTTCCAACTTGAATAGATCTCTCTTTCTCCGTAGCCATCTGGATATAACCTTGCTTGATCACATGAGTAAGGAATTTGATGCTCTACTGAGTGAGAGAGCACTTTCCTCTCCTCACATACAAATTGTTCTCCTTCTGCATATCAAACACCTTCCTTAGATGCTCTTTATCTTCCTCTAGAGTGGAACTGTAGAGAACAATATCATCTACATCTGCCAGGACAAACTTGTTGAAATGCTCATGAAATACTTAGTTTATCAAAGTGTCAAATGTCACTGGCATATTTGTGAATCCAAATGGAATCAACAAGAATTAATATACCCCATACCGTGTCACATAGGTTGTCTTGGCTACATCCCCATCTTCTATTCTCATCTGATAGCAGCCTAACCTCAAGTCAAGTTTGGTGAAGTATATTGCATGACTTAGCTGATCAAACAAATCAACAATCAGTAGAATGAGGTATTTGTTGCGCACAATGCCACAATCACCTTATTGAGCGTGTGGTAGTCCATACACACTCGAACATGCTCCCATTATGATTCCTCTTAAACAACACTCATGCTCCAAACAGTGCTTTGGAAGGACGTATATAGCCCGCTTCCAATAACTCATCAAGCTGTTTCCTTAATTTTTCCAATTCTGGAGGGGCTGTCTGATATGACCATTTAGCAGGCGACGTTACCTTTGGTAAAAAATCGAACTCATGCTTCGCACCTCGTTATGGAGGCAAGTTGTGAAGTAGCTTGTTAGGCATCCCAACTTTGTACTCATTCAAAACAGCTTGGATGGTAGTAGGCACCTATTTTGGTTTGTGTTTTCCTCTACCACCAACGTGGTAAGATATGTTTGTTCACCCCTCTTCAATCCTTTCTTGAGTTGCATGACAGAAAGGAACTTTTAATCATTCCCTTTCTTTGCAATGACTTGCATCATGCAAGGTTGGTCTCTCATCAGACATAGGGAACTAGTAGTCTTCCTCAAGAATTCCAATCCAAGAATCACTTGGAAATCATCGAATGGTACAAATATGAAATTAATATGAAATTTGCATATTTTGTCACTGTCAAAGCTTCATAGTCGTTTACTTAGCTACTTCCATAGTAGGCTGAGTTGCAGATTTAGCCTATGTTCTGTGTCCTTAATTCTTCTCTATGGAAAAGTTGAGTCTTTGTGGTTGTCCTTAATCCTTCACTAAGGATAAGTCTGCGGTTCTCCCTGCGAAACAAAATTATTTGTAGTCTCGGTATCATAGTATGGGTGCTTTTCCCATTGACCCGTCGATCCACGAACATCAACTCTCTAGCTTGGGCAATTTTTGTCTCTTTTGGCTGCCTGTTTAATGCGTTCACTTACTGCATTGCCCCCCTCCACAATGGAAGCTCGTAAGGCATTGAGTAATGACTTTTAAGGGCACTTAGCAACTTTGTGAGGGCCTCAACATAAGAAGCGTGTCACCTTAGCCTTATTATTGGGTGTGTTGAATGATTGAGATGAAGAAACTTCTTTTGAAGTTGATGGCTTGGTGTTGGGTCCCTCACTTTTGGGTTTGCCCTTCTTGAAAGACTTTATTCTGTTTCCACCCCTGCCACTCCCTTTGGATATTGTAGAACTCTCTTTAATGTAGTCAGTCAAGCGTTTTGCAGTAGTTTGTGCGTTAGGCAAGTCTAGAACTCTTTGTCGATGAAGTTTTGTCCTTGCCCACAGTTTCAAGCCATTAAGAAAATAGAACAACTTGTCTTTCTTTGACATGTTTTGAATATTTGACATCAAAGTAGAAAACTATTTCACACTTCCTGATTGAACCATTTTTTTTTAAGGTCTCAGTTTACATCAAACATTGTACTCAAACATTCTCAAAAAAGAATTGGGCCTTTAGCGCTCTTTTCGAGTTTGTTCAACAATCAACCACAAAATGTCCATTCTTAATTTCATCGTACTTGGTACGCAATCACAACTTAGCATCACCAACCAAGCACATTGTTGTAGTGGTTACTTTCACTTGCTCTGAGTTGGTCCCCAGTGTGCGAAAGTATTGATCCATGTCAAATAAGTTCTCCAACTCCTTAGCATCAAGAGCAACTCCAAATGTTTTGGGTTTTGGAACCTTGGTTCCTTTATATCCCACTGCATTGGAGTTTCCTATAGCAAGAATCATCAAGTTCATGGCAATTAGATCCGCCATTTGAGCCTGTAAATTTTCTATCATATGCTGGAGGTCCTCTGACATCTCCATCATGGAACTTTGTTGATTTTTTTTTACCCCTCCAAAGCATCAACACATTCAACTCGTTTGACCATCTTCATGCCCACATTGTTGGCTGTATCGGTTAGTGCTTCAGTTCTCTCGTCTCTTATCGTTGCTTAACACAATCCAACTATGAAGGCAACTGAATTCACATAGCAAGTAACCAAGCTCTAATACCAATTGTCACATGCCAAATATTTTACACCATAATTTACCACTAGAACACATTAACTATAGTGGAATATGAAGTGGAAGCAACAAGCAATCCATGAAAACAAATGGCAAGCAAGCAGTAAACATTAAAGTAACGTAATTCATTAACAAACACCTCTGTAAGCAGCTGTGTTTAGTGAGAGAGGCAAGTAGGCTAAATATGTTTAACGAATGCTAATGAGTTTTACAAGATTGACGAACACTCAGCTTTATATGCTATTTTAGCTTTGACACTAGGAAACATCAAATTGTCTGAGGAGTCATACTCCACTTTATACTAAGGCTTACACATTCAAATCATAAAACCTATATTACTATTTGCATGATGGTAAACCATCGGTCCCATCCCATGCAAACTAGGTAAGTTGTCACAGGCAAGCACAATGCCCTTAACAAGCTTGGCTCGTGACACCTCCCCATGCATGTAGATCCTTGATGCTGCTCTTGTTGTCTGTACAGTAGAAAAATTATGCAACCATTCTTTGTTGCATTTTGAGTTTAGGGAATTTTTTGATAGCTTTTTCAGAAAAGGTTCCACGAATATTATTGCTAATCTTGACTAAGTTGTTTTGATTGTGTTATAATTATACAGTAATGAACATGCTTAGGAAATAATAACCTCCCTGTGTAGATGCATTAAGTCGACCTTGAATTTAGTGATTGAACTTATATTATTTTAGTTAAATCTTATTGTACCATCGAGAGAAAGACCCCACGAGACAATCCTTAATGGAAGCTACCCTTGTGTCCCATGAGACCCTTGGGTGCCTCAAAAGAAGGGAGAACCACCCAATCTCTACTCGTAAAGTCTCAAATACTTCTAAAGAGAACAGGGTCTACTTCCCTTTACATTCATTACAAACTAAACCAAGTCTAAACTTAGTTTCCTGCAAAAACAAGATGTTAGGATTAACCTTACTAACAAATTTCTTCACCACTCTCCTTTTGTCCCTTTCCCTAACCCCCTAATATTCCAAGAAAGAAGCACACTACCATGAACCCTTGAGGACCTACCTCCTTTGTCCTAGTTAATCAATGACACTAACCTATCCAACTCCCTGCTCAATTTCTCAGCCTGTTCCTATCCCTAGTCTTGTCAACCCTCAACCTAATTTTATATGCACTAAGGTTTACCTATGCTAGATCCAACTCGTCAAGGTGGTTC
This sequence comes from Malania oleifera, assembly GCF_029873635.1. Lineage (NCBI taxonomy): Eukaryota > Viridiplantae > Streptophyta > Magnoliopsida > Santalales > Ximeniaceae > Malania > Malania oleifera. The sequence continues at coordinate 88,951,870 of NC_080421.1, forward strand.
TTAGCAGCCTGGCTATTCCTTTCGTCATCTAAAAAGTCCATGGTTTTGGAAGACCGATAATCTGTTGACTCCCTATGGCACTACAGTGACTCAATAGTTGTATGAGGTGACATCAAAAGTGGGGTCATTGCCTAGATATTTGCCCCCAAAAATGGGATGGTTTACATCAGTTTATGGTTTTAACATGCCCCTCCTCGTGAAACTTTTTCCGATGAATTACTGTTGGAGCTTGTGCGGTCAGTGATAGTAGGGTAGGGATATTTCAATGTCATTTGCAGCTTTAGGGACAAACTAGGGGGTCGAGGATCTCTAGCAGTGGAAGGAGGTTCATTTCTTTATTTGGGATTGTGGTCTTAGGGACATTCTTTTAAGAAATGGCAGCTTTACCTGAATGCCATCTAGAGATAAACAGGTGTCCTCTTGTGCTGACGGATTCCTCCTCACCAATGTGTGGGAAGACACTTCCACACGCAATGCAGGAGGCCCTTGCAAGGCGTGCTTCAGACCATTATCTTCTGCTTTTAGGTTCTAACCCAATGCAGTGGGGTCCCACCCCTTTTCATTTTGAGAACATGTGTTTGACATTGCTGTAGGACAAAAGCTGGACCAGGGGAAAACTCTTGTTGGAGAATAATTCAGAAGAATTGAATCAAGGGATTGTTGGTTTTAAATCGCGGTAGCGGGTAGCGTAATGTAACGGTAACGGGTGTAATGGGAAGTGGGAGTAGTGGATGTTACATAACGGAAAGCGGGTGTAATGGCCGTGAATTTTTTTGAAGCACACACAACCTTATGCATATTAGCGTACTTGCATGTGTTATCTTTTAGCCCTTCTTAGAAAGAGTTTTAGTGTATTTTGGATCCTTTAGTTCGAGTAACTAAGTTATTTGGTAAGGGCAACAAGTTGTTTTAAACCACCATTGATAGAAAAATTATGTGCGTGTGCGTATTTATACTTCTCATTGTTCTTATTTGTGATAAATTCTTATGTGTGCTAAATTAATTAATCAAACAAAATTCATTATACACTCCATTAATCTATTAGACACATAAGACATATGAATAATACAAATATAAAATAGCTAGAAAAGAAAGAAGGTTGAAGTTGAAAAATATAGAACGTAAATATCACATTACTAGTATTATCAAAATAAAATATTTTTCTAACAAGTTAGTATTTTCAAAATGTTAATTAATGCATCTATTATGAGTATTTAAAGAAATAGTAAATTTTGTATCATTGCCATCCTCTTTATAATCTTTTTCCCTCGTCACTTGGTATATTGAGAATGATATATGAAAGAGAGTGAAAAAGTGAGAAGAAATTGTAAAAATAAAATAATTTTTTGGTGTAACAGTTCCGTAGTGGTTCCATAACGGCCGTAGCAGCCTTTATGTAATGGTCGTGGTCTGTAATGGCCGCTACGGCCGTGATTTGTCTTCCCACCGGTTTCACGGTGTGTAACCTTTATTGAAAACCATGCTCCTTTGTCATAGTTAATCAATGACACTAACCTATCCAACTCCCTGCTCAATTTCTCAGCCTTTCCCTATCCCTAGTCTTCTCAACGTAACTTTATATGCACCAAGGTTTACCTAAGCCAGATCCAACTCGTCAAGGTGGTTCTTAGCAGCCTGGCTATTCCTTTCGTCATCTAAAATGTCCATGGTTTTGGAAGACCGATAATCTGTTAGACTCCCTATGGCACTACAGTGACTCAATAATTGTATGAGATGACATCAAAAGTGGGGTCATTGCCTAGATATTTGCCCCCCAAAATGGGATGGTTTACATCAGTTTATGGTTTTAACATGCCCTCCTCGTGAAACTTTTTTCGATGAATTACTGTTGGAGCTTGTGCGATCGGTGATAGTAGGGTAGGGGTATTTCAATGTCATTTGCAGCTTTAGGGACAAACTAGGGGGTCGAGGATCTCTAGCAGTGGAAGGAGGTTCGTTTCTTTATTTGGGATTGTGGTCTTAGGGACATTCCTTTAAGAAATGGCAGCTTTGCCTGAATGCCATCTGGAGATAAACAGGTGTCCTCTTGTGCTGACGGATTCCTCTTCACCAATGTGTGGGAAGACACTTCCACACGCAATGCAGGAGGCCCTTGCAAGGCGTGCTTCAGACCATTATCTTCTGCTTTTAGGTTCTAACCCAATGCAGTGGGGTCCCATCCCTTTTCATTTTGAGAACATGCGTTTGACACTCTGCTGTAGGACAAAAGCTGTACCAGGGGAAAACTTTTGTTAGAGAATAATTCAGAAGAATTGAATCAAGGGATTGTTGGGTTTAGTTAAATAATTTATTGTTGTTTAGTTTAATTAGTATAGGATTATGTGTATTTGGGGGCTTGTCTGTAATGTTGATGTATTTGTGCTTTTAGTTTAATGTAGTTTTTAGGGATGTGTGTGCAATATCTTGTGTTATTGGCTTTCTTATAAATAGTGTGTGAAATCCATGTAGAATGTTGGTTGTTATGAATTTGAATTGAGATGTGATGTGAACCTGTGGGTGCCTCTCCTTTGCTCTCTTCCTTCTTCCTCTTCCCCTCCCTTCTCCTCCATCTCTCCCAACTATGTGTTGGCTGTAGTTCCATGATGCTTTCCTGCATCATTTGGTATAAGAGCCCAGAATTGGCCTGTCTTCCATTTCAGCACCCCATTTTCCCCTCTTGATCTTCTCTTCTTTCCATTTCTCTTTTTTCCTCTTATTAGTTCTGATTTCTGCAGAATTCTCAAGATTTTGATTTTCTTTCATGATATTTCTATCCGCAACATGATATTTTGATTGTGGGCATGATATTTTATGAGCATGATATTTTGATAAGAAAAGCTAGAAAGTGTCACTGCCAGCATCAAGAATCTGCATTTTGTGAATTTTTAAGTGTATTTGTTTCATTTCTGTACAATACTCAAGATCAAAGGTGAATTTAAGATAGTTCTTGAAAATTGGGAGTCATATTTTTGGTTCTACTTGATTAGATTGATAATTCTGGGCAAATTGTGTCAAGGACTTGTGGTGATATATAGTTATAGCATAGCAACATGGTGACAAGTTGTTGGAAAAGGAATGTCATTTTTCGTACTTCGGGCACAATTTCAAGCCTTTTCATTCCCTTCTTAACTGTGGAGAAAATGTTTGTACAATCATCGATGATGGAAGATTTCCTATTGAATGTGGTTTCCATAGATGAAGTCACTTGTATTCAACTTCATTTGGAACCTCACCCAGAGTTTTATGGGATATCTTGGATTGATAACTCTACTTGTTTGTGAAAGATGTTCAGTTCCTACCTATATGGGTGATTGTTTTGATAATATTTGGTATGATATCATATCATAAATATTAGTCATGTCCTCCTTGGTTTTCCTTGATTTTGGATGCTTTGAGTGTGACTCAAGGTTGTGAGAACACGTCTTTCATCATAATGATTAGAAGATATTGTGACTCAAAACGTTTTTGACATGATTGATCATGTCAAAGTTACTCAACTTGACAAGCAAGGGAATGCATGTGTTTGAAGACATCCAAAATCTTTCAAACATTCCTATTGCTGAGTGTGTCATTCCCAATGTACTCATTGATGCAATTTCTCATTCAAGTCTATAGGGCTGCCATCGGAATGTGGCTTCTTGCATCACTCAAAACATTGACTTTCGAAAAGTTCAAATTTGCTCTGTACTTATGATCCTCCAACATTTCATATTTTTCTAATTGGGAGAGATTTGATGTAGGACAAGAAGTTGGACTATGGGAACACCCTTGTTGGATAATATTTCATAAGAATTGGGCCAAGGGATTGTTGGGTTTAGTTAATAGTTTATTGTTGTTTAGTTTAAGTAGTATAGGATTATGTGTATTTGGGAATTCATTCATAATATTTGCGTGTTTTAGGGGCGTATTTGTTGTTTCATGCAGTTTTAGGAGTATATGTGTAATTTATTGTGCTATTGGCTTTCTTATAGATATTTGTGAAAGCCATGTAGAAGGTTGGTTGTTGATGAATTTGAATTGAAAGTGAATGTGTGATTTCCCCCTTGTATCTCCTCTTTTCCTTCTTCCCAATGATGCAGAACAACATCATGAAATTATAACTAACACCATAGTAGTTAGAGGCGCAAAGCGAGCCAAGGTGCAAAGGGTCTTTGAAGCTGAGGCGTGAGGCGCGAGGTGAAGGCGCGCGCCTCATGAAGGTGAGGCACACAATTATTAAAATGGTGTAAAATGTCTATTTGGGGTAATTGATATATGAACATATGAATATCTAGTAATATTAGAATTTAAAATGCCAAAACATTCAATTACAAAATTGAAAATTTAATAAAATTGCCAGTACGAAGCCCAAAAGCATCAACAATTCAACATAGTTCAACATCAAAAGAAAAGAGTACAAATAAAAAAAAAGTAGCTAAATTTCAATAAAAATAATAAATATTATGTATTAGTTATAATTGATAAACTCACATTAATTAAACTAAACATTACAAATTAAAAAAATAGTAGCTAAATTTCAGTAAAGAGAATAAATATTATGTATTAGTTATAATTTATACACTTGCATTAATTAAACTAAATATTTAATTAGTAATTACATATAAAGAAGAAGAAAGAGTAGCCAAATTTCAATAAAAAGAATAAATATTATGTATTAGTTATAATTTATAAACTTACATTAATTAAACTAAATATTACAAATTAATAAACAGTAGCTAAATTTCTGTAAAAAAAATAAATATTATGTATTAGTTATAATTTATAAGCTTAGATTAATTAAAGAAAATATTTAATTTATAAGCTTACATATAAAGAAGAAGAAAAAGAGAAGCAGCAGGCAGCAGTCAGCAGCACGCAGCACGCAACAAGCGGGCAGCAGGAAGAAGAAGAAAAAGAGAAGCAGCAGGCAGCAGGCAGCAGTCAGCAGCACGTAGCACGCAACAAGCAGGCAGCAGGAAGAAGAAGAAGAAGAAGAAGAAGAAGAAGAAGAACTCGCGAGGGCTCCGGCTGGTTCGAAATGAAGTCGCGAAGGGTCGTGCTTCTTCAAAATGTCGAAGACGAACTCACGTTCCTAGTTTGAAGCTCGAAGACGAAGTCGTGAAGGCTTCCGGCTGGTTTGAAGGCTTGCAGACGAGCTCACGTTGCTTGTTCGAAGGATCGCGAAGGCTCCTGCTGGTTCGAATGTGCAAAACGAATTCACGAAGGGCTTCGAAGGGCCGAGAGGGGCTAGGGCTATGTTCGTTCGAGTCGAATGAGGGCTACGGGTCTGGCTGTGGCTATTTCTCTCCTTTAAATGACTAAAAATTCACAAGGTGCGACTCATTGCGCCTGTCGCCCCAGTGTGCCTCGTCTTGCCTAGCCTTGCCTCTTGCAGGTCGCCTCGCCTCACCTGATTTGAGGCGCAAGCCTCTTCGCTTCACTGCGCCTTGCGCCTAGGGGTGCACTTTTAACTACTATGGCTTCACCGCACCTTGCGCCTAGGAGCGCACTTTTAACTACTATGACTAACACATGAGAGAGAGAGAGAGAGAGATTTCAACAATAACATCCTCCTACACGACTTTCACAAACTATTTATAACGAAGCCTCATAACACAAAATCACGCATATACGCCTAAATCTACATGAAATTACAAACACACCTCTAAAATGCACAAATATTATAAATGAGCCCCCCAAATACACTTCTACACATAATCCTATACTATTAGACTAACCAACAATAATATTGAACCCGAAAAATCCCTTGACCCATTCTTCTAAATTTTTCTCCAACAAAGTTTTTCCCATGGTCTGGCTTCTTGCCCTACATCACACACCCTGTCTTTTGTGAGTGTGTGAGGGACTGGTGGGAGAGAGTTACATTTAGGGGTGGTAGGAGTTCAAATTGAAGGAAAATTTGAAGTATTTTAAGTTGAGGTTGGATAAAGAGATTTTTAGGAATTTAAAATAGATTTAAAAAACATTTCTTTTGAAATTGTTGAATTGGATGGGTCTGTGTAGTGCAGATTGTTGGATAATGAGGCTAGTGCCAGAAGATCTACTCTTTTTAATGATTTGGAGGTATTGTTATTGAGGGAGGACATGAATTGGTGCTAGAAGTTGAGAGTAAAGTGGGTCTAGGAAGGAGATTTCTATTCCAACTTTTTTCATAGGGTGGCACGTGGGAGGAGGAGGAAATGTTTTATCAAGGAGCTTGAATTGGACTTGGGGAATCTAATGAGGGGGCATTTTTTAGATTGGGCCAAAATCTCAAACTTTTACAAGCTTTGGTATAGTTAGATTGGAACTGTCTGCCTTATATCCTCAGCAGGATTGGTTTTGGGGAAATTTGGTGTGATTGGATTGGTCATTGTATTTCTACTGCATCATTCTCTATGTTTATTAAAGGCTGCCTGATAGAGTTCTTCAGATCTTTGCATGGTTTGAGACAAGGAGGCCCCCTTTCCCCCCTCTTATTTATCTTCTTCATGGTGGTTTCGAGCAACACGATAACAAGGGCAAATGAATTTGGCCTTCTTAAGGGCTTAACATTGGAAGATTGATAATTTTGTAAGTCTCCCATCTCGTTTTTGCAAATGTTTCTGTTGTTTTTTGCTAGGAAGATCCTGAATAATTCTTAACCTTAGATGTATCCTTCTTGGGTTTGAAGCAATCACGGGTCTTGAGGTGAATTTGGGCAAGAGTGTTATCATCCCTATGGAGCCTTGTGATTGCAGCCTCCTCCTCGCAGACATTCTAGGCTGCAACCGCAGAAGCTTCCCTATTTCTTAACTAGACCTCCCTTTTGGAGCCAAGTTCAAAGATAAGGTTGTCTAGGATCCTATAATTGGCAGAGTTGAAAGGAAATGTACTGGTTGGAAAAGGATGTGATGTAAGACGGTTCTAAGTAGCCCTAGTCCTACGATTGACCCTCTTTGTAGCGCACACACAATATCACAATCTATGGGAAGAATTGAATTAACCAAGCATGAACATCACATATATATTCTAATGATCACAAGTTGTTGAGGTTTTGAAAACATATATGATTTGGTTTAAAAGCCCTTAGTTGATAATTTCATTCAAGTAATCAAGTTCACTTTAAAAGATGTTATATTAGAAGTCTTAGATCACAAGTTCTAGCGTACAAATCAATATCCCTAAGCATGGTACTAGCAAGCATGTTCATGTTGAAAATCTAGGAAGATTCAAAGAGAATGAGCATGGTTTTTCAATCAAGGGTTCGGGTAGAGTTTCAAGGCTTACAAGGCACCTTTAGGTGCTGTTTTAGATGGTCAGAAACAAGGAATTGAATCGAGCTTACCAAAAGATTCGGAATGACAAATACGAAGACACACAAGTACTCGATATCACCACGAAAAAAGTTGTTGATCCTTAGGAATCTTGAGAGAAGAATGAAGCTTGAGGAAGGTTGTGGCTGTGAGCTGTGAAAGTGGAGTGGGCGTGTAGTGTTGATGACGACGTTGATGTTGTCGTGGTCTCTCACCACCCAATCTCTGGTGAGATGGAACGTAGCCTCACACTACTCACTCACAAGGAGAGGAACAAGATTCACAAGTTTAAGCATAGAGTTCATTTTTAATTGATAATGCAAAGATGCCTTTTACAATACAAGTGATGGCATATTTATAGCCTTACATGAGCATGCACATGACTTGCATATGACTTCTTAAGATATTAAAGAAAATATAAAAGTAAAATAAAACAATTACAATATAGGTAATGAGGTTCCTAGGATATAGTTTGCCATAGGAAATAGGTGCCTAGGAACTGGAATAATTATGATAGTGGAGTCTAGGAACTTAAAATGAACTAAATGCTTCTTGAAAAAAGCAAGACTCTTTGATTTGCATGTTGTCATTCTCTTTCCAAGCTAGTTTCCAAGAGAAGCTTCAATTGTTGCAAATAAAGTTCACATCCAATGGTGGACTTTGGGTGGTCATCCACGTGTCACAAAATCCGCGAAAGATACTCGAGGTGCATGTTGATCCCCATCAAGATGTATCTTTCCAAGGGTGGTAAGACTTGCTTTTATCAATAGCGCCTTAGTCAATCTCCCAGTTTTTTTTGTCTCTACTTCCCTTCCCTAGGGCAGTGTCCAATAGATTGGAAGATCTTTGGGGGGAATATGGAGAGAAATTCAAATATCGTCTTGTAAGATAGGGGGTTGTTAAACAACCCATGCAAAATGGAGGGCTTGGCCTTAGATCCCTTCTTACTTTTAAAAAGGCACTTTTGTGGAAGTGGCTCTAGAGGTTCATGTTTGGGAAAAAATATTTCTGGCATGGAGTTGTTGCTTCTAAATATGGTCATCACCACAAGGGACCTCCAAAGAGTTGACCGACGGCTGTGATACAAGTGTTCGGAAATTCATTAGAAGAGGTGGGAGAACTTCTTTTATCACATTCATTTCAGTGTGATAAATGGGAAGGATGTGTTTTCATTTTTTGGCATGATTTATAGACTTATCTATGATAAAAATGCCTCCATTTGCCAAAACTGGGAGCGCTCAATCCATGATACTATTTGGAACGGAACCCCCTGATCAAGAATGTTTTTGATTGGGAGATTGATACTCTTATTGGTTTTTACAGAATTCTTTAATGTTCAATGGCATGCCTCCTCCAATATTCTCAAGTGGTCCTCGAGAAAGGAGGGAAGTTCTATAACTTCTATTTTAATCACCTAAGTTGCCTGATGGAGTGCATTGACTTTTTTCCTTGGAAGCCCACTTGGGAAACAGCAGCCCCTTTGAAGGTTTCTTTTTTCACTTAAGAGGTCGTTCTGGGGAAAATCCTCACCCTTGACAGCCTTCAAAGAAAGGGTTTCTCTATCATGAATAGGTGTTTTTTGTGCCTCAAAGAAGCGGAATCTATGAATCCGACCTATTGCATTGCTCCTGGACTAGTAATCTTTGGAGCTTGGCAATTTCCTTGGTCATTGCAGTTTCAGATGAGAGTGAGATTTGGGCTTGGAAAGGGATCCATGCCAACAAGCTCAAAAGGAGAGCCCTTTCCCTTATTCCCCTTGCTGTTTTTTGGGCAGTTTGGAAAGAAAGGAACAGAAGGGCTTTCGAACGGGATGGTCTCTTCTTTGTAGGTTGTCAAAGATAACTAGATTTGTGTGACCCCTAGTTGGCTTAGTGGGGTGCTTTAGAGTGACTTATTTGTTATTCTTGATTTCCTGGATGTGCTTCATTGACTTGTGTATTGTTTTAGTTCTTTGTTATTTTCATTGTACTTGAATGGCATCTTCTTGATGACCAGTTTCTCTAATAAAGTTTTGTTTGCTGTTAAAAAAATTTGTATACTGAGGAGCTCTCGAATTGGAGGGTTTTGATTGGTGCCCCATTGAGGCTAGTTCATCTTTGGCTTGACAGACCTTTCAGAGTCGAAGAAATTAAAATAAATAAATAAAGGTCTTTGGTATTAATAGGAAGAAGGCTCGTGGTCCTGATGGTGGGAGGTGTTGTAGGGGAGGACATCTAGAGCTTTTTTGAGGAGTTTCATTGTAATGGGATGGTGAGAAATAGTGGCATTATTTCTTATGCCAGCTCTTGGAAGTTCTTTTCTAAGGTTGCGTGGCTGTTCTTTCCTCTCATCCATTTCAGAGTGGGTAATAGAGGGTTGAATTTTGGGAGGATGTTTAGGAAGGTGCGAATTCTTGGAAGCTGACAGTGCCTCATTTATTTAAGTTTTCTACTATTCACAACACACCTATCAACACTTTCTTTTCTTTTGAGGTAAACTCTTTCTTGAGATTTCCTTTTTTTTTTTTTTTTTGGTTAGGAATCCCAATGAATGAGAGGTTGACTAGCTTACCACCTTGCTTTTTGTGTTGGGTCGTTTTGTTCCTTTCGATAGGGGGATGAGATTGTTTGGGAGGGTTATCCTTCAGGTCTCTTTTCTTTGAAATCTTTTTTCCCCTGCCTCTCATAGACCCGATTCGTAATTTCTTGCCTTGGAGCCACATGATATGGACTTTGACTTTGAAAATAATTAATATGCATGATTTGTTATAGAAAAAAAGATCGTACAAGTCTCCTTTGATATGTGTTTGATGTGCTACAAGTCCAATGAAGCAAATGCTCACCTTTTCCTCCATTGTTAGGTGGCAAACCACCTTTGGAGTGCTTTGTGCTCTTGTTTTGGTGAAGCTTTCGTGGCACTGCAGAATGTAGATCTCTTGCTCATGAGGCATTGGGGCTTTTGCTCAAGTAGGAAGGGTTGGGTTTTATGGTATAGTGCAGCCTTTGCTATCTTGTGGACCCTTTTTTTTTTTTTATAATTTTTTTATAATTTTTTTATTTTTATACAAGAAGAATTCATTAAGAGGAAAAGAATTATTGAGGAGAATAGGACATCTCTTGTGAAAATTTTGGAACAAGCCCAAAAGTTAATCATTTTGTGATTTCCATTATCAATGGTGTGGCTAAGGATGTTATCTTGGATTTCACTTGGAAGACTCTGGACTAGTTGTGAAAGAGATGTGGAAGATGAGGATGCCATGAGGAAGAGAACTTGGGGACGAGTTTGGGGATTTGTTGGTCTTGAGAGGAAGTCACTAAGGATGTTGTGCTTCCCTTTGATGTGCTTTACTTCAAATTTATACTGGGCAAACCAGTTCGCCCATCTAAGGAGTTGTCCTTGCGGAAGGATCTTTTGCTTGAATTGGATCATCTTTGGAAAGGAGAACATCCATTTCAATTAGAAAAGTATGTCCAATCAGATGGAATTCAAGCTTTTCAATCCCTCTTTTATCGCCAATATTTCTATGAAAGTGGAGTGATAGTGCGATTTTGATTCTTTGAATGCTTTACTTTTGTTTCCACAAATGTGTCTAGTCCCGTCTTCTGATTTCTCAATTGAAGTTGCTCCCCAATAGAAATCACTAGTATCGGTTTGCAAGATTCTTTTTTCTTTTGCCAGGAATCTAGAGTAGTGGCCATTTTGTGGCCATTTCTTTGAGTGATCTTACTGCCTTTGTGTGTTTAGCTTCCCAAGGGGGCACATCTTTGTTTTTTAAAAGCTGGTGGGGTGGTGCTGTGTAAGCTGCCACCTTTGGGACAAAGTCTTCCATATAATTGACAATACCAAGGAACTGCTGCAATTGCTTTGTCATCATCTGGCTATCTAGAAAGGTGTTGAGTTGTATGGCAATATGTGGTTGTAGCTCATATTTCCCTTGACTAATCTTCATCCCAAGAAAATCAACTGTCTTGAACACCAATAATCATTTTCCTTTCTGACAACATAATTCCATAGTGCTCTACAATGTCTGTGAACTGATTCAGAAGCTTAGCATGTGATGTTATATCCTTTGAAAATAGAAGGATATCATCAATATAGATCGGGACATGATGAAGTATGGGCTGGAAGATCTTGATCATTGCCTTTTGAAATATGGATGGGGCTTTGAGCCCAAATGACATAACAATCCACTGGTAGTGGAAATTGGGTATGTAGATGCCATCTTGGGTTTGTGATCTAGATGGACACCTAATTGCCAAAAAGCCCACTTTCAAGTCAAAGTTTGAAAAAATTTGGGCCTCCAATAATTGTGAAAATAGGCTAGTCTTATTTGGCAATGGGAACTTATCATCAGAAAGAAAATGGTTGAGGGGTTGGTAGTTGATGATGAGCCTAAGCTTTCCTCAAGGTTGTTCACCCTTTTTATTGACATAAAAGGTTTCACAAGCCCACTGCGACTTTGTTGGTTCAATGAACCCTTCTTCTTTAGTAAACTCATTCGGGGCCAAAGAATAGTGCTCTAGATTCATCCCCTTGTGATTGGCTTTAGTTGGGTTGATATTTTCATCCTTTTTGAAGTGAGACTGACAAAGAACTCTAAATTCTTTCATAAAGACTTTGAGCATTTCTTCAAGAACGAATGGACCACTGAAGGACCACTAAAAGGACTGAAAATGTTGTTTCCAAGTTCATTGGAAGATTAAGAATCTGGTGGATTAACCTTTGAGATTACAGGTAGTTGGAGATATCGTAGGTACCAGACCTTGATGTCTTCATCTCCACTATCATTGAAGAATTTTGTGGTGCCTACGAAGACCACGTTACTCAAGCCAGAGAAGAATACATGAAGATACTTCTTTGAGGGTGCACCATCAAAGATCATACTAAAAACAACAAAGAAAAAATGAACATCAAGCCAAAATATTCCTCCAATCTTTATAAATTGGGAAATCTAGCTCCCTTAAAAAAATTCATAATTGACACACCACAAAAGAGCCATATAATGAATCTTTTCCCAAATCTAGTAGCCAATTTAACTTTTCCCAGAAAAGATCTGTGCATTATGCTTGAATGGTAACCCCTACAAAACTGTGAAGATACCATATTTCCACAATGCTACCCTATCCTTCCTCCTTCCAAAACCTACAAAAGAAGTAGCTAACAGGTCCTCCACTGAAATAGGAAAAACCCAATTCTCACCCAAAACACCAAAAATTTTATTTTAAATCTTCCAAAAAAATTTGCAATGCCAAATAAAAGGAGAAGCTATCTTGGAGTTTTTATAACAGAGAACACAAACGTCTTGAGAAACATGCTTCAATGGCGTGCTTATCTAGAGCAAGTTATAGATATTGATTTTATTAAGCACAATGAACCAAATAAGTTCCTAATTTGGGGGGTGGTTTGGCCTTTCAAATAATAGAATAGAGAGGAGATAAAGAATTGGAATGGGTGAATAATTCAAAGAATCATTTATAGGAATAAGCCATTGAATGATCCAAAAGACCAAGAATGAACACCCCTCCTCGAAGAAAGAGTAGAATTATTCAATAAGGAAAACTTGGATGACAACTCCACCAATTCAATGTCATTAGAGATTCCTGAAATGGAGATTTCAAGAAACCAAAGGACTACTCAAGTCACCTACAAAGAAAGAAATGACACTGCTATTCTATTGTGAGCTCAATCGGAAGAGACAAGGGAAAGATGTGGATAGTACATCATTCCCTGACCATAACCCCTCCTCACCCCCAATTTAATGTGAGTAGTGAATAAGGGATAAATCTGAGAATTAGACCTCCACGGACTCTTTAAAGAACTTCTTAAAAACAAGCATTGGTATCCCAATCATTCTCACTTGACCCAAACTTGCTTCTTGTAACCCTATGCCAAAGAGAAGAATCTTCTAGAGGAAAGCACCATAATCGTTTAGCTAAAATAGCAGTGCTTTTAGACACCAACTAGCCAAGACTCAATTCCCCTTCCTTTCTTAGACCTTCGGACCCCCCACACTAGACCATGAGAAAAATCTCATAATTCTCTCAAGGAATCAAGCTTGATAGCAATCCCCACTGAAATCCTAAAAACATACTAGTAACACAACGGAATACTGGATAGACAAGCTTGAATAAAAGTGATTCTTCCCTCAAGAGAGAAAAGAGCCCCCTTCCAACCATCTAATCGCTTCGCCACCCTTTCTACTACTGGATTCCAAAAATCCATAGATCTAGTATTACCTCCCAAAGGAACCCCTAAGTACGGTCAAAGGCCAACCTAGTAAACCACACCCCACCCCAAAAGCCCACTCACTAGCATGCTCAGTGGGCACATTAATAGTTGCTAAACCACTCTACTCCATATTAAATTTAAGCCCAGTCATCCTCTCAAAAACTTGGAGAATACCCATGATCTCCTAAAAGAAGGGCTATGATCATCTCATAAGAAAATGGTGTTATCAGCAACTGAAGCTGAGAAACTGCCACTTCCTCTCTCCCCACTTCTAAACCTCTCAGCCTTTGGATTGATAGAAATTTGGGAACCTTCGAGGATCGCTAAAGTCCTCTTAGTTGTTATGGGATCGAGTTGTGTTCTTGCGTCTTTTTGGCCCATCTATTCGGATTCTTTGGGGTTTGTCATTGATCAACCTTCAAAGGGATTGGAAGGGAGCTCTGTTGTAACTTTTTTGGTTGTTTCTCTTTGCTTTTCAAAGGACATTTGTCCTCCTATTATTTTACCTTGTTTGTTATTTAATAATTTTTTTCTTATCCAAAAAAGAAACTTATTGTTCCATAGATTCATGTGTTCACTTCAAGCATCTTCTGCTATACTTCTCATTCCTATTGGGAAGTTACCTAGATTTTCTTTTTTATACATTGGAAAATTAGATGAATTACTATGATAAATGCATTGAGTTTTGATCGGCTTTTTGCCATCTGCTACTCATTTTTGTTTGAAGTGAAAATGGAATTAATTAAAGTGTTTCTATTATGCTGGTTCTAAATACTATTGTGTGTTTATTTATTTATTTATTTATTTTCAGGTCCTAGGAACACCCTCAAAAAGATTTTGGGTGAGATTTGTTATTTGTGATCCACAACTGAAATGAGTGTTCTCTTTGTAGTAGTCAACATAATTCTAACACCCATGCTCCCCCCTTCAACCTTAAAACAATTTGAAGCGCTTGGAAATCAAAATTAATAAATAGAAAATGGATTTTATCTATCTGACCATTAACCAACATGGTTCCTGTACAAGATCTGGATTTCATGTATACGAGCTTAAAATAAAAAAAGCTTATTAATTCATGCATACAAACTAAAACCTGGGTGCAGCTACTCCCAGTCATAGGTTTGATTACATGGATCTGATTCAAAGCTTGTGCAAAACTATTGTTAAAAGCTCAAAAAGTGTAGCATACAGATGACATGCAATGTGATTATTTCTATTTTATCGTTATTTCTTTGTTTTCGTTTTTCTTAAATTCTTTGAAATTGTTGGTGTTAGCTGACTTTTTATCCCCAAAGAAATTGGTTGCACAAGCTTTTGGTTCCAAATTCATATTTCTAAATGCTCACCTTCTTGTTGTGGATGCGAAACTTTTTAATACTAGCATTTCTTTTTTGTTCCTATTTCTGGTATTGGGTTGGGCTATAATGAAATAAATTTTTATTATTGCTATAATAAATAACTTTCACGAGTGGAAGTATTTTTTTTAGCAAGTTGCTTTAGCTGTAAAATATTAACCCATTTAAATTCATGCCTTAAGAGGACACCAAAAGATGATGCTTGTTCAAGCAATTTTACTGGTTGGTGTTTTTCCTTGATGGACTTTTATGTGCTTCTTTTATGGAGATTTAGTCCCTAAAGTAAAGTTGCCAAATGAATGTTCAAGCTAGGAAAATTTCCCAATACTAAGAGTTTAGATTTTGTGAGGATCTCTCTTCGCTTGTATGGATAATTTCTCCTACAGGTTGTGTTATCATTGTCTTTGAATTAAAGTTTAATTAATAATAATTAGGTGAAGCATTTTTAGGTAGTTTTGCCAATGAAATTGAGATAGCTTCTTTATTTGTTATGTAAATTGATGTTTAGTTGGATTCTATGAGTGTGAGTTTAATGCATCTTCTACTGTGCTGCTATTGTTGCTGTAGGACACTCTAATATGTGTTATTCTTGCCATAGTTGAAGATTGATAGGTACTACCTTTGTTTTGCTTTGTGATTTCTAAATTAATTGTTGTACATGGAATCTTAACTCTTGAGGTGTGTAGAAATATGACACAAGGAATTGCTCTAATTTCATAATTTTCAACACCATGGAAGCATTTTACAACCAATTTGATAATTTTTTTTTTTCGTAAAGAATGTTTTAACTTATTATTTTTCTCTTGCTTTCTGATGGTAAAAGGGGTTATTTGAATATTCAATGGCATGCAGTGTCTTTTGCACTAAAAGGATCTATTTAACATAATATGGTTCTGTCAAATTGAACAGTTTGAAGATGCTAAACAACCATGTTTAGACTACTAAATTGAGATATGAGTGTTGAGTTTAGGCTAAACGATACACTGACTGCCCTTTCTGGGTAAAACACAGTTCCTGTGTTTTCTTTATTGCTTGCCTTGTTCCATATTAGTTTTGCTATTAGAATTTCATATTGTCATGGATTATGCATATTAGGAAAAAAATGGCTCAATTATAAGAGCTCGAAGGCCAAGGGATTCATCAAGGATGCTGCTGGTCATGGACCTATATAGATGGAGCTTTCATTTGCGTTAAGTCGCAGGCCTATTCTCAATTTAAATGCAACCAAGGAGTAATCTATGAGGGGAACATGCCACACATCACCTGCTCAATATAACCACAAGATTGACAAACCAGAGTAATGTGAATAATGATCACAAGACTCAAATATTAACTGGGCGAGTTCTAACTTGCGGCCACATTTCTTCGGATCATTTCTAAATCTTGTGCAACAGTATTGCAGATTTATTTTGCACACCATTGCATTTGGTGCCAAATGAAGTTTTAGATTTATACTTTGTTGCATTCTTTGCCACTTAATGATCTTTGTGGTACAGATAGCACATCATTTGCTCAGTGTTACTGATTATTAACTCCCCTCTTGTTGATTTGTATTGTACAATTCATCGAAGATGATTATTTTATACATATAGAAAAAAAATTAAATCTGGTTAGCTTTTTTGTTTGTTAATATATTTGGTATAGAATACGTTGGAAGGGAGGTCGGTTAATGGTATAATACGGTGAACACACAATCTCAATACTATTAGAACAAGGAATATGAAAAATTTTCATTGTGCAAATATTGCAATGACATGGATATGGACTTCAAAATGCAATCATGGTCTTAATTTCCACAAAATTGTCAAAATTTTTGCTTTCCATCACCCAGGAAATTGAAATGGCAGTCCATCTCCATCTTACATAGTTTTAATTGAATTTTCAATAAATGATCCTAGACTTCTCCATTCATTTTATAAAATTTAGTATGTGTTACTATTAAATTGTTTTAATTCAATTTCTTTTTACTTGTGTTGCATGGATGTAAAATTTTCCTTGTAATCATGTATTCGTGTAATACTTCTCTTAAGCTCTGTTGTAGGTAGAAATCAATTTCAACTATTTTTTCAATGTAGATCAAATTCTAAGTGGCATGATCTTCCTCATTATTTTATCCAGTTCTAGACATTGGCTTTGAGATACATCACCCTTTAATTACGTATATGAATCTTATAGATCTCTACAATTCTAAAACGTATATAATTTGTTCTCTTACTAATGGGCATGCGTATTTGTATGATATATATATATATATATAGAGAGAGAGAGAGAGAGAGAGAGAGAGAGAGAGAGAGAGAGAGAGAGAGAGAGAGAGAGAGAGAGGTTGCCTTCTTGAAATTTGGTTTTTCCTGCAAAGAGAGGGCTATAAGAGAATCTGAAAGCGTGTAATAAGCATGCATAATCAATTAGGTGTATAAATTTGGGAAGGTTTAACATCTGGTATGACCTTGAACAAAATGAAGCCTCTGTGCTGATTTCATGGGTTGCTGGTCATTTACTTGACTAACAAAACAACTACCACTGCTGCTTTATATAAATCTCATGCCAATACGCATGAATCTGATGCTTTGCTTCCTAAAGCCTCATTGAGATGATAAATGGGGTTTCTATTTTCCTAGTATTGTCTTTTTTAGTCCTTACTTTTCGGTTCTAATGGAAGCCCTAAGCTCAAAAGCAAAGAAAAATAACCAATCATTTTGAATCTTATATCTCTTTTTCCCCCATTTATGTATTTATTATTATTCTAATGGGTTCTTATTGTAATATTTTCAATCGGTTGTTATTACCTTTTAATTTCAGTTACCGGTAAGAACTATTTTTTTTTTTTTTTGTTTTTTTTTATTTTTGTAAAAGAGGGCGGCACCTTCTAAACTTTATTAGAAAACCCCTCACTTATGGCGAAGGAAAACCGTGGTTACAATTTTGACACTTTGAGACAACAAAAGCAAATTCCAAGACCCTAAAACTAACTTAACCAACATAAACCAAACCAAAAAATCAAACATCATCAACCAAAAAATCTAAGAAACTAAACCACTAAAAGTGTAATAACACAACATCATGAGCGCAAAGAAGAAAAATATAACAAGTCCAATAGAATCATTTTCCTAACTTGCTGAGGAAGATCATCTTGGCAACTATATGATCGAGAAATACTAGATTCACCTTGTTTGGCAAAGAAATCTGAACTTTTATTCGCTTCCCTGTAAACATGTTTCACTTTGAACTGTATGCCTCTTAATGCTAGCATAAGTTCTTCCCACAAATCCCTTAAGTTCCAAACCAAGCACTTTCCAGAATTTATCCACTGAACCAACAAAGCAGAGTCACATGCAATCTCCACTTGATCAAATCCGAGATCTTTGCACAGATTAATCCCTAAAATAATCACCTTCAATTCAACCATGTTATTTGTTCCATAAACTAATAATGAGGAAAAAACTGCTTTAAATAAACCTTTTTCATCTCTTATCACGCTTCCACCATCACAATTCCCTGGGTTACCTCTACAGCTCCCATCCACATTCAATTTAACCCAACCAATCCCAGGTTTACACCATCTGACTACACGAGGAAGACAAACCCCCACATTTATTACTTGAATATCCAAAGCACGAAGGACTGCAATATCCGTGCAAGAAGCAGGTGCACATTTATTTAACTTGTCTGAAATGGATTTTAGTCAATATTTAATATCCAGCCACACAGTTCTCACCGAATCATGAATTGATTCCATCCTATCTCTACATCGACGAGTCCAGAGTCTCTAGATGGTGAGACTAGGTATAAGACCTACCAAAATGCCTAACTGTGAGGCCCGTTTTGTACAACTAAATCAGACATTAACTCTGCCTTTCCAAGTACTCGTTGCCATACAACTAACACCCAATACCACTGCTGCTTTTTTCCATACCTCCTGAGCAAAAGATCCGGTGCAAAACACATGGTTCTCCTCTCTTGTTATTTCTTTTCTTATTACTATTATTTTTTTTTAAAAGTTAGCAATGGAGATTTTGTGTTTATGATTTGTAGGCTTAATATATGCATTTTTATGTTTTCTATTTGCAAATCTTGCAGTATACAAATTTTTTCAAAAAGTACTATTGCACTTTTTTTTTAATCTAACTCAGATTCACACCCAAAATTGTATGCTTTAGATTTTTTTTTAAATGCATTGTGTTGTTTGTGTGGTTCTACTAGTTGTAGGGTGTGATTTAAAAAATTATCTACGTGAATAAATTTGCATAAAAAAAAAAGCCTCAAACATGTACTTCATTTGTGTGACACAAATTATCTTTGTACACACAGTCGGTCCCAAGCTCGAATAAGGAAGTAGGGTTGTGTTAGGTAGTTGATGACTGGTGTAAAACTTTGTCAGATTTTATTCTTTCCAAATTCACCCAGGTCAAGGGAATAGATTGTGTCAGTATAAAAGGGAGGTGGCTAAGAAGTTAGTACAAGAGACTTAGTTTAGATTAACAACTTAGAATATAGGGACTCTTATGGGTAAAAGTATGGAAATAGTGGAAATAATTTTTAGAAGGAAAATTAACTTAATATGCCTTTAAGAGATGAAATGAGTAGAAGAGAAAGAGAAATTAAAGAATTAAGATTTAAACTTTGGTACATTGAAAAAGTGAAATATAAAAAACGTGGAAATTATTGTAGATAAAGGCATAAAAGATAATGCAATAGATGTTAAAAGAATAGGGGATATGATCGTTAAAATCAAGGTAATTCTAGGTTTGAAAATAGTGAACATCAATAGTACGTATGCTTCCCAAATAGGCTTAGTAGAAAATCTTAAAATACAATCTTTGAGAAGATATAGATAGTATTTTATAAGGGATATCAACGTTTGAAATGACATCCATAGGAGCTCATTTAAATGGACACATTGGAAAGGATAATATAAGTTATGGGATGATACATGGAGGCCATGGATGGAGATAAAAATGAGGCCGGTGATACAATTATATTTTTCCATGTCTTATGATTAAGTTATATTCAATACCTGCTTTATAAAAAGGGAAGCTTTCTTAATTAACTTTCAAGAATGGGCATAATAAAAGCCAAATATGTTTCTTCTTAACTGGGAACGGGGATTGTCTATCTTGTAAAGATTGTGAAGTTACTGTTCTTATATGTGACTTATATACTGAGTGGAATGCGTGTACAAAGAGAAAACATGGTGAAAAATCAAGATGCTGATGGTAGTAGGGGAAAATCGTTGACAGTTTCACTGTAGCCGTCAATGAATTGGCTTGGGAATCTAGCGTAGATTTTTCAAATTTTGAATAGGGATGTTAAGTTGGTTGGGGTTTGTAGGGAAAACCTCCAGGAACTTTATATATACGTTGATTATGATGTTTTTGTAATAGAGTTCATGTCTTTGACACAAGATAGTAAGAAAGATTGTCGATTGCTCCCGTGGATATAGATATTGTCGAACCATATAATTCCTTTGCGTCTTTTGTTATTGCTTTCATATAATCTACGTGCTGCATTTGTTTGATCCAATATTCCATTGTGCAATTAAATTTCCACAACAGTTTTCCCAGGTGAAAGTTTTGCTACACAACATAGAGTTCTAGTATTTGACATACATATTAAAAAATAAAAGAAAAAGAGTAACATAAATCAACACAAAAGGATTATATGGTGGAACATGAATGGAGATAATATAGTAAAATTTAAAGATAAAATGATTAAAGAGTGTGATTAGGCTATAAGGGATAAGGTTGGTGCAAATATTGTTTGGAATAAAATGACTACTTCTATTATAAGGATAGTAAAAGAGATTTTAGGTGAGTCCAAAAGAAGATACTTGGGTAGTAAAGAAAGTTGGTGGTGAGATCAAGAAGTCTAAGAAGTCATTATGACAAAGAATTTGGTATAAAATATAACAAAATTTCAAAATTATAGAAAATCTTGGAAAATATAAAGAGAAAAAAAAAAAAAAAAGCAAAACAAAATGCAAAGTATTAGTTGAAGTAAAATGTATAAAGGATAAGAATGATAATGTCTTAATTAGAAAAGAAGACATAAAAGAGAGGTGACGAAGATACTTTGATAAGTTGTTTAATGAAAATCAAAATGAAATATTGAGCTTGGAAGTGACAAATGAGGAGAAGACTAAAAATAAAAGATTTTTTTTTTTCACAAAAATAGAACTCTTGGAGTCAAGATGACATTGGGAAATCTATAGGACCAGCTAAAATACCAATTGAAGTTTGGAAATGTTTAGGGGATAAAGGAAATATTTAGTTAATTAGTCTATTCAACACTATTATAAAAACCAAGAAAATTCCGTAAGAATGGAGGAAAAGTATGTTAGTACCTTTATACAAAAACAAAGGCAATATTTAAAATTGTAATAACTATAATCGAATTAAGATTATTAAATATATGATGAAATTATAAGAAAGAAAAATTAAACATTGAATAAGACTAGAAATGAGAATTTTAGAAAAATAATTTGGTTTTATGCTTGACAGATCAACAAGAGAAGCTATTTGTCTTTTAAAAAGTTTAATGAAAAAGTTGAAGGGAAAGAAAAGGGACTTGCATATGGTTTTTATGACCTAGAGAAAATTTATGATAGAGTAGCTAGGTAAGTTCTTTTATGGGTTTTAGAAAAAAAGAGGGTTTGCAATACATATACTGAGGTCATTAAGGATATGTATGATAAAGTAGTAACTATTGTTCGGATTGTAGAAGGGGAATGTATATTTTCCAATTACAATAGGTGTGCATCAAGGATCTACTTTGAACCCTTATCTTTTAATTTAGTGATTGATGAACTTACTCGGAATATTCAAATGAGATCTCTTGGCATATGTTATTTGCAAATGATATCATATTGATTGATGATAGTATGAGTGAAGTGGAATCTAAGCTAGACCTCTAGAGAGTCACAATAAATTTTAAAGGATTTAGGATAAGTAGGAATAAGACAAAATAAATTAGATGTAATTTTAGTAATGTAATGAGTAGTAGTGGAGAGAAGATTAGACTTGATAATCAAGATATTAATAGCACTAATAAATTTAAATGTCTTGGGTCTATTATCCAAGTGGAAGGTGAAATTAAAGAAGACGTGGTACATAACATTAAAATAGGTTGGGGAAAATTGAGGAGTGCGTCAAGTGTATTATCTGATTGTAGAATACCCTTAAAATTAAAAGGAAAGTTTTATGAGAAGGTTATAAGGCCGACTATGCTTTATGGTTTAGAATGTTAGGTAACTAAAAACCGACATATGTAAAAAGTAAAAAGTTTTTGAAATGCAAATGTTAAGGTGGATGAGTGGTATAACATTAAAAGATATAGTAAACAAATGAGCATATACACAATAATTTAGACATAACACCGATTGAATACAAGATAAAGGAGGAGTGACTTAGATAGATGGTTTGGGCATTTGAAATGCGAGCCTAGTAGGAATACCTGTGAGGAGAAGTTAGTTATTATGTTTGACATGAAAAGTGTAGGGATAGGCCTAAAATAACTTGAAATGAGTTAGTGAGGAAGGATTTTGTCACGCCCTGAACTCGAAAATGGGCCCCAAGGTGTGATTTAGTAACCTAACATGTCCTTGTATCATACAACCATTCGTGATACTACACAATATAAGGGTTCGACCCCATAGGGTTCACGTATACCCTATACACCATCACATACATTACATACGTAACGGAATTATACAACCTCTTACATTCATTTCATACCATCATACCATACCAGAGTCTATAAAAAATATAGTCTAATTCCCAAAATACATAACATACCCCGGGTGTCTACATAACCCAAAATGACAACCCGGCCAAAGATTAGTACCTACCCAAGTACTTCTACAAAGCTAACCAACAACCACGCTCCTGAAACACTAGGACGCTAGTGTCGGCTACTCGAAAGACCTAAAAAATATTTGTATGATAGGGGTGAGACACCTTTCAGTAAGGGAGAAACAAGTTATATCAGTGTGTGGATACATGAGTGTTATTTCAACAGTAAAACATAACATTTTATAATTTCAATATTTTCACAATACAGTTCTAGTATACATACGATACAAAGCAATATGATCTAGTGTCGTCACACTCTTCGACCTAAGCCAGCCTGTCTGGTGGTATTTCACACCCTTCGGCAAAAGCCAGTGCCTCTGGTAAACTAGCATAGCATAAGCCCCCGCAGCGTTGAACCAGTGTAGATATGGTGTTCTCACACCCTTCGGTATAAACTGGCATGTCTAGTGGTATTGCACACTATTTAGCAAAAGCCGGACATCTGAGTCCACGGTATTATTCTGAATAGGTTCAATATCTTAGCCTGCGACGTTTTAATTCAACCCGCTTTGATATATCCTCTACGATATTATCCCAACTCAGCATTTTCACAAAACTTGGAACATTTTGGAACTCACGTTCCTTTATCTCATTTCAATAACTCATAGCCTACGGTAGTTAATCGACACGCTTTTCCACAAAACACATCATTCAATTCATCATCTCATTCCACACTTATTTGGATAAACAAATAATCTCATAATAGATAATTTGAAAATACAGTTTAACATAATCAAAGGTACAATCATCTCTATATTACAATTTATACAAATATACGATTTTCCAATAGGAATGGAGATGATACACGAAACCCCCAATTTTCCCAAAAACTGTAACCCGAAAATCCCGTAATTTCACCCGATAGATTTTCCCAAATAAATAGCCAAAACATTCATATAATTGTAAAACATAGTTTTACTGATTCAGGTTACGAAAATAACTGATATAAACAGAAACCCCTTACCTTTCCCCAAAAACCAACACACGAACTAAACAACTCCAAAATAGCGAACCGAGTTCCTAAAACCTAAGAATCAAAGAACCCAACTTCAATATAATCCTATCTACTACATATATACCAAACCAAAAATGAAATCGAACCCTTACCTTGATTTCAGGACAAAACTCGAGAATCCTCAAAACGAAGATCTGATACGCTATAACTGTAGAGATTCCTCCCTTGATCCACGTAGTAACGTCGGATCGTCGATTCGGGTAACAGATAGCCCGAATCTTAGAGAGAGAGAGAGAGAGAGAGAGAGAGAGAGAGAGAGAGAGAGAGAGAGAGAGAGAGAGAGAGAGTTTTGGTTTCTTAGCAATGAAGCAATGAGAAATGATCTTTATAGACCCCTTGACTCGGTCAACCTTGTCGACGAGATGACGTCCTCATCGACGAGCATAAGAAGGGAGTTCGTCGACGACAGAGTTGCCTCGTCGACGAGCCTTAGATTTCAGAATTCCCAAAATCTCTCGGCATTCACTCATTGACGAACCTCTAAATTTCATCGCCGAACTGTAGAAGGGACTTCGTCAATGAGAAAAGGAGCCTCGTCGACGAGCCCTGTTGATTTCCCCTTTTTAAATTCCTTCCCCTTCTCTTATTTATTTAAATTCAAAATTCATGGGTTGGATTCTTACAGATTTAATAGCCCTCAATCTAATAAAAGAAAATGCTCTTGATCAAGTGAATTGGCAGAAAACGATTAATGTAGCTAACCCCACCTAATGGGACTAAAGGCTTGTTGTTGTGTTGTATTTGGTAGTAGTTGTTATTATTATTTACTTTCTTCTTCTTTTTTCTTATTTATTTGTTTTATATTTATATTGTAGCTACCTTAGCACCTTATGACATTTCCTTTTTTATTGACACTTATTATTGGTTTATTACTCAAGAAGCAACTCTCATCTTCATTTATTGCATTGTGATTTTGTCATTCTATATGTATAGAGCTGGCCATTCTTGCCTTGAATTTTCAGGGGAAGTACATGTTTTGAACGAAAAAATTCGATTGTCAAACATTTGATTATTTATTTGTTTTAATTATGAATAAACTGTTAAATTTTACACTTCACTATGGTTTGGTTTAGTTACATTCCTTATTTTAACAGAGTTGTTCTTTATAAGCATCTCCACATTTTATTTTTTATCTTTCCCTATTTCTAGACATTAAAAATTATCTTTGAGCCTCAACTTTATTAGATCTTAGGTCTTGAAAGTTTGCATATGAGGTGCACCTTCTTTCGGTTGTTTTCTATATGCTAATTTAATTGGTTATTTATTTTTGGTTTATCCAAAATTTCTTTTTGTAGGCATATGGGACAACGAATCAACACAACTAACGCTAACCCATGTTTGGAGAAACCTTAGACTTGAAGTTGTATTAGATTTAGATAAGATGTAATATAAAATTGTATTGAAATTTGTCAAATCCATCTAATGATCACATTGTAGACTAATGGGTGGTCTACCACCAAGAAATTAGTCATTAGGATAACTTACCGTGGTTGAGTCCCCATCATCATAGTAGAGTGATGGTCCCTAATGGCTAGACCACGTGTCTTCCAAATCCTACCAAAGGGGTTGTAATTGACTTTAAGTGATCCAAGCCTATCTTCATTTTCTACAACACCAACATGAAGATTATGTCTGCTAGGCTTTAGTTGTCTCTCAATGTCGTGCAAAATAATGTGCAGCGGAAAAACAAACCATTCTGGATCAAGTAATGTAGCAACCAACAATGAATAATACGGAAACACAATCACACGAAGATAATAAAAGAAAGCAAATAAAGAGAGATACGAGAATTAACGTGGTTAAGCAATCCACGAGAGCAAGCAGCTGAATTTCACTATTAATCATCAAACCAGGGTTACAATATTATTTATATGTTAACGCTACATGTACAAAGGACTTAGAAAGTTCCTAAAACACCCTTGTAGCAATCCCCAAAGGTTTTGCCTCCAAATCCCCACCCTATTGATCTTCCCAATTCAAAATTTGAAATTAGTGCCGAACAAGACCATCGAAGGTTACAGAAAACTGTTGATGATTTATTCGTGAGGCTAAACCGTCGATGTAACCATCAATTTTTTCCTCCTACAGTTTGGCTTCTTGTTTTTCTTCACCATGCTTTCCCTGTGCATGTGTTCAACTCAATATGAGTCACATACTCCAACAATATCCACCTCGACAAATATTAACCAATCTTGTAAGCCACAACACTTCCTTGGCAGCCTCAGCCACTACCATGTACTCCGATTCAGTAGTAGATAGTGCAACAAATGACTGCACCACGGACCTCCAACATATAGGTCCTCCCATAAGGGTGAATACGTACCCTATGGTAGACCTCCTATCATCCAAGTCCCCTGCATATTCTACATCCACATAACATACCACTGAAGGACCATCCTATTGTTTGCTAAACATAATGACATAATCTGCAATACCCCTTAAGTATTTGAAAATCCACTTGACCGCATCCCAATGTTATTGATCCAGATTCGAAAAGAACTTTCTCACCACATTGATAGCTTGTGTCAGGTCCGATCTTGTACAAACTATAGCATACATCAAGCACCCCACTGCACTAGCATATAGGACATTTGACATGTTGCGAACGTCATCGTCTATCTTTGGGTACTGGGCGGTAGACAACCTAAAATAATTCACCAACGGTGTACTCACCAATTCTGCATTGTCCATGTTGAACCTCTCAAACACCTTCTCAACATAGTTCTGCGGAGATAACCACAATCTCCTAGTAGCTCTATCCCTGCGAATCTCCATCCCGAGAATTTTATTGGCCGCACCCAAATCTTTCATGTCATACTCTTTATTCAACAAGGTTTTCAGATTGTTGACCTCATTCAAACTCCTTGCAAAAATCAACATGTTATCCACATAAAGAAACAAAAAAATCAGTGAACCATCATCCATACTCTTCATATACATGCAAAAATTATACTCACACCTCCTGTAGCCAATTCAGATCATATAGGAATCAAATCATTTGTACCACTGCCTCAAAGACTACTTCAGCTCGTATAATGATTTCTTCAATTTACAGACCAAGTGCTCTTGTCTAGGCTGACTAAACCCTTCTGGGTGTATCATGTAAATCAGCTCCTCAAAATCGTTATGGAAAAATGCTATTTTTACGTCCATCTGCTCTAAATGCATGTCAAAATGTGCCATCAATCCCAACACTACCCTAATGGAAGTGTGTCTGACCGCAGGGAAGAAGATTTCATCATAATCAACTCCTTTCCTCTATGAGTAACCCTTTGCTACAAACTGAGTCTTGAACTTTTCTCCTTCTTTTTATGATACCGCTTCTTTCTTCCTATACACCCAACCTATCGCTCTCTTCCCCTTTGAAAGCTCCACAAACTCCCACATCTGGTTCTTATGCAAAGAATCCATCTCTTCCACCATAGCACCCATTCATATACTTTTCTGTTGGCTATGCACCACCTCTTGAAAAGTAGTAGGATCACCGTTACTAGTAATGAGTGCATAAGAAACTAGATCATCAAATTCGTACTTGGGTGGTGGCCTGACAGTGCGTCTGGGCTTGTCTATAGCTATATTGCATTGCTGCTGGTCTTCTAAGCTAGAACTCCCTATGTTCTACACATTGCCATCTCCACTTTGAGCCTCAAACTTCACCTGCACCACATACTCATTGCTGTTGCAGTTTTTTGGCACCTATTTCTTTTCTTCTTCCTAAGTACGCTGCAATATGACTTTATCATTGAAAACCATATCTATACTGATCACCACCTTGTTTGCCTTCAGATCCCACAACTTGAACCCTTTCACCCCAGAAAGATGCATTGTTTAAACTTTGCCTCAAGCTTCGATCTCTCCTCACTTGAAATGTGCATATAGGTTATACATCCAAATACTCTCAAACTAGACTAGTCAATTGCACTGCATGTCCAAACCTCCTCTGCTACTTTCTCATCTAGTACTGCCTTTGGTGATATGTTAATCAGGAAACACACCATATTTACTGCTTCTGCCCAAAAGTTCTTCGTGAGCTCTACATTCAACCTAAGGCATCGTGCTTTTTCATTTATAGTTTAGTTCATCCTTTCCACCACACCATTCTGTTGTGGTGTCTTGCATAATGTGAAATGTCTCCTAATGCCATGCTGTTTGCACAACTCCTTGAACCTCGAATCAGTGTACCCAGTGCCATTATCTAACATGAGACATTTGATCTTTCTCCCGATCTAGTTTTCAACTTCAACTTTCTACAATTGGAACTTATCAAACGTATATGACTTGTGCCACATTAAGTACACCTAGACCTTTTATGAGTAATCATCATCCCACGCTCACCCTTATGACTTAACCGCATATGCCATAAGACAGTACTATTCGACTTAGACTTTGAAGCTATAGCTCCACCTACAACTGTGGTACCTAATAGTGTATAAATATTCCCTAGTAATTTTTGCCCCTTCATCACAGTCAGAACACCCTTACTCACCTTCATTATCCCACTTACATACTTGTAACTAAAACCTTTACAGTTTAAAGTTTCTAATTAAATCAAATTCTTCCTTAACTCCAGTATATGCCTAACATCACATAAAATTCTCACAACACCATCAAACATCTTGATTCTGATATTCCCTATTCCTATAATTTTGTATGAAGCATCATTTCCCATCAGAACATAACCAAAATTTACCAACTTGTAAATGGTGAACCATTCTTTGTTTGGTATCATGTGATAGAAGCATGCTAAATCTAAGATTTTTAGAATCAGTGAGACGATCTGAACCGGATCAAACCGAAAGCATATCACATCACCGCTCTTTTAGTTTCCTTCTTCCACTACATTTGTCGATTTTGATGAACCTTCTTTATTTTCTACATTCCCTTTCTTCCTCTATGGACAATCCGGTTTTATGTGCCCCTTTTTCTTGCACTTAAAACACCATACATCCTTCCTCTTTCTGGAATTGGACCGAGCCTTATTGTTACTTGGTCTGCTCAGGAACTTGCTTTTCCCACGATCCTGGTTACCCTTCACCACAAGCCTGATTACACGTCAAAACTACGTAATTGGGCATCTTAACTCGGGTTTTACAGTTTATATTTTTAATTAAATGTTTAAAATTATACAATATTTTAATAAAGTGCCAAAATCATCATTCTTGAACTTTATTGCACTATTTATGAAGTTTTGGTAATTTTTTGTCGTAGGAAAATTCCCGGGAACCAAAACCGACACCTGTTCGTATTTCCTACATAACTTTTCCGTCCGAGCTCCGATCAAGACAATTCAAATTTTTGAAGAAAGAGGAAAGGATTATCTACAACTTTCATGTTTTAAGTTTTGTGAGATACGGGCTCCAGAAGAGTCAGATTTGTGATGAACAGAGAACAAATAAAATGAGAAAATAAAAAAATATATTTGAATGAATATTTGATGTGACCTGGCCATGCATGGCCGGGTCGGGTCAGTGCTATCCAGGTCTAGGGCACCCAATGCCTCCTATTTAAGCTCCCCTGCTTCTTCCCCCTGCGCCAGCATCCCCGTGAAGGCTCTCCTCTCTTCTCTTCTTCATCTTCTTCTTCTTTCGCTGCTCTTTTATTTCTTCTGGCCCTTCTCTCTTCCTAGTTTTTCTTGCTTTCTATTCTTCTCTTTTCTCTGTTCCTTCCCTCTCTTCTCCCTTCTCAATATCTATTCTCTCGCCTCCTTTTTCTACCTCTCCTTGCTCTTCTCTTTCAGCCTCTGTTCTGCTAGCCCTCTACTTCCTCTTTCAATCTTGCAACTCGGCCAGCCCAGGAAGTCCCACACTAACAGCCTCCCTCGGGTTCCTCTGCTGCAACCTGTGACATACCATCAGAATCAGCAGCCTCTTGGATGTTCCAAAGAACTGCCACAGCAGAACAGAGCACAACCACAGCAGCCGGAACTTCTTTGCTCCACAGTCAACTCCAGCAGCAGTCATCCGAACCACCAGCCTCCTTGTTCCAGCTACAACACCAGCAACACAGCAGGCAGCAGAGACGTCCACAGCACCCGAGCACTTCCTCTCTGACCAGTCCCTTTAGCAGTGTATCTCCAACCCGAGATAGACCAGTTCTCCTCACAGCACAGCAGTAGTTTCCATACGCCAGCCACCAGCTGCTCCTTGACAATCTTTGCTGCATAGCCAAACTCTCGGGCACCATCCACAACAGGCCCCTGCTCTCTCTCTCTCTCTCTCTCTCTCTCTCTCTCTCTCTCTCTCTCTCTCTCTCTTCTCTCTTTTTTTCTTTTCTTTCGTTTAATTCCAATTGCAACTGAATGTTTTGTTTTTTGTTTTATTTAGTTATTTATTAAATTCTTGAAGAGTTTATTTGAATATTTGTTCAAGTGGTTTTAATTTTTTTTGAAGTTTAATTCTCTTTTTATTTACTTATCTTGTTTTTAATTCAAGTTATTATTATATTTAAAGTAGTGGCTTTTGATGGATCTTTCAATTTAAATTCCGTTTTATTTCTTGAAAAATAATACTAAAGAAAAAGAAAAAATTATAAAATATAAAAAAAAAGAAAAGAAAAAAAGTGTTCTTGTTTTGAAGTTTTTCCAAAAATCTAGTCTTTTTGTTGAAGCTCGATTTAGTTAGGTTCCTTCTTGTTAAAGTTCGCGTTTTCATATTGTTTCAATATTGTTTAAGCGTTTAAAGTACTAAATTTTGGTTTAAGTTCTTGAACTGTTAAAGCTCCGATTTTTAGTGTGTGCTTGAAATTGATTGAGTTTCCATTGCATGTTTTAATTCCTTATTTGTAGTTGCCATCTTTAATAATGCATGTTTAGGTATTTCCTTAAGTAGATTAGGATTTCCATACTTGTTTTTTTTTAATTTAGTGAATGTTAGTTTTAGGGTTTTTAAATTACGTGCCATTTAATTCATCAAAAGTAAAATTGAACAACTCTGAAAAACTCCGAATCTGAACCGAGTTTAGTGCAATTTAATTTTGATTGAAAGAACATTAAATCTGAGATTAAACGCATTCCCTGAGGAGACGGTCTAACCCTTGGGCTTAATATTACACGACAGAACTCCTATACTTGGGATAGCTTTCGAGCTGCTCATTTTTTTCGAGTGAGTCAAGTTTTTGGTGCCGTTGCCGGGGATTTGCCAATTTTAATTTCGAATTTTGCGTTTTCCCAATTATTTTTTGATTTTCTTTTATTAAATAGAAAAAGAATGAAAAAAATTGAAAATTGAAATATTGAAAAAAAAATTTTTGTCTGTTCCCGTGATAGTGGATTTCTGCTGGCGATTGTGTTTGATGCCTTGGGTTTGAGATAGTTCGAATCGATTGTGTAAACTTTGACCTAGCACCAGTAGGGATACACATAGCATTGAGTCTGACTGTTTACCTGTTAGTCCTGCGGGTGATTCTAAATTTGAGCTGAATAATCTATTTGGCCATTATTTTGAAGAAGTTATGGCTGCACATGCACCACGTACACTTGAAGATTTTCTACAGCCTGCACGCACATCTACACCTTCGTGCATTGTGTTGCCACAAGATGCACTGAATTTCACTCTTAAGCATGACATGTTATCTGTGATTCCCTAATTTCACGGGATGGACTCTGAGAGTCCGTACCAACACTTGACAGACTTTGAGATGGTTTGCACCACTTTCATTAATAAGGCTGGTACTGATGAATACATTAAATTGCGTTTGTTTCCCTTTTCTCTGAAAGACAGGGCAAAAATCTGGTTTAATTCTTTGCGCCCTAACTCTATTACTAGTTGGGCTGAAATGCAGCGTGAGTTCTTACATAAGTTCTTTTCTCTTCAGAGAACTCAGTACTTGCAGGACCAGATCAGTCAGTTCATGCAAAAAGATGGCGAGACATTCCAAGCATGTTGGGAGAGATTCAAGGACCTGATGAACATATGCCCACACCATGGTTTCGAATCATGGAGGTTAGTGAACTATTTTTTTACTGCTTTAACCCTTGTGTGCAAACAATTTGTCTAGTCTATGTGCAATAGGATGTTCTTCCGTAAAGAACCAGACGAGGGCTTATCATTTTTAGACTATCTCGTTGAGAGTGCCCAACAGTGGAATGCACGACCTGAATGGGTGCCGATAGCTGCCTAACCTATCCGAGCAATCAGTGGCGGGGGTAGATATGAGGTTAAAGAGGATACTAGCTTACAGGCCCTTGTAGCTGCGTTATCTAAAAAATTGGAAGTCATGGAATCTGAAAAGTCGAAAGCTGAGATTTGCACGATTTGTGAGACTTCAGACCACAGACCTCAGGATTGTCAATTCTTACCTATGTTGTAAGAGAGTAGATCTGATAAGGTGTCGTTGGCAAATTGGGTTAACAAGACGCAGAATCAGCCGCTCTTAAACACTTACAACCTGGGGTGGCGGAATCATCCAAACCTCCAATGGAGAAATGATCAGCCTGGTCCATCATCTTCACGATATCAACAGGCACCTCAATCATATGCACCGACTCCGCAACCGACATACAATCCAGTCGTAGCTCCTCAACCGCAGTATCAACCACAATAGTTTTCTCGGAGCTACGCACCACCAGGATTCCAACCAGCGTTAGTCCCCATTCCAGTAAAGAAAGCTTCTGATGATAGTGTAGCGCAAGTGGCAACCATGCTCCAGCAATTCATGCAAATGCAAGTTACGACCAATGGAGAACTGAAAGATGCCGTAAGCAAGATGAGAACACAGCTTAATACCCTAGAAAAAGGAAAATTTCCTACGTAGCCTCAGCCTAATCCCCAGGTATATAGACAGCCACAACAGTCAGTGCACAATGTTTTAGGGGATACGTTTGAGTCAGCAAAAGCAGTTATTACTTTGTGAAGTGGAAAGGAAGTTCCCCGTCCTGAAATGGCCACTGATCAACAAACAACCACGCCGACACCTGAGGTGACAAATGAGACAGATAAAGGAAAAGAAAAATCAGATGAGGCCAGATCAAGTTTAACAAAGTCAGATAATAAAGAGGATGAGCCAGTTAAGGAATACCAACCTGTGGTTCCATACCCTCAGCGTTTGACATCTGGACAAAAGAACAAGTATCATACGGAGATTCAAGAGATATTCAAGCAGGTAAAAATCAATATTCCAATCTTAGATGCCATATAGCAGATCCTTGCATATGCAAAATTTCTAAAAGACCTATGCACCGTAAAAAAGAAACTGAACGTAAAGAAAAAGGCTTTCTTAACTAAGCAGGTCAGTGCGTTGATTCTTAGTCAGACTCCACAGAAACTTAGAGATCCTGGCTCCCCCACGATACCTATTATGATTGGTGAATCTCGTATCGGGAGAGCTCTACTTGACCTAGGGAGTAGTGTGAATCTGCTTCCGTCTTCATTATATGACCAGGTGGGTTTAGGTGAATTGAAGAGAACTACTATGATGCTACAGTTGGTAGACAGATCTGTAAAGGCTTCACGAGGTATTGTTGAGGATGTTTTGGTTCAGGTTGACAAATTTTACTATCCTATGGATTTCGTTGTTTTGGATATGCAGCAGCCTGTTTCCACCATATATCAGGCTTCTGTCATTTTGGGGCGACCATTCCTTGCTACTTCAAACACCCTGATTAACTGTTGGAGCGGAGTCCTAAAGCTCACATTTGGGAACATGACACTGGAAATGAATGTTTTTAATGCTCATAGGATGTCAAGTGGGTGTGATGACGCAGATACTCATGCAATTGATGTGATAGATGACTTAGACACTTCAGAGCTACTGTCGGTACTCGACGTCGATGCCGCACTTGAAAATGACTCTTTTGCATAGTTTGAAGGGATTGATGAATTATTGCTAGAATCAGAGGAGCAGATCCCAGATAGTGGTCCTCATATGTTTGATGCGAGTTATACAAGTAGTTGGCGTAAGCCTACATTTGAGGCCATTGACCTACCAGAAATTCTGAAGTCATCCCCAGAAGAAATTCCAACACTTGAGTTGAAACCACTGCCTGCCGAGCTGAAATATGCTTTCTTGGGTCCAGTAGATGGCACATTCCCTGTGGTAATTTCTTCACACCTTACTCTTGAATAGGAAACTAAATTATTGCAGGTACTTCGAGAGTATCGAGGAGCAGTTGGATGGACTATCGTTGACATCAAGGGTATCGACCCTTCCATTTGCACTCGTAACATCTTCCTCGAAGGAGATGCCAAACCAATTCGAGATGCACAAAGGAGGCTGAATCCAGCCATGAAAGAGGTGGTAAAAAATGAAGTAATGAAATTATTAGCTGCTGACATCATCTATCCAATCTCCGATAGCAAATGGGTAAGCCCAACACAGGTAGTTCCAAAAAAATCTGGTTTGACTGTCATTGAAAATGCTAATGGAGAATTGATCCCATCTAGGAAAGTAACGGGTTGGAGAATGTGCATTGATTATCGTAAATTGAATTCGGCTAGCCGAAAAGATCATTTCCCGTTACCTTTCCTAGATAAGATATTAGAGAAAGTAGCTGGTAATTCTTTTTATTGTTTCTTGGATGGATTTTGTGGTTACTATCAAATTGCCGTAGCACCTAAGGAGCAAGAGAAGACTACCTTCACTTGTCCCTTTGGCACCTTTGCTTTCCACATAATGCCATTCGGTCTATGCAATGCCCCGGCTACTTTCCAACGCTGTATGATGAATATTTTCTCTGATATGTTAGATGATATGTGCGAAATTTTTATGGATGATTTTTCTGTGTTCGGTAAGTCTTTTGATCACTGTTTGACACATTTAATTGCGATTTTGAAAAGATGTGAGGAAGATAATTTACTTCTAAATTGGGGAAAATGTCAATTTATGGTATGTAGTGGTTTAGTACTTGGACATTTAGTTTCTGAGCGTGGTATAGAAGTTGATAGGGCCAAGGTAGAGCTGATTTCTCAGTTACTTGTCCCTAAGACAGTCTGGGATATTCGCTCCTTCCTTGGTCATATCGGTTTCTATAGACGCTTTATTGAGGGTTTCAGTAGTATTGCTAAACCATTATGTACCTTGTTGCAAAATGAAACTGAATTTTTGTGGACTGATGATTGTCAATAGGCCTTTGAAACACTAAAGTGACATTTGACTATCGCGCCTATCATGCAACCTCCTCGGTGGGACTTGCCATTTGAGATCATGACCGATGCTAGCGACTACGCTCTTGGTGCGGTTCTAGGTCAACGAATTGATAACAAGCCGTCGGTTATTTATTATGCTAGCCGAACTTTGAATGATGCTCAGAGAAATTATACTACCACTGAGAAGGAATTGCTAGCTGTTGTTTTTGCTTTAGAAAAATTTCGCTCTTATGTCATTGGTGCACCTGTCATTATTTTTACTGACCACTCTGCTTTGAAATATTTATTAGTAAAGAAGGACGCCAAGCCTAGGTTGATCAGGTGGATTCTACTCCTCCAGGAATTCGATATCACCATACGCGATAAAAAAGGCATGGAAAACGTTGTACCTGACCATCTTTCTCAATTGCAGCTACCCGAGGTATTGGTGTCCCCTCCCTTGAATGATGACTTTCTTGATGAACGTCTCTTTGCTGTGTCACGCATTCCATGGTTCGCCGACATTGTGAATTATCTCGTCACCGACCGGATGCCAGACCATTGGCTCACCCAAGACAAGCGTAAGTTCCTAACTGAGGTAAGACATTATTATTTTGATAATCCATACCTGTTCAATTATTGTTCTGACCAGTTGGTGCGTAGATGTGTTCCAGATGATGAATTTAGTTCCGTGATGCATTTTTGCCATGGTGGGACATGTGGAGGCCACTTTGCTGCTAAGAAAACTGTTTCAAAAATATTACAAAGTGGACTCTACTGGCCTACCATGTTTAAAGATGTTGAAAATTTTTGTAAAGCATATGAGGCCTGTCAAAAATTAGGAAAAATTATTGCCAAGAATGAAATGCCCATGTCCCCCATATTGACTCTTGAGATTTTTGATTGTTGGGGTATTGATTTTATGGGACCTTTCCCCTTTTCTTTTGGGCATTCTTACATTTTGGTCGCTGTGGACCATGTTTCTAAATGGGTGGAGGCAATACCTTGTCGGACCAATGACCACAAGGTTGTCATACGTTTTCTCAAAGAGTTATTTGCACGCTTTGGCATGCCCAAGGCAATCATTAGTGATGGAGGGTCCCATTTTTGTAACAAACCTTTTGAAAAACTCATGCAAAAATATGGTGTAACCCACAAAGTCTCCGCCCCTTACCACCCTCAGACCAATGGTCAAGTTGAATTGGCCAATAGAGAGATCAAAACGATACATAAGAAAACCGTGCGTCCTAATCGTAAGGACTGGTTAGAAAAACTTGTTGACGCACTGTGGGCCTACCGAACAGCTTTCAAGACAAACTTAGGGATGTCTCCTTACAGGTTAGTATACGGTAAGGCATGTCATTTACCTGTTGAAATTCAGCATCGTGCGTTATGGGCTATCAAACAGATTAACCTTTCACTTGATGATGCCACAGGTTTAAGAAAATAGCAGGTATGCGAGCTTGAAGAATCTCAAAGGGATGCTTATGATAATGCTCGTTTGGCTAAGGAGCGGATGAAGTTGCTACATGATAGGAACATCAAAGAAAAAAAACTTTTCCATTCTCAACAAGTGCTACTTTATGACTCCCGACTGCATGTGTTTCCTGGGAAATTGAAATCCCGGTGGGGTGGTCCATATATTGTTGAAAAAGTTCATTCTCATGGTGCGGTAGAGATTGTAGATTCGAAGAATGGCAACCGCTTCACAGTCAATGGACAGCGCCTAAAGCCTTTCATGACCCCATTCGATGTCGACAAAGAGGTTTTGCTTTTACAAGACCCTAGGGGAGTCCTCTGACCTTTCAATGCTACTGTTTTCTTTTTATTTTTTTTATCTTTATTTTTTTTTCTCATTTATTTGTTTTAGTTGTGTTTTTCCTTTTTCTTTCTTGTTACATTAGTCAGTCGTACTTTTCCATTAGTTGTTTACCGCGCACAATTTTATTTCCCCTACGCTTTCACATTGAAGACAATGTTCCACTTTAGTTGGGGGGGGGGGGTGAGCATTCGCATGTGACACTGTGCACATACACGTACTGGGTTTTAAAAAAAAATAAAAAAAAAATCAAAAAGATAAAAAAAAAGATAGAGAAAGAAAGGAGGAGCACTGAGGAATTATATTACACTATGTCATGCTTAACACTGTGTATACCCTTCACATACTTGCGTATAACTTAAGAATGACACACTTGAGTCAATCATGCGTAGTTTTCTCTTTATATGATCTTATGACTCCATGAAGAATTGATTGGTAGTACACTCATGTTAATTTGGTTATATAATTTCCTGTATTTTCACGGCATCTCACGAGACTGAATAAACACATTCACGTGATTCATTGCACTTAGGGTTTCCTGTGAGCACTGAGAGAGCACCCGTGGCGACTATGACACCTTGTGAGATACCTTTGAGCTATTTATCGTCCTTTTGAGCGTTAATATCAAATCAGAGTTCATGGAACTCAATTCTCTTTTTCTGGATGATTCCTTTGTACACTAGTCTATGTTTTGATTTGCTAGTCTAGAGGTGACACCTAGTGGGGAGATAGAAACCTAGGTCTTATAGCCTACTCAAAATGTGAAGGTTGAGCCACCCCTAGAGATAGACTTAATTCATGAACTCCTATTCGAGCTCAATTCCCATTGATGGTATGAAGATTACAAAAGAAGTGTTAATATTGTCCTTATTGCCCAAGAAAAGACAGAAAATAAAGAATGAGCAGAAAAAAGAATAAGCAATACACATGCGTATGAAATGAAATGTCAATGCCGACCCAAATACATATCACAAAAAGTCAAAGAAGACACATATTTTCCACGTGTGAAGATTCTTCAACTGATTAATGCCTCAGATGCATTCACGACAAGTTTGTGAGTAAGTTGATCTAGGGTGGTCTCAGTTGGATATGGCGAGTAGGTGAGAAGATGCTAGGGTGAAGGACCCGACACCTCATAGATAGGCTAGATCCTTTCCAGACTAGTCCACTACATATACTTAGCATTGTTCCTTTTAATATGTGGGATGTTTGATCGCGACACTCCTCCTCACATATGATGAGTGAACCCATTTTCTTTGAGTGTTCTCGAGGGTATACCAGTTAGGCCAAGTCAAAGCGACCGTTCTGTAGGTGTCCACTGGTGTCCTAGGTGTATTGAGTCACACACATCACACACACCTCGAGAGTTTACTTGTTTATACTCGAACTTATATGATTGCATTAACTTTGAATGTGCCACTGATTAACTTCATGTGAGTATACTGCTCTCAAATCACATATAAACGATGAAACTTGCATGAGTGACGTGCTTTGGAGTCGTGTGCATTGAATATGAACAAACTTGTGTGAAATTCAGTTATGTTCTTGTATGTGAAGTGGTATAGTTATGTCACATGTGCATTGATTTCATGATTATTGGAGTTTGTAGTTGTAGACACCACCCTGAGATTCATTCACGTCATTTGCTAGAGACTAGCAAAACGTAAGTTGGGGGGGTGTGATTACACGTCAAAACTACGTAATTGGGCACCTTAACTCGGGTTTTACGGTTTATATTTTTAATTAAATATCTAAAATTATCCAATATTTTAATAAAGTGCCAAAATCATCATTCTTGAAATTTATTGCACTATTTATGAAGTTTTGGTAATTTTTTGTCGCAGGAAAATTCCCGGGAACCAAAACCAACACCTGTTCGTATTTCATACATAACTTTTCTGTCCAAGCTTCGATCGAGACAATTCAAATTTCTAGAGAAAGAGGAAAGGATTATCTACAACTTTTGTGTTTTAATTTTTGTGAGATATGGGCTCCAGAAGAGTCATATTTGCGATGAATAGAGAACAAATAAAATGAGAAAATAAAAAAATATATTTGAATGAATATTTGATGTGACCCGGCCATGCATGGCCGGGTCGGGTCAGTGCTATCCGGGTCTAGGGCACCCAATGCCTCCTATTTAAGCTCCCCTGCTTCTTCCCCCTGCGCCAGCATCCCCATGAGGGCTCTCCTCTCCTCTCCTCTCTTCTCTTCTTCATCTTCTTCTTCTTCCGTTGCTCTTTTATTTCTTCTGGCCCTTCTCTCTTCCTAGTTTTTCTTGCTTTTTGCTCTTCTCTTTTCTCTGTTCCTTCCCTCTCTTCTCCCTTCTCAATATATATTCTCTCACCTCCTTTTTCTTCCTCTCCTTGCTCTTCTCTTTCAGCCTCTCTTCTGCTAGCCCTCTGCTTCCTCTTTCAATCCTGCAACTCGGCCAGCCCAGGAAGTCCGACACTAACAGCCTCCCTCGGGTTCCTCTGCTGCAACTCGTGACATACCATCAGAATCAGCAGCCTCTTGGGTGTTCCAAAGAACTGCCACAGCAGAACAGAGCACAACCACAGCAGCTGGAACTTCTATGCTCCACAACCAACTCTAGCAGCAGTCATCCGAACCACCGAACCACCAGCCACCTTGTTCCAGCTGCAACACCAGCAACACAGCAGGCAGCAGAGACGTCCACAGCACCCGAGCACTTCCTCTCCAGCCAGTCCCTTCAGCAGTGTATCTCCAACCTGAGACAGACCAGTTCTCCTCATAGCACAGCAGCAGTTTCCACACGCCAGCCACCAGCTGCTCCTTGACAATCTCTGCTGCACGGCCAAACTCTCGGGCACCATCCACAATAGGCCCCTGCTCTCTCTCTCTCTCTCTCTCTCTCTCTCTCTCTCTCTCTCTCTCTTCTTTCTTCTTTTCTTTTCTTTCATTTAATTCCAATTGCAACTGAATGTTTTGTTTTTTTTTTATTTAGTTATTTATTAAATTCTTGAAGAGTTTATTTGAATATTTGTTCAAGTGGTTTTAATTTTTTTTGAAGTTTAATTCTCTTTTTATTTACTTATCTTGTTTTTAATTCAAGTTATTATTATATTTAAATTAGTGGCTTTTGATCGTTCTTTCAATTTAAATTCCGTTTTATTTCTTGAAAAATAATAATAAAGAAAAAGAAAAAAATATAAAATATAAAAAAAAAGAAAAAAAGAAAAAAAGTGTTGTTGTTTTGAAGTTTTTCCAAAAATCTAGTCTTTTTGTTGAAGCTCGATTTAGTTAGGTTCCTTCTTGTTAAAGTTCGTGTTTTCATATTGTTTCAATATTGTTTAAGCATTTAAAGTACTAAATTTTGGTTTAAGTTCTTGAATTGTTAAAGCTCCGATTTTTAGTGTGTGCTTGAAATTGATTGAGTTTCCACTGCATGTTTTAATTCCTTATTTGTAGTTGCCATCTTTAATAATGCATGTTTAGGTATTTCTTTAAGTAGACTAGGATTTCCATACTTTTTTTTTTTTAATTTAGTGAATGTTAGTTTTAGGGTTTTTAAATTACGTGCCATTTAATTCGTCAAAAGTAAAATTGAACAACTCTGAAAAACTCCGAATCTGAACCGAGTTCAATGCAATTTAATTTTGATTGGAAGAACATTAAATCTGATATTAAACGCATTCCCTAAGGAGACGATCTAGCCCCTGGGCTTAATATTACACGACAGAACTCCTATACTTGGGATAGCTTTCGAGCTGCTCATTTTTTTCGAGTGAGTCAAAGCCCTTCACGCTGTGAATTCTCATCCTTGGCTTTCTTCCTCTGGTAAAATCCCAAGAGAGCACTCGAGATATCCTCCAACTTCAGAGTTTTTTTCCCCCATGTCAAAGTCATAACCAGATTTTCATACATAGGGGACGTAGGTACAAAATTTAGCAACATCAATGCCTTATCTTCATCCTCGAACTTCACATCAACCCACTTCAGATCATTAATGATCTAATTTAATATGTTGATATGTTGATTTAGATCCGAACCCCCTACAATTTCAGCTCAAAATACAACTTGTTCGTCAATGACCTGGACATATATTGACTCTCCAGTTTCAGCCAAACTGTCGCTAGTGATTTTTCATCCATAACGTGATACATCATGTCATCAGCCAGACAAAACCTGATATTTGCCACAACTTTCGCTTCTAAATCCTTCCAACTCATGTCATCCATGCCTTCCGG
This sequence comes from Malania oleifera, assembly GCF_029873635.1. NCBI lineage: Eukaryota > Viridiplantae > Streptophyta > Magnoliopsida > Santalales > Ximeniaceae > Malania > Malania oleifera. Next base: position 88,992,658 of record NC_080421.1, read on the forward strand.
TTGCCTTTTGTATAATGCCTTCACCTTACCCTGCTGCACTAGCAAGTCCTTAACCCTCTTCTAGATAGTCTAAAATTTCCTGATTCGTCAAACTTGATAATATCGAACTTTGCAGAAGAAATCCCAGCCATTGTAACCAATAGCTTTGATACTAATTTTTTGTGCAAATTAATATGCAGCGGAATAACAAACCATTCTGGATCAAGCAATACAACAACTGCCAGTGAATAATACAGAAACACAATCACACGCATATAATAAAAGAAAGCAAATGAACAAAGACACAAGAATTAATGGGGTTCGACAATGTGCCTACGTTCACGGGAGCAAGAGGCTGAATTTCACTATCAATCATCAAACCAGGGTTACAATATTGTTTATATGTTAATCCTACACATATCAAGGTCTTAGGAAGTTCCTAAAACATCCTTGTAGCAATTCTCGAAGGTTTTGCCTCTAAATCCCTAACCTACGGATCTTCCTAATTCAAAATTTGAAATCAGTGTTGAACAAGACTGTCAACGGTTTCAGCAAATCGTCAACGGTTTGGACGGAAACCATCGACGTTTATTCCCACGGCTAAATCGTCAATGTAACCGTCGACCAAACCGTTGGTTGTTTCCTCCTACAACCCAACTTCTTGTTTTTCTTCACTATGCTTTACCTGTGCATGTGTTCCACTCAATATGAGCCACATACTCTAACACTCAAAATTCTTTTAAATTTGGTAATTGGCAATAGCAGAAACACCATTAGTGCATTACCATGTAGTGTCTATACTCCTCTTATATCTTCTTTAGTAAAGGTGATTAATTCATCTTTTTGTGGCTTCTTTTTATTTTCCTATTCATTAGGTTGCACATCAGCCACGAAGACTTGTTTTGTATGCCTCTTTCAGGCTCCTTCCCTATCACCTCCACTATCTAGTCCTCCAAATATTAAAAAATTCTCGCTTACCACTTATTCCTCCTTTGATATAGTTGTATTTTTCTTTTATTTCCCCTTTTTGCTCTTTAATCATTTTTATTGTTGAACTTATAAAAATGTCCCCATTGGATTAGGGCTTTGATCCCATCCTTCAAGTGCATACAATCTTTTGTATTGTGTCCATGGTGTATTCTTCTTATATAAAAGTTTCCTCATTAGCTCGAACTATTTCGAGTTACTTTTTTCCTTGATGTACATTAACATGTGTATTTGGGAGACATTTAATGGAGTGTAAGAATTGAATTTTGGACCTGATCCTATGTCCTTTGATAGATTTGGACTCTTGTTGTTATTAGGTTTCTTACCTCTTTTAACCGTCTCCTCCACATCCTTCACATTTTTTCTCTTCAGGCCTACTCTATTCTTCCTTGTTGTCATCATCTCCTCTAAGTTGACGTACTTTTGTGCCCATCATTAGCACTCCCACATTAGCTAGTGGATTTTTTCCTAGTGCATTCAGGAAATCCCTTGGTTCTAGTAGTATAGTTAGGGTTGTGACAACTACCTCATGATCTAGGTTTCTAATCTCCAGAGTTGCATTGACAAAACAACGCATAAACTCTTTTAGTGTCTTATTCTCACTCCCTAACAAGGCTCATAAGATAAGCAGAATTATTAACAATATTTTGAATGCTAATGAAATGCCCTACAAATTTTTGATCCATATTGGTTAAGGACCCAATTGGTCTTAGGTTCAATATTCGGTACTAAGATCTCACATTCCCCTTTAATATAGCTATAAATGCTCACCAGATAATTGCATCAAGTGCGCCTTGCAATTGCATTAACATCTTGAAGGTGTCAAGATGATCCATAGGATTTGATGTGCTGCCATATCCATCTATAGTTAGCATTTTGAATTTAGTGGGTAAAAATACTTCCATAACCTTCTTTGTCAATGGGGGATTTGAGAACAAATGAAATTTTCTCCTAATGTGGATTGACCACGGATCTCCTTCTATAACTTTGCAAGTTGGTTAGTTTTCCTTATTTTTCCTTAAATGGCAATGAATCTTGTTTATTGACACTAATGCTATTTGCATCCTCTATCTTCTTCTTTGGATTCAAGATTTTAAGGGCCACTTCATGAGGCATCATTTCCTCCCATTTTTGGTTTGTATCTAGAGGATATATCTTCAAATATGATTATGTGAGATCTTTTTTTCTCTACAAAAGCATCTCAAACATATCCTCCATTCTTTTATGGAAAAGTTAAGAATTTATCTAGCAATACCATCTGTCTTTGTGATGGGACATCTAGTTGTGGTGGATAGATTGATCGAGGTGAATGATTTTTGAAAGAAAGATCGAAATTAGAATTATGAGATGTGACCACGATTGAAGTTAATAAACACCTTTTCAAATTCCCACAAATGATGCCAAATTGTTATGACTAAAAAAGATTTGGATTAATTAAATTGACCATGACTCTGGTCACCTAAAAAAGAAGAATAAGAAAAGACTTGAAAGACTTGGGGTGTATTTCGGGGGATTACTTTGATGCATAAATCAAGGAATGGAAGGGCATGAATGGTATGACAACAGTATTAGATTAGTAGATCAAAGATGAATTACCTCTCCATGGATTCGATAGGTGTGTAGGCTTCCTCATTTATTTCTCACTTGCAATGACTCATTAAAGGAGGTTACATCCATAGAGGAATCTTTATTGAGGAGATTTGAATGCATATCTCTCTTTTTATTGTAACGAATTTTACCTTTAATTACCTTTGACCATGATGGTAGTGTTGTGCTTAAATTTATCGCCACGTCAATGCCCAAATTTTGTGCCATATGAAATGGTGATGAGTAGGTGTTAAAAATATCATTGCACTAGAGTTGTACACGGAGAATGAAGGCTCTCTATAGTTTTTAATGTTGATGGATGTAGTACTGGAGCTTTTTAAATATTATTTGTAGTGTATGAAAACATGCCATTTGAGAGAGAGAGATTCAACCTTTATTGAGAGAGCATGTTTTGACAATTGTAGCTCTTTCGACAAAACAACATTTTTTGTATATTTTTTTTATAAACAAGAAAACAATAATTCGGTATATTATCTATAAATATATATTTGTCATATTTTTTAGAAAGTTTTGAAATGACAATATAAATTTGGACAAAATACACTTATCTTCTTTGAGATTTGGCAAAAAAAATAAAGACTTGTACCGAGGTTTCAAAATTTTATTAATCTCTCTTGAAGTTTTAAAAAGATATAAACCTCCACTCAAAAAAGTAGTTTTTATTTTTATTTTTAAAAAATATAATGAGAGATATATATTTTTTAGTACATCTTAGTGGAGCTTTTTAAAATTCTTAAAATCTTTTGAAGAATTTTAAAAAATTCTAAAATATAAAAAATGTTATAAAATATGCATAAAATAAAATAGAGATGGGGCAAAAATTTACGTGGTTTGGCTATGCCTACTTCACAGGCAGATGGGATAAAAAACTTCACTATTTTGGGAGGAATTACAAGATGATTTGGAACCGGCCTTGCACAAAATATCTTCCTTCTCTTTATCCCCTGTACAAAACATCTCTCTTCTTTTATCTCTCCACTACTCTTATTCTTACTATATTTACTTCCTTCAAGCATGCAATGTGTCCCAAATGAGAAGGGGAGGGTGCCCTTTTTATAGGGCAATAAGGATAACTAAGCAATTATTGTGGTGAAAAACGAAGGGGTGGAAGATGGGGTGACATTCATGTTGACCCTATGGGTTATACGCTGTTTTGATTATGACAAATACTCAGGTATTTAATGTCTGCCGAGTTGATGTGTAGGTTTATCTTGGCAATATCAAATGATGGCACTTGAAGACTCGGAGGAAAATGAAGAACCTAGTTGAATATTCATTGTTGTAATATTAATTTTAATTCGAGTTTGTAATAGTAAATAGGAAAAAGGTCTGTAATATTTAATGCATATCATGCATGTAGGAACTACAAAGCTCAAAGATCTTAGAACGACTCTAGGTCCCTACACAAAATCAAGACCATAGATGGACCTTAGGGGGTCGACCGATGCCAGATTTTTCGGTGTCCTCAAAAAGACCTAGAATGACCCTAAGACACTCACATATGCATAAATATATATGGTTATATGGATAGGGTGGTTGTATGATTAAATTGAACCGAAATGCACTTAAGTTGCATGTTCAGTCGGTCGTACTCTCAAGTACAATTCTTCCTGGTTGACCAAACTAGGACCGAGTCAATAGTTTAAGCATAGTCCGGTCGACTGAACTCAGCTCAGTATATTTCTCCTGGTCAACCGAACTCCATCCGAGTCAACTTTTTGACCACCCGATCGACCGAGCCCAAAATGCATAACAATGTCCTGGTCGACCGAGTTCCCACGTGTGGAACTCAACGGTTTAGTCGATTGAACTAATTAGTTCAAAAGCTCTTGGTCGACCGAACCGCGCTAAAAAGGAAAATCGCCCTTGGGACCTCCATGTCCGGCCAACCGAATAGTTAGTTTAATTATTTCCTGGTCGACCGAACCATTCACAACTCGATCAACCAAACTTTCTTCGGTCGACCGGTGCTCTCGAGTTGCCCCATTAATTTTACCGCCATTAAAATATTAAAGTAGGGTTAATTTGGCTAAAATGTTTTAAAACAATATTAATACTACCCTAATATCCTAACGGCTATAATTTGCCCAACTTCTATATATAGGGGCTCATTTGCAAAAAAATTAGTAGGTGATTAGCAAGATTGTTAACGAAATATCCTCTCAAATTTAAAAAGCCTATTTTGCCAAATACTATCCAAAATACTCCTCTACTTCGTTTTCTTTGAACATCCAAGCCGAGAGAGAGTGTTTAGATTATTAGTGCTTTATCCTGATAGCCCTATACTCTTATTGATACTTGTATTGTTTGATTTTTGTTGAGAGTTTGGCTAGGGTTCTTCCCATAGATTTAACTTGATAAATATTGTTCTAGGAAAACTCTTTAGCTTGAGGATCTTTACATTGTCATTGCAAGATTCCTTAAGTAATTATTTTGGTGTGCAAAATATTTTTCAAAACTTGTTTTCAAACAACTCTTGTGTTTAATACAATTTGAGAAAATATTTTTCAGTTCGTTTGAATAATGTTGCTAGCATCTTTGAAACACTAATTAAATATTGATATTTCATATAATTTGCTTTAATAGATTAGCTTGCTTGAATACTCTTGTGCTTGACTAAGTATAATCATTATATTGAGTGTAGATTGCACATATACACCACTGAACTTACAGTTCTTACATGTTTGGTGTGGATTGATTATTACTTGTGAATATTGTAGTACATATCTGCTTAGTGTGAGAAGCATATTTTCGTGTACGCAAAAATTGTATTACACATCTGTTGTATTCTAGGCGTGGCTTGAGGGGGCGGTAATCTAGCCCGATAAGGATTGTGTAAAGGTTGGGGTTAGCCTTGTGAATTTGACCTTCTCCGCCCCACAAGGATAATTTGTAAAGGTTGAGGTTAGCCTTGTGCTAATTAACGTGGTTGTAATCGGTGCCGCTCCACCCGTTAAGTGAGCATTAGTGGAATCCTCGGGCTTGCGAGCAAAAGGTGAGGACGTAGACATAGTTGGTCAAACCTCGATAACATATCATGCGTGTTCTTTATATTTTTGCAAATTTATTTTTCGCACTTTTATTTTTCAGTACATGTATGTTGTATGCTTAATTCATTGTAAAACCCTGGGTTTGTGTAAAACTGTTGTCGATCTAGTTTAACTTAGGAAGTAATTTTTAAATACCCAATTCACCCCCCCTCTTGGGAATACACCAAAGCTAATAATTGGTATCAGAGCCTCTTGGCATTGACTTAAATATTTTTGCTAAAAGATCGAGATGACTCTCATTGGTGTATCCCCATTCGGAGAGGGACAGTCACCTACCAGTCCTCCATTGTTTTGTGGTGTCGATTTCACCATCTGAAAAATTAGAATGAATTTATTTCTAAAATCTATTAGTTGGAGGGCTTGCTAGGTGATTGTCAAAGGAATTTGTATGCTAGTAGAAAATGATATTAATTTGATGCATGCAAATTCATATGCCATGGACATGTTATATCTTGCTTTAGATTCTGATATTTTTTGTTGAATTTGTGGCATGTTGGACTGCAAAAAATATCTGGGATGAACTCAAAAGGAAATATGGGGAGTCCCAGGAGAATGAAACCACCACTCAAGGAGTGGTAAGTGATAGGGAAATGACATTAACAAAAGAAGAGGTATATGATTCTAACTCAAACACAATTGATGATTCTTATGCTGAATGTTGTGTTGTATCAAATGATGAATCATCAGTTGAATTTCATGATAGTTTTGTTGTTAATGCATGTGATGATTCTTATGAATTTTTTTTTTGAAATATCTTATAATGAGTCATCCACTGTTTTTGATAATGATACTGTATGCATTGATTCATATGATAGTTATAGAGATAAATTTTGTATTGAATCATACTATGAGTTTTATGATGAAAGTATGTCATTGAACAGACAACTAGAAAAGGACTCATTTAAAATTCATAAGTCTCCAGTTGGAATGTCTTATCATAAAACATTTCTGAAAATTCAAAACAAAAGGTTGGCTAAACAATTAGAGGAATTAAAAGATTTTCATGCCACCTTAGAGAAGAAAAACATGAAGAAAATATTGAAAATAATGTGCCAGGAGGAAGAAATGGGAGATGATAAACCCTCAGGTCGTAAAAATAAAAATCTTTTCAAAGAGGGTTCAAAATCACTTAATGAATCCCATACAAACTTTTATGCCTCATCGAGTAAACATAAGATAAGTAAGCATAGCCTTTCACAAAAATTCAAAAATTGCTTACAACATAAAAGAAAAGGGCAAAGTGGGTTTAGTTGTTTAACTAGAAGTGCAAGAGGTATGGAAAAAGAAATGAAATGGATAATCAGTAAAGCACACCCCTTAGGACTTAAGGAAAAACGAATTCAAATTGAAATTATCTTCTAGTTAAGTTTTCCTTAGTTCCTAGGTTTAAGGGTAGTAATGACGGTAGGCTTGAGGGTGCTTAAAATGAAAATTCTTAGTAGATGCATTCACTATACACTATATTGAACACTAAGAATCCAAGATAATTAAGCTAATATGAAAAGTCAAATAAAATACCCAATCTAATCACTTAATGAAGAAATATCATGATGATTGGACAAAATATGAAAACATTGGTTGTAGCATACTTGAATGAAAATCCACTTCAAAATGGACAAAACATTTTTTCTTGGTAAATAATTCAAATGCTTAACTTATGCTTAAAGATAAATCATCTTAAATTAAGCCACTGTTGTCCATAACACAAGCATGTGGTTTAGAGGATTCACCTCACACTATATATCAGTTAATCCTAAACCCACTCTTGAACTTTAAAGCCTTGAACAAGTTGCAGTCATTACTCTAGGCTTAAGCACTATTGATCATAAATTCCAAATATTTCTGGTGCTTATTAGAAGACATCCGTCCATAATCAAAATTAGAGGCAACCACTAAGGGATTCAAGTTTTATTGATTAAATCAAATATTCCCTTTGAACTTAAAACATAAAAATCCTCTAATTTTGGTTTATCACATCCATAGGAAATCTTTGTCATACCACGATCATATCAGGTAGAGTTTTTTGACAATTCCTTGCTTCGTATCCTTGATCATAATTAGAATCACATCTAAAGGATACATACCACTGTTCAAAGAGTTGTATTCAAAAGTCATATACTCCTTAGTGCTCTTTGCCAAAATAGTTAGGACAATCTCTTTGGACTTCTTATCTTGGAAAATGTTCTGCCTATCCTAAATACTCTTTTGTACCCATTAGTGATATAATTTTCAAAGAGTATTTATGTATCTTCCCTTCATAAACTTTCAAATCATTAAGTCATATCCTTTAGAGCTTTATGTACTTAGAGATGATTTGAATAGGTCTCAATCTAGATGAATGTATAAAATTCAAGTAGACCTATGCATGTGCAATTTTAATGTCGAAAGTCATTCTAACTCGAGCCTCTCTCATGTATTGAAATATTATAAGAAAAGAGGCAGACATAGGCTTATCACACTTAAACGAATATATGTTGTGACTTTTTGGTCAAATAAGCCTAAAGCATTCACACCAAGATTAAATCATGAAAAATATAAACACTTGACTAAGTAATTGAAAAATGAAAAAGGCATAAAATAGATTAGTGCATAACTCAGGGGGAGCATTTATCATTCATATCTATATATATTTGAATGCTCTCATATTCTTATATCGTTTATGCCTTTATGCCTATATGTGCATAGCATTGCAACACACTATACATAAATGATTAAAATGTCTTTGATGGATAGTTTATGTCTTTTCCTATAACGAACTTCTGTTGAACTATATTGAATATCTTATGATGATTATACTACTGGAATGCATGCTTAGCCTAGAATGCCTCCTACATGGCAGATGCAGTTGATGAGAATTGCATGATGGTAGTGGATATAGGTTCTCGTGTGCCTTGAACTGAGATATAAATTGCTTGAATCTATCAGGTTTTGGTGCATGAAAATTTGGAAAATGTACGATTTACAGACGGTATGCTGCCGAAATTTCAACAGGAATTTTCCCAAACAAAAACCTTGTGTTAAGGATGATTATGATGAAATTAACTTTAAAATATTTTTCAAAGGAAGAGTGAAAACTCAAATAAATAATTAAAACTTTATCCTAGCATAATCATCAACCATTTATAAAGGCTCAGATCCATCCCTATAGGAAGCGCATAAATGATCCACATGCATCACTTTCATTTACTGAATTATTGAAGCTCTTATGAAATCCCTGAACATTATATCCTGCACTTGAAGTTTTATGATTTGATATGGAATGTTCTTGGGTTATGAACGTTATTGCATGCCTTAATATGTACTCTCTAATGCATCCATGGTCTATAGGGACAACCATACTAATCAAGTGACAAATGTAATTGACAAATACTCAGTATAGTTGGTTTAAAGATTTGGATTGATGACTTATACTACTAAGCATAATGAAACCAATATTTGGTTAGTATAAGTAACTAAAGAATTTAAGCACGTACTCAAATTGATAGGGGGTGCATCTAGACATAAATTCCTATTTTGTTTTGCTCACAAATATGTTTAGCTTAGATATATTTTTGAATCGAGTGTGGCATGTGCTTAACTGAAATGATATTGTTGAAAATCTTTATTGCTTTGTCATAAGTTGTTTGTGTTTGCCATATGATCGTGCATGTGATTATTAAATCTTTAGGATCATCATGGTTGTGGTCTTTTGGTTATATTCTCATATGTGCTTCATTGTCAAACCAGAAAATTCTTGCTTGCTTGCATTAAATTAAAGTCTCTTTTCAGCAAGCAACCCCCAGTTTTTTAAGCAAGCAACCCCCAGTTTTTTAAGCAAATATCATAAGAGGGATATATATATATTTATATACATACATACATACATACATATATACATATATATATATATTTATTTATTTTTGTACTTCATGGCAAGAACTAATTTCAAAACAAACTCTTTTTCCTCTTGCCTCATTATTATTATATACATATATATATATATATATATATATATATTAAAATTGCATAACTGGTTCAGTAACTTCATATGAAAATGCATGCGATTTGGTTAGATTGTTTTTATGCTCAAAATCTCTTTTTGGTATCATATGTCGTGTGCTTTTAACTCAAATCTTTCATGGGTCTTATGATACATTTTAATTGCAATGGTTTGTGTAAATTGCTGGTCTAATCATGTTTGTTATGTCATTTGAATATTTTAAATAACCAATTATATTGTTAGTGTGCTTAATTGTTGGGGTTATCTTTGTCATTCTTTTTGCATTATATGGCTATTATATTTCTTGAATGACTGAAAGTTATAGCTCTATTCTATGTGTTGAGAATACTGGACTGTTTGAGTAAGAAGTTGTGGTTATATTGTCAATATATTACTCAATCAAGTCACGTGTATATAAGTATTTTTGGGAAAATGTTCTGTTTTCAAACGGCATGCTGTCGAATTTTCTAAAAACCTTTTCTTAAACATATCTTGTATTTAAATGATTATTTGCCTATATTCTTAAATATTTATTTAGGCCCTTTTTGTTATTGCCAAAAGGGGGAGAAGTAGGCAAGTATTTGTCATCATCAAAGAAGGGGAGATTGTTGACCCTATGGGTCATACCCTGTTTTGATTATGACAAATACTCAGGTATTTAATGTCTGCCGAGTTTATGTGCAGGTTTATCTTGGCAATATCATATGATGACACTCGGAGACCCGGAGGAAAATGAAGACCCTAGTTGAATATTCATTGTTGTAGTAATAATTTTAATTCGAGTCTGTAATAGTAAATATGAAAAAGGGTCTGTAATATTTAATGCATATTATGCATGTAGGAACTACAAAACTCAAAGACCCTAGAACGACTTTAGGTCCCTACACAAAATCAAGACCATAGATGGACTTTAAGGGGTCGACTGATGCCGGATTTTTTCGGTGTCCTCAAAAAGACCTAGAATGACCCTAGGGCACTCACATATGCATAAATATATATGGTCATATGGATAGGTTGATTGTATGATTAAATTGAACCGAAATGCACTTAAGTTGCATGTTCGGTTGACCGTACTCTCAAGTACAATTCTTCCCGATCGACCGAACTAGGACCAGGTCAACAGTTTGACCACAGTCTGGTCAACCGAGCCCGGCTCAGTATATTTCTCCCAGTCGATCGAACTCCATCCGAGTCAACTTTTTGACCACTCGGGTGACCGAGCCCAAAATGCATAACAACGTCCTGGTCGACCGAATTCCCACGTGTGGAACTCAACGGTATAATCGACCGAACTAGTTAGTTCAAAAGCTCTCGATCGATCGAACCACGCTAAAAAGGAAAATCGCCCTTGGGACCTCCATGTCCGGTCGACTGAACTGTTCGTTCAATTTGTTCCCTATTGACCGAACCATGCACAGCTCGGTCAACCGAACTTCCTTCAGTTGACCGATGCTCTCGGGTTGTCCCATTAATTTTATCGCGATTAAAATATTAAAGTAGGGTTAATTTGGTTAAAATGTTTTAAAACAATATTAATAATACCCTACATGTCCTAACAGCTATAATTTGCCCAACTTCTATATATAGGGGTTCATTTACAAAAAATGAGTAGGAGATTAGTAAGATCATTAACGAAATATCCTCTCAAATTTAAAAAGCCTCTTTTGCCAAATACTATCCAAAATACTCCTCTACTTCGTTTTCTTTGAACATCCAAGCCCAGAGAGAGTGTTTAGATTATTAGCGTTTTATCCTGATAGCCCTATACTCTCATTAATACTTTTATTGTTTGATTTTTGTTGAGAGTTTGACTAGGGTTCTTCCCACAGATTTAAGTTTATAAATCTTGTGCTGGGAAAACTCTTTAGCTTAAGGATCTTTGCATTTTCTTTGCAAGATTCCTTAAGTAATTATTTTGGTGTGCAAAATATTTTTCAAAGCTTGTTTTCAAACAAATCTTGTGCTTGATACAATTTGAGAAAATATTTTTGAGTTCATTTGAATAATGTTGCTAGCATCTTTGAAACACTAATCTGATATTGAGATTTTATATACTTTACTTTCAAAGATTAGCTTGCTTGAATACTTTTGTGCTTGAGTGAGTATAATCATTATATTGAGTGTAGATTGCGCATATACACTACTGAACTTACAGTTCTTACATGTTTGGTGTGGACTGATTATTACTTGTGCATATTGTAGTACATATCTGCTTAGTGTGAGAAGCATATTTCCGTGTACGCAAAAATTGTGTTACACATCTGTTGTATTTCAGGTGTGGTTTGAGGGGGCGGTAATCCAGCCTAGTAAGGATTGTGTGAAGGTTGGGGTCAGCCTTGTGAATTTGACCTAGGGTCTTCTCCGCCCCACAAGGAGAATTTGTAAAGGTTGAGGTGAGCCCTGTGCTAATTGACCTGGTTGTAATTGGTGCCGCTCCACCCGTTAAGTGAGCATTAGTGGAATCCTTGGGCTTGCGAGCTAGAGGCAGGGACGTAGGCACAGTTAGCCGAACCCCAATAACATATCGTGCATGTTCTTTATATTTCCGCAAATTTATTTTCTGTACTTTTATTTTTCAGCACATGTATGTTGTATGCTTAATTCATTGTAGGTAATGCAAGTGTTGATTGGGTTATAATTAAATAGAAAAACCCGAGGTTTGTGTAAAGCTGCTGTTGATCTAGTTTAACCTAGGAAGTAATTTTTAAATACCTAATTCACCCCCCCTTGGGAATACACCAAAGCTAATAATTCATATTTTTCGTAACACTCCCCACTGGATGTCACTCATATATTAACTCCTTCTGCTTAAATCTTTAAGATGTCACATTCCAGTGAGATGAACCAATTTATTGAATGTTGTAGTAGGCAAAGTTTTGGTGAAAAAATCATCTAGTTTATCATTTTATCGGATATGCGGAACGTCTATATCACCATTCTTCTAGAGTTCATGAGTATAGAGAGATATGCTTTGTTCTGTCACCCTTTATGTATTATCCTCTTAGTTGAGCTATATATGCAACATTGTCTTCATAAAAACTTGTTGGAATATCCTTGATTGATTGAAGACCACAATTTTCTTGGATATGAGAAATCATTTATCTGTGCCACACACATTCTTTACTAGCTTTATGAATAGCTAGAATTTTAGAATGATTGGAGGATGTTGCTGTAATCGTTTGCTTTATTGATTTCTAAGAGATAACAGTTTTTTTGTAAAGAAATACATATCCATTTTGAGATTTAGCATTGTGAGGATCAAATAGACATCCAAGATCTACATATCCTACTAGTTGAAATTTGGAATCAAATTAGGAGAATAGACCCAAATCAAATATACTTCTTGTTAGCCTTGGTGGCTACATAATCTTTATTGTCATGTTTTGATGATAACAACCCATTAGTGGTTCTAGGTAAACTAATCTTTACATATCAAGTTATGATAAGTACAAACTCAAATGCAAAGATTAAGTAAATTTTTAATAAGTTACACATCTTCAAAAAGGGGGAGATTGTTAGCCTTGGTGGATACATAATCATGCTTAATGTGTTTTGATGATATTAACCTATTTGTTGTTCCTAGTGTATTCCTATCTTTGCAGATCATGTTAAGTATAGGTACAAGTGATAAATACATGAAGTACTGGATCAAAGGCAAAGATTGGATCGAGTAGACGTTTGAGTAGGAAAGATTAAGAAGGACTGTAATGCCCCTGAAATTAATCCACAAATAATCATAATAATAACATCATCAATGCTATTTCTGATACCGCACACATCATATCCTCAGACCCAGTGGGGTCCAAAGTAATATCATCTAATAATTAATTTAAACAAACAAATAGCGGAAACAAAATATACTTTTACAACCATGCATACTAGAGAACTACCTCTTAACCTTAATATCAACATCTCCCCAAAACATATTACAACCTTAAATAATCAAAACAACTAGATATAAACAAAATATTGTCCTAACACTACTCACTCTCAGCTAGCTCGTCTAGGTCCCGCCGTGAGGCTCCTAGACTCGCTTTCCTATAGGTTTTGAAAATTTGATATATTTATTGGGGTGAAACACTTCTCTATAAGACGGAATAAATTATTGTCAATGCGTGACTAACAAGAGTTTTAGGGAAATCAAAAACCTCACTTAATTTCCTTTATCTGGAAAATATGACATTTGTATAATAAAACTCACACATATACAGTTGGGAATACACATTTTCTTCGCAATATAATCTTCTTAGTAAATAATAACATTTACATAAATTTACATATATGCATAGAAGAAACCCTGTTTTGGACATACAACATCATCATGTATAAACCCCTATGATCGGGTTGTGCGATTCAAAGACTGGACTTATCCCTGGTTAGCCTACCACTAGGCCAAGTCAAATCCCATGTCTGAAAGTCCAATTTGCCTACCCAGCCTGGTCTAGATTCTAGGTAGGTACACAACCCTTCTGTGACCAAATCGACTTTTCATTACCAACACTTCCATCCAACACAGTGTGGTTGCACTATCTCAAATACTAGTTACGGTACCATGCTCTCATCACAACTGATCCTCAGGGTTTTTAAATCATAAAATGCAATTTAAGTAATAAAATCGTAATAAAATTCTCGTTTTCATATTTCAGTATAACTATCAAATCAAACTCGTCATATCAAACCCAGCTCTCAGTCGTCATATCAAACCCGGCTCTTAGCCGCCATATCAAACCCAGCTCTCAGCTGTCATATCTCATTTCACAAAATCCACCACATTTCCAGAATTTCCATCAAATAGTCTAAATCACATTTTCATGATAATACCCCAAAAATACTCAGATTCAATTATGCGGTAATATATAATTAAATCTCATGCCACATGATTTATTCAATTATTATAATTATATAAACTACTGGAAAACAGGTCATTTTATACCCAATATCTGTTTTACCGAAAATATCAGTTTAATTATCTCCACCATTTATTTAACTTAAAATATGTATTTAAAGGAAAAACCGAGATAACCAACTCTACTCACTTTAATTCTTTACAAAATACGTATAATATATCAAACCAATAATTTTAATCGGTCAAATAATTTAGAAAATCTACTACAGTACTCCAAAAATAAAATACTTTAATTCAATCGGTTCAATTTTAAATAACAATTATTATAAAATTCCTAGGCTCACAAACACTAATTTAATTAACCCACAATAATTATAATAATCCAAAATCCAATTTCCATATGCCAAAATATTCAGAAAAATGAGTATATAATTCATGTAATCTTATATTACAATTTAATCAGTTAAATTATAAAATTCTTGTCATAATTTATTCCCCATACCCACCCCAAGAGTGGTGCCTATGACGTCCCAACGACAAATCCACTCCGATTAAAATATTGGTGACTGAGATCAAAACCCAGTATATTTTATGTTTTTTAATCGGCCGAAAATCGGAGGAGAAATTGAAGAGCGAGAGTGAGAGCTTGAGGAGAGAGAAAGACGAGAGAGTTGGAGAGAGAGAGAGTGAGGAAGCTCTCTGTTTCTTCCTTAATCCTGAAGAAATGAATTTCCTTCACGTTAGATTCATATATATATATATATATATATAAAATATAATATAATATAATATTATTATATTATATTATATTAATATATTATATTATATTATTAAATTAATAATAATTTGTTTATTAATATTTTAATTTTAATTTTTTTTTGGAATCACGACAAAGACACTCACGGAAGAACTCAAACACATCCAAAGAAAGCTTAATGTAGAATTAGATGTAATGGGGAGTGTTTGAGGTAATATTTGTTGTAACTCTTATAGTTCTGTTTCATGCATGATTACTGAGTAATAGTTGAGCAAATTGCGTATGCACATTAGGATATAAGAGTATATAGGATATCACTTAAATGAAAAATAAGTTTTTCATTGTTTCATACTTAAGATTTTTCAAAGGCAAAATCATGACTTATATGAAAATATCCTATACTCAACTTTGATTAAAATGGGACAAGTATGAAGTGGTTTTAGTATTGTAAACTTTAATATACTTGGTCCCGGTTGAGTTATAAGGAGAAATTTTAAATAATATTAGTGTTATAATATTTTACAAACTTGGTCCTAGTTGGGTTTAAAACCTCAGTTATGCACCTCTCAAATTTCCTGAACACCTTTCGGTATTTGGGGCATAACTTTTGGCAGAAAACTCCAAAAAGGGTGATCTTGGTGTCTATGGAAAGCAAAGAAAAAATTACACAACTTTTATGTTGAAGACCTTTAGGGAAAAATAGTTGATGGTTTTAGAAAATTGTCAACGGTTTGGTACAGTGAAAGAATGCTCAACAGCCGAAAAACGACTAGTTTTCAAAATAGTTTTTTAATAAAACCCCCCAATGGTCATATAACGGTTAGTTCACCCCTTTGCCTATAAATATAAGTCCATAGACTTGATTAAACATGATTTTGATGATTTTTACATGATTTTAGTGATTAACATCTTTCGAATACAAAACCTAAGCACTTTGCCTTTTAGTTCTTCATATCAAGTGCTCATTTTCTCTCTTGCTCTCTAATCTTGTTTGATTCATTACTTGAGATATTAGTGTGAGGTTGTATTGTATTTGATATCATCTCAATTAAAGGTGCATCATTTTGTAACTCATCTTCTTGTTGTAAAGGGATTGGTTCCTGTATTGAAGGTTTTTGGTGAAACATTGTTGAAGGTTCTTGGTGGACCGAATTGCAAGGCTTCTTGGTGGACCTTGAAGCTCTTGGTGAGCGTTAAGGGATTTGTTCCCATGGTGAAAGGATTCTCTGCCAGTGAAGGATTTTATTAATGGATCGTGGAATCCTAGAGTTGGTCTCAAAGCGTGGACGTAGGCTTGGTGTCGAATCACATTAAAATATCTATGTTAAGCTTCCTTACTCTACTATTTATTTTACATCTTGTGCATGATTTACATTTCATATATTGTGGTATAAGTGCTTGTATCTTGCCAAGAATTTTATTTTGTAGAGAAAGTTGAAAATACATGAAAGAGTCCATTCACCCCACCTCTTAACTCTCTGATGTGTTCCTAAAATATACTATTTTAGCCCTCCATTTACCTTATTTTGTTCTCATTTATCTTGTAAATACCCTTTCTTATCTTATTTTAGAGTTATGCGAGGTTTGTTCATGTTTTAGGAAAAAAAGGTTAAAATTAAGGAGTTAAGTTATACGAGAAGCCAATGGAGTAATTGGGAAGCATAAAGCTCAAATCAGATGCTCAACCAAGACCCTAAAGCTTCAATTCATCAAAAATAAATAAATAAATAAATAAAAGAAGAAATGGTTCGACTATGTGGTGTGACTAGCCAACATAGGGTGCGACCAAGTCATAGAAGAATACTCCAAGGTTTAGACTGAAAGAGAAATACTACAAGGTTCAACCAAGTTCTCGACCAAGTGACTCTGAGAGGTGACTAGGTCAAGAACTTGAGACTGATTGTGCCATAATATTGAGAGTCTCGACCAATAGTGTTGACTTTTTGAGTCCGATCTCTGTTTTGATAATGACAAACCACAGCATCTCACTTATGTAATTAAGTGTGAACAGGTTTATATTTCTGTAAGCACAAGTGATGAATACAAA
Organism: Malania oleifera; assembly: GCF_029873635.1. Lineage (NCBI taxonomy): Eukaryota > Viridiplantae > Streptophyta > Magnoliopsida > Santalales > Ximeniaceae > Malania > Malania oleifera. The sequence goes on from NC_080421.1 coordinate 89,009,911, forward strand.
ATGGAAGTCGTAAAAAGCACTGAAAAGAACACCAATCGGCATATTCCATGGAGCATTGAGGAGTAGAAGGCACGAAGACTTTATTTATTTTCTGGGTTGTAATAGCAATTAGGGATGAATGTGCATGCATCTTACATGATTTAAAATTGAAACTCTGCCTAACCTTAGATTGACCATAGGACCTCCAAATAATATGAAAAACTCTTTTCATAAAATGCCTAACTTATACAAAGGTTTTTAAATGGTTTTAAAGTTAAAATAAGGCAAAAACTAAATTTTTCAAAGGGGTCGGTCAACCGGCCAGTCGACTGAATGTTAGAAATGAGCAATTTTCTCACTCAATTCGATGTCATATCAAACCATGTTCAACATGAAAATAGTGGCATTTTCCCATAGCTTGCGTTTGATACCAAGAACGTCCAAATTGGAGTTACATAGAAAAAGTTAAGGCCAAAACACTGAAATGTGTTCGTAAGAGAAAAACTCCCTTCATGTTTCTTCCGTCTCATTGATGGGCATTTTTCTTAAACCAAAACTCATTATCTTAAAATTTGTTCAACATGAAAGTTGTGGGATTTTCTCTTACCTTTCTATTGACATCAAGAACATCCAATTTGGAGTTGTATAGAAAAAAGTTATGACTAAAACACTGAATAGTGTCCGTGTAGAAAAGTCGAGGCCGGTCGATCGAACGTTCATTACGGTCGACCGAAACTCGTGGATTTCAAGCCTCGGTTGACCGTACCTTGAGCCTGGTCGACCGACCTTCTCGGGAAAGTGTCCCAACGGCGGAAAAATGGCTAGTTTTCAAAATAAAAGTATATTTTAAGGTTCCAATGGTTACATAACGGTCACAAGGGGTTTTTACCTATAAATACAACCCCAAACACTTGAAAATTGTTAGAGAATCCCTTTGTTAAATTAGTTTATCATTCTTTGATTCTCCCACACTTCTATATCCCGTTTGTTTTTTAAATTCTCATTTTTATCCTACTCTTCTTTTATTTGAAAATCATTTTGGGAGAAAATATTTTTGGGGGTTTTATGTGAAAATGCATGAGCATATATCATATACATATATATTGCTTGATGGCCTTCTTCTTTCATTTGTGATATATTTTCAAAGATTAAAATGTCTCCTATTCTCTTCTTTTGAAAACCATTTTTGAGGAAAATATTTTTGAGGTTATATTTAAAGAGGCTTGAGCATATAACATTCTCTATATGTATATTGCTTGAAGGCCTTTCTATTTTTCATGTTTTCCAAAGATTAAATTTCTCCCATATTCTTTTAATTGGAAAAATATTTTTTGGAGAAATTTATTGTGAAAAATGTCTTGAAGGCTTGGGCTAATATTCTCGCTCATATATTTTGCTTGAATGCCTTCTTGGGATTAATTTTACTAAGGTCAATCATTTTGAAGAAAACCCTAATATCCTCCTACTCTTATCTTGAAATACATTTGTTGGAGAATTTCTTTGGGTTATACAAGTGGGAGCCTTGAGCATATATCAAATTAATATATACTTGCTTGAGAGGCTTCTCCTTTTATTTTATAAAGGTCAATCATTTAAGAAAATAAAATCTTTTTCCAAACTCTCAAGTTTTACTTGAAAAATATTTTGAGAGAAAACCCATACTCTACATGAGCTTCATTTCAAAATCATATGAGAATGCAAATTAGATTTTAATGTTGTACATCCCTGCTTAATTTAGAAGCATATTTTATGTACAAAATGATTTTCATGTAACGGTTCGGTTCAGCTCGTTAATTGAACTGGGGAGTCTCAGACCCGCAAGTGAGACTGGTTCGGTTCAGCCCAGAATTGAACTGGTGAGTCTGAGCCCCGCAAGTGAGACTAGTTTGGCTCAGCCTAGTAATTGAGTTGAGGTTTTCCTCACCCCGTAAGGAGAGGATGTAAAAGGATTTTGCTCTGCCCGATTAAGTGAGCAGGTATAGTGGAATCCTTGGGGGTAAGCCGAAGGCGGGGATGTAGGCTGGTTTGGCCGAACCTCGATAACAAATCTGGTGTCTCTCTTTCTATCTTATTTAAATTCTTGCATTTTAATTTCAGCATGTGTATGAATGTTTATTTAATGTCGAAATTATTTTCATGCACACATTTTATTTTAATAAGATACCGCACATGTGTATGTTTGTTTTTATTGTTAAACTCACTTTTCATACATGTATACATGTTGAATGGGATATGAAACTGTGGTGAATCGGCGAATTGTTTAAATTAACTAAAAAGTTTTTAAAACCCAATTCACCCCCCCTCTTGGGATCACACCAATTCCAACAAACAGCTTGACCAAGACATCTTGAGGGGCGACCAGGTTGAGAATGCTTGAAGAATTACTGAAGTTGAAATCCTGCAAGTCTAGACCATCGGCACAACCAGGAAGATCTATAGGTGCAACTAGGTCGAGAATGCCTAAAGTTTGAATTCCTGATTTCTTATGAGCCTCGACTAGGGTGCGACTAGGGTAGAACAGGGGACGATCTGGTCGCCAGACGTGAACTGTTTTGTGAGATTTTTTGCAGAACTTTCATGTTTTGAATTTTAAACCTTGTAAACCCTCTTGGGTATAAAAGTTAGCTTCGTCTATGTGTCTAGGGTTCCCTTTTGGCAACTTTATGGTTAGTAACATACCTAGAGAGTCTTTGGGTTCCAAGTAGAATAGATTTACTGCTTTGATTTCAATTCCTTTACTGGTTCATGCTTGGATGCTTTGAAGGCTTGTAACAACCTTCAAGTTTCTGGGTGTTTCCACATAGATAGATGGTCTTTTAATTGTATTCTTGATCGTTAGTGACAGACTTTAAAGTTGCAATTGAAGTCGATTTTCAATACATGTTATTTACTGCTTTCATTTAAATACGTGCACTTTAAATACCCGCACTTTACTTTCTATGCTAGTTTACATCTTTGATTGTGATGAGACCCTAGGGTAAAGGATAGCCTAGCTAGGGATTCAGTCACTTATACGGATTAGGCTATAGTCCATGTGCGGTGTTTTCTTATGATCGCTGGATAAAGTATACCTTGGTTCTTGATCGTGCTCCGAATGATTGGTGCACCTTCGCTACCCTATTCCACTCGAATGGTTCACTAGATTGTTTAGCCTAATACGGATACCTGACCAGACATAGCTAGCGCGCACAACAGTTTAGGCTTGATTCATAATTTTAGACCTGCTTTTTGGGAGTAGTGTTAATATAGTTTTACATGCTTTTGTAGTTGTTAGAAAAACCATTTCAAAATCTCTCCTTTTTCCCATTTTTTCAAAAAGTGTAGTAAACTAGGCTGGAAGTGGTAAATAACTACACTGTAGTCCTTGTGAATCAACACATGACTTACTCACTATTCTACTGAACTTGGGTTAGTTAGGTTTATAAATTTTATCTTTGGTAGTTAAGAACACGAGCCTTGGCGAGCCTACCAAATTTTGACGCCGTTGCCGGGGACTTAATTATGGTTGTAAGCCAATTTCTAGTTTAGAGTATTACTGCTTTGTTTTTCTTTGTTTTCTTTTGTTTTTGATTTTTGTTCGATACTATGAAGTCTTGATTGTGTGCTGCATGTGTATATGTTGGGTTTGCGCTCCTCAGATCCTGAGTTAATGCCTATAGAACTCGAGATTGAGAGATCTCATAGGTTCATTAGGAAATCCACCTCTAGTCCCGAATTAGCCAAGTCATCTAAACCTAAAGTCATGGTTGAACATAATCTGGTTCCCGCCTTTCAAAACCCAAAACCTCAAGCCCCCCTGCCAACTTGCGGTGGAGGAGCAACCTCTTCGGCCTCTTAAAGACCACTTTACACCTAACACATACACCGCACCATCTTGTATCCGATTTTCGGATGTCGAGATGACTCAATTTGAGATTAAGACTTCCATCATCTCGATGCTTCCCAACTTTTATGAGAATTCAATTGAAAATCCTTACAAGCATCTTGATGAATTTTTTGAAATTATTTCCACCTTGCATATATCCAACTTTGATGATGAGTTCCTCCGATTAAGGTTGTTCTCATTCTCTTTGAAGGACAAAGCCAAATATTGGCTAGATTCCTTAGAGCCAAACTCGATGACCAATTAAGCCATCATGCAACATGAGTTCTTGAAAAAATACTTTCCCATGGGAAGACTAACCAGCTGAGGAAGGCAATCACTAGTTTCTCACAATTGGATGAGGAACAATTTTCTGAGACATGAGAGTGCTTATGGGACCTCTTGCATAAATGCCCACACCACCAAGTCCCCAAGTGTCAATTAGTTTAGATTTTATATGAAGGGTTAGCTGAGCAAGATAGGTCAATGGTAGATGCATCTTGTGGAGGTACTTTCCTCACAAAATCTGAGAATGAGGTATGGGCTCTCTTTGAGAACCTTGTCAAGAATTATCAGTAGCATGTTGTTGCTGCTTGTAGATCGTCCCAACCTTCCTCTTCCCATCCTAAGGGAGTCTATAAGTTGGCCGCTAGCCATGACCTAGCGCCCACACTGCACACCATCATGAAAAAGTTAGATCAGTTGTTGTCCCTAGGACAACAACCTTAGCTTGTGACGTGTGCAAAGGTGTGTGCCATCTACTAGGATCCTTCACACACGTGTTATAATTGCCCCCATGCACCTCTACCGCCTGAGTTTGTGCAAGAGGAAGTTAAGGTCACCCATAATTGGTACAACATGTCGTCCAATGACCCTTATTTGAACAAGTACAATTTTAGGTGGAGTAAGAATACTAAATTCTCCTAGAGGTCATAAGCTCCGCGTTATCAAGCTCAAAGGCCTCAGAAATCACCCACAGCTCCACCTCCTCACCTATGCCAAAATTCTCAAAATCCTCCTATGTTTACCCCTAGATCTTCAGCTTATTTGCCACCATCTCCTCCTCAGCCCCAATACGATAGATCTTTTTAGGAGATGGTGCTGAAAGCCGTTAAGGGCATTGAGGCTGATCACCAAGTTGATCGGCAACTACTCCCCTCTCACTCCCAGTATATTGCTAAGCTAGAAGCCACCATGGGCCAACTAGCTACGTCTTTGAGTAGAGATGAGGGTAAGTCGCCAAGTCAGCCTTTAGTGAATCCAAAGGGCCAATATGGGGCAAAATGTGAGCCGACTGTGGAACTTGATCATTTCATGAATAAACCTAATCCATAACCATTCTTCGGAGTGGTAGAGAGGTAAATAATAGGGTTGACGAGAAGTTAGACCAAAAAAAACGTAGGGAGAAGATGAGGGAAGAACCCGATGATGAACCAAGTAGTCCTCTTTCTCCTTGTCCGGTAGCTGATACCAAGAATCCTACCATTTCCAATGATGGAGCACTTCTCCATTATGTTCCTGCAGTGTCATTCCTTGTAGCTCTTTATGCACCCTCTAAATTTAAGAAGGAAGCCAAGACTGAGTCCATTATAAACACATTCCGACAAGTCAAGGACAATATTCCTCTCTTAGATGCTATCAAGGAAGTTTCTGCGCATGGCAAGTTTCTCAAGGACTTGTGCACCCAAAAGTGAAAGTCGAGGGTGCACATGAAAAAACAAGTTAGGTTGGCCAAGCTTGTGAGCTCAATTCTGTTAAAACACCTTCCTCCAAAACTGAAAAACCCTGATGCTCCTACCATCTCATGTGTAATCAGAGATTACACTATTGATTGGGCTTTTTTAGACTTGGGGGCGAGTGAACTTACTTCCGTACTCAGACTACCAACAATTTAATTCAAGAGAGTTGAAGCTCACCCTGGTCGCTTTGAGTTTCACCGACCGATCAGTAAAAAGACCCCAGGGTGTGATAGAGGACGTCTTGGTCAAGGTAGAAAAGTTCTATTATCCTGTCGACTTCATTGTCTTGGATATGTAACATTTCGGCCCAACCAAGGATCTGATTCCTATTCTATTTGGATGACCATTCTTAGCCACAACTAATGCCTTCGTTTAGTGTAGGATCGGGATCATGGATGTGTCATTTGGCAACATCTAGCTCTAACTGAATGTATTCCACACTTCCTAACATCCACCCAATGACGTCCAAGTTGTGTACATTGACATGATAGATGAATGTGTTGAGAAAATGACCCCCTTGATTCTATGGAGAGATCCTTTAGAGGATGTACTTCAGTCGAAGAGCCCCTTTATATCTGGCCTGGAGTACCCGTATGAATAGATTCTTGCCATTCATGATTCGGTCTCCAGTTTAGAGGGACAACTATAGGTAAGTGAGATGTGGTTTAAGGAGGAAATGGTGGAAGTAACTCCTATCTTCAAACCTGGGTGAGTTCAAACTGAGCATTCATCGCGTATGGATGAAGACGGTAAACCTAGCACTTCTAGAATGCAGCCCGATTGTTTTTCTTTTCTTTTTATTCTTTCTTTGAGTCCTTAGGTTGTATAGTGTAGAGGAGATAGGGTCTAAAGTCCTTAGAATAGGTTTTAGTTTAGTTCGGGTACGACTAAGGCCCGACCGGCATGCATAGAAGCGACCTAGTCAAGGCCTTAAAGTCTTCTGAACTTCCAAAGTACCGAGAAGCTCGACCATAGGCATGACCAGCACTGCCCTAGACGTGACCTAGTCGAGCCTCTGATTTTTCTGAACTTTCAAATTACCGAGGAGTTCAACATGGGGCGCGACCAACACTCCATTTTTATGTGACCTGGTCAAGAGACCAATTTTTTATTTCAGTGGGGGGTGTGACCAGGGTGCGACCAGCATAGGGTTGGTTCAACTTGGTCGAGACTGTCGAAAATTGTTTTTAAACCCTTTTACCTACGAAGCTTGAGCTACCCTTTCTCTTGGTTCTTTGGTCTTCCCTCGTCGCACCCACCTCCGACCTAGTTGCTCGAGCCTCCTCCTTTTTCCCTCACCTTCTCTGAACCTTTGGCGACCCTCTGACAACTTGGCCTAGCATCGACGAATTCCCATTTTGTGTGAACACTTTGTTCATACACCAAGAGTTTCATCCCTTGGTCTTCCTAGCTACCGTGACTCTTCACTTCATCTTCCAATAACCGTATCTCTTCCTTTTCCTCACACTACATCTTCCCCCTCCGCCTATATATCTCACCATCTTCTTGATCACCTTCATTCATCCTTCATCAGATATGCCTTCGAATTTAATCTCTCGAGCTTCCTCCAAGCAACCCCAATCCTTTCGTTCTGTAGCCAAGCGGAAGAGGGTTTATGGTTAGTTGAGAGATGAGTTGTTATCAGGTTCTGAGCACACGCCGCCGGAACCAACGCCATCGAGGGGTCGAGAGGCCTAAAGAGAGTAGGCCCAGCTTTCAGGGGGTTAAGGGCATTGAAGATAACCCTTGATGACTATGGCTTCTGAATCATGTATCGGTTCCACCTAGATGAGACTCACTCTCATGCTAGGAGAAGATTTTGTATGGAGATCATGGAGCGGCGAAAGATGGACCACTATATGATTCTGCCCATCGGCACATATCACCCGACATTGGTGCGGGAGTTCTATTGGCACCTGCACCATAATCCGCAAATGGGCGTTTTTTCTATGCCATTCAGGGCATTGGGTTTGCACTCACCCCAGCCCTAATCGATAGGGCATGGTCCCATGAGGAGGTCGACGACATACCATGGGATGCTCTGGATTCTTCCAATGTCCACAATATCATCACTAGGATGATCCATGGCATGTACTATGATGGTGGGAACATGTAGTGTGGCATGTGCACAACGTAAAGTAGGGTACTAGACTACCTGCTCCTATTGGATTTGATCCTCCAACACAACATCTGCGCAATCGGCCACCATTCAGAGTGGTGTGACATCCATCTACAGGTCATGTACGTCGTGCACAACAATATAAAGGTGGACATCCCTCAGTTGATTATGGAAAAGATGATCACATTCTACGTGCGGAACGTGAAGCTCCCGAAGCTAAGGAGGCCGACACCGCAGCCTTTGTGTGGTTAGACTGTATAAGAGCCAAAGAGGCCCCTCATTTCGTACACATAGCTTATCATGTCCATTCTTCGGTGCCAGAAGATCAAACTGGGAGATCCTAATGCACATATTCCCACTGGTGAGGTTACTACAAAGTGGACGTGGCGCTAGAGCTCGCAGTTGGTAGCCACAGCTCGGCTGAAAGTTAACCAGTGGGCACCATTTGAGGGAGTACTAGGGTTTAAGTTCCTTGTACTTGACTTCTTTTATAACCTCAAGGTTGGGCTTGCATGCCCACTGGTGCCCCCACCTTGCCACGCTCCTAATAAAGAAGAGGAGGACGATTGCTAAGCCCTCCACCTCTGTAATGGCAGCACCCTTATAGGCAACAACTCCTTCGGTGGCACCTCAGCCACCGAAATCCCCCTCTATGCCTCAAGCAGAAGATGACCTGAGCCGCTTGCGCCAGATTTCAACATTTTTCATTTCAAGGTGCGCCATGAGTTGACAGTGACCAAGGAGCATATTTCCTAGGGATTCGGGGGCATTGGTTGAGGCACTTCGAGTCTGTTTCCTGCTTGAGTTAGCAACCTTTTGATTTTAGGGATCTTTAGCGCTAACCTCAACCTTTGGACCTTCAGTTCCTTTAGCTCCCCCATCTCCCACTACTACACATGAGGTAACTTCTTCATCTGCACAGTCATTGCCAGCTCGGCCTCCTTCACCAGTCATCCACTCCCCTACCCAACCGTCTCCCCTCATCAGGCCACCCCACTAGCAATCTCAATTGTACCGCTTCTGATATTAATGAATATACATGGTGCTTTTGGTTTCATCTATTTCTTGTGCTATAGTGTACCATTGCTCTTTTCTTTATATTTCTGGATTTTATGTGGATGCTACTTATGTAGGTACACTAATACATCTTTGAGCACCGTATAGTGTTTCCTTCCCATGCTTTCCAGGCTCTTTCTTTCCACACTTCAGTAGGGACACTGAAGTTTTAAGTTGGGGGGTAGGAGTTAGGAAAACACTACACGATACATTTTGAGCACAAAAATGACACCATTTTTAAAATTTTCAGTGTACATTACTTGTTTCATGCCATGACAACATCTTTTAATGCCCTCTACATACTCCCATATAGCCTTTATGTTACATGCTTAGGTTGTATCATTTAGATGATTTTTTTTATGCTCACTAACAATGCAGTGAGTTGCTTGTGCATAGTTTCACATGATATAGCCAATTTACCTATTTGCTATTCTATGAGGGTTGACTAAGAGTTCATTTGCTTTAATATTGTGGTATAAGTTCTCATATTCATATGGTACTTCACAAGGCTAGGACTACGACACCTTGTGAAAATATGTCGAGCCTTTCATTTTTTGTGAGAGTCATTTACATGAACTCTATGTTCATGGAACTCAACTTTCCTTTTCTAAATATTCTTTGCATGATAGTCTCTATATTTGCGTTTGCTAGCCTAGAGGCGATGTCTGGCGGGGAGATATAAATCTAGGTCTTGTATTGTAATGCCCTGACCCCAAAAACCTAGTTCGGTGCATTATACCTGAATAAATTGTGCTTTGTGGTGCCCTGAACCCGCCTAGTGGAACCCAGGTGCCACGTCATCCATTCTTTTACCTGATACCTGACATTTTATTATCATTTACACAGCGAAAAACATAAATATAATCCTACAACAATATAATACCAGAGTTTCTAACTATAACATCCCACATAATCCATCCATCAACCTGTATCTACATATATATATATATATATATATATATATATATACATATCTCCAAAAATATAATCTACAACCTCCAGTATTCACAACTTAGAAGACTTAAAACATAAAACATAAAACACAAAAACTTAATATAGCTAAAAAATATCATCAAGCTTATACCCTTTCTTTCTAACTCAAAAATACTATAACAACCCTAAGCTCTCTAAACTCGATCACGTGGAGGTCCTAAAAAAGATGAATTTGTATTCGGGTGAGACACATCTCAGTAAGGGAAGAAACAATATATTAAATCAACGTATGACCTATATGAGGTTTGTAAATAACATATAAAATCATCATTTGCATTTAATCATAATTTCTAAAGTCCTTTAGTAAGCCTGATAAAAAACATGCAAGGTATTTTACCTACGAGAATACCTAAGGATTGGGGTGATTACCCGCCCATACAAGTAGCACCCCTCTGCTCTGATACTTTAGGCAACCAATGGTCACAACTGCAGCATATCAGGGCACTTACTTTACTTAATAAGCCCTCAGGTGAAAAAGTAATCTCGTACTCACACTGTTCATACAAAGGTCTACCAGTGAAGGCTCCCGAGAATAAGGAAATTTACTTGTTCATACAAGTAATTTCCCTCTGCCCTAATACGTTATGCAGCCTACTGCTACATCTGATACCTACTAGGGCACTCGCCTTTCTCAGCAAGCCCTCGGATGAAGAGTTTTTCCCCACCCATATAAATACATATCACACTAGCGTGAATACTGATACTACAATAATACATTACTCTGTCAGTCATTTATCCTGCATTTCTCATTTGTTCATGTTCTCATCTTTGACATTTCGTAGCATTTCACTTTACATGGCTCTTTCTCATTTTACATTGTTCACATTTCACATTTCATTTCCATTTTATTCATTTCCATTTCATTCTCATTTTCATTTCATTTCATAACATACCCAACATCTTTCAGCTATTTTTGTGTTAGTCCACATAGAAATGCACTAATTTGCAACCCAGCATCTTTCAGCTGTTTTTGTATTAGTCCACATAGAAATGTGCTAGTCTGCTACTCAGCATCTTTCAGCTGTTTTTGTCCAGCATCTTTCAACTGTTTGCTATTTCCATGGTTGCATTAACACTCACATGCAACATATTTCATATATCGTTTTCATACTTAGTTCATTTCTTGTATATCCTGCATCTCATACAGATAACATAATTCCACACAAAATTCTATTTTACTCATGCCACTTTATTTAACAGTAAATTCATATATATATATATATATATATATATATTTCCTGTAAATAAGCCAACCTACATTTAACATTTATATACTGAAAATATACCTTTCCTTTTTACATAGTTATCATGAAAATATCATTCACTTACATCAGTTCATTTTCACATATATTTATCTAAATAAACAACCCTAGGCTAAGAAAACATAATTTAAATGGTTGACATTTTAAATCCATACAAAAACATATACACGTTTATTCATAACATATTTCATTTTTCAATTAATTCATAAAAATCTCATTTAATATAATATCCCCCTTACCTGGTTTCTTGAACTACGCTAACAAGGACCCCGAAAAGATACCTGCAGCGCTTACCCGAACCTTGAATCAAAAATCCTAATTCTCTTAAATAAATCTTAAATAAAATACTATTTTAACATTTCCTAGGCCCATAAATTCCCAATAAACATTTAAACTTCCAAATATAACCAATTTACTTAATTCCCCAAATCTCACTCTTGCTTTGGAGTGGTGTCTAGGACAACCAAATTGAAATTTTACTCCAGCCAAAACAACGACAATTGAGACTAAGACCCCATGGTGGTGTCCGATTGTCTATTTAGCTGAAGATCTAAGGAGAAATTGAGTAAAAGGTGAGGGTTTACCTATCCCCAGGAGTGGTGTCTTCGCCGCTCCCATGACAAATCCGCTCTGGAAGAAATGTCGGTGGCAGAGATAGGAATCCAACAGTACCTTCCATTTTTCGATCGGCCGAATATTGGCCAAGAAAATGAGGAGAGAGGGAGAGGTGACAGAGGAAAAAAACGAACGCAAAGAGAAGCAAAGATGAGCGCAAGCTTCAGGATTCTGGCTTCTGTAAAATCCAATTTTAACATTGGATCAAGCTTCTTGAAGAAGCTTTTAAGTGTACATATCCACTTTAACTTATATATACAATATATTAAACGTACATATATATATATATATATATATATAAGATTAATATAATATAAGTTATAATGAGGAGAGAGGGAGAGGTGATGGAGGAGAAAGACGAACGCAGAGAGAAGCACAGATGAGCGCAAGCTTTAGGATTTCGGCTTCTGTAAAATCCAATTTTAACATTGGATCAAGCTCCTTGAAGAAGCTTTTAAGTACACATATCCACTTTAACTTATATATACAATATAATAAACTTACATATATGTATATATATATATATATATATATATTTCAATTAGTTTTTTTTCTTTCATACTATTCTTTTTTATTTTTTTATTTAATTAATTAATAATTACTCTTATTTTTTTTTAGGATTGCTACATGTAGCCTACTCAAGACGTGAGAATTAAATCACCCCTAGAGATGGACATAATTCATGAACCCCTTTTCAAGTTTAGTTTTTTATTGGTAGCATGAAGACGACAAAAGTTGTGGCAATTTTCCTAGCTGACCATAGAAGAAAAATGTAGAAAGAAAAGAATGAGCATAAGAAAAAGAAATGAAAAATACATAATGTGACAACTTGCTTAACTCATCAAATAATAAGCATATTTAAATATATCATCAATCCAACCCGTGGGCAAAGGGGATAGACTAGTCATATACAGCGGAAACCTAAGCAGCAGTAAGTATAAAATTACAACCATCCAACCACAAAACATAATACTAGAGTCTACTTACACCAAAATAACATATATATATTTTCAATCTTCCATAACATTCCAAATACAACTAGGATCTCACAACAAAATAATCCTAATCCTAGTACAAAATCTTACCCTCCTAGTAGGGTAACTCAACAAACTCAACGGTGGTCATGACCCGCTAGTCTCTCAGGGTCTCCTGAAAAATTAATTAAATTCGGGGGTGAGATATTTCTCAGTAAGGAAAAATAAACTAAATACATTTGTGTGGCAATATGAACATTTAATGCAATTATACATATATAGTACATTTTATATATCTGTAAACATTCATCATATCGTACTGAATAATCATATACTTTCATATCTTCTAATAAATCATATCGCTTATAAAATGTCTGTTATAGCTAATAATACTGAAAACATACCTAGGATGAATAGCTAACTGGTGTCATGTATTACCCTCCATGACGGGTTGTGCAGCCCAAAGGCAGGACCCGACAATGGTTGGCCGACAACTGCCGAGTCAAAAATGTCTGTAAGTACGATGGGCCTGCCATACCCTGGTTCGGACTGCCAGGTGGACGTCTACAACTATACACTGAAAGCCAATCGGCTATCCATCTCCTACCCCCTCGTGGGGTGGTTAGCACAAATCTGAGCATAGATATCTGATCTATATAACTATGGTACCGAGCTCCTGAAACTGAACTAAACTAACATCCGGGTTTTGATAACATATAATACATGATATTATAGCATTTTTCATCATTTCATAAATACGGCCTCGCGCCAAACATCATTTCATAAATACGGCCTCGCGTCGAACATCATTTCATAAATACAGCCTCGCACCGAACATTATTTCATATATATATATATACGGCCTCGCACCGAAATCATTTCATACATATCATTCTGAAAATAAATCAATTATCATATACTTATCAAAATCATCATAATATACTGTATCTTTTCATAACTCCTGAAAACATGCTTTATTCGTAAAATTTGTCATATCATTACTTTTCATGAAAAATAACATTCATGCCACACAAATTTGAATAATTCCGTACATTTCATTCTAAAATCACATTTTCCGTATAATAGTAGTATTTTCCCAATAACATACATTTTCTCAATAATATTCAAATATCATGCATGCTTTTCTAAAATTAATTTACCGATAAATAATAATAATATGCATGGAAAATAACTGCTTTAGTTTATTCCCTTACCTAACATTAAAAGAAACCCCCTGAAATTTCTAGTCCTGCACTCACAAGGTTTCCCGTTCAACTCTCTGAAAACAATAACTCGCAGAACTAAACTTCGTTATTTTCATATGAACATCATTTCCTATAACTATAGTAAGATCAAATTGGGTATAAAAAGTCTTACCCCAACTCAAGGATGATTTTTGACTAACTTCCACCAATGATCCGCTCTGGCAGATTTGGAGAGAACTTCCCCAGGAGCGTCGTGGTGCCCTCAGATCGTTGATCCGGTGAACAACGAAGCCGAAATCGAAGAGAGAGGAGAGAGAAACTGAAGGGGGAGATAGAGAGAGCATGATTTTTCCTAATTTACTGCTTTTAAATCCAGGTTTTTTTTCTATTTATAGGGTCGGATTCATCAATGAGACACATCACCTCGTCGACGAGTCCTGTAGAAAGTTCGTTAATGAACCTGCACCTTCGTCAACGAATTTCAGACTTCCCCAAAAATTCTCTCTCGGTAACTTCTCGTCGACGAAACTTTCTTCTTCGATGAGACCCTGTTGTACCCTCGTCGACAAATCCCCTGTGTTCATCGACGAGGATCTGATGAATTCCCTCGGTTAATATTCCTAAAGTGCAATGTCGTCGACGAACGCGAAGCGTTCATCGATGAAGTCTGCTGCCTCCTTATGTTTCTGTTTCCATTTCCTTTTCTCTTTATTATTTAAGTATCATTATTCTTTGGGTCATTACACATAAAATACCTGCTCTATTTACAAAAGGGTCAAGCTAGGGACACAACGCACCATCCTTACATGTATGAAGGTTCTTCAATTGTCCAGTGCAGATGATGTATTCACGCCTGGTTTATGAATAAGTCAATCTAGGGTGGTTTTGGTTAGATGTGGCGAGTAAGTGAGAAGGCACTAGGGTAAAGGACTCAACACCTCATTAATAGGCTGGATCTCATTCTCATAAGACCAGTTCACTCCATTTTTAGCGTTAGTTCTTCAAAATATGTGAGATGTTTAATCATGCATATCTTCCTCACATATGAGAGTGAATCCATCTTCTTGAGTGTTTTTTAGAGTATACCAGAAAGGCTGAATCAAGACGACCGTTTTGTAGGTGTCCAAGGGTGATTTGAGTGTAATGAATCATTCACTTTACACATGTCTTGTGACTTTTCCTGTTTATACTTGAAGTTATATGATGATATTAACTCTGAATTGCAATTGCTAGTTGATTCTCCATGAGTTATGTTTTTCTTGATGGCTATACACTGTTAAAACTCGTATGAGTACTTTACTGCGAAGTTGTTTGTATAGTAGAGTTATGTGTGGAGAAGGCTAGTTGTAATTAGGTTATATTTCTATATGTGAAATGACATGATTGTATTACATGTTGCTCTTATTTGATGTCACTGAGGTTGGTGTTTGTGGGTATCACCCTGAAAACCATCACGAGACTATAACTCGTCCACTAGGGTCACCTATGGGTTAAAGCCTTGTTGCATATGGTAAATGCAACCGTGTTTCCCACAAAAGGGGAGGTAGATAGGATTTTATAGTTTATTTAGTTTTTCTTTGCTCAAGGATTAGCAAAGTGTAAGTTGGGGGGCTGTGATGTGTTCCTAAACTAAACTATTTTAGGCCCCCATTTATCTTTGTTTTGTTCTCATTTATCTTATAAATACCCTTTCTTATCGTAGTTCAGAGTTATACAAGGTTTGTTCACGTTTTAGGAAAAACAAGTTAAAATCGAGGAGTTGAGCAATATGAGAAGCCAAGGGAGTAATTGGGAAGCACAAAGCTTAAATTAGATGCTCAACCAAGCCCCTAAAGCTTCAATTCATCAAACGAAAGAAGACATGGTTCGACTATGTGGTGCGACCAGCCAACACAGGGTGTGACCAAGCAATAGAAGAATTCTCCAAGGTTCAGACTGAAAGAGAAATGTTGAAAGGTTCGACCAAGTGCTCTACTAAGTGACCATGAGAGGTGACAAGGTCGAGAACCTAAGACTAACTGAGCCATAAATACCGAGAGTCTCGACCCACAGCTCAACCAAGAGACCTTGAGGGGTGACCAGGTTGAGATCTGAAAGAATTACTGAAGCTGAAATCCTGCAAGTCTAGACCATCAACGCGACCAGGAATATCTATAGGTGTGACAAGGTCGAGAATGCTTGAAGTTTGAATTCCTGATTTCTCGTAAGCCTCGACCAGGGTGCGACCAATGGAGAACAGGGGTGCAACCTGGTCGCCAGATGTGAATTGATTTACCAGATTTTCGTTAGAACTTTCCTGTTTTGAATGTTAAACCTTGTAAACCCTCTTGGGTATAAAATTTAGCTTCGTCTATTTGTCTAGGGTTCCCCTTTGGCTACTCTTGTAATGACCCAAAGAATAATGATATTTAAATAATAATTAAGAGAGTGAAAAAATAAGAAAAGAAGGGGGGCACAGCAAAGCGTTCGTCGACGATGTTGCATTATGAGCTCGTTGAAGAATGTGTGTTTCGTCGACGAGAAGATACCAAGAGGATATTTGGGCCATTTAATTTTGTCAACGAAGGGGAGAGTTCGTCGACGAATTGCCTCTTAACCTCGTTGACGAGGTGACGTGGCTCGTCGACGAAGCCCATAGTATAAATAGTGTTAAACTTGGATTTTTACGTAGAAATTTCAGTGAAAACCTTTTCTCTCTCTCTCTCTCCTATGGCTCCTCCCTCTTCTCTCTTCAATTTTGGCCGCGTTAGTCTCCATATTGATGATCTGAGGCCACCATGACGCTCCTAGGAAAGTTCTCTCCAAGTCTGCTGGAGCAGATTGTTGGTGGGATGAAGTTGAATTTCATCCTAGATTCAGAGTAAGGCTTTTTACTTAAAATTAGGCTTTCCAGCAGTTGTAGGAAATGTAGTAGACGTAGAGACAATGATGTTTTGTTCTGGGAAATGTTGTTTTCAGGTTGTTGAGTGGGGAACTCTACGGGTGTAGGACCCTTCACAGTAGGGGATTTTAGCAGGAATCAGGTAAGGGAAATATGCTATGCTAGGCAAATCTATTATGATTCAGTACAAATCATATGTTTTTAGCAAATTATTATTTAGACCATTTATATACTTTTTAGAGCCTGATAATATAGATATTTAGTTGTGTGGCGTGAGTTTAATATTAGATCAGCACAGGATTTATATAATTTTTAAAATACCATGATTTATTATATATGTTTAGAAACTTCTATTTTACAGTATTTTCAGAATCCTATGATAAACAAACCACATAACCATAACAGTCAGTTACTACAGTTAATCAGATATTTCAGTTATTCAGTTATGCAGATATCTCAGATATTCAGTTATTACAGTTTATTCAGATCAATTTATATAATGTTATGGTTATTTCAGTTGTTACAAAATCATGGTAAAAGAAGTATTTTAGAAATATCAGTTATTTATATATATAGTATCAGACCTTAATGGACCATATTCAGCCAGTAGAGCACGGTACTATAACTATATTCAGTTTAGAGTGCAACCACTACTCAGATAGTATGTGGTATTCAGAAGGCGATCGTGCCTATGTTGTGGACATGCTCCCCATTAGATATGGGTTGAGGGGGTAAATTTGACTGTCAGAGTTCAATTGACTTACCCTGGTTGGCCAGCCAGGTTAGGTCCCGCCTTTGGGCCGCACAACCCTGTCATAAGGGGTTAAATCATGACTTTCAGCTATCCATCCAGGGAAATTTTCAGTTATTACATATACGTATTACCAGATTTACAAAAAATAGACATATCTATGTACATTAAAAGTATTATGAACAATATACACAGACAAAACAGTTTATGTTAAGTAACATAGGTATGATTTATATTGCGGTAGGTATACAAGTTTCTCAGTTCTAATTATTTAAGTTATTTTTCTTAAGTCAGATATTTCAAACTTGTAGCTCACTTGCCACATACTAGCAATAGTATATTTTGTCTTATTGAGCGTCATCTCATCCCATTAAATTAATATTTTTCAGGAGATCCAACTAGGCGAGCAGATCAGGCTCGCAGGTAGAAGGGCTTCAATGCTGCCCTGTCAGTAGTGTGAATATTTTTGGGAGGTTATTTTTTTATAGCTCTAGTTTCAGTTGAGGGTGTTTTGAGGAACAGTTGTATATGTATATTTTGGAGCCTTCTAGCACTCTGGTATTGTACATTTTATGTGAACTCAGATTTTCGTTGTTTAGGTGGTAGCTACATTTAAATTAGCAAGTATCCGAGCAGTGTAAACTCCAGTTTATATGTATATTACAAAAAAAAAAAAAAAACTAGAAAATATAGCAGGTTGTTATAACTCTATGGTTAGTAATAGACCTAGAGATTCTTTGGGTGCCAAGTAAAATAGATTTACTACTTTGATTTCAATTTATGTAATGGTTCATGCTTGGATGCTTTGAAGGCCTGTGACAACCTTCAAGTTTCTAAGTGTTGCCACGTAGATATCTGGTCTTTCGATTGTATTCCCGATCGTTAACGATATACTTTCAAGTTGCAATTAAAGCCGATTTTCATTACATGTTATTGACTAATTTCATTTAAATACATGCACTATAAATACCTGCACTTTACTTTCCATGCAAGTTTACATCTTTGATTGTGATGAGACCCTTGGGTAAAGGATAGCCTAGCTAGGGATTCAGTCACTTATACGGATTGGGCTACAGTCCATATGCGGGGTGTTCTTATGATCGCTAGATAGAGTATACCCTGTATCTTGATCGTGCTCCAAACGATTGGTGCATCTTTGCTACTCTATGCTACACGAATGGTTCACTTGATTGTTTAGCCTAATATGAATAGCTGACCAAACATAGCTAGTGCGTACGATAGTCTAGGCTTTATTCATATTTTTACACCTGCTTTCTAGGAGTAGTGTTAATATAGCTTTACATGCCTTTGTAGTTGTTAGAAAAACCATTTCAAAATATCTCATTTTTCCCTTATCTAAAAAGTGTAGTAAATTAGGCTGGAAGTGGATAATAACTATACTGTAGTCCGACGCTCAACTTATTCACTGTTCTACTGAACTTAGGTTAGTTAGGTTTATAAATTTTATCTTTGGTAGTTAAAAACCCAAGCCTTGGCGAGCCTACCAAATTTTGGCACCATTGTCGGGGATTCAGTTATGGTTGTAAGCCAATTTCTATTTTAAAGTATTACTGCTTTGTTTTTTTTTTTTGATACTCTGAAGTCTTGATTGTGTGCTGCATGTGTATATGCTGGGTTTGCGCTCTTTGGATCTTGAGTTAGAGTCTATAGACCCCGAGATTGAGAGATCTCATAGGTCCATTAAGAAATCCACCTCTAGTCCCAAGTTAGCCAAGTCGTTTGAACCTAAAGTCATGGTTGAACATAATCTGGTTCCCGCCTTTCAAAACCCAAAACCACAAGTTCCCTGCCAACCGGTTGCGTAAGAGCAACCTATTCAGTCTCTTAGAGACTACATTACACCCATCACATACACCTTGCGATCTTGTATCCGATTTTCGAATGTCGAGGCGGCTCTATTTGAGATTAAGACTTCCATCATCTTGATGCTTCCCAACTTCTATGGGAATTCAACTAAAAATCATTATAAGCATCTTGATGAATTTCTTGAAATTTTTTCCACCATGCATATACCCAACTCTGGTGATGATGCCCTCCTATTAAAACTATTCTCGTTCTCTCTCAACGACAAAGCCAAATATTGGCTGAATTCCTTAAAGCCAAATTCGGTGACAAACTGGGCCACCATTGTAGAGACCCAAAAAATTATAGCAAATAAATAATAAAATAATATGAGAGAAAATGATTTTTCAAAAGGGACTCAGCAAGGTCTCATCGATGAGAACTTACCAAGAGAGGTTTAGTCGAGCCTGAATTTCGTTGACGAGGGTTACGAGTTTGTCAATGAACTTACTTCACGGACTCGTCGACGAGGTGACGTGTCTCATCGACGAATCCGCACCTTATAAAAACATCAACCTCAGGATTTCAATGAAATTTTCATGCAACCAATTTCTCTCTCTCTCTCTCTCTCTCTCTCTCTCTCTCTCTCTCTCTCTCTCTCTCTTTCTCTCCCTCTCTCTCTCTCTCTCTTAAATTGTCTCCCTCACCTTCTCTGTAAATCTCTAGCTTCATTCTTTGTCGGTTCGATGATTGAAAGCTACCACGCTATTCTTGAGAAGATTCTCTTCAAGTCTGCTGGAGTAGTTCGTTGGTTAGGCCAACTTGAGAACTATCCCAAAATCTGGGTAAGTTGGTTATTTTAAGTTTTATAAGGTATTTGGTATTTTTGAAAAGTGTAGTAGATGGAATAATACTGAAGTTTTTTTTTTTGGAAAATGTAAATTACAGGATGTTGAGCTAGGAACACCATGGGTGTAAGTATGGATTAAATTGCAAGCATCTTAGTAAGATAGGTAAGGGGAATAAATTATAGCAGGCATTTTTATGAAATACTGGGTGAATTATATGTGAAATGAATTATTGTATTTTTTCTCAAAATTATTATGATATGATTAATAAATGAAATTTGTGTGACATATGATTATATGAAAATGATGAAATGTTAATTGTTATTTTTGGATAATAAGGAAATGGGAAAAAAAGATGTATAGAAATGATTTCTATGAAAACAGTGAAAGTATGAAATGCTAATATTTGTAAATATAAAGATATGTGGAAATATGGAAAGGGGTTTTTATGAAATGGGAAAAATGAAATATTGATATGTGTATATTGGAGAGGATGGAACATGTGATATATTTTCATATATACATATATGCATTTTATTATGAAATGAAACCGGTATTGAAATACTGAGAATTTATCGGTAGACAAATGTGAATTTGCTGGGAATATTGAAATGGGAATATTGATTGGTAAATACTGAATTATGAATGGTGATTGTGAATATTGGGAATATGAGCATTGCAACTAACAACTGCAATGAATATTGAATTTGGAAATGCTTATATGAGAAAAGTTAATTAGTGGAAAAGAAAACCCCGATGGAATGGATATGTAAACCCCAGCGATGGGTTATGATATCTAGCACGGTACTGATGCTAGTGGATAAAAAGTGCGACCAGACAGAGTCACGGAGCGTGTGGCGAGGCAGTACGAATGGGCCAGAGAAGGGTTGTATATTGCCCCCTGGATTTCGGACCAGGTTATTTGGCAGGCCATTCGTTACTATAGACAGGTATATGGTATTATTTGATCGAACCGGGTCGACTAACCACGGTTAGATCCAGCCTTCGGGCCGCACAACCTTGACCATGGGGGGAAGCATGGCGTGGAGAAAAATCCTCAATGCAGCCATGAGTTACAGACATGGCAGTATGGGTTACCGAGGATACTCATGTGCTAGATATGGAAATGGAAATGGAAAATGAAAAAGAAATGGAAATGGAAATAAAATGAAAATGAGAAATGAAATTGCGTGAGTAAATAAATAATTAAAGCGAAGTAAGACACACCACCTGAGGGCCTATTGAGTAAGGTGAGTGCTCTAATAAGTATCAGTTGTAGCTGAACCCGGGTTAATGGGGCTAGGCTGCAAGCAATTTCAGGGCAGAGAGAAGTTGCTTGTATGGGCGGGTAAGTTTCCATATTCTCAGGAACTTCGCAAGTAAACTTGGATTATGAATGAATGATTTTGGAAATGGAAGTAAAAGTTTATGGAAGCTTGTGTTGTATATCTATATGATTATGATTATGGAAATGTTATATTTTCTTAGAATATACTATCACTGATATGTTATATGCTATGAAACAATGAATCTCATATTGCCACACACTGTAAATAATTTATTCCGTCTTACTGAGATGTATCTTACCCAATCATTTAAATATTTCAGGAAATCGAGATCGAGCTAGTAATAGAGCTCCTATATAGGGTGGAGCTAGTACCCTGACATACAGGGTGAGTGTGTAAACTAGGGATGGATGATTCCCCTAGCGTTTTGTTATTTTGGGATGTATATTGATGTATAAACTTCTGGTTAGTTGACACTCTTGTATGTGTATTCACTGTGATGTATATATATATTGTGACTTCCGCTGATAAGAATACTGGTATGACCGTTTTATCCAGTACCCACCCCGAGTCGGGTCATGATTAAATGGTATCAGGGTGGTGACGTGTCCGATATGTTATGTATGTTAATATGTGGAAAAAAATTGGTATGGAAAATTGAGGCATCACAATTTGGTATCAGAGCCTAGGTTTGCTAGGTTCTGCAAAATTTAGTTAACAGCGGAATACAATACCAAAGTATAGGAATGGATATTGATGAGATATAAGCCAATTTTTGTAGAGGATGAGATTAGAATTTAGGGTTCTGTCTTGCGACCTACATGCAGGGATTCCGTGATTGTTTCTGTATTTTTCCTGAGGTTATGATTCTAGGAAAACCATGGATACTATCGATGGGTATTGTTTTAGGTGGTAGGACTGAAATCTAAATGGGATCCGAGAATAATAAAATAGATGCTTTTATAAAGATGTTTTATAAGTTATAGTCTGATGAATATATTGATTGTGTGATAATGATAGAATTCTGAGATTGGCTATTTCCTTTTCAGGATGGACCCTGGGAACAGTGACATGAATGCTGGGGATGATGGAGCAGGACCTTCTAGTATGAGGGGTAGAGATTCTGACGTAGTATTGCGCAGTGTCACTCAACAAGTAATGGCTGAGATGGCTAGGAGTTTGAGGGAGCGGACCTGTACGATCGAGCAGTTTACGCATATGAGACCCCTATCCTTTGCTGTAGGAGCAGACCCGATAGTGGTTGAGAATTGGGTTCAGAATGTTGAGGACATGCTAACAGTGCTCTCATGCAAAGATGATTAGAAGGTATCATTTGCAACATTTAAGTTGACCGGGGAAGCAAAACGCTGGTGGATCAACGAGGTTGATTAAGGAGCAGAGACCAGATCCTACGCTGGTGACATGGGATCAGTTCAAGGAATTGTTTTTCGAGCGATATTTTCGTACTATCATCTGAAGCGCGAAGGTAGCAGAGTTCTTGCACCTAACTCAAGGGCATATGACGGTGCAGCAGTACGCAACCCGGTTTATAGAGCGGTCATGGTTTGGCCACATTTAGGACCAGATAAGGAGAAGAAGGCGAGAAAGTTCGAGGAAGGCCTCAAACAGAATGTATTCGAGTAGGTCATAGGTTTTTGAGCCCAAAAATTTGCTGAGGTTGTGGATAAAGCTGCAGTGATCGAAAGTTGTATGCAGTGAGGTGTTGCAGCTTAGAGTCAAGGGAAGAGGCTGGTACCTTCAGAGTTTTAGGCAGGGTCCAGTCAGGGGCCATGGAGGAAGCAGAACAGTAGAGGAGGATGAAGACCGGGGGGAGGAGATCAAGCAGGACAGGGTAGACAAATGCCCCCTCCTTTTCGCACATGTTATAGGAGGCACTCAGGAGAATGCCGACTCAGGGAAATGGTCTGCTATCGATGTTATTAGCTAGGATAGATGGCGAGGGATAGTCATGCATCGCCGATGACAATGCCTGGTCTGAGACCATATAGAGCAGGTCATCAGGCACCTCGTGGTGGTCAGTAAAGGAATACCACCCCGGCATGAGTTTATGCGTTGACACCCGGAGATGCGGAGGCGGCCAGAGACGTCGTGACAAGTACCATTTCAATTCTGTCATTTAAAGCTATTGCATTGTTTGATTCAGGGGCGACCCATTCCTTCATTGCCTAAGAATTTGTAAGATTGTGTGGGTTTGAAACTCAATGGTTGGGGTTAGTTTATTAGTGGCTACGCCAACCGGGGCTGTGGGGATATGTGATAAAGTACTTAACAATTATCCAGTGTGTATTTAGAGGAGAATTTTAATAGCTGATCTAGTTGCCTTGGATATGCATGGATTCAAGGTCATATTGGGTATGGACTGGCTAGCCACTCACTATGCTAGTATAGATTGTCATCAGAAAGAGGTTGTGTTCAAACCTCTAAAGGGACAGGAGTACAGGTTTGTGGGATCTTGTGTGCGTACCCCACCACAATTGTTATCCGCCATTCAGGCGAGCTGATTGCTGTTAGATGGTTATCAAGGTTTTGTGGCCTGTGTAAAGGCGGTACCAAAGGGTGAGTTGAGGATGGGGGATATCCCTATAGTAAGGGATTTTCCTGATGTTTTTCCTAAAGATTTGCCGAGACTACCTCTTGATCGTGAGGTAGAGTTTTCTATTGATCTAGTACTGGAGACAGGGTGTCGATTTCAAAAGCTTCGTACAGAATGGCACCGGCAAAATTAAAGGAATTGAAGGACCAGTTGTAGGAATTGTTAGACAGTGGATTTATTCAACTCAGTGTGTTACCTTGGGGAGTGCTGATTTTATTTTTGAAAAAGAAAGATGGGTCGATGAGAATGTGCATCCACTACCGTGAAATTAATAAAGTGATTATCAAGAATAAGTACCCGCTTCCCCATCTTGATGATTTATTTGATCAACTACAGGGGACAGGTTTTCTCAAAAATAGATTTATGGTCTGGGTATCATCAAGAAAAATTTAGAGCAGAGGATAATCCTAAGATGACATTCAAAACTCGGTATAGCCACTACGATTTTTGGTTATGTCATTTGGGTAGACTAATGTTCCTGGAGTTTTTATGGATTTGATGAACTAGGTTTTTCACCAGTATTTAGATAAGTTCGTGGTGGTATTTATTGACGATATACTAGTGTATTCAAAGAGCTCAGAGGAGCACAAGGAACATCTGAGGATAGTACTTCAGATATTAAGAGAAAGGAAACTATTTGCGAAATTTAAGAAGTGCAAATTTTGGTTAAAGCAGGTTACCTTTCTTGGACATGTGATCTCTAGGGGTGGTATCTCAGTAGACCCGAGTAAGATCGAGGCGGTAGTAAATTAGGTACGACCAAAGAATATGTAGGAAATTAGAAGTTTTCTGAGATTGGCTAGATACTACCACAGGTTCGTTGAGAGTTTCTTTAAATTCTTGGGTCCGTTGACAGGGTTAACCAGGATAGGGATAAAATTCTAATGGTTAGATGAATGTGAGCAGAGCTTCCAGGAGCTGAAGCTGCGACTCATCACTACACGGGTGTTGACGATTCCTTTAGGTGAGGAGGGTTTCGTGATTTACAGTTATACATCGCATAAAGGGCTTGACTGTGTTCTGATGCAGCATGGGAGAGTTATAGGATATGCCTCACATCAGTTGAAAGATTATGAGAAGAATTACCCTACCCACAATCTAGAGCTGGCGGTGATAGTGTACACATTAAAGATTTGGCGGCATTATCTTTATGGGGGTAAATGTGAAATTTTTACTGACCACGAGTTTGAAATATTTTTTCATGCAGAAAGAATTGAACATGAGGTAGAGGAGATGATTAAAGTTGATAATGGATTACAACTACACCATCAGTTACCACCTGGGAAAAGCTAATGTGGTAGCTGATGCTTTAAGCCAAAAATCCGTGGGTGCATCATTATCTACATTGGAGATCCAGCATTCGATTTAGATGGATCTAGAAAAAATAGGGATAAAACTCGTGGAAGGTGACCATCAGGTCTTTATTGCCAATATGGTGTTGAAACTGAATTTATAAGAAAGAATTAAAGCGGCATAGATGAGTGATGCAAAATTGGTAGAACTGATAGAGAAAGTACATGATGGTCTAGAAGAAGATTTCAGTATCTCAGATGATGGGGCCTTGAGGTTCCATACCAGGTTATGTTTACCTGCCGATCTTGAGATTAAGAAATTGATTTTAGAGAAAGCGCACCAATCCTTGTATACGGTACATCCTGGTAGCACTAAAATGTATAGGGATCTTCGGGATTCATTTTGGTGGAGCGAAATGAAAAGAGAAATTGCTGAGTTTGTGGCCCAGTGTTTGACATGCCAGCAGGTGAAAACTGAGCATCAAAGACCGGTGGGGTTATTGCAGCCGCTATATATTCCTAAGTGGAAGTGGGATCATATAGCAATGAATTTTGTCACTGGGTTACCGTCGGCGCTTCATAGACAATACGCCAATTGGGTTGTGGTGGATCAACTTACAAAGACTAACCATTTTCTACCTATTAGAGTTAACTACTCCTTAAACCGGCTGGCAGAGTTATATATTCAGGAGATAGTGAGAAGGCATGGCGTGCCTATGTCCATAGTTTCAGACCGAGACCCATAGTTCACATCTGTTTCTGGAGGAGTTTGCAAGAGGTCATGGGTACTCAATATTCATTCAACACTGCATTTCATCCTCAGACAGATAGACAGATGGAGAGGATGATACAGATATTGGAGGATATGCTTCGTGCATGCGTGTTGGACCTTGGGCGTAGTTGGTTACGGTTTATACCGTTAGTCGAGTTTGCGTATAGTAATAATTATCAGGTTAGCATAGGGATGACACCATTTAAGGCATTGTATGGTAGAAAATCCAGATCCCCATTGTACTGGGATGAGATTGGGGAGAGACAAATATTGGGGCTAGAGCTAATACAACAGACTAAGGAAAATATTAGACTCATCAGAGATAGAATCAGTGCGGCGCAGATTCGGTAGAAGAGTTATGCTGATACTCGCTAGCGAGAGTTGGAGTTTGAAACAGGGACCATGTGTTCTTAAAAGCGGCACCGTTGAAAGGTGTTATGAGATTCAAGAGGAAGCGTAAACTGCGTTGTAGGTATATTGGGCCATTTGAGATTCAGGAGAGAGTGGGTCCAGTTTACAGGTTGGCTCTACCACCTGCTTTGTCTAGAATTCATGATGTATTTCACGTTTCGATGTTGAGGAAGTACATCCCGAACCCCTCCCATGATCAGATATGAGGCATTGGAGCTCAGTGATGCTTTGTCTTATGAAGAAGTGCCAATGCAGATTTTTGATTGGAAAGAACGGGAGCTGCTTGCGAAAAGTATACTGTTGGTAAAAGTTATGTGGTGCAGCCATGTAGTAGAGGAAGCTTCCTAGGAGTTAAAGGAGTAGATGCGCCAGAGATATACGCACCTATTCAGCAAAAATCAAGGTTAAGGTATGTAATTTAATTTGTATAATGTAGGTTAGGTAGTGTTTATATTTTAATAGTTTTGGGGAGAATTTTATTTCAATGGTTATGCTCTCCCAGAACCCCTTTGTAACCACGGTATTCTTCCACCATAAGTGAGGGTAAGTAATAAAATAAGTAGCCAATTTTCCTTCAGTGGATGTTGTATATTACAGATAGTATATTTCGAGGATAAAATTTTTATAAGGAGGGGAGAATGTAGAGACCTGGAGAATTATAGCATATAAATAATAAATGAAAAAGAGAGAAAAATATTTTTCAAAAGAGACTCAGCAAAGTCTCATCGATGAACGTAGAGAGCTCGTCAATAAGCAGCCTTTTTGGGCTTATTGACGGGGACTCGTGTCTCGTCGATGAGAACTTACCAAGAGAGTTTTAGTGGAGCCTGAATTTCATCGACGAGGGTTACTAGTTCATTAACGAACTTCCTTCATAGACTCGTGGATGAGGTGACGTGTCTCGTGGACGAATCTGCACCCTATAAAAACATCAACCTCGATATTTCAGCGGAATTTTCATGCAGCCAATTTCTCTTTCTTGCTCTAAAATCGTCTCCCTCACCTTATGTCTAAATTTTTGGCTTCGTTCTTCGTCGGTTCGATGATCGGAAGCCGCCACGCTACTCCTGGGAAGATTCTCTTCAAGTCCGCTGGAGTAGTTCGTTGGTTAGACCAACATGGGCACCATCCTAAAATCTAGGTAAGTTGGTTATTTTAACTTTTATAAGGTATTTGGTATTTATGGACTGAGGAAAGTGTAGTAGATGGAATAATACTGAAGTTTTGTTTGAGAAAATGTAAATTACATGATGTTGAGCTGGGAACACCGTGGATATAAGTTTGGATTAAATTTCGAGCATCTCGGTAAGCCAGGTAAAGGGAATAAATTACAGTAGGAATTTTTGTGAAATACTGGGTGAATTATATGTGAAATGAATTATTGTATTTTCCCTGAAATTATTATGATATGATTAATAAATGAAATTTATGTGGCATATGATTATATGAAAATGATGAAATGTTAATTGTGATTTTTGGATAATAAGGAAATGGGAAAAAAGGATGTATAGAAATGATTTTGATGAAAACAGTGAAAGTATGAAATGCTAATATTTGTGAATATAGAGAAATGTGGAAATATGTGAAATAAGGAATCCAACACGGTACCGATGCTAGTGGATAAAAAGTGCGACTAGAAAGACTCGCGGAGCGTGTGGCGAGGCAGTAAGAATGGGCCAGAGAAGGGTTGTATATTTCCCCCTGGATTCCGGACCAGAGTATTTGGCAAGCCATTCGTTACTATAGATAGGTATATGGTATTATTTGATCAAACTGGGTCTGCCAACCGCGGTTAGATCTAGCCTTCGGGCTGCACAACTCTGACTATGGGAGGAAGCATGGCGTGGAGAAAAATCCTCAGGGCAGCCATGAGTTACAGACATGGCAGTATGGGTTACTGAGGACACTTATGTGCTAGATATGGAAATGGAAATGAAAAATGAAAAAGAAATGGAAATGGAAATGAAATGAAAATGAGAAATGAAATTGCGTTGAGAAAATAAATAATTAAATCGAAGTAAGACACACCACCTGAGAGCTTACTGAGTAAGGTGAGTGCTGTGATAAGTATTAGTTGTAGCTGAACCTGGGTTAATCGGGTTAGGTTGCAAATGATTTCAAGATAGAGGGAAGCTACTTGTGTAGGCGGGTAAGTTTCCCTATTTTCAGGAACTTTGCGAGTAAACTTGGATTATGAATGAATGATTTTCGAAATGGAAGTAAAAGTTTATGAAAGCTTGTGTTGTATATCTATATGTTTATGATTATAGAAATGTTATATTTTCTCAAAATATACTATCACTGATATGTTATATGCTATGAAACAATGAATCTCATATTGTCACACACTGTAAATAATTTATTCCTTCTTACTGAGATGTGTCTTACCCAATCATTTAAATATTTCAGGAAACCAAGATCGAGCTAGTAATAGAGCTCCCATATAGGGTGGAACTGGTACCCTGACATACAGAGTGAGTATGTAAACTAAGGATGGATGATTCCCCTAGAGTTTTGCTATTTTGGGATGTATGTTGATAAATAAACTTCTGGTTAGTTGACACTCTTGTATGTGTATTCACTGTGATGTATATAAATATATATATATATATATATATATATATATATATTGTGACTTCCGCTAATAGGAATACTGGTATGACCGTTTTATTTGGTACCCACGCCGAGTCGAGTCATGTTTAAATGGTATTAGGATGGTGACATGGTCGATATGTTATATATGTTAATATGTGGGGGAAAATGGTATGGAAAATCGGGGTGTCACAACCATGCAACATGAGTTCTTGAAAAAGTACTTTCCCATTAAGAAGACTAACAGCTGAGGAAGGCAATCACTAGTTTCTCACAATTGGATGGGGAACAATTTTTCGAGACATAGGAGTACTTTAGGGACCTATTGCATAAATGCCCATACCACCAAGTTCCTTTGTGGCAATTAGTTCAGACTTTCTATGAAGGGTTAGTTGAGCGAGATAGGTCCATGGTATATGCATCTTGTGGAGGTACTTTCCTCATGAAACACGAGAATAAGGCCTGGGCTCTCTTTGAGAACCGTGCCGAGAATTCTTAGCAGCATGTTGTTGCTGCTCGTAGACCATCTCAGCCTTCCTCTTCCCATCCTAAGGGAGTCTATGAAATGGCTGTTGGCCATGACTTAGCGCCCACATTGTACGCCATCATGAAAAAATTAGATCAATTCTTATCCCTAGGATAACAATCTCAGAATGTGGCGTGTGCAGAGGTGTGTGTCATTTGCTCGGATCCTTCACACACGTGTTATAATTGCCTCCATGCACCTCCCCTGCCTGAGTTTGTGGAGGCAGAAGTTAAGGCCACCCATAATTGGTACGACATGCCGTCCAATGACCCTTATTCAAACAAGTACAATTCTGGGTGGAGTAAGCATCCTGCCTTCTCTTGGAGGCCACAAGCTCCGAGTTTTCAAACTCAAAGGCCTCAGCAATCACCCACATCTCCACCTCCTCGTCCATAACAAAATTCTAAAAATCCTCCTATGTCTACCCCTAGATCTTTAGCTTATCGGCAATCATCTCCTCCTCAGCCCCAATACGATAGATCTTTTTAGGAGACGATGCTGAAAGCCCTTAAGGGCATTGAGGCTGATTGCCAAGTTGATCGAAAACTGCTCCACTCTCACTCTCAGCCTATTGCTAAATTAGATGCCACCATGAGCCAACTAGCTACCTCTTTGAGTATGAGAGATAAGGGTAAATTGCCAAGTCAACCTTAAATGAACCCTAAGGGCCAATATAGTGTAGAATGTGAGTCGGATGCTAGACCTTCGTCATATCATGAATTACCCTAGGATGTAACCATTCTTCAGTGTGGTAGGGAGGTAAATAATAGGGTTGGTGAGAAGTTAGACCAAGAAAAGGGTAGGGAGAAGATGAGGGATGAACCCGATAATGAACCAAGTAATCCTCCTTCTCCTAGTCCGGTAGCTGATACTGAGACACTTGCCCTCTC
The DNA here is from genome assembly GCF_029873635.1 of Malania oleifera. Taxonomy (NCBI): domain Eukaryota; kingdom Viridiplantae; phylum Streptophyta; class Magnoliopsida; order Santalales; family Ximeniaceae; genus Malania; species Malania oleifera. The sequence goes on from NC_080421.1 coordinate 89,040,381, forward strand.
CAATGATGGAGCACTTCTCCATTATGTCTTTTGCGGATGTGAAACTGAAAAAGAAATATGGGATAAGCTTGAAGTCATGTATGAAGGTACATCCCAAGTTAAGAAATTCAAAATATATATGTTAATCAATGAATATGAAATGTTTAAAATGGATGAGGGAGAATGTAATGATTCCAAAAATAGTTAAACTTGATTAGGGTTATGATCCTAATATATATATATATATATAAATTAAATTATTAATTAAAAAAATAATTATTATTATTAATTTAATAATATAATAATAATAATAATAATAATAATATATTATTATTATTATACAGTTACTTGAAGGATCTTAGATCCTTCAGGATTTCAAATGTGAGAATTGAGTGTTGTGCTGCGCACTCTCTCTCTCTCCTTAACTCACTTCCTCTCTCCTCAATTTTTCGGCAATATGTGCACCGATTAAAGAACAGAAAATACCCCTAGGTTCCATTCTTCGCCACTGACATTCTAATCGGAGTGGATTTGTCGTAGGAGCGTCGTAAACACTACTCCTTAGGTAAGATAAGAAGAGTAAATTATGCCAATATTTTTTATAATTTAACCGATTAAATTGTAATATAAAATTACAGGAATTATATACACGTTTTTATGAATATTTTGGTATATGGAAATTGGATTTTGGATTATTATTATTATTATTATTATTATTATTATTATTATTATTATTATGAGTTAATTAAATGGGTGTTTGTGAGCTTAGGGATTTTATAATATTTTTTATTTTAAAGTTGAACCGATTGAATTAAAATTTTTGATTTTTAGATTATTGTAGTAGATTTTATGAATAATTTGACTAGTTGAAATTATTAGTTTGAGTTGTTAAACATGTTTTGGTAAAGGATTAAAGTGAGTAGGGTTGGTTAGTTCCGTTTTTTCCTTTAAATATATATTTTGAGTTAAATAAATGGTAGAGATAATTAAACCGGTATTTTCGGTAAAATGGATATTGAAAATAGAACGACTCTATCTCTTGGGGTAAGACCAATTTTCACTCTTACCTCAGTTTTTCTTAAACATTAAGCCTAATTGACAAACGAAATTGTTAGGAGATTCGTGGGGGGATTCTCTACAATCTAATCGGAGCAGGTTTTCGAATTGGAGCTTCAAGTCACCAATCCTAAATCGGGGTAAGTTTAATAATTTATGCTTTTATATGCTATCTAGGGTGTTCAAAACCTCGGAGGATTTTAGGGAAAGTTACTCTGGGGATTATGATGAATAATATGGTCAGTTTGAATTTCAGGGTTTCAGGGGTTTTGAATGTTGTAGGGCGTAGGTCAGGATTTTATTGGACTTTTTTAGGAATCAGGTAAGAGGATTAAGTTAAGTCAGTAATTTTTTGGAATTTGAATCAATTTAATTGCTATGTTTATATATATAACTTGATTTGAAAATTCAGAAGTTATTTTTGAAAACCCCGTTCGGATTAATTCATTTTACAAAATTAGGATATATGATATGTAATTTTGTATAAAATGAACGATGGACAATTGAATATATATATATATATATATATATATATATATATGTAAGTGTGTTTAAATGTGAAATTGTGTGACAGATGATCTGAATGGGTGGAAATTATGAAATATTGAATTGTTTAAGAAATATTGGAAAAGCTTATGAAAATACTAGAATTGTTTATGAATTGCAGGGGTTCGAAATAACAGCCAGTGGCTGGGTATTGATTGATTGGCCAAGGGCCAAGATTGTATTTTGTGGCTAGAGGCCAAGTTTTTTGGAATAACAGGAAATATATGTGAATTAATATTTTAAATGGTGATTTCTATTATCCAAATTGCATGATATGTTTTAGAAACCTTGGGGACCTGTGTATTGTGAGCACGATACCGTTGCTAGGGATTTGTTATGTGGCCGTGTGCATTGACACTTGTGCTAAGAGGTGTAGGGTGGCCTTGTTCGATTTGCCTATGTGAGGTGAATAAACCTCCCCTGGGTGAGGGCTATCAAACCAACAGTTGGAGCTGCATAGACCCGTGGAGTATGTTAGCGGAAAGTACAAATGACTATTATCTGGGTGGATTTCCTAGGACAATAGTCTAGCCTTCGGGCCACACAACTCGTGCCATGGGGGAAGTAAATGGTGTGTTTGTCATAGGGTGTGTCTTATATGCATATCTGTTAATTTATGTGAATACGATTCATACGATAATTTCGAGGGCTTGTTGAGAAAGGTGGGTCCCCTAATAGCAGTAATGGTATTAAAGCAGAGGGAAGCTACTTGTATGGGCGGGTAATCTTCCCTATCCTCGGGTAATTGTGTGTGTGAGTGTAAAATAAGAATGATTTCATAAATGTGTTTATCTACTTAGTGCTCTGGTTATTTTATGTACACTAAATGTATGTTGGCCACATATTGACATTCATTTAGTCTTTCCTTTACTGAGCTGTGCCTCACCCCTACTTTACAAACTGTCTTTTTCAGGAAATCCTAAAGATTGGGTCTAGCAGGCTAGAGGAGTCGAGCTAGGGGTGTAAATTTGTGTAGGTGGTGCGTATGGACAGAGGTTTTATTTTTGTATAGTTTGTGGGATGTAAATATGTGAAAATGGAGATATTTGTGTATAAAGATAGTTACAACTCTGATAATGTAATTTTACGATTTTGGTATTTTATTTCCGCTGCGTATATGTGTTTTATATATGATGGATAAGGTATCAGGTACACAGACGTCACTAAGTAGCACCCCGGGGCCACATGGTGGGTCGAGATCGATATAGTGTCTCTCACTCTCCATCTCTCTCCTCGTATTCTATCTCTCTCTCTCTCTCTCTCTCTCTCTCTCTCTCTCCTCGATTTCCTTGGTCAAACGGGTGCTGATCGAAAAACGAAAGATACCTTTGGGTTCCATTCTCCTCCACCGACATTTTAACCAAAGTGGATTTGTTGTAGGAGCGACGTAGGCTCCACTCCTAGGGTAAGATAACACCTCTCTCTCTCTCTCTCTCTCTCTCTCTCTCTCTCTCCTCAATTTCTCCTTAAATCTCCAGCCAAATTGACGATTGGACACCACCACAGGGTCCTAGGTTTGATCCTCATCATGTTAGTTGGAGCAGATTTTTAATTTGGGTTTCCTAGGCACCACTCCAAGGCTAGAGTAGGATAGTGGAAATATATCCACTAATTATTTTTAAAGTTTAATTAGCTATTGTGAGTGTGTGGGCCTAGGAAATATTAAAATAATTATTATTCTAGGAATTGAATTGATTGGTTTGGGGGAAATGTGAATTTCAGAGTCTTGAGTTTCGAATGCCGCCGGCGTGGGATTGGGTATTTTAGCAGGCCTCTCAGTAAGTCAGGTAAAAGTAAAAAATTGTAACAGTTATTTTTGAAAATTTCTGATTGAGTAAATAATTGAAAATGAGAATATGATATTTTGCTTGAGATTATTATGATATGAATACCAAATAAAATTGTGTGGCATATGATTTATACAGGAAATGTGTTGAAATTGGGGTTATGTGATTTGCATTGAAAATAAAGAGATTGTGATATATTTATATTTGAAACGTTTCATGCAAAAATGAAGATAATGGAAACCGGTTATGTTTATATGTTGAATTGTGATTATATGAGATTTGAAATATGGAAAATTTCATAACTCTATATATACCCCTTCCACAAACTTAATTAGTAACTTTGATTATCCAAATACTCTCTTAAATATTTTGGGCATTTATTTTTCCAAATCAAAGTTCTCCCATATTGTTTATTGAAAAATTTCTTTTGGGGCAAAATTTTACTCTCTTGCTCTCATTATTTTTTCAAAATCCTTTTTGAAAGAGAGCATTTAATTTGGGGCATTCATTTTCAATAACATTTACTCTCCTTCAATCATACATTCTTGAACATCATTTCTTAAGAGTAAATCAAGAGTTTCTCTTATATATTTTCTTGATAAATATTTTTGGGGAAACTTGTTTTATTGCTTGTGGATCTTTTGCACATCTATTGCAAGATTTCAAAAGTTCTTATTTCTTATTTGCAAAAATCCTTTTGAGCTGCAAACCATAGTTTCCCTTGAACCATATTTTTTAATATCATCTTTGGGAAAATTTTTAAGGGTTTAAGATATTTGAATTTTCCATTTTTCATCAAAGATCTTATATATTTATTTGGGCAAAAATCATTTGAGAGTAACCTCTAGGTTCTCCTACAATTCTTTATTCAAAGATATTTTTGGAGAAATATTCTATTGGGTTCAAATCTTTGAAGTATTTTATCATGCACATCTTTTTCAAAGATTGCAAAAATATTATTGAAGAAATCTCACATACTCTGCTATGCATATTTCAGATCATACGAGAGTGCATTCTAGAGTTTCATATTGTACATCTCTGCTTTTTTAGAAGCACTTTTTATTTTACAAAAATTTGATATCTTTGTATTCCAGACGTGGCCTGAAGAGGGAGACTTGCCTTGTAAGGAATCCTGATTTGGTTCAATCACAATTAAGTGATCTAGGAGGTGCACCATCCTGTAAAGTATGTACGACTTGGTTCTTCCCGGAAAATGAACCGAAGTGTCTCCACCTCGCAAGGAGAACTGGTGGTTGCTCAGCCCCGTAATTAAGCTGAGGTGACTTTGCCTCATAAGGAGTACTGGTTGTGGCTAAACCCCGTAATTGAGTTGGGGAGTCTCCTCCCCGTAAGGAGAAGTGTAAACGGTTTCTACTACACCCGTTAAGTGAGCAGGTTTAGTGGAATCCTTAGGGGTTTGCCCAAGGCGGGGATGCAAGTAGGATTGGTCGAACCTCGATAACAAATCTTGTGTCTCTCTATCTCTATCTCATTTATTTTCTGCACTTTAAATTCTGTACGTGTATGCTTGTTCATTTATTGTTATAACTATGTTGCATGCACACATTTAATTTAAATGAGATATACTCCACACGTGTATGTTTGTTTTTCATTGCTTAAGTCATTTTACATACACGCATGTACTTTGAATGGGATAAGATTTGTGGTGAATGAAAATTTAATTTAGCAAAAAGTTTTTAAAACCCAATTCACCCCCCTATTGGGATCACACCATTCCTATCATTTAGTTCTTTGAGGAGGGGCAATGGGAGCATATATTGCATAACCAAAAGTTCTTAAATAAGAAATATCAGGTTGTTGCCTAGAAACTAATTGTATAAGTGAAAGATTATTATAAGCAGTTGGCGTTATACGAACTAAACATGCAGCATGAAGAATAGCATGTCCCCAAATAGATAAAGGCAATTTGGTTCTTATAATCATAGGTCTAGCAATGAGTTGAAGTCATTTACTAAAAGATTCAACTAAACTATTTTATGTATGGGTATGAGCAATGGGATTTTCAACATCTATTCCAAAATGACATGCAATAGTTATCAAAAGTTTGGGATGTAAATTCACCTGCATTATCCAAACGAATAAATTTAATTGGATAATCAAGGAAATGAGCTCGTAATCTAATTAGTTAAGAAAGAAGTTTAGCAAAAGCAATATTATGAGTAAAAAGTAGAGGAACATGTAACTATCTAGTAGATGCATCAATTAAGACCATGAAATATCTAAATTATAACACCTCGAACCCCTAAACCCGGGTTCGGTGTGTTATACCTAATAAAATTCTGATAATCCATAATATACGCAATGGAAAACATAAACATAATATTATTATACCGGAGTTTACTATTCCTATCTAAATTCCATATAATTCATTCATCACTTGTATTCACAAATTTACATAACTCCCATAACATTTTAGTATAATCACTACCATTCCTTACTCAACAACCTTAAAACATAAAGACATAAACTTAAATTTAAACTTAAACTTTATACAACTCCACAGTATATAAAAAATTTACCCTTTTTCTTAATACTCCTAAAAAAAAACTAAAAACCCTCGAGCTCTTTAAGCCCGACCTCGAGGATGTCCTGAAAAAGAAATAATCATATTTGGGTGAGACACATCTCAGTAAGGGAAGAAATATATATATTAAAACAGCGTGTGACTAACATGGGGTATATAGATATCATTTTAAATACATTTGCAAATCATTAACATAACACTAAAATCATTCTTTGAGCCTGCCAATCACATGCAAAGATTTAACCCGCAAGATTACCTAAGGATAAGGGTGATTACCCGCCCATACAAGTAGCACCCCTCTGCTCTAATACTTAAGGAACCCTAAGGTCACTACTGAAGCATACCAGGGCACTCACCTTACTCAGAAAGCCCTCGAGTGTTAGATTGATCTCGTACTCACACAGCTCAAAAAAAGTTTACCGACAAGACCCTAAGGATAGGAAAATCTACCCGCCCATATAAATAGGTTCCCTCTGCCCTAGTGCGTTATGCAGTTACTGTCACATTTGAAGTTATTAGCACACTTGCCTTTCTTAGCAAGCCCTCAGGCGAAGAATACGCCCTGCCCAATCATAACATGTTCTACGTATATAGATACTTCTAATATCATAATACATTATTCTTTCTATCATTATTCAATCATTCACATCTGTTCATGTTCATAGCTTAAACATTGCATTGCATTTCACTTTATGTAATCTTCAACATTACATCGTTTACATTTGTCATTTCATTTCATTGTCATTTCAGTTCATTGTCATTTCATCGTCATTTTATTACATTTTCCTTTCTTTCATTCGTACTATAGCTGGTCTTTAGCCATCATCAGTTAGTCTACAACTCCTTTTAGCTGTCATCAGTTAGTCTATATAGAAATGTGTTAGAATCTGCTAACATGGCTTTATTCAGCTATCTTACATTTACATGGTTGCATTTAACATACACAAGCAACATAGTCTATATCATATTTTATTCTCAATACTTTACTTACATAGCCTACATCTCATACATTTAACATATATTTGCACGAAATCTCATGCCACACAATTTAACAGTAAAATTCATACATATTTCTCGTAAAATAAGCCAACCCACATTTAACATTTATATGCTCAAAATACATTTCATTTCTTACATAATTCCTCAAAAATTACTTTTCACTTTTACCCGTTTACTTTCACATATACATAGCTATATAAGCAATCCTAGGCTTAGAAAACATAGTTTACATGGTTGACATTTTAATAGTTCACACCAAAACATACATATAATATAACATAATTCATTACCTTTAATTTCATAAAATCTGATTTAATATATAATTTCCCCTTACCTAACTTCCGAACTATGCCTGTAGGATTCCCAAACAGATACCTATGGAGTTCACCTAGACCCTGGATAAAAAAATCCTATTTTAATTAAAATAAATTCCAACTGACTCAAATCTTAAGAAAAACACTTATTTACTACTTCCTAGGCTCCAAATAACAACATTCGTTGTGGAATTCCCAAAATAACCAACTTACCCTGATTTTGGGATGTTTCCCAAACCTCTCAAACAAACTATCAGTTCCAACAGCCTTACAGAGAACGATCATACGAACCCCGTGGTGGTTCCAGATCGTCAAACTGGCTCAAATCTGGCTCAAAATCGAAAATAGAAGGCTAGAAAACTGTTTTAGAGAGAGAGAGAGAGAGAGAGAGAAGAAGAAGAAGGTTCGCAAATTCCCTTGCTAAAATGAAGAAAACTCTATTTATAGGCAAAGCTTCGTCGACGAGACAAGTGGGTTTGTCGACGAGGAACTGAAGAGACTTCGTCGACGAGAAGATGATTTCATCGATGAAATTCAAAGTTTCAAAATTACTCTCTCGGGATTCCTTCATCGACGAAGAACTTGAGTTTGTTGACGATATCTAAAAGGACACTCGTCGACGAAGACAGGACATTCGTTGACGAGGCCTACTATTTCTTTTAAAATCCTTCCTTTTCCTTTCTTATCTATTAATCCATTTTATTTATTATACTTCCTAATTATTTTAATTTCCGGGTCATTACATAAATGGTCTAGATGGTGGATGTATTTTTCCGCATATATCACCATGAATTTTCTGTAAAACACTAGGAGATTCAAGACTTACTTTTGAAACAGATGGTTTGACAATTGATTTCCCTTGAGTGCAATCAGTACATGAAATCACTTGATAAATGAATCTTTCAGTTCTTTAGTGGATGATCATGTGAATTTTCAATGATTTTTTGCATCATTACATCTCCAGGATGTCCAAGATGATTATGCCAAAGTATAAATAATTTTGGGTCATTGCACTTTTAGTGCAAGACATTATATAATTCAACTGCTTTAATCTTTGTATAATACAATTCAGAAGATAAAGTTGACAATCTTTCTAAAATTTGTTTCTTCCCAGAAACAACAGAAATAATATAAAGGAATTCTTTATTACCTTCATTTGTAGTTTCAATGTGATATCCATTGAATCTTAAATCTTTAAAGTTTAACAGTTTTCTTCTTGATTTGTTGGAATATAAAGCTTGATCAATTTGTAATAAAGTACAACTGGGTAACTTTATATTACCTCTTCCGAAACCTTCAATCAAATTTGTAGAACTAGATATTATATTACTATTTGTTGAAGATATATTCAAGTAATGGAAATATTTCATATCTCAAAGAATTGTGTGTGTTGTAGCACGGTAAGCTAAACAAACTTCTTCCAAAGACATCTTAGAATCGATCAAAGCTTTAAGACAATTCACACTACAATACATATTTTAAAAACCCATTATTATACATAGCAACAATAAATACGATAATTTATTTATTAAAATCAAAATACAATATTACTTACTATATATCTTAAAATATTACATCATTATTTTCATATTGATTTACAAGGAAATTAGATACATCAAGATAAACATAGTTGGATGGTCCATCATTAAGGTCTATTGGAACAATATTATTAGCAAAATTTGTTTCTACTTCTTTACTATTTTCCTTTCTTTTTTAGAGGCTTGGTATAGATCTACCAAGTGCCTAGGCGTACGACAGGTACGTGACCAATGACATTTTCCTCCGCATTTGTAACATTCAGTTTCATGCTGCATGGGTCACTGATTTTGATTTTGTACCCTCTTCTGGGGGCCATCCCTCTTCTGGGGGCCATCCCTCTTCTGGAAGATTGCAGCCCCACGTTGATGCTAGTGATTATTTTGACCATGACTACAATCATGCCCACGACAATGTCTATGGCCTCATGCTTGACCACGAGATGTACTCATATTCACTTTAGGGAATGGGGTCGAACCAATTAGATGAATTTGGTGATTTTTCATCAAAAACTCATTATTTTGCTCAGAAACAAGAATACATTATATAAGTTCGGAAAATTTAGTAAACTTTCTCTCCATATATTGCTGCTGCAGCAGCACATTAGTGGGATGGAAAGTAGTAAAGGTTTTTTCTAGCATGTCTTCATCAGTAATATTTTCACCACATAATTTTAACTTCGAGCTAATATTATGCAGAGTTGAGTTATATTCGCTGACTTTTTTAAAGTCTTGCAACCTCAAGTGCAACCATTCATATCGAGCTTTTGGTAAAATCATAGTTTTTTGGTGGTCAAATCTATGCTTTAAATTTTTCCATATGATAAGTGGGTCTTTAACAGTGAGGTATTGAGTCTTTAATTCTTCATCTAAATGATGACGGAGGAAAATCATAGCTTTTGCACAATCCTATAGGGATGCAGTATTTTCATCTAAAATAGTGTTTTCTAAGTTTATTGAATTTAGATGGATATCAACATTAAGAATCCATGATAAATAATTGTTGCATTTGATGTCAAGGAGAATAAATTCAACTTTACTTAAATTCGACATCTGAATAAATTAACAATAATAAGACAATTTAGAAAACAAAATGTAAAAACTGAAATAAAACGGAGATAATAATATAAAATTATTTCCACCCTTCCGAGGTACTAAATATGTTTCTTTAGGAACATTATATTATTTTTCTCAATTTGTATTCTTCAAGAGTATGATTCCAATTTACAATATTAAATTGGGTAATAATTTATCACCTCTTCCAGAGGTTAAATATACTATTTTATTTGGAGGATAAACGTTTCACCTCTTAAGGAGGTCAAATTTAACGTCTCTTTGGGAGGTTAAAAATATACCCTTTTTAGGAGATAAATATTTACCATCTCTTCTGAAGATTAGATACATAGCCTCTTTAGGAGGTTTATCTCTTCAAAAGATTAAATATATAGATGAGACATTTAAAAATATAACATCTTCAAGAGGACTATCTTATCATCTCTTCTGAAGATTGGTATTCTTTAAACTTTAAAAGACATATTCTCTTCTGGAGAATACTATACTCTTGTGGAGTAAAAGTTATAAGAAATAAATTAAATAAAATTTAAAGAAATATCTCAGATAGTTAGAGTTTCATACTGATAACCTGTTATAAAATATGTAGAAAATAAAATAGAGATAAGACAAAAATTTACGTGGTTTGGCTATGCCTACTCCACGAGCTGATGCTATAAAAAATTTCACTATCTCGAGAGGAATTATAAGATGATTTAGAACTGACCTTGTACAAAATATCTTCCTTCTCTTTATCCCTTGTACAAAATATCCCTCTTCTTTTATCTCTCCACTACTCTAATTCCCACTATATATTTACTTCCTTCAAGCATGCAATGTATCTTCAAGCATGCAATGTGTCCCAAATAAGAAAGGGAGGGTTCCCTTTTATAGGGCAATAAAGATAGTTAAGTATTTATTGGGGTGAAAAATGAATGGGTGAAAGATGGAGTGACATTCATATTTTTCATAACCAAAAAAAAGATTAGTATTTTTTTTTTTTTTGGGAAAAACCTCTTGGAAGGGAGTTTTTTCCCAGTTTATCCTTTTTAAAAAATGTATATATTAAATAATAACCTATTCTAAGAAGTATTTCCCAGAATGACTCTAACGTAATCTCGCTACTTGGTCCTACGAGATTTGCCTTGACTAGACAAGCCTTTCTCCTTCTCTTCACTCGCGAATGGAAATTGCAGAGAGTAGGGCTTCTGGTAGGAGAAGGACTGCAGAGGCTAGCAGGTTGTCGTTGGTGCAGGTTGCCGTTGGTGGTGCAGGTTACCGTTCGAACTCGAGTAACCTATAAAACTCGGAGGAATGGGGTATGTTTTTCTTACCCAAAATCTTTTATATTTTCATTGATTCTTCAAATTTACTTGAAGCACTTCTCTATTCAAGAGTTGATATTTTAGATTCAGAGTTTACTATTTTGGTTTTGATTTCTTGTTTGGAAGCTGCATCCGAAACCCCATTGAGGTAAGACCTTTATTTCATTTTTTTAAAGAGCATTTGATTTCAGCTTTGTTGAATTAGGTGTAATCCCAAGAGGGTGGTGAATTGGTTATTTTAAAAATTCTTTGAATCTATCTACCACTTAATCCCTACTTGTATATTTAGCAAACCAATCTTAGGGATTTATAACAAACAACAAATTCAATTTACCAATGAGTTCTTATTACCCAATTAATTGTGTGCAATGTTATTCAACTTATACATGCAATATGAACAGTTTAAATGTAGTGTTGAAAGTAAAGAGTAAAGGAAAGAAAGAGGACAAACACAATTTTTAAGAGGTTCAGCCAACTCGGCCTACTTTCTCACCTTGAGCAACCACTTAAGGATTTAACTAAATTCTCTGCTCCTTAAATTGGGACGGAGCTTCCCTTACAATCCACTGCTTACAAAAGGCACAACTCCCTCCTACTCCGCTGCTTACAAGAGATACATCTCTATCCTCAAACCCTGGTTCGCACATCTAATCGTGAATACAATAGAATCTGTAAAGACTCAAAAATGCTTCCAAATAAAAGCTCGTGAGTACAATTCAAATTCCTAATACATTAACATATGATATAACATGACACTCAGAATGTATGAAACGATATAATTTTATGTATGATATGCTTTAACACACAAATCCCTTTTTATCAAATCTCCCAAAAATGTTTGTATGAATCAATACTTTGGAGAAACTTAGGTTAAATCTTTGAATACAAAAATAGCTTTGAAGATTGCAAAAATTTGACACACACTTTGTCAAAAACAATATTTCTCTCAAGAGTTCAATCTCAATGTGATCTTGGTAATAATGACTTAATGTGTGTATATATATATATATATATATATATATATATATATGTATGTATGTATGTATATATATATATGTATGTATGTATGTATGTATCTCTAAGATGATAATGCCAAAGATCTCTAAGATGATAATGCCAAAGATCAACAAACTTAATATTTGATTTTTAGAAAACATCCTTCAATATGTATATAGAAAGTTATGCACTTCTAAGGATATAGGTTTAAGCAAATAGTTTAGATGTATTAAAAAATATCAGCTTTAAACTAAGAATACACTTGAATAAAGAAACTTTAATCAATGGTCAAATACAAAACTTTCTCAAGTATTAAGTTTGTCAAAAATAATCTTTATATGAATATGAAAACTCAATATCAAGTTTCTCTAAAGATACCAGACAGATGGTGATATGAGATTCTCTAACAAAACTAAATGTAATAATCAAACCTCAAACCAAGTAGAAGCACAAGATGTATAATAGAGATCCCTTTAGATTTTTTGAGGTGATTTTCCCAAAGATGATGTGTAGAAACTAGAGCGTAGGCAAACGTACAACAATCAGCTCAAGTATCTTAATTTTCTTTTTAACAAGATGTGTTCTTCGCTTTACGTTGATCTTCTTGTGTTTTTTCTTACGTACTAGGGTTTAGATAATCAGTATTTATAGTGTCTTATCCTTAGAATTGATCTCAACCGTTGGATCAAAAGATAGCTCACGTGTTTACACAATAAAAATTAAATTTTTAATCTTTCTAGCAAGTTCAGATGACTAAGGTCAAGGGCCCAGACGATCGAAGTCACTTTTATCATTCGAAAAAATAACCTGGACACAGGGTCAAAAGACCGAGGTCAAGGGTCAGACGCCCGAAGTGTCGATTTCCAACGACCGAGGTCAAGGTTCAGTCATCTGAGGTGCTTCTGCCAGTTTCTGTTTTTCACCCAAAAATCTTCAGTAGAAACTGAATTTATTCTTCAGACGTTTGAGGATTTTCTTCAGTCAACCGAACTTAAAGTTCAGTCAACCAGAGTCCCCAATTTTTGCATATTTACTTTCCAGCTCAAAAATCTGTTTTGCTTTCTTTCTTGGCTCTTTTATAAAAATGTTTTCCAGGGTTTTGACATTAATTCTAAGTTCATGAATGTCCCCTAATGATGTTCATGAAATGCATGAGTCCTAAATTCATTTTAAGGTATATATTGAGCCTCAAATTAAATCATACGAAAATATAAATACATGAGGTCTAAGTACCCATTCCCAAGATATGCTTGAACTTTGCCGTTTGCATCTTGAATCTCGTACTCTTTGAGTTCCATGGATCTTGCCAAGATATGTGTGTTTTACTTTAAGACTTCCATGACTCATTATCCTTTCGTGCATGCTTAATATGGTTCCTGTTCACAAACTCAATACACAGATCAAATACCAAGTGATTTGTCATTATCAAAACTGGATTTGACTTATAGAGTCAAAAATCTCCCCCTTTTTTATGATGACAAATACACTAACAAAAGTATATATAATGGGTTACACCAAATAAGGCTCCCCCTCAATTAATGCATCAAATATTCAATGAATGACAATATGCTCATGATGTTTCAACAATTTTTGTTATTATACTTCTCCCCCTTTTGTACAATTAGTTTTGCCAACAGTTTTTGCTTCTGATATATCTCCCCATCATAAAGTTTTAATTTTTGCTCCTCTTTCTTGATTTCTCTTATTTATACTCTTTCTCCTGATTTCTATTATTTTTGCTCCCAATTTTCTCCCCCTTTTGACATCAACAAAAAGGTGTAAAATAATAAAACATGAGTAGACGTACCCTTATATTCTTCTCCCCTTAGAAATCTTAAGGTTTTAAACGTGTTCAACCATTAGGTAAAAAAAAAAAAAATCCTTCTCATGCTTTTTGACATCAACTATCCCCCTTGCTAACGCATAAATTTCAAAGATTACATGAGGATACCAAGTGTTGTTTAAATGTTATGTTGAATTTTTTACACCAATTGTTGATTAATGCAATATCAAAAATTTGATTAATATGATACCAAGTGATTACATTGTAAGTGACGTTGCTCCCCCTGAATTATATCATCTAGCATAATTCTTGGCAACCTCTCGACTATGCATGAAACCTAATTTGGATAAACCTATCCTCAGCAAGTGGTTTCGTGAATATATCTGCCCATTGTTCATCCATGCATACAAACTCTAGTGTTACATCCCCTTTTTGTACATGGTCACGAAGAAAACGATGTTGTATTTCTATGTGCTTAGTTCGTGAATGTAATATGGGATTCTTTGAAATATTTATTACACTCGTATTATTGCATCTAATAGGGATTGTTTCATAACTTAATCCAAAATCCTTCATTTGTTGCTTCATGTAAAGCATTTGAACACAACAACTACCCGCCTCTATATATTCAGCCTCAACTATGGAGAGAGCAATTGAATTTTGCTTCTTGGAAAACCAAAAGACTAAGGAATTTCCTAAGAAATGACAAGTACCACTCGTGCTCTTTCTATCCACTTTGCAACTCGCAAAATCAGCATCTGAATAGCTGAGAATCTCAAAAGATGTGTACTTAGGATACCATAATCCAATTTCCACAGTTCCTATCAGGTATCTAAGTATTCGTTTAACGGCTAACAAATGTGACTCTTTTGGTGCAGACTAAAATCTTGCACACAAACATACACTAAACATTATATCAAGTCTACTGGAAGTCAGGTATAATAAGCTACCAATCATTCCAAGATAAAGTTTGACATCTACTGGTATACCTTGTTCATATTTGTCTAATTTCAATAAAGTGCTCATAGGTGTACCTAGTATTTTTCCATCTTCCATATTAAACTTTTTGAGTAGGTCTCTAATATACTTTGATTGATTTAGGAATATTCCATATTTTGCTTATTTGATCTAAAGTCCTAGGAAGAAATTTAGTTCACCCATCATGTTCATCTCAAATTCATTTTGCATGGTATTGGCAAATTCATCACATAGTTCTTTATTTGAAGCGCCAAATATGATGTCATCCACATATACTTGCACTAGGAGAATATCATCTTTCTTGGACTTAATAAAATAGGGTTGTATCTATTTTTCCTCTTATAAATCCATTTTCTAATAGAAAACCGCTTATCCTTTCATACCAAGCTCTAGGAGCTTGCTTTAAACCGTACAAGGCTTTTGTCAGTCTATACACATGATCTGGATTCTTATGGTTTTCAAAGCCTGGAGGTTGTTCTACATACACTTCTTCATTTATGTAGCCATTTAAAAATGCGCTTTTGATGTCCATTTGATATAGCTTGAAATCCTTAAAAATTGCATATGCTAAAAGCATTCGAATGGCTTCCATTCTAGCTACAGGTGCAAATGTTTCTTCAAAATCTATACCTTCTTCTTGATTATATCCCTGAGCTACTAATCTAGCCTTATTTCTCACAACTATTCCATGTTCATCTTTCTTATTCTTATATATCCATATGGTTCCAATGATTGATTTATCCTCAAGTTTGGGAACTAGTGTCCATACTTTATTCCACTCAAACTGATTTAACTCTTCTTGC
This sequence comes from Malania oleifera, assembly GCF_029873635.1. NCBI lineage: Eukaryota > Viridiplantae > Streptophyta > Magnoliopsida > Santalales > Ximeniaceae > Malania > Malania oleifera. The sequence continues at coordinate 89,056,077 of NC_080421.1, forward strand.
ATGGGCAACACCCACGATTCATCTTTTATAGCTTCACTCATATTCTTAGGTTCTTTTTTAGATAGAAATGCGAAATGACTAATCATACTCCTAAGTGAGGATCGAGTGGCTACTCCACGTAATTGTTCACCTATTATTTGACCTATGGAATGATTCTTTAATATTTCCATTCTCTAGGTGGTTCATTAACCTCATTTTCAGTTTGATCAATTTCAACGGATGGTTCTTTAAGCTCATTTATCTTTTCTAAATCATTCTCAATGGATAGTTTCTCAAGTTCCTTGTTTATCTCAATTTCATCTTTATCAGCTCTTTTGGAGAAGGGATTTGACTCATCAAACACTACATGAATAGATTCAATGACCATCAATGTTCGTTTGTTATATACTCTATAGGCTTTACTATTTAATACATACCCTAGGAAGATGCCTTCATCAGATTTCACATCAAACTTCCCTAGGTGTTTATTGTCTCTAAGCACAAAATATTTATAGCCAAAGACATGAAAATATGATATGTTTGGTCTATGGTCATTCCATAATTCGTAAGGAATCTTATTAAGTGATGGTTTGATTAATACTCTGTTTAGAACATAGCAGGCGGTATTCACTGCCTCAACCCAGAAATACTTAGGTAGATTATGTTCGTTAAGTATAGTTCTGGTCATTTCTTGTATGAACCTATTCTTCCGTTCAACTACACCATTCTATTGTGGTGTTCTAGATGCTAAAAAATTACGGGCAATTCCTAATGAATTACAATAGTCTTCCATGCCTTGATTTTTAAATTCTCTACCCCTATCACTTCTAATTTTAGTGATTGTATATCCCATTTCATTTTTTGATTTTCTTGCACAGGTTTATGAATTTTTCACATGATTCATCTTTGTGTCCTAAGAATAATACCCATGTGAATCTTGAAAAGTCATCAACTATGACAAAGGCGTATGATTTTCCTCCTAAGTTCTGAATTGGGTTTGGACTAAATAAGTCTAAGTGTAACATTTAGAGTGGCCTAGTAGTGGAGATTTCTTTCTTCTTCTTAAAGCTTGTTCTTGCTTATTTTCCCAGTTGGCATGCATTGCAGATTTTATCTTTCACAAATTTAGTCTTAGGCAGCCCTTTAACTAATTCTTTCTTAACAAGTTTTAAGATTAAATCCATATTAGCGTGTCCTAGTCTCCTATTCCAAATCTAACTTATTTCATTCATAGCAGAGAAGCATGTCACACTCTGTGAGGTTAAGTTATCAAAGCTTGTGGTATATACGTTTTCATGACGTTCAGTAGTGAATAGTATCTTATTGTCAATTTTTGTGTTCAACTATGCACTTGTCATGTTCAAATGATACTTTATAACTTTAATCACATAGTTGGCTTATACTTAGTAAATTGTGTTTTAAATGTTCAACCAATAAAACATCATCAATAACTAATGAAGAATTATTACCAACTTTACCTACATCTGTGATCCTTCCCTTAGCATTATCTCCAAAAGTAACAAACTCGTCATCCTTGGGTGTGATGGATGTGAACTTTGCTTTATCCCCGCTCATGTGACGTGAACATCCGCTATCCATATATCATTTATCTTTTGAGGATGCTGATCTTAAACATACCTGCAAGACACAATCAAACAACTAGTTTTGGTACCCAGATTTTCTTGGGTCCAGGGGGTTAGTGCTATGTTCTCCTTTGACTCTCCATACTCTCTTGATTTTAACATCTTTATTTTTAAAAGGACAATCGAATTGTATGTGACCCAACCTTCTACATTTAAAGCATGTAGCGTTTCTATAATAATTTTTAGTTGGAACATATGACTTTGACTCTCTTCTAAAATAACCCATGTAAAGGTGTCTATTCTTTAGATTTTCCTTTTCATTAAAGCCAAGCCCTTCCTTTTCTAGAGAATTTCTTTGAGATCCTAGGAGCTTTTCAAAATTGTTTTTTCCCTTAGTAAATTTACAAATAATTTCATATTTATCTTTCAAATCATTTTCTAACTCCTCAATTTTCAAATCTTTATCTTTTATGAAAAATGCATTAGATTCATTTTGGCGTTCAACTAAATTTGAAAGTTCTTTGACTTCTCTTTTCAACTCAGAGATTTTCTTTGTTTTCTTCTCAAGAATTTTAATAGAGTATAGGTATTCTTGTTTCAGTTCATCATATCAAGTCGAGTCATTTTCATTTTCAGACTCACTAGAATAATACGAAGATGATGAAAATGATGATTATATCTCAAGGTCATCATGTGCCATTAGACATAGATTGGCAATCTCATTGTCGCTGGATTCAGATTTTGAACGCTAGTGTTGTGAGTATCCCAACCGACTTCAGTGCCTTCTTCTTTTTCTTTGAGACTTTCACTAGTTTGGGGCACACAAGCTTGATGTGTCCAACTTCTCAACAATTGTAGCATGTTAGTGAATCCTCCTTCTTTTTCTTCATGCTAGACTCTCCTCTTTCCAATTTAGAGTTCCAGAATTTTCTATTGAACTTCTTGTTCTTCTTCAAGAACTTCCTGAACTTCTTTGTTAGCAAGGCCATGTCATCATCCGTTTCAGAATCACTTCCTTCACTTGAGAAGCTTTATGATGCCTTAAGTGCAGTGACCTTCTTTGCTTTGCTTTGGTTATTTTTCCTCTCGTTTATTGCCAGCTCATAGGTGATAAGCGATCCAATGAGTTTGTCCACTGACATCTCCTTGAGATTTATCCCTTCTACTATTGCCGTAACTTTCGCTTCCCACACTGGAGGTAATCCCCTAAGTATTTTCCTGATCAACTCATAAGTAGGGTAAGTCTTTCCAAGTGCATTCAAAGAATTGAAGATGTGTGTGAATCTAGTGTACATGGATTGTATAGATTCATCAACTATCATTTTAAATGCTTCATATTCACTGGTGAGCATGTCTATCCTACTATCCTTGACTTCCTTAGTACCTTCATACGTAACTTATAATTTTTCCCAAATTTCTTTAGTCGAGTTACATGTTATTATCCTATTAAATTCATTTACATCTAATGCACAGAAAAGCAAGTTCATGGTAGTCGCATTAATTTGTACTGACTTCCAGTCCTCTTCAATATATTCATCTTCAGTTCTAGGCACATTAAACTTATCAATTACTTTCATGAGAATATGATTACCCTTAGTCACTATTTTCCAAACCTTCCAATCTACGTTTAATAGATATATGCTCATTCTACGTTTCCAATAGGTGTAGTTTACACTACAGAAAATGGGTGGTCTAGTGGATAAGTGTCCCTCATCAAATGGAGTTACACCGATATGTGCCATGTGATCTTTTTACAAATTGACTATTAAGTCTATGTAAACTCTCTCTGATACTAATTGTGGAATTAGGTGTAATCCCAAGAGGGAGATGAATTGGGTATTTTAAAAATTCTTTGAATCTATCTATCACTTAATCCCTACTTGTATATTTAGCATACCAATCTTAGGGATTTATAACAAACAAAAAATTCAATTTACCAATGAGTTCTTATTACCCAATTAATTGTGTGCAATGTTATTCAACCTATACATGCAATATGAACAATTTAAATGTAGTGCTAAAAGTAAAGAGTAAAGGGAAGAGAGAGAACAAATGCAGTTTTTACGAGGTTCAGCCAACTCAGCCTACGTCCTTGCCTTGAGCAACCACTCGAAGATTTCACTAAAATCTCTACTCCTTAAATTGGGATGGAGCTTCCCTTACAATCCGATGCTTACAAAAGGCACAGCTCCCTCCTACTCCGCTGCTTACAAGAGATACAACTCTCTCCTCAAACCCCGGTTCACACACCGAACCATGAATACAATAGAATATGTAAAGACTCAAAAATGCTTCTAAACAAAAGCTTGTGAGTACAATTCAAATTCCTAACACATTAATATATGATATAACTTGACGCTTAGAATGTATGAAATGATATAATCGTTTATGTATGATATGCTTTAACACACAAATCCCTTTTTATCAAATCTCCCAAAAATGTTTGTATGAATCAATACTTTGGAGAAACTTATGTTAAATCTTTGAATACAAAAATAGTTTTGAAGATTGCAAGGATTTGACACACACTTTATCAAGAACAATATTTCTCTCAAGAGTTCAATCTCAATGTGATCTTGGTAATAATGACTTAATGTATATATATCTAAGATGATAATGTCAAAGATCAAAAAACTTAATATTTGATTTTCAGAAAATATCCTTCAATATGTATATAGATAGTTATGCACTTTTAAGGATATAGGTATATGCAAATAGTTTAGATGTATTCAAAAATATCAGCTTTAAACTAAGAATACACTTGAATAAAGAATATTTAATCAATGGTCAAATTCAAAACTTTCTCAAATACTGAGTTTGTCAAAAACGATCTTTATATGAATATGAAAACTCAATATCAAGTTTCTCTAAAGATATCAAAACAGATGGTGATATGAGATTCTCTAACTAAACTAAATGTAATAAACCTCAAACCAAGTTGAAGCACAAGATGTATAATAGAGATCCCTTTAGATTTTCTGAAGTGATTTGCCCAAAGATGATGTGTAGAAACTAGAGCGTAGGCAAACGTACAACATTCAGCTCAAGTATCTCAGTTTTCTTTTCAACAAGATGTGTTCTTCACTTTATGTTGATCTTCTTGTGTTTTTTCTTACGTACTAGGGTTTAGATAATTAGTATTTATAGTGGCTTACCCTTAGAATTGATCTCAACCATTGGATCAAAAGATAGCTCGCGTGTTTACACAATAAAAATTGTCACAACGTCCCGAGAGCGCGTGTGCCCCGGGCGGCGAAATAAAAATCAATTTTAATTTTCAAGGAAAAATATGAATGTCGGAGTCGCCACTAACCTTTTAGTATGGTTAGAACACATGATTACTACCCTATTGGGGTAGAATGGGTCTACGTTACCAGAGTTAGGTTCAGGAGTTCGGTTACGCGAGGGGAAGATACGAGCACCCTCTACGCGCCCGTTCTTACGAACGGTACCTAATTAATTTGAAATTATCCCTAAGTTAATCTAATAAGTCTTTAAATTACTCCTTTTTATGAATTTATAAATACACATGAAAAATAAATAAATAAATAAATAAATATAATATATATACATATATATATTCCCTCAGAGCTTAAGGTACGCGATGCCCGAAGGCTCAGACCCCCGCAATAAAATCATAGGGATAATAATTAAGAAAATGCACTCCCAAATTTTAAAATTGTATAGAAAATTTTTATAGGAAAATACTAGTATGGGAGGTTTTAATATATATTAATAAGATAATAAACTAAGAAATTAAATTACCATAATACATGTAATAATAATAGGGATACATATATGCTAAAATATTACAAATATCAAAGTAAGTAATAAAATACCATAATATAATATATGTTAAAATATTAAAGATACTATAAAAATAATGCCATATATATTAGAATACTAAAAGAATATACACTAATAAATAATACTAAATGTAATCATAATAATAATATATAATATAGAATAAAACACCAAAAATAACATAATACTAAAATATACCAACATTCTTAATATAAACGTATAATCTAAGAATACTGAATATAGCAACATACTTAATATAGCAATATACTCATATACATCATACATAAATACGAACAATAATAATAATAATAATAACTTACTTCTAATACTACTAATGACAATAAGGATATGATGCATAACATAATCTTACCTTAATATTAACACACAATACACATATGGAAGCGTTTACCAAGATTAAGGAAATAATTCGAACTTATGATCAGAACATGGAAACCGATTAACTCTAAATTTAGAGGGTGATTATACAAACGTAGAAATTATGGAAACAATTTAAAGCTGATACCAATGCTTAAATACTCAATATGACCACTAAATGGAAAATTAGGAAAATGGGTCGAATCAAAAATTAATGTACAACCCTAAAAATTAATATGCTACATATGAAATAAACACTAAATATGAACAATAATAATAACCCCACATATGAACATTAATTATGACAAAAACCCTAAACACAAAAAAACCAACACATTTAAAAATGTAAAAATAATTAAAACCCTAAATGAACTTAAACCTAAAGTAATCAATATCCTAAAATTAGGAAGTTGCCTAAGCAAGACTAGCATGAAATCCTCTAAACATTGACAAATATGAACATCACATAAATATAAGAGCGAAATTTTTCACAGCTAATAAACAATAGTATTATATATAGTAACAAATAATATACAATAATTTGTGGTAGCAAAATGAAACAATAAACCATGATAAAATATAAATATGCATATAAACAATGATAAATCACCATATCACCCACGTAATACACCACAAATATACATATATACGTATAAACAATATAGAATAATAAACCATAATAAACATAAATATATACACAATAAAATCATGACAACAAGATTCAACCTTTGAACATTGAAATAAGCTCCCTAAAGAGAATCCTACAAAAAGAAGACAGACGAATTAATATTTACTTTAATAATAATCATAAAAAAAAAAAACCAAAACATGACAAGAGGGTGATAAAAAAAAATAATAATAATAACAAAATAAAAAATAAAAAATAAAAAATAAATCACAGTGAAACAAAACAAACAGGGGCTTCGTGCATGTGTGTGCTGGCCGGAGGTGAGAACCTCTCCCGGTGGTGTGGCCAGTGCGTGGCCGTGAACAGCGCCGGCGAGTGGGCAGTGGTGACTGGCAGCGGCGATCTGTTGCAAGGGGGGGCTGGTGCGTGGTCCGTGGAGGAAGACCTGGCGGCTGTTGGACAGAGAGAGCAGAGATTGGTGGCCGGAGTGGTGGCTCGGGTAGCTGCTGGGGACTGAGAGACCGGGGCTAGTGTCGTTGGCGCTGTGACAATGAAATACAAGGGGCGATGGTGGTGATGGTTGTCAGCGACAGTGATGGTGAATAGAATTTCTCCGGCGTTGCTGTTGTGTCCGTGAAAATGGAGGTTCTTTGCGGCTGTGAGGGGAGACTCACCGGTGAAAGGTGAACGGGGAGTGAACCAGCGGCGGTGGGGGGTTCTAATATACTTGGTGGTCGTGGTCGTCTATTGTTGCTGCTCGGATAGCTGCTGTGCACGGCTGTGGGGCTGCTGCAAGTGTAGACTGGAGGGAGGCCGGGTGTGGCCTGCTGGTGTGGAGGAGGCCGAGAGGGGCAAGGGACTGTTGCTGGAGGCTGGGATGGATGGAGGCTATGGTTGTGAGAGGAGGCCACCGGTGTTGGCCGGATCTACGGGAAAGATGGAGCAGGGAGACTCACCGTGGGGGAGGCACGGCTGGGGAGACGATGGAGGCAGAGGCCTGCGCAACAAAAGTTGCAGAAGATCGCTGGAGACGCTGGCCTGAGCAGGGGCTGTTGGTGTGGCTTGGGCAGCGGCTATCGTGATGGTGGGCCGGAGAGAGGGACGGTTTGGTGAGGGTGGAATAAGGAACTGAGAGAGGGAGAGCTGTGGTGGAGATGGAGCCTAGAGAGAAAGATAGGTTTTTTTTTTTCTTGGTCCCTCGGCCTTTTTTTTTTCGGTCTCCGGCCTGTGGCCCCTTGCTATGTGTGCAGCGCAAGCCTTTTTAAAGGCTCTCCCCAAAAACCCTAACGAAACTTTCCCTTTTTTCTGTTTTTTTGTTTTTATTTTTATAATAATAATAATAATAATAATAATAATAATAATAATGTAAGACAATAATAATAATAATAATAATAATAATAATAATCATAATAGTAATACTAATAATAATAATACTAATAATATCAATAGTAATAATAATAATAATAATATAATAAAACAAAAATAATAATAATAATAATAATAATAATAAAATAATAGTAAAGTACTAATAACATAGGAAAATAATAATAATAATAATAATAATAATAATAATAAAGTATCAGTTTTGAATAAAATAATAATAAGGTAATAATAAGTAAAAATAATAGTGGTAATAACAATAAGAATAGTAATAATCCAAAATAATTATAGTAAATTAATAATAACAATAATAATAATAAATAATAATAAAAATAATTATAAGAAAGTAATAATAGAAATACTAATAATAATAATAAAATAATAAAAGGGAACCCCTTGTTCTATTTAGTTAGGGTAAAAATAGGGTGTCTACAGAAATTAAATTTTTAATCTTTCCAGCAAGTTCAAACGACTGAGGTCAAGGGCCCAGACAACCGAAGTCACTTTTATCATTTGAAAAAATAGCCTAGACACAGGGTCATACGACCGAGGTCAAGGGTCAGATGCCCGAAGTGTCAAGTTCAGACGATCGAAGTCAAGGTTCAGTCATCTGAGGTGCTTCTGTCAGTTTCTGTTTTTCACCCAAAAATGTTCAGACGACTGAAATTATTCTTCAGACGTCTGAGGAAATTCTTCAATCAACCGAACTTAAATTTCAGTCAACCGAAGTCCCCAATTTTTACATATTTACTTTCCAGTTCAAAAATCTGTTTTGCTTTTTTTCTTGACTCTTTTATAAAAACATTATCCAAGGTTTTGACATTAATTCTAAGTCCATGAATGTCCCCTAATGATGTTCATGAAATGTATGAGTTCTAAATTCATTCTAAGGTATATGTTGAGTCTCAAATTAAATCATACAAAAATGTAAATACATGAGGTTTAAATACGCATTCCCAAGATATGCTTGAATTTTTCCGCTTGCTTCTTGATTCTCGTATTCTTTGAGTTCCATGGATCTTGCCAAGATATGTGTGCTTTACTTTAAGGCTTCCATGACTCGTTATCTTTCCGTGCATGCTTAATATGGTTCCTGTTCACAAACTCAATGCAGAGATCAAATACCAAGTGATTTGTCATTATCGAAACCGGATTGGACTCATAGAGTCAACAAGCTTGAAGTTAATTTAAAAAAAAAAAAAAATTTCACTGCATTGTGTGGTTACTAGTTGCTTGATTTTGAGCAAATTAGTAGACTAGTGGTGATTGATGCAATTGTTAGTATCCTGCTAATGCCTGTAAGTGCCATTGGAGGAGCTCTTTGTGTGGCAGTGAGAGAACCTCTTGTTGTAGATAACAGTATATTCTGGAGAATAGGATTTGAGGTGAACTGTGAATTTGATTTTGCAAATTGCCTACCTTTTTTTTTTTTTACCTTGCTTTATTTTTTAGAGTCATGTTAGCACTAAAAATGGTTCCAATGATAAATTGGAAGTAAACCAACTAAATTTGGTTGTTAAAAAAAAAGCTACCTAAACTATCATCGAAATAGAATCTAACTGAACGAATTTTTTAGGTTTGGTTTGGTTGTGTTCTGGGTAGGCCAACTTTACATTGTCAGAATTGTAAGCTTAACAAATAGCCTAATACAAAAATATTTGGGAACATTTATTGGTTTTTAATTTTAAATATAACTAATTTATTGTGGAAAAAACCATGAATTATAAACTCATTATTTCAACTAAAAAAATGGTGGTTATTTAATTTGGCTGACTTTAATGTACTTGATTCATTTTATTATTGAGTGAGAGTGTGTTCCCCTGCCAATCAATTAAAATTCAACAAAATTCAAACTGTGCTGAGTTCAAAATCTGAAGTTCAAAGATTCCAACTTTGTGTAATGACAAATTAGTTATTACATTTTTCGACTGGGTTAAGTATGAAATTTTATAAAAACCTTGAAAATGAAAGGGATAAGTGTTAAATGATCTTAATTCTTAATTAATTTAAGGATGTTGCGGGGTAAAAATATGGTTGGGGTGCTCCTTCGACTCTCGTTGACCTGAAAGAAAAAAATAAAGGCTTGGAGGACCCGGGGTGTACTCCGGGGGGTCACTCCGATGCCTAAGTAAGGGAAATACTTTTAGAAAGGCTGAATGCAACAGTATAATTGTGTTGAATGACTTACCTTTGCTTGCATCCCCAGTCCCTACTTATAGGGGCTTGAGTTGACCATTGGTTGGCTCAGATTTATTGCGTGGGGGCGTGAATCGCTCTTCAGCCATAAGTGCGTGCGCCTGTTACTCTGTTTTCAAGCGCGTCGGCGTGAATCTCTCCTTCTCTTTATTAGGTCGGAGCTAATCACTCGTCAGAAAGTCAGACTTGGAGAAAGTATGAGACAGGCGTTGACCTGCCCTTATTAGCGTGATTTATTATGGGCATATCAGTTGTCCCCCCCTTAGTTTCAAATTTCTGGATAGAATTTTGAATCATTATTTGTGTTTGCGTCTTTCGGTTTTAATACTTCATCGTCTTCCCTCCCTCTCTCTCCTTTTTTTTTTTTTTTTTTTTGGGTAGGATACTTGAGTAGCTCATGCCGATCGTTTGTGCCGAGCTGTTTTGTGTGGAGCTGTTTCTGCCAAGCTGTTTGGGGCCGAGCTCTTTTCACCGAGCTCTTCGAAGCAGGACCCGTGCCGAGCTCCTTTGTCCGAGCCGTTCGGGCCGAGCTCCTCGGGGAAGCACTCGTGTCGAGCTCTTTTGTCCGAGCTCTCTGAAGCAGGACTCGTGCCGAGCTGTTTTCTTGCCGAGCTGTTCGTACCGAGCTCTTCGAGGAAGCATTCGTGCCGAGCTGTTTTCTGCCGAGCTATTCGTACCGAGCTCTTCGAGGAAGCATTTGTGCCGAGCTCTTTTGTCCGAGCTGTTCGGGCCGAGCTCCTCGAGGGAGCATTTGTGCCGAGCTGTTTTCTGCCGAGCTATTCGTACCGAGCTCTTCGAGGAAGCATTTGTGCCGAGCTCTTTTCTGCCGAGCTCTTCGTACCGAGCTCTTCGAGGAAGCATTTGTGCCGAGCTCTTTTGTCCGAGCTGTTCGGGCCGAGCTCCTCGAGGGAGCATTTGTGCCGAGCTGTTTTCTGCCGAGCTATTCGTACCGAGCTCTTCGAGGAAGCATTTGTGCCGAGCTCTTTTCTGCCGAGCTCTTCGTACCGAGCTCTTTGAGGAAGCATTTGTGCCGAGCTCTTTTCTACCGAGCTATTCGTACCGAGCTCTTCGAGGAAGCATTTGTGCCGAGCTCTTTTGTCCGAGCTGTTCGGGCCGAGCTCCTCGAGGGAGCATTTGTGCCGAGCTGTTTTCTGCCGAGCTTTTTGGACAATCAGGCCGAGCTGGCCAACCTATTCGGCTGTGCGACGTTACACATAATGCTCGTTGCTTGGCTTTCCGCATAATGAGTCGTGCTCGTCTGTTGGGTTGTTCTGGCCTCACGAGTCGTGCTCGTCAGTTTGGGCTTTCCGTGTAATGAGTCGTGCTCATTTTGTTGGGTTGTTCTGACCTCACGAGTCGTGCTCGTCAGTTTGGGCCTTCCGTGTAATGAGTCGTGCTCATTTTGTTGGGTTGTTCTGGCCTCACGAGTCGTGCTCGTCAGTTTGGGCTTTCCGTGTAATGAGTCGTGCTCATTTTGTTGGGTTGTTCTGGCCTCACGAGTCGTGCTCGTCAGTTTGGGCCGTCCTCCGTATGAGTCGTGCTCATCTGTTGGTTGGTCACCTCACGAGTCGTGCTCGTCATTTTGGGCCCTGCGCCAATGAGTCGTGCTCATTTATTGGGTGGTCCTTCGCGCTTTCCCGAGGCACCTGCACACTTCTGTCCTGCGAGAGATATCTAAAAGCAGGTATTAAATGCGTCCTACCTTGGGAGGTGGGTTGGAGGACAGCGTTATTGATGGCCATCCGTCTGTTGCTGTGTCCGAGGCAACTTGTTGTTTCCGAGGTGGCGTTTGTCCTTGGGAAGCCTCGTCTGTGCATTTGTCAGAGATTTTCTGTTTCCTATGCCTCCCTCGAGACGCAATCCTTCTCGTAAATGAAAATTTTTGAGATTCCCGCCCCAGGGATTCATGTCCTCCTCTCTATATAAAGGCCGGTGGACTCCTTCTTTCCGCACTCGTCTTCATTCCAAGAGGACTGCTTCCTTCTCTACTCCTCTCCATTCCACGAGTCCCTTATTCGGTGCTAGGTATGCTTTCCTTTCTATAGTATTTTTGTCTTGTTGTTCTTCTTGTTCTTCATTGTTCTTGCGCTAGCTTTGTATGTTTGATCTTTTCTTGTAAGATTCCCTTGTTGTTTGTGTGAAATTACTGTCTTGATCTGTGTTGGCTTCCCTTCTTCTTGATCTTTGCTGTTTGCTTGCTCCGCTTGACCCTTAGTGTTTCCTTTCACATTTTTTTTTTTTATGGAGACCTCCTCACAGCCCTTTAGGGTACCTACAACAGTTCGAAGCGCTCGTTGTGAGCTCTCCTCGTCTGACCTGCAGAATGCCCGTTATTTCTTTGCTGTACCATCGAATATCACTGTTAGGTTACCTTCTGCTACTGAGTCAGCTCTTGACCAAAAATCCGAGGAGCTCTGCCTCTATACCGATTATCTAGACTTGGGTCTCAGGCTCCCTTTTTCCCCTTTTGTTTCTAGCGTACTACGTTTTTACCGCATAGCACCATCACAATCGTTCCGAACTCTTATCTTTCGCTCACTTGTTTTGCTGTACTCCTGCTCCGCTTGGGCCATCAGCCTACCGTCCCCCTTTTTAGAAGTTGCTTCCAAATGCGGTCTCATTCCGCAGAGAAGGAGCTATATTATTTCAACTCTCTACCAGGCTATAAACTCTTCTCACCAGGCAGTTCTTCCATCCATAATTGGAAGACCCGTTACTTCTTTGTCTCGGGAGAGTTGAACTACAACGGATCCTTTGTCTGGTCTTCTCCTCTTGATGGTAACGTTGCTATCTTCCCCCAGCCTCTTTTGCAGGGCTTACAAGTAGGTTATCCGTCTAACCCATTTTTCTCTTTTCACCCTTTTTTCCTTTGTAGTTCGGGTGCGCCATCTCCTTCCCAGACTTTCCCCCGAAGAGCAGGCCACCCTGAAAGAACTTCGCACACTTGGTGAACGGGGTATTATCCCTCATGAGGAGCTGCTCCAGGAGCGTGTCCTTGTGCAGTGGGGAATCAGCCCCGTTTCCTCAAGTCATTCTCTCCCCTGATTTTGTGTATGTGTACGTTCAGTTGTTACCTTTACTGTGGGTGTTCTTACTCTATTTCTCTTTTATACTCGCAGATATGGACTTCACCAGGTATGAATCGCTCATGGGAGAAGCTAGAAAGCAAAGGGTGAGTCGGAGTAGGAAGAAGAGAAGAGAGGTCGAGGGAGAATCTTCTCAAAGGGAAGTCCCTGCAGTAGGTGACTCCGGCGCCCTTACTGATGAGGTCCCTGCAGCTCCTCCTACACACTCGCAGGCTCAGGTGGAAGCCATTTTTCACGAGCCGACCCGTTCTGCGTCTGCTCTCCGCAGAGCTGTTCACGCCGAGGACTTTGTGCAGGCCCAGTGTACCCTTCCTGACGCTCTCTCAGCGAAAATCCGCCATACTTCGTACCAGGTGTCTACTTTACTTGCTTTATAAATTTTTTTTTTTTTTTTTCTTATGCCTGCTCTCTCTAACTGTTCCATGCCTTGGACCTTTTCCCAGCTGGCGACGATGGCTTTGGCCCAGGAGGAGAAAGTCGCGGAAATGTATCGCCAGACACTGGACGCAAGGGAAAAATATGTCCTCGCTCAGAACCAACTACACGAGACCGAGCTCCGCGAGCAAGCTCTGAAGGCAGAGATCGATCGCCTTCGTAGGGAGGAAATTCCTGCCCGAGAAGCTACTGCTGCTGCTTCTGCTTCCCGAACTGCAGTGAAGAAATACAAGGACTCCAATCAATTTGTTATCGACACCTCTAAAGCTTACCGAGTTGGATTCAGGAGGTGTCGTGATCAAGTGAGGACTAAACATCCCGAGATCCCTCTTGATGGTGTAAGCTCTCATGGCTATGGCGAGGAGAGCCCCGAGTCTGCGGAGGATCTGGAAGAGGATGAAGAAGGGGAGGAGGAGGAGGAGGCTGGAGAAGGGAGCAAGGCAAATTAGTCTGTGGGAACAGAATATGTATTTTGAATTTTTCATCCTTTATTGATGTAGTGCAACTTTTGTAAGCGGCACTTTTATTACAGCGCTGCAAGAAGCGTTTTTTTTTTTTTTTATTTAATAATAGTATTTCTTTAACATTTCAGAATTCCACGTGTTCTTAATTTCTTTCCCCCCTACATCTTCCAGCTTGTATGTCCCGGGTTTTATTTCTTCTGTGACTCTGTATGGGCCCTCCCAATTAGGCTTTAACTTGTGCGACCCCTGCTCGGACGGGTTGTTTCGCCTCTTCCTCAGGACTAAGTCTCCTGAATGGAAATTCCTTATTTTGACGCGATTGTTGTAGTACTTGGCTACCCTCTGCTGGTACGCTGCAACTTTTAAACTCGCCTGATCCTGTCTCTCTTCCAGTAGGTCTATTTCTGATCTGAGCTCCTCGCTGTTGGTCTGCTCGTTAAAGTATTTCCTACGCCAAGAGGGTATGCCCACCTCTGCCGGGATGACTGCTTCTGCGCCGAAGACAAGCATGAACGGGGTTTCCCCTGTTGCTGCTCTCTTAGTGGTGTGGTATGCCCATATAACGGAAGGGAGTTCCTCTGCCCATCTACCTTGCATGGATTCGAGTCGGGTCCTCAGTCCGTGCAGAATCGTCCGATTCATGTTCTCTACTTGTCCATTGCTCTGTGGGTGTGCCACTGACGCGAAGAGAAGCTTAATAGACAGGTCCGAACAGAACTTTTTGAAGCGCTCGTTGTCGAACTGCTTCCCGTGGTCTGTAACCATCGCTAAGGGAATACCATAGCGGCAAACTAATGAGGTCCACACGAAGCGTGTAATATTCCGCTCTGTTATGGTGGCTAGGGGTTCGGCCTCTACCCACTTAGTGAAATAATCTATTGCTACCAACAAGAATTTTTTCTGGCCAATCGTCTGTGGAAGAGGTCCAAGGATATCTATCCCCCACTGAGCAAAAGGGCAGGGACTGGTTAGAGGAGAGAGTAGACTTGAGGGGGCGCGTGGCACAATTGCGCACCTTTGACATCTGTCACATTTTTTTACGAGCTCGACCGAATCCTTCTTCATTGTGGGCCAGTAAAATCCCTGTCGCATAGCTTTGTGAGCTAGAGCCCTGCTGGCAAGATGGTTTCCGCATACTCCTTCGTGGATTTCTCGTAGTATGTATTCCCCTTCGTCTTTGCCTAGACATCGGAGGTAGGGCAGTGTCAGGGATCTCCTGTAGAGCTCCCGGCCCATCAACGTATATCTTGCCGCTTTCCTCCTCACCTTTTGAGCCTCCTTATTATCTCTTGGTAAGGATCCGTCCTGGAGGTACAGGAATAAGGATGCTCTCCAATCGTCCTTGCTGAATTCGGACGCCACTGAGTTAATTCTGTCCTCCTCGTATGAGGGTTTTCCTATGCGTTCAAGATAGATAGTGTCTTTCCATTCCAAACCGGTTGCTGAGGCTAATTTCGCTAGTGCGTCCGCCTTTTTATTCTCTACTCTCGGTACGTGTTCTATGTCGAACTGGACGAATGCCTCTATGTATTCTCTTGCCTTGGAGAGATACTTCTTCATTCTTGGATCCCTAGCTTCGAATTCTCCTTTGAGTTGCTCTACCACCAGCTGGGAATCACTCAATACTTTGATCTGTGCCACCCCTAATGCCTCCGCCAATCGCAGGCCGGCTAACAGGGCTTCGTACTCCGCTTCGTTGTTGGTTGCTGTGAATTCCAATTTTAGGGCAAAGAGAGTTTCGTTGCCCTCCAGGTCAGAAAGGATGAAACCAGCTCCCCCCCAGCAGCATTAGAGGACCCATCAACGTGCAGTGTCCACTCCTTCGACTTGGTGGATGACTCGGGGAGCCTTTCTGCTGTAAAATCCGCGAGTACCTGAGCCTTGACCGCGGGCCTCGTTTGATACTGTATGTCGAATTCACTTAATTCTACCGACCACCTCGTCATTCTCCCCGAACTCCCCGGTCGCTGTAGAATTTGTCTCATGGGCAGGTTTGTTAACACGACAACCCTATGGGCTTGAAAATAGGGTCTTAACTTGCGGGCCGCACAGATGATGGAGAAGGAGGCTTTTTCCACCATACAATAGTTCTTTTCGGCGCCACTTAACACCTTACTTGTGTAGTATATAGGCTGGTGCTTTCTACCCTCTTGCCGGACCAAGACCGAGCTGACGGCATTCTCTGTGGAAGCTATATACAGATAGAGGTCTTCTCCATTCTTTGCTTTTGTCAGGAGAGGAGGGGATCCGAGGTATTGCTTGAGCTGCTCGAAGGCTACCTCCTGATCTTCCCCCCATTCGAATCCTCCCTTCTTCCGCAGTGCTCTAAAGAAAGGTAAGCCTTTATCTCCTGAGCAGGAGATAAATCTACTGAGGGAGGCTATCCTTCCGGTCAGAACTTGTATCTCCTTTTTGGTCCTTGGAGCTTCCATCTCCAGCAGCGCCTGTATTTTATCTGGATTTGCTTCTATACCTCTGTGAGTTACCATAAAGCCCAGGAATTTACCTGCAGAAACGCCGAACACGCACTTCGAGGGATTCAACCTCATGTGGTACCGACGGAGGAGCTCGAACGTTTCCCTCAGGTCTTTACAATGTTGCCCTGCTTCCATGCTCTTCACCAACATATCGTCCACATAAGCTTCCATTGTTTTTCCGAGCTGTTCTTTAAAAATCTTGTTCACTAGCCTCTGGTATGTGGCCCTCGCATTTTTTAGGCCGAAGGGCATCACCCGGTAACAATATAAACCCCTTTCGGTGACGAAAGAAGTTTTTTCCTCATCGGCGGGACTCATAGGGATTTGGTTGTACCCTGAGTAAGCGTCCATGAAGCTGAGGAGCTCGTGACCCGAGGTCGAATCTACTAGCTGATCAATTCGAGGGAGAGGAAAACTGTCCTTTGGGCACGCTTTATTCAAGTCAGTGAAGTCTATGCAGGTGCGCCATTTTCCATTGGGCTTTCTGACCAGGACCACATTGCTCAGCCACTCGGGGTAGTCCACTTCTCGGACGAAGTTGGCCTGCAACAGTTTCGTCACCTCTTCGTCAATTATTTTGATCTGTTCCATCGCGAAGCTCCTTTTTTTCTGTTTTACAGGTCGGTGGTTGGGGTTGACCTGCAACCTGTGCTCTATCACAGCAGGGTCGATGCCGGGCATATCTGCTGCCGACCATGCGAACAAATCAGAGAATTCGTTTAAGAGTTCAGTCAACTCTGCTTTCAAAGTATCGGGCAAGTGATTCCCTATCTGTACACTTCTTTCGTGGTGGCCTTGCAGTGGTATGTGTTTGATATCTTCGTGTAATGTACTGATCTGGGGATACTCTCCTCTGACCTCCAGGTCTTCCACCGTAAGAGCTTCTTTGGCCTCCATCTTCCCTTTTAAGGCCATTACGTAGCAACTCCGAGCAGCGGCCTGATCTCCTTTGGCATATCCTATTCCTTGTGGTGTAGGGAACTTAACTTTGAGGTGGTATGTTGATGTTACCGCTCGAACTGTGTTAAGGAATGGACGACCCAAGATGACATTGTATACCGAAGGTCGGTCAACCACCAGGAACTCTGTCAACGTTGTTACCTGCTGCGGGGTCGTTCCTATTGTCACTGGTAAAGTGATGGTTCCCAAGGGGTGAACAGTGTCTCCCCCAAATCCTACCAAAGGGGTCGAGACGGGCTTCAATCGCTCCTTGCCAATCTTCATCCCTACCAAGACCGACCAGAACATGATGTTGGCCGAGCTCCCGTTGTCTACCAGTATACGTCTCACCAGGTAATTGGCTACGAGTAGGGAGAGCACTAGTGCGTCATCATGCGGTTGCTGTACTCCCTCTTCATCTCCGCTGTCAAAGGTTATCGCGTCACCTTTTTTGTTTCGTTTGCTACTGGTTTCCCCCTTTTCTATAGTCAGCACCTGTTTAGCATATCTTTTGCGTGCACTTCCACTATCTCCTCCACTGGCGGATCCTCCGAAGATCACCGCAATTTCCCCAATAGCTTGCTCTTCCTTCTCTTTTGCCCCGTGCCTCCTCTGCTCGATTGGTTCTCTTTGTGAATTTTCTTTCTTGACAAATCTTGATAGATGTCCCCTTCTTATTAGGACTTCGATTTCTTTCTTCAGCTGAATGCATTCTTCTGTGTCGTGGCCGTGATCCCTAGGGAATGCGCAGAACTTGGACATGTTCCGCTTATGTAGAGGCGTTCGCATAGGTTCAGGCCATGAGACGTAGTCCTTCTTTTTGATCTGCATCAGCAACTCTGAGCGCGGTACATTTAGAGGTGTGTAAGTGGAGAACTTGTTATGTTGTCCTCTACTCTTTTGACCTGTTTGCAGCGCACTAGTTTCGTGCCTTTTTGTAGGTCTATACGCGTCTCCGGATTCTCTGCCGTTGTTTCTCCTTTTCCGCTCCAGACGATTTCCTCTCGTATCCATCATCTCCTCCAGGTTAATGTATTTCTCTGCTCGAATCATTAGCTCCCCCATGTCCACGGGAGGTTTTTTCCCAAGGGAGTATAAGAAACTTCCGGGTTGGAGAGCCGTTGTCAGGGCGGCCAAGGCTACCCCCATGTCCAAGTTGCGGATTTCTAAGGTCGCTGTGTTGAAACGGTGCATGAAGTTCTTTAAAGTCTCCCGGTCCCCTTGCACCATACTCATTAGATGGCCTGTTGTTTTGGCAACTCTCCGGCTACTAAGGAAGTGGCCAATGAACATTTGCTCCATCCCTTGGAAGGAACCAACAGATCCTGGTCGAAGAGTTCAATACCAGTCTCTGGCGGTACCCTTAAGGGTGGTAGCAAACGCTCGGCACATGATGGCGTCCGGAGCCCCTTGCAGCTGCATTAACATTTTGAAATTTTCCAGGTGATCAATGGGGTCAGACAAACCTTCGTATCTTTCAAAGGTGGGCATCTTGAATCTGCTGGGCAATGGAGCTTCCATGATCTCTTTGCTGAATGGAGATTCCGCGCATTTTAGGGATGTTTCTCCATGGTAGGGCCTGGTTCTGCCCTCTTTCATCATCTTCTCTATGTAATCTATCTTCTTTATTCTTTCCTCGAGCTCGGTGGATCTTTGTTGGTTGACGTCCACGCTGTTTGCATCTTCTACCTTCTTGCTGGGTTGAGTTTTCTCTTCTTTCTCCCTTAGTTCGTCAGCTTGTTGATCTGCGCTGGGTTTATTTTGCGGTTGGGGAAGGACGTGCCCCTCTTGACTCTTCTGTTGTAAGAGTTGGTTGAGCATGTCCTTCATTTCCTTCTGGAAGGCAAGGAACTCCTCCCTACTGACACCAGATGAATCGGAGGTCCATTGGATGGATTCGGATGGTTCTTTGTTATCAGGGAAGGAGGTGGAATTGCGTGAGGTCGGCATTGCTTGAATGTTTGAAAGTCAAGAGCAAGATAATATTGCTTCCTAAAAGTGACTTCCCACAGACGGCGCCAACTGTTGCGGGGTAAAAATATGGTTGGGGTGCTCCTTCGACTCTCGTTGACCTGAAAGAAGAAAATAAAGGCTTGGAGGACCCGGGGTGTACTCCGGGGGGTCACTCCGATGCCTAAGTAAGGGAAATACTTTTAGAAAGGCTGAATGCAACAGTATAATTGTGTTGAATGACTTACCTTTGCTTGCATCCCCAGTCCCTACTTATAGGGGCTTGAGTTGACCATTGGTTGGCTCAGATTTATTGCGTGGGGGCGTGAATCGCTCTTCAGCCATAAGTGCGTGCGCCTGTTACTCTGTTTTCAAGCGCGTCGGCGTGAATCTCTCCTTCTCTTTATTAGGTCGGAGCTAATCACTCGTTAGAAAGTCAGACTTGGAGAAAGTATGAGACAGGCGTTGACCTGCCCTTATTAGCGTGATTTATTATGAGCATATCAAAGGAGTATGTAGTTCTAAATATTTAAACCTTCAGTGGTGTCTTAACCTTACTACTTCTCGAACATACAATTTTCGGTTAAAATTTTGATAGGTTTTTTTAAGTTGGTTTGATTTAGATATGTTTTGGGTCCAATTTGCTATGGTTAAATTTGATTCTTCTAACTGTTTAGTTTGATATGTTTATGATTCAATTCATTCATTTTTTCCTTTTTTTGATAGAAAAAGAAGAGTTTTCATTAGAAAGGGAATAATTTACAGAGAGGAGAATAAGACATCTCCTATAAAAAGTCTGGAAAAATCCAGAAAAAGTAACTAAAAACACAAAAAAAAAAAAAAATACTTAGAAAAATCAATGAAAAAAAATTCATCCAATCTTGCTTAATTTCTTAAAAGCTCACTCAAAGCATTCAAAGCCAATGCACCATAAAGAGGCCAAGTAATGAATCTTCTCCTAGACCAGTTGCCTCCTCAAAGCCAATGCAAAATTTTGTTAAAACTTTTCCCAGAAAAGTAACCATGTACTAAGATGAAAATAATTAAATGCATATGAAAATATTTTTGAAATGATGAGTGAAACATATAGGTAAGATTGCATGCTCATGAACAAATAAGGAAGCTTACACTAGTCAGATGATAAAATCTGAATAATAGATAATTTGTGTAGTTGCGTTAAAAGGATACTTATACTGTCTCGTATACTTAGTGAAATTAATTATTGATTACTATAAGTAACACATATCACTTATACATACAATTTTATTTTGCATAGGTCTTTTTTTTTTTTTTTCTGATCACCTATATAAATGGCAGGAAGCTCAAGCAGTGCTCCAGTGACGGTATTGTGTATATAGGGGGGACATTATAACCAGAGCAGATGGTGTTAGTTATATATTCTGCCAGTTCGATCAATTTGAATTGGTCATATGTGTAAATTAAATAAATTGTATACGAAGATATACAAATATTTGCATATTGATGCAGATCAATATGCATTGCAGGTGACTGCAAGATACCCTTTGCGAGGGTTCAATAATACAGTCCTCTACGAGGTTGTTCCCATATTTGATGATTATGCTCTGCGCATTGTGTTGGATGTACACTACATAGATCCGACATTTTTAACTGTGCAATTATATGTCAAAACCATTCCTCAAATGGGTGTAACCGTGGCAAGGCATCCAGAGGCGCTTGTCGAGCATTTGGATGAAGTGGAGGAAGACACCCAACAAACATGTCAAATTGATATGAGTGTGGACGTTGGCGGTATGCCTACTATGGATTTGAACAAATATTCGGGATTGCCGTTCGAGCCGACAATGTATGAAACACCTATTCCTAACACGTATCCGCGGGGAGGTTGCGAAGAAGTCCCGACAGAGGGTTCAGGATCATTGTTCGTCATTGTGAATGACGCATTAGATGATGAAATGAATATTATGAACGATGTTAATCTTCAAGATGAAGACACGTACGAGCAAGAAACAGGTGAAGGGTTAAATAAGTTCCCCGATGATGTGAACCCACTCCCCCCCATGAAACGAATGATGCCACGTTCAATGCCCAATTCATGGACAAGCCTCTGATGTACGGTCATATTGACGTAGATGCTGCAGATTTAACTGTGGTGGATAAGCTTCCTATACACGTGACTCGTTGGGATGAATCCTCTGAGCTGAGTAGGGGGATGCTTTTCGGGTCGAAGGATCAGTTGATCGCGGTAGTACAAATGTGTCACACTCGAACCCACCATAACTTCCACGTTGTGCGATCTACCCCAGACTTTTGGGTTGCTAGGTGTAAAGAGCATGATTGCGGATGGAGATTGATTGCAATGTATCGGATGAAACACTGATTATTCAAAATCAACCAATATGGTGGTCCGCACATGTGTCTGAACGAACTTCTCTCACAGGACCATAACCAAATCACATCGTCCCTCATTGCTAGGGAGATAGTGAATATGATAAGGGGAGATGCATCGACGTTGATCGCCATATTAAAGGAGTTCATAGATCGTCGTTTCGGCTATTTGATCTCATATAAGAAGGTTTGGTTGGGCAAACAGAAGGCAATTGCCCAAGTATTTGGCGATTAGGAGAAGTCCTACCAAACGTTGCCGAAGTGGAAGCGATGTGCGCGTACAATCCTAGGACTATAATCGAGGGGAGGTGGACTCCAATTCTAGGTAGCTAGAACACCACAACCTTTGTATCCGTATTTTGGTCATTTTTAGTATCTATTCAGGGTTTTCATCACTGCCCTCCCATCATATGTGTGGACAAGACACACTTGTACGATAAGTATAAGGGAAAACTCCTAAATGCGACGTGCCTAGATGCAAATAGGGAAATACTTTCCCTTGCATTTACTATTGTCCAAGAGGAAAGCCTGGACACATAGTTCTAATTTCTGTGTTGTTTTCGTTCCATTACAGATAGGGACGACATTTGCCTTATATCATATTGGCATACAGGAATTCTCGCTGCAGTGCAGCGCAATCCTAATTGGCAACCACCAGGTGCCCACCACCGACTCTGCCTTCGACATTTGGTCAACAACTTTAATACGAAAGTACGGAGTGTCAATCTTAAGCGTATGACTGAGCGATCGGGAAGGTAGCATCAGATGAAAAAATTTGACATGTGGATGGAGAGGATATTCGATGAGGGTGGGGAACCAACGAAGTCGTTTTTTATTAGATCCCTCCTCATATGTGGACTTAGTGCCACGACGGTGGAAGAAGGTATGGGAACATGACCACTAACCTCGTGAAATGTTTCAACGCTGTCTTAAAAGGTGCTCGTAGCCTTCTAATAATGGCCCTTGTGCAACTAACATTTTTTCACGTTGCACATTATTTCAATAGGCGATGGGAGGCTGCTCTTAATGCAATATCTAGAGGAAATGCATTAACTCCGCATATTTTGCTAGCGATAGAAAGAAAGAAGCTGAAGGCGACCGAACATCGAGTCACGACATTCAACTGGTCGAAGGGTAGTTACATCACAACCCCATAGTTGAGGCCACATAAAGGGAATAACGTCCAAACTTTGAGCATCCAGAGATGCAAATGCTCGTGTAGGAAGTGGCAAGCTTTACACTTTCCCTGCTCCCACTTTCTCGCCGCATGTGCGGAGACACGACTGAATGCAAACCAGTATGTTAAGTCATGTTGGAGCATTGCTAAGCACTATGCATAAATGCTATGGATTTTCATCTGATTATGCACGAGGTGTATTGGCCAGCATCCTCGTTGCTGAATTTGTAGGAAAATCTTGCATATGCTTGACATAACGGTCGGCCTAGGAGCTCACGTATATACAACGAGATGGACGCACAAGAAGGTAAAAAGAATATCACTTGCAGCATATGTCATCAAGAATGACATAACTGCACTAGGTGTCCGAGAAGGACACAACCCAAGGATGTAGCTGGGCCTTCGCACTAACCTATCACTTATAGGGGTTCATGTAGAGTCCTACTATTACTTTTAGTTGTCGTACAATGGGTGAAGGAATACTTTGGGGTGCTACCACACGTCCACATTTCCTTATTATATTGACTGTATTTCACTGGTACTTTTTTGCAAGATCGATCCAGGGTCATCCGATTCAAGTGTATTAACGATGGGCGATCATCACTGGTCCAGCCGGGCGTGGACAAATTCACACTTGATGCCTTATATTGCCAAGGAGGCACACAGGTCGTACACGATATGATAGACACAAACCCTCGCATTGTTGATTGGATACAAGAGGTGAACTTCTATGGGATATACTAGATTGGCCATATCTAATTGGACTGACATCTGGTGACCGCCTTAGTGGAGCGATGGTGGCCGGAGATACACACATTCCACCTACCACACGGTGAGGTGACTATCACCCTCTAGGACATTGTGGTGTTGTTCATGCTTCCAATTGATTGGAGACCTGGCATTGGTCGTACTGCTGGACCAGTAC
Organism: Malania oleifera; assembly: GCF_029873635.1. Classification (NCBI taxonomy): domain Eukaryota; kingdom Viridiplantae; phylum Streptophyta; class Magnoliopsida; order Santalales; family Ximeniaceae; genus Malania; species Malania oleifera. The sequence continues at coordinate 89,079,842 of NC_080421.1, forward strand.
AGGAGGGGCGTCAATCAGGAAGGAGCATTGTGTTGTATGTGCAAGATATTGTTAGGGGTGGTGCCTCTTGAGGTCAAGATGGTTGGTGCCCACATCCGCATGCCATTTCTTAAGGGCGAGATGTTTCGCCAGCTCTCGACAGCTGCAAATGATCATACAGTCACATACCACGTACGTGCCCCCTTGCTGCCATTGATATGTGGAACGCTGTTCTAAGAAACACTCGGGGAGTTATGGGCACTTGATGTTCCTTCCACTCCTCGCAGAGTGAGCAGAGATATGCTAGTATAGTTAGGGGTCCACGACGTTAGCGTGGCTTTACCGGGAGATGTGCCACACTGCTGATGTGTCCCACTTGTAGATGGAAGAAGCACTTCGCCTATTACAGGTTTGGGCATGGTAGAGATTCATGTCCTTAGCTCCTACGTGCGGTGGTGTCTAGCGTGTTATTAAGAAGGACTAGGACGGTTGCCCGATTGACCCAGTCCCACTCGCATGGAGGTTAGTAACTTCATTCAAAATGCATGCGTGGTATGAGTACTACGAATATTAATTCATAGTACATACTAGTCATTACACCTATTGACTTACGTATTATTTTGTACAAGTGGAGAGATCAGTGGTTGGCGCCAAATGTTGTGCAACATACATTGCCCTGGTACAGGTTCAAGTTAGACATGCACCGAGAGCATAAGGTATAGTCCAATTCAAGTATATTGACTGTATTGCATATTTATCAGATAGCCCTACCCACCTCTTACATTTTGCCTATGTTTACAGGCAGTTCATATGGGCGCCCTACACGGATGACATTCTAACCGACCTACCAGCTGATTATGCAGCTGGGAGGGACCTGTGGGTAGCCTGAGTGCCACTCATATGTTTTCATATTATTGAGTAGCATCTCCCTAACTGAGTGATGCGTCAGTTCAACTATTGACAGGGCATTGCCGACCTCTTTTTGATGTCGGGCGTCGATGTACATAGGGACAACCTACACAAGATTGATGGCCGCGGTCAGGGGAACACGAGTTGGGCTGCCGAGCATGCGATGTATGTGATTATGTGGGGGCATCGACAAGAGTATATCATATAGGAAGTGGAGGCGGATGATCTGATAGGTCCGGAGGACCCATATTAGACGTGGTATAGGTCCATCACAAGATGCTTTTTGGATAGGACCGCGGCGGTCTACATGAGCCTCGTAAGAATACTTTAATGCACACATAATTTTTTATTGTCTACGTTACGATGTCAATGTGGTAACCAATTTTTTCGTATGCAGCAGGGTGATGTACTACACTAGGCCGACCTACTATCTTTAGAGCCCGCTGTCTAGAATTTAGCGAGAGTAGGTTTGGACATTGTCCACGAGGACGGGCGATGGTTCCCTACACCACGACGAGGCAACTCCAATACGAGGAGGTCAAGCAGCTTTCTCTAGTCATCTGTCGAGTCTGGCCTTCTCACCGCTCATTGTACAGGGGGAGTACGTATTTGGCTCGTCTACACCGTAAGCCCCATCGACAGTCGCCAATATTGCGTGCCCTTTTAGTAGACAGGTGGATGACCTGTCTGACTCTATCGCGAAACCGTTGATGTCATACCTGCTAGATGACCCTCTCGATGTGGAGGAGGTGGATGCACCTGCATTGCCACCTCGGACTTGTCTAGAGACTTCATACGAGTTAGCTCCCCGTCTACTTCGCATAGATATAGATGATGCAGTACCTATTGGCGGAGATGACAGACATATAGCACATTGACGAGCCCAAATGCCAAATGTGGAGGAGTAGCCAGGAGAGGGCAAACGCAAATGGCAGCCACTCCGACACTGGAGACAATCTCCCTGCGGCACCGAGTAGTAGATCATCATTTGTATAGATCATCATTGTATTATTTCATTTGTACAACATCTATTTGTTCATTATTTCATTTGTATAGATCATCGTTGTATTATTTCATTTGTATAACATAAATTTGTTCATTTTTTTTCATTTGTATAGATCATCGTTGTATTATTTCTTTTGTACGGCATAAATTTGTTCATTTTTTTCATTTGTATAGATCATCGTTCTATTATTTCATTTGTCCAGCATTATATTTTTTTTTTTTTCAATTGTATAGAGTATCGTTATATTATTTATCTATAATTAAAAATATTTATTCATTTTCCATAGGATGTATATGGGAATGAAATTTGGTTATGACAAGTGTGAATGAACGTTTTGTATTGTTTCCCACAGACGTATAGATGAAAGTGGTGAATGTAACGTTGTGAACATATTGGTATCGATTATGTAGGATAGATGTTTTCTTTGAATAGGTGCATGATGGATATGCTAAATCTTTAAAGGGAATTCTGCCGAAAGTTTTATAGTAATTTGATACGTTGAATGTGTATGGAAATTGTGAATGTAACATTGTGAATATACTGGTATTGATTATGTAGGATATATGTTTTCTTTGAACAGGTGCATGGATGAATATGCTCAATTTTTAAAGGAAATTCTACCGAAATTTTTATAGTAATTTTATATGTTGGATGTGTATGAAAGTTGTGAATGTAACGTTGTGAACATACTGGTATCGATTGTGTAGGGTAAATGTTTTCTTTGAACATGTGCATGTGTAGATATGCTCAATTTTTAAAGGGGACTCTGCCGAAATTTTTATAGTAATTTGATACGTTGAATGTGTATGAAAGTTGTGAATGTAACGTTGTGAACGTACTGATATCAATTGTTTAGGATAAATGTTTTCTTTGAACAGGTGTATGGATGGATATGCTCAATTTTTAAAGGGGACTTTGTCAAAATTTTTACAATAATTTGATACGTTGAATGTGTATGAAAGTTGTAAATGTAACATTGTGAACGTACTGGTATCGATTGTTTAGGATAAATGTTTTCTTTGAACTGGTGCATGGATGGATATGCTCAATTTTTAAAGGGGACTCTGCCAAAATTTTTACAGTAATGATTCTTTATATAAACTTAGCCCACCTATACTAAATGTACAACATCTATTGAGTTCCAATACTCAGATTACTATTATTCAAATTATAGAATATTAGGCCAACAAAATAAACAACTCAATATAACAGTCATACGTTATAAATATACACTAATAAGAAGATTATTTTTGCATAAAACTCTCAAATAACCATTATTTTAGTAGCTACAATGACTCGAAATTGTCTCCTACTAAACATGAGTTTTTACAGTAATTTTTTACCTTTTTCCCTTACTTCTCCTTACTCTTCCTCCTTTTAGGGCATATAGTAGTTCCTATGTTGTATCACATTGGGCATATACTATGGTTTATGTCAAAACAATTCATGCCTACGAAGTAAGTCAAGAACTACATGCTTAACAATTATAAATTTAAAATATTTAACATTTAATGATTTATTAACTGAAATGATTGAAGACAATATAGTGTATTATATTAAATTTTTATAAGACAATAATAATATTATGTTTATTTAATAAATTACAAATGTCAATTAAAATGTTAATTAACATAAATTGTTACACTTCTAATAGATATTCTAAAAATAATTTATATTTCAATTAAAATCAAGTATATGTTTTTTTATAATTAAAATTAATTAATATTAACGCTAAAAATTTATTCAATTAATATAATTTAAAATTTTCTCTTATTGTATTAAAAATTATTATTTTAAGATAATAATAGAGTGTGATTATATTATATTAGAAGGGCATCATTGTTCAAAAGCCCAAAAAGTGAGGGCAATTTGGTACAAACGTATTATTCCCATAAGAATGGGATTCCTATGAAACTTATCCATGGAGGGACTGAGAGAAGTGGGAATAAGATGACTTCATGAGAATCTTTTGATCCCTAAAAATGCGAACTTATTATACTACACAAATACTCATACTCAAACAAACGCGCGAATGAGATACAACGGGCATCGCATTCCCAAGAATCTTGAAAGATGCCGCAAGTTAAACACCCCTTAAAAATTATTAATAAAATGCTTGTTTAAAGCCTATACCCAATAACATGGCAAAATTAACAGAAGAAGGCACTTCTTTTCTACACAATTCAATGAGGTTACATTTGATTGAGAGGATGTCTATTCCTAGTCATACAGTGAAATAAGATGAGAATGTAATTTAAGTTGTCAAAAGCTTGTGTTATTCCATCCAACATGGAATAGACTATGAATAGATATTCTCATAGTGAAATTTAGGAATAGTAATGGATTAATAAAATTTTTTACAGTCATTTTCTTTTGGATTGCAATAAATATTTAGTTAGCTAAATCATTATATTATGACTATTCTCGACAGATTCATAGCCAGAGGAATGAGTATAAAACAAATGAATACCTTTGATGACCACAATGGAGAAACATAGACATTATGTGTTGCAGGTACTTTCTTTGGTGACATATCAAGGTGAATTGGAAATGGAGATATCTTGGGTGATCCAGGACATTGACCTAATTGCCCAGGAAAGAAAAGGACATAGGCTATTAGCTTGTAGGAAAGGCACTTGCAATGGCAATCACATAAAAAAAATGTGAATTATAATCAAATAGAAGTAAAGGGTATACCAACGTTATTGCTGTTAGCTTATGGAACTCGATTAGGTTTTTGAACAGTTCCTGCAAGTCCAAGCTCCACCAGCAGAGGCTTTACAGCAGGAATAAATATTTCGTTGTAAAAAGAGATAACATAAATGTGCTCCTACCCAATTGTCTATTTCCAAACCATTCAAACATTCAATCTTTCATGGAAAACTAAGAGCTTAAGAGATAAAATTGAGAAACCTACCCCATTGCGATTTGCTGATGCCCAATTAACAAACACACTACGAAAAACCTATAGTTTACAGTGTAGTTGCTTCCTATAGTTGTAGATGATTTCTCTGAAGGTTAGGTTCATTTGAGATATCTACCACCAAGAACATAAACAGAGTAAATATAAAATAGATAACTGAATAGAAGCACACACGCTGTCACATGTTGCAAACTGCAAACCTTAGCAACTCCATAGAAACAATAGAGGATGATCTAGTCAATATGGTGGTTAAAGAATAGAGAAGTCCGCTGACTGAGGATTTGTTGAACAAGACAAAAGACATTCTCCCTTATCTGTTATGATAGTTGAATGGGCAAAACTGTTAGGCTCTGTTTGCATCCAAGATTTTGTGAAAGGGAAGGAAGCCAAAAAAAATAATAAAAGATAACAAATTAAAATTATAAAGATTCTTAGTTAACAATTTCAATAATGATTATTTTTAATTAATATTTAAATATTTTCTACTCAATAAAATAATAGAAGATTTCCCTATTTAATTAAATATAATCCTGCTATTAGTGTATATTTATAATGTATGACTATTATATTATTTTATGATAAAAATAATATTTTTAACTAAATTACAAAATGTAATTTATTCTATGTGAAAATTTAAATTAATAAATGATTCTTCCCTCTAATAATTTAATTAATTATTATTATAATAAAAAATAAACAAAGAGAACAGAATAAATTAAGATATAAACAAATCTCGCTACTTGGTGTAGCCAGATTTAAATGGTAGCCTTATCTAATCTAGACGCGTGTCAAGGAAAATCTCGTTATACCAAGTAGCGAGGTTTGCTTATGTTTATATTGAGCGTGATACGTGCCAAATCTCACTACAAATCTCGTTGGATCAAGTAGTGAGATGACGTCAGAGTCATTTTGAGAACTATTTCCCGGAATAGGGTATTATTTAATATATATATTTTTAAAAAAGTTAAACGGGAAAAAAACTCTCTTGGAAGGTCAAATCTTTTGCCTCAAAGTTGGCATCATCTTTTTGACCTACAACGGCCAAAATTCGGTTGGGTTGTGGGTTCGCATTCCTGTCCGGTTCTCCAAACCTTGTTTGAAATCCTAGACTCGTCCCTTCTGAGTTTTTTCCCGATTTATCTTTTTTTTTTAAATATATTAAATAATATTTTTTTTGGAAAAATAATTCCCAAAATAATTCTGATGTAATCTCACTACTTCAAGTAGCGAGATTTGTCACGTGTTATTTCGGGAATTATTTTTTTAAAAAAAATATTATTTAATATATTTTTTTAAAAAAAGATAAATAAAAAAGAAAAAACTCAAGCGTGGTCCTCCAAAAGTAAAGCGAATAAAGGACAATGATAGCTCACACTGCCTCACCCATCACACTTCACAACAACAACTATCAACTTCAGTCAAACGTCAAAATCCGTTGCTTTTATCACAAGTACTCCTCATCCCACTAGGGAGCAGAGTGAGAGAAAAAATATATATTTACTTCTTCTTTGTTGCTTTATCTTGGACCGGAGAGTTCCATGGCATGGTCATCAAAAGATTGTTTCTTGTGTCATTGAGCATGGAAAGTCCAAACGCGCTAGGCAGAACATTATCTATACGTGGTTTCTCAGACTTGCTTGTTTTGTTGTAGTTTATGTTTGTTTGCTGTGTGTTTCTTCTGTTTCTTTTCAACTTTGTTTTATTCATTCTCTGATTTCCCCTGGACTTAAAAAAGGACATTAAAGCTTCATCCTAGGTTTTAGAACTGAACATAAATGTCAAAAAGCAACATCATTTGGAGGTATAATATTGTTTTGAGAAATTGTTATTGCAACACGTTTTTCCTATTCCATAATTACAACACCTTTGCTATCATCCCCTTAAAAAGTAGTTCTCCATTTGATAGCTGGGCAGAAATTATTTCGTTATAAAGAACAATGAACTAGAAACTGAATTTTTTTTTTTTTTTTTGAAGAAAAAGGATGTATATACCTTATATAGCCAGTAGCTAGCACTTTACAAAGCAAACTGGCTTTGGTTTTCTCTTCATTTTTCTTCTTTGTGTTTTCTCCCTACCATTTTGGTAGATGAACCATAAACCATTTTAGGGAACGAAAATGGGAACCAAAAGACCAAGCGACAAAATACATAGGATCTGCGGAGGACTTCAACACAGTTCCCTACTACCAAACCATTGCTCAGATTACCCGATTCCCCTTCCAGATATACAGGCATAAGATGCATTTATTCACTGCTGGATTGGCGTCCTGCAAAAGGGGCAATCCTTCATCCCTTGCTTTTCATGGAGCTCATTGCATTTTGTGCAAACAACTTGATGTGCACATGGGAGAAAAACGACAGACATTTCCTCAGACAAGCACATCACACACTCCTGCTCTCATCTCACACCTCCAGTACCCATGCTGTCCACAAAACCTACAGCCCTGTTTAACATAGCAGGAGTTTGATTTCCCTTTGGACCCTGTGCATTCCTCTTTGTTAGGTAGTTCGCATAGCCTCCACCAGTGGCACCTGGAAATGCCACCATTCTTGAAGATTCACACTTTAATCTCAACAGAGATAATTTGTTCTCAAGCCTTTTGATATCTTCCATATTTTTCTACATATCATTCTTTGCTTGTTGCTTGATCAAATCCTCTTCTGTTTTCATTAGAGCTTTGAGCTGTTCTCTTTCCTTTCTTATGGACACAACTATTATGTCATAATGAGTTTAAGCACAACAGTCCGAAAATATTAAGCAAACAATATATTATTGACACAACAAATATTATTGACACAACATATCTATATATATGCACTGACAGTTTGTTAAAGGGACAGAAATTATAACATTCAAAAATATTATTTATTTTTAAAAAATATTTAAAAATAATAATATATATTTAGAGTTTGAAATTTAAATTATGAATATGATTTTTATGTATTTGTACAAAAAATAAATATTTTTTTATAATTTTACCGAAATTTAAATTTGACTCTCGAATTCAAATTCTCAAATATAATTTTTTATTTTAATTATTAACTGATTTTTTATGATCGATGAATAGAAAAAATCAAAGTAAAAAGTTGATTCTTTTTAAGAGACAAAAAAAAAAAAAAAAAAAGTGTGTTGGCTTTTTTGGGGTTAAATATTCTTAAATCAAAGATTTGTGTAATTATTATATTTATTTGTGGATTCTAATTATGTGGGATACACTTTCTAAGACTACTTAGGTGTTTCCACTTATTATTTTGTTCAATTAATAAAAATAAATGAGAGAATATTAAGATATGATAATTATGTATACATTTATTATTCAAAGTAAAGATGGATTATCTTTATTATAAGAGATGAGAAAAAAAAAAAGTTAAAGACTCGTTTAGTTGTAGAAGATATTTTTTATTCTCTAATATTTAAAATTTTAAAAAGTTATAAAATTTAGCTTTTTTTAAAAAATATTTTGAATATACATATAAAAAAAGTATAAAATTGGGTGTAAATACCCAAAAAATATAATAAATAAAAGAAATTGAAAAAAATAAATTTTTGGCTAAGAAAGGAGAAAAATCGGCGACAATTTTCTGGAGAGGTGAGAAAACCGGTGACGGTTTTGGGGATTTATCGCGGGACGGTAAATAAAACCCATTTCAAACTCTAAATAATTCTCTTTACATTTTGTTAATTTATTATTTATTAAATATAATTCTACCTAATTATCAACAAGACATTTAAACTAGGATCATTTGTTAGCAACTTTTAAAAATTAAATTATGGTATCAAAATAATATGTGAATTGCTTTAATTTAAAATTTTAAATAAAAGATAGTATTTTTGAGATTTAGTGAAAAATATAAAAATATATATATTAAAATTTTGAGATTTGTTAAAAAATATATATATTTATCTTTATATTTAATATAGAAATATATATTTTAAAAAAATTCTTTTGCGTAATAAATCGGGAAATAATTTCTTACGCAGAATAATTTATTTCCCGATTTATCATTTTTTTAAAAAATATATTAAATAATTTTTTTTATAGAAATGACACGTACCAAATCTCGCTACTTCAAATAATGAGATTTGCTTAAATCTCGCTACTCCAAATAGCGAGATTACGTCAGGGTTATTCCGAAAAATATTTTCTTAAAAAAAAAATTATTTAATATATTTAAAAAAAGGAGGGATAAAACGGAAAAACACTCATTTTAGCTGTTGTTGTGAAGTGTGATGGGTACCGCAGTGTGACTAGCCTTTCACCATGGCATTGCGTCACTTACAAGAGGAGGGGTTGGTTTGTGGAGGTTGGGGTAGTCTCCATTAATGTATCCCAATTTGTCTTTTCTGAAATATACATTTCAAAAACTTGGACCATAATCTATAGTTGGGGTCATCTAACTTGATGCTGATTGGAATCATCTTGTCCTTTATCATGAACGTGGCAAATGTTGCTAAGTGAGATTACATCAAAATCATTTCGGAAATTATTTTTTTTTAAAATGTATTATTTAATATATTTTAAAAGAAAAAGATAAATAGGAAAAAACTCCGTCCCTTCTCGCTTCTTCTTCTTCTTCTTCTCCGCTCAGCCAAACAGCCGCAGGCGCCAAATTCACCATTGCAGCCGCTCCCGCTGCCTGGGCCTCTGACCAGGAGCCACCACGGCAGCACCGGTGCTGCTGCTGCTGCTGCCGCTCTCTCTCTCTCTCTCTCTCGGAAGGTCGGGCGCCGTTGCCAGGTGGGGGGACATGGCTGCCCCTTTCCCCTGTTCTAACCATATTACATAAGTTTTTCTTTATTATTTCTCCTTGTTCTGAGGGTCAAACACGGAACTTCATTTTCTCCCAACTCCCTCTCTACGTCTCTCACACACATATTAATCAAAACAGGCTAGTTTGCAGCTTTACTTCCAACATCGAATCCTCATCAATCAAAACAGTATTGAATACTCTTAAGGTAGCAATTTTATTTATTTATTTTTTGAACTCTAGTTCTCGATTATCCCTCCATCTTCCTTCGCTGAGTTTCTCAGCAACAAAACAGACTGAATTTTTTCAAGTGCGAATTTAAGTTTTCTGTCTCTTGAGATTAACTGTCAGTTCTAATCTAATTATTAACTTGAGAATTTGGACTTTCTTAGCATTGCATTGTAGTCGAAGCACTTCTTGTGCTGCATTGTTGAGTGAAAGGATGACGTCAACGGGACTGCCGCCACCATCTTCTTTGAAGAGACGGGATTCGTCTACAATAAGGGAAGGGGATCAGCTAATTATTACCCCTTTAGGAGCTGGCAATGAAGTTGGTCGTTCATGTGTTTATATGTCTTACAAAGGGAAAACTGTATTGGTATTTTTCAAGACACGCTCCACTCTTTATTTATTTATTGCAAATTCTTTTTTTTTTTTTGACTTGGGTTATGGAGGTTTTGTCTTGACATTTATGTTTTCCTCACCTTTAATGGGCTATAGTTTGATTGTGGAATTCATCCCGGTTACTCTGGCATGGCTGCTTTACCATACTTTGATGAGATTGATCCTTCAACCATCAACGTGCTTCTGGTTACGCAGTATGTTCTTCTTTTTATTTTCTTGTGCTGTACATTTATTTTCATATCATTTTTTTTTTTTAATTGTTGGATTGCGTTGCTTGTAATATATCAGCCTTATATTTTTAGTTTTAGAAACAATATCATGAGTTTTATTCAGGAGTGATTGCTATATGGTATTAGGTTCCTATGGCATTGGATAGCATGAAATTCAAGCCTTGAAATTGGAATTGTGGATTTGGAGAAAACACAACACAAATTTCATTGACTTCTATTGAATTCCTCACAATTCCAAACCCAATGCATGCATTCCATGTTTCCTATCATAGTTTATACAAAATTGATAGCTAGCGTTGCAATTTTCGATCAAGTGCAGCTAAGATTTCCCTAGTTGTCATATAGCGTGGTTTTGTGAGGTGAGAATAGGAAATGGTATGTATTGGCTCTGCAGTGGCTCAGTTGGACAAGAAATTGGACGATGCATAGTAATTCAGATTTCCTGAAAATTGTTTAAGAAGATTTGCATTGTAGTTGTCTATCAGAGTTGTGAATATAAATTGTTTGTGGATGCTCAGTTGGATGTAATAATCATTGTTGGATTTTTATTTTGTAGATATGATCTGAATTGACTGATGTAAAGAAAGTGTTGTGATCTAATCTCAGTGATTTGTTGAGGGTAATGGACAGTCTATATGCTAATTTGGATTTCATGTGTGTCAATGCAACATTATTATTCTTTTCTTTGTTTTGGAGGGTGGGTGTGCAGTTTGAAGAGGGAGAGAGGGAGGTACGGGTGGTGGTTGATATCAAAGTTCTTTGACTAATGAGCTTGTGCTTGTGTGCAATAAGTTCTTTCCGGGGGGTGGAGGAAGGTTGAATAGGGTGTTTTTATTGGTCATCAATCCATTTTAGGAATGAACACAAGTTTTTGACTGCACACTTGATTTCTTTTTACTTATATATAGTATATATTAAAACAGAAGCTTATTCTAATCAATTCATATGTCTACATGGTATGTTTAATGTATATTTTTTGTTCTCTGTCTGAAATGTACCTATGTTCACCGCCTGCATTGGTTTATAGTCTCTTCCCAGGGCTGAGCCTTTTCATTTCCCAATCCTTTTGTTGACTGCTTGTATTGGAGCCTTTATAGCTTCGTCCCAAGACTAAGTCTTTTCATTTCCCAACAAGTTGATGACTATTCCTTCTTTCATATTCAATCATTCCTTTACAAATTTAACAAGCAAAGTCTTTGATTTATGGTTCCTGATTTTGAAAATTGCAAGGAATGGAAAATGAATTTTTGTTGTTGCTTTTGCTCTGCTAGCTCTGAGAGTGTTTAATTTTATTGGTCTTAAAGTCAGATTTGGCTGTTGGAGATATGTCATGGGTGTCAGTCTGTCAGAGATGCAGCCTGGAGTAGCCACAAGGATATGAGCTTCAATCTCACTGTAGCACAGATGTTCTTTTCGACTACGCAGTAGGTGATCTATGCCAGTGCCGACACCTTATCCTCTCGTAAGTGTCAGATTTTCCTAAATTCTTTTTCCATAATCCCTTAGCAATCATTCCTTCTGATAGTTCTTCATCCCCCTCATCTCTCTCTCTTCTCATTTTTTTATTCTTTTTCTGTTTTCTTATTTTTTTTTATTAATTTTCAGTTTTCAACCCCCTTTTTTTGTACTTTATATTTAAACCAAAATTTGGCGCATGTTCATCTGTATATGCATCCTCCACCATATCATTTATGCGCTATCAAGTATCAAGTTAGGCAGCTTGAGCTAAAATAATAAAGCCAACCCAAAGGAAAATAAAATATTTTTTATATATTTTTAAAAGGAAATGAATAGATTTGTCAAAAATAGCAAACTAAAAATTTTTATAAATTTAACTAATAATATACCATACCCAGCATCATGTGGGTTAGTGTCTAGTTAGTTTATAAGCTTGAGGCAAATTGGCCACAAAATATGAAAAAATGCTTCCCTTGAGAAACATTGGCTTCGATGGACAATAAAAATAATTCCTTGTCTCATTGTTCCTTTGACTGTATCCGCTGGAATCCGAGTGTAAGATGATTTTTCAAATCTGCTTCAAAATATAATGAAAAGGTTGAGAGAAATTGGGTTAAAATTGGAGCTGTTATTTTTTGTAATGAATTGGAAGTGTATATGGGACTCCACAAAACATCTTTGAACCACTGGACATATCTAAAGATGATTTTGAGAATGAAGGTTATGATTTAGAGGAACCAAAGCCTTTTGATGAATGTGATTCATCATAGCTGCAGTGACCCACTTCTACTTGACCATGGAGATGGCTAAGTTCCATATTTTTCTGGTCCAAGAGCGACTCAAAAGAATGTGCTCAACTGTTTCAGCCTGCTCCAGGCACAAAAAGCACCCATTAACAAGAGCTGAGCCCTTTTTCTGGAGGTTGTCCATGGTAAGGATCCTCCCAAGAGTTGCCTTCCATGTGAAAATGCAACCTTTGTGGGGGCTGCAGTTTTCCAAATGAGTTTCCAAGGGAAATTGCGGCTGCACACAGGTGGGGAGCTAAGGTGTTTATAATGTGATCTGACGGTGAAGTTTCCTTTCTTGTTCAAAGCCCATTTGGGCTCATTGCAGGTGGCCTGGCATTGGATTTTGTAAATTCTTCTGTAGAAATCTGTTAAAATATTTAACTCTCAATCATTGGAATATTTCAGAACAGCCCCTGAGAAAAACTCCTGGTGTTGGCTAATGAGAAATCGATTTTCCTTTTTGATAGAAAAAGAAGATACATACCAAGAAGAAGAAACAATATACAAAGAGGAGAATAAGATCCTCAAATGGAAAGTACAATAGGTGGAGGATAAGAAATTCTCCAAAAAAATAAAATCTATCAATAATGGGTAATTGATTAATCAATTACATATTAGTAAAGAGGAGAATAAGACCCTGAAATGGAAAGTACAAGAGGTGGAGGATACGAAATTCTCCAAAAAAATAAAATCTATCAATAATCGGTAATTGATTAATCAATTATTAATCAATTACATATAAGTAATTGATTAAACACTGCTTTATCTGTTGATTATGAGTTGTTGATAGTAACCAAACAATTGAAATCTATCAATAATTGTTTACTTAATTAACTATCGAGAAAAAAATAACAATTAACACAACACCTCATTGTGCAAAAGACTATATGCAAAGACATCAATGATTTATAGTCACCATACAAAGTATTGTTTTTTTAATTATTTAATTGTAAATGTAGAGAAAATGACAAATAAACAGAGCATCTTAGTGCACTGAAGACTATACCTAAACACATCAATAATTGATGGTCTCCAAACAAATTAGTGTTCAATGAATTACTTATTTGTAAATATTGAGAAAAAGACAAATAGTGCAGTGGCTCTCTGTGCAGAAGACTATATCTAACGACATGAATAATTGAGAGTCATCAATAAAGGCAGTGTTTAATCAATTATTTGTATGGGAAAAAAAAAAACACTATTAACATTGTTTGAGTGCGCAAAAAAAACTATATCTAAAGACATCAATAGTTGATGATAGTCATCAAACTAAATAGTGTTTAATGAATTATTTTAATTGTAAATAACAAGAAAAAAACAATTAACACACCACATCAGGGCACAAAAATTTGTAATTGATAGTCACCAAACACTCTAACAGAGTAGTGTTTAATTAATTATTTAGTTGTAAAATGAGAAAAAGACAATTAAACACAAGTTTGTCTGGTGGCTATTAATTATTGAGGTCTTTTGATGGAGTATTCTACCCATTGAGGAGTTATGTATTGATTTTTTTATCGGTATTTACAATTAAGTAATTGATTAAATACTATTTTGTTTGGTGACTATCAATTATTAATGCCTTCATATATATTCTTTATGAAGGTGCTGTGTCAATTGCCTTTTTCTTGGTATTTGCAATTAAGTAATTAATTAACCATTACTTTGTTTGCTGACTATCAATTGATTAAGTCAAATATAGTCTTGTGTGCATTGAGGCTATGCGTTAATTGCTTTTTTCGTGGCATGTTTAATTAAGTAATTTAATAAATACTACTTTATTTGGTGACTATAATTTTTTTTTTTTTTGGGTGCAGTAGTAGCTTGCTTCTTTAGGTTTTTAAGCAGCTTTGAGTCTTTGGTTTGTTTTATTTTTTTTAGCAATTATTACTCAAAAGCAAAAGGCAGTGATTTATTGATCATAGGGTTTTTAGGTCGTAATTGTATTATAAATACATGTTTTAGACTCATTGTATGCAGGTTAACTTCTATAGTTCTATTGTCAATAAAATTCTAGGCTTTGGCTTTACATTCCCTAATGAACATAGGGATTGCATGATTATAAGCCCAAGAAGATATTCCTCCTTTGTTTTTGTTGAAGAAACATTGGCTTCAACTGACAATCAAAGAAAAATCCTTGAGATATTGAATAGCTTAGAGTTGAAGGGAAGGGAGAGAAATAAGAGAGGAAGAGAAAGAACAAAAGGGAGGAAGAAGAAGGAAGAAGGAGAGGAAAATGACTGGGAGGGAAATATCAAATGTTTTTATACTCTAGAGTTAACTAAATTGCATAATTGCAAATATACCTCAATGTTACATAGAAAAAATACACAATAACAAAGTCAAATGCATACATCCCAATGTCCAAAATCTATGCCTAAAACATTTATGCTGAATAGTTGACCTAAATGATGATGGTGATCCTTTGCTGTATGCCCCTTGCTGACAAGAGCTTGACTATAAAGAGAGTGACTACAAGTATGACTAACAACTCAAGAGCTCTTTTACGAACATCATCATTGTTAAGCAATGTAGCATCCAAAGCAAGGTATCCTCTCCATTGAACCAAATATTTTCAAAATCCACCCTAAGGTGAATAATCAGGATGGCTCTATATCGTTTGGCAAATGAGTAGGCTGGGTAGATCATACTCATTTGTAATGTAGCAACAACAACGACAACAACAACAACAACAAACCAAGACTTAAGTCCTACTAGGTGGGGTCAACTACATGAACCATTTTCCGTCAATTTATGTGATCATGGACAATTTCCTTTGATAAACTTAAGGCTATTAAATCCTTACTATCTCATTCCAAGTTATTTTAGGTCTACCCCTACCCCTTCTATTGCCTCTCAAAGTAACTAACTCTCCTTTCCTCGCTGGCGCACTTTATAGCCTATGTTGCAAGTGCCCAAACCATTTGAGTTGTCCCTCCCTTATTATCTACTACAAGCTATGCCTAACTTACTGCTAGTATGTTCATTTCTTAATTTATCTTTTAACGTTACACCACTTATCCATCTAAGTATTCTCATCTTGGCAAGTTTTATTTTTTGGATATGCTGTTTCTTTGTCGCCCAACATTCTAATCCATATAGCCTAGCTGGTCTTACAACTATCCTATAAAACTTCCCTTTTGATTTTAAGGATATTTTACGATGACAAAGCACACTTGAAGTATTTCTCCTTTTTACCCAACTTGCTTTAATTCTATGCATTTCATCCTCCTCAATTTTTCCGTTAGCTTGCATAACAGATCCAAGGTATTGAAATCTACTAGTATGATTGATTTCTTCATCATCGAGTTTAACTTTGTCTCCAATATTCCTCCTACTATTACTAAAATTTCATTTCATATATTCTGTCTCATTTCTACTTATCCTAAAGCCTCTAGATGCTAAAGCGTCTCCCCATATTTCTAACTTAGACTCTGCTCCACCCCTAGTTTCATCAATCAAAACAATAACATCTGCAAACAACATACACCTATCATCTTGGGTACTCCTAGTAAGTTGATCCATTACTAAAGCAAAAAGATAAGGGCTCAAAGCATATCCTTGATGTACCCATATTGTGATTAGAAATTTTCTAGTCTCTCCACCTATAGTCATAACGGTAGTCATTACTCCATCATACATATCCTTAATGACATCAATAGATCTACTAAATACACCCTTTTTTTTTTTTTATCTAAAATCCGCCATAGAACTTTCTTAGGTATCCTATCATATGTTTTCTTTAAGTCAATAAATACTATATGCAAATCCCTATTCTTTTCCCAAAACATTTCCATTAATTTTCTTAAAAAATATATAGCTTTTGTAGTAGATCTCCTAGGCATAAAACCAAATTTATTTTCTAAGGCCTTAGTTTCTAGTTTTTGTGGATATCTTGTAAAATATATCACTCAATCAGGTCCCTTGTATACAGATATTTTTGGGAAACAGTGCCGCTCCACCCGTTAAGTGAGCATTAGTGAAATTCTCGGGCTTGCGAGTTAGAGGCAGGGACGTAGGCACAGTTGGCCGATTCTCGATAACATATCGTGTGTGCACTGTTTATATTTCCATAATTTATATTCCTGCACGTGTATGTTATAGTGTGAATATGATTTAATTTTCGTATCTTACATTTATCTGCGTATTTGGGTTTATGTGTATATAGACAGACCCTAGGTTGAGTATTACTGTTGGATTGGCTAAATCTAGGAATAAATTTTAAATGCCCAATTCACCCCCCTCTTGGGAATACATCAAAGCTAACAGTCTTAATTTTTGTTCAACTATCATTTCTCATAGTTTCATTGTATGACTCATAAGTTTAATTTCACATAGTTATCACAATTTTGAATATCTCCTTTATTTTTGTATATAGGTATTTGTGCTTTTCCTCCATTCGTTTGACATTTTCTTAGTTTTTATAATTGTGTTAAATAAATTAGTTAACCATATAATTTTGTTATCACCTAAGCATTTTCAAATTTCAATTGGGATGTTATCTGGTCCTATAGCTTTTCTATTTTTCATTTTTTTAATGCAAACTTAACTTTGTTAAGTCTAATCTTACAAATAAATCTTGTTTGTCAATTCTAAGTTTAAGCCTTCTACTTGGTTCTCATTAAAAAGCTTACTAATGTAACTTTGCGATCTTTCTTTATGTCCTCGTCCTTAACCAAGACAATACCATTCTCAGTTTTTATACAATTTATTTTACGTAAGTATTTACTCTTTCTTTCTCTAGCTCTAGCAAGTTTAAATATATCTCTTGCTCATTCTTTTGTATCTAATCTAGCATAAAAATTATTAAATAATCTATGTTTAGCTTCACTAACAGCCTTTTTTGCATCTTTTCTTGCCTTTTTATACTTATCAAAGTTATCCATGTTTCTACATATTTGCCGTGTTCTATACCAAATTCTTTTTGTCTTTACGACTTTTTGTACATCTTGATCCTGCCACCAATTTTCTTTGCTATTTGAGAATCTTCTTCTTGATTCACCTTAAATTTCTTTTGATATCCTTTTAATAGAGCTAGCTATCCTATTCCAAATAGTGTTTGTGTCTACACCAGCCTTTATAATCCAATCATCATCTTTGATCATTTTGTTTTTAAACTTTATTATATTTTCTCCCTTTATGTTCTACTACCTTGTTCTCGTACACTGGTTTATTTTATCCTTTTTCTTCCATTTTTTAATACATATATCTAACACTAAAACTCTATGTTGTGTGGTTAAGCTTTCACTTGGGATAACTATACAATTCTTACATGATAAATGATCTACCCTCCCAGTCAAGGAAAAATCTATTTGACTTTTATTTTGTCCACTTTTGAAGGTTCTTTAGTGTTCTTCTCTCTTCTTAAAGCAAGTATTCATTATAATAAAATCATGTAACGTGGCGAAGTCTAAGATCATCTCCCTAGGCTCATTTTTTTCTCGATATCCATATCCTCCATGTATCCTCTCACAGCCTTTGTGATCCCTATTTCCTTCCAACGTGTTCATTCAGATCTACTCCTATGAATATTTTCTCAACTCTTGATATGCCTTGCATAATACTATCCATACCCATTTGTAATGCAGTTAGTACAACCCATTAATTTTGGACTAGATTTGAGTGGCCCATTAAAGTCCAAACATATGGTACATATAGTATGATTTCTGTTGATGTTATTAAATTATCATTTTATTGCTATATTCTTAAATGACACATTTAGATGGTGCAAACACAAATGTATGCGCACACCGGCAAACATGCACAAACATGCACATGCACATGCACTCGTGTGGCATGTCTGCATATGGGCATAGGTTCTTATGCTCACATATGCTCACCTGGATACACATATGCATGTACAGTTGCACACACATGCACCTAGGTGCTTGTGTGGGCATACATTTGCATCCACACTCACATACGTACTCATGAGTACATTCTTTCACAAAAAAAATGCACATCAAGCGTACGTGCACATACACGTATGCATGCATGTACATGCACCCGCTTGCCCACCCGCACTGGTACAAGCATGCATGCACACACTTATGAACATGCATGCACGCACATTAGCATATGCAATCCACACATGCAAAAGCGCACAAATGCATGCACGCACGCATGCACAAGTGCATGAATACACACACATTATACATGCACATGTACACACATATGAACATATGCACAAGGACCATTGTATGCTTAAATCTTCAAATGTTCCAAGTGTTAAATGGGTGTGCTGTGTAACCCATTACTGCTCAGTTTCAGATTGGTATAAATGGGCTACAACTTTTTTAACTGTCTTTTAAACTATGGGTTCAAACCCATTTATAATGGGTAGGTTTGGATAATATTTTGCCACCATTAGCTCTATGGAAACAATAATGACTCAAATACTTTTATTGAGTGTGCCTCATAAATACCCTCTGCTGTACGGAGGTAAAGTCAACCAAGACAAATTCACTAAAAATTCATGTGTGTAATACCTGCGATTGGCTAAAATTTGCTTGAATTTTTGCAGACTCATTTTGCACATGGAGTCTCTCTCCCTCTCTCTCTTTCTCTCTCTCTCTCTCTCTCTCTCTTCCTGAAATGAAACTATCAGTGGCAACAGTTTGAAGTGGCTAGGGAACATTCTTTAAACATGTAAAAATAAACTAGAAGTTTGTATTTTGGTATATCCAACCTTTTAGGATAGAATTGCTAGCTAGTGAGATGGGGAGCACATAGATTGCTACCTACCTGCTGAGATTATTGAGCTATACTTCCATTCTCAACCTTCCTAAATCCTAATGCATGCAGAAACTTCCTTGATTTTTTGAATGTGGTCTTGTCTTTTTAATTGGATTTGTATTAATTACAGATGCAACCTGATGGAAAATATTGAGAGCATTGCACATGAAATAAATGCAGAAAAGCTAAAATAGAGAATTCTTTTGGAATGTAATGTTGTTGTGTACTACCTTTTTGGTAAAAGAAAATCATGTAAGATTACTAGGTGGCTGTTTCAAAAATTATAAAAATAGAACAGAAATTAAAAACTGAAAAACTATAAACCTGTTTGCTCATATTCCTACAACTGGAAACAAAAGCTGAAAATCTTTTTGGTTGCCTAATTTCATTTTTCTGTGTTTTCCTGGATCATACAACTTATCATAATCACTAAAGGGCCCGTTGAAACTTGTAAATGTTTGGGAAAGGAAAGAAAATGTGAAGGAATCCACTTTTTTTATGTCTAGTTATGAAGGGAAGCGAGGATGATGTGTATATATATGAGTGTGTGTGCGCATATATATATCTATGTATATAACAAATCAATGAACAAAAAAATAATTTTAAACATTATTAACATTTGTTTTTCTTAATTTTCAATCATATTAGAACAAAAATTCATTTTAATAGTATTTGATGTTGTGGTAAAATGCAAGACAAAATCAATTTCCTTCTCATTTTCCTTTTCTTTCTTCAAAGAAATCCTTGACCCCAATGAAGCCTAAATAATTTGGGGATTCAATAATATCTTAGAACAAAAATGAGCGTGCATGTTTTTTTCATTAAAAATGTGTATACATGCATAATACATATGCATGCACACACATATAATATCAAAATTGTAATATATTACTTGAAATTCCAGTAAAAGAGTTGTGGCATTCCAAAACAAGAAAAAACAGGTCATGTTCATGAATACTTACAAATTGGCAAAAAAAGGTTGATACTTGAGATTAATGGTGAGAAGAAGTGGCGATGGTTGAGATTATTAGCGTTTCTGTGTGTGTGTGTGTGAGTGGACAATATCATTAATCCCTGTCAATCTTGTTGCCTATTTTTTGTAAACTCCTTTGTTCAGGGGTTGATGACATACTCATCTATGGTGTCTTTCCAGAAAAATTTTGAATCTCAGAGGGAAAGGGAGCCATGAACACGAGTTGTTGGAGCATTTACTGCCGAAACAGATTTCTAGGAAACTGTCTGTGATAACGCAATTCATCCTCCGCTGATACTGTGAAAGTTGTATTGTTTGCAGTGGTGCCTGCTCTCTCTCTGATTGATGGTTGAGCATTGGGCTTCCACGTTGGGGGGGAAGCCATCATTGGAGCCCCATGCAAGGTTCAGCAACAAATAGGCACCATCACTTGCCTCCTGAATGGAGGAAGCTGTAAAGAACCAGTGGAAATTAAATTTGTATTGTTGAGTGGTCTATGACTGTCCCAAGTGAGGGAGAGAGAGACCTTTAAGAAGAAATATGTGGAACCACCCCCCACCCCCCAAATTTAGACATAGGAAGAGGAACGACAACCCTGTGAAGCCAAGTGCAAGCCTGGTTGAAGTGGCAATCACAATTGCATTCTGGCCCTAGATTTTCTCCTCTTGTTTTCACTTGAAAAGCAAAGCAGACAGTGTGAGCACAAAAACACCATGGGGAAAGAACCACATATTATGGTTTTCAGAAGTTGCTGCAATGAGCCACATCTGTTTTAAATTCTGACTGCATGCAATGAAACAGAACAGATTGGCTGGACTTTTTTTTTTCAAACTACAACCAAGAAATAGAAACTAGAAAATAACACCCGCAACAATGCCGAGCACCCTCAGAAAATTGACCATGTTATACTGGTTAGAATGTTGAGCAAGCGGGGAAAAGTATGTTCAATGAATTAATGTAGTTGGAATGAAGGCATCAAGAACTTGAGACAGAAGTTAGGTGATACAAGAAAAGACAAGTGATTGCATGACTGATATAAATGAGGCGGAGGACACTAGGCATGGTTTTAAACAGCAGCCACGGCCATCCATTACATAATGGCCTGTTATGTAACACTGTTACGTAGCAATTTTTGGGTTCCTGTCCATTACACCCTGCTAAATTGGTGGGAAGAAAATTCACAGCTGTAATGGCTGTTATGGACTGCTACTGTAATGTAATGGTTGCTTTGACCTTTACATAATCGTACATGACTCTTATGGAAATATACATTTTTTTATTTGTTACTCTTCTTTTAATCTTTTTTCCCTTTCTTAAATCATTCTCATTAAGATGAGTGGAGAAGATTATAATGACTAATGAAGATGATTATGCTACAATAATTATTTATTTTTATTAATTATCATGAGAGATGCATTAATTAACAATTTGATATGAACTCTATTTCGTTTAAAAAATATTTATTTTAATAATATTAGTAATTTGATATTTCTTTTTTTCTATGTTTTTCAACTTCAACCTTCTTTTCTTTCTAGTGTTTATTTTAATAATATTAGTAATTTAATATATATATGTATATATATTTTAAAATCAATGTCTACGCCTTACATTTTCCATGCTGCATGTTTTTTTGTTGTTGGGCATGTCAGCTATTTTTCTTACTGTAATGTAGTCGCTTCATTTACTACAAGATAATGCTTTCTATGTGTAGCTTTCACTTGGATCATGCTGCATCCCTTCCATATTTCTTGGAGAAGGTTCGTTCTTTTCTTTATGAATGCTTATATGGTTATTTCATGTTGTTTTCTTCCTCTAAATCATTTGGCTTGTTTACAGACCACATTTAGAGGCCGAGTTTTTATGACTCATGCAACGAAGGCAATCTACAAGTTGCTTTTGTCTGATTATATAAAAGTAAGCAAGGTTTCAGTTGAAGACATGTTGTACGACGAGCAAGACATTCTTCGGTCCATGGAAAAAATTGAGGTGGGTGGGTCAACGTTGTGTGGATGTGTATTTTGTAATTGATGCATGTTTTAGTCTCCTTATCTAAGCTTCCAAATTCATTTCCACTTAGTGGATGGGCTTTAAATTTATAAATGATGCACCTTTTGAAATGGATTGGTGCAAGTAAACTTTATAGTGATGTAGTCAACATGAAGACTCAATTTTTTTTACCTATGATATTTTTATTGGGTTAATAGATATAATATTTTAGGTTATTCTATTTAGGAAATTTATATTAAAATTAGGTGTCTAAATTCTTATTTCCAAACATTGTAATCCTATAAAAATTCTACTACTTACTAGTTTAATTTGGAGTTGAATTGAAATTATTTTATGTTGAATGTTGCATAAAGTGGTATCATAATAAACTTTGATTCAACACAGGTCATTATTTTTTGATGAGGTTTTTGATTTTCACTCGAGTCACCACTTTGATAGGGTTGTTTGCATCTTTCAACTTAAACTTATAGGGTTCATGATTTTAACTTAAGTTGCCTTGTGCCAACGCCATCTTTGTCGTCATCTTTGCCACTGACCATGGTTACCCTTTTCTAGTTACCCCACTTGACCCTTTTCATTCACAGTCATAGACATTAGGAAAAAAATAAATAATAATTTCGCTAGGTTAAAAGGAAGAAGAAGACAGACATGTTATTGTCATTCATTAAAGCTCATCATCAACAACTGTCGTGCTGATAACTGCTTTGTTCGCTGTTCATTATCCTTACAACTTTGAGGACCTCAATTTAGAACTCCATTGCTCCATTGTGTCAACTCTCACTATGGTCCATTTGTTGTATCAGCTTTCACTCACTAGAAAGTGGGCTCAAATTCACTCCGCTGGTGACTGAACTTCATTGGAACATTATTGTCAATAGTGGGCCTCATCGTTCACATTGTGTTGCTATCAGACGTCAATGCCAACAAGACTCAATCTCTCCTCAACCAAGCATTGAGCCTCGCTTCACTTTGTGTTCCCACATGACTAACAAAAGCACAAAAGAAGGATATTTATTGCCCTAATCCAAGCTCGCTCCACTTGATTCGACTTGAATTGTTCTAGTCAAAGCAGACTAAACTAGGCTTATTGAATCAGACTAATCCAATTGCTGATAAAGTAGCTCACTTATACAAGTGGAAGGAAAGGCTAGGAGAATAATAGGTATGATATTATTTGTGTTGAGGGCCTTGCATCTACCTGGTGGCGTAGTCTTAGTGTCAAATATCAAATTTTGGAGGCAAAAAATCATTCAAATCAATTGAGATTTATGATCAAGAGATGTATTTTCATGTTGCATGCACTGATTTAGCATGAAAGAGATGTTGACACATGCACACTTGAATTTGACAAGTTGGCTGCTTGTTCTTTTGATGAAGATGAACAATGTTTTGTTTTTTTTTTTTTTTTTGAGAGATGCCTGTATGAAGCCCCCATAAAGCAAGGTTCATAACCCTATACCCAACCACCCTGGTAAACCAAACAGCTAGTGCCCACAGGCAAACAACACCATAAATGGCAACAAATATCACAAGCACCACAGTGCTCACAAGGGGATTATCTCCACACAGGAGAACGGGGAGGTGAGCCACTGGGCCAAAGGCCTGGTTCAAGATGAACAATGTATTTTTTGGTACGCTAAGGGATTTCACCATAGATTACGCATTGAACTATAATTCTACGACTTAAACTTTGGGGCCGTTTGGTATCATCGTCGAAGGTTATGAAAATGAAAGCCAGAAACCAAAACTAAAACATGGAAACGAAAACTAAAAACCGAAAATTGGTAACCTTGTTTGGTTAAATTTCCAAAATTAAAATAAATTGAAAACTTGATTGAACAAATGCTCATTTTTGCTCTTGAATGAAAGAAGGATTAAAAAATCTGATTAAAACAATAAAAATACAAAAGAATACAAATTAAAAAAAATTGTTATAATGAAAATGGAAATTATTTTAATTATTTTACTTTATTATTATATTTCAAAACTCCCTTTTTAGCTCTAAGGGCCATATCCAAGCGAAGTTTGAAATTTTGAGTTGCCTAGTAAATTGCACCTGTTCCAGTAGATATTTTGAACAGGTTGTGGCAGACAATGTGAGACGTGTGAATCAGGTTCTACAGCATGTAAATTTAGCTTAATTGGAGCACCATATTCAATTAAATTATAAATTTCAGGAATTTTTTTACTCTTATTTCTCAACCAACCTGATCTTCCCTCAACCACACCCCCCCCCCCCCCCCCCAAAAAAAAAAAAGAAAACGTGAAAAATCGTGGGTTCCTAAATCCCGTATAATTAAGATATCTAATATTATGAAAATTTTAGTGAGTGGTTCACAAAAAATTTGCAATGGGAGCATTATGGTGACAACTGACAAGAGAGGCAATAAAACCAAGGGAAGCAGTAGAAAAGGAAACATTACCTTTTCAAATCCTTTCAGATACGAATACTAGAACTTTGACACACTTATGTTTGATCAAGGGTGAGAACAATCCAAATGTGTCACCTTTTTCTTCACTAGATGAGTATTCCTTGCTTTAATTAAGGTAGAAGTGTTTTGAAGAGATGTATATCTTAAGAATATCTATTAAAGGGAAAATTTTATGAAATAACTATATGGCTAGCTATTTTCTCTAGCACAAAATTCTACTGCAGTTAAGAAATGTACTAAGAAAAGGAGTGCAGCTAAAAGAGGATATTCAGGTGACTTGGTAAAATTAAACGAGGTAAAACAGCAAAAGATTTCATTCTAAAAAAAAAGGAGGTGGTGCTTGTAAATTTGATGATGAGGGAAAATCTTTTAAAATTGTTTCCTCACATGTAGAGTGCTAATGATCTGCTTCAAGTTGACAGGTATTCCCATCTCCCCACCTCGGCAAAAAAGCTGATGCGAAGATGGGTGGCTTTGTGGTTTGTTTGAGTTGAATATATCACACCCTTAATTTCACCTCATATATGGCTTTTTAAATACTCCATGTTAGTTTTAAGCTCAGTCAATTGAGCTAAAAAACATGCTCTTTTATTAATCAGTGTTAGGTCGAATGTTTTATTTTGAGGTTATTATTTTTATATGAGCATTGCGACAAATAATTTCTTTTATTCTGACAAATTATTTTGTCCCACACCATGCTCTTTTTTGCCTCAATATCAAGGCTTAACTTATAGATTCTTAGATGCTGCAATTGTGGGGCATGATCCTGATAGTTTGGCAGTCTAAAATTGCATTCATCATGCAACTTAATTGTCTAATTTTTGGAGTCTTGTTCAATTGTCTTCTAACCACATGCCAATCATCTCTGCAGGTTGTTGACTTCCATCAGACTGTAGAGGTAGGTGGTATACGCTTTTGGTGCTACACTGCTGGTCATGTCCTTGGTGCTGCAATGTTCATGGTTGACATTGCTGGTGTGCGAGTTCTCTATACAGGAGACTATTCACGGGAAGAAGACCGTCATCTCCGTGCTGCTGAGATCCCTCAATTTTCTCCTGACATTTGTATAATTGAATCCACTTATGGTGTGCGACTCCATCAGCCCCGGCATGTGCGAGAGAAGCGCTTCACGGATGTCATCCACTCTACCATTTCCCAAGGAGGTCGTGTCCTGATTCCAGCATTTGCCCTTGGCCGTGCCCAAGAACTACTACTTATCCTTGATGAGTACTGGTCAAACCATCCTGAGCTCCATGACATCCCTATATATTATGCTTCCCCACTTGCAAAAAGGTGCATGGCTGTTTACCAAACCTACATCAATTCCATGAATGACAGGATCCGCAGCCAGTTTGTGAACTCAAACCCATTTGACTTCAAGTACATTTTGCCATTAAAGAGCATTGAAAATTTTGTTGATGTAGGTCCCTCTGTGGTAATGGCTAGCCCGGGTGGGCTTCAGAGCGGGCTTTCACGACAGCTCTTTGATATGTGGTGCTCTGATAAGAAAAATGCTTGTGTATTACCTGGGTATGTTGTGGAAGGGACAATGGCAAAAACCATTACTTCTGAACCCAAAGAAGTCACTCTTGTGAACGGTCTATCTGCTCCTCTCGAGATGCAGGTCCATTACATTTCCTTCTCAGCTCATGCAGATTTTTCGCAGACAAGTACTTTCTTGAAAGAGTTATTGCCTCCCAACATAATTCTTGTTCATGGAGAAGCTAATGAGATGGGGAGGCTCAAACAGAAGCTTATATCCCAGTTTGCAGACAGCAATACGAAAATTATTTCTCCAAAGAACTGCCAGTCTGTTGAAATGTATTTCAACTCTGAGAAAATGGCAAAAACTATTGGAAAGCTGGCTGAAAAGACCCCAGAAGCTGGTGAAACTGTTAGCGGTTTACTTGTAAAGAAAGGGTTCACTTATCAGATAATGGCACCTGATGATCTCCATGTCTTCTCACAGCTGTCCACAGCAATTGTGACTCAGAGGATTACGATTCCTTACTCTGGTGCCTTTGGGGTGATAAAATACAGGCTCAAGCAAATGTATGAAAGTGTCGAATCTGCTGTGGATGAAGAGTCTGGTGTCCCAACTTTGCATGTGCACGACCGAGTAACTGTGAAGCAGGAGTCAGAGAAGTGTATTTCGCTGCATTGGATGTCGGATCCCGTTAGTGACATGGTTTCGGACTCCGTTGTTGCTCTGGTTTTAAATATCAACAGGGAGATGCCCAAGATTGTAGTTGAGTCGGAGGCCATTAAAACTGAAGAAGAAAACGAGAAAAAAGTTGAGAAGGTTATTCATGCTCTTCTAGTCTCTCTATTTGGAGATGTGAAGTTTGGAGAGAATGGGAAACTGGTTATAAGTGTCGATGGGAATGTGGCCCATCTTAATGCACAGAGCGGAGATGTTGAGAGCGAAAATGATGGTCTTAAGGAGAGGGTGAAGATGGCATTCCGACGAATCCAAAGTGCTGTGAGGTCAATCCCACTCTCTGCATCTTAGCCCCTTCCATTAGCTTGTATGGTAACTCACCTCCCTTCCCATTCCCCCACCTTTTTTGTAGCTGCTCCTCTCTCCTCTTTTTGTAAGAATTATGCACTTTGAGGATAACAGATGTGTTCATGTTGCTGTTACATGTTTTACTGGTTGATTACGTTTGTTATCTGATGCTTAATTAGTTATACCAATGAAGTATTTTTGCTTATTATTCTCTAACAATTATTAGTAACCATGTAAAACCAATCCAGTACATCATACTTTTTCCCAAAACTGCTAATTTTGTTTTACTTGCTTTAGTTGTGTAGTAATCTAAGATGAATCAAGGATTACTATTTTAGGCAGAAAAAGAAGCTTAAGAGCGGGGTAAAGAAAGAAGATAAGAAGAGTAAGATACACTTTTGATGCTTTTATTTTTTTTTTAAAGTTCTAAATAAGTAATATCTTGTTAACAATTGTTTGGAAATGATTTGATTGATGATGCACACCATTTATTCCAAAAATGTTTTTAGTGTAAAATTTTTGCAGACGTGATGGGGAAAAACAACATTTGGATTTCCATAGACCCAAACATGTATTTGCATATTTACAGATGGATTAGTGAAGTAACTTATGTGACTTGCAATTTATATACTTAATTATTTTGTAATTAAATTAAACTACACCCAAACACCAAAACCTATTTCCACGGTAGTCTTCATGTGACAAATTTTATAGTGCTCATAATACCCTTAAAAGCATATATATCTTTTTAAAAATTAATCCGTACAGTGTCCTAAGAATTTGAACAGTCTCTACCATTTGGTTTGCGGTATTTGCCACCTCTGCTACATTGATTATCTTCATAGCTCTCTTGTGACCAAAAGAAAAATGCAACAGCTGTGCTGTAATGGCTATGTTCCTAACTCTTCTCCTTCCCCTTCGATTCCTCATCTCTTGTATTTGGTCGTGTTGATTTCATTTGAAGTCTCTTTCTCTCCCTCGTGTAATAACCTCCAGCAGAGACAATCCTAAATTACAGCAACAATCAGAAACCAGAAGAAGTGGTTCTCTGGCATCAGGCTTTTCAACTGCAGGAATGGCTAGATTGGTTGGGATCCATGGCCTGCAGAGAAAACATATCTTGATGAAACAGGTTTCTCTCTCTCTCTGCAAAAAATTGTTAATACTGAATTGTCTATTGTTAATACTTTTCTAATACTCTATGTTAGTTAATAATTTGTTAAATCGAAGAAAATAAATCAATAAGTCCCAAATCTTTTATAAAATTTTATACATTCTGCTGCCCCTGCTTAAAGAGAAGCACCATGTTGTTATAATAACTGGATTCAACTTTATACAGATGTAACAGATCTATTCAAAATTAGTGCTGAAGCCCTTAAATATTTTAGGTAGCTTGAGGCATGGGTCTGTGATGTAGTACAAGAGGCAAGACCTTGGGAAGATCCTTGTTGGAGAATAATTAAGAAGAATTGGGTCAAAGGATTATTGGGTTTAGTTAATAGTTTATTTTGTGTTTAGCTTAATTATTATAATATTATGTGTATTTGGGGGCTTGTTTGTATTTGTGTATTCTAGGTGCATGTTTGTAACGTAGTGAAGTGTTCGGGGTATTTGTGTAGTTTTATGTGAAGAGGGTTTCTTATAAATAGTGTGTTAAAGCCATGCTGTAGTCAGTTGTTGAAGAATTTGAATCGAGTTGAAGTGTTGAACATGGTTTTCCACCTTGTATCTCCTCTCTCCCCCTTCCCTTTCCTTGCCCTCTTCAATTTCTTCTTATCTCTCCCATGGCTGCAGATCCTTGATGCTGCTCCTGCATTATTTGGTATTGCGTGTTAAGAAGAATTTGGTCAGGGGGTTGCTGGGTTTAATTAGTATTTTATTATGTCTTTTGTTTAATTAGTATAGTATTATGTGTATTTGGGAGCTTGTTTGTAATATTTGTGTATTCTAGGGGTATATTTGTAATTTCATGTTGTTTTACGGGTATATGTGCAATTTCAAGTGTTAGAGGCTTTTGTATAAATATTGTGTGAAAGGCATGTGTAGGTTGTTGGATTTGAATTTGAAGTGAACGTGAGTTTTCGCCCTTGTGTTTCCTCACTCCTCTCTGCTCTTTCCTTCTCTTCAATTTCTTCTATTTCCTCCCCTTGGCTGCAGATCCTTGATGCTTCCCCTGCATCATTTGGTATTAAAGATTTAGAGCCGAAAATCGATCTCCATTCTTCCATTTGAATTCCTCCATTTCCCCTTTCAGTCTTCTTCTTCCCCTCTTCAACTCTTCTTCTTTCTTTCTCTGTTCTGATATCCTGTTCTGTCCCTAATTCCCCTATGGTACAGCAGCACTCTGCTCTCTTTCTTCTTCTCTGTTTCTCTTCTCCTTCTCTTCCCTTCCCCTCTTATTTCTAATTCTGTCCCATAACTGTCTCTCTTTGTTTTATGATATGTTAGGATTCTCAAATCAATTGGGATTTCTAATTTATATGATTCCCAAATCAATTAGGATTCTATTTAATGTTAGGATTATTTAATGTTTGTTAGTTAGGATTCCCAAATCAATTGGGATTTCTAATTAATACGAGTCCTAAATCAATTGGGATTTTTAATTAATACGAGTCCTAAATCAATTAGGATTCTATTTAATGTTAGGATTATTTAATGTTTGTTAGGATTCCCAAATCAGTTAGGATTCAAGGGGATATTTTACAGTCCTCATAGGAGTTAGTTTCTCTACCCTATATATATGTGACCCTTATGGGGCTTTTGGCATTCAAGCTAGCAATGAAGTGATAACATAATTCATAACCTTTGGCTAATTTGGAGGCAGATCCCCTCAAAGTGATCAAACCCTATTTTTCATCCTTTAAATTTCCCAAAAATCTCCACGATAAAACCCTAGGGTCTTATCATTTGGTATTAGAGATGGTGTTGTTGTGGATGTCGTTAACCTGCCAACGAAAGCAAGATCTTGGAATTCTTGATCTTCACTCATATGCAATGGCCTCAGAAAATTCAACAGTGCCCAGATGGAAGCTAGGCTAAAGGCTGAACTAAGCAATATGTTAAGTTTCAATTTGAAGAGATCTATGCATCGCTCTCTAAACTACTCAGTATATCTTCCAATAAAAGAGAGAGAAGATGATGTCTCTACATTAGCTAATTGTAGGGAGCAGCCTTACATGCATGAAGGAGGTTACCAAGGAGAGCATGATCATGGTCCTTCTCGTATGAAGGTGTAATTTCCTCGATGGGACAGTGATGACTCTATTGATTGGTTTTCTAGAGCCGGAAAATATCTAAAGTTGTGATTGCTTCTGTTAGTCTGGATGGCGATGCTATTTAATGGTATGACTGGTTTGAAGTTTGTTATGGAGTGCCTTCATGGACAGAATTTGTTTCTGGATTACTTGTTTGGTTTGTGCCCACTGGATATGAAAATATAGAGGAGAGCTTGCTAAAATACTCCAAACTAGCACTGTCTTGGAGTATTAGACACGATTTGAGTGGCTATCAAACAAGACTAAAGATTGGAATGAAAGCCAACTTGAGGTCAAAGTGCGTCAAGCACGAACTATGACTGCTGCAATTTCCTTTGCATGGTTAGAAGAAGAAAATTTGGGAGAAGAACGACGTTGCTCTAACATAACCATTAGCAAGCAAAATGATTATCAAACCATCTGCTCCTCATAATCCTCCTGCCAAATGATTGACTTAAGAGGAACTTAAAGAGCGAACAACAAAAGGACTATGCTGACATTGTGATGAAAAATGGCATAGAGGGCACCATTGCAAAAAAGGACAACTCTTGATGATTGAACCAATGGAGGGGCTAGAAAAGGTTGAGGATGAACCCCCCCCCCCCCCCGCCCCCCCTAATTCAAATTATGAAGGTATGATATCTGATGATAATGATGAATCTATCACTTGTTTAGTTCATGCTTTGGTTGGTTATGCTAATCCTCAAACCATGAAAATTAATGGTTTCCTAAAACACCAACCCGTTACTATCTTAATTGATATGGGTAGCACTAATAATTTCATGGGCACTAAAATTGCTAAACCAGTAGCTTATCCTGTGGAGCAATGTGAAAAGTTTGATGTAAGGGTTGCAGATGGAAAGACCATGACATATCAAAGCAAGTGTATGGAGGTTAGACTTACTATGAAAAATCCTGGGTTGTATGTTGACTTCTTTCTGCTGCCGCTAGAAAATCATGAAGCGGTTTTGGGTATTGAATGGTTACGGACTTTAGGTGATATATCTTGGAGTTTCTATAAACTGGTTATGAAGCTGATTGTGAATGGCCAGAGGGTGACTCTTCAAACGTTGTGGTTGCGTCACTACAATTTCAAGACATCATATGGAGAAGCTCCTGAAAAAGCAGTGATGTGGCTGCCCGGACAACTTTTAGCATCAAAGGAGTTACAACATCAATCTGGGCAGGATGAAGGACTAGAATTTGTTATTTCAGAATTTTCTGACTTATTTGAGGAGCCACAGGTATGGTCACCTCAGCGAATGCATGATCACCACATTCCTCTGTTGCTTGATCATTTAGGTCATTTGTGAACTGTACTCACCGCTGTTCGTGAGCATCATCTGTTTGTGAAGAAATCTAAATGTAGTTTTGCTCAACTGCATGTGGAATACCTTGTGCATATTGTTTCCCAAGAAAGTGTTTGTTGACCCTTCTAAAATTCAAGTTATTTCACATGCAAATTGTTCTCCTTCAGCCTATCAAACACCTTTCTTAGATGCTCTTTATCTTCCTCTAGAGTGGTACTGTAGAGAACAATATCATCTAGGTATGCCACGACAAACTTGTTGAGATACTCATGAAATACTTAGTTCATCAAGGCGTAAAATGTCGCTGGTGCATTTGTGAATCCAAATGGCATCAACCAGAATTAATATACCCCATACTGTGTCACATAGGTTGTCTTCGCTACATCCCCATCTGCTATCCTTTTTTGATAGTAGTCAAACCACAAGTCAAGTTTGGTGAAGTACATTGCATGACTTAGCTGATCAACAAATCAACAATCAGTGGAATAAGGTATTGTTGCACACAATCACCTTGTTGAGTGTGTGGCAGTCCATACACATTCGCATGCTCCCATTATGTTTCCTCTCAAACAACACTCATGCTCCGAAAAGTGCTTTGGAAGGACATATATAGCCCATGGTTTTAAATCGCGGTAGCGGGTAGCGTAACGTAACGGTAACGGGTGTAACGGGAAGCAGGAGTAGCGGATGTTACATAACGGGAAGCGGGTGTAACGGCCGTGAATTTTTTTGAAGCACGCACAACCTTGTGCATATTAGCATACTTGCATGTTTTAAACTTTTAGCCATTCTTAGAAAGGGTTTTAGTGTATTTTGGACCCTTTAGTTCGAGTAACTAAGTTATTTGGTAAGGGCAACAAATTTACATTTATTTTAAACCATCATTGATAGAAAATTACGTGTGTGTGCATATTTATACTTCTCATTGTTCTTATCTGTGATAAATTCTTATGTGTGCTAAATGAATTAATAAAATAAAATACATTATACACTTCATTAATCTATTAGACGCATAAGACATACGAATAATATAAATATAAAATAGCTAGAAAAGAAAGAAGGTTGAAGTTGAAAAATAAAGAACATAAATATCACATTACTAATATTATAAAAAAAAAAAAAATTTCCTAACAAGTTAGTATTTTGAAATTGTTAATTAATGCATCTATTGTGAGTATTTAAAGAAATAGTAAATTTTGCATCATTGTCATCCTCATTATAATCTTTTCCCCCTCTTGCAACTTGGTATATTGAGAATGATATATGAAAGAGAGAGAAGGTGAGAAGAAAAAGTAAAAAATAAAATATTTTTTTGGTGTAACAGTCCTGTAGCGGTTACGTAATGGCCGTAGCGGCCTTTACGTAACGGTCGCGGTCCGTAACGGCCTCTACGGCCGTGATTTTTCTTCCCACTGATTTCGCGGTGTGTAACGGTATCGGTAACCCAAAAAACGTTTACGTAACGGCATTACGTAATGGTCGCGGCCTTTATTTAAAACCATGATATAGCCCACTTCCAATAACTCATCAAGTTGTTTCCTTAACTTTTCCAATTTTGAAGGGGCCATATGATATAACCCTTTAGCAGGCAACTTCACCTTTGGTAAAAACGAACTCATGCTTCGCACCTTGTCATGGAGGCAAGTTGTGAAGTAGCTTGTACATCACAACCTTTTGCTCATCCAAAACAGCTTGGATGGTAGTAGGCACCTGATTTTGGTCTATGTTTTCAAGTTTCAACTACCACCAACATGGTAAGATATATTTGTTCACCCCTCTTCAATCCTTTCTTGAGTTGCATGATAGAAAGAAACTTTTGATAATCTCCTTTCTTTGCAATGACTTGCATCATGCAAGATTGGTCTTCCATCAGACATAGGGAACTAGCAAATGGGATCGACACTGCCTTAGTCTTCCTTAAGAATTCCAATCCAAGAATCACTTGGAAATCATCGAATGGTACAACTATGAAATTTGCATGTTTTGTCACTGTCAAAGCTTCATAGTCACTTAGTTGGCTACTTCCATGGTAGGTTGAGTTGCAGATTTAGCCAATGTTGTGTCTTTAATTCTTCTCTAAGGAAAAGTTGAGTCTTTGCGGTTGTCCTTAATTCTTCAATAAGGATAAGTTGAGCCTCTGCAGTTTTCCCTGCGAAATAAAATTATGGGTAGCCTCGGTATCAACCTTAGTACGGGTGCTTTTCCTATTGACCCGTCAATCGACAAACATCTACTCTCTAGCTGGGGTAATTTTTTTTCTCTTTTGGCTGCCTGTCCAATGTCTTTACTAACTGCATTGCACCCATTCTTGAGGTTTCCTCCTCATTCTCATCATCTTGTTGTGGCCCCCGCCACAATGGAAGCTCGTAAGGCATTGAGTAATGACTTTTGAGTACACTTAGCAACTTTGTGAGGGTCTCGACATAAGAAGCATGTCACCTTAGCCTTACTATTGGGCGTGTTTAATGACGGAGATGAAGAAACTTCTTCTGAAGTTGATGCCCTGGTGTTGGCTCTCTTACTTTTGGGTTTGCCTTTCTTGAACAACTTTCTTCTGTTTCCACCCCCGCCACTCTCTTTGGATGTTGTGGAACTCTCTTTAGTATAGTCAATCAAGTGGTTTGTGGTAGTCTATGCAGTAGGCAAGTCTAGAACTCTTTGTTGATGAAGTTTTGTCCTTGCCCACAGTTTCAAGCCCCCAAGAAAATAGAACAACTTGTCTTTCTTTGACATGTCTTGAAATCCAACATCAAAGTGGAAAACTATTTCACAGTTCCTGATTGAACCATTGTTTTTAAGGTCTCTCAGTTTACATCAAACATCATACTTAAACATTCTCGGGAAAGAATTGGGCCTTGAGCGCTCTCTTCAAGTTTGTTCAACAATTAACCACAAAATGTCCATTCTTAATTTCATCGTACTTGGTATGCCACCACAACTTAGCATCGCCAACCAAGTACATTGTTGTAGTGGTTACTTTCACTTGCTCTGAGTCGGTTCTCATTATGTGAAA
This sequence comes from Malania oleifera, assembly GCF_029873635.1. NCBI lineage: Eukaryota > Viridiplantae > Streptophyta > Magnoliopsida > Santalales > Ximeniaceae > Malania > Malania oleifera. The sequence continues at coordinate 89,114,741 of NC_080421.1, forward strand.
GTACTGGTCCATGTCAAATAGTTCTTCAACTCCTTAGCATCATGAACAACCCCAAATGTTTTGGGTTACCTGTAGCAAGAATCATCAAGTTCATGGCAATTAGCTCTGCCATTTGAGCCTATAAAGTTTGCATCATATGCTGGAGGTCCTCTGACATCTCTATCATGGAACTTTGTTAATGTTTTTTTGACCCCTCCAAAGCATCAATACGTTCAACTAGTTTGACCATCTCTATGGCCACATAGTTGGTTGTATCGGCCAGTGTGTCTAGTGCTTCAATTCTATCATCTCTTATCGCTGCTTAACACAATCTGGCAACGAGGGCAACTGAATTCACATAGCAAGTAGCTAAGCTCTGATACCAATTGTCACAGGCCAAATATTTTACACCGCAGTTAACCATAATAGCACATTCACAACAGTGGAATGTAAAGTAAGCAGAAGCAACAAGAAATCCATGAAAACAAATGGCAAGCAAACAATAAACATTGAAGTAACGTAATTCATTAACAAATGCTAACGAATGCTAATGCGTTTTACAAGATTGACGAACACTCGCCCTCTCCTAAGGAGCTTTATATGCTATTTTAGCTTTGACACTAGGAACCATCAAATTGTCTGAGTCGTCATACTCCACTTTATACTAAGGCTTACACATTCAAAGCATAGAACCTATATTACTATTTGCATGATGGTAAACCATCGGTCTCATCCCATGCACACTAGGCAAGCTGTCAAAGGCAAGCACAATGCCCTTAACAAGCTTGGCTCATGACATCTCCCCATGGCTGTAGATCTTTGATGCTGCCCCTGTTGTCTGTATGATTGAAAAATTATGCAACCATTCTTTGTTGCATTTTGAGTTTATGGAATTTTTTGATAGCTTTTGCAGAAAAGGTTCCACTAATATTATTGCTAATCCTGACTAAGTTCTTTTGATTGTGTTATTATTATACAGTAATGAACATGCTTAGGAAATAATGACCTCCTTGTGTAGATGCATTATTTTGACCTTGAATTTAGTGATTGAACTTATATTCATTTAATTAAATCGTATTGTACTATCAAGCACAAGACCCAACGATTCCTTAATGGAAGCTACCCTTATGTCCCACGAGACTCTTGGGCGCCTCAAAAGAAGGGAGAACCACCCAATCTCTACTCCTAAAGTCTCAAATACTTCTGAAGAGAAAAGGGTCTACTTCCCTTTACATTCATTACAAAATAAACCAAGTCTAAGCTTAGTTTCCTGCAAAAACAGGATGTCAGGATTAACCTTACTAACTAATTTTTTCACCACTCTCCTCTTGCCTCCTTCCCTAACCCCCTAATATTCCAAGAAAGAAGCACACTACCTTGAACCCTCGAGGGCCTACCTCCTTTGTCATAGTTAATCAAGTGCACTAACCTATCCCACTCCCTGATCTGTTTCTTAGCTTTTTCCCATCCCTAGTCATCCCAGCCCTCAACCTAACTTTATATGCACAAAGGTTTACCTCAGCCAGATCCAACTCATCAAGGTGGTTCTGAGCAGTCTAGCTATTCCTTTCGTCATCTAAAAAGTCCATGGTTTTGGAAGACCGATAATCTGTTGACTCCCTATGGCACTACAGTGACTCGAAAATTGTATAAGGTGATATCAGAACTGGGGTCATTGCCCAGATCTTTGCCCCCAAAAATGGTATGGATTACATCATTTTATGGTTCTAGTATGCCCTCCTTGTGAAACTTCTTTTTCGATGAATTACTGTTTGAGCTTGTGCAGTCAGTGATAGTAGGGTGGGGGGATTTCAATGTTATTTGCAGCTTTAGGGACAAACTAGGGGGGTCGAGGATCTCTAGCAGTGGAAGGAGGTTCGTTTCTTTATTTGGGATTGTGGTCTTTGGGACATTCAGAAATGGCAGCTTTACCTGAATGCCATCTGGAGATAAACAGGCGTCCTCTTGTGCTGACGGATTCCTCTTCACCAATGTGTGGGAAGACACTTATCCACACGCAATGCAGGAGACCCTTGCAAGGCCTGCTTCAGACCATTTTCTTCTGCTTTTAGGTTCTAACCCAGTGCAGTGGGGTCCCACCCCTTTTTGTTTTGAGCTCATGTGTTTGACACACTGACGTAGGACAAAAGCCGGACCAGGGGAAAACTCTTGTTGGAAAATAATTAAGAAGAATTGAATCAAGGGATTGTTGGGTTTAGTAAATAATTTATTGTTGTTTAGTTTAGTTTGTATAGGATTATGCGTATTTGGGGGCTTGTTTGTATTGTTTGTGTATTTGTGCTTTTAGTTTGATGTAGGTTTTAGGGATATGTGTGCAATATCTTGTGTTATTGGCTTTCTTATAAATAGTGTGTGAAAGCCATGTAGAACGTTGGTTGTTAATGAATTTGAATTGAGATGTGATGTGAACCTGTGGTCCATGCCCACCCCTTCCACCACACACGTGGGTATCTCTCCTTTGTTCTTTTCCTTCTTCCTCTTCCTCTTCCCCTCCCCTCTCCTCCATCTCTCCTAATTATGTGTTGGCTATAGTTCTATGATGCTTTCCTGCATCATTTGGTATAAGAGTCCAGAATTGGCCTCTGTCTTCAATTTCAGTCCCACATTTTCCCTTCTTGACCTTCTCTTCTTTCCAATTCTCTTTTTTTCTCTTACTAGTTCTGATTTCTGCAGAATTCTCAAGAGAACTTTTCTTCCTTTCCTACTCTTTCTACTTCCCTTTTTCTTCCTTCTATGCCCCTCCAAATTTCTCACTGTGCAGTACCTATACTGCTGTTCTATTCTGTTATGCTTCTGTAGCTTCTGCCTTGCTGTCTTCTTCTCTTCTCCGTTCTATACCCCTCCCTATTTATCCGTACTCATTGCTGTTTATCAGAAATTTTATCACTGCTGCCCTGTTCTTTTCCAAAAAAACCATGAAATTATAATCGCTGTCCTCTAATTTGAACACCACTTTCCAAGTGTCATTTCATGACATTGCCATCACCAAACAAAACAAAAACCCTCGAAAGGCCCTCCCCCAAAATTTCACCACCTTTTGGCCAGCTGTGTAGCCTCACCATACTCTGGATAAAAGTCCCTCAGCTGTTGCCCCTCTGGAATTCTTAAGTTCTTGGGATTATTTCTGTAAACTGCCACCACCACTGGATTAAGTACCCTCAACATTCCAATTTTGTGAGAAATTGCTCCATCTGTGAGATTTTGATTTTGTTCATTGATATTTCAATCCGCAACATGATATTTTGTTTGGGGGCATGATATTTTACAAGCGTGATAATTTGATAAGAAAAGCTAGAAAGTGCCACTGCTAGCATCAAGAATCAGGATTTGTTGCTGCATTTTGTGAATTTGCTAAGTGTATTTGTTTCATTTTTGTACAATACTCAAGATAAAAGTTGAATTTAAGATAGTTCTTAAAAATTGGGAGTCAAATTTTTGGTTCTACTTGATTAGATTGATAATTCTGGGCAAATTGTGATAAGGACTTTTGGTGATGTATAGTTATAGCATAGCAACATGGTGACAAGTTATTGGAAAAAGGAATGTCATTTTTGGTACTTCGGGCACAATTTCAAGCTTTTTCATTCCTTTCTTAGCTGTTCACAAAATGTTAGCACAATCATCATTGATGGAAGATTTCTTGTTGAATGTGGTTTCCATAGATGATGTCACTTATATTCAACTTCATTTGGAACCTCATCCAGAGTCTTATGGGATATCTTGGGTTAATAACTTTGCATGTTCGTGAAAGACGTTTAGTTCCTACCTCAATGGGTGATTGTTTTGATAATGCTTGGTATGATATCTGTTGGCCCTAGAGTCGAGTCTAAAGGGGGGGGGGGGTGAAGAGGCTCTTTTGCGTATTTTCACTTTTCTCTACAAAATAATAAGACTTCGCAAGATACAAGCAATTATATCACACTCTATAGAATATAAATCATGCACAAGACGAAAATAAAAGAGTCGGGAAGAAAAGCTTGACAAACGATATTAACGTGGTTCAGCCCTTTGCCTACGTCCATGCCTTGAGACACTCTCAAGGATTCCACAATCCGCTATCAACCTCCTTTACCGGAGGAGAAGCCTTTACACATGGGAACAAATCCCTTTCGTTCATCCAAAGCCTTTTAGCAAGGTTCACCAAGAACCCTTGGAATTTGGTTGACCAAGAACCTTTACATGGGAACGAATCCCTATTGCTCACAAAGAGCCAAAACAAGGGAACCAATCCCTTTAACACTTGGTTCACAAAAAACCCTTACAAGATAAAAATAACAACAAAACAACAACAAAACCAAGCCTTAGTCCCACTAGGTAGGGTCGGCTATATGAATCCTTTTTCGCCAATTTATGTGATCATGGACAATTTCTTTTGATAGATTTAAGGATATTAAATCTTTACTCGCTATATCTTCCTAAGTCATTTTAGGTCTACCCCTAACCCTATCCCTTCTACTACCCCCCACAGTATCTAAGTTACTTTTCCTCACAGGTGCACTATGTGTAATTCATTTTTATCTTACAAGATAAAAATGAATTACAAAAACAATGCTCCTTGAATGAGTTGATATCTAATACAATACAAACCTCACAAAAATATCTCAAGTAATGAATCGCCACAAGAATAGAGAGCAAGAGAGATTTTGAGCACTTGAGATGATGAACTAAATGCAAAGTGCTTGTGAATGATATTCAAAAGATGTTAATCACTAAGATCAATCACTAAACAAGTCTTTGGACTTGTATTTATAGGAAAATGGACGAATTGGCCATTATATGGCCGTTGGACATTTAAGACAATTAAATACTTTGAAAACTAGCCGTTTTATGGCCGTTGAGTTCAAAATTCTGACGCAAACCGTCGAAGGATTTCCCCAAACCATCAACGGTTTGCTCAAACTGTGGACAGTTTCCTCCATGCCAAAATCCATTTAACTTATTGTCTGAAACCGTTGAAGCACCTGGCCTAAACCGTCAACGGTTTGCCCTGTTTCTTTACTTGGGTGCTTAATCTTTGTTTAACTTATGAAAGATTATGATACTAAGATCGTTTAAAACTTGTGCCTTATGAAAATAAATTTTTTTATAGGATATTTTTTATAAAATGCATTTGAAAACTCATTACGTTTTGTTCTAAGAATTTGGTGTTATCCTATATACTAGCATGCAAGTTTGGTTCTAAGAATTTGGTGTTATCCTATATACTAGCATGCTTATGCAATTGCTCAACTCTTGCTAAATAAACTTGCGTGAATCAGAACTACAAGAGTTACAATATTTCCTACCTCAGACACTCCCTTATTACATTATGACTTTACATTTGCTTTGTTGGTTGTGCTTGAGTTCTGTCGAGTGATTGTCCACTTTGATCTTTCTTTCTTGAATGTCCACTCAATCTTTGCCTATGAGAATGCTCACTTGATCTTTGCACTAAAACCCGTATCTGTGCGATTTTGTCACTTATCTACCTGCCACAACTTAGTATGCAAAGATTAGTTAAACTTTGAACCACTAATGGGTTGTTATCATCAAAATACGAAAATTAAGATCATGTAGCCACTTAGGCTAACAATCTCCCTCTTTTTGATGATGGCAAACCATTAGTGTTCTCATAGGATATAACTGTAAGCTCCCTTTTAATTTATGCATATTGTTGAATAGGATGAAATTTTTTCTCCCCCTTACTATATGCATATAAGGCATAATTAAAATGTTCAACTAGATAGTTCATATTTAATGGAGCTATAGAATACAATTATACAAACTAGAAAGTTCGTTTTATATTAAGACAAATTAACAAATAAACTGAACTTTCATTAAAACATATTAGGTAACAAATCTGAACTTTCATTTAAATCGTTTTAAGCAACACTACATATTTGTACTTAATACATCCACCTATAGTAGCCAACCTACAACACCAACCTACTTCTCCCCCTTTGATCATCATCAAAAAGAAAGGAACTATTCTTTTGGCTTAAAATGTTCCAAAATGAGTTAGTGGTTGGATGGTACGTAATACTCATGTTTTTTAGATTAATTTCCCTAAGACTCAATATTATGCAAGAAATATGTTGACTAGGTTTTACCATCATATGTTCATATGACTAGGGAAGACATCTCTTGTCAATAAGAGGTGGGTTACTTGGGCATGCTTATGAGATTTTCATCAAAAGTGGATGACCTAGGTATTTCATTTTAGAAATACAAGGTTTTTCTATTGTCACCCATAAATTTATTCCTAAAGAACAAGCCTGAATAAAGAGCTTGTGAGGGTGTACATGCTACTTCATCTCATAAACAATAGCCAATATTTTCATATAAACATTAACCAATTAACAGGGATATACATAGTTTAAATATCATATTGAACTTATCATATTGGCTTGATCTTCTAAAGTTGCCAACGTAGTAATCAACCAATTATTATGCATCAACTGGGTTTTTACACTTTGAGCTCTATTATGACAAGTGTCTTTAATTTTGCACTATATACACTTAGTCAACACTTATCCCATTTTGCCTAGGTATGGTTAAATCTACCTAAATCCTATTAACTAAACCTAGGTTCTAAGGAGGCAATAGTCTAAAATTAGGTAATTCTTTTTGGTACCCATTCTTCTTTGGGTCCCAAGGGATTGGTCTTCTTAACTACCCATTCTAGCTTTCTTTCTTTGCCTCTAGCACCTCTAAATGGGCAAGTGAAACAGATATGACTTTTTCTTTCACAATACAGGCAAGTCTTGTTTGCATGTGAAATATTTGACTTATTTGCCCTAGTTGATGAGACATTAATGTGATCATGGGAATTATAAGAGAGACCATAACTCAAACCCTTTTTGTGAAATCTATTTTTTTGGGTCTCTAAAGGCTTATTAAAGTTTTCTTTCCCATTGATGATTTTACAAATAATCTTACTATCATCATCAATCTTCTTTTTCAATTGTGCATTTTCTTTTAAACAATTTTTAGTTTGATTTTTTAAATATTCAGTATTTGCAATAGGCTCCTCATTTTGCCTCTTAAAGGAACTATTTTCTTCTTTCAAGATGGAACAGAGACAAGGTTCCTTTTGTTTGCATTTTGACAATTTTTCTTCCAAATTTTTGTTCTTTCTTTTGATCACAACTAATTTTTTGAATAATCTAGTACATGTGATCTCTAATTCATCATAGGTAAGTTCGTCGTCATCGGAACTTACCTCCTCTTGTTTCTTAGCCATGAAACAAAAATGTGCTTCTTCCTCTACTTCATCATTGGTGGAAATTCCTTCGATTTCATCCCAAATAGTGGCATTCATGGCATTATAATCTTCTTGTCGGAATTTCCCTTTGTTTTTGTTCAAAGGATAATTCGTTATTATATGCCCAACCTTCTTGCAGTTGTAGCACCTAATGCTATCATTTTTACTTGTTTCCTCTCTTCCAGTTCGCTTACCAAACTGTCGTCTCTTTATTAGGAATTTCCTAAATTTTCTTGTGAATGATTCTATATCATCCTCACTATCCTTATCTTCTTCTAGCTTTTCTTTGTATTTTGAACTAGATGATTTTAATGCAGTACCTATATCCTTCCTAGGCTTCTCAGGATCTAAAGTCGTGTTTTTCTTAATTTTATAGGTCATAAGCGACCCAATTAACTCATCAAGTGAGACTTTGGTTAGATCCTTTTCTTCCTTAATGGCGTTTGATTGAGCATGCCATGACTCAGGTAAGGATCAGAGAATTTTTTGTACATTATCCTCCATAGAATAAGTTCTACCGAGTGCTTTTAAGCCATTTGTGATGTGTGTGAACCGAGTGAACATGGATGTGATTGATTCTCCTTCATCCATTCTAAACATTTCATGTTCTTTAACTAACATGTAAATTTTTAACTTTTTAACTTGAGACGTACTTTTCTATGTTATTGAGAGCTTTTTCCAGATTTCGTTTGCGGTTTCGCATCCGCAAATGCGATTGTACTCTTCATCGCTTAGTTCACAATAAAGAAAATTCTTTGTCTTAAAACTTAACTTTTTTTTTTTTTTTGTGGTTGACAACTCTTCAATTGATTTCGGTACCTCTTCGTCTTTATCATTGTTCGTGGTGAAGATGAAGTCTCCCTTTGTGATGACCTGCCACATCTCAAGATCATATGACTGAATAAAGATGGTCATTCGATTATTCCATGCTGGGTAGTTGTTGCCATTGAACCTTGGTGGTCTATTTATGGATTGTCCTTGGAAAAAGTATTCACCATATACTCCATTGATCTTTTCACTCTACAAGTTACTCTGATAATGTAAGAGCTTTGCTCTAATACCAATTGTTGTCCTTAGAGTTGAGTCTAGAAAAAAAAAAGGGGGGGGGGGGGGGGGCGCGAATAGCCGAAATTGCGTATTTTTGCTTTTCTCTACAAAATAATAAGACTTGGCAAGGTACAAGCAATTATATCACAATATATAGAATATAAATCATGCATAAGACATAAATAAAATAGTAGGGAAGAAAAGCTCAACAAACGATATTAACGTGGTTCAGCCCCTTGCTACGTTCACGCCTTGCGACACCCTCAAGGATTCCACAATCCACTATCAACCTCCTTCACCGGCGGAGAAGCCTTTACACACGGGAACAAATCCCTTTCGCTCACCTAGAGCCTTTCGGCAAGGTTCACCAAGAACCCTTGCAATTCGGTTCACCAAAAACCTTGAAACGGGAACCAATCCCTATTGCACACAAAGAGCCCAAACAAGGGAACCGATCCCTTTAGCACTTGGTTCACAAAGAACCCTTACAAGATAAAAATAAATTACAAAAATAATGCTCCTTGATTGAGCTGGTATCTAATACAATACAAACCTCACACAAAACTCTCTCAAGTAATAAATCACCACAAGATTAGAGAGTAAGAGAGATTTTAAGCACTTGATATGATGAACTAAATGCAAAGTTCTTGTGAATGATATTCAAAAGAGTTAATCACTATGATCAATCATTAAACAAGTCTTTGGACTTGTATTTATAGGCAAATGGACAAACTAACCGTTATATGGCGTTTAACATTTAAAACAATTAAATACTTTGAAAACTAGCCACTTTATGGCCGTTGGGTTCAGAATTCCGACGCAAACTGTTGACAGATTCCCCTAAACCGTCAACGGTTTGCTCAAACCATGGACGGTTTCCTCCAAGCCAAAATCCATTTAACTTACTGCCTGAAACCGTCGAAGCACTTGGCCTTAATTGTCGACGGTTTGCCTTGTTTCTTTACTTAGGTTCATAATCTTGGTTTAAACTTAACCAGGACCAAGTATATGAAAGATTATGATACTAAGATTGTTTAAAACTTGTCCCTTATGAAAATACATTTGTTTATAAGATATTTTTTATGAAATGCATTTGAAAACTCATTAAGTTTGGTTCTAAAAATTTGGTGATATCCTATATACTAGCATGCTTATGCAATTGCACAACTCCTGCTAAATAAACTTGCGCGAATCAAAACTACAAGAGTTACAATATTTCCTACCTCAAACTCTCCCTTCTTACATTACGACTTTACATTTGCTTTTTTGGTTGTGCTTGAGTTCTTTCGGGTGATTGTCCACTTTGATCTTTCTTTCTTGAATGTCCACTCGATCTTTGCCTATAAGAATGTTCGCTTGATCGTTGCACTAAAACCCGTATTTGTGTGATTTCGCCACTTATACCTGCCACAACTTAGTATGCAAAGATCGGTTAAATTTAGAACCACTAATGGGTTGTTATCATCAAAATACGACAATTAGGATCATGTAACCACTCAGGCTAACAATATCATATCCACGATTATTAGTCATGTCCTCCTTGGTTCTCCTTGATTTTGGATGCTTTGAGTGTGATTCAAGGACGTGAGAACACATCTTTCATCATGATGATAAGAAGATCATTGTGACTCAAAAAGTTTTTGACATGATTGATCATGTCAAAGTTACTCAACTTGACAAGCAAGGAAATGCATGTGTTTGAAGACATCCAAAATCTTTCAAACATTCTTATTCCTGAGCGTGTTATTCCTAGAGTGTACATTGATGCCAATTCTCATTCAAGTCTATAGTGCTGCCATCGGAATGTGGTTTCTTGCATCACTCAAACATTGACTTTCAAAAAGTCCAAATTTGCTTCGTACTTATGATTCTCCAACATTTCAAATTTTTCTAATTGAGAGAGATTTGATGTAGGACAAGAAGTTGGACCATGGGAAAACCCTTGTTGGATAATAATTCATAAGAATTGGGCCAAGGGATTGTTGGGTTTAGTTAATAGTTTATTGTTGTTTAGTTTAAGTAGTATAGGATTGTGTGTATTTGAGGATTCGTTCATAATATTTGTGTATTTTAGGGGCGTAGTTGTTGTTTCATGTAGTTTTTGGAGTATGTCTAATTTCTTGTGCTATTGGCTTTCTTATAGATATTGTGCGAAAGCCATGTAGAAGGTTGGTTGTTGATGAATTTGAATTGAAAGTGAATATGTGATTTCCCCCTCGTATCTCCTCTCTTCTCTCTTCCTTTTTCCCAATGATGCAGGACAACATTGTGGAATTACAGCTAACACATAATTGGGAGAGAGAGAGAGAGAGAGAGAGAGGAGAGGAGAGGGGAAGAAGAAGAAGAAGAAGGAAGAGAAGGTAGGAGTGAGAAGGGGAAAAACCACATGTTCACATGTCAATTCAATTGCAACAATAACGTCCTCCTACATTACTTTCACAAACCATTTATAATGAAGCCTCATAACACAAAATCACGTGTATACGCTCAAATCTACATGAAACTACAAACACACCTCTAAAATGCACAAATGTTACAAATGGCCCCAAATACACTTCTACACATAATCCTATAATAATTAAACTAAACAAAAATAAAACTAAACCCAAAAAATCCCTTGACTCATTCTTCTGACTTATTCTCCAACAAGGGTTTTCCCATGGTCTAGCTTCTTGCCCTACATGACACACCCTGCCTTATGCGAGTGTGTGAGAGACTGGTGGGAGAGTGTTAGGTTTAGGGGTGGGAGGAGTTCAAATTGAAGGGAAAAATGAAATTTTTTAAGTTGAGGCTGGATAAAGAGATTTTTGGGAATCTAAAATAGCTTAAAAAAACATCTTTTTTGAAATTGTTTAATTGGATGGGTTTGTGTAGTGCGGATTGTTGGATGATGAGGAGGCTAGCGCCAGAAGGTCTACTCTTTGTAATGATTTGGAGGTATTGTTATTGAGGGAGGACATGAATTGGTGCTAGAAATTGAGAGTAAAGTGGGTCTAGGAAGGAGATTTCTCCCAACTTTTTTCATAGGGTGGCATGTGGGAGGAGGAGGAAATGTTTTATGAAGGAGCTAGAATTGGACTTGGGGAATCTAGTGAGGGGGCATTCTTAGATCAGACCAAAATTGCAAACTTTTACAAGCTTTTGTATACTCAGATTGGAATTGAAATTGTCTGCCTTATATCCTCAGAAAGATTGGTTTTGTGGAAATTTGGTGTAATTGGATTGGTCATTGTATTTCTACTGCATCATTCCCTATGTTTATTAATGGCTGCCCTATAGAGTTCTTCAGATCTTTGCATGGTTTGAGACATGGAGACCCCTTCCCCCCCCCCCCCCCCTCTTATTTATCTTCTTCATGGTGGTTTTGAGCCATATGATAACCAGGGAAAATGAATTTGGCCTTTTTAAGGGCTGAACATTGGGAGAGTGATAATTTTGTGAGTCTCCCAACTCCTTTTTGCAAATGATTCTATTATTTTCTGCAAGGACGATCCTGAACAATTCTTAACCTTGGATGCATCCTTCTTGGGTTTGAAGCAATCACGGGTCTGGAGGTGAATTTGGGCAAGAGTGTTATCATCCCTATGGAGCCTTGTGATTGCAGCCCCTTCCTTGCAGACATTCTAGGCTGCAATTGCACAAGCTATTTCTTAGCTAGACCTCCCTTTTGGAGCCTAGTTCAGAGATAAGGTTGTTTAGGATCCTATAATTAGCAGATTTGAAAGGAATCTGGCTGGTTGGAAAGGGATGTATCTTTCCTAGGTTGGTCGACTCACTTTTATCAAAAGCGCCTCAATCTCCCAGTTTTTTTTATGTCTCTACTTCCCTTCCCTAGTGCAGTGACCAATTGATTGGAAGGCATTCAAATAAGATTTCTTTGGGGGAATATGGAGAGAGATTCAAATATCATCTTGTGGAATGGGGGGTTGTCAAACGACCCGTGCAAAATTGAGTGGCTGGCCTTAGATCCCTTCTTACTTTTAACAAGGCACTCTTGTGGAAGTGGCTCTAGAGGTTCGTGTTTGAGAAAAATTATTTCTGGCATGAAGTTATTGCTTCTAAATATGGCCATCACCACAATGGACCTCCAAAGAGGTGACCGAGGGCTATGATACAAGTGTTTGGAAATTCATTAGAAGTGGTGGGAGAACTTTTATCACATTCATTTCAGCGTGAGAAATGGGAAGGATGTATTTTTTTGGGCATGATGTTTGGATTGGTGGATCCCAACTTAGCGCTTCATTCCCTTTCATTTATAGACTTGCCTATTATAAAAATGCCTCCATTTGCCAACACTGGGAACGCTCAAACCATGAGACCATTTGGAACGAAACCCCCTGATCAGGAATGTTTTTGACTGGGAGATTGATACTCTTATTGATTTTTACCGAAGCCTTTAATGCTCAATGGCAGGCCTCATCCAATATTCCCAAGTGGTCCCTGAGAAACGAGGGAAGTTCTATTTTAATCACCTAAGTTACCTGATGGAGTGCATTGAAATTTTCCTTGGAAGCCCATTTAGGAAACAGCAGCCCCTTCAAAGGTTTCTATTTTCCATAAGGAGACTGTTCTGGGGAAGATCCTCACCCTTGACGGCTTTCAAAGAAAGGGTTTCTCTATCGTGAATAGGTATTTCCTGTGCCTCAAAGAGGTGGAATCTGTGAATCACGACGTACTGCACTGCTCCTGGACCAGTAATCTCTGGAGCTTGGCAATTTCCTTGGTCATTGCAGTTTCAGATGAGAGTGAGGTTTGGGCTTGGAAAGGGATCTGTGCCAACAAGCTCAAAAGGAGAGCCCTTTCCCTTATTCTTCTTGCTGTTTTTTGGGCAGTTTGGAAAGAAAGGAACAGTAGGGCTTTCGAATGGGACGGTCTCTTCTTTGGAGGTTGTCAAAGATAACTGGATTTGTGTGATCCCTAGGTAACTTAGTGGGATGCTTTAGAGGGACTTACATGTTATTCTTGATTTCCTGGATGTGCTTCATTTACTGCTGTATTGTTTTAGTTCTCTGTTGTTTTTGCTGTACTTGAATGGCATCTTCTTGATGCCTAGTTTCTCTAATTAAATTTTCTTTGCTGGTAAAAAAATTTGTATACTGAGGAGCTCTTGAATTGGAGGGTTTTGATTGGAGCCCTATTGAGGCCAGTTCATCTCTGGCTTGACAGACCTTTCAGAGTTGAAGAAATTAAAAAAAAGGGTTTTATGATTTTAGTAGGGAAAAGGCTCCTGGTCCTGATGGTGGGAGGTGTTGCAGGAGGACATCCAGAGGTTTTTTGAGGAGTTTCATTGTAATGGGATCGTGGGAAATAGTGGGATTATTTCTCATGCCAGCCTCTGGAAGTTATTTTCCTAGGTTGCGTGGCTGTTCTTTCCTCTCATCCATTTCAGAGTGGGTAATGGAGGGTTGAATTTTGAGAGGATGTTTAGGTAGGTGAGAATTCTTGGCAGCTGACATTGCCTCATTTATTAAAGTTTTCTACTATTCACAACACACCTATCAATACTTTCTTTTCTTCTGAGGGGGACTCTCTTTCTTGAGATTTCCCTTTGTTTTTTTTTTTTTTTTTGTTAGGAATCCCAATGAAAGAGAGCTCGACTAGCTTACCACCTTGCTTTCTGTCTTGGGTCGTTTTGTTCCTTTCAATAGAGGTGATGAGATTGTTTGGGAGGGTTATTCTTCAGGTCACTTTTCTTCTAAATCTTTTTTCCCCTGCCTCTCATAGACCCGATTCCTAATTTCTTGACTTGGAGCCACATGATATGGACTTCGACTCTAAAAATAATTAATATGCATGATTTGTTATAGAAAAAAAGACCGTACAAGTCTCCTTTGATATGTGTTTGATGTGCTGCAAGCCCAATGAAGCAAATGCTCACCTTTTCCTCCATTGTCAGGTGGCAAACCACATTTGGAATGCTTTGTTCTCTTGTTTCGGCGAAGCTTGCATGGCGCCGCCAAATGTAGGAGGTCTCTTGCTCATGCGGCATTGGGACTTTGGCTCAAGTAGGATGGGTTGCGTTTTATGGTACAGCGCAGCCTTCGCTATCTTGTGTACCTTTTTTTTTTTCTTTTATTGATAGAAAATGAAGAATTCATTAAGAGGAAAAGAATTATCGAGGAGAATGAGACATCTCTTGTTAAAATTCTGGAATAAACCAAAAAGTATATGCTAAAAACAACGAAGAAAAAATGAACATCAAGCCAACATATTCCCCCAATCTCTGTAAATTGGGAAATCTAGCTCCCAAAAAAAAATCCATAATTGACACACCACAAAGAGGCCATATAATGAATCTTTTCCCAAATCCAGTAGCCAATTTAACTTTTCCCAGAAAAGATCTGTGCATTATGCTTGAATGGTAACCCCTACCAAACCGTGAAGATACTGTATTTCCACAATGCTACCCTATCCTTCCTCCCAAGACCTACAAAAGAAGTAGCTAACAGATCCTCCACCAAAATAGGAATAACCCAAGTCTCACCTATTACACCAAATAACTTATTCCAAATCCTCCAAGAAAATTTGCAATGCCAAAAAAAAGGAGAAGCTATCTCGGGAGTTCTTATAACAAAGCACACAAATGCCTTGAGAAATAGGATCCAGAGGCCTCTTCATCTGCAACAAGTTATTGGTATTGATTTTATAAAGCACAATGAACCAAATAAATGCCTTATTTGGGGGTGTTTTGGCCTTTCAAATAATAAAATAGAGAGGAGATAAAGAATTGGAATGGGTGAAAAATTCAAAGAATCATTTACAAGAATAAGCCACTGAATGATCCAAAAGACCAAGAATGAACACCCCTCCTCGAAGAAAGATTAGAATTATTCAATAAGGACAACAAGGATGACAACTCCACCAATTTAATGTCATTAAGAGATTCCTGAAATGGAGATTTAAAGAAACCAAAGGACTACTCAAATCGCCAGCAAAGAAAGAAATGACACTACTATTCTACCCTGAGCTCAATCGGAAGAGACAAGGGAAAGATGTGGATGGTATATCATTCCCCGACCATGGGTCTTTCCAAAAAAAAAATCCGAGAACCCCTCACCTCCAAGTTAATGTGAGCAGTAAATAAGGGATAAATCTGAGAATTAGACCTCCATGCACTCTCCAAAGGACATCTTAAAAACAAGCATTGGTATCCCAATCATTCTCACTTAACCCAAGCTTGCTTCTTATAACTCAATGCCAAAGAAAAGAATCTTCTAGAGGAAAGCACGATAATCATTTAGCTAAACTAGCAGTGCTTTTAGACACCAACTAGCCAAGACCCAATTCCCCTTCCTTTTTAGACCTTTGGACCGCCAACACTATACCACAAGAAATCTCTCATAATTCTCTCAAGCAATCAAGCTTGATAGCAATCCCCACTGGAATCCTAAAAACATACTAGTAACACAACGGAATACTATAGACAAGCTTGAATAAGAGTGATTCTTCCCCCAAGAGAGAAAAGAGCTCCCTTCCAACCATCTAATTGCTTCGCCACCCTTTCTACTACTGGATTCCAAAAATCTATAGATCTATGATTACCTCCCAAAGGAAGCCCCAAGTAAGGTCAAAGGCCAACTTAGTAAACCACACCCCACCCCGAAAGCCCACTCACTGGCATGCTCAGTGGGAACAATAGTAGTTGCTAAACCACTCTACTCCATATTAATTTTAAGCCTAGACATCCTCTCAAAAACTTGGAGAATACCTAAGATCTCCTAAATGAAGAGCTATGATCACCTCAAAAGAAAATGGTGTCTTTAGCAAACTTAACCTGAGAAACCGCCACTTCCTCTCTTCTAAACCTCTTAGCCTCTGGATTGATAGAAATGTGGGAACCTTCGAGGATCACTAAAGTCCTCTTAGTTGTTATGGGATAGAGTTTTGTTCTTGCGTCTTTTTGGCCCATCTATTCGGATTCTTTGGGGTTTGTCACTGATCAACCTTTAAAGTGATTGGAAGGGAGCTCTGTTGTAACCTTTTTGGTTGTTTCTCTTTGCTTTTCAAAGGACATTGGTCCTCCTATTATTTTACCCTATTTGTTATTTAATAATTTTTTTCTTATCCAAAAAAGAAGTCTTGTTGTACCATAGATTCATGTGTTTACTTCAAGTTTCTTCTGATATACTTTTCATTCCTATTGGGAAGTTACCTAGATTTTCTTTTTTATACATTGGAAAATTAGATGAATTACTATGATAAATGCATTGAGTTTTGATTGGCTTTTTTCCATCTGCTACTCACTTTTGTTTGAAATGAAAATGGAATTAATTAAACAGTTTCTCTTATGCTGGTTCTAAATACTATTGTTTGTTTGTTTATTTATTTATTTATTTTCAGCTCCTGGAAACATCCTCAAAAAGATTTTGGGTGAGATTTGTTATCTGTGATCCATAATTGAAATGAGTGTTCTCTTAGTAGAAGTCAAAACATAATTCTAACACCCATGCTCCCCTTCAACCTTAAAACAATTTGAAGCACTTAAAAATCAAAATTAATAAATAGAAAATGGATTTTATCTATTTGACCATTAACCAACATGGTTCCTATACAAGATTATCAAATTTGGATTTCATGTATACGAGCTTAAAATGAAAAAAGTTTATTAAGTCATGCATACAAGTTAAAACCTGGGTGCAGCTGCTCCCAGTCGTAGGTTTGAATAGTTTACTTCTAATGTCTAGAAAAAAGTCCTAAAGCCATAAGACTTCCGTCTACATGGATCTAATTCAAAGCTTGTGCAAAACATTGGTTAAAAACTCAAAAAGAGTAGCATACAGATGACATGCAATGTGATTATTTCTATTTTATCGTTATTTTTTTGTTTTGATTTTTTTAAAAAAATTATTTGAAAATGTTGGTGTTAGCCGACTTTTTATCCCCAAAGAAATTGGTTGCACAAGCTTTTGGTTCCAAATTCATATTTCTAAATGCTTACCTTCTTGTTGTGGATGCGAAACATTTTAATACTGCCATTTCCTTTTTGTTCCTATTTCTGGCATTGGGTTGGGTTTGAAAAGCAAGGTGTAGTCCCAAGAGGGGGGATGAATTGGGTTTTAAAATTTCTTTTAGTTTTCTTCAAGAATTCTTAACCTCTTTTATTTCTTTTAACCAATTCTTAACTTGTTTGTTTAATTTGTCAATCACACAAGAACTTAGTTTCTTTTATACAATCAACAACACAACTATTCAAACAATCTTGTAATCAATCAATCAACCAAACCAATTAATTTTTTCAACCAACCACAATATCCAATCAAGATGGTTATTTTGTTTGCAGCCCTGCGTATACGAATTTGTAAGCCCTGTAGAGTTTGTAATTTGTTTCTCAATTTAATATTCAACAAAACATTCATACTCTTCCCAAAATTCAGAATTCAAATAAACTTTTAGTAAATTTATCTTTGGGTGTTAACGAAGTAACGTACTCCTTTTATGGTTTCCACAAAGTATGGTTTAACCAACATACTCCCTTTCGGTTTCCGCAATCCCAAATCAAAATTAGACTTTAAGTTTACTTGATTTCCAAATATATGTAGTATATATGATTTAGAAATTTAAATCATCCACATAATTTATTTGTGCTGAAAATAAAGAGTAAGGGAAGGAGAGAGTGAGACCGGGATTTTTACGAGGTTCGGCTTATACCCAGCCTACATCCTCGCCTTTGGCAAACCACCAAAGGATTACTAAAATCAGTTCCTTTGTCGAGCGGAACAACACCGATTACAACACTCCTTTAGTAGGCTAGAGCCCGTCTCTCCAAACGATATACCCTCATTCGGTCACTCCTTCAAATAGACTAGAGCCCGCCACTCTAAGCAATATCTCCTTGCTTAGCCAACGATCTAAACAATCATTGGAATCGTCAATCTATAAGATATAAATCAAATAGATGTGTACAAAGAATGCTCACACAAAGAACTGATTAGTACAAGTTAAAAACTAATATACTTAAAATAAATTTACAATATGGAAATATGAAGCTCAAGTAGATATCACCGTAAGCCTTCTTTCTAGGTTGAAAGAAATAAGAGTAGACTCAGAATTTTCTTGATAAATTCACAGCAAATCTTAGTAGTGAAACTCAGAAATTTATTGCACAAGAGAGTTTTGAGGGAATTGGGAGATTTGAGAGCAAGAAAGCTTGTTTGCTGTATTTTCTTGGTGTGTTTAATCCTTAGCCTTGGGGGGTTATTTATAGATGATAAATCAAGTCTATTTCGTGTTCCCCAAGTGGCTTGGAGTGTTTCCCAAGTTTATAGAAAGTTTGGAGCACAAGAAATATAAGTTTGAATTTAAAAACTTTTAAAAAATATGACCGTTAACAATGTTCAGACGTCTGAACTTTCGAGTTCAGTCGTTTGAGGTGGTTCTGCCTCTTTAAAAAACCTTCAGCAAAAACTTCAAATGACTGAACTTAATCTTCAGTCAACTGAAGATATCTTCAGATGATCGAGGGTTAAGGGTCAGACGACCGAAGTGTCCAGTTCAGTCTTCTGATGTTCCACCGTGAACATTGTTCAGTTGGCTGACAGCTTTGACCTCGCTTCGGTATTTTAGTCATAACTTTTTCTATTCAACTCCAAATTAGGTCTTTTTGGTGTCAAAAGAAAGCTAAGAGAAAATCCTACAACTTTCATGTTGAACACTTTTTAAAATAAGGAGTTTTTGATAGTGAAAATTGCACCTCAATGCAGATGTATGAAAAATGACAGCAATTGGAAAATCCTCTTTTTGATATTTTTCATTCCAAAAATGATTCTAACCTTTTTTAAAACAATTTTTGACCTTATAAAAATATTTTTCAAGTATGTTAAAAGTTATCTAGGTCCAAGGAATTAACCTAAGAGCTTTTTGTATCCATATTGAAATCGAATGAAGTACTTACATAAAACTTTCTTAAAATTCCTTCAACTCTTGAAGTCTTCATGTATACCCTTGCTTTGAGTCCATCTTTTCTTCAAGCTTTCAATGTACTTTAGGCTTTTAGTAATTTCACTTTAATATGCATGCTCTCATAATCTTCAAGCTTTATTTAAATTATCTTTAAATCCATGCTTTAACTCTTTTAAGCTTCATTTGATCCTTGTGAGCACTTTGACCTTGCTTTCTCATATATGAGCCCTAAAATCATTACTCACACAAATATGTTAAGTTCCACTTGTTTGTTAGCATCAAAACAAGATAACAAAATTTTAAGCCTTGTAAGGCCAACAGGGTTATAATGAAATAAAATTTTATTATAGCTATAATAAATAACTTTAATGAGTGGAAGTATTTTTTTTAGCAAGTTGCTTTTAGCTGTAAAATATTAACCCATTCAAATTCATGCCTTAAAGAGGACACCAAAAGATTATGCTGGTTTGAACAATTTTATTGGTTGCTTTTTTTCCTTGATGGACTTTTATGTGCTCCTTTTATGGATTTAGTCCCTTTGTGAGGATCTCTCTTTGCTTGTATGGATAATTTCTCCTACAGGTAGTGTTATCGTTGTCTTTGATTTAAACTTTAATTAACAATAATTTGGTGAGGCATTTTTAGGTAGTTTGTCAATGAAATTGAGATAGCTTCTTTATTTGTTATGTAAATTGATGTTTAGTTAGATTCTATAAGTGTGAGTTTAATGCATATTCTACTGTGCTGCTGTTGTTGGTGTAGGACACACTAATGTGTGTTATTCTTGCCATAGTTGAATATTGATAGGTAGTCCTTTGGTTTGCCTTGTGGTTTCTAAATTAATTGCTGTACATGGAGTCTTAACTCTTGAGGTGTGTAGAAATATGACACATAAGGAATTACTCCAATTTCATAATTTTTAACGCCATGGAAGCATTTTTCAACCAATTTGATGAATTTTATTTTATTTTTATTTTTATTGTATTTTTTATTTTTTGTAAAAGAATGTTTTGACTAATTATTTTGCTCTTGCTTTATAATGGTAAAAGGGTTATTTGAATATTCAATGGCATGCAGTGCCTTTTGCACTAAAAGGATCTATTTAACAGAAAATGGTTCTGTCAAATTGAACAGTTTGAAGATGCTAAACAACCATGTTTAGACTACTAAATTGAGATATGAGTGTTGAGTTTAGGCTAAACGATAAACTGACTGCCCTTTTTGGGTAAAACAATGTACCTAGCCAATTCCTGTGTTTTCTTTTTTGCTTGCCTTGATCCATATTAGTTTTGTTATTAGAATTTCATATTGTCATGGATTATGCATATTTGGAAAAAAATGGCTCTATTATAAGAGTTCGAAGGCCTAGGGGTTCGTCAAGGACGCTGCAGGATGTGGACCTATATAGATGGAGCTTTCATTTGGGTAAGTCGCAGGCCTATTCACGATTTAAATGCAACCAAGGAGTAAACTATAAGAAGGACATACCTCACATCACCTGCTCAATATAACCACAAAATTGACAAACAAGAGGAATGTAAATAATGATCATAAGACTCAAATATGAACTGGATGAGTTCTAACTTGCGGCCACATTTCTTAGATGACAGGAAACACATACTGTTGGGGTTTGTGAAGTGATTTTTACCAGTATGACTAGACTGGTTAAACCTTTACGCTTGTCTTAGCTTTCATGTATTGGGTTTCCCCCATTCTTTCTAGGAATGGGACTTGGTAGTTTGGACCATGATTTCCTTTTTCCTACATGCATGTCTTTAAACAAAAACCTAAGTTTTTTTTCCTCCATTTGGTTGTGACAGTTTTTGTATTATATTTATTTATTTGTTTTGGCATTGTTAAATGACAGCCTCTGATTTAGATTGAGATATGACCCTTCTCTGGTTTTTGAACTAAATTAACCCAGCAATTGGGGTAAGGCTTTTTTGAGTTGAATGCTAGAAGCCTAGAGCTGTGTGGGTATCTTTAAGGTTGTTTGGGATGGACAAGGGCTTTGGTTGTGATTTGAAATCAGATTTATATTTTTTTTGTTCATTTTGGCTATAAATTGACATTAGCATGACCTTTCACTTTATGTATCAGGTTAGGCAGGTGTATTAGTCGCGTATAATCAGTTTATACATGTCTAAATATTTTTTTCTTTTGCTAAAAGGAGAAAATTTTATTGAGGAAGAAAAGAAGATTATGTGAGAAAATGGAGGCTAAGTTGTTCAACCAAGGAAAAAAATTATTGAAAGAAGGATCTTTATTTTGTAGATTGATTTTTTGCATGGGGAGAAGCAAAATAGAACCACAAGTAGAAATAAAATTAAAATTAAAATTAAAAAAAAAAGGGACATGAAGCTATAAAATTTAAAAAAAAAAAAAAAACAAAAAGGCTAAAATGTACAAAACTCCCAAGTACTAATGTTTGTTGCACAAACCCCCTTAAAGTATTAAAAGGGGATTATGCCGTTAATAACATCTACAAATGATATTATAACTTTTAGAATGAGATCAATAATAATTTCATTAATTATAAGAAAAGAATTATAAAAATTAATGAATTACATGAAAATTAAATTATTATTATTATTATGTTTCTTTTAAACTCACAAGTACGTAGAGTTGGAAACCCTAGCCATTACTAGCCAAAATAAAAATAAAAATAAAGATTGAAGTTTGGAGAAGCTGATTAGAGGTAAGACTTACACCCACTAAGATATCCAACTCCATGAAGCAAATAAGCCTGATTGCCATGTATTGTTCCTCCATCCATGGGAAGATGGGGAATTTGGGCATCTATTAGAAAATAAGCTTGATTGCCATTAAGATGATTGGATGTATTCCTCCATCCATGGGCATGGAATCCACTACTAGCAAATGGGAAGATGAGGAATTCGGCTGCTGCTATATATGATTCCCCATCCATAAGACCAAAGACATTTGGTTAAAATTTTTATTTTCCACCATCCATGGGGATGGAATCTGCAAGACTGTAATCCATAGGTGGGTTGGGAATGTTGTTATGACTCATGAAATGCCATGGATAATTATCAAATGAATTAAAAATCTATTAAATATACATTCCCAAAAAATGCAGCACCTGGGTATGATCCAATGAACCATTCCAATGCTTTCAAAATCGGAATTTTTTTTTTCTTAAAAAATTCATGACAAAAAGAAAACTTAAGTATTTTTCACCTTTCAAGGCTATGGGATCTAGTGATCTACAACCCATGGATGAGGGTGTTGCAACATTTGAAATATGATGGCTAACAACCAAATGAATTATAAATCCATTAATACATGATATGAAAAATACAACACATAGGGGCAATGACCTAGCAATTAAAAAAATTTTAATCTGCATTAAGTATGAGGACATTTTTAGTATTAAAAACATAAATCTATTAAGAATAGTAATGGTTTTTAATGGAAGGAGGATTGTGCATCTTATAAAATAATTTGGGGGGGAGGGGTATGTGATGGTTGTTTTAATTCAAGGGGGTATTATGCAATATGTGTTTAATATATGGAGGTTTTAGGCATTTTAGCCTAAAAAAATAATTAATGTGGAGTGTATATGCTAATAAGATATTTGAAAGAATTCCAATTATATAGTATTCTCCTGCACTGCACCAATTATCTGCCAAGTATATCCTCTTGCTGCTGGTTCGTTTTCCGAGTATTCTACTAATCTTGAATCTTTCTCAGTAGTGTTGTCAATATTTGTTAATTATTGTTGTCAATGTACATGGTTACGTGATGAAAAATGTACGAACATGGAATAAGAAAAATTTTCATTGTGCAAATATTGCAATGACATGGATATAGGCTTCAAACTGCAATCATGGTCTTAAATTTCCCCAAAATTGTCGAAATTTCCGCTTTCCATCACCGTTGAAATTGAAATGGCAGTCGATCTCCATCTTACATAGTTTCCATTGAAATTTCAACAAATGATCTGAAATTTATCGAAATATCAAAATTCTAGGAAAATTTCCCAATAGTAAGAGTTTAGATTTTGTGAGGATCTCTCTTTGCTTGTATGGATAATTTCTCCTACAGGTTGTGTTATCATTGTCTTTGATTTAAAGTTTAATTAATAATAATTAGGTGAAGCATTTTTTGGTAGTTTTGTCAATGAAATTGAGATAGCTTCTTTATTTGTTATGTAAATTGATGTTTTGTTAGATTCTATGAGTGTGAGTTTAATGCATCTTCTACTGTGCTGCTGCTGTTGCTGTAGGACACTCACTAATGTGTTATTATGGCCATAGTTGAAGATTGATAAATACTACCTTTGTTTTGCTTTGTGGTTTCTAAATCAATTGTTGTACATGGAGTCTTAACTCTTGAGGTGTGTAGAAATATGACACATAAGTAATTACTCTAATTTCATAATTTTTAACACCATGGTAGCATTTTACAACCAATTTGATGATATTTTTTTTTTCGTAAAAGAATGTTTTAACTTTTAACTAATTATTTTTCTCTTGCTTTCTGATGGTAAAAGGGTTATTTGAATATTCAATGGCATGCAGTGTCTTTTGCACTAAAAGGATCTATTTAACATAAGATGGTTCTGTCAAATTGAACAGTTTGAAGATACTAAACAACCATGTTTAGACTACTAAATTTAGATATGAGTGTTGAGTTTAGGCTAAACGATAAACTGACTGCCTTTATGGGTAAAACAATGTACCTGGACAGTGCCTGTGTTTTCTGCATTGCTTGCCTTGATCCATATTAGTTTTGTTATTAGAATTTCATAGTCATGGATTATGCATATTGGGGAAAAAAATGGCTCTATTATAAGAGCTCCAAGGCCTAGGGGTTCATCAAGGACACTGCAGGATATGGACCTATATAGATGGAGCTTTCATTTGGGTAAATCGCAGGCCTATTCACGATTTAAATGCAACCAAGGAGTAAACTATAAGAGGGACATGCCACACATCACCTGCTCAATATAACCACAAGATTGACAAACCAGAGGAATGTGAATAATGATCATAAGGCTCAAATATGAACTGGGTGAGTTCTAACTTGTGGCCACATTTCTTAGTATCATTTCTAAATCTTGTGCAACAGTATTTCATATTTATTTTGCACACCATTGCATTTGGTGCCGAATGAAGTTTTAGATTTATACTTTGTTGCATTATTTGCCACTTAATGATCTTTGCGGTACAGATAGCACATCATTTGCTCAGTGTCACCGAGTGTTAACTCCCCCTCTTGTTGATTTGCACAGTACAATTCGTCGAAGATGATTATTTTATACATGTAGAAAAAAATATTAAATCTGGTTAGCTTTTTTGTTTGTTAATATATTTGGTTTAGGATGCCTTTGAAGGGAGGTGGGTTAATGGTATAAGGTGAACACTCACACAGCCTCAATATTATTAGAAATTGGCCTTTTCAGAAAGAAAAATTAATTTTTTTGGATAGGTATTGCAGAGGAACTGATGGTAGCATGGAGATGATTGTTAGATGACAAGAAACGCATACTGTTGAGGTTTGTCAAGTGCTTTTTACCAATATGACTAGACTAAATAAACCTTTCAGCTTGTCTTAGCTTTCATGTATTGTGCAAAGATTGCAATGACATGGCTACAGACTTCAAACTGCAATCATGGTCTTAAATTTTCACGAAATCATCGAAATTTTCGCTTTCCATCACCCATGAAATTGAAATGGCAGTCGATCTCCATCTTACATTGTTTCCATTGAATTTTCAATAAATGATTCAAAATTTATTGAAATCTCAAAATTCTAGTGAAATTAATTAACTATAAAATAATCTTTTTTTTTGGAATTTCAAATGTGAGATTTTAGACAGTGAAAAAAATGATTTCCACAGGGGCTTTTAAAATTCTATAAAACATTGAACTTATAATTACATTTTGTTTTACCATTCATGGCTAAATTATTTTCATTTGTAACATAAATAAAATTTACTAGATTTATGAATTTTATTTATATTACTTGAATATGTTTTTTTTTTGCTAAGTAATTAAATATGTTTAATACACGTACTATATTACAATTTATGCACCTCCTACACAACATAGTTGCATATACTTTGTAATATATTAGTCTTACAACTTATATTATTATGTGTATTAATATCTAAAGTTTTATTAGAGAATCTTATGCTTTACTATTAATTTTCATCATTTTTTCAAATCAAAATCAAAATTGATATCGAAATCTAAATTTCCATAAAAATTTTTGTGCTTTTTAAGTTTCAAAATTTTAGTCAAAATCGAAATTTAAGATTTTGATTGCAAACCCATCTTCCCTCATCATCACCACACACTCTAATCTTGTTTTAAGTTGAAAATTGTGTTAAAAGCCTGCTTATGCTATAGAGGTCTTGTGCCCTGAAGACATTTTGATGCTTAAGCCTACAACAACAACAACAAACACCAAGCCCTAAGTCCCACTAGATGGGATCGACTATATGAATCATTTTCTGTCAATTTATGTGATCGTGAACCATTTCTTTTGATAGATTCAGAAATATTAAATCCTTACTCACTATCTCCTCCCAAGTTATTTTACGTCTACCCCTACCCCGTCTATTGTCCCCCACAGTAACTAACTCATTCTGCCTCACTGGTGCACTATGTGACCTAAGTTGCAAGTGTTCATACCATCTAAATCTCATTCTCTTATCTTATCTTCTATAGGTGTTATACCTAACTTATCACGAATATGTTCATTCCTAAATTTATCTTTCAAGGTAATACCACTCATATATCTAAGCATTCTCATCTAGGCAATTTTACTTTTGGGATATTATGTTTCTTCGTCGCCTAACATTCCGATCCATATAGCATAGCTGGTCTTATAGCTGTCCCATAAAACTTCCCTTTCGATTTTGAGGGTATTCTGCGATCACAGGGTACACTTGAAGCGCTTCTCCATTTTCCTAAATCTGCTTTAACTCTATGCATTACATCATCTTTAATTTCTCCTTCAGCTTGCATAATAGATCCATGGTATCGAAATCTACAAGTGTTATTTATTTCTTCATCAAGTTTAACTTTGTCTCCAATATTCCTCCTATCATTACTAAAATTATATTTTATATATTCTGTTTTATTTCTACTTATCTTAAAGCCTCTAGATTCTAAAGCTTCTCTCTATAATTCTAACTCGACCTCTACTTCGTCCCTAATTTCATCAATTAATACAATATCATCTGCAAACAACATAAAGCATGAAATCTCTTTTTGAATACTCTTAGTCAATTGGTCTATCACTAAAACAAAAAGATAAGGGCTCAAAGCAGATCCTTGATGTACACCTATGGTGATTGAAAATTCTTTAGTTTCACCATCTATAGTCCTTACACTAGTCATTACTCTATCATACATATCCTTAATGACATCATTAATATGCCTACTATATACACCATTTTTTTTTTTCTAAAACCCACCATAGAACTTCCCTAGGTATCCATTCTATCATATGCTTTCTCAAGGTTAAAAAATATCATATGCAAATCCCTCTTCTTTTCCCTAAATTTTTTCATTAATCTTCTTAAAAAATATATTGCTTCTATGGTAGATCTCCCAAACATAAAATCAAATAATTGATTTTCTGATACCTTCGTTTCTAACCTTAATCTTTGTTCAACTACCCTTTCCCATAATTTCATGATATGACTCATAAGTTTAATTTCACTATAGTTATTGCAATTTTGAATATCTCCTTTTTTTTTTGTATGTAGGTATTAAAGTGTTTTTCTTCTATTCATCTAACATTTTCTTAGTTTTTGTAATTGTATTAAATAAATTAGTTAACCATATAATTTCGTTATCACCTAAGAATTTCCAAACTTCAATTGGGATGTTATCCGGTCCCATAGTTTTCCCATTTTTCATTTTTTTTTAGTGCAAACTTAATTTCTATAACTCTAATTTTGTGAGTAAATCTCATAGTTTTAGTCTTTTCCTCATTTGACAATTTTGAGTTTAAGTCTTGTATTTGGTTTTCATTAAATAATTCTAAGTTTAAACCTTATATTTGGTTTTCATTAAACAACTTACTAAAGTAACTTCATCATCTTTCTTTAATGTCTTCATCCTTAACCAAGACAATATCATTCTCACTTTTTATATATTTTACATTTTCTAAGTCCTTACTCTTCCTTTCTCTAGTTTTAGCAAGTTTAAATATATCTCTTTCTCCTTCTTTTGTATCTAATCTATCATACAAACTATTAAATGATTTGTATTTAACTTCACTAACGGCATTTTTTTGCATCTTTTCTTGTCTCCTTATACTTTTCAAAATTATCCCTATTTCTACATTATTGCCATGTTTTATACCAAATTCTTTTTCTTTATGGATTTTTTTACATCTTTTTCCCATCACCAACTTTCTTTGCTATTCGAGAATCTTCCCTTTGATTCACCTAAAATCTTTTTTGTTATCCTTTTAATAGAGGTAGTTAATCTACTCAAAAGAGTATTTGTATCTATCCCATCCCCTATAGTCCAATCTCCATATTTGATCATTTTATTTTTAAATTTTATTATATTTTCTCCTTTTAGGTTCTACCACTTAGTTCTCTTATACTGATTTATTTTATCTTTTTTCTTTTATTTTTTTAATACATATATCTAACACTAAGACTCTATATTGTGTGGTTAGGCTTTCACCTGGAATAACTTTACAATCCTTGCATGATAAACAATCTACCCTCATAGTTAAAATAAAAAAATCTATTTGACTTTTATTTTGTCCACTTTTAAAAGTTATTAAGTGTTCTTCTCTCTTCTTAAAACAAGTATTCATTATACTCTTTTTTTTTTTTTGGAAAAAGAGGACGACACCGCCTATCTTTATTAGCAAACCCCTCACTTATAATGGAGGAATACCGTGGTTCCAACCTTGAGACTTGAGGAAAACAAAATCAAATCTCAAGAATTTAAAACTGACTTAACCAACTTATTCAGAACCAATAAACCAATGACCAACAACCAAACAAATAATTAAGAACTAAACAACTATAAGTGGAAAACAAACAAAACTCCGAAAGATCTCGAGGAATAAACCAACCACTCCAACCTTCACAAATACCAGCACAAAGCATCATGAGCGCAAGGAAGGAAATCCCAACAAATCCAATCGAATCATTCCCCTGACTTGTTGTGGAAGCTTATCCTAACAACTATACGATCGAGATATACAAGATTCATCCTACTTAGCAAAAAAATCCACACTTTGATTCGCCTCCCCGTAAACATGTTCCACTTTGTAATGTATGCCTCTCAATGCTAACACAAGCTCTTCCCACAATTCCCATAAGTTTCAAGTCGAACACTTCCCAGAATTAATCCACTGAACCAACAAAGTGGAGTCATAGACAATCTTCACTTGATCAAATCCGAGATCTTTGCACAGATTAATCGCTATAATAATCGCTTTTAATTCAACCGTATTATTGGTTCCATAACCCAGTAATGAGGAAAAAACTGCTAAATATTCATTATACTAAAATCATATGACATGATGAAATCTAAGATCATCTCCCCATGCTCATTTTTGTCTCCATATCCATATCCTTTATGTATCCTCTCATAATTTTTATTATCCTTTCCAACGTGTCCATTCATATCTCCTCCTATAAATGTTTTCTCAGTCCCTGGTATGCCTTATATGATACTATTAGAGAGCTCATTCTCAAAACCTAAGTATTAAGGAGAGGGCTAAGAGAATCTTATACTGGCTTTGGAATTGCTCACAGAGACGATGTAGGATTGGACATACATTAATACTCCCCCTTGAGCCTATAGGGAAAATGAGGAGAGGAGAGCCCATGGAGGGAAGAGGCAAGGAGAAGTCCAACCCACAGAAGAGCCAAGCAGCCCAAGACCCAGCTTTGATACCATATTAGAGAGTTCATCCTCAAAACCTAGGTATTAAGGAGAGAGAGTTAAGAGAATCTTATATTAGTTTTGGAACTGCTCACAGAGACGATGTGGGGTTGGACATACATTAATAGATACTATACATATCTTCTCAAAATTGTCTCTTAAGATTTTCTCATAAGCCGATTTGAGGAATGTAAACACTAATGATATTTATTACCTCTTATCCTAATATCATCTTAATTTTTATAATTCTATCCCCTACTCTATTTACCTCAACAACGCTATCTTTTAAGTTTTTGTCTATAATAATTCCTACTCCATTCTTATATATATATTTCCAGTGTACCAAAATTTAAATCTTGATTTATCAATTTCTCTAACTTTCTCCCCCACCCACTTAGTTTCTTGAAGTAAAATTATATTAATTCTCCTTCTGATTATTGTATTTACAATTTACATGTTTTTACCCCGTAAGTGTTCCTATATTCCAAGTTACTAATCTAATCTTAGTTTCTTGAATTAACGTCTTTACCTACTACAAATGAAAGTGCTTCTATATTTTTGTTTCAATTAATTGTTCTATCTAAATTTCAAATAAATTGAGAACTCGTCAATTATAACTTCTCCATTCATGTATTGGTGTAATACTTCTTTCAAGCTCTGTTGTTGAGGGCAGAAATCAATTTCAACTATTTTTTCAGCGTAGATCAAATTCTAAGTGGCATGGTCTTCCTCATTATTTTATCCAATTCTAGAGATTGGCTTTGAGATACATCGCCCTTTAATTACGGATATGAATCTACAATACTGCTGCAATCTTTCTATATAATTTTTTCTCTTAGGGCATGCATATTTGTATGATATATATATATATATATATTCTAATTTTAATTAGTGTAGTCAAAATCACGAATTCCTTATGAAGAGAAATGTGAACACTATTATTGAATCATGTTATTTCTCTTCAGTAAAATTCAGGGCTGTCAATTAAGGCCTTAAATTTCATTGCTAGACTACAATTTTTGCTTAGTTATGCCGTTCTGTTCTGCAAATCTTCTCCACAGGGTCTGAGTTGACTGAGTTTTAAGCCTTGGATTAAAAAATTAACTGAGTATTTGATGTTCATTGTTTAAATTAAGAACTGGTAAATTTTTCAAAAAGTACTATTGCACTTTGTATTTTATTTAATTTTAATCTAGCTTGGATTCACACCCAAAATTTTATACTTTAGATTTTTTTTTTTTTTTTTTTTAATGCATTGTGTTGTTTGTGTGGTTTCTACTGGTTTTAGGGTGTGATTTAAAAAACTGTTTACACGAAATAAATTTGCATTAAAAAAAAAAAAACACTCAAACATGTGCTTCGCTTGTGTGACACAAATTATCTTTGTACACACAGTCAATCCCAAGTTTGGATGAAGGAGCAGGTTTGTCTTGGGTAGTTGATGACGGGTGTAAAACTTTGTCATATTTTATTCTTACCAAATTCACCTAGGTCAAGGGAATAGATTGGATCAGTATAAAAGGGAGGAGGCTAATAAGTTAGAACAACAAACTTAGACTAGATCAACAACTTAGAACACAAGGACTCTTATGGGTAAAATTATGAAAATAGTGGAAATAATGTTTAGAATGAAAATTAACTTAATATGTCTTAAAGAGACGAAATAGGTAAAAGAGAAAGTTAGAGAAATTGAAAAATTATGATTTAAAATTTGATACATTGGAAGAGTGAAATATAAAAACAAGGTGAAAATTATTATAGACAAAGATATAAAAGATAATGCATAATAGGGAATATGATCATTAAGACTTAACAAAAATCTTAAAAGATAATTTTGGGAAGATATATATATAGTATTTTACAAGGGATATCAACATTTTAAAAGGCATCCATAGGAGCCGATTTAAATGGACACATTGTAAAGGATAATATAAGTTATGAGAGGATACATGGAGACCATGGATGGAGATAAAAATGAGGTTGTCAATACAATCTGATTTTGCCATGTCTTATGATTTGGTTATATTCAATACTTGCTTTATAAAAAGAGAAGAACACTCAAATAACTTTCAAGAGTGGGCATAATAAAAGCCAAATAGGATTCTTCTTAACTGGGAAAGGGGATTGTCTATCTTGTAAAAATTGTGAAGTTATCAGAGGTGAAAGTTTTGCTACACAACATAGAGTCTTAGTATTTGAGTTACATATCAAAAAATAGAAGACAAAAAAAGTAACATAAATCAACACAAAAAGATTAGATGGTGGAACCAGAAGAGAGATAGTATAGTAAAATTTAAAGATAAAATGATTAAAGAGTTTGATTGGGCTATAGGGGATAAGGTATGTGCAAATATTGTTTGGAATAAAATGACTACTTTTATTATAAGGATAGTAAAAGAGATTTTAGGTGAGCCCAAAGGAAAATATTTAGGTAGTAAAGAAAGTTGGTGGTGAGATTAAGAAGTTTAAGAAGCTGTTATGACAAAGAATTTGGTATAAAATATGACAAAATTTTAGAAATATAGAAAATCTTGAAAAATATAAAGGGGCAAAAAAAAATACAAAAGTAAACTATTGGTGAAGCTAAACATAGAGCTTATGATACTTTATATACTAGACTAGATACAACAGAAGGAGACAAAGACATTTATAAACTTGGTAGAGCTAAAGAAAGAAAATGCAAAGTTTTAGGCAATGCAAGATGTGTAAAGGACGAGAATGATAACGTCTTAATTAGAAAATAAAACATAAAAGAGAGGTGGTGAAGATACTTTGATAAGTTGTTTAATGAAAATCAAAATAAAAGATTGAACATGGAAGTGACAAATGAAGAGAAGACTAAAAATAAAATATATATTTTTTCGCAAAATTAGAGCTCATAAAGTCAAGATGACATTAAAAAAATGAAAAGCGGGAAATCTATAAGACTAGGTAAAATACCAATTGAAGTTTGGAAATGTTTAGGGTGTAAAGGATTTATTTGGTTAATTAATCTATTCAACACTATTATAAAAGCCAAGAAAATTCCAAAAGAATGGAGGAAAAGTACGTTAGTACCTTTATACAAAAACAAAAGCAATATTCAAAATTGTAATAATTATTGTGGAATTAAGATTATGAGCTATACGACGAAATTATGAGAAAGAATAATTGAACATAGAATAAAACTAGAAATAAGAATTTCAGAAAATTAATTTGGTTTTATAATTGGTAGATCAATAACAAAAGCTATTTGTCTTTTAAAAGCTTAATGAAAAAAGTTTAAGGAAACGAAAAGGGACATGCATCTAACTTTTATTGACCTAAAGAAAATTTATGATAGAGTACCTAAGGAAGTTCTTTTATGGGTCTTAGAAAAAAAGTGGGTTTGCAGTAGATATATAAGGTCTTTAAGGATATGTATGATAGAATAGTGATAATTGTTACCGCAAGAGGGGAATGTAGAGATTTTCCAATCACAATATGTGTGCATCAAGGTTCTACTTTGAATTCTTATCTTTTTAATTTAGTGATTGATGAACTTACTCATAATATTTAAAAGAGATCTCTTAGCGTATGTTGTTTGCAAATGATATCGTATTGATTGATGATAGTAAGAGTGAAGTGGAATCCTCTGGAGAGTCACATTAAATTTTAAAGGATTTATGATAAGTAGAAATAATGCAAAATAAACTAGATGTAATTTCAGTAATGTAAGGAATAGTAATGGAGAGAAGATTAAACTTGATAATTAAGACATTAATCACACTGATAAATTTTGATGTATTGGATCTATTATACAAGCGGAATAGGAAATTAAAGAAGACATGGTACATAGAATTAAAACAGGTTGGGGAAAATTGAGGAGTGCATCAAGTGTGTTGTGTGATCGTAGAATACGCTTAAATTAAAAAAAAAAAAAATTTATAAAAAGGTTATAAGGCCGAATATGCTTTATGGTTCAAAATATTGGGTAACTAAGAAACAACATGTATAAAAAGTACAAGTTTCTAAAATGCAAATGTTAAGGTGGATGAATGATGTAATATTAAAAGATCAAGTAAACAAATGAACATATACAAGATAATTTAGACATATCATTGATTGAATACAAGATAAGGGGGGAGTGACTTAGATGGTTTGGGCATTTGAAATGCAGGCCTAGTAGAAACACCTATGAGGAGGAGTTAGTTAGTTATTGTATTTGGCATGAAAAGGGTATTATTATTATTATTATTATTATTATTATTATTATTATTATTACTTTCTTCTTGTTGTTCTTATTTATTTCTTTATTTTATATTTATACTGTAGCTGCCTTAGCGCCTTATGACATGTCCTATAGAGAACCGGAAAATTTATAGAAGTTAAATAATAAAGAAAGAAGATAGAAAAGGAAAATTTTAAAAGGGGACTTATAGGGTCTTGTTGACGAATGCAAGGCTCTCGTCGATGAGCATCCTTTTTGAGCTCGTCGACGTGGACTTGCGTCTCGAAGACGAGAACTTACCGAGAGACATGTTTCCAGAGTAACTCGTCGACGAGGATTAAGTGCTCATTGACGAACCTCCTTCATGAACTTATCGATGAGGTATCGTGGCTTGTCGACGAGTCCACTTGGACAAGCTTTCTATGTAAGGCCGAAAATCATTTTTTTTGCGAAAATTTCAAACTAAATTTCCTCTCTCTCTCTCTAGAATACGTTTTCCCTTCCTTCTCTCTACGATTCCTACTCGGTCTCTCTCTGGTTTGACGATCTGAAGCTACCACGGTGATCCTAGGGAGATTCTCTACAACATTGCTGGAGCAAAATGTTGATTTAAGAAGTTTGGGAACCATCCCAAAACCAGGGTAAGTAGATTATTTGGGTATTGTTAGTATTACCAAATTTATTTGAGCCTAGATTTTGTGTTATATGAGAATATACTAGAATTTTGTGAATTAAAATCAGGGTATTATATTTTCAGGAATAGGGTGTTTTGGGGACCCCAGTGGGTGATATTTCAAGAATCCAGGTAAAATGATACATGGTTTATAGTCTAAAAATTGTGCATATATGGATTTGGGGAGAATATGTATGTGATAATTATCTAGGTGAATTCAGTTGTTTGATTGAGAAATTATACGTGTGTTATCTTAGGATGCTATTATGAACGCCTCATGCGTGCGATTGTAAATGACATTTAGTGCTCAAATAGTCAAGTAAGGGAAATATACTAAATTAGGAATTTTTAGTATGGTTATCAGTAAAAATTATATGTTTTACGAGATTATTATTGAGATTATAAAATATTAGTATAACAGAAAATACAGACTTCAGAGCATATAAACCTAATTATTTAATTGTGTGGCATGAGCTCGTAACAGATTAGTACAGTATTTATATAGTTTACAAATACCATATTTTACAGTATATTAGCAGAAAATATCATGGAATATACATGTTTTATAGAATGATGAATTTTCAGTATACATACAGATATAAATTTTACAAAATATTCAGAAACACGATTTACAGTATTTCCAAGATACCATGATTTCAGAACCATAACACCCAAATACTCAGATATTCAGATATACAGATATTAAATACTCTGTCAGTTATTCAGATTTTCAAATTATTCAGATCAGTTTTACAGTATTATGGTTATTTCAAAAACATGGTAAAACAGTAATATAGAAATATCAGTTACATAAATATAGTATCAAACCCTGATAGACCAGATCAGTTTCAGAGCATGGTACCGTAACTATTTTCAATTCAGATTGCAACCACATAACTCAGATAGTATGTGGATTTTCAGTAGTCGATCGTGCCTATGTTGTGGATAGGCTCCCCCGTTAGTTAGGGTTGAGGAGGCCGATCTGACTTTCAAAATTCAGTTGACTTATCCTTGTCAGCCAGTCAGTGATAGGTCCCGCATGCGGGCCATACAACCCTGTCATAAGGGGTTAAATCATGACTTTCAGTTATCCATCCAGGGATGTTTCTCAGTTATTATATATGCATCCATATTTATAGAAATCGTAGACGTACCTATGAATATTAGAAGTATTATAAATAGAATATTCAGAAAAATGGTTTATGTTAAGCAACATAGGTATGAGCTATACTGTGTATTATCTACACATGTTTTCTCAGACTTAGCTATTTATAGTACCTCTAAATCAAATTTTACAATTATGTAAATTCATATGCCACACACTAGAAATATCATATTTTCGTTTTATTGAGCGTTGTCTCATCCCAATGATTTAACATTTTTTCAGGTGAACTAACTAGGCGAGTAGATCAGGTTCATAGATAGAGGGGACTACAGTACTGCCCTGCATATAGGGTGAGTGTTTTTGGGAAATCATTTTTGAGTAGTCCCTAGGTTCAGGTGATGGCATTTTAGGGATGGCTATGTATGCATATTCTGAAAAATTCTGACACTCTGGTATTGTATATATTGACGTGGTTATATGTATTCTGCTTTTTGCTGCTTAGGTAGTTTATTAAGTTCAGATTCCATGGTCCCTATCTGGTTCGTGATAATGGTTTGGTTTATATTAAAAGGTGTTAGAGCAGTGAAATTTTACAGATTGTTTATGTGGGGGAAAATGGCATTAAAAATCAGGTCGTTATAGTTTGGTATCAGAACCTAGGTTGTTAGGTTCTGTAGACTTTAGAGTGCAGCGGAAGCAATACCAGAGTATAGGAAAGGATTTGAGGTATTGTTATGTGGTCTAGGTATAGGATTTTTGTGGTGGTTTCTGTGTCTTTTTTGGGGTGACGATTTCAGGAAAGCCATAGTAAACTATTATCGGGTCGTGTGTCTAGGTTATGGGATTGAATTTTGAAGTAAGGTCAAGGAGAGTAGTTAATAGTGAATGTGAGATTTTAGTTGAATGAATAAATTAGATCTGTACGAGAAATAGGTTCCTTAAATTGTATTCTTTGTCTTTTCAGAATGGACCCAGGGAACAGTGGTACGAATGTTGGGGGTGATGGTGCAGGGCCTTTCAGTATGGGAGGTGGAGATACTGATGCGGTATTACGCAGCATCACCCAGCAGGTGATGGCTAAGATGGCTAGGAGCTCGGGGGAGTGTAGCTACACGATCGAGTAGTTTACACAGATGAATCCCCCATCGTTTGCTAGAAGAGTTGACCCGATTGTGGCTAAAAATTGGGTCCAAGACATTGAGAAAATGTTAGCAGTGTTTCCATGTACAGACGAATAGAAGGTAGTATTTGTGACGTTCAAACTGACAGGAGAGGCAAAACGCTGGTGGAGATCAGCGAGGTTGATTAAGGAGCAGAGACTGGAACCTGTGTCAGTGATGTAAAGTTGATTCAAGGAATTGTTCTTTGAGCGATATTTTCCTACTATCATTCAGAGTGCAAAGTAGTAGAATTTATGCACTTAACTCAGGGGTAGATGATAGTATCATAGTACACAGCTCGATTTATTAAGTTGTCTCGGTTTGCCCCACATTTGGCACCAGATGAGGAGAAGAAGGCGAGAAAGTTTGAGGAATGTCCAAGGAAGGATTTGTTTGAGCAGGTTATTGGCTTTCGAGTTCAGACATTCACGGAGGTTATGGACAAAGCTGCGATTATTGAGAGTGACATGCATAGGGGTACCGCAGCTCAAAGTCAGAGGAAGAGACCTACGTCTCAGGGTTTTCAGTTGGGTTCCAGCAGGGGCCCATAGAGAGGAAATCGTTACAGTAGAGGTTAGAGGCAAATGATGGGACCTCAGGAGAATCAGGGTGTGCAAACCTACCCTGTGTGTCAGACGTGCAAAAAGAAGCATCTGGGAGAATTCCGGGAAGGGATATACGTTTTCTATCGTTGTGGGAAACCTAGCCACATGGGACGAGCATGCCCAAGACCGCTGTTCCAGGTCTCAGCTCCCATACCCTACCGGGGAGGTTATTAGCGCCCCGTGGAGGCTAGCAGAGGAATGTAGCCCCAGCGAGGGTTTATGCTTTGACGCCGGGAGACGTTGAGACCGCAGGTGACATCATGATAGGTACCTTTACTATTTTATCATATCAAGTTATTGTTTTATTTGATTCAGGTGCCACCCATTTTTTTTTGTCTGCAGCCTATGTTAAATTGTTTGGAAACGAGACCCAATTATTATATGTAAAATTGTCAGTAGCTACACCATCAAGGTCAGTGATGAAGTGTCGTAGGGTGTTCAAGGGTTATCCAATAGAAATTAAGGGGAGGATATTACCAGCTGACCTGATTGTGCTAGATATGTATGGATATGTTGTAATACTGGATATAGACTGGTTGGCAGCTAATTATACTAATATTGACTGTCGTCTAAAAGAGGTGATATTCAGACCACCAGGCAAACAAGAATTTAAATTTGTGGGATAGCAGGTATGTTCCTTGCCTCGGTTAGTATCAACCATGCAAGCAAAAAGACTGCTCTTGGATGAATGCTAGGGGTTTATGGCCTTTGTAAAGAAGGTGTTAGAAAATGAATTGAAGTTTGAAAGTACACTAGTGGTAAAGGAATTTCTAGATGTTTTTCTTGAAGAGTTACCTGGGTTGCCTCCCGATCGCAAGGTAGATTTTGCTATAAATCTACTTCCAGGAATGACGCCGATTTTTAGGGCTCCTTACTGAATGGCTCTAGTAGAATTGGGAGAATTAAAGGATCAATTGCAGGATTTGTTGAATAAAGGGTTTATCAAACCTAGCGTATCACCTTGGGGAGCACCAGTACTATTCGTAAAGAAGAAAGACGGGTCTATGAGGATGTGCATAGATTATAGGGAGATAAACAAGATAACCATTAAGAACATATATCCTCTACCTCATATAAATGATTTATTTGATCAGCTGCAGGGTACACGAGTCTATTCCAAGATTGACCTTAGGTCAGGTTATCACCAGGTGAAAGTCAAGGTAGAGGACATATCTAAGACAGCATTTCGAACCAGATACGGGCACTATGAGTTTTTGGTGATGCCGTTCGGATTGACTAATGCATCAGTAGTATTTATGGATTTAATGAATCGAGTGTTTCATCAATATTTAGACCAATTTATTGTGGTTTTCATTGATGATATACTAGTCTACTCAATGAGTTTTGAGAAGCATGAGGCACACTTACGACTGGTACTTCATACGCTCAGAGAAAAGAAATTGTATGCCAAGTTTAGAAAATGTGAATTCTGGTTAGAGAATGTTGCATTTTTGGGGCATGTTATATGAGGGTATGGAATTTCAGTGGATCCCAGTAAAATAGAGGTAGTGGTAAATTGGGAAAGGCCGAGGAATGTTCAAGAGATTAGGAGTTTCTTAGGACTGGCAAGATATTACCGTCGGTTTGTAGAGGGATTCTCAGGACTATTAGTGCCTTTGACGCAATTGACCAAGAAGAATGCCAAATTTGCATGGGATGATGAATGCGAGCAGAGCTTCCAGGAATTAAAACAGTGGTTCGTCATTGCACAATTACTGACGATTCCATTTGGAGGTGATGACTATGTAATTTACAATGACGCGTTGTAATGACCCGGAAATTAAAAATATAAAATAATTAGGAAATATAATAGATGAAATGGATTAATGGATAATAGAGGGAAAAAGGAAAGAAATAAGAGGAAGAATAGCAGGCCTCATCGACGAATGCTCTATCTTCGTCAACGAGTGTCCTTCTAGAGATCGTCGACGAATTCTGTTCCTCATCCATGAAGGAATCCCGAAAGAGTAAATTTGGAACTTTGAATTTCGTTGACGAATGTATCTTCTCGTCGACGAAGTCTCTTCAGTGGTTCGTTGACGAACCCACGTGTCTCGTCGACGAATTCACGTGGCAACAGCGTCTATCAAAAGATCCAAGGTTGCTTCCATGCGAAGAAAACAGGTTTTCCTTATTTCTCTCTCTAGAAAGTCATTTTCTCTCTCTTCTCTCTTCATATCCGGTCCAAATTCAGCCTGAATCGCTAAACGGAAGCCGCTATGATGTTCTAGGGAGGATTCTTTACACATCTAGCAGATCAGTTTCTTAAACTGGGCTTTTTGGGGAATGCTCTTAAGTTAAGGTAAAGGCTAGGTTTCTTAGTTTTGGGAGTTTTAAATGCTTATTTGAGGTTTAAAAGTTGATAAACTACTGAAATCATGGGTTATTTGGGGTATATTTGACTAAACTAAGGTTTTTGATTTAGGATCCAAGTGAACGTTGTGGGTATCAGTTCGGGGATCCTGTCGGTGTAGTTCAGAAGTCAAGTAAGGGGAAATTGTATATTAAATCAAATTTTATGAAATTAAAGATAATAAATTATGTTATATTTATGTTTATGTTTTGGTGTGGATTATTAAAATGTCAACCATGTAAACTATGTTTTCTGAGCCTAGGACCATTTATATAGTTATGTATATGTGAAAATGAACTAATGAAAGTGAAAGGTATTTTTTGGGAAATTATGTAAGAAATGGAAATTATATTTTCAATATTTAAATGTTAAATGTGGGTTGACTTATTTTACAAGGAATATGTATGAATTTTACTACTAAATTGTGTGACATGAGTACATGTAAGTTTTGTACAAATATATGTTAAATGTATGAGATACAGGCAAAGTAAGTAATGCATGAGAATGAAATATGATATGAACCATGCTGCTTGTGTATGTTAATGCAATCATGTAAATGTAAAACAACTTAAAAGAGCCGTGTTAGTGGATTTTAGCTCATTTCTATGTGGACTAACTGATGATAGTTAAAAGGAGTTGTGTTAGCAGATTCTAACGTATTTTTATGTGGACTAACTGATGGTGGCTAAAGAACAGCTATAGTATGAATGAATGAAATGAAAATGGAATGAAATGGCAATGAAATGACAATGGAATGAAATGTGAAATGTGAATGATGTAAATGGGAAAGAGTCACTTAAAGTGAAATGCAATGCAATGTTTAAGTTATGAATATGAATAGATGTGAATGGTTGAATAATGATAGAAAGAATAATATATTATGATATTAGAAGTATTTATGCTAATAGAACATGTCACGATTGGGCGAGACGTACTCTTCTCCTGAGGGCTTGCTGAGAAAGGCGAGTGCGCTAATAACTTCAAATGTGGCAGTAGTTGCATAACGTACTAGGGCAGGGGGAACTTACTTGTATGGGCGGGTAAATTTCCCTATCGGCCTTGGGGCCTTTGCTAGTAAACATTTGTTGAACTATGTGAGTACGAGATCAATTGAATACTTGAGGGCTTACTGAGTAAGGTGAGTGCCCTGATATGCTTCAGTAGTGACCTTCAGGTTGCCTAAGCATCAAAGCAGAGGGGTGCTACTTGTATGAGTGGGTAATCACTCCTATCCTTGGGTAATCTTGTGGGTTAAATTTTTTGCATGTGATTGATTAGGTTCAGAGAATAATTTCAGTATTTACGATAACATTTTGCAAATGTTATTAAAATGATGCTTATAAACCTCATGTTAGCCACATGCTGTTTTAATATACTATTTCTTCCCTTACTGAGATGTGTCTCACCCGAATATGAATGTTTCTTTTTCAGGACATCATTGAGGTTGGGCTTAGAGAGCTCGAGGGTTTATAGCATTTTTTAGGATTATAAAGAGGAAGGGTATACATATTTTTTGATATTACTGTTGGGATGTATAAAGTTTAAGTTTATGTTTTTATGTTTTAAGTATGTTGAAAAAGGAATGATTGTGAATACTAAGATGTTTTGAAGATATGTGTATATATGGAAATGCAGGTGATGGATGGTTAATATGGATTATAGATAGGAATAGTAAACTCTGGTATTATAGTAATATTTATGGAGATTATGTTTATGTTTTTCGCTACATATGCTTTGATTTATGGAATTTCAGGATTTTATCAGGTATAACGCACTGGACCCCGGTTTAAGGGTTCGGGGCATTACACGTGTCTTTGAAAGGGCTTGGTCGTGTGTTGATGCCGAATGGTAGGGTTGTAGCTTATGTCTCCCGATAGTTGAAAGAGTATGAAAAGAACTACCGTACCCACAATCTGGAATTGGCTGCAGTGGTACATGCGTTAAAGATTTGAAGGCATTACTTGTACGGTAAGAGATGCAAGATATTCTCTGATCACAAAAGTTTGAAGTACTTTCTTACTCAAAAGGAGCTAAACATGAGACAGAGGAGGTGGTTGGAACTTATTAAAGATTATGACTGCATTATCAGTTATCACCCAGGGAAAGCAAACGTGGTAGCAGATGCTTTGAGTAGGAAATCAGTGAGATCAGTACTAGCAGCTATGAAGGTTCAGCATCTGATCCTAATGGATCTGGAAAGACTCGATGTAAAGTTGGTAGAGAGTGATCCTCAGGCATTTATTGCCAATTTAGTGGTGCAACCTACATTACAGGAAAGAATTAAAACTGCTAAAAAAGAGGACCCAGAATTAGCAGAGGTAATAGCCTGAGTACAGGGTGGTCAGTGAGAGGAGTTCAGTATTTCAGATGACGGAGCTCTGAGATTTCGCACCAGATTGTGTGTGCCTGCAAATGATGATATTAGGAGAACGATTTTAGAGGAGACTCACAGATCTCTATACACGGTTCATCTTGGCAATACTAAAATATATAAAGATCTGCGAGAGTATTTCTAGTGGAATGGCATGAAGAGAGAAATTGTCGAATTCGTGCAGCAGTATTTGACGTGCTAATAGGTTAAAGCTGAGCACTAGAGACCTGCGGGGCAGTTGTAGCCACATTACATCCCTGAGTGGAAGTAGGACCACATATCCATGGATTTCATCACTAGGCTACCGCCGGTGCCGCATGGTCAGAATGCCATCTTGGTAGTTGTTGATCGGTTGACGAAAACAGCCCACTATCTACCTATTAAAGTTAGCTACCCTATGAAAAGATTGGCAGAGATCTATATTCAGGAGATTGTTTGACCCCATGGAGTGCTAGTATCTATAGTCTCAGATCGTGACCCACACTTTACATCATGGTTTTGGAAAAGCTTGCAGGTGGCTTTGGGGTCTCAGTTAGCATTCAGCACTGCTTATCATCCTCAGATAGATGGTCAGACGGAGAGAACAATCCAAGTATTTGAGGATATACTGCGAGCATGTGTATTGGATTTTTGGGGTAGCTAAACCCAGTATTTGTCGCTAGTTGAATTTGCCTATAATAACAGTTATCAAGACAACATAGACATGACAAATTACGAGGCGCTTTATGGTACGAGGTGTCGTTCTCCTCTTTACTAGGATGAGTTAGGTGAGAAGCGAGTTTTGGGGCTAGAAATAGTGCAGCAGGCGTACGATAAAGTCCGACTTATTCGAAAGAGAATCAGCGTAGCTCAGAGTCGGCAGAAAAGTTACGCAAATAATCACCGTCAAGAATTGGAATTTGAAGTGGGTGACCATGTGTTTTTGAAAATAGCGCCACTAAAGGGAGTCATGAGGTTTGAGAGGAAGGGTAAGTTGAGCTCTAGGTTTATTGTCCTATTCGAGATACTTGAAAAGGTTGGGTCAGTTGCCTATCGGATAGTTTTACCACTAGTTTTGTTCTGAATACATGACGTATTTCATGTTTCTATGTTAAGGAAATACGTCTCAAATCTCTCTAATGTCATCAGTTATGCAGAATTGGAACTCAGTGATGCTCTAGCTTATGAGGAAATTTCAGTACAGATCTTAAACATGAAGGAACAGGAATTGCGCAGTAAGATAATTCAGTTAGCAAAAGTCCTGTACAGAAATCATGCCATGGAAGAAGCTTCATGGGAGCTTGAGGAAGAAATCAGACAGAAATACCCACACCTGTTTAGTGGGGTACAATAGTGATATGTATTGTTCAAATAATGACAGTTTATTTTATTCAGCACAGAGTGATGAATGTATAGTTGTATTTTAGAATATAGGATAGGTAGTTTTTTTGATTTTGGGATAATTTTCTTTTATAAATATATTTGTAATCTTCTAGAACTGTTTGTGTAACCACGGTATTCCTCCACCATAAGTGAGGGTTAGTAATAAAATAAGTAGCCCGTTTTATACTAAGAATGGTGTTTAATTCAGATAGCAAATTTCGATGACGAAATTTATAAAGAGGGGAGAATGTAGAGACTCAAAAAATTTATAGAAATTAAATAATAAAGAAAGGAGGAAGAAAAGGAAAATTTTAAAATGGGACTTACAGGGTCTTGTCAATGAATGCAGAGCTCTCGTCAACGAGCATCCTTCTTGGGCTTGTCGACGTGGACTTGTGTCTCGTCAACGAGAACTTATCGAGAGGCCTGTTTCCAGAGTCTAAAACTCATCGATGAGGATTAAGTGCTTGTCGAC
The DNA here is from genome assembly GCF_029873635.1 of Malania oleifera. Classification (NCBI taxonomy): domain Eukaryota; kingdom Viridiplantae; phylum Streptophyta; class Magnoliopsida; order Santalales; family Ximeniaceae; genus Malania; species Malania oleifera. The sequence continues at coordinate 89,158,119 of NC_080421.1, forward strand.
GAACCTCCTTCATGGACTCGTCAACGAGGTGTCGTGGCTCGTCAACGAGTCCATGTGAACAAGCTTTCTATATAAGGCCGAAAATTATTTTTTTTGCGAGAATTTTAGGCAGAATTTCCTCTCTCTCTCTCTCTCTCTCTCTAGAATACGTTTTCCCTGCCTTCTTTCTACGATTCCGGCTCGGTCTCTCCCCGATTCGAAAATTAGAAGCTACCATAGTAATTCTGGGGAGATTCTCTACACCATAATCGGAGCAAAATGTTGATTTAAGAAGTTCGGTAACCATCCCAAAATTAGGATAAGTAGATTATTTGGGTTGTTAGTATTACCAAGTTTATTTGAGCCTATATTTTGTATTGTATGAGAATATACTGGAGTTTTGTGAAATAAAATCAGGATATTATATTTTTAGGAATAGGTGTTTTGGGGACCCTAGTGGGTGATATTTCAGGAACTCAGGTAAAATGATACATAATTTATAGTCTAGAAATTATGCATATATGGTGTTGACACCCCAATTTTAACCAGACCATTTTCAAAAAAATCCAACGTAATAAAGTTGACTTCTGATCTTGGAAATTGGAGGATCATTTTTGAAAAGCCCAATCTTGTTATTTGAGTCATGATATTTTGAATTGATTCCGGGTGTCTTTAATCGAGTCCCAGTATTTTTATTTGAATTCTAGTATTTTAACCGAGAGCCGGTGTCTGTACTGAGTCCCGATGCGTTTTCATCGAATTCTGGGCATTTTAGGAAAAATGGAGTCCGGGTCCTTCGATTTTTGGGAAATCAAGTTTCAATTTCCTGCCGAATCTCTCTTTTCAGAGGATAGGATTTGACGATAAGAAAAATACAAAAAGGACTATGATTATTTATTTTTATTTTTATTATTATTATAATTATATTTATTACTATTATCTACTACTACTACTACTAGAATTATTATTATTATTATTAGTAGTAGTAGTAGTAGTAGTAGTAAGTAGTAGTAGTAGTAGTAGTAGTAGTTTATTAATATTATTATTACTAGTATTATTCTCATTATAAAACAAAAGCACAAAAAAGGGAAGAAGAAGAAAATCTGAAAAATAATATAAAAATTATGGGGCATGTGTTACGAACATAGGGAGGTATGTTTGTGTTAAAAAAATATATATATTTTGTGCATCCTTTTGCAATGGGTCACCCCACGTTTCCCGGGGGAAGATGCAAAGGCCAAGGAAAAAGCCGAAACAAAGAAGGGTTATAAAAAGCGGAGGGGGCTTACCACTGTAGAGGATTCACCGGCAACAAGCCTACACGCACAGACCCACTACCTACCTCACAGCCTGCTGCGCACAACCAACCCCACTACTACCTTTTCACCTTCACCATCCCCTGTCACCCTGCCCGCTTCCCGCTCGGCAGTTCTCTGCCTCATCACCACGTACTAGCTCTTCACTTCGCCCAACAGCTCCAAACCCGAGCCACCATCAATACCCATCTCTCGTCCTCCCTCTTCATCTCCCTCTGGCATTCGACTCTCCCTCAACTCTCAGCACGGCAACGCACAATCCTCCAACGTCTCTAGCCATCTACCCACAACAGTTCATGCTGTAGCAGCATCTGAGGTATTCTTTGCTTCGCAGCACAGCAGTAAAGCTGCTGTGCGAAGTTCCCCTTGTTGTTTGCGGCTTATCTTCAGCGAAGAGAGCAGCACTTGAGAAGCCCGAAGCCAGCAGCACTCGAGCAAAACACAGCAACAACAGCTCGTGGTCTTGGGGAATTTTTTGGCAACAAAACGCAGTAGCAGCAGCAACAACTCTCAGGTTGCAGTTCTTCGTAGATTGCCCAGCAGCAACAGCAAATCCGACCACCCTCCTACAGATCAAGCCACCTTGCCGGCCACCCCACTCGCACAGTCCGCCCTCACCTCTCTCTCTCTCTCTATCTCTCTCTCTCTCTCTCTCTCTCTCGCCCATCGCCCATCACCATTACCTTCGGCAGTACCACCCTCAGCTGCGAGCTCCATCGCTATCATCTCGGCCATACACAAATCCACCATTTTTCAGCCTCACGGCCATCCTCCTCGGTAGCATCCATTTTCAGCCACCACATCACACACAGTTAGCTCCGCCCACAACCATTTCCACACACTAAAACACACCCTCCACTCACAGTTTACACACACTGTTACACACACTAAAGCACACACTCAAACACCACTGCTCACACACATACTTAATACACCCTCACGCACACACAACACTATGCACACACGCTGCTAACACACACCTAAACACACATTATTACACTAACTCACATACTTCCTGTAACACAAAACACACACTGTTTCACACAATAAAGTACACACATACTCACACACTGTTTCACGCACACAATGCACGCTGTTGAACCCACTTTTACGCAGCAAAACACACACTACATGCACCTGCACACACATTGCAGCAAAACACACACTACACACACCGTTACACGCACCCACAACACACACCTAAACATGCTCTAAATCACACACGCATGCACACACACCTTTACGCACTCTGTTCACGCACTCCATGCACACACTCATTCACACACTGAACACGCGCACGAAGACACAAATAGGAAGGAGGTTTAAGGGTTGTTGGTTTAGATTAGAGGGATTTCAGAGTTTAAGAGCCCAAGAAGAGAGGAGTATAGAAAGTATTAGGCCTTCAGGCTTTATCTGATAGAACCGAAAGAAGAAGGAGAAGACGGAGGCAGAGAAGAGATTCAGGGAGTCTTCGAGAAGGCGAGATCGGAGGGAATTTGGGGCTTTAGAGCGGAGGAATCTTAGTGAATGCTCGGGATTATTTTCAGAGAAAGGTTGCAGAGGAAGTGAGAGTCTGGGAGAGTGGCAGGTCGTGGCTCATTGCAGGTTGTGGAAGAAGTGAAGGTCGTGAGTTTGTGAGCTTGGATCGCAGAAAAGGAGGAAGAGTTTGAGAGAGAAAGCATGCAGAGTGAGGCCGAGGGGAAGGGATTGTGACATGTGGCACGTTCTCCACCTAGCACTTTGAGCATGCACGGCTCTCTCTTAGCCTTTTGATGCCTTTCTTTGGAAAAGCCAGGATTTCGTGACATCGTTAACCTTGCCAGGCAATCCGTGCCACCACAACTTACCCCTGCCAGATGGTCTCGAACAGACCTTAAACAAGTTGACCCACCTCCTTTGACTCTAGTCCTCTGGTATGAAATCGATTTAACCTTTTGTTTTATTTTATTTTATATTTAAAATTTTGAAAATCCATAAAAATACATAAAAATTTCTGAAAAATCACAAAAATTCATAAAATCCAGGAGAAAATTTTTAAAATATTTTTGGAACTTGATTTTCATTGTATTTTCCTAATTGTCTTTGGGTTATTTTAAAATTTTGGGAAAATATGAAAAAATCACCAAAAATCCAAAAAAAAAAAAAATCAGAAAAAAAATGTTTTGAGGTCCAGAAAATTGTTTTCATCTCAAATAAGTCCAAAAACCTCCCAAAATAGTATTTTCCTACTTAGAAAAACTCTATGAAATTTCAAAACCCCGGGAGAGTATTTTCGTAAACTATTTTCTTAATTTTCCTATCCCGATAATTGCAATAAAGGGCATAGACTATTCAGCGTATTGGATTGCCCCGATTTTGATGGAATACCTATATGGTATCTATTTTGTGCATTTTCTTTAATTTTTGGAATGGAGTAATTTTCAAAGGCTTATTAAATTTATTTTGGGATAATTTTCAATTAATCTGGTACCGTTCGTAAGAATGAGTGTGTAGGGAGTGCTAATACCTTCCCCTCGTGTAACCGTACTCCCAAACCTGACTCTGGTGATGCAGATCGATTCTACCCCTAACGGGGTAGCAATCAAGTGTTCTAACCGCACTCCAAAAGGTTATTGGCAACTCCATCACATTTTATTTTTCCACGAATCTTCACGTTTTCAAAATTCACATCCATTTTTCCCAGTTCGCAGCTGCACCCATCACCAGAGTGGTTTTTAGCGGGTCTGAGACGTCACGACAGCTTAGCAACTCCGTTGGAGATTAATGAGAGTTGAGTCAATGATTAATTGAGGATTATCCCAAAATCCAAATCTAATGAGCCTTCTTGATTGCTCCTTCCCTGTTTTCTACACATTGTCCATATGATTATTTTGTTTGCAGGTACTTCGTGAATAAATCACAGTAAGTAGTTAAATAAATGCTCGGCTTTTCTTGTGTTTTCATTATCTACTAAATGAGCATGTGATTAATTGTGAATGCCTTGATTTTCATGAGATGATAAGCATGTGACTACTTGTTTCCATGACTTGTGTGAATAAAGCATGTGTTTAATTCTGAATAATGGATGGATGTAGGGTAAAGGGTGTAGGCTGAAACTATTGAACTCCACACCTTCACAACTCTATATATGGACTTTCCCTTTGAGGATTAGATAGGATCGTAATAGTGTCAGTCCCCATGTGGTAGGGCCTATGGGGACCCGAGAACCACTCCGCTCAGTGCAAGTTTCGTCTGGACCTCTGTGAAGGAGGATGAAGTTTCAATCTGGGGACCTTTTTTTCTATAAGGATTAGAGCTTAACCACACATTTATCCAAAATCCTCTGCTTAGGATAGAGCCTCGAAAAACCCTATGTACATACTTACCCCGGGGTTGGGACAGAAGCCACATCCTTCTCCACATGTTGTAATCCATGTCTTTTGTACATATGTTTGGAAAATGCTTTGTGTTGTGCACATCTTACATCCATGTTAGGCATCCGTATCACTTGGCCAATATTTCGGAAAAAGCCCAGTTCATTTATGGAAAGTAAAATTTTATTTCCCAAAGTACCCTACCAAGGGGAAAACAGATCATTCCCGAGATCAACAATGGATAAGGTTTTCCTCGAAACTCTAGCCAAATGGTTATTTAGGTTGCATTGCATGCATCCATGCATGTTCCTCTCCAATGGGTCAGTAATCATTGTCCAACTTCCTATCATGCCAAATTAAGATCCAGCATTCAAACGTTGAGCTCGCCTCTGCCTGCCTTACTATACCAGAAGGAAAACCCTGATCATGGCAGAACAAGTAGATAACAGACTCTCAGGACTAGAATAGAAGCAGGAGGAGATAGATGATAAGCTAAGTAAGATCTTAGCTATGATGATGAAAGGGAAAACCCTGCAAATAGAAGAAGATGAAGAAGAAAGAGGGTCCGTTTATGTTCTCGAGCCCATAATAGTTCAAGGGCAGTCATTTGGGCCGCCGTCGACCTTTACAAATGGCCTACCGCCGCCAAACATGTACCCTTTCATCCCTATGGCATCCATGCCTAGATTTTCGATGGTCAGTCTACCGCCAATGGCAGCTATGGAAATAGGGGTTGGCATGACCCAGTTCACAAGTGAGCACCGTTGTAATGAGCTTGAAGAGCGGTTAAAAGCAGTAGAAGGGACCCAAGTCTCCAATGTCGTCAGACCCTCAGACTATTGCCTGGTGCCCAACGTGGTGCTCCCTCCAAAGTTCAAAATGTCCGACTTTGAGAAGTTTGATGGGACTACATGCCCTCGGACCTACCTGCGCATGTATTGTCAGTCAATGGCCACCCATTCTGACAATGAGAAGTTGATAATGCACTGTTTTCAATGCAGTCTTATGGGTGCAGCGACTAGATGGTATGTTTAACAAGACAGGGCCCGAGTCCACATATGGGGGGATTTGGCAGATGCTTTTGAGGCGCAATACCGCCATGTCCTGGAGATGGCTCCCGACTAAATGACTCTTCTCGAGATAGAGAAGAAGCCTACGGAGTCCTTCAGGGAGTACGCATATCAATGGAGGGATGCGGTCGTTCAAGTAGACCCCTCGGTAGGTGACCAGGAAGCCATTGCTTTATTTATAAGGACGCTAAAAGATCCCTATCATGGGCACCTGCTGGGATCTACCCCCCACAACTTCATGGACATCATGGCCGCGGGAGGTAGGATTGAAGCCGACATCAAGGCAGGCCTAGTCAAAGACAGTGGAAATGAGATTATTCCGGGCAAGAAGTGGACTAACAAGAAGAAAGACGAAGAAGCTCACATGATTGAAAGGCATTATTACCAAGGCAACTAGAATAAGGGGTCAAGGAGAAATTTTGTTGCCAAACCCACCATTAATCAGGTAGTGCATGCAGGCACCAGACCCCGGCTCGTTCCATCCGGGCCTAAGCTCGCTTAGCAAAATGTTCAAACGCAGGGAAGGGTTCCTAATAGGATCAAGCCAACTCTTATGTCCTATTCAGAATTGTTCCCCCAATTGCTTGAAAGGAAGCTCATCTCGGTCATTCCCGGAATAACTGTATGACATCCCCTACCATAGTGGTACGACTCGGACGCTTGCTGTGCGTATCACTCCAATTCACTGGGCCACACCATTGACTGATGTTGGAAATTTAAGCACAAGGTACAATCGCTGAGGGGTGCTAGTTGTTTGACTTTTGATGATAAATAGTCAGGAATTCAGAATGATCATCTATCCAATCACAGGGAAGGAAATGATCAGCATGTGATAGGTCCCGCCTACGGGCCACACAACCCTGTCATAAGGGATTAAATCATGACTTTATATATATATCCAGATTTATAGAAACCATAGACATACCTATGAATATTAGAAGCATTATGAATAGAATATTTAGAAAAACAGTTTATGTTAAGCAACATAGGTAAGAGCTATACTGTGTATTATCTATACGTGTTTTCTCAGACTCAGTTATTTATGGTATCTTTAAATCAAATTTTACAATTATGTAAACTCATTTGCCACACACTAGCAATAGCATATTTTTGTCTTACTGAGTGTTGTCTCATCCCAGTGATTTAACATTTTTCAGGTGAACCAGTTAGGCGAGTAGATCAGACTCATAGATAGAGGGGACTATAGTACTGTCCTGCCTATAGGGTGAGTGTTTTTGGGAAGTCATTTTTTAGTAGTCCCTAGATTCAAGTGATGGCATTTTGGGGATGGCTATGTATGCATATTTTGGAAAATTCTGATACTCTGGTATTGTATATATTGACGTGGTTATATATATATTCTGCTTTCTGCTGCTTAGGTAGTTTATTAAGTTCTAGATTCCATGGTCCCTATTTGGTACGTGATAGTGGTTTGGTTTATATTAGAAGGTGTCAGAGTAGTGAAATTTTACAGATTGTATATATGGGGAAAAATGACATTAAAAATCAGGTCGTTACATGTCCCTTTTGATTTTGCAATTATTATTGATTTGTTACTCAAGAAGTAACTCTCATATTCATTTATTATATTGTGATTTTGTCATTCTATACGCACACAGCTGGCCATCCTTGCCTTGAATTTTCAAGGGAAGTACATGTTTTGAACAAAAAAGATTGGATTGTCAAACATTTGATAATTTCTTTGTTCTAATTATGAATAAACTATTAAATCTTATACTTCACTATGGTTTTGTTTAGTTACATTCCTCATTTTAACATAATTGTGCTTTGTAAGCATCTCCACATTTTTTTTTTTTGATATTTCTTTATATCTAGACATTGAAAATTATCTTTGAGCCTCAATTTTATTAAATCTTAGGTCTTGAAAGTTTGCATGTGAGGTGCACCTTTTTTTGGTTGTTTTCTGTATGCTACTTTATTTGGTTATATATTTTTTGGTTTATCCATAATTGCATTTTGTAGGCATATGGGATAGCCAATCAACACAACTAACACTAATTCATGCTTGAAGAGATCTTAGATTTGAAGTTCTATTGGATTCGGATAAGATGTAATCTAAAATTGTATTGAAAATTTTCAAATCCATCCAAATTCAAATCTAAGGTTTGAAATTCATACTATCAAACGTAGAAAGAAACATTGAAAATCTAATATCACTTTATTGGTCTATGACTCTTCGTGCATAGGTATAATTTGGTCATTAATTATTTGACAACTCAATTGTCCTTATTTTTATTTCATTTGTCGTTTTCCAAACAAATAAAAATCTTTTATAAAAATTTTATTTATTTGGGATGTTGTACTTACCCTTTTATCATAATTTATTCTATAAAATGATGGCCTCACATGGAATAGAAAAAAATCAATGCCTATGTGAGAAGAGGGATATTTCCTAATTGATCATGGGAATGCCTTGAATGGAATAAAGAAGGAATGCATGAATGTACCCTACAATAATAAAACCAAGCCTTAAGTTCCGTTAGGTGGGGTCAGTTATATAAATCATTTTCCGTCAATTTATGTGATCATGGATCATTTATTTAGACAAATTTAGGACTATTAAATCCTTACTCACTATCTCATTTCAATTCATTTTATGTTTACACCTACCCCTTATACTGCACCCACAACAACTAACTCACTCTTCCTCATTGGCGCACTATATGTCCTATGTTGCAAGTGTCCAAATCATCTGAGTCGTTACTTCCTTATCTTATCTATGTTGCGTGGATGTACCCTATTCTATTTTAATTGTGGAATAAGTTTGTTTCATCTTTTTGTCACAAGTCCAAATAAGCAATAAATATGTGGTACTATAGGAAAATATAATGGAATTCTTGAACATTTATTTTTAATAAATTAATAGAGTAATATGAACATTTCTTAGCAATAGGACTCATATCTTATTGTAGCATATACCTATTAATTCATTTTCTTAATGGGGGATGTACTCTTTTATCATCAATCATTTTTTACCCATGAATTTTTTATGGGTTCCTCCCTTAATAGGGGCAATTTTTCTTTTATACTTTGTTTCTTTTTGTTTTTGAAGGCAATGAATATGTAATTACGGTAACCATTTTGCGAACATATGTCGATAGGGGTGCTGATTGGCTAATCATCACAGAGATGGTTAGCTAATCACCTTCCTTACGCATAAAAATACTTTCAAACTCAAACTTTGGTTTTCACATCCTTTTTCAGGGTTTTCTTCATTTTTCCTGAGTTCTTGAAAAAAAAATAAGGTGACAACTCTATGCTATATATGTTTTTATCAGTTTTACCCCCTTTTTCTTCACAACTCTTTTCGTTTGGGGACTATCATCCCGTTTCATAGACACCTACAACAAAATCCAGTGTTGACAAGCACAAAGAGAGATTTTTTAGAGTAGAGCGCTTATATATTCAGCGTGTGTATATTCGTTGATGTTTTTAAGAAATAGAAGGACATATATATAGCCATTGGATGAAAAGTAGTCATTTGCTACCTGTTAGAGCCTTTTTGGCTTTCAAAACGGTTGACTACTCCACTCACTAATTGTTAAAGAAAAAAAGAAGACCGTTACATGTAAGAGCTACCAAATGAATCGATCGCCTTCAATATGTTTTTAGTCCCATTTGCTTGTTATAGCTCTTCTGTGCCATGCCTTATGTTTTCTTATAGTTTAACAATTTAAAGTATACTAAAATTAAGAAAATAACAATATAAAAGGAATCAATTAAACTCTTCAATTTCTTCTCTCAATTCTCTAACTATTCTTCAACTTCAATGACTTAAATTTTGCAGAAAACAACTTAAGCACAAATTTGTTATCATCAAAACCGAATTAAAGAAACCTTGAGACTAATAACTATGTGGTTGAAGGGATTGGTAACTAAACTTGACATAGAGTAACATACTATTCATTTGGATACTATCGAACAACGTAAATTTGTGTCTTTCTCCTCTTTATTAATTTTTTCTATTTTTTGTATTTATTATGTGTGTGCACATAATCTTAGGAGGCAACACCTATAAATTTATAATTAGCAGCAATTGAGGGAGACATAACAGTATTTGAGATAGAAATGTTCTGTTACAACATTTCATTGATCATTTTCCAAGTTTCACACTATGCTAATTTTATCCATAATAATCTGACGAGTGACAAGAATGTCGCTCGCATGGCACTGTTTGGGACAGGCATTCTGGTAAGCCGATGAAGCTTAAACATGCGGCGGCCGGCCGCCTTGCCGGTTCTCGGATACCAATGGTGTCGGAGGGCAGCTGAAGAAGATGGAAGCCAGAAGAAATTAAGTATTAGGGGACGACGATAGATACAAACACGTCTCCTACCTATTTAGCATTCGTAACTTAGTATTAAGTATAAGAAGAACGTCCGACAAATTTAGCGGCATTTTTCAGCTTTTACCCACAAATCTAAATTTAGAAGTCAGAAAATCAGGGGGAATGAGAGAGAGAGAGAGAGAGAGGGACATTTGGGTCCGCTTAAGCTGGGGGGGAGGAGGTGGCGCTGAATGACGGTGAGGACGGCGAGGACATCTGAAGTCTTGGCGTCGCCGCCTCTCCTCCATGGCAACGCTTTCTTGTGCCTCCGCCTTCAAGTTCTCTCTCTTTCTCCTCCTCCTTGCGGCCATCTCCGCCGCCTGCATCTATCTTCCTGTTGAAAAGGTTCTCTCTCTCTCTCTCTCTCTCTCTTTCTCTCTCTCTCTCTCTTGGTTTTGTTATTTTTATGCATGTGTATATTGGGTTAATGGGTTGTGAATGCTAATCCCAGTGATTGGTTTTGAGAGAGGGGGGGTGGGGGGGCGCATGGAAGTTTGGGGTTATTTCCTGTTGGAGTTTTTGGGGTTTTTGTTGCAACCATTTTTCATGTTTCTGGACAATAAAGTGATAGCTTTCCTTTTCTTTGTTTGGATTACGCACGGGATTTCCACGTGTCCGTTTTATGGTCACGTGACTAATCCCACGCCCCTTGAAGCCGACCCCACAATTTCAAAGGGAGGTAAATTTCAAGAATTCAGGGGCGTAAATGAATCCGGGAGGGTTTGAACACCTGACCTCGTGAGAAGCACTCCCGCAACCCGTACTACCACTTGAACCACACCCTGGGGGTTGATAGCTTTCCTTTTCTTGATTGATTTGTAATTGGTTTTGTTCCTAAATGGTTGCTTTGAGTGCATTGCTTTAGAACATAAATATGGTTGTTTTCTTGTTATGACTACTGTTTTCATGAACTTATGAGGCATACTGTGTGAAATTTCTTTGTGAGAATTGAGTATTAGTCCATTATAAGATGTGTTGTGAGCTGGAAATAGAATAGATATTGCATAGGATATTATATTTTGCAAAATGATGGTGCATTTTACGGCAATGATCACACAAATTCCAGTGTTATTCAAATCAACACAGAATAGAGAATATTGGAATGACTATTCACAAACCTCATCATGGCTTGTTGCTTGGACAACACCAACTTTTGCATGGTCAGTTGCCTTAGAATGTTTTTCTTGGCTACAAAGTTTCTTAGAGTTGGTTTTTCTAGGAAACCAAATGTCATTGGAGTTGAATGTTATAAACAAACTCTAGCAAATATGCTGATCATGAATTGTGGTGTATAGGTATCCTTACTTCATTTGACAGCATTAACTAAGACTCCCTAATGATGTTATAGACGGCATTAACTAATATTCTGTAGTGATGTGATAGACAGACTTGAAGTTTTTATGGACAAACTCTTGCAAATATGCTGAGCAGAGTATGTGCATAATGAGGTATCCTTACTTCACTTAATAGCATTAACTTATGTTTGGTAATGATGTGAACAGTCAGCTTAGCTGCCTTAGACAAGTTAGCTTTATCTTGGGTTGGATATCTATGGGGGCAAATACTAACAACAATAATAACTAGCGTTAAGTCTCACTAAGTGGAGTCGGCTACATGAATCATTTTTTGCCAATTCACCTGATCTAGAATATTTTCCTCTATTATATTAAGGGCTATTAAATCTTTCCTCACTATCTTATTCCAAGTTATTTTAGGCCTACCCTACCCCTTTTATGTCAGAAATAATAACTAACTCACTCCTCCTCATAGGTGCTCTACTAGGCCTGCTTTTCAAATGCCCAAGCCATCTAAGTTGTCCCTCTCTTATCTAACAGGTTCTATGCCTATATTATTGCACATATGCTCGTTTCTATAAGCTGTTTTGTGGTGTGTCCATGCATGAAGACTCTACAGCCTAATAGGACAAGCAAAAGCCCCTTAACAGAATCCTATGAGCCCTTGGATATTAGAAAATTCTATGCCTTAGCTGAAGTAATTGGCACCCAAAAATAGGAAATAATGAAAACATTGGAAAGTGCAATGTTTTTAATTTTCTACCATTCTTGGATTTTATCCAAAATATGCCTTTATAAATCCATTGTTCTGTTAACCAATTCACTTTTGTTTTGTTTTGAATCACCCACGCGGTGGACAGAGTGACACAATGCAATAGGCATTGCCTCTTTTCCTTCAGACATTGGGAATTGGAAATATATAATAGCTGTTATGTTTCGAGCCGTGACCTTGCTATCCCAAATATAGAAGTCTGAAATGTATTAGCAAAAGTAAAGTGCATAAAGACTAAACTTGACTCACTACTTTCTTTTTAGTTTGCACATAATATGATTGCTAGAAATATGCTTATATAATTGTTCTTCCATTTGGTCTATCTTGTAAAAATCTCATGCCTTGGTTTATTTTTTATATCCTTGTGTAATAAAAGAATTTTTTTCCACAGATTTTGAAGAATTTTTTGTTATGGATCAAGCAAGATCTTGGAGTTTGGGGTCCACTTGCTTTGTAAGTCATCTATATTCAATCCATAATCTTTTAGTCAGTTGTGTTTAACTTTAAGTGATCTCCATCTGTATGTATTTGATCTTCATCCTCCCATTTTTAATCTATTGGTTCTGCTTATGGTCAGTCAATTTTATTGCAATTGGTTCATTGTGTTGTTGATGGTGATTTCTTGTGATGGTTTTGTGCATGATCTAGTGTACTTTCTTCTTTGTTCTTGCTAGGTAATAACCAGGTGTTTGTTGATGGTAGATTTTTAGTAATAGAGAAAATAAATGTCTTCTTCTTTATTGTGGCTACCCTAGAGGCTATCATGGATAACTAGGTGTTTGTTGGTATTAGGTTCTTAGTTGTAGATGTCGTGCAGTGATATGATAAGCCTTGACGAGTAGGGAAATAAGAGAGATGGTTGTATGGTGGTTAGGATTGCATTCCAGTCAATAGTTTAGATTGTAGTCTGCAGGTTTGGAATGCGGTCTGGTTACTTCTACCCGTACTTACAGAAGACAGAGGCAGGATTTCAATTCTACAGTTTTGAGTTATTGTTGAAGATTCAGGGGTGGAGAGAGGAGTTTGAAGATGAATTTCTTCATTTTGAGTGAAGAAATCCTATTATGGAGTCTTATCCGAGCTTGGAGAATGATAAAAAAAAATGGTACTTACCTATTTTAGTTTGCAAACTTATTGTTCGAACTACCAATTGACCAATTAGAATGCAAGAAGGCAAACTAAGTCTACTTTGGCCAATCAAGGTGGCCAAAATTGGGGTATTTACGAGTTAGTGTGTACTTCCATTAAATGAGCCCCCGTGGTCTCATACAGGCACACTAAAGGTGCCATATGGTTGGATGGTTATTCACTAGTCACTTGAGCCTTGCACTGAGGGTCCCACCTTGAGGTCTTTGACTAATGTCCACTTCAATCAGCATTGATCTTAATGGCGTTCCTTGAAATGGGCTCTTTATCTAGGCCAGATATGTGCAGCACAGAGTGGTGCACTAAGGCCCACTTAAATTACCTCCCTTAAGTTGAGTTTTACATTGAACCTGGCTGCTTTGGGTCCTGGGGCCATGGGTCATCCTTGGAAAACATCTATGCTTGACAGTCGTGTTGACTGAAATTGAGTTAATGGTATAAACATTGTATTTGTCTTCTAAGTGCAACTCATTTTTGTACTACAATTTTTCTGTAGATTAAATCTCATTTTATTTTAACTCATTTTCTTCAAATTTTCCAGGGCTGTTGCATACATTCCTCTCACTGTCCTGGCAGTTCCAGCTTCAATACTTACGGTAGGTCTTATGCATTTTGTTCTTGACGCATTTAATCAATCGCGTGCCTGATACCTTACATGGATTGAGTTTATGTTATTTATAATATGGAATTTTACATATGTCACGCCCTGCAAGGCGTATATGTGCTTGCCTCTCCCAGGTCTGCCCTCCCCCCCAAACAACAACACCACACACAAAATGACGACAACAACAACAACAAAAAGAAGAAGACAAACATTCAATTTGCATCTTTTTTAACAGAGTGCAAATTCAAAAATCTGTTCCTAAATTAAAATAACCCCTTGGCCATTGATCTAGAAAACTGTGCCCACCCAAAGTCCAAACTTATTGACCGCCGGTCATTGAACAGATTTTTGCCATTGATTTGCCACAAGCTAACTCATTCCGAAAGATGTTGAAGTACAAAACTGAAGTTATTGAACTGAAAAGCTTTGCATATGGAGTGGTCTGCATTTACTCCTCTGTTCTCTTAAACATATAGCTTCTATTGACAGGTACTTTTCCCATTCTAAGGAAATAATCAATCATCAATACTTTAACACTTTCTGTGGTCCTACCATGGAAGGCTATCTTCATTACTCAGGGTTTTACAAGTTTACAACAGTTTCCTCTCTATGATAACTGATAAGTCAGTGCTTCCCAGTGGTTTTTCTTTTCCATTTCTTTTTCTCCTAGCCACCCCACTCCTTGCTTGTTATTATGCATTTGCAAAAGAAGTTAAATTTTTCTTGTTGGAGGTGAAAATAATTTACCTTTTTTTTTTTTCCTGTTTTCCTTTTGGTGGCGTATAACTATCTTACATGGTACTTGTTCTTTATGATCAAGCTTGGAGGTGGCTATCTATTTGGGCTGCCTATGGGATTTCTTGTTGATTCTATTGGTGCTACTGTTGGTGCGACAGCTGCATTTATTCTTGGTAGAACGGTGAGCCTCTTAAGCCTCTTTGTGTGAACATGTGCACATGCATGCCATGCATGCTTGTTTGCTTGCTTCCCAAGTTCAATCCTCACATCTGTAATAATATCTTGGAATGTGCATCAGTATATTGTGATTTTACTGCATGAGGTGTAGATGCAGCAAATTTTTTTCTTTTTTAATAACTATTTTCTTTTGGGACATAATATGTGTGCGTGCAAGCATTGTTGATATTGTTTAGGATACTTCTTTGTGCAGATTGGAAGATCGTATGTTATTTCCAAGCTAAGGAATTATCCAAAGTTTCAAGCAGTTGCCATTGCCATTCAGGGATCTGGCTTTAAGGTGACATTAGGTTATGTGCACAGTGCTATATATATACATATATGTATGTATGTATGAATGTATGTATTGAATTCTAATCTTAAAAAAATTTAAGAACTTTTTAATGCTTGTGTAGAGTTGAATGGGTGCTGAAACTATCAAATACATTAGCTAATTGAAAATCACAATAATGGTGGGATAGTCTTTAGTGAATAAAAATATACAATGGAGAAAAGCCAGCGTCCAATGTTGGTCTTGTCTACTGTGTCCTAGAAGGTGAGCTGGGCATGACCCTAAGCTTTGGGATTTTTGCATAAAGTGACAACTCTCAGACAATGTGATGTATGAGATAAGGTCATGAGCAGAACCTACTCATGAAATCTTGATAGGTGAACTGGGATCTGGATCTCTCCGTTATATATAATATAAAACAAGAGGAGGTATAGAACCCAAGTTATAATTATGGAGAGAGGCTTTAGAATTTAAGTTTCAAGATAAGTAGGTAAGATAAAAATACATGAAATGCAGTTTTAGTAATTATAGTAGGGGTAATGAAGAAAAGAGGGAACAGGTTGCCTCTTCTTAGGAGCTGTGGATTTTATTACCTTGTATCAGTCACAAAAATGAGAAATTGAAGATGATGCTAATCATGTGATATATAGAATTGAAGCTGGTTAGTTAAAATGGAGAAGTGCAAACGGCATGCTGTGTGATCATCAAATAACTCCATTGTCTTTATAAAAGCCAAAAATTTAGTAAAGAAAAGAGAGAGAAAAGGCAGAATTATATAAGAAATAGAAGGATAAGAGATCCTCCTACTCACCAAATATATACATAAGCAAAGAAAAGTAAGTACGATGGAGCTTTTCAATCATGCTAGAAATTAGTAAAACACACTCCGTTAGAGCTTTGGAAGCAAGAGAAAGCTATCTTGTCCCAAAGCAGACACAAAGGAAACTGTGTGGGCATTCCTCTCCAATCAAACATACCAAACCACTGCAAACATAGCATACAAATAGCTCTAAAATTAAGAGAGAACTTTTACATACCAGCCATAAATGATTTATTTGTATGGGTCAAAATGTTGCGTGACAAAGGAATAGCATATATGAGTAGTGCATCTTAAATGAGAGTATGGAGGTGATTTAATGTAATCTAAGTTGTGTGGACATGGACACAAACAGAGGACTCATGACTTGGACTTTGTAGCTTGGCAAGCACAAAAAAATTAGTACACAACACGCTGGGGATCAACAGTAAATAGATATATGAATATATAGTAAATATACTATTTATGACACGAGGAGATTGACTAAATGAAGCTTTTGGAATTGTATTTTCGTTTTTTTTAGTTTGGGCATTTTATCAGGATCGTATTCTTAGATTTTACAATATTTAAATTTAGGACAGAAGCATTAGGTTTATTTAGATTTCTAAAAGTGTCTTCTTGTTCTCCAAGCATTGTAAACCTATAGAAGGCCTCCTAATTATTGATTTTATTTTGAGTTGAATTAAGAACTGAAGTTATTTTTGGGCTGCATCAAATTATGGTGGTGTCAGAACCATGTTTTGATCCAACATGACAACTGGTGTTTTAAAAAGGTTTTTGATTTCAATTCAAATCATCATGGCTATAGGTGTTTAGTACAGTTTGTAGCAGTTTTCAAAACCATAGAGTTCACAAATTTGACTTAAATCACATCCACAGCATAAGCTCAAAACCCTTCAATTGTGCTACCTCAAGAAGCAATAGTAGGGGGGTGGGTGGGTGGGGTTGAATTTTCAAGCAGAAACTCAAAAAAGGAACCTGTGTTGCTGTTACATTTGGAGTAGTAGTCACTGCAAGTCGTCAATCCAAGAAGCATAGCGACAGAAAGGAAAACTTCAAGCCCTAATTGCTTTTGCAGACCTCAATCCACCTGAGATCCGAGCAGGAATTGAAGCCAGTGCTAAGATCAATCAACACTTTTTTTACATTGTCGAAGCTCTTCGTTGTCTTTATCACAGAGTTTGTACCTAGTCCCATAGTTGCTTTGACCCTCACTACTATTTGTTCCACTGCTTGAACCTTTGCTGACCTGATGACAGCACAAATTCATCAGCCATTAGCGGATCTTCATTGGAGTCTGACCTCATCGGAATCAAATGCTCACTGGACAGAATCAGTGGTCAACCTTCCTCCTTTTTTGGCCAAAACCTATTTCATTTGCTTTGCTGAAGAAGATTGAGCAGGGGTTCTAAACAAAGTTGATTTTAGAAAGAACAATACCAGCTGGCTCAATCTCGTCGACTGAACTAGTCCAGTAAAACCGTACCAAACTGGCTATTAAACTGGACTAAACTGACAGCTTAACAGGACAGAAAGTGGGAAAAAATGCTGATGATGGATTGTTTGATCTTGTATCTCATAAACCAGTGCAAATGTATAAGTGGAAGAAACAAGAAGAATAACAAATCCATGAACTAACCATGCAGGTAGCTACCGTAGCTTCTCCTTACTCTCATTTTGTTACTTTTCAAAATCAAATTGTCTCTAAATTTGACTGGCTGCTGGAGTCCAAGATTTCCACACTCTTAAACATTATTGGTCTGAGTTGAAAGAAAAAAAGGAGTTGTGGACGCTGATGTTCCTTCTGTTAGCCCATATATTATTCATGTCTGTGACAATACCTCCCCTAATTCAAGCTTCGCACTAGATTATGGAATCAGGGTCAAGTGCCTAAGTTTTCAGAGGAGAGGTAAATTCCAAGATGTTTTTCAATTGGTTCAGTCAAATTGAAAATATCTTTACCTATTTGAGACGTCTGACCAAATGAAATTAATGGTATGGCAGTTATTTTTCTCAAGTGAAATGTAAGAAGTTGAAATTGAAGAGGCTAATGCTGCTAATGGTTATTGATTCAATCATTCAACTGTTTTCTTTTGGTACTGTGATTAAATTTTCACTTGTTTAAGGAAACATATATTTTTTTGAAAATCACTCTCTCTTAAATTTTGATTTTACAGCCTCTCTCCTAAGGTTTTTATTTTCTGCTTTTAATAATGAGTGTGGTGTCCTGTAAGTGTCAAACACTTCAACTTTCTGTGTTGAATACATGTTGATTGTTAATATATATAGTCAGGCATGTTTTTGCTTAATCTGACACATTTTGGGGAAGTGTCTATGTCGCTCATACTTGGCTGCAGAGTCTTGTTCATCAGCTCTGACTTTAGAGGCAAGCTCCAATTATTGAAAGGAATTTTGTGAGGCATATGGTTAAATAGAAATTCATCCCCATCAATTGTGAGCGAAATTTGTGTGCGTTAGGTCCAAGGTGTTAAATTTTGATTTCGAAGCTCCAAAAGTACAGAAATTTCGATGGAAATTTCAATTTTGATGTTAACTTCGATTTTGAGTTGAAAAAATAACAGAAATTAGTAGTAAAACATGGACTTTTTTTGGTGAAACTTAAGAAATGGTTAACTAACATAATAATGTTAGTTTTAGGACTAATATATTAGAAATTAAATACATCTATGTTGTGCATGAGGTGGAAAAGTTGTAATATAGTGTGTGTATCAAACATATTTGTAAGATAATGTACATTAAACATATTTAGCTAATACAAATAAAATTCATAAATCGTTTAAATATTATTTATTGTACAGATAATGATAATTTATACATGAATGGTTAAATAAAATGTTGCTCTAAGTTATTTTTTAATTATAATTTCAAAAGTTGTAATAATATTTTGTTTCGATAAAAATAAATAAAATAAATTAAGAGAGAAATTTCACTTCACTCCTAAATCTCTCATTTGTATTCCAAGGAAATTTCATCGTATAGTTAAAATTTAGATAAGTTTCGCTACAATTTCGAGATTTTGATAAATTTCGAATGATTCGTTGAGATTTTGATGCAAATTATGCAAGACGGAAATTGACAGCCATTTCAATTTCGAGGGTGACGGAAATTGAAAATTTTGATGGAAATTTCGACATTTTCACGGAAATTTAAGACCATAGTTAGGTCAACATGATAAAGATGTTGATATGGACACGCTTGGGTTTCACAAATTGGTTGCTCAATGTTCTTTTGATGAGGTTGAACAACAATGTATAATTCAGTGCATTGGGGTTCTAGGGCATTGCACATTGAGTTAGTCTTTCAACTTTAACTCAATTGATCAAGATACTACCTTTCCTTGGACTGTTGAGAAAATAGCAAATATATATAAGGATACCTGAAAATCAATTCCATGAACCACATCCCATACCCATAGAGCCACCTAATTCAAAGTGTTTTGAAAGCTTTTTGATTGACTCATATAGTTGCGGGAAAAAAAAAACACTCTTATGGCAATTACCCAACACAGACTCCTGTTGCCGTGGCAGAGACTACTAAAGATCAGGAAGCTGAGCCCAAGACTAGTGAGAGTTCTACTAAATACTAATCTTTAGATTGTGAATGCGCTTGAGTATTCTAGGAATGATGATGAATAGGGTAATGTTAGCTAGAATGTGTGTTCAATTTAACTTGAGGTTGAGTTCTTATTTTAAGTGGAGGATATATTTTGGATAATCCTCTTGGAGAAATAAGCATTTTAGTTTATTTAGGTTTCTCAAGTATGTTTTATTCTCGTAGCATTGTAAGCCTATAATTAAAGAAAGCCTTCCCATGTATTTATTTTATTTAGAGTTGAATTAAGCATTCAAGTCATTGGACATTTGGTCCTGCATCACAACACATGTAAAATAAATTAAGTAATATTTATACATCAATGTTTTAAAAGGCGCAATCGGCGCTTACCTCAAGACAAGGTATGCCTAAAACGCCCCACGGTATAGTCTAAATATCAAACTCTCAAAAAGCAAACACATAATTCCGTAAGGCTTAGGCATTAGCACTGAAAGTGTGCCTTTTGTACGTTTTGAGTTTAAGGTTTGCAGATTTTGAGTTTGTGCATTTTAAGTTTAATTTTGTTTTAAACTATGCTAGAAAAAATTAGTGGTAGGAAGAATTCACATAACTAATGGTATGAGCTTGCCTAACGAGCCTTAAAGACTAAGGCTTTGTGATTTTTTTTAATCTTATATTTTTATATATAACTAAGTGATATTTTGCAATAATAATGGTAAATTTTTCTTTTTCTCTTGACAGATTGTTTTGCTGCTTCGGCTTGTCCCCTTACTTCCATTTAACATGTTGAATTACCTTCTATCTGTAACACCTGTTCACATAGGGGAGTACATGCTGGCCTCTTGGCTGGGAATGATGGTATTGTCTTAATTATTCATCATTTTTTTACCTATAAGTGGCCTTTTTTCTGTGTTGATGTTATGCTATATTATGAAGACTGTCAGAATCTAATCTAAGTTAATTGTCATCAGTAATGCTTATTCTCAAAGCTCGTTGGAGCAATGCATTATTGTTAGAAAATTCAAGCCCTTCATATCTCATTTTCACCTAGGCATGTTTTCTCTTTTGTATAAAGACAGATTTCATCCTCAGATTCTTAAAAATCTTTAACACATGCTGCTCTTAGTGTGTTCAAGCCACCTTAATATATTTTTTTTTGTCCATCAAATCTTCCTTCTTGATTCATTATCAATCAAATCTACAGCACCTATATGGATTACTCTTAGATTCTGAATTGTCACTAGAATTTAATGCAAAATTTATTCTTGCTTCATCATATCTTTTTGTCAAGTTTATATATATATATATATATATATATATATATATATATATATCATATAGCATTAACTCTTTTGCAAACATGGAATTTCTCCCCCCCCCCCCCCCCCCTTTTTCTTTTAATAGACTTTGAATTCCTCAGCTGATATCTAACACAACAGTATAGAACCTGCATCTTTAATCTACTGAAAGGTTTCAACATCTTTCTAGATGCAAGGTATTACATTTATTTGTATTTTGTAATGTGATATATTGTTCAAAAAAATTATTTGGATGGTTACTGTTCAGTTTTTTTAGAATACGTTGAACATGATTTTTCCATTTTTTTCTTACATACTTCTAGTCCAAATAGTTATCTGATGTGCTATGTAAAATTTCTTAGAGGGAAGCTCCAAAATACTAAGAAAGTTGGGAAATTGGGATGCAGATGAGCCGAGTTGAGCTGATCTGCTTATTGGGCAATTTGGGCTTTCCTTGGTTCAATAATCTAATCAAAATACTGCGAATGGATGGACTAATATAATGACCCAATGTTAACTTAGTAATGGACTTGGATCATAAGCTCTCTGTCATTGACATCCTTAAGTGACATTGCGCCCAGGGCAGATTTGTTCCCCATCTCAACCCCCTCTCATTTAAAAGCATGAACACAAACACCCTCAAAAGGATTCCCTTTCAGTGCCTGTTGAACTCTGTGATTTCATTAATTCATATTAAATAATGAGCTAATGCGCTGATGGTCACCTTCTTTTTGATATGGGGACTCAAATCAAATTTATTTCGGCGCTGATAATGATTTTTCTGGAAGATCATAGCACTGTTATTGATAAATGCCAATTTGTTGCTCTCCACCAATAGTTTGTATTTCAGCTCATTCTAAAGTAAATCCTGGATCCTCCCCCTGCCCCATGCCCCCTGCCCCTTTTTATAGTAAAAAAGAAAACAATGTGCCCCTATAGTTGAATAAATCTGAAATCAAGGTGTTGATAAAATTCTTCGTGTCCAGTTGTCGGTAAGCCTGCTTCTGTTTTAGTCTGCCATCCGATATCTCTGCTGGTCACTTTCTAGCATTCAATTTAGTTCCACAAAAACTAATATTTGTTTGTCTGACCAATTTTTGTTTGCCTTTGCAAGCATGTGCACGCACGTGCATGTGTGAGAGAGAGAGAGCGAGAAGAAAATAAAGAAAATTGCAGTATTCACCACAGTGAAATCGTTGTCAAATGGACCTTTATTACAATCCCAACATCATAACTAATTGGTTTTATTCAAGTACAAAGATTAAATTTTAAGAGGCACAAATTCTTTTTAAAAAATTTTCTCCCATGCAGCTGCATAATAATTAGTTGGAGCAAAAACATTGTGGTACCTGTGCATGAGTTCTCAAGTTACTACAAAAGTACATGATTTTCATTTCCAACTTATATTATCTATTGCAATAATTGAAATGGCGATGGAGGAAAATGTGGGAAGATAATCAAGTAAAACCGAAGATTAAGTTTGTAGTTTGGCCTCGCAGCTCATGATTGAAGCTAATGTTTGTGCCAATAATGCACTGTGAAGTACAGCAGCAATAAAAGAAAATTTCTGTTCTTAAATGGAGGCATAGGTCCTTGCAGGATTTTTAGTTTCTCAGGGTAAAAAGAATCAGTATTGAAAACTTTGCATCATTAAGTACGAGTAAGGAGTTGCATTCTTTCTATTATTGATCTCTCTCTCTCTCTCTCTCTCTCTCTCTCTCTCTCTCAATTTTCCAGCCATTTATACCTTGTGAAATTCTCTTGGAATGCTTGTGTTTTGCATCAATGCTTTGGTGATCAACAGCCTAAACTTTTCCTTTATTTGATAAACATATTATTGTTTTATTTTCTATAGTTATGGTGCAGGTGACTAATTTTTTGTGATTTCTTGACGAGTTGGTTTGGGCGAAATAATAAATAGATGGATTGCTTCCTATGACAGCCAATCACGTTTGCACTTGTGTATGTTGGAACCACTCTGAAGGACCTTTCTGAAGTCACACATGGATGGAATGAAGTTTCAACAGCACATTGGGTAAGGGCCATGTCGCCATATTTTTGCTTGGGTTTAATACATCCTCCCTTGTTGAAATGAATGGCTATAGATCAACAACAGCTGTTACAGAATATCAAGACTCACTGTAGCAAGTCCCCTTCAACTGTAAATTTGAATAAAATTATTTGCATTTTCAAATAATTTTTGAGTATCTCAAACCCCAGAATCCTGCTTCATGTTAATATATTCTGAACTGGCTTTTGAACCTGAAGAGCCCATGGGTCATGGTTAGAAATAAAATATTGTTTTCATTCTGCTTCAAGTTTTTCCTCTCTATCTTGATCAGGAAGGTAAATATTTTCTTTCAAAAAATTGAAACATAAGTCATCGAAGTTTGTTCCCTTTAAATAATAAGTTCACATGCCCCATCTAGTGAGATGAAGTTTATATTATTGAAGTTCAATTTGTTGTGAAAAATGCCCCTCAAACAATGCAACCTGGAATATGTATATTGTGTAAAAGATCAAACAAAACCAAATGCAACAATATAAATGGTGATTATTCAGAATCATTCCACAACCACAACAAATAAACAAAATAATAATAAGAGCAATGACACCAGGAATTACGTGGTTCGGCAAAGCCTACATTCACGGGAGCAATCGGCAAAGATTTTACTATGAAGATCACAAAATACACAATACAATGATTTTCAATGATCTTCTCTCTTCTCTCTCCACAATATGCCCAGGATGACATATTTAACAACCCCACGGAGACTTCCCTCCAAATACGCAACTGTCCTAACGTTTACATTCAAAATTTGAAATCATCCTCGCAGCCCGTAGTCCATTCGTTGATGAATAGGGTCCATTTTTCGACGATTAGTGTCCATTCGTCGACGAATTAGGCCCATTTGTTCGACGACTTCTGAATGTCAGAATTTTATCTGCTTTCGATATCTCCACCATCGACGAATGAGGCCATTCGCCGACGATTTCCTGCTGCACAACACCAATGACTTCAACATATGTTTTCCTTCCTTTTGTCTATGCACTCCATAAAGTATAAGAGCCACAAAAACACAACAATCTCCACCTTGACGATTATACACCCCTTAGGAGAACTTGAAAACATATCTCATTTCTACACCTTGACCTTTGAACGTTAGGTTGGGACCGTCTCCTTTCTAGCACTAGGAGACAAACACCAAGTCCAAGCAATGTCGCTTGAATTTGCTGATGGCAGAATCAGCTACTATCATCAACCCCCTGATACAGTTGTAGATGCAACATTCGAAGACTTCACCTTAGGCTTCCAATAATACCATCCCACAATAGTAAACACAAAAATTGCTGCAAGCCTTATATCACCAAAGCCCCCTGCATAGTCTTCAACAAAACTTACAACTGATGGTCCACTCTGTTTCCTGCCAAAACACGCACAATCATGAGGAACCTTTGACATATCCCAGACATCACAACCTATTCTTGGGTACCGAACGGTAGACTTTCCATATTGATTCTCCACAGAACCCCTTTGAGACAGTAAACAAAGTCTTCCTGCGGTTCCATCCATAAAGCCACCTTGAGATAATTCCGATCTCTTTGTAGCCCTATCCACAAAACCACCTTGAGATAACACTTCGCCATTCAGTTTTGTACATGCGAATCAGCAAACCAAGACGCATCTTGGCCGTACCCAACACATTCATGTCAAAAATTTTCAACAGAGTTCCCAACTGATTAGCCTCAGTTAAAGCCTTTCCAGCCAATAACGTGTCATTCACACACAATAGATACATCACTTCACTGCATCCTCTCACCCTCTTCTACACTGGAAGTCTCACCAACTCACACACTTGGTACATATGCAATACATCCATTTTCTCCATTGTAACACTTATCCTTCTATTTTTCCCTTTGCCATGCATTGCAACTTGAAAAATAGTAGAAACGTTGCTACTGGTAGTAATGAATACATGAAGCACCAGAATGCCAAATTTATACCCGAGTGGTGGTCTGATATTGTACATGGACCCGCCGTGATTCTGCTGGTCTCCCAAGATGAAACTCCGTGCAATATGACCAATGCCATCTCTGTCCTGAGTTTGTAGCTCCACCTACATCACACACCCATTCATATCGTGATACTGTTGACCTGAGATAGAACTCTCTGCATTTCTGCCTTGAGTCCCAAACTCCACCTGAATAATGTGATTGTTGCTTCCAAAGTTTTCTGACAATTGTTTCTCTTTCTTTACCTGAGTACGCTGCTCCATGGCTTCATCAACAAAAGTCATGTCCTCGATCACCCCTTTGTTTACCACAAGATTACCTAGCTTGTACCCACCTTTCTAATACCCTAGAAAAGTGTATTGTCCGAACATAACACTAAGTCTAGATCCTCCATCACTAAAATAGTGTACCAGTGGACATCCACTCACAATCGAGTAGTCTATCGCAAAACCTGCCCACAATTCACCTGCAATTTTCTCATGTAGTGATACCTTTGGTGATGGGTCACACGAGAAGCGCGCCATACTCACTGACTTTACCAAGAAGTACTTTGTAAGCCCTGCATATGATCTGCCCTGCTCACAACACTCCTTGAACAAAACTAGCGTACTCAGTCCCAATGTCTGACTTGAGAATCTCTTTCTTGGTCTGGTTTTCTACCTCAGCCACTGCATGAAGTACACCAAGACCCTTCGTGATAAACCCACGAAATACATATGTCTATCCCCTGATGCTCTCATCATCGGTTCCCAAACATCTGAATACATGTAGTCACCCATATGCTTAACCGCATATGTGACAAGATATCTGGCCCAGATTCAACAGCTGCAGCTCCACCTACAATCGTAACATCCTGTAGTGCATAGATATTTCCTACTACTTTTTTTTCCTTTCATCACTATCAAGTCGCCTTCACACACTTTCATTTCTCCACTTTCAGACTTGTTACAATATCCACTACAGTACAAAATATCTAATGAAATGACATTCTTCCTTAGACCCGGTTCATGCTTTACATCACATTTGGTTCTTACAACACCATCATACATTTTGATTTTGACATTTCCAATGACAAATATTTTGCCTGAAATATCATTTTCCATCAAAATACTACCAGCATAAACTGACCTGTAGGTGTCAGACCATTTTCTAAGATAAAAGCATCCGGAATTTAAGATCCAAGAATTACTTGTGAGGCACTCCGAACCTGATGAAACACATAGCGTATTTTTATCACTACATTCTAAATTTTCCTCCACTATACATGCAGATTTTGACGAGCCCTTAGACATATATCGGCATTCCAGTTTTTACCAAACTAATATCGGAGAATCCTCATCCATGACGTGATACAACACGTCATTAGCCAGACAAAGTTGAATGGTTGATACTTCCATTGCTCCCAATTCATTCCTAGTCGCTGCATCCATGCTATCCGGTTGAATTCTGTATAAAACTTTCACCATACCTTGTTGCACCAAGAGATCCTTCACCCTTTTCTAACACAAACTGAAATTTCCGGTCCCATCAAATTTGACAACATCAAATTTCACAGAAGAAGATGCAGAGGCCATTACAACTTTGCTCTGATACCAATTGTTGTGAAAAATGCCCCTCAAACAATGCACAGCGGAATATGTATATTGTGTAAAGGATCAAACAAAACCAAATGCAACAATATAAATGGTGATTATCCAGAATCATTCCACAGCCACAACAAATCATGGTTTTAAATCGCGGTAGTGGGTAGCGTAACGTAACGGTAATGAGTGTAACGGGAAGCGGGAGTAGCAGATGTTACATAACAGGAAGCGGGTGCAACGGTCGTAAATTTTTTTGAAGCACGCACAACCTTGTGCGTATTAGCGTACTTGCATGTTTTAAGCTTTTAGCCCTTCTTAGAAAGAGTTCTAGTGTATTTCGGATCCTTTAGTTCGTGTAACTAAGTTATTTGGTAAGGGCAACAAGTTTACATTTGTTTTAAACTGCCATTGATAGAAAAATTACGTGTGTGCGTATTTATACTTCTCATTGTTCTTATTTGTGAGAAATTCTTATGTGTGCTAAATTAATTAATAAAATAAAATACATTATACACTCCGTTAATCTATTAGACACAAAAGACATACGAATAATACAAATATAAAATAGCTAGAAAAGAGAGAAGGTTGAAATTGAAAAATATAGAACATAAATATCACATTACTAATATTATCAAAATAAAATATTTTCTTAACAAGTTAGCATTTTCATATTGTTAATTAATACATCTATTGTTAGTATTTAAAGAAATATTAAATTTTGTATCATTGTCATCCTCATTATAATCTTTTCCCTCTCTTGCCACTGGGTATATTGAGAATGATATATGAAAGAGAGGGAAAAAGTGAGAAGAAAAAGTAAAAAATAAAATAATTTTTTTTTTTGTAACAGTCCTGTAGTGGTTATGTAACAGCCATAGTGGCCTTTACGTAACAGTCGCGGTCCGTAACGGCCGCTACGGCTGTGATTTTTCTTCCCACCGATTTCGCGATGTGTAACGGTATAGGTAACCCAAAAAACCGTTACGTAACGCCGTTACGTAGCGATCGCGGCCTTTATTTAAAACCATGCAACAAATAAACAAAATAATAATAAGAGCAATGACACTAGGAATTACGTGGTTCGGAAAAGCCTACATCCACGAGAGCAATTGGCAAAGATTTCACTATGAAATCACAAAATACACAATACAATGATTTTCAATGATCTTCTCTCTTCTCTCTCCACAATATGCCCAAAATGGCATATTTAACAACCCCACAGAGGCTTCCCTCCAAATACGCAACCGTCCTAACGTTTACATTCAAAATTTGAAATCATTCTTGCAGCCCCGAGTCCATTCGTCGACGATTAGGGTCCATTCGTCGACGATTAGTGTCCATTCGTCGACGACTTTTGAATGTTTGAATTTTTTCTGCTCTTAGTATCTCTACTCGTCGACGAATGAGGCCCATTCGTTGACGATTTCCTGCTGCACAGCACCAATGACTTCAACATATGTTTTCCTTCCTTTTGTCTATGCACTCCACAAAGTATAAGAGCCACAAAAACAGAACACAATTACAAACGAGGGAGAGATTTTGTGTGTGTTTTGGGGTGGAGGGTAAAGGGATGGGGCAGAAAAAAAAAAATGCAAGTTTCTATACTGGTGTGATTCCTTGACCAAGGAAATGGATTTGAGGAAGAGTGAGGGATGGAAAGAACTCATAAACCTTCACTAGCTGCTGCTTTTCATTTAAAATGAGTAAAAACCCAAATTGCAAATGTAGCAATATATATATACATAAAATTTTTCTGAGGTGATGCATACGCCTATATGTGCAATAGGAATGCTAGCAACAGTTGCTTCATGCACTGTTTTCATCCATTCTCTCTATGATTGGGCAATCAATTAGAAATGAGTGCGTAAAGCAACTGTGACTAGCATCCCTCATGTGTAAAATGTATTAACATTAAAGCTTTAATGAATTCCTTGTCTTTCTTTAAAAACATGCTTTAGTTTCTGATTTATAGAGTATTTTTTTTTTTCTTCTTTTTTCTTTTTTTGCTTTTAGTCATTATTCCCAACACTTGCTTTGGAATGCAGGTTTTCATAGCAGTGGGTCTTGTGATATCTTGTAAGTTAAATTAATTTTAGCTTTGTACTTTGCTTCCTACCACCATTGTTTATTTGACGAGGTTGTGATCTTGAATCGTTGTCCAGGATTAGTCATGGCTTTAAATAATATTTTGTTGGATGATAGTAAGTGATTTTAAAAAAAAACTAGGAGTGGATAATGTATCCCTATATTAGAGAGAGTAAAATTGTATCAAGGAAGGAGGAAAAATCTTGGATTAGCATTTTTTTTTTGGTAGATCCAAAGTTAACATACTTAAAATAAAGTTGCTGAGACAAAAATGTGAAACATTGTGACTTGTCATTTTGCTTCTATTAATTATGATTTACAATGACAATATGTGAGTTGGTAGGTGAGCTTCAACTTGTGGATAGAAGTCATTTTAGGGCTGCAGAAGTACATTTATGAAAATTTTGATTTGTTAAAAATGCTGTAGATTTGATTTAAAATAAAAGTAATGCTACTTGAATTGTAATCATCTTTTGATTTTGAATTAGTAGAAGTTGGATAGTGTATCTTTCCTCATCAATATAAATTGGAATTTCGATCTGAAGAAATTCTTCTTGATTACAGAATTCACATTGCTATGCCCTCAACGTAGAAAAGGGCTGCATAATCCTTAAGAATCTTTGTATTTTACTAATACCACGACACTTATTCTTGTTTTTAAGCATTTTCCAAAATTTCATGATTGTCGCTCTCCAATGTAAGCGTTCAATTTTGTGTGCTAATATTGTCCCTATTTGGATTGAGGCCTCACAGCAGGCCAATGCATGGTAGTCACTCTTGTCTAACCTAGAATTTGAAAAGAAGACAAAATCAGGTGACTTGCGATTTTATGAGAGAGAGCAATGCAAACTCCTCTGGAAACTATATCAACCTTTCCACCAGAAAAATATCTAATTCTCATTCAAAACAAGAACAAGCTTTGACTAGCACCATTTATTTTTGTTGCTTTTCCAAATGGTGCACAAGACTATTGCTAACAAAGATTTGGTGCCCAAAGTGGGATGAATGTTGGAGATTAGCAGAACATGACCCTGCAAAGATTCAACCTCCCCATTCTTTTGAAGGAAATTACAGGTTATAGAAGTTGACCTCTTTGCCTCTTGTCCCACCGTAACCAAAAATGGAAATTGTTAATTTCAAACCTAGACTGTAAGCTAAGTGAGCATGGAAGAAATTGGAGCTATCCAGCCTGACTGTGAGAATGAAGCTGAATTAGATCCTCCAAGGTTTATATTTTGTGAAAAAATTTTTAAAAAAGAAGAAAATCAAAGCACAATCTAATACTAAAAAGTTTACAAAGTTTGTATGTTTTTTTTACAAAGTTTACAGAAAACCTAGTTCTCCCAACAACCAAACAAGTTCACATGTACTGTGAGCCATGACCCCTGTAATACTTGACCTATCCACCACAATTTGTTTCTCACTCTTCCAAGAAATCAAATAACACCTAACAAAGATACATACCCATTTGTGGATCTTTTGTCGAAAGGTGTCTCAACCCAATTTGCATCTATATATCTCTAAACATATTGTGACCTTGATCTTGATATATGAGACCTCTTTAGATGCACCATTGAGATATCTCAAGATTCGAATTACTGTATCCTATTGGCTTCTCAAAGAATCAAGAAATTGACTCACAACACTTGTTCCAAAGATATATCTGCTAGAGTGGTTGTGAGATAATTCAACTTTAAGAAGTGAAAACTAAGATGTAGTCCCAAGAGGGGGGGGAGGGTGGGGAGGGTGAACTGGGTTTTAAAAATTTCTTTAAGAATCTTTTTATAAATTCTTTCTAACCCGTTTTATATTCAACAATCACAAATGTAATATTTAAGTTTTAATCACTTAGACCAGCTGAAAATCAAATTAAAATTTTAAGCCTCTATGAATGAGTATGTCAACTTGATCTTGCAATAATTTCAATCAACACCCAACCAATGAATTCACAATGTAATACTTTCAGCTTTTGAATATTTCAGTCCACTCAACAAGATAATCAAAACAAGATTCCCACAATAGAATGAATTCAACAAAGCTTCCGAGATTCAGCGATTGAATAACTCAAAGTAGAGTTTGATAAAAGCCTCGTGTTAATAGATTTAATGACGCACAATTGAAATTTCCAACACTCGTCCAAAACTCAAAATTTAAATAAACTTTCAATTAGTGAGTCTTGAGTGTTAATCAATCAACGTATTCCCTTATGATTTCCGCAATAAGTATTGATCAACCAACGTACTCCCGTTTGGTTTTCGCAATCCCAAAATTTAATTAATTTTCCGTTTATTTAATATCCAACCCACACAGTTTATAGATTTGAAATAAACAACCACGCAGTTATATATGTGCTGAAAATTAAAGAGAGTTTAGGGAAAGAAAGTGAGATCGAGTTTTTACAAGGTTAGGCTATATCCGCCTACGTCATCGCCTTAGGCAACACCACTTAAGGATTCTACTATTTCACTCCTTTACAGGTAGGAGCAACCTTACAATCCTTCATTCAATAGGCTAGAGTACACCTCTCCAAACGATACCCCACATTTGGTACAACGATTCAACAACCCTGAATCGTCAAGAAAACAAGAAAACAAGAACAATTTCTGCGTACAAGAATTACTCTCAAATAGAGCAGATTAGTACAAAATATAACACAACTAATCAATACTTCAATGTAAATATCAATGAAGAATAGAATTGAAGCTCAAGAGTATATCACTGAGATTATTTCTTTGATTGATTCAAAACTCAGAAGTTTTGCTCAGAGATCAGTGAACAATAACTTAGTAATTCTCAAAAAATCTTAGCAAGTAGATGTGTGCAAGAAGGCTTTGAGAGAGTATGAGCAATATAGGCTTGAAATCAGATTTTCAATTCTTGGTATTCAATTTGATTTGAGAAATCATGTATTTATAGAGCTAAAAAATCATAAATTCGTGTTGCCCAAGTTAATTGGAGTGTTTCCCAAGTTTTTACAAAGTTTGGGGCACAAGCAACTCAATTTGGAAATTTTAAAATGCTGTTTTAAAACTAGCCGTTACGAAGGTCAGTCGCCTGAACCCATCGAAGTCAGTTGCCTGATCTTTGAAAATTAGCATATTTTCAAGGTCAGAATAGGGTCAGTCGCCTGAACTCATAGGGGTCAGTCGCTTGATCCTATACTGTCTTCCAAATTTAATTCAGCAAAAATTGTTAGTCACCTGACCAGACAAGGGTTAGTCGCTTGAACAGTTAAAAACATTGTTTTTAAAATTTGTTTCCAAAAACTCTTGCCAACTTATTTTGAGACTTTTTAAAGATATTTTCTAGGATTTTCAAAATAAGGTCTCTAAGTCCATAATTAAAACCCTAATGAGCTTCAAAGCATTCATTTTGATATTTAAATGAAGTACTTACAAAATACTTCATTAAGATTTTAAAAATTTCTAAAACTTGAAGTTTTCATGTATATCTTTGCTTTGAGTCCTTCTTGTCTTGAGCTTCAATATCTTTTGAGCTTCCATAAGATTTGTCTATCTTTGATCATTTAAGCTTCCTTTTGATCACTTCTTGTTGGAGTATGAGCTTTTAATAATCACTTGTGATCTTGGACTCTTAATACTTGAACTTTTGAACTTCATAGACTTGGTTTCATGAAACATCATCACTTAAACCACAACATGTTAAATTTACCTTGATTTTTCATCATCAAAATAAGATTTGAAAGCCATATTAGGCCAACAATCTCCCCCTTTTTGATGATGACAAATAAGGAGCAAAGATGAGGGAACCTTGATAAGGCTCTCCCTTACAATAAGCATACTTTTAACAATGTTTGGAAAAATCATTCTTATGTATCAAAATCAGGATTTCAGATGTAAGTTCAAAGATCTATATATCATAATCAAGTATTAGTGCATCATAGTTCATTAGCATGTCTCAAGTCATCATATCATATCTTTATTAGAGCATTATCTCATATATGTTTGCATTATAGCTCAAATTTCTCAAATTGCATATATTTCCTATATTTCCTCATTTTGGCCATATTGGCTCTCCCCCTTGCTATTTATTCATGCTTTTATTTTTGCTATGCTCTCATTTTTTCTCTAAAAAATTTTCTACCCTTTTGACATCAATCAAAAAGAGATAAAAAGCATAGTCACAAGGATATTTAAAATAATACACAATAATAAGCGTATTCATTTAGTGCAACACGGTGAACAAAAGGTCACAATTGAGCCAAAAATAAACAAAAACAGCGGAGATGCAAAGCTGATACATAGATATAACTGAAACACAATGCAAAAGGCAACAAATATATCAATCATCATCAGAGCATCATCACCATCAGCTGCATCAGCATCATCAGCTGCAACATCTTCTTCAGTACCCTCATCACTTCCTTCTTTAGATTCCTCATCAGATGTATCATCACTACGAGGTGCAGAGCTGATGTCCATGGGATCAACACTCCGAGAAGAACTAGCCCTATACTCCTTTATGCGAGTAAGGCATTGGTCAAGTAAGGAGCAAGTAGTCTGGAGTGAGGTCACGTTCTCCTGAAGTCACCGAAGTCCTGAGCATGTCACTACTAAAGGTATTGAACTGATGATGGAAAGGTACAAAAGGTGCAGGTTCTTGTTGTTGATCTGGAGGAGGAGGTACAACTGCTGGCCTTGTTGGCCGTTCTCCTTTCAAAAACCAACCCTGATGATGTTTTTCATATTCGATTTGTTTTAGGGTCATAGAATTGAAAAGATCATATCGAGTTCACTTAATGAACAACTTGGTAGGAATGGTGACACTAAGGTGTGCAAATAGGAGATTCAGGACACCACCATACGGAAGAGTGACTCGATGGGCTTCCAATTTAGACCACATCCATTTCAGAATTAAGCTTGACAAGTCGAGTTTCTTCCCTTCTAACAAACACCATAACACAAAGCAATCAACATAGGATATGTGATCATATGAGCCAGCTCATGGTAGGATATTGTTCGTGATTATTTTCTGAAGGATTTGTGCTTGTAGGTTCAGCTGCTTATACAAGGGAGGATGTCCAAAGTATACTGGTTCCTCTACCATGATCAATGGCAAAAATTCCTTGGGGGTAAAACCTTGCTCCAAAATCCATGATTGAGCAAGTGCCGGACATTCAAATTCTCCTGGGCTAATGTGCAATATAGGGGCCAAAGTCTGCGGAGTTAAGGCAATAGCCTTTCCCCTAACCTCAGTAGTCAATACAGACTTGCCTTGTACCATATTAGCATAAAATTTTTTCACTAAGTTCGGATAAAGACCTTTCGATTGATAAACTACGAAAAATTTCAAACCAATTTCCTGAAACATTGGTTCCTATGTCCGGAAATTTTGAACAAAAGAATGAGGTATCAAGTATTTTATCGAAAATTGGTTCCGTAGAACGAAGATGAGTTCTGTATCATTGTTGGGATTGAGGAGTTACGAGCCATCTCTCCCTAAAGAGGCACCTCGGTTTGTCGTAGTCTTGGTTGGAGGCATCTTTATTTTAGAGAATCAAACGAACCAGCAAAGGCAAACCCTAGAAATCGTGGAGAAAAGATGTAGGAAAGTGATTTTGAGTTTTGATCGAATGATTTTAAGCTAAGAATCAATGGAGATCAAGAGAGGGAGGCTTGGGTGAGTGAAGGAACAGAGGTCAGTAGACTGGGATTTGAAAAGTTAGGGTTTTCGCGCTAAAATATATGAAGTCCGTCAGTTCAGGCGCCTGAGGTTTCGGGCTTAGTCTCCTGACATTTTATGAAATTCAATTTTCACAAGTCAGTAGCACTTCAGTCAACTAAGGTCACTGAGCTCAGTCGCCTGACCTCTAAAAAAATTCAATTTTATCCTTCCTAAACCACTTCTCTACTATGTAATAGTCTGAGTTCTCTTCTTATTGATGTAAACCTATCTTCTGGAAGAGGTTTGGTAAAAATGTCCGCCCATTGATCATTTGTATTTACGAATTCAAGTATTATATCCTCTTTTTTCACGCGATCTCTTCGAAAATGATGTCTTATATCAATGTGCTTAGTTCTTGAGTGTGATATCGGATTTTTGGAAATGTTTATTGCACTTGTATTATCACACTTAGTTGGTATGACTGAGTATTCTAAATTAAAGTCTTTTAATTGTTGTTTCATGTAGAGTGTTTGTGCACAGCAACTACCTGCTTGTCACATACTCAGCTTCAACGGTGGATAGGGCTACGAAATTTTGTTTCTTAGAGAATCAAGAGACAAGAGATCGTCCTAGAAAGTGACAAGTCCCACTTGTACTTTTCCTATCAATTTTACAACCCGCATAATCCGCGTCTGAATAACTAATTATTTCAGAACCGGTGTCCTTAGGATACCATAGTCCTAAATCAATAGTCCCTATCAGGTATCTTAGGATTCTTTTTACAACTATCTGATGAGATTCCTTAGGAGCTGATTGAAACCGGACCACATACATATTCTAAACATTATATCCAGTTGACTAGTTGTCAAGTATAACAAACTTCCTATCATACTTTGATAATATTTCATGTCTACTGGTTTTCCTTTTTCATTTTTATCAAGGCTTATGGAGGTACTCATGGGAGATCCTATGGGCTTACTTCCTTCCATATCAAACTTCTTAAGCATGTCTCTTATGTATTTTGATTGATTTATAAACGTTCTATTTTTAGCTTGCTTGATTTGTAGTCCTAAGAAGTAATTTAACTCTAGATCCTATGGGCTTACTTCCCTCCATATCAAACTTCTTAAGCATGTCTCTTATGTATTTTGATTGATTTATAAACGTTCTATTTTTAGCTTGCTTGATTTGTAGTCCTAAGAAGTAATTTAACTCTCCCATCATACTCATCTCAAACTCATCTTGCACACACTTTGCAAATTCCTTACATAATTCATCATTTGTAGCACCAAATATAATATCATCAACATAAATTTGTATGATAAGCATGTCTTTATTTTTAGATTTTATGAATAATGTGCTATCTGCCTTTCCTCTTGAAAAACCGTTTTCTAGTAGAAATCCGCTCAACCTCTCATACCAAGCTCTAGGAGCTTGTTTTAACCTGTATAATGCTTTTGTTAATCTAAATACGTGTTCGGGATTGTTTTTGTCCTCAAAACCAAGAGGCTGTTCCACATAAACTTCTTCATTTATGAAACCATTTAGACAAGCACTTTTTACATCCATTTGATATAGTTTGAATTTTTTATAAGATGCATATGCAAACAACATTCTAATAGCTTCCATTCTTGCTATGGGAGCAAAAGTCTCATCGTAGTCTATTCCTTCTTCTTGACTATATCCTTGAGCTACAAGTCTTGCCTTATTTCTTACTATTATGCCATTTTCGTTCTTTTTATTACTAAATACCCATCTTGTTCCAATTATTGAGTGGCTATTGGGTCTAGGAACTAATTTCCGTACTCTATTTCTTTCAAACTGATTAAACTTTTCTTGCATAGCTATTATCCAAGAATCATCACTTAAAGCTTCTTCTATGTTTTTAGGTTCTTCTTGTGATAAGAACGCATAGTGATTACACAAGTTTTTCAATGATGATCTAGTAGTTACTCCTCGAGAAGGTTCCCCTATGATTTGACTTTAGGATGATTTTTTACATATTTCCATTCTTTGGGCAACTCATAATTTTCTATGGGATCATCATTTGGGGTTTCTTCATTTTTCTCTTCTTTAACTTCTATGATTTCTATATCTTTTTGTGAAGCATCATCTTTTTCTTCAATCTCAATTTCTTTTGTAAAAGGATTAGATTCATCAAAGGTTACATGGACTGATTCAATGATTGTGAGAGTTCTCTTATTATAGATTCTAAAAGCTTTACTATTTGTTGCATACCCTAGAATTCATATGATTTAACATCAAATTTCCCTTAGTCATCTTTGTCATTAAGTACAAGACACTTACATCCAAATACATGAAAGTAAGCTATGTTAGGTTTTCTTCCTTTCCATAATTCATAGGGAGTTTTATTTAAGTTTGATCTAATGGACACTCTATTTATTACATAACATGCGGTATTAACTGCTTCAGTCCAAAAATACTTAGGTAGTTTGTTTTCATTTAACATTGTCCTAGCCATTTTTTGAAGACTTCTATTCTTTCTTTTAATAACTCCATTATGTTGTGGAGTTTTAGGTGCTGAAAAATTATGTCTAATTCCATGTTCATTGCAAAATTCAACATCTTTATTATTAAATTCTCTTCCTTGATCACTTCTAATATTTAGAACACTAGCCTTTTTCATTTTGAAGTCTTTTACATAAGTTTATTAATGTATTACATGCTTCATCTTTTGAGGCTAAGAAGAGTACCCAGGTAAACCTGGAGTAGTCATCAACGATGACGAAAGCATATTGCTTTCCTCCTATACTTTGTGTCCTAGTGGGACCAAATAGGTCTAAGTGAATAAGCTGTAAGGGCCTGCTAGTAGATATGTGTTTCTTCTTCTTAAAGCTAAACTCAGTTTTTTTTCCCAAATGAAAAGCATCACAAATTTTATCTTTAACAAACTTTGTGCTAGGTAGTCCTCTAACTAAGTTCTTCTTGACTAGTTTTGATAGTAAGTCCATACTAGCATGGCCTAGCCTTCTATGCCATAACCAACTTGCCTCAATCATAGATGCTAAACATGTGATGTTTTGAGATTTTAGATTTTCAAAATTTATGCAATACATATTATCAATTCTTCTAGCGGTGAATAGAATATTATGTTTTTCTCTATTTTCAACAATACATTTTTCTTGCTTAAAAATTACATCAAAACCCTTGTCACTTAATTGGCTTATGCTCAATAGGTTATGCTTTAATCCATCTACTAATAACACATCATCAATGGTAAGGGAAGGTTCTTTACCTATCTTATCAATCCCAATGATTTTGCCTTTAGCATTGTCTCCGAATGTGACGTATCCACGATCTTTTAGCATTAGTGTGGTGAATTTGGACTTATTACCGGTCATGTGCCTAGAACACTCGTTGTCCAAGTACCATTTGTCTTTTGATGAGGTTGTCCTAAGGCAAACCTACAAGAAGGGTTCAATACGTTACTCTTAGGTATCCAAACCTTCTTAGGTTTCTTTATTTCAGATTTGTTTTCTTTAATTTTCCAAACTTTCTTGACTTTCACATTCTTTCTTTTAAATGGACAATCAAATTTAATATGTCCCTTTTTCTTACACAAGAAGCACGTAGTGTGTTGATAGATATTAGTTGAAGATGTGCTTGCATAATACTTTGATTCCTTAACAAAGTATCTCATATAAAGATTCTTCTTCTTTTTGTTCTCAATTCCATTAAATCCTATTCCTTCTTTATCTAATGACATTTTTTGTTTTCCAAGCAACTTTTCAAAGTTCTCCTTTCTTTTAGTAAAATTGTAAATGATTTTATCCTTGTCCTCAATTTTACTTTTAAGGTCTTTTATTTCTAAGTCTTTCTTGCTTTCACCATTTACTTGTAGTTTTACCAATTCTTGAGACATGTTGTTTATTTTTTTCATGAGATCATCAATATGAGAGTCCTTTTCCTTTTCAACTGATTTTGATGTATCTAGTTGATTTTTTAGCTGTTCATTTTGTTCTTTCAAGGCAATGTTTCTTTTAGTTACTTTTATGAACCTATTATGTAATGCAAATAATTCAGCTTGAATTTCTTTGTATGAAAGCATACTATCACATGAATCACTACATGACTCATCACTTGATTCTTCGGATGAACTATAGTAGGGATTTACCTCAGCATTATGAGCCATGAAGCATATGTTGGCCATTTTTTGTTCACTTGATTCGTTCTCCGATTCACTTGAACTTGTATCATCCCATGTAGCTTTCATTGCCTCCTTTTTCTTCTTCTTCTTGTCTTTCTTCAGTTGTGGACAATCATGTTTAATATGTCCAACCTTTTTACAATTGTAACAACTAGGGTGTTGATTCTTATTTTCCTTTTTGCTTGATTCTCCTTTTTCAGATTTTGAACCTCTAATCTTTCTAGAAAATTTCTTATTTCTTTTAAAGAACTTACCAAGTCTCTTAGTAATGAATGCTAGTTCTTCATCATCTAATTCATTTTCTTTGTCTTCATCACTAGAGCTTTCTTTAGCAGCCTTAAGGGCTATAGATTTCTTGTTTTTATTTTCAGCGTTCTTTTCATTCATTGCCATCTCATAGGTGAGAAGTGATCTAATTAATTCGTTTAGGGTGGTGTTTTTGAGATTTCTTCCTTCTATAATTGTTGTGGCTTTAGGTTCCCGAATGGGTGGAAGATCTCTAAGGATTTTTCGGATCATCTCATATGTAAAGTAGTTTTTCCCTTAGGGCATTTAGGGAGTTTATTATGCGGGTGAACCTAGTGCACATACTTGTAATAGAGTCATCCAGATTCATCCTAAAGACTTCATATTCACTAGTAAGCATGTCAATTCTATTATCTGTTATGTCAACGGTACCTTCATAGGTTACCTTTGGTTTGTCCCATATCTCTTTGGCCGATTTACATGCCATGACCCTATTGAATTCATTTATGTCAAGGGCACAATATAATGCATTTATAGCACTTGAGTTAACTTGCAACATCTTATGATCGTTTTCGGTCTTGTCTTTTTCTTCTTTGGGTACTTTTTTCCATTTACAAGTTTGGTAGGGATAAGATCACCATGTGTGACAACCCTCCATGCTTTTCAATCCATAGTTTGAAGGTAGATTCTCATTCTTTGTTTCCAAAATGTATAGTTAAGACTACAAAAGATAGGAGGCCTAGTTGAGGATTGACCCTCGGCAAAGGGAGCTACGCCTAGGTGTGCCATTTAGATTTTTGTGTAGCTTCTAGGTTAAGATTTGCTACAACTTGACTCTGATACCAATTGAAAACTAAGATATAGTCCCAAGAAAAAAAAAAAGGGGGGGGGGGGGGTGGGGTTAATTGGGTTTTAAAAATTTCTTTAAGAATCCTTTTATAAATTCTCTCTGACCCGTTTTATATTCAACAATCACAAATGTAATGTTTAAGTTTTAATCACTTAGACCAGCTGAAAATTAAATTCAAATTTTAAACCTCTATGAATGAGTATGTCAACTTGATCTTGCAATAATTTCAATCAACATCCAACCAATGAATTCACAATGTAATACTTTCATCTTTTGAATATTTCAATCCACTCAACAAGATAATCAAAATAAGATTCCCACTATAGAATAAATTCAACAAAGCTTCCGAGATTCAGCGATTGAATAACTCAAAGTAGAGTTTGATAAAAGCCTTGTGTTAATAGATTTAATGAAGCACAATTGAAATTTCCAACACTCTTCCAAAACTTAGAATTTAAATAAACTTTCAATTAGTGAGTCTTGGGTGTTAATCAATCAACGTACTCCCTTATGGTTTCCGCAATAAGTATTGATCAACCAACGTACTCCTGTTTGGTTTCTACAGTCCCAAAGTTAAATTAATTTTCGGTTTATTTAATATCTAATCCACATAGTTTATAGATTTGAAATAAACAACCACGCAGTTATATATGTGCTGAAAATTAAAGAGAGTTTAGGAAAAGAGAGTGAGATCAAGTTTTTACGAGGTTCGGCTATACCTGCCTACGTCCTCGCCTTAGGCAACACCACCTAAGGATTCCACTATAACACTCCTTTACGGGTAGGAGCAACCTTACAATCCTTCCTTCAATAGGCTAGAGTACGCCTCTCTAAACGATACCCCACGTTTGGTACAACGATTCAACAGCACTGAACCGTCAAGAAAACAAGAAAACAAGAACAATTTCTGGGTTCAAGAATTACTCTCAAATAGAGCAGATTAGTACAAAATATAATACAGCTAATCAATACTTCAATGTAAATATCAATGAAGAATAGAATTGAAGCTCAAAGAGTATATCACTGAGATTATTTCTTTGATTGATTCAAAACTCAAAAGTTTTGCTCAGAGATCGGTGAACAATAACTCAGTAATTCTCAGAAAATCTCAGCAAGTAGATGTGTGCAAGAAGGCTTTTAGAGAGTATGAGCAATATAGGCTTGAAATCATATTTTCAATTCTTGGTATTCAATTTGATTTGAGAAATCATGTATTTATAGAGTTAAAAAGTCATAAATTTGTGTTGCCCAAGTTACTTGGAGTGTTTTCCAAGTTTTTACAAAGTTTGGGACACAAGCAACTCAATTTGGAAACTTTAAAGCGTTGTTTTAAAACTAGCCGTTACGAAGGTCGGTCGCCTAATCTTTGAAAATCAGCGTATTTTCAAGGTCAGAATAGGGTTAGTCGCCTGATCCTATACTGTTTTCTAAATTTTATTCAGCAAAAATTGTCAATCGCCTGACTAGACAAGGGTCAGTCGCCTGAATAGTTAAAAACATTGTTTTTAAAATTTTTTTCCAAAAGCTTTTGCCAACTTGTTTTGAGACTTTTTAAAGACATTTTCCAGGATTTTCAAAATAAGGTCTCTAAGTCCATAATTATCCCTAATGAGCTTCAAAGCATTCATTTTGATATTTAAATGAAGTACTTAGACAAGACTTCCTTAAGACTTTAAAACTTTCTAAAACTTGAAGTTTTCATGTATATCTTTGCTTTGAGTTCTTCTTGTCTTGAGCTTCAATATCCTTTGAGCTTCCATAAGATTTGTCTATCTTTGATCCTTTAAGCTTCCCTTTGATCACTTCTTGTTGGAGTATGAGCTTTTAATAATCACTTGCGATCTTGGACTCTTAATACTTGAACTTTTGAACTTCATAGACTTGGTTTCTTGAAACATTTTCACTTAAACCACAACATGTTAAATTTACCTTGATTTGTTATCATCAAAATAATATTTGAAAGCCATGTTAGGCCTACAAGAAATCTTTGGTACTGTCGTCGAGCAACAAATCACCAATATTTGGCACTAATTTATTGTTAGAATCCACAAGTGTTTTGCCTAGATCATAATAGTCCAATATCATCTAGAAGATCAAGAACATACTTCCTCTATGACAAGATTTTCCCATATGAGATCTCGATATTTATATACCCAAGTACTTCAATGGTCTCAAATCTTTGATCTAAAACTTAGTCTGTAGGAAATACTTTACACCCTAGATACCTTAATCATTATTGCCAGTGATCACAATATCATTCATGTACACAATAAGAAAAATCCTATCAGATGGAGTATGATGATAAAATATAGGGTGATCTACAGACTATTGCAAATTGTCAGAGGCAAAACTCAAGTACTGTAGCTCTAAATCAGTCAAACCATGCTCTAGAAGATTGTTTTAAACCATTTAATGATTTCTTAAGTTGAGACACTAAGCTTGATTCCCCATGAGCAAAGTGGTTGCTCCAAATAGACCTCCTTCTAAAGATCATGTAGAAAAACATTTTTCACATCTAATTGTAGAGGCTAGTGACGAGTGGTGGCTAAGTAGAAGAAGAATGTACTAAGGCAAGTTTGATGATCAGAGAGAATGTGTCTAACAATCCAAATCGTACACTTGAGCATATCCTTTTGCAACAAGGCGGGTCTTCAAGCGAGTCACGAAACCATTTGGATTGACTTTCACGGTATACACTCAGTGACAACCAACCGCAGACTTATCAGGAGGAATAGGTATCATTATAATGTAGCATATGCATCTCTTCAACCATTGCATTCCTTCACCCAAAATGGGATGGGGCTTTAGAAATAGATTTTGGAAGAGCAATAGAAGATATAGTACTATTAAAACAATACAAAGAGGGTGATGAAAAATCATAACGAAGAAAGTTAGGGATTAGATGTTGGGTACAAGTGTGTTTACCTTTTTGGACAGCTATAGTATTTTAGAATATTACTTCAACTAAAATTTTAAGCTGTTAGGTTGTGGGCCAACAACGTATATTAGGCCTTACACCCTTGCTTGTGTAGCTTGACAGCATGTGGTAAGGTAAACAAATGATAAAAATAACACCCCCATTATAGGGAATAAGGTAATTCTTAACAAACAAATAGTAAACATCGGAAACAAGACTAGAACCTAGGACGTCCTGGCAACCTGGCTCTAATACTATGTTAGAATACCACTTCACTAAAAGCTTAAGCTGTTAGATTGTGGGCCAACAATATGATATTAGGCTTTAACAACTACCATATGACACTCCGACCTGTAGATAGAATACATTTAGGATTGCAATAGTATGTTTTTAATTTTTTTTTATTTATAAAGAATGCTATAGATTTGATTTACTACAAGTAGTTTTACTTGCACTGTAATCATGTTTTGATTTTGAATTTGCAGAATTTAGATAATATATTATTCCTTGAAAATATAAACTAAAATTTCTATTCAAAGAAATTCTTCTCAGGTGAGGAACTCACATTGCTATGCCCTCGAAGCATAGAAGAGGCCAACATGATCCTTAAGAATCTTCATATTCAATTAATACCATAGCACTTACTCTAGAAGCATTTCTAAGCATTTTCCCAAAATTCATGCTGCTCTCCAATGTGAAAGTCTTTATTTAGATTGAGACCTTGCTGTCTAATCTCTAACCAATGCAGTGTAGTCCCTCCTGTGTCTAACCTTGAATTGTTAAAGAAGAAAACCTCTGGCTATCCCCCCTTAGGTCAGATAGCTAATACCACTGCTCTGGAAACTATATCATTCACCAGTAAAAGATCCAATTTTCATACAAAACTAGAACAAGCTTTGACTGGCATTTTTGGTCTCTGTTGCTGCTATTTTCAAATGGTGTGCAATAGTCTTGCCGAAAAGATTTGATGCTCAAAGTGGGATGAATGTTGGGGATGAGAAGATCTTGACCCTGCAAGGATTTAACCTCCTCCATCCTTTTGAAGGAAATTACAGGTTATAGAAGTTGGCCTTGTTTGCCTCTTGTCTTGCCAGAGCTAAAAAGAGATGGAAATTGTTAATTTCAAATGTAGATTGTGAGCTAAGTGAGCATGGAATAAATTGGATCTATCCAGCCTGACTTCGAGCATGGAGAACTTAGTTAGATCCTCGAAATTTTTATTTATTTATTTATTTGAAAAACAAGGCCTAATCTTAATACTGAAACTTTCATCTTATCTATTTATGTAATAAGCTATTATCCAACCTGCTGAGCCAAAAAAAAAAGAACAAAAAGTTATTGTCCAACCTCATTTATCCTAACAACTGCCACCAGTCTAGTCAGAGCCCATCTAAGGCCACTAGGAAGCATCGTGATGTCATTTGGAATTCACACCTTGTTTTTCTTCTTGGTTTGTATGCAGTAATCCTGATAATGTGCATTACTAAAGTTGCAAAGGCTTCTCTGGAGAAAGCACTGGTTGAAAATGCTGAGGTAGATGGTATCTTAGCATCACCACGGCTCCCGACTGTAGCAGAGCCATGCGTAGACATTCAGAGGCCTCTTATTTCTACCAGGATAAGATCATGAGAAATGATCATAATTCTTTTAGATTGAGCTAGGAACGAAAAATAGGGATAAATGGAGCTAGCACTCGTGTACAGCATTGTGCAGGTCAGCCATTTTAAACTGTTGAGTCACACTTCAACGTTTAATTTTACAGGCCATTTTTTTACTGCTCATGACACGTTTAGAAATTCAGCTTGTCTAAAAGCAGGAAATATGATTATAGCAGATGCAACATATGGAAAATCTGATCAGATCTCTGGCTGTAATGGTTGACTACACCTTTTAAAAGAATTGTGGGTTATCAAATAACATTGATCAGCCTTTTTGTGTGTTGGAATGGAATTTTAGATGTAATGAAACTGAATTTATCTTTTTTAATATTGCCATTTAAATGTTCATTTCATTATCTTAGCACACTTTCATTCCACAAACCTTGTGATAATAGTTTAAAATTTGCAGATCTGTCTCTTTTCTCTTTTGGGAAAATTGGTAAGAGAGGCAGATCTTTTTCTCATGTTTGGGTGTGTTTCTTTAGCCAGAACCAGAGCAGCAAAAGCAAACACTACTGCTTTTTATGGGATTTTGCTTCTTATAATGTTATTACAAAGAAACAATGGTCTTGATTCGCCACTAGTCGAGGAGCAGCTTCATTCACCATAGAGCAAGCGCTTTTGTAAAAGCAAAACCACAGCACAAAAAATAAAATGAAGGGGGGCAATAATCTTGTGCTTTTTCCTTGAATATAGCTTAGTATTTGAATTAAGTTGACATAGGAAAATATTCAAACTCGATTAAAAAATGTTAAACCTGAAACTCG
This sequence comes from Malania oleifera, assembly GCF_029873635.1. Taxonomy (NCBI): domain Eukaryota; kingdom Viridiplantae; phylum Streptophyta; class Magnoliopsida; order Santalales; family Ximeniaceae; genus Malania; species Malania oleifera. The sequence goes on from NC_080421.1 coordinate 89,202,849, forward strand.
ACTTGAATTTGATCGATTTTATAATTGTTAAACTCGAAGTTGACTCAATTATAAGTTTACAAAACTTGAGCTCAGAACACACAAACTTCAGATCCAAGCATTCTTTAGTGAAGGATTGAAAATAAATAAATAAAAGAGAGACATAACCGAGCCCAAGGCTGCGTCTATATGAGCGTGGAATGACCATTCAGCCAAACCAAAATCGAGGGGAATGGCCTTAATTTCGAGCAATAGTGCTGCTGACAGTTGGATTCACCTCCAGAACTTTCTTGTCATTTCCTCCAGTCGGGATTCATTTAGGTCGATCAAAAATTTTGTTTAAAAAAAAATTTAATTTTTTTTATTATATTTTTTTTTCTAAATCAAATATTATTAAAATTATTGTAAGATGATTAAAAAAATTAATAAAAAATAAATATTAATCAAGTGTAAAATCAAAATTTTATTTATTGATTTATTATTATTATTATTATTATTATTATTATTATTATTATAGTCTATTTTTTAGTTAAAACTAATGAAAAATTGTAAAAAAATCATAAAAATAGAAAAGTCTATTTTTTATTCCAAAATTTTATTTAATTATTATTGTTGTTACTTTTTTTGTTAATATTATTAGTACTTGATAATTTTCATTACAATATATGTGACCAAAAATGAAAATTTGATTTTTTCTTCTCCTTATTATTATTATTATTATGGATGCTATTATTATTATTATTATTATTATTATTATTATTATTATTATTATTATTATTCAAAGCATAGCACTTTTCTCTCTCTCTCTCTCTCTCTCTCTCCCCTATTTCATTTAATTTATTTACATGAAATTCAAATAAATATATAAAACCCTAGGAAAGTCTAGAAAAAAAAAGGGGAAAACCCTAGAAATATGAAAAAAAATGTTACAAGTGATTGGCCACCTGATTCAGCCAAGTCAGCCTTTTTTTTTTTTTGGTTTCATTTGATTCTTTTTTTTTTTTTTTTGTTTATTTTTGATTACTTAAAACTAATAAAAATTTGTAAAACATCTAAAATAATTCATAAAATTAAGAAAAAAAATCTATTTATTCTATTAATTTACTTGGTTATTGTTGTTGTTGTTGTGTTATTGTTATTATTATTATTAGATATTTTTCATTAAAATATATGTGAGTAAAAATAAAATTTTGAATGTTTTCTTCCCCACTTTATTATTATTATTATTATTATTATTATTATTATTATTATTATTATTATTATTATTATTATATATGTTCACTGCATAGGGTTTTTTGTCTCTTCTATACTTCATTTAATTTATTTATGTATTTTCTTTATATTTGTAGTAAATTGCCAAAAAATAAAAAAATCAAATAAATATATAAAATTCTAAAAAAATAAAGAAAAATCTAGAAAAAATTTAGAAAAATGGAAAAGCCCTAGAAAAGTGAAAAAAATATAATAAATATTTTAAATTAAAAGATAAAATTTCATTGAAACTATTAAGCTACATTTTGCCTTGATTGTTTGATTATATTAGTTAGTTGTGTTTTACTCTATTCTTTATTGGTTTTTGTTTTATTTTAGAGGTTTTGATGTCCCTAGTTCATATATCTTACCAATTTTAGTGTCCATCTACGTTGACTTTTTGCGGTTTCATTTTAGCTGATAAAAGGACGGTTGAGAGAATCCTACTAAATAGTACTTTAATCCTACTAGATAGTACTTTCTCTCCTCTCTCCCTAAGCATGGTGATATCATTAGATGACCAAAAGGGAATTTGTTTCTATCTTCTTATTCTTTTGTTTAAGGGATACACACAATATATATCAGTATCTATTCTTGGAACTGGTGTCAATAGGGGTACTCGTTGACTAATTGCCCTTAGGATGGTTAGTCAATCACTTTCTCAATGCGCAATTGTATTTTAAACTCTTTCTCAATCTCATTGATCTTTTAAGATTTTTAATTTATTTTCCTTTCTTTAAAAAATAAAATAAAATGTAGTGGCAACTTCGCTTTCTATTTTTTTTTTTTCCGACTTAGTTAGATATTTATTTTTCTAGGTTTTCCCATTTGGAAGTTCCATGCAAACCCCTCATTGGCACCTCCGAATAGATTCTAGCATCTACACAATACCTAATATTTTTTCGTAAATTAATTCCACGGTTACAATTAAATATTTTAATTATAAATTTAGGATGTTTCTAAACACTAATCCCAATTATAAATACATGACGACAATTTTGAACATTAATCCTAATCATAAATTCAAGATGTTTCTAAACATCAAGTGACCTAATTATTATAGTTTATAAAGAATATTACATCTTTCTGGGTTCACAAAGATTACACAAGCGATTGCCCCCCATGTTACTGTTGACTTTTTAAGTCCATCCCTGTTTTAATTATGACAAATTATAGTATCTCATCTGGGTGTTAAGTGTATGAATAAGTTCATTTTTCTAAGCATGGATGAAAAATGAGAAATGGAACCCGAGAAACACTTAAATGCACACACCATTCAGTGCAATCCATGAAATTGCAAAGGAGTAGACATGAAGATTTTTGTTTATTCTTTCAAGTTGTATTGTAATGCATTTATTATTTGGGTCTATAATAATTATGGTCTGTAATATTTGCAACTCATGCATGATTAGGATCTTATGCTCAAAAGGCCACAAACTGACCATTAGGACCCAAAACCCTTACAGCAAAATTGTTATAACTTATTCACATATGGTTGAATAAGTTTAAAGGACAAAAACAGGATTTGGTCGACTGACGTTGAATTTTTTGGGTCAAATTAAGGGCAAAATAGTATCTTTTTAATGCCCTTGGTTGACCGACCTTGCATGCTCAAAGTGCCTTGGCTGACCGAACATACTCGGCCAACTGTCCCTTTAGGCTCTATGTGCCTTGGTTGCCTGAACCCAAATTGGTCTGGTTATTTAAGACTTGGTAGACTAGCCATTCATGCTTTAATTTGCCTCAGTCAACCGAACTTGGCCTCTTGGCAAACCGGCCTTCACCCATGGTCGACAAACCTACGAAGGTTTGGGAAATCGCCATGGTCAACCAACCGACCATCTTCCACGGCCAACCAGACTCGAAATTCAATTAAAAAATTTTATGTCTATTCAGCTGATCGGCCCTATCCCTCGGTTGACCCAACCTCTCTGGTTCGTGTATTTTTACCACATTAAACAAGGGTTAATTTTAATTAAACTTTCCCAAAATTCCCTTCGTGTCCCCAAACGGTCCAAAATTTAGGGAATTCTATATATACCCCTTTATTTGTCATAATTAGTAAGGAGATTAGAAAAATAATAAGCAAATTTTCTCTGAAAATATTTGTGCTCCTATTGCTCATACTCTTGCAAGTTTTCAAGCATATCACTCATTCTCCTTACACTCTTATTTGCAATTTATTTTCTAAGGAAATTCATTCATATTTCTTTTTCTTTAAGCTTAAACTCTCTCTCATACTTATATTGTTGATATTGATTTTTGAGAGTTAGCTAAAGTTTTTCCCATTGTATTTCACTTATAAATATTATTGGGAAAAACTTATCAGTGCTTGTGAATCTTTGCATCCTTATTGCAAGATTAAAAAGCTTGCATATTGTCTTTGTTTGACAAACAATTTTTGACAAACTCGAAAACCCTAATATCTTTTGTGCTAAATGTTTTGAAAAATATTTGTTGAGATACTTGCTTAGGGTTTCTTAAAGTTCCTTTGATTATTCATTTATTGAATATACTATATTGAATCAAAGGTCTTACTCTCACATATATATACACATATTCTTGAGAGTTATCATACAGCCTGAAAAGGTCTCACTTAAGCATAAATATTTATCAATTGTGAGTGCATTGATTATATTGTGGTACATATGTAGAGACCTCGAGAGTTTATAGCAATTAAATAATAAGGGAAAGGAAAGAAAAGGGAATTTCAAAAAAGGGGACTCACCAGGGTCTCGTCGACTAATCGACTTCTTGGGCTCATCGATATGGACACGTGTCTCATCGACCAGAACTTACCAAGAGGCCTTTTCCAGGATCTGAAACTCATCAACGAGGGTTAAGTACTTGTCAACGAACCTACTTCATGGGCTCATCGACGAGGCCACATGGACAAGCATTCTATATAAGGCCAAAAATCACTTTTCCGGCAAGAGAATCACATGTAGAGCTCATTCTCTCTCTAGAATTCATCCTCCTCCTCTTCTATCATCAATTTTTGTCCCGTTCTTCGCCGGTTCGATGATCGGAAGCCGCCACGCTACTTCTGGGAAGTATCTCTTCATATCTGCTGGAGTAGATCGTTGGTTAGGCCTACTTGGGTACCATCCCAAATTCAGGGTTAGTAGATTATTAGGGTATTTTCAGTAATAGCAGACTTATCTGAGTTGAGATTTTGTATTCTATGAGAACATACTGGTGCTTTGTGGAATAAAATTAGGGTGTGAAATTTTCAGGGTTAGGGTGTTTTTGGGACCCTGCAGGCATGGGTTGAGGGCCCCAGAGAATATTTCCAGGAGTCTAGGTAAATTATAATTCGGTAAATTACGAGTATGTAGGTTCGGGGGAAATATAGTTGATTTATTGGAAATATATATTATTTTAGGATTTATGGAATAGTATGCCGTGAGCGTGAGGATAAGTTGGGTGGCGAGTCTCTCGACTAGTTAGGTAAGGGAAATATGTTATGCCAGATAAAGTAGAATTTTTATCAGTAAAGACAATATAAGATTATGGGTATTTCTAGAATAGATATTATATAGGGATGCAAATTATAATTAATGAGTTATTAATTTGTGTGGCATGAGTAATATGAGTATAGTACTGAATTTATACAATATTACAGAACCATGAATGGTTATGCAGTTTTATAGAATTAAGATATACAATTAATTAAAGAGCAGTTTATACAACATTTATTCCAAAGTTATGACTACCGCTATTTTACATAATTATGTATGTAACACAGTTAAATAGAAAGTATAGTTTATAGTTTTACAGTGAGCATGTAATATACAATTTACAGTAATCAGTTATACAATTTTCAGAATACCATGATATACAAATCTCGGAGCCATAACAAACGGTTATATAGTTTTACAGATAAGTTATTACAATATATTTTCAAAATAGACAGTACAGTTAGTACAAAACAATTATTACAGTGTTATGGCTATTACAGTAGAATCAAAATCATGGTAAACAGTAAAATACATGTATATACCAGAGTATTATATATATATATATATATATAGTATTAGACCCTGATGGACCATTATAGATCAGATTATAGAGCAGGGTACCGTAACTATTTTCAGTTCAGAGTGCAACCACATAACTTAAATAGTATGTGGATTTTTAGTAGTCGATCGTGCCTATATTGTGGACAGGCTCCCCATCAATTAGGGTTGAGGAGACCAATTTGACTTTCAGAGTACAGTTGACTTATCCTGGTTGGCTAGTTAGTGATAGGTCCCATCTTCGGGCCGCACAACCCTGTCATGAGGGGTTAAATCATGACATAGGGAAGTTTTCAGAGATATGTATGTATTTATAGCATTCACAGAAACTGAGATTATTTAATATAGATAGAACTATGATTGAATAGATAACTCAGAAAATAATGTATTTTAAATGACATAGATGTAGATTATTGTATAGATACTTTTTACATGATATCCTATTTACAATTTTAATTAAAGGTTATGTTTTATGTACAGACTCATATGCCATACACTGGTAATAACATGTTTCTGCTTACTGAGAAGTGTCTCATCCCAACATTATAAATATTTTAGGTAACCTAGAGAGGCGTGCAGGGCCGGCTCAGAGGTAGAGGAGGCAGTTGAGTCGGCGTAGCTTTGGGGTGAGTCTTAGGCTGGATAGTAGAGCCCACACTATTTTTTAATTTTTGGGGAAATGATATATATGTTTGTATGTATATACAGGTGGTCTGTAGAACTCTGGTATAGCATATTTTTCGGTTATATTTTGGATGTATGTTTTTCCGCTGCATAGGTAGAATACAGAGATTGCACAATTTACCACGACGCCTAGTCTGGGCCGTGAGAGATGATAGATGTCTTATTACAAGGTATCAAAGATTATGTTTTATCGCGTGATATAAGGAAAAAAAAAATGGATAGAAATTTTGGATCATTACAATTTGGTATTAGAGCCTAGGTTGTTAGGTTCTGTAGACTTTAGAGTGTAGTGGAAGCAATACCAAAGTATAGGAAAGGATTTGAGGTTTTGTTTTTTTGTTTGGATATTGGATTTCCATGGTGGTTTCTGTGTCTTTCTTGGGGTGACGATTTTAGGAAAGCCATAGTAAACTATTGTCGGGTCGTGTGTCTAGTTTGCAAGATTGGATTTTGAATTAAGGTTAGGGAGGATAGTTAATCGTGAATATGAGAATTCAGTTAGATGAAATAAATTAGATCTGGTTGGGAGATAGGGTCCATAAATTTTGTTCTTTGTCTTTTCAGGATGGACCTAGGGAGTAGTGGTACGAATACTGGGGCTGATGGAGCAGGACCTTCCAATATGGAAGGTAAAGATATTGATGCGGTATTGTGCAGCGTCACCTGGAAGGTGATGGCTAAGATGGCCAGGAGTTCAGGGGAGCGTAGCTGCACAATCGAGCAGTTTACACGGATGAGACCTTCATCATTTTCTAGAGGAGCAGACCCTTTAGCCACTGAGAACTGGGTCCAGGACATTGAGGATATGTTAGCTGTGCTTCCATGTACAGATGAACAAAAGGTAGTATTTGTGACGTTCAAACTGACAGGACAGGCAAAATGCCAGTGGAGATCAGTGAGGTTGATTGAGGAGCAGAGACCGGATCCTATGCCAGTGACGTGGAGATGATTCAAGGAACTGTTCTTCGAGCGATATTTTCCTGCTATTGTTCGAAGCGCAAAGGCAGTAGAGTTCATGCACTTAACTCAGGGGCAGATGAAAGTATCACAGTACACAACTTGATTTATTGAATTGTCTCAATTTGCCCCATATTTGGCATTGGACGAGGAGAAGAAGGCAAAAAAGTTTGAAGAAGGTCTGAGGAAGAATTTGTTTGAGTAGGTTATCAATTTTCAGGCTCAGACATTCGTGGAGGTTGTGGATAGAGCTGCAGTTATTGAGAGTGGCATGGAAAGAGGCACCACAATCCTGAGTCAGAGGCCCACGCCTCAGGGTTTTTAGGCAGGTTCTAGTCAGGGCCCATGGAGAGGAGACTGATACAGTGGAGGTTAGAGGCAGATGACGGGACCTCGTGAGAATCAAGGTTTGCAGACCTACCCTGTGTGTCAGATGTGCAGGAGGAAACATCAGGGAGAGTACTGGGTAGGGAGAGACATCTGTTATCGTTTTGGAAGACCTGGCCACATGGCACGAGCATGCCCAAGACCGCCGATCCAGGTCCCAACTCCTAGACGTTACTGGGGAGGTTAGTAGGTGGCCCGTGGAGGCCAGTAGAGGAATGTAGCCCCAGTGAGGGTTTATGCGTTGACGCTAGGAGACGCTGAGACTGTAAGTGATGTCGTGATAGGTACCTTTACTATTTTGTCATATAGAGTTATTGTCTTATTTGATTCAGCTGCCACCCATTCTTTTGTGTTTGTGGTCTATGTTAAATTGTCTAGAAACGAGACCTAGTTATTAGATGTGGAATTGTCAGTAGTTACACCGTCAGGGTCAGTGATGAAGTGTCGTAGGGTGCTCAGGGGTTATCCAATATAAATTCAGGGGTGGATGTTACCAATTGACCTGATTGTGTTAGATATGTATGGATTCGATGTAATACTGGGTATGGATTGGTTGACAACTAATTATGCTAATATTGACTGTTGTATGAAAGAGGTGATATTCATACCACCAGGCAAGCAAGAATTTAAATTTGTGGGATCGCAGGTGTGTTCCCCGCCTCAGTTAGTGTTAGCCGTGCAGGTGCAAAGACTGCTCTTGGATGGATGTCAGGAGTTTATGGCCTTTGTGAAGGAGGTTTTAGAAAATGAATCAAAGCTTGGCAGTACACCAGTGGTAAAGGAATTTTCAGATGTTTTTCCAGAAGAGCTACCTGGGTTGCCTTCCGATCGCAAGGTAGATTTTGCTATAGATTTATTTCCAAGAACGACGCCATTTCCTAGGGCTCCTTACCGAATGGCTTCAGCAAAATTTGGAGAATTAAAGGATCAGTTGTAGGATTTTTTGAATAAAGGGTTTATCAGACCTAGTATATCGCCCTGGGGAGCATCAGTGCTAATTATAAAGAAGAAAGACGGGTCTATGAGAATGTGCATAGATTATAGGGAGATAAACAAGGTAACCATTAAGAATAGATATCCTCTACCCCGCATAGATGACTTATTTGATCAGCTTCAGGGTATATAGGTCTATTCCAAGATTGACCTGAAGTCAGGCTATCACTAGGTGAAGGTTAAAGCAGACGACATCTCTAAGACAACTTTCAGGACTAGGAATGGGCATTATGAATTTCTAGTTATGCCATTTGGTCTGACGAATGCTCCTGCAGTATTCATGGACTTGATGAATAGAATCTTTCATCAGTATTAAAACCAGTTCGTTGTTGTTTTCATTGATGATATATTGGTCTACTTGAGGAGTTTTGAGGAGCATGAGGCACACTTACGGCTGGTACTTCAGACGCTCAGGGAAAATAAATTGTATACCAAATTTAGTAAATGTGAATTCTGGTTAGAGAAAGTGGCGTTTCTAGGGCATGTTATATTAGGGGATTGAATTTCAATGGATCCTAGCAAGATTGTTGCAGTGTTGAATTGGGTCAGGCTGAAGAACGTTCAAGAAATTAGGAGTTTCTTGGGACTGGCGGGTTATTACCGCCGGTTTGTAGAGGGTTTCTCAGCATTATCAGCGCCTCTGACGCAACCCACTAGGAAGAATATTAGGTTTGAATGGGATTACAACCATGAGCAGGGCTTCTAGGAATTGAAGCAGAGGCTCGTCATTGCACTAGTTTTGACCATCCCGTCAAGAGGTGAAGGTTATGTGATTTACAGTGACGCGTCCTTGAAAGGGCTCGATTGTGTATTGATGCAGTAGGGCAGAGTGGTAGCTTAAGTGTCCTGACAATTGAAAAATATGAAAAGAATTATCCTACTCATGATTTGGAATTGGCTGCAGTGGTTCATGCATTGAAGATTTGGAGGCATTACCTGTATGGTGAGAGATGTGAAATATTTTCTAACTATAAAAGTTTAAAGTACTTCTTTACACAAAAAAGAGTTGAATATGCGGCAAAGGAAATGGTTATAGCTCATTAAGGATTATGATTGCACCATCAGCTACCACCCAGGTAAAGCAAATGTGGTGGCTGATGCACTGAGTCATAAATCAGAGGGCGCAGTACAGTTAGCAGCAGTAGTAGTTTAGCACCCAATCTTGATGGATTTAGAGAGACTTAGCGTGAAGTTAGTAGAGAGTGATCACCAGACATTTATTGCCAACCTGGTGGTGCAACCTACCCTATAAGAAAGGATTAAAGCTGCTCAGGGGGATGATGCAGAATTAGCAGAGCTGATAGGTAGGGTGCAGGATGGACAGGGAGAGGAGTCCAACATATATGATGACGAGGCTCTAAGGTTCCATTCCAAGTTGTGCATGCCTGCAGATATGGATATTAGAAGGACAATTCTAGAAGAGGCTTACAAATCCATATACACAGTTTATCCAAGTAGTACTAAAATGTATAGGGATCTGCAAGAGTATTTCTGATAGAGTGGCATGAAGAGAGAGATTTCTAAATTTATGCAGTAGTGCTTGATGTGCTAGCAGGTTAAGGCTTAGCACCAGAGGCCGGCATGACAGTTGCAGCCACTTTTCATAGTGGAATGGAAGTGGGACCGCATCTCTATGGATTTTGTGACAGGTTTACCGCCGGCGCGACAGGGACATAATGCTATTTGGGTGGTCATGGATCGATTGAGGAAGACTGCTCACTTTAGCCTTATTAAAGTTAACTATTCCATGGACAGACTGAAAGAGATATATATTTAGGAGATTGTATGATCACATGGGGTGCCAGTGTCTATTGTATCAGACCGAGACCCACGTTTCACGTCATAATTTTTGAGGAGCTTGCAGGAGGCTCTGGGGTCTCAGTTATCATTTAGCATGATGTTTCATCCTTAGATGGATAAACAAACTGAGAGGACGATTCATATATTAGAGGATATGTTTCGAGCATGCGTGTTGGATTTTGGGGGTAGTTGGACTCAATTTTTGCCGCTGGTAGAGTTTGTATACAATAACAGTTATTAGGCCAGCATCAACATGGCACCTTATGAAGTGTTTTATGGAAGGAGGTATCGTTCTCCCTTATACTGGGATGAGTTGGGTGAGAGGCGAGTTTGGGGTTAGAAATAGTGTAGCAGGCATACGATAAAGTTTGACTTATTAGAGAAAGAATTAGTGTAGCTCAGAGTCGGCAAAAAAGCTACGCAGATAATCATTGCTAGGAATTGGAATTTGAAGGGGGTGATCACGTGTTTTTGAAAATAGTACCACTGAAGGGAGTCACGAGGTTTAGGAGGAAGGGTAAGTTGAGCCCTAGGTTTATTGGTCCATTTGAGATACTTAAGAAGGTTGGGGTTAGTTGCCTATCAGTTAGCTTTACCACCAGTTTTGTTCAGAATACATGATGTATTTCATGTTTCTATGTTAAGAAAATACGTCTCAGATCTCTCTCATGTCATCAGATATGCAGAGTTAGAACTCAGTGATACCTTAGCTTATGAGGAAACTCTAGTACAAATCCTAGACAGAAAGGAACCGGAATTGTGCAATAAGAAAATACCATTAGTAAAAAGTCTTATGGAGGAATCACGCGATGGAAGAAGCTTCTTGGGAGCTTGAAGAAGAAATACGACAAAAATACCTGCACCTCTTTGGTGGGGACCAACAATAATTAGGAAAAGACTCAGGTAAGCATGTAAGATTTCTTCTATGTAGGTTAGCTAGTGTATGTAATAAATTTTGTGATAATAGGCAATGTTTTGGTTTTAGGAGAATTTTATCTTATGTATTTGTAATCTCCCAGAACCTTGAATGTAATCATGGCATTCCTCCGCCATAAGTAAGAGTAATTAATAAAATAAGTAGCCCATTTCTCTTTAAGGATGGTGTTCAATACAAATAACAAATTTCGAGGACGAAATTTTATAAGGAGGGGAGAATGTAGAGACCCGGAGAATTTATAGCAATTAAATAATAAGGGAAAGGAAAGGAAAGGGAATTTAAAAAAAAGGGACTCAGTAGGGTCGTCGACGAGAACTTACCGAGAGGCCTGTTCCAGGGTCTGAAACTCATTGACGAGGGTTAAGTGCTCGTCGATGAACCTCCTTTATAGACTCGTCAACGAGGTGATGTGGCTCGTCAACGAGGTCACGTGGACAAGCATTCTATATAAGGCCAAAAATCATTTTTCTTACGAGAGAATCACATGCAGAGCTCCTTCTCTCTTTAGAATTCGTCTTCCTCTTCTTCTCTCTTCAATTTTTCGATGATCGAAAGCTGCCACGCGACTCTTGGAAAGTTTCTTTTCATATCTGCTGGAGTAGATCGTTGGTTAGGCCTACTTGGGTACCATTCCAAATTCAGGGTAAGAAGATTATTAGGGTATTTTTAGTAATAACATGCTTATCTGAGTTGAAATTTTGTATTCTATGAGAACATACGGTGTTTTGTGGAATAAAATTAAAGTGTGATGTTTTCAGGGTTAGGGTGTTTTTGGGACCCTGCAGGCATGAGTTGAGGACCCTAGAGAATACTTTCAGGAGTTTAGGTAAATTATAGTTTTGTAAATTATGAGTATGTAGGTTTGGGGGAAATATAGTTGATTTACTGGAAATATGTATTTTTTCAAGATTTAGGGAATAGTACGCCGTGAGCGTGAGGATAGGTTGGGTGGCGAGCATTTCAATTAGTTACGTAAGGGAAATATGCTATGCTAGATAAAGTAGTATTTTTATCAGTAAAGATAGTATAATATTATGGGTATTTCCAGAATAGATATTATACAGGGATGTAAATTATAATTAATGAGTTATTAATTTGTGTGGCATGAGTAATATGAGTATAGTACTGAATTTATACAATATTATAGAACCATGAATGGTTATGCAGTTTTATAGAATTAAGATATACAGTTAATTAAAGAGCAGTTTATACAATATTTATTCCAAAGCTATGACTACCACTATTTTACATAATTATGTATGTAACATAGTTCAATAGAAAGTATAGTTTATAGTTTTATAGTGAGCATGTTATATACAGTTTACAGTAATCAGTTATACAATTTTCAGAATACCATGATATACAGATCTCAGAGCCATAACAAACAGTTATACAATTTTACAGATAAGTTATTACAATATATTTTCAAAATAGACAGTACAGTTAGTACAAAACAATTATTACAGTGTTATGGCTATTACAGTAGAATCAAAATCATGGTAAACAGTAAAATACATGTATATACTAGAGTATTATATATATAGTATTAGACTCTGATGGACCATTATAGATCAGATTATAGAGCAGGGTACCGTAACTATTTTCAGTTCAGAGTGCAACCACATAACTTAAATAGTATGTGGATTTTTAGTAGTCGATCGTGCCTATATTGTGGACAGGCTCCCCATCAATTAGGGTTGAGGAGACCAATTTGACTTTCAGAGTACAGTTGACTTATCCTGGTTGGCTAGTTAGTGATAGGTCCCATCTTCGGGCCGCACAACCCTGTCATGAGGGATTAAATCATGACATATAGCCATCTAGGGAAGTTTTCAGAGATATGTATGTATTTATAGCATTCACAGAAATTGAGATTATTTAATATAGATAGAACTATGATTGAATAGATAACTCAGAAAATAATGTATTTTAAATGACATAGATGTAGATTATTGTATAGATACTTTTTACATGATATCCTATTTACAATTTTAATTAAAGGTTATATTTTATATACAGACTCATATGCCACACACTGGTAATAACATGTTTCTCCTTACCGAGAAGTGTCTCATCCCAACATTATAAATATTTTAGGTAACCTAGAGAGGCGTGCAAGGCTGGCTCAGAGTTAGAGGAGGCAGCTGAGTTGGCGTAGCTTTGGGATGAGTCTTGGGCTGGATAGTAGGGCCCACAATATTTTGTAATTTTTGGGGAAATGATGTATATGTTTGTATGTATATACAGATGGTCTATAGAACTCTGGTATTGCATATTTTTCGGTTATGTTTTGGATGTATGTTTTTCCGCTACATAGGTAGAATATAGTGATTGCACAGGTTACCACGGAGCCTACTCTGGGCCGTGAGAGATGATAGATGTTTTATCACAGGGTATCAGAGATTATGTTTTATCACATGATAGAAGGAAAAAAAAATGGATAGAAAATTTTGGGTCGTTACAACATAACTGGTTGTGTAAGAAGTAAATTTATTGGTATGCAAGTTGTTATATCTCTTGTATTCCTGACATGTGATCGTCGAAAGAGGATTGCACTGGCTTGAAACGTGCAACAGATTGCTTAGACTCGCTTAAGAAAGCACGTGATGGTTTAGACTCAGTTAAGAAAACCGGGTACACCTTTCTAAGGTGTGATTGTAATGGTTGGGGTCAACCCTATGAATCTGAGCTGGGGTATTCCCTTGCCTAGTAAGGAGAGGGTAATTGTAATCGATGATGCTCCACTTGTAAGTGAGCAAAGTTTATTGGAATCCTATTACTTGTTAGCTTGAGGCGGGGACGTAGGCAAGTTTTTCTGAACCTCGATAACATTTCTTGTGTCTGATCTTAATTTTGGCAATTTAATTTGTGCACTTGAATGTTTATGTTTTTATTGTTGTGAATGATTGAGAAATACCGAGCCTACTACATCTGTTTTATTTATCTGCTCATTTTTATATTGTGTTGGGTGTTGCAATTGCTTAGACAGACTCTGGGTTGTGATATATTGCTTGTGATTAAAACTGAACCTAGGAGAAAATTTTGAATACCAAATTCACTTCCTCTGTTGGGAATACACCAATCCCAACAGTTACCCTCTTAGAGGGAAATAATTGTCTATTGACTTTTTGAGTCTGATTCCTGTTTTGATGCTGACAAAGTGCAAGGATCTAATGTGTGTGTTGAGTTCTTAAACAAGTTTATATTTCATATCGCACACATGAAAAGGAGAAGTGGAAGTCAAGACAGAAGTTAAAGCGCATACAACTTGGTGTGTTCCATGAGTTAAAGAGCAAAAGAAGAAGACATATTTGTTTTCACTTGTAATGCATTTGATTTTTATATTTTGATCTGTAATAATGCATAGCATGCATGAAGTGAATGTCAAGCTCAGGATGACTGTAGATAGACCCCAGGGACCAACACTTTTCACAAAAAAGCTTTTCTTAATAACTAATTGGTTCGGGTCAAATATTAGAGCTAAAATGAAGTTTGCAAAGACTTTTCGACCGATGTTGGATTTTTTGGCTTGATTTAAAAAAAAAAAAAAAAAAAGAGTCTTGGTCGATCAAACCCTTTTCAGTTCAAATATACTTAGCCGACCGAACTAGGTCAAAAGTCAAACTTTAATATGGCTCGGTTGACCAACCTAGTTTGAACTCACCTTCCATCATCAACCAAACAATGAATTTGACTTTTCCACCTTTCCTCTAGTGATCGGCCTTCAAGTTTTAAAATAGGTTAGCCGACTGAACCTGTTAGCTCGGCTAACCGACCCTTACCCACGGTCGACCAAACCTACGAAGGTTTGAAGATCATCTTGGCTCAGCCAACTAGCCTTGTCTTCGGTCAACTGAACCTACAAAAATTTTCAAATTCACTGAGTTTGTTCAACTGATTGACCCTTTAAGACGATCAACCGAACCTCTCGGGTTCCTACATTTTTAAGTGCTTAAACAGGGTTAATTTTTGTTTAAAAAAACTTAAAAATGACCTTCGTGTCCCTAACGGTCATAAATTGAGATTTGTCTATATATACCCCCTCATTACTCCATTTTTAGGAGTTAGATTAAAGAGAAAATCCTCCCAAAATTACTTTTGTTCTTCATTCAATTTTTACTCTCTTTTCACTATTCTTTTGAAAAATTCTTTATTAAAAGAGAGCATTCATATTTTGGGCATTTATTGTTCAATGCACTAACTCTCTTTGATATTGATTTTGAAAAATATTTTTGAGAGTTGATTTATTGTTTCTCCCACATATCTATTTTTGGGAGTAAAAAATTTTTGCTTGTGAGTCTTGCACATTCATTGCAAGATTCATAAGCTCATTTGAGCTTTTTTGCAAAATCCTTTTTGGGCTTGAACCCTAGATCTCCTCCACTTTATTTCTAATATATATATATATATATATATATATATATATATATATATATATATAATTTGGAGATATCATTTGAGGGGTATTGAGATATTTGAAAAGCACATAATTAATATCTCATTTTCATCAAAGATCATATATATATATATATATATATATATATATATATATATATATATTTTATATTGGCTTATTTGAAAACAAAATCCTAGTTTCTCCTATTATTCTTTGAAATATATTTTTGGGAGAAAAGTTTTGTTTTGATTATATCTTTGAAGTGCTTATCATAACTACCTTTATTCAAAGAATGAAAAATTATTTTGAGAAAATCACATATTCACACTGAACTTATATTCATATCATACGTGAGGGCATTTGTGCTTTATTGGTGTACTTATCTGCTTATTGTAGAAGCATTGTATTTGTACACAAATATTTGATTATTGTTGTATTCTTGACGTGTGGTCAGAGGAGGATTGCACTGGCCTATAACGTGCACTGCTTTGCTTGGACTCGGTTAAGAAAGCACCGGATGGTTTAGACTTTGTTAAGAAAACTAGGTGTACCTCTTTAAGGTGGGGTTGTAAAGGTTGGGGCCAGTCCTGTGAATCTGACCTGGGGTATTCTCCTGCCTAGTAAGGAGAGGGTAATTGTAATCGGTGTCGTTCCACCCGTAAGTGGTCAAAGTTAGTGGAATCCTCTTACTTGTTAGTTTGAGGCGGGGACGTAGGCAAGTTTGGCCAAACCCTGATAACATTTCTTGTGTCTGATTCTAATTTCTTCAATTTAATTCCCGCACTTGAATGTTTACGTTTTATCATTGTGTATGATTGTGAATTACTGAGCCTACTATATATGCTTTGAATATTTGCTCAGTTAATTGCTTGGGAATTGAGACTATTTTAAAAAGACCCTAGGTTGTGTATTACTGACTGCGATATGAACCTAATCTAGGAAGGATAATTTTTTAAAATACCCAATTCATCCCCCTCTTGGGAATACACCAATTTCAACAATTGGTATTAGAGTCTTGTTGCAAAAAGCTTAACTGCTTGTGTTAAAGATCCCAATGGCTCAATTTGGTGTATCCCCATTCGGTGAGGAACAGTCATTTTCTAGGCCTCCATTGTTTTGTGGTGTAAATTACATCCACTGAAAAATTAGAATGAGCGTTTTTATAAAATCAAAAGATTGGAGGGCCTGACAAGTGATTGTTAAAGGAATTTGTATGCTAATGAGTGAAAACAATATTAATTTAATGCAATCGAATTCATATGCCATGGACTTATTATATTGTGCTTTAGAGACTAATATTTTTCATGAGATTATAGCATGTAAAAGTGCAAAAGATATATGGGAAGAGCTTGGAAGGAGATATAGAGGATCCAAAGAAAAAGAGATTAGTACTCTAGCTAGCTTGACGGCAAATGATCAGAAGAAAGCAACTTGTTGCTTAACTGCAGTAGTTGATGAGGAGGTATACGTGTTTCAATCTCCTTTATTAAATGATTCATGTGATGTTTACAGTGATGATTCTTGTGCCAAAACCTGTGATAAACTATATGATGAATCATCTATTGTTTCTGATAATAATACTGTTAATGATGCATGCATCGATTCATATGAATGTTATAATGATAAATCTTATGACGTATCATGCATTGAGATCAATGATGAAAGCTTGGTCTTTAAAGATGAAAAACTAGAAATTGCTTTATTTAAGATGTATAAGATTCTAGTTAGGATGTTTAAGCAGAAAACTTTCTTGAAAAATGAAAAAGGAAGAATAGCTAAATAGTTGAAGGAGTTGAGAGAATTTCATGCTATTCTAAAGAAGAAAAAGATAAAGAAGATATTGAAATTATTTGCTTTGAGAGAAACATAAAAGATCATTTTTTTATAACATCCAAGGCTAAAAATGAAAAGAATTATCATGACAAACCCTTAGGAATAAAAAGAAACACTTCTTTCAAAAAGGGTTCACCTTTTAAAATCCATAGTCACGCCTTATCAAATAAAAATAGAAGAAATAAGCACAATCCTTCACTTATACACAAAGCTAGCTTATTTAATAAAGGAAAAGGGCACATCTAGTTTACTTGTCAATTTAAAGATGCTAGAGACATTGACAAAGAAATGAAATGGGTAATAATGAGGGAAAATCCTATAAGACCAAAGGAAGATTGAATTCCAATAGAATTAATATAATCATTTAAGTTTTCCTTAGTTCCTTAGTTTAGGGGGAGTGATGACTATGAGCTCGGGAAGTGGTGCATGCCTAAATATAAAATCTTAGTATATGCGTTCACTATACTTTCTCTATCATGTATGCTAGGAACATTAGAAAATCATCCACTTCCAAATGGACAAAGCATTTTTTCTTGGCAAATAATTCCACTATCTTGCTCTCTTAACCGGGCGGAGCGATGCCATTTACAATACTCCTTATAGGGTGGAGTCCCCCTAACTCACTTAACCGGGTGGAGCCAAATGGTTTCTCCTTACAGAGTAGAGTTTCCCTAACTCACTTAACCGGGCAGAGCCAAACTGGTACAAACCTTACAGGAATGTGTCCTCCTCTTCCAAGGATACCCCATGTCTGGAATACAAAGATAATAAAATGAAATTTTTGTGTACAACCAAGTGCTTCTCAAAAAGCATATTTGTACAATATGAAAACTATATGCACTCTTCATATGATTTGTGAAATGAAGCTCTTTAGAGTAAAGGATTTCCTCTCAAAATATATTTCAAATAAAACCAAGAGCATGGAAAATATTTTTCTTTCAAGATTGACCTTCTGTAAAATAAAAAATACAAGAGGCTTTTCAAGCAAGAAATATATGAATCAATATGTTGCTCAAGCCCTCTTGATTTACTCAAGGATTTTCTCCACAGAAAACATTCAATGATGAAGTGTGTAGAAGAGTTTAACCTTTGAGATTAACTCTAAATACAATAAAGGCTTTCAAGTTATATATATGAACTTGAATACAAGCTCAAGCCTTTTTCAAGAACCCTTTAGAGAATTTCTCCAAGAAAGTATATTCAAAAATAAAAGCTGGAGAAATAATAATTTGCTCTTTGAAATTTTAAGAATAAGAAGCCCCTCAAGCAAGTATATATCAATAAAATATATGCTCAAGGCTTACTTGCAAGAACCCCAAGATTTCCTCCACAAAGATTTTTAAAAGAAAGAGTAGGAGAAAATGAGTTTGATCTTTGAATATGGAGTATGAAATGAGAGAAACGGTCAAAGAATAATCAAATGTATTTTTAGTATAAGTCTCTAACATTTGCAAAGTGTTTTGAGCTTGTATTTATTGGAAAATTTCAAATGTGTCTGCTAGGTGACCATTGGGCATTAAAATAATATTTTAATTTGAATTTTTCTGACCGTTTTATGCCCAAAATTTGAAATACCCAAGAGGTTTGGTCGACTGGCCTTTAGGTGATTTTCCGAAACACCACGATTCGGCATGCCGGCCAAGATGATCCGGTCGGCCGGGCTTGAAGGCCAGTTGACTGGGCTTCACTCGTTATAAGGAGGTCGGTCTGCTGGACCTATTCAATTTACATTTGTGCCCTCCGGTTTGCCGAGCTAAATCCTTCGTGTGAAGGTTGGTCTACTAAGACTTTATAGAATCGACCATTTTACACATGCCGGTCGACTGTGCCAAGTATACTCTGGGAGGCTGGTTAACCGGGCCTTAATAAAATTGGGTTTTTGGCCCTTGTCTTGATTTCAAAAATACATTAAACCTTTTGCATAAGTTAATCTTTAAGTATAAAAGGTTTTTATAAACTTTGGGGTTCCTACAGTTAATCTAGGGTCAATGATGAGCTTCAATATAAAGAAAATGAAATGCATGGACATCCAAGCCCTAATTACTATTACAACACTAAAATTACATAAGTCTTCTATTTTTGCTCTTTGGTGTCCATGGAATATGCCTTAGAAATATGATCGTGTAAGAGATTTTCAAGGCTTCCATATTGCAGCATCATCTGTGCTTTACTAAGATTTAACCTATACACACTAAAGCACAAACATAAGATGTTGTTGTATGTCATAATCAAAACAGGGATAGGAATCAAAAAGTTAGCATAAAGGACCAACTATCTACGCGGTGGCACTAGGAACTCAAAAGTTGTCACAGGCCTTCGAAGACTCTAAGCACGAACCAGTACAAAGAATTGAAATCAAAGTAGTAAATCCTACTCTAAGTGGCACCCAAAGACTCTCAGATCTTTCACTAACCAAAGAGGGGCCAAAGGGGAACACTAGACACATAGAAGAAGCTAGCTTTTATACCCAAAAGGGTTTACAAATGTTTGAATTCAAAATTGGAAAGTTTTGCAGAAAATCTCACAAAGTAGTTCACGTCTGGCGACCAAGTTGCACCCATGTCTTCCCCTGGTCGTGCCTTGGTCGAGGCTCGCAGGAATTTTGGGATTTAAACTTAGGCATTCTCGACCTGGTCATGCCTATGGGTCTTCCTGGTTGCATTGATAGTTGAGACTTATAGGATCTCAACTTTAGTAAATCTTAGGCCTCTCGACTTGGTCGCCCCTCGGGGTCTCTTGGTCGAGCAGTTGGTCGAGAATCTCAGAATTTCAAGCTCATTCAATATCAGGATCACGACTTGGTCACCCCTCAAGGTCACTTGGTTGAGCTCTTGGTTGAACCTTGTAGCATCTCTCTTTTAGTCTGAACCTTGGAGTCATTCTTCTGTGACCTAGTCGCCCCCTATGTTAGCTGGTCGCACCACATGGTCGAACAGGGTCTTAAGTGCTTTGATGAATTGAAGCTTTGGGGGCTTGGTTGAGAATTTGATTTGAGTTTTGTGATTCCCAATTACTCCCTTGGCTTCTTGTATTGTTTAACTCTTCGATTTTAACTTGATTTTTATGAAACATGAACAAACCTTACATAACTCTGAACTATGGTAAGAAAGGGTAATTAAAAGATAAATGAGAGCAAAACAAAGGTAAATGAGAGCCTAAAATAGTGCATTTTAGGGGCACATCACTACATCGAAAAATCTAAGTAGTCGCATCCAAGTTTTGACTACCTTGACAATCCGAGTAGTCGCATCCGAGCTGTTTTGGCTATCTCGACAATCCAAGTAGTCACATCCAAATTGTTTTAACTAACTCGGCAATCCAAGTAGTCACATCCAAGTTGCTTTGGTTCTCTTGGAAATTTCAGTAGTCGCATCCAAGTTATTTTGACTGCCTCATAAAATCTGAGTAGTCACATCAAAGTTGTTTTGGCTATCTCGGAAATCTGGGTAGTCATATCCAAGTTGTTTTGACTACCTCATAAAATCTGAGTAGTCGCATCCAACTTATTTTTGCTATCTCGGCGATCTAAGTATTCGAATCCAAGTTATTTTAACTACCTCGGAAAATCTAAGTAGTCGCATCCAAATTGTTTTGATTACCTCAGAAAATATGAGTACTCGCATCCAAGTTGTTTTAACTACCTTAAAAAATCTGAGTAGCCGCATCTAAGTTGTTTTGGCTATCTTAGAAAATTTGAGTAGCTACATCCAAGTTGCTTTGGCTATCTTGAAAGAATGTGGCACTAGTTCCCAAATCCGTGTAGTTGCATCCAAGTTGCTTTGTCTATCTCGGAGGTATGTGGCATTAGTTCCAAAATCCAAGTAGTCACATCCAAGTTGTTTTGGCTGCTTTAGAGTGTGTGGAATTGGTTCCCAAATATGAGCAATCGTTTTCAAAATTGTGATGATTTATACCTTAATGGTACTTAGCATAGTTCCCAAACCCATGATAGTGATCTTTCCATAAATTAGGACAATTTATACCTTACTCTATAAGCTTGTCGAGTTGGCCTAGATTTCATACATCTTTGTAAATCCATACATTTTGCTTTTATTAAAGTTTTATTATATAATATCTTGTTCAAAATTTGTGTCTTTTGTATTTATAGATTTATTACTAAAGAATGCCAAGAGACAGGTCTTCTTGTCATCTTAAGTAACAAACCTATAAAGAGGGGCAGCTGTAGACGTCCCATTTTATCCATGGTTTATATAACAAAGTTTAGGAAAAATTTTTGTTTCACAAAAAGAAAAAATACAGGAAAATAAAAAAATATAAGGAAAATTAAAATTTTACATTGAAAAAAATTATATAAAAGGCAAAAATAAAAAATAAAATAAAAAGGGTTGGATTCTCCATGCTTGCACGTGCACACACACACACACACACACACACACACACACACACACACACAAAAGAAAGTCAGTTCAAATAATAGAATAAAAGCTAAGGTTTTTTAAATATGATTGAGTTACTTAAGATTGATTAATAAATTTGATTAACTATTTAGTTTTAAGTTTGATTGATCAATTTTAAATTGATTGATAAATCATTAATCCAATTATTTCCTCTAAGCCTATAAATAGTGGGTTTTAGAAGAGACAAAAGGACACACAAATATAGATACATACCAAGATTAAAAATTGTTGAGAATTTTGAGAAGAAAATTGTGAGGATTAGAAAGAGGACATGCAAAGCTTGAGGATCAAAGATCGAAAAGCAAAAGGTTAAAGTGCAGAGGCAGTGGAACTTGATAGTGGAGATTCAAAGCAGCAAGCTTAAAGATTAGAGGAATTAGAAAACAAAAGTTAGTTTCTTTAATTTTATTTAGTTATATTTAATTTCATGAATAATCAAAATTGTAAAAATTTTAAATTCAAAATTTTGTGGTTTGAATAGAAGTAGGAATTCTAATCCAGTTTGATTACCTATCCAGATTTAAGATTTGGAACCAAAAGCCTATATTTGACTACCTGTGATTTGACCTGAAAACTCAAGTCAATTTAGCCTAGGTCAACTAACCCGAATACCCAACTTGGTAACCCAGGTCTTACCCAAAGACTTGGACCCAAGTCAATGTTGACTTGGGTTAGTTTAGCCCAATTAGCCCATCTCTTCTTTCTCAGCCCAAATGGCCTGATGACCCAAGTTAAAGACCAAAATATAGGAAGCCCAACTGGGTTTGACCGAATTCAACCATAGCCAAAGCCTAAGTCCCATGAACCATTCACCAAAACCCTAATTTAACCCGAACTCTAACCTAACTTGGGTTAATACCAAGTTAACCTAGCCCTATTTGGATCTTAAGAAAATACAAGAAAATAACTAGAAAGTTCACAAAAGAAAAAGGGGATCATAGTCCTTATCTCTTCAGATTTGCTATTTGGATATGTGAATGGAAAGCTTAAAGCTCTCTGATCTTGCTTTTGAATCAAGACCTGCAAAAAGAAAAAATAAGAATGAGATAAAATGGTTACAAGAATTAGGGATGAGTATGAGAGAAGAGGAGAGAGAAAATCCATAAGAGAATGCGAAATGGGAGAAAATAGAAAGAGGACAAAAGAAAACAGAGACGAAGAGTGGTGAGAGAGAGAGACAGAGAGTTATGAGAGAGAGATTGAGAGATTAGGGAGAGAGATTCGTGCAACAGAAGAAAAGAGAGAGAGAGAGAGGACGAGAGAGGGAGAGATTTGTGTGACAAAGAAAGGGAAATAGAGAGAAAATAGAGAGAGAAAGGAAGGGAGAATTGATAAGGAAGCGGAGAAAAGAAGAGAAAGAAAAAAGGGTTTATATATATATATATATATATATATATATATATATATGCATATATATATGTTAGTGGAACACGTGTCACTGTGACGATGACACGTGGCACAACTAAAGCCTTGAATCTGGAATGTGATGTGGCACAATCCTGACCATCTAATCTGTGTTTTCTCTGGACAGGTAGATTGCTACCACGTCAGCGATGCAGTGTCAAATCCCTAGAGCTAACCAGAGCATGCCACGTGGCAGGTGACGTATGTCATCCTACTAGAGTAAATAAATAAATAAATGAAGCAGTAACACGCGTTGCCATGTCTGGCTGACACGTGGCCCACTCATCCCAACTAGGTCAAACTTGGTTTAGACTGATTGAATCAGTCTGACTTTTTTTGAACCTCTGGTTCATTTATTTAATTTCAAAACTGATTTTTAATTGATTTTTAATTTTTAAAAATTCTAAAACTAGTAAAAAATCAGAAAAATTAGAAAAAATATATATTTTAAAAAGTTAGAAAAATAAATAAAAGTTATTTGAATTATTTTGACTTGGTAAAAAAATATGGGAAAATAAAATACCAAAAATGAAAAGTCTTTAAAAATTCTAGAGAATTTTAGAAAAATGTTGAAAATTTTTCAGAATATTCTAAAAAAATTTGGAAAAAGTTAGGAATGTTTTAAAAGTTTTTTTGATTATTTTTTTGATCAAATTTGACAAATTTTTTATTATTATTATGTATATATATATATATATATATTGTTTTTGTGTGTGCATCCTAATGATTAAAAAAAGGGTAAAAATGTATTTCAGACCTCACTTATATTAATTCTGAGGGGGGTTTATCTAACAAAATCCTCTCCTTTGGAGGTCCTATGAGACATTCCTAAATCGTACCTTATTTTTTTTTATTTTTTTTAAAATTTTAATATTCATTTGGTTTTTTTTAAAGAATTAATTAAATACTATTGGATTCAATTTAGGGATAATTCATAATTAATTAGGTACGATTTGTAGAACGGGTGTGTAGGTGGTGCTAGTATCTTTCTCTCATATAACTGAATTCCCAATCCAACTCTGGTAATGCAGACTGCGACTATTGGTTCCTTAACCTAAGACTAGTATAAAGACCAATCAACAAGTAGTTATTAGGTGAGTTAACTGCACCTAAGTAAATAACATGTTAATGGCGATTCCATCGAACTTATAATATTATTATTTCTCACCATTCCAGACCGCTCTTTGCGACGTTGCAACAATAATTATGATAATATCTTGGACAAAATAGAAACTTTTATATATCTAAAAGTAAAAAATAATTATTACAATGTTTTACTTTCATTAAAATTTCTTTGTGCGTTCAACAATTATATGCATGTTTGTTAAATGCTGAAAAATGAAGCTAAATATCAAAAGCATATGTTTACAAAACTGATAAAAGCATGAAATACTTTTGATGATATTTTATTTCCTTCGAAAGCTAAAAGATTATATACTTTCTTAAATGAAGAAAAACTAGAAGCAAAATTGTCAGTTGACTAAAATAAAATACTTGTATAATTTAAATTTTTTTAAAATAATATATTTTTTTACCATTTTTGACCTTCATATTCAGTAGAATTATTAGCGGAAAACAATACAAAGAGAGTTAGAACATGTTGCTACTAACTAATCCTATTTTAATTATAATATCTTTTAATTTGTATTATTTTCTATGTATAATTATTCTAATCATATTTGAATTGACTCAAGCCTTGATTTTTGTTTTAATGTTTTATTTATTAAATTTATAAAAGTGGTGCCATTCAAATTTTAAAGTTATATTTAATTGATGGTGTTAGCATATCTCCCTAATTATATGTCTCCCTAATTTAGGCACATTTGTGTACTTACTGAGTTACCCTTGTAGTTTACCTCCTTCACCTATAAAAGGATGGCCCTTCTACAGTTTTAAACACACACAAGAATAATACATAGTTTATTAGTTTTAACATGGTATCAGAGCCTTCTAAACCTAATTTTTTTCTTCCCTAACCTTCCTTTCTGCCGCCACGCACCAGCCTCTGTCCGGCTCTCTCTCTGTCTCTGTTGCGAATCATGTCTCTCTTGTTCAGTCGTCTCTTATCGCGAATCATGTCTCTCTCGTTTAGTGTTCTTGATTCTCTGCCACTCTGTTTCTCTCGTCTCTCAGCGTGCTTCGTCTCTCGGTGACGACAACTCTCCTTCTCTGGCGATGATGCCTTTTTGATAACCCGAAATCCTCTGAGGCTCCTTTATCCTCCAGAACCAGCTCTTCATCTTCCCTGCCATCGGCGGCTGCAACTACCACAAACTCTTCGCCTTCGGCGATGACACCACCCTGCCTCCTGGCACCTCTTTGCCTAGGTTTATTGGTACGCCACTTACCTCGAATGCCTCTGCCGGCCTCCCACTTTCTGGATTTCTTTGTAGAGGACGAGGGCACAATGACAGCCAAAGACGGTCTAGCGCTATTGGAACCTTTGCCGGTCACGACCATTGTCACCTCGGTGTCCATTGTTGACAACTTTTCTATCTGATTCAAACGCAGAGAGCACCTGAGTTCACGAGACATTGTGTTATCACATCTTGGCACATCTTCCTCCGCCATAGCTCTGAGCCACCGTTGCACACTCTGAGTAGACTAAGGACGGACGACATCATTGTTACACAAGGGTGCCTTCGCATGACCGGTGGGCTGTAGAATCGGTCTCTGCTCTGATTGTGAGCCACAACATTGCTTCAGGACCACCATAGTATTGATTCAGGACTTGATTAATTTTTACTGTGATTTGAATTTTAAATATTGTCCTTGCACCTTTTTTTTTCTACATGACCACTATGTGCAGGATATAGATAGCTCTCTGTAGCTAGCCACCTCACCTCTCAGTTCCGTATTTGGCTTTCTTTGTGTTGACTTGATTGGTCACACCCAGTTTTGATTATGACAAATACTCTTGGTACTAATGGTTGTACTGAGAATTGCATGCAGGATCACCTTGTGCGCGCTTCGGGATTAAAAGACTTATTATGATGGTGTGCGGTGTTCGTGCCGATGAATGAAGAATCTTGTGCTACATTTGTATTTATTTTTTAGTTTCTTCATTTTGGGATGTAATTTTATTATGGACTATGCACTCATATGGCTTGTAATTATTTGCATCATGCATGATAGGTAGGTATGCTCAAATTGACCTTAGATTGACCATAGGACCTCCAAATAACATGAAAAACCTTTTTCATGAAATGCCTAACTTATACAAAGGTTTTTTAATGGTTTTAAAGTTAAAAGAAGGCAAACACTAAATTTTTCAAAGGGGACGGTCAACCGGCCAATCGACCAAATGTTAGAAATGAGAAATTTTCTCACTCAATTGGATCTCATATCAAACCATGTTCAAAATGAAAATTGTGGTATTTTACCATAGCTTGGGTTTGATACCAAGAACATCCAAATTGGAGTTGCACAGAAAAAGTTATGGCCAAAACACTGAAATGTGTTCGTAAGAGAAAAACTCCCTTCATGTTTCTTCCATCTCATTGATGGACATTTTTCTCAATCCAAAAGTCATTATCTTAAAATGTGTTCAACATGAAAGTTGTGGTATTTTCTCTTATATTTCTATTGGTATCAAGAACATCCAATTTGAAGTTGTATAGGAAAAGTTATGGCCAAAACACTGAATAGTGTCTGTGTAGAAAAGTAGAGGCCGGTCGACCGAGCCCTTACAGTTCATTTGTCCTCGGTTGACCGAACCACCTGGGAGTCAATATTTTGACCTCCCGGTCGACCGAGCCTTCACTACGGTCGACCGAAACTTTCTGATTTGAGCCCCGGTCGACCGAGACTTCACTACGGTCGACCGAAACTACTTTTGGTCAACATTTTAACTACCCGGTCGATCGAAACTTGTAGTTCAAAAGGCCCTGGTTGACCGAAACCCTCCTGAGTCAACATTTGATCATTCGGTCAACCGAGAGCTTTTGTAATACAACTACCTGGTCGACCGAAGGGTCCTCGGGTGAATTTTCAGCGGTCTGGTCGACCGAATTAGGTAGTTCAAAATGCCCTGGTTGACCGAAACTCGGAAAATTGGCAAATCGCCCTCTCCGGTTGACCGAGCCTTTCAGTACAAAAATCCCCTAGTCGACCGAGCCAATTGAGTCCTGGTCGACCGAAACATTTTTGGTCGACCGGACCTCTCAGGTTGCCCTGATTTTTTACCGCACTTAATATTTTTTAAACAGGGTTAATTATTTTAAAATAATTTAGAACTTTCCTAGTAATGCCCAATAGGTCCCCAACGGTCAAAAATAACTCCTTGCCTATATATACCCATTCATTTATCATTATTAGCAAGGATTAGCAAATTTGATTAGGGCAAAACTCTCTCAACTCTCAAAACCCTATATTAGCCAAAAACTTCTTGCAAACACTCACATACTCTTCAATCTTTATTTCTCTAAGCATTGTGAGTATTTCTATAAGGCTATAGTGTATAATCTTTCTAGCTAATACTCTCTTTTGGTATAAAGGTTGATTGATTTTATTTGAGAGTATAGCCTAAAGTTCTTCCACAGATTTCATTTGATAAATCTTGTGTGGGAAGACTTTGAAGGTTGTGGTTCTTGCATTGTTGTTGCAAGATACCTAAACCTATATTTTTTGTGCAAAAATCCTTTTGTGAAAAGCTAATCTTTCAAACAACTCCATTGTGCTTTAGAAATTGAAATATCATATTGAGTTTGTTTGATCTATCTTGCTTAGCATATTTAAAACCCTGATCTGATTTTGTGATATTCGAATATTGTGTTTCAAATCTTTCTTAGATACACACTCTAGATCTTGATTGATTATCATACTTGATTGAGTGTTTAGCACACATTAGAGCACTGAGCATATCTACATATCATTCGTGCTTGCTTTATTGATTGAGCTGTATTGGTGCACACATCTGCTTTTCTAGAAGCATATTTCCGTGTACAAATTTTATACACTTTGGTTGTATTTCCAGGCACGGGCCTGAAGAGGGAGACTAGCCCTGGAATAGTCCCGGATTGGCTTAGACCCGGTTAGGAAAGCTAGGTGCGTCGTCCTGTTAAGGCGTGTAGGTTGAGGTCAGCCCCGCTAATTGACCTGGTTAAGGTTGAGGTCAGTCCTGTGTTAATTTGACTTGGTTGTAAACGGTGCCGCTCCACCCTTAAGTGAGCTGTTAGTGGAATCCTCCTGCTTGCGAGCTAGAGGCGGGGACGTAGGCACAGTTGGCCGAACCCCGATAACATATCGTGCGTGTTCTTTACATTTCCACAATTTACTTACTGCACGTGTATGTTATATTGTAAATGATTAGATTTACATTTGCATAGACAGACCCTAGGTTAAGTAATACTGCTTATCTGGTTTAACCTAGGTGATAATTTTTAAATACCCAATTCACCCCCCCTCTTGGGATTGCACCAAAGCTAACACTTTGGCAGCATTCTTTCACGGGAGATGCACTAGTTTTTCAGTGTGGTATCTCTCAGACTTGTCTCTCAGATTCCGTTAAATTTCTCTTTGCTCTACATCGGTCAGTATTATCCATTTTTTTATGGCGTCTTTAACTGATGTTGCTCACAATATAGAGATTGTTTTGAATGGCTCCAACTACAATGCTTAGGCCTAACAAATGTTAGTTTTTTTGAATGGTCGGATATTATGGCGTTTTATCACCGGAACAAAACAAAAACCCACAAAAACAGCCACGCAATCCACAGAGGAGTTTGATGAGGCTTTTGATGAATGAGAAAGTACTCACTATAAGATCCTTTCTTGGTTTATTAATACATCAGTTCCTACTATTCAGAGCCTACTTCCTAAGTTTCGTAATGCCAAACTTGCTTGGGATTTTTGGCAAAATGATACAATTGTGGTAATGATGCTGCTCTCGAGTTTCAGTTGGAAACTAGGCTTTCCTAGATGCATCAAGAACTTGGACAGTCTATTGTCGAGTTTCATGCTCAAGTTAGTGCCATTTGGGATCAGCTTTCTCAAGCTAACCTTATTTTTTATGATGAGCACTCGATTAAGCTTTTTACCGCATATCGGGATCGTCGTCAGTTCATATACTTTATGATGCATATCCAGGATGAATTTGAGAATACTCTAGCTTCTTTGTTACATCGATTTCCTCTTCCTACACTTGAGGTTACTCTTACGAAGCTCATTTATGAGGAGACACACCAACAGTCTCATCGGGTTTATTCTACCGATATGGTCTTGGCTACTGCTCCATCTAGCTCCTCTACTCCGGCTACTCCTGTTGCAGCTGTTGCTTCTTCTAAACCACGTCGTTTCAATGGCCAGTGCCATTATTGTAAGGAATACGGTCACTGTATTTTCGATTGTCCTAAGAAAAAGGCCAAGGATGCTAGGGATGCTCTCAAGGCTAAGACATCTTACACTTCCAAGCCTGTTGCTGCTGTCTCCACTAGCTCCTCAGTTTCTGCTCCATCTTCTGCACCTCCTTTTTTGTCTCTTTCTGCAGCTGACCTTGAGGCAATTATCACCCAGGTTCTATCCCACACTTCTATTGCCTTATTAGTCTTCACAGGTACCTCTAGGCCTTGGTTTATTGATTCTGCTTGTTGCAATCATATGACCTCTGATTCCTCTTTAGTGATACATAAGTAGTCTTTAAATTTTATTCCCTTAATTTATACTACTGATAGTTCACATATGTCTGTTAGTCATCTTGGTCATGTTTCTACTCCTACTTTTTCTGTACCTAACACATATGTTGTGCCTAAATTGTCTCTCAATCTCCTTTTTGTTGGTCAACTTGTTGAAAGTGGTTTGATCTTAACCTTTTCTCACAAAGGTTATGATGTGCAAGATTCGAAGGCGGGCTAGCTTGTTGGGTTTGGGTGTAAAATTGGTTGCCTTTTCGAGCTCACATCTCTGCATTTGCCTCGTTCGTGTTCTCCTCTGTCTCTTTCTGCTACAGTGTATTCTAGTGTTTGACATTCTTGTCTCGGTCATACCTCTTTGTCTCTTGTTTAGTCTTTAGCTTCTTGTGGTTTCTTAGGATATGTTAAGTTTGAACCTTTTGATTGTATACCCTGTCAACTTGGGAAATAGAAAGCTTTACCTTTTAATGAAAGTAATTCTTTGTCTTCTGCACCTTTTGATTTGGTTCATTCTAATATTTGGAGACCTGCTCCTATCCCTACTAAGGGCGGGTCTTGTTACTTTGTCATTTTAATTGATGATTACTCTAGGTATACATGGATTTATCTTTTACATGATCACACTGGGTTACTTAATGTTTTTTGTGACTTTAAGTAGATGATTAAAACTCAGTTTGATCGCACCATTAAAGTCCTTCGATCCGATAATGCCCTAGAATATACTTCTACCCCTTTCATTGCAGAACTTCAAGAGGTCGACACCTTATCCCATCGATCTTGTCCATCCACCTCCCAACAGAATGGCTGTGCAGAACGTAAGCATTGTCACATGGTTGACACTGTTTGCTCTCAACTTTTCTCTGCATCCCTCCCAAAATCCTTTTGGGGTGAAGCTGCTCTTACCGCCATTTACACTATTAATCGGGTTCCAACCCCTATTCTTTCCAATAAATCTCCATATGAGGCTCTCTATGGAAAGGTACTTGATTATTCTATTCTCAAAGTATTTGGTTGTGCTTGCTTTGTTTTACTCCCATCTCATGAACATACAAAACTCGAACCTCGCTTTCGTCTCTGTTGCTTTCTTAGTTATGGCATTGAACACAAGGGTTATCGGTGCTACTACCCCATAGCCAAGTTTCTTCGAGTTTCTTGACATGTTCAGTTTTGGGAACACAAAATGTTCACTAGTATCTTTCCATTTTCTTCCGATTGTCCCTCATACTCTCCCATTTTCACTGACCCTGCCATCAATCCCTCTCCCGATGTTTCCTTTACTGCAGGTCATGACAGCTTATCAGGTGATCACTCCGCGTCTGCCTCTCCTAAACTTGGACCTTCTAATGATCCTGCCATTACATCCACTCCACCCGAGTCCTCTGATTTGGATGTCTGTCGTTCTAGTTGGGTAAGGGCACCTCCTACCTATCTTAATGGTTATCACTGTTTTTCGACTCTTGACTCCCTTCACAAGCCTCACAATTATCGTGAAGCTTGTTCTGTTTCTGTCCGGTAGCAAACTATGTCTGAAGAACTTGACGCACTTCACAAAACTCATATTTGGGACCTGGTTGACTCACCTCCTGGAAAGACAGTAGTTGGGAACAAATGGGGTTATAAATAGAAAACGAACTCCGACAGTTCTGAAGTAAGACATAAAACTCGTTTAGTGGTAAAGGGCTTTACTCAGGAATATGTCATTGATTATGAGGAGACATTTGCCCCTGTTGCTTGTATTACCTCCGTTCGCTCCCTTTTGGCTGTTGCCTCTGCCCAACGATGGCCTTTATTTCAGATGGATGTCAAGAATGCCTTCTTACATGGTGATTTGGCTAAGGAGGTATATATGCAGCCCCCTCCAAGGTATCCTCATCCTCCTGGTAAGGTCTATCATCTCCGCCGTGCTTTATATGGGCTTAAGCAAGCTCCCTGTGCTTGGTTTGCCAAGTTCAGCTCCACTGTTGTACAACTTGGGTTTGTTTCTAGCCCCTATGATTCAGCCCTTTTTACCCGTCACACAGCTACTGGCATCACTATTCTACTACTTTATGTTGATAATATGATCATTACTGGTGATGATACTTCTGGTATTCATGAGCTTAAGCAATTTCTATGTCAGA
Source organism: Malania oleifera (assembly GCF_029873635.1). Taxonomy (NCBI): domain Eukaryota; kingdom Viridiplantae; phylum Streptophyta; class Magnoliopsida; order Santalales; family Ximeniaceae; genus Malania; species Malania oleifera. The sequence goes on from NC_080421.1 coordinate 89,234,656, forward strand.
AATTTGGGATAAAAGACCTTGGTTCTCTTAGTTACTTCCTCAGCTTAGAAGTGTCCCCTACCTCTGATGGCTACTCTTTGACTCAAGCCAAATATGCTTTTGATCTTCTCGCACTTGTTGGTCTCACGGATTGTAAGATAACATATAGTACACTGAAGCACAACATCAAACTTCATCCTACTAATGGGGAGCTTTTTCCCGATGCCACTCGTTACCGACAAATTGTTGGTAGCTTGATTTATCTCACTATCACTAGACCAGACATTGCCTATGCAGTGCACCTTGTTAGCCAGTTTATGTCAGCTCCTCGTTAAATTCACTATGCAACTGTTCTTCGCATCTTACAATATGTGAAGGGAACATTATTTCATGGGCTTTTTTCCCTCTCACTCATCCTTAATGTTGTAGGTTTATTCAGATGCTGATTAGGCAGGGGACCCTACTAATCGTTGGTCTACCACTAGTTTTCTTTTTCTACTTGGTGACTCTCTTATCTCTTAGCGAAGCAAAAAGCAGACTGTTGTTGCTCGCTCTAGCACTGAGGTTGAGTATCAGGCTCTTACTGATACTACTTCTGAGCTTCTTTGGCTTCTCCAAGATATGAGTGTTCCTCAGTCCTCGAGCACTCCGCTTTATTGTGACAATCATAGTGCTGTCCACATCGCTCACAATGATATCTTTCATGATCGCACCAAACACATCGAGATCGACAGTCATTTTGTGCGTCATCATCTTTAGGAAGGGACACTTCGTCTCTTGTTAGTTCCTTCAGCTGATCAGTTGGCTGATATCTTCACGAAGACTCATCCACCTGGTCACCATCGTGCTTTAGTATTCAAATTCCAGTTGACATCTTCGATACCACCTTGAGTTTGAGGGGGGATGTTAGCATATCTCCCTTGTTGGAATTGGTGTATTCCCAAGAAGGGGGTGAATTGGGTATTTAAAAATTTCTCCCCTAGGTTCAATTAGTTCAGCAACAATATATTCACAACCTACGGTTAGTCTACCCAAATGCACAGATAAGTAAAATATGTTGAATTTAAATCATGCGCATCATTCACACAATAACATACACGTGCGGTAAATATAAAGTGCGGAAATATAAATAGACACACGATATGTTATCGGGGTTTAGCCAATTGTGTCTACGTCCCCACCTCTAACTTGTAACCCCAAGGATTCCACTAAAGGCTCACTTAAAGGGTGGAGTAGCACTAATTACAACTAGGTCAATTAGCATAGGGCTGACCTCAACCTTTACAACCAGGTCAATTAGCGTGGCTGACCTAAACCTACACCTCACTAGGATGGTGCACCTAGCTTTCCTAACTGGGTCTAGACCAATCCAGGACTATTTTATAGAGCTAGTTTCTCTCTTCAGGCCCGTGCCTAGAAATACAGCAGTATTTTTCTCAATCAAGTTGACATAGTGATTGTGCTTTCATGTAAAGCAGATATATACCCTATACGCGCAAGTAATAATCAATTCACACCAAACATGTAAGAACTATAAGTTCAGAGGTGTATATGTGCAATCTACACTCAACATAATGATTATACTCAATCAAGCACGAGAGTGTTCAAGCAAGCTAATCTTTGAAAACAAAGTATATGAAATCTCAATATTAGATTAGTGTTTCAAAGATGCTAGCAATATTATTCAAACGAACTCAAAAATATTTTCTCTAATTGTATCAAGCACAAGAGTTGTTTGAACACAAGCTTTATAAAATATTTTGCACACAAAAAATAATTACTTAAGGAATCTTGCAATGACAATGCAAAGATCCTCAAGCTAAAGAGTTTTCCCAGCACAAGATTTATCAAGTTAAATCCGTGGGAAGAACTCAAGCCAAACTCTCAACAAAAATCAAATAATACATATATCAATGAGAGTATAGGGCTGTTTAGAATGAAGCACTAATATTCTAAACACTCACTTTAGGCTTGGATGATCAAAGAAAACAAAGTAGAGGAGTATTTAGGATAATATTTGGCAAAATAGGCTTTTTGAATTTGAGACGATATTTCGTTAATGATCTTGCTAATCTCTTACTAATTATTTCAAATGAAGGGGTATATATAGACTTCCCCAAAAATATGACCGTTAAGGGCACAAATGGAATAATTATAAAAGTTTTAATATTATTTAAATAAATTAACCTAGTTTAAAAATATTAATTGCAGTAAAAAATATGGGGCAACTCGAGAGCACCAGTCAACCGAGGCAAGTTTGGTTGACCGAAGTGCTTGAAGTTCGATCGACTAGGCATTAAATGAACTATAAGTTTAGTCGACCGGACTTGTAAGTCCAAAGGCGATTTTTCCTTTTTGCGCGGTTTGGTCGACTGGGACCATTTTGAACTATCTCAGTCGGTCGACTAGACCGTTGAGTTCCCATACATGGGAACTCAGTGAACTAAAGCGTCGTAAGGTAATTTAGGTTCGGTTGACCAGGTGGTCAAAATATTGATTCTTGGGGAGTTTGGTCAACCGAGGTCAAATGAACTACGTGAGTTTGGTCGACCGGGCTATGGTCAACCTGTTGACCTACCACCGGTTCGGTCGATTGGGAGCTTTTTGTACATGGGAGTTTAGTCGACCAACATGTAATTTTTATACATTTTGGTTTTGTTTTAAGCATTCACTCACCCATTTCAAATTATTATTCATATACGTGCAAGAGTGAATGTCCTAAGGTCATTTTAGGCCTTTTTAAGTGCATCGAAAAAATACGGTGTCGGTCGACCAAAGGATGTTCCCTAAGGTCTTTCTATGGTCATTTTGATTTTCAGGAGATGTGTAGGGACCTAGAGTCGTTCTATAGCCTTTGAGTTTTGTAGTTCCTACATGCATGAAATGCATTAAATATTACAGACCTTTCTTACTTAAATATTATAGACCTAAATGAATAGTAACGAATTACAACATAAATGATCTTCAGGGTCTTCATTTTCCTCTAGGTTTCCGAGTGCCATCATATGATACCGCCAAGATAAACCTACACATCAACTCGACAGATATTAAATACCTGAGTATTTGTCATAATCAAAACAGGGTATGACCCATAGGGTCAACATTCCTAATTATATTTCTCCCTAATTTAGGCACATCCGTGTACTTACTGAGTTATCTTTGTAGTTTGCCTCTTTCACCTATAAAAGGATGACCCTTGTACAGTTTTAAACACACATAAGAATAATGCAGAGTTTATTAGTTTTAACAGATGAATTATAAAAAATATGATATAAATTTTAATCCATACTATTTTTTTTTCATTCTTATTAAATAGGATAGGAAAATACATTCCATAGTGAATTTTTGGAATAATCATTCCTTTTCTATTTAATCTTATATATTCATAAAAACTTTTGTATCATTATTTGCACTACGATGCAAACACAACTTTCCAAGTTATTAAACTCTTATATTATGATTATTTTATTCTTAGGAATGGGCATTGCGTGAAGCAAACATAAAATTAGTATTTGACTATGAAATCTCTTCGGAGACATTCAACAGTTAAAACTTATGACTCGCATGTTAGAGATCTTAGGTTTGAACGTTTGGAGTGATGAAAAGGGGGGTACTTGTACTACCCTAACCTAGTTTAGGTCTCCAATGGACCCAAAAGAAAATATTCGATGATGAAAAATTATTTGTTGATTGAAGCTAGCATGATAGTCAGTTGTCTGATTTAGGAATAGAAATGGACATGCATTCATGTAGGTATTCAATTTGTTTTAATTTTCAAATTTAACCAAATAGACTGTAAATTTTGATAATTAGTTTTTTTTTTCTTTTACTTTTGTTTTTGTTTTCATAATTTTATACAATGATACTATCTGCGCAATCTTTATGCACCTCAAAAGATATAAATAAGTGGTCATATGTCACATCCCAAAGAAAGTTGATCTCTAAAAAGAAGGTGAAAAGAATCACTTAAAATGAATGTTGAGGTCAAAGACAAATAGCCTACTTTTATAATACGAGTTTTCTAGTAAAACATAGTCAAGAATAACTTTAATGGGCATAAGGAAAACTCGAAGTTTGACTTGGAGAAAAGGGGAGCATAAATAAATATTTATTTTGCCTATTTTGTGAGGAATACCTCTTAAAATATCCGAACTATATGACTAATACACTAATTTTGACTTCTTTGCCACCTTATCATTTTCGTTCCTCTCTCTCTCCTTACCTCTTTCTCTTTCTCTTTTCTTCTTCTCAACTATTCTAATCTATTTCGGATCAAATTCATTGTTTCTTCCACCTTTTGCATTTTTTTCAATTTATACGGCTTTATATTCTATGTGTCCCTATCTTGTAAGCCACCCCTGACTTGATTAGGTATCTTACATTTGTGAAGGTTCCATTTTCACACCACTTTTTTACTCAAAAAAAAAAAAACATAATTCGCACTCTTACAGATTATTTATAGAAAGAAGTACGAAAGGACAATTTAAAGAAAGAGTTTCTCTCTCCTCACTCCATCTTTTCGGCTGAAAGGAAAAAAATTGGAAGATCTTGGATTGTAACAGCATCATATTTTTCAAAGTGCTGAAATGATTCTATCTTATAATCAAGTGTTGGAATATAAGCCCGTAGAATATGAGACTACAACTTGTAACAAAGTCAGAAAGGGGTTTCCCCTTTTGGCATTGGCATCATAATGAACTTAGCTGGGATCCATTTCAAGTTGACTATTACCAAAATCTTATTTACCAAGACTTCAAATGCACTTCATTACTTGAAGTGAGACCATTTTGCACTATAATTACAGGTACGACTGGCTTAGCATGTGGAGTTGCTGCTGTCAGTGGCGCTACAATGCTCTACATACTTCACAGCTTTGCTGTGCAACTGCTAAGAAGCATCTTCTTTGGTTTATGGTGCCCACTTGGCCAAATAAAAATTTTATACACCTTCGTCCAGTCGGGTTGATTCAAGTGGTAAGAACGACTTGTGACTTTGGTGACCTTAATGTCACGAGTTAGATTTCTCCTTGAGAGTTTATCCCGGTAAATTACCAGGGGTGCGTCAATGACTTTCACCTACCCGGGTTTGGTGCTGCACCATAGTGTTCAAAGTGGCACGATTGAAAAAAAAAAAAATTATACACCTTCCTACATATTTGACCCACAAGAGATTTATAGTAATTTTTTGAAGTTAGTAAATTAAAAGAATGGGTGAAAGTGTAATAATGACTACATAAATAAAGGGATTGCCGCTATACCACTTTTTTCTTATATATATATATATATATTAAGAAGGGATCAAGTATCATTAAAATAAGCAAACCAAGGAAGGAGCTTAGAATACCTACAAAGAAAATAAAATAAAGTGTAGATCTTTTCTTTTCTATTTTTCTCTTATTTTTAAAGTTTGAACCTGAATTGCAACATAAAATTTTCATATTTAATTTGAATGTTTTCATTGTACTTTCTCAAAGCACATTCAATTACAAAATTATCTTATATTTGCACCATTAGGTTCGATCACAAAATGTCTATTCTTAAAAATAGAATGCTTATAGATGACTTTAGCATTTTCAAAAGAAAAGGTGTTGTTATCATAATGCAAAAGATTGTATAAGAATTTTTGCCTCTACTATTAGAAAGGGCTTTCTTGGTGTAGTCTGTAAGATCCTGAAAATGCCCTTGTAATGACTCATAAATATTAAAAAAAAAAAAAATCCTATAACTACTTATAAATATATATATTTAAAAAATCCTATTACTTTCCATAAATATTCTAAAAATACTCCTATAATTATCATAAATATTCAAAAAATATCTCATAACTACCCATAAATACTTTAAATTATTTATGTATTAATTTATTTTGTTACATATAGTTATAGGTAATAAATAATTATCCTTCAAAAGCCTCGACTAGTTAATTCATAAATGGGATAGACAATATAAAAATCAACATGGTAATGTATGTTTCAATCATATTTTATTTACAAGAAATGGCACAAATATTTACACACATTTTTTTAACTAATTACATCTTTATATAATTTTTATTTAGGCAAAAGACACTGACCTCCCTTGATGTTTGACAAAAAAGACAGGGACCTTCCCTAAGGTTTCAAAAATTCCAAACACCTCCCACGAGGTTTGCCAAAAAAAAAAAACACAAACATTTCCTTATATTTTGCTAGAAGACAAGTTTTTCGAGGGGAGTTTTGTATGTTTTTGTAAAACCTCGAATGAAGTTTATGACATTTTTGAAACCTTCAAGGAAGTCAATGAAAATTTTAAAACTTTAGGGGAGGTTCTTGCCTTTTTCCAAATCTCAGGAGAGGTTAGTGTGTTTTGCCTTTTTTTATTTTTCATTCTCACCGTCTTGTGTTCTATAGACAAGCATAATCTTAATTTAGGATGAGATACAGTCCTCAATTTTACAATATGTATTCATATCAATATAAGGTAAATTATATGCCATATCCATGAAATTTTATTAAATTGCACTTTAAAATCCCTAATGTTTAAATTATGAGGTTTTGGTCACAAAATTTTCAATTTTTGATTTTGATGTGATCCTTGACTGCAAAATTGAGTTGGACAAAATATGAAACTTCAAGCACACTAAAGTGCAATTTATGGAACTTGAAGGACTTGTGGCATAATTCACTTTATATGATGAAAGATATCGATCTTCAATCTGTAAGAGCGCAATGTGCAATTGATGGTGTAATTTATCCTATTTAGGCACAATGGTAAGTATTGTGATGAACGATCGGTGCAACAATTGCGATGAATAATACGAAGACATACAAAGAGATAAGGAAAACAAAGAACACACACAAATTTAACGTGATTCAACAGAATGCCTACGTTAACGGGAATAAGCGGTGGCTGAAATTCACTATCATTCAAAAATAGGATTACATCATATGTATTTATACTAATCCTAGACGTGCAGAGGTATTAAAGAAATTCCTTAAATACCCTTGTACCATTCCACGGAGGCTTTGCTCTTGCACCCCCAACCTATTAATTGTCCCAGTTTAAATTTCAAAAATTGATGTTAAACAAAACCATCGATGGTTTTCTTCCTAATTAGCTTCTGGAATAAACTGTCGATGTACCTATAGAAAACCATCAATAGTTTCTTCAGACCAGCTTCTTTGTTTTCTCCAGTTTGCTTTCTCTATACATGTGTTTCACTCGATATGAGTTACATACAACAATAATCTCCACCTTGGCAAATACTTACCCCTAATTAGGAGAAAAATAAAATATAAACTGAAGCTCCACTTGGGACAATAGGTTGGGATGCTTTCCATCTAACATTTGGAGACGTTAGTGCTTGAACTTATCTATGGTAAGAGGATTTGTCAACATGTCTGATGTACTTTCAGAAGTGTGAACTTTCTAAAGCAATAGTTCACCAGAAGAAACCAATTCCCTGATTCTATGAAACCTCACATCTATATGCTTGGTCTGTGTATGATACACCTAGTTCTTTGCCAAATAAATGACACTTTGACTATCACAATGCAAGTGAACTCCACCTTACTCAATACCCAACTCCTTGACCAACCCTGTAAGCCACAAACCTTCCTTGGAAGCCTTAGCCATTGCAGTATACTCTGAATCAGTAGTAGATAGTGCAACTAAAGACTGAACCATGGACCTCCAAAAAATACGTCCCCCCCCCCCCCCCCACAAGAGTGAATACATAACCTAAGGTTGACCTCTTGTCATCCAAGTCCCATGCATAGTTTGCATTCACATATCCCATAACTGAGGATCACCTTATTATCTGCCAAACATGATGCCATAGTTCGTAGTACCCCTCAAGTATATGAAAATCCACTTGACTGCATCCTAATGTTGTTGTCTCGGATTTGATAGAAACGTGCTCACCACATTGATAGCTTGTGGAAAATTTGATCTTGTACAAACCATAGCATACATTAAGCACCCCACTGCACTAGTCTTTGGGTACTGGGTGGTAGACAATCTAAAATGATTCGCCAAAGGTGTACTCACTAATTTTGCATTATCCATGCCAAATCTCTCCAACACCCTCTCAACATAGCTACGTTGAGATAGCCATAATCTCCTATAAGCTCTACCCCTGCGAATCTCTATCTCAAGATTCTTCTTGGCCACACCCAAAACCTTCATGTTAAATTCTTTACTCAACAAAATTTTTAACTTGTTAACCTCACTCATATTCTTTGCAGCAATCATCATATCATCCACATAAAGTAACAAAAAAATAAATGAATTATCATAAAGACTTTTCACATAAACACAACAATCATACTCACATCTCTTGTAGCCAATAGGGATCATATAGGAGTCAAATTGCTTGCACCACTTCCTTGGAGACTGCTTTTGCCTGTAAAATGATTTCCTCACTTTTCAGACCAAGTGCTCTTGCCCATGGAGAAAAGATGTCTTTACATCCATTTGCTCTAAATGCATATCAAAATGCGCTACCAAACCCAACACTACCCTAATAAAAGTGTGTCTGACCGCAAGAGAGAAGATCTCATCATAGTCAACCCATTTCCTCTATGAATAACCCTTTGCTACTATATAGGCCTTGAATTCTCCCTCCTTTTCTAATACCGCTTCTTTCTTCTTGTACACCCATTTGCATCCTATCGCTCTCTCCCCCTTTAGAAGCTCCACCAACTCCCATGTCTGGTTCTTATGCAGATACTCCATCTTTTCCATCATAGAATCTATCCATATACTCTTCTCTTGGCCATGTACCGCCTCTTGAAAAGTAGTAGGATCCCCACTAGGAGTGCATAAATGACCAAATCATTAAAACCATACCTAGTGGGTGGCCTGATAGTACATCTGGACTTGTCTATAGCTATACTGTGATGTTGCTGATCTCCTGAGCTAGAACTCTCTACGTTTTGAACTTTGTATTCTCTACCATAGGTCTCTAGCTCCACCTGCACCATATGCTCATTGCTGCTACAATTTTTCGAAACCTATTTTTCTTTTTTTTTTTTAGTATGCTACAACATGACTTTCTCATAAAAAATCACATCTCTACTGATCACCACCTTGTTTACCTTTGGATCCTAGAGCTTGAAACCTTTCATCCCTTTCTGTTACCCTAAAGAGATATAATGTCTAGACTTCACATCAAGTTTCGATCTCTCCTCACTAGAAACATACACGTAGGCTGAACATCCAAACACTCTCAAACTAGAGTAGTCTATTGCACTGCCTGTCCATACCCCATTTAGTGCTACCCTTGATGACCTGTTAATAAAGAAACATGCCATATTCACAGCTTCTACTCGAAAGTTCTTTGTATGCCTTGCATTTAATCTAAGACACCGAACTCTTTTAGCTATCGTTTTGCTCATCCTTTCGACTACACCCTTTTGTTATGGTGTCGTGCGTATTGTGAATTGTCTCTTAGTACCATACTACTCACACAACTCTATGAACTTTGAATTTGTATACTTAGTACCATTGTCGGACCTAAGGCATTTGATCTTCCTCCCTATCTGGTTTTCTACTTTAGCTTTCCATAACTTAAACTTGGCAAACGTTTCTGACTTGTGTCATATGAAGTACACCTGGAATTTTCGTGAGTAGTCATAAATAAAACTCATGAAATATGTATGTCCTCCCCATGAAGCTACCCTTACTGGCCCCCAAACATTCGTATGAACATAGTCAAGAATTCCCTCTGTCTTGTGTGTGGTTGTTTTGAACTGCACCCTAATTTGTTTCCCAAGAACAAAATACCTATACAAATTAAGCTTGCATGTGTTGACATCCTTCAAAAGATTTCTCTTATGAAGCTCCATCATCCCATGCACACTCACCTATATGACCTAATCACATATGTCACACGATTGTACTATTTGACTCAAACTCTATAGCTGCAATTCCACCTACAAATGTGGTACCTAACAATGTATAGATATTTTGTACTAATTTTTGCCCCTTCCTTACTGTTAAGACACTTTTACTTATCCTCATTAATCCAATTGTAGATTGGTAATTAAACCCATTACAATCTAAAGTGCCTAATAAAATCAGATTCTTCCTTAAATCTGGTATATGTTTAACATCACACAACATTCTAACAACACCGTCAAACATTTTAATTCTAATATTCCCTATTCTAACAACTTTGCATGATTTATCGTTACCTATCATAACAAAATTAGAATCAACTAACATGTAGGTGTCAAACCAATCTTTATTGGGTGTTATGTGATAGGAGCATGTGGAATCCAAGATCCAAGAATCCATGAGATGATATGAATCAAATGAAATAGAAAGCATATCCCTGTCATCGCTGTCTGAGTCTTCTTCTTCCACTACATTCATAGACTTTAATGGTCACTCTTTATTCTCTATATTCCCCTTCTTTTTCTCTGGACAATCTTATTTTATGTGCTTCTTTTTCTCGCATTTAAAAGACTATATTTCCTTCCTCTTCCTGGAATTGGACCGAGTTTTATTGTTACTCGATCCGCTCCGAAACTTGTTTATCCCACATTCCTGATTACCCCTCACCACAAGCCCTTCACCTTATGAATTATCTTCATTGGCTTTCTTCATCTGACGAAAACCTAAAAGAGCACTTGTGATCTCCTCCAATTCAAGAGTTTATTTTCCCCATATTAGAGTTGTAACCAAATTTTCGTACGTAGGAGAATCAGGAAGAGAATTCAGTAACATCAATGCCTTGTCTTCATATACGAACTTCACATAAAATTGCTTCAAATCATTAATGATCTAGTTGAGCACGTTGATGTGCTGGTTCATATCATAACCCTCTGACATCTTAAGACCATACAATTTCTGCTTAAGATAAAACTTGTCCGTCAACGACTTGGACTTATACCTACTTTCCCATTTTAGCCAAACCACCGCCGGTGATTCCTCATCCATGACGTGATACATCACGTTAATAGCCCAACAAAGTATGATAGTTCTCACAACCTTTGCTTCCTGTTCCTTCCATATAATGTTGTCCATGCCTTCCAGCCGCTTTATGTATAACACCTTCTGTGACACCCCGATTTTCGTACCAATTTTTTTTCAATAATAAATAAATACTCACTTGTCCTCAATAACATTCATAAATCGGCCACGCAAACAAACCTATTACCATTCATATGACTTGACCCGCATTGGGTACTGGGTAAAAAGTTATTTCATTCATACAACCTAACAGTTGAAGACGGTATATACATAACAGTCAAAATACAATACCCAGAGTATCAACATACATATGTATAAACATCACCACCCCATACTAAAAAATAACTCAATTCTAGGGGAATTACCCTTCCCCTAGTCCAAAAACTCACCCTGTATGTTATGGTCCCAACTCCCTATGGTCACGGAGCTCTGTCACTTGGCCTATCCCTTTTCCCTGAAAAATTTAGATAATTTGGGTGAGACACATCTTAGTAAGAAGGAATAAATTATTTACAGTGTGTGGCCATATGAGTTCAGTTATAATACACTTTACTTTTCAAATCATCATTTCATCTGAGAAAATACATTGATATACATATTCTCATAATCATATAGATATACAACACAAACTTTTGTAAGCTTTAAAACCATTTCTCAAGTTTATTCGTTTCCAAAACACATATTTACCTGCGAAGTTCCTTAGAATAGGGAAAATTGCCCACTCATATAGGTAGCTTCCCTTTGCCCTAACACGTTATACTGTCAGGAATGGCCACATCTGATACCTATCAGAGCACTCACCTTACTCAGTAAGCCCTCAGGCGGAGAGTTTCACTTCGCCTTAATTATTTATTTTATAAAACACGCACTCTTTTATTTCTCATAATCATTTCCCATTCTAACTCATTACATATCCATGTATACATGAATTCACATTTATGTACTTTACATAATACAATAGATCACATAATTCCAACTCTCAACACATTCACGATTTTCATACTGAGCATACCTCCTCAGCGACATTAGTAGGAACCTCACAACACAATTTCCATAGTGAGCATACCTTCCCAACGACATCAGTAGGAACTTCACCACACAATTTCTATACTGAGCATACCTCCCCAATGACATTAGTAGGAACTTCACCACGCAATTTCCATACTAAGCATACCTCCCCAACGACATCAGTAAGAACTTCACCACGCAATTTCCATACTGAGCATACCTCCCCAACGGCATCACTAGGAACTTCACCACACAATTTTCATACTGAGCATACCTCCCCAACGGCATCAGTAGGAAAGGAATACCATTTACCCGTAATTATTATGCGGTATTGGCATATCATTAATCATATATCAGTATATACGTTCCAGAATTCACGTTCTCATTTTCACATTTCAATATTTCTATATCAATATACATCATTAATCTCATATTAGTATATCTCAATTCATTTCAACAAAAATGTTCTCATTATTTTCTGTACACATTTCATCATCTCATAATAATATATATCGTGTTACACGTATTTCAACATTTCTCAAAATACCCATATCAGTAATTCGCAAATTCTCATTTTTCATGCAAATCATTTCTACTCACATATAAATGCCATATTTCATTATTTTCCACTAATCATATCAATAATTCTCATTTCAGTATTTTTTCAGAAATTAGTCATCATTATATTTCACATTTTTTAACATACATCATATGCCACATAGTTTTCATCTATTATTCATAAAATATTAATTCCACACTCCAAAATATCACAATTAAAAATTACTCAAATGCCATACAATTTATCTAATATTTATATCATAATAATTTCCAAAAAAAATACCATATGCTCATTTTCATATATTAATTCAAATAGCAACTCTAAAAATACTGTTATAATTTATTCCCTTTACCCGACTTACTGAGAGTCTCATTAACACCCAGATCCTATGCCTTTGGCTCCCGAAACTCAAATCCTACAATTTATATTTTTTCCAGATTAATTAACTCATTTCCCCCAAATAATACTCATCTAACCTTCCCTAGGCTCCATATACCTCAAATTAATATTTAACACTCCCACTTAATTTTTCGAATTATGCCTGTGGGTCCTGAAATTACACCCGCGGCACTCACCCGAGCCCTAAATTCTGAAAATCCTACTTCAACTTAAGATGTTCAATATTTTAGCATTTCAAAATTAATACTAATTAAATAATAATAGGCCCCTTAATAACCCTTTTATCTCAAATTTGGGGTTATGCCTACGACCACCCCACGAGAATTCCACTCCACTAAACTTGTAGAGAATTATCCCTAGATTCTTGTGACGGTGTCCGATCATCGATTGAACTTATATTTTGCAAGAAATTGAGATAAAAGCAAAAGTTTGTTTACTCCAAGAGATATGCCTATGCCGCTTCTACCACCAATCCGCTTCAGTAAAAATGACGGCAGTAGAGAATGAAGTCCAGCGGTATCTTCCAATTTTCGATCGAGCGAGAATCCGTCATGGAACTGAGGAAAGAGGGAGAGAGAATGAGAAGAGAGCGAGAGACTTGGGGGGGGGGGGGGGCTGTCCTACGCAGCTCTCTGGACCTCCCTTTTCAAAGCAATCCTCCTGAAGCTTCTTCGGGAGGATTGTTGTTATATAATAATAATAATAATTAATAATAATAATAATAATAATAATATATTTTATTAATAAAAATAAAAATAAAATTAATTATTTTTTTAATAAATTTAATTAATTAATTAATTAATTATTTAATAATAATAATAATTATTATTATTATTATTATTATTATTTAGGAATCACTCCACTAATCTTGTATACTTATTTTTGGGGTTATTACACCTTTACTATGCCCTACTGCACCAATAAATCCTTGACCCTCTTCTGCCATAGACCGAAATTTCTAGATCCGTCGAACTTGACGATGTTGAACTTATCAGAAGAAATCCCAGCCATCATGACCTAAGCTTTGATACCAATTGTTGTGATGAACAATTAGTGCAGCATTTACGATGAATAATATGAAAACACACAAAGAGTTAAGAAAAGCAAGGAACACACACAGATTTAACGTGATTCAACAGAATGCCTACATCTATGGGAGCAAGCGGTGGCTGAAATTCACTATCATCCAAAACTAGGGTTACATCATATGTATTTATACTACTAACCCTAGACGTACATAGGTATTAGAGAAATTCCTCATACTCATGTACTGTTTTTGCGGAGGATTTTCCCCCGTACCCCCAACCTATTAATTGTCCCCATTTAAATTTTAAAAATGATGCCGAACAAAACCGTTGACGGTTTCATCAAGCAGTTGACAGTTTTTCTTCATTGGAAGAAATCATCAACGTACCTATGTCAAACTATCAATGGTTTTCTTCCTAATTGGCCTCTGGAAAAAACCGTTGATGTACCTATAGAAAACCGTCGATAGTTTTTTTAGATCAAATTCCTTATTTTCTTCAACCTAATTTCTCTGTACATGTGTTTTACTTGATATGAACCACATCCTACAACTGTAAGGTTGTTGTCATGTGACCTAGAGGTCATGAGTTTGAGGTGTGGAAACAATCTCTTGTAAAAATATAAGGTAAGATTGTGTATTTTAGACCCATTGTGATTTGCCCCTTTCACAAACTCCGCATACGTGGGAGCTTTGTGCACTAGATTACCCTTTTATATATCTCCTCAAAAACTCTAAATTGAAAAAAAAAAATTCGTTAGATAAATAATGAAAAATTAGGTAGTTATGGGTAGTTTTAAGAAATATCAATTTAATAATTTATTTATGAATTAATAACTTTATATTAATTAAATAAACAAATATTTTTGAAAGTTTCCTTTAATAAATAATATAAATATTTATACAATCACATGAGATCCCACCATACACATCCACGACATGTACTGGCAAGTGGATCGACTAAATTACTAATGGAGGATGCATAATGGCCTATTAAACACACAATAATAATTTACCAATAAAAATGAATGGATTTTGAATTGGTAGTTGGAAGATCATGTATTCATGTGGGACATTAAAAGTGGTAAATCGACCAAATCAAATCATGTTTCAATTGTTCAAGAACCTATCCTTCCTAGACTCCAAGCTAGTTAGAAAGATTTCTTTGAATCCTGAATGTAACCACGGTATTCCTCTGCTATAAGTGAGGATAAATAATAAAATAAGTAGCTCATTTTCTTTAAAGGATGGTGTCAATACGGAAGGTAAATTTCGAGGATGAAATTTTTGTAAGGAGGAGAGAATGTAGAGATCAAAAGAATTATAGAAATTAAATAATAATAGAGGGAGAAAAAGGAAAATTCAAAAGAGGGAAAAGCAGGGTTCGTCTCATGACACATGTCTCGTCGATGAAAGATTACCCAGAGGGATAACTTCAAGGCCTGAAATTTGTCGACAAAGGTCATGAGTTTGTCGATGAACACCCTTCTTGGCCTCGTCGACGAAGTGATTTGTCTCGTCGACAAAGGCAGGTGTGTAAATAGTTCATACTCGGATTTCCAACGTGAAATCTTGCATGCAAGCCTCCTCTCTCTCTCTCTCTCTCTCTCTCTCTCTCTCTCTCTCTACATTTCGTCCTCCACCCCTTCTCTCTAGATTTTTGGGCCGGTTCTTCGCTAGTTCAACGATTGGAAGCCGCCATGCTACTCCTGGGAAGATTCTCTCCATATCTGCTGAAGTGGATTGTTATTTAGGCCTACTTAGGCACCATCCAAAAATTTGGGTAAGTTAGTTAATTTCAGTTTTATTGGGTATTTGGAGTTTATGGATTGAGGAGAATATGTTAGGGAAGATAATAATGAAGTTTTGTTGGGAAAAATTTTAATTTCAGGGTGTTGTGCTAGGAACACTGCAGGTGTAGGATTGGGTGTTTTGGGGGCTTCTCAGTAAGCCAAGTAAGGGGATAAACTAAGTTAGAAATTTTTATGAAATTATTTATTATTTTATAGCATTAGATTTCAGGAAAATATATATATATATATATATATTATAGAATTAAGTTTGGGAAATACTGCTATAAACATGGATATGATTTAAACGTGATTTGTCAGAAATTATGATTTTAGAACAGATTTTTCATTCAAAATGTTACCCATTTATGTGTGGCATGAGTTTAAATTTCCATGTAATTATATATATCGGAATAATATGTTTCCCAGATTAAGCATGATATGATAGTTTTTAGGGCAATTATAAAACAGTACAGGAACCATGATTTTATGATATTAATATTAAATAGTACAGAGAAATTATGTTCAGTCTATTATAATATGCTAGTGTAGATGCCATGATTCATGTTATGTTATGCCAGCGCAGATACCGTGACTCATGTTAGCACAGATGCCATAATCATGTATGATAAGGTAGAATTCATGAAAAATTATTATGTTAGATATTATTATGAAATACGAAACAACTATGTTCAGTATATGAAACTTATTATATGATATAAAAACTCGAATGGTATGGTTTAGTTTAGCTTCTAGAGCACGGTACCATAGTTATATGTTCAGAATAATGATAGTGCTACCACACGATCAGTAGTGTGGGAGATGGCAGTCAATGTGGCTTCAGTGTAGAGTGGAGTTGTCCCCCTTATAGTCTGGGACCAGGAGGGGCAGACCCATCATACTTACAGACTTATGATTGATCTAGTATGGTCAGCTAGCCATTGCTGGGTCCTACCTTTGAGCTGCACAACCTAGTCATGTGGGGGTAAGATATGACATCAACTAGCTATCCATCCTGGGAGTTATTTCGGTATTATATAGTTATATAAGATGATTTTCATGTTTAGAAATCTAGTATGCTTTATATTGGCCTTACAAGGCTTAAAATCTTGTTATCTTATTTTGATGCTAACAAACAAGTAGAATTTAATATATTTGTGTGAGTAATGTTATTTCAGGGCTCATATATGAGAAAGTAAGGTGAAGGTACTCACAAGGATCAAATGAAGCTTAAATGAGTCAAAGCACGGTTTTCAAGATGATATATTAAACCTTGAAGATTATGAGGACATGAATGAGTTGTTGAAAGTCAAGGAATATTAAAGTCAAAAGATCCAAAGAAAGGCAAAGTGAGAAAGCTCAAAGAATATGGAAGCTTGAAGAAAAGATGAACTCAATCCAAGAACAAAGCATGAAGACTCAAAAATCTAGAATGTTAATGTCTTAGAAGTCTCATGTAAGTGTTTTAATGTTTAAAATATCGTTTGAAATATTTTTAAACTCTTAGATTAACTTCTTGGACCTAGATACCTTTTAAAATACTTGGAAAATATTTTTATAAGGTCAAAAATTATTTTAAAAAGGTTATAATCATTTTTGGAAGGAAAAGCACCAAAAAGAGTTTTTGCAAATGCTGTCAGTTTTTATACAACCGCATTGAGGTGAATTTTTCTCTATAAAAATTGCCTTATTTTAAAATGTGTTTAATATGAAAGTTGTAGGATTTTCTTTTGGATTTATTTTGACACCAAGAACACTTGATTTGGAGTTATACAAAAAACTTTATGGCCAAAATACTGAAGTGGGGTCATAGTTGTCAAACATCTGAACACTGTTCACGGGAGGGACTTCAGCCGTCTGAACAGCACATAGAACCACTTCAGACGTCTGAACTCGACACTTCAGACGTCTAAAGATTTTTTGGGACAAAAATACAGCAGACAGTAGCTGTTCAGACGTCTGAACTCGTGACTTCAGACATCTGAACCTGTCACCTCAGATGTCTGAACCCTCACTTCAGACATCTGACCCTATGTCCAGTTCATTTTTTAAAGGGTTTCAGGAACTTCAGATGACTGAACTCGAATCTTCAAACATCTGAACACTATTCAACGGGCAAATTTTTAAATTGTAATATTTTAAAATATAGCCGTTTTGAGCTCCAATTTTTCTAACAACTTGGGAAACTCTCTAATGAAACTTTTGCAACATGGAAACAAGTTTGAAAGCCAATAAATTCATGGTTTTTCAAATCAAAATACATCCAAGAATTGAAAAATCTGTTTTGAGAAGCTGAAAGCATTCTTGTTCTTCTAAAGTTCTCTTGCTCACTCATTGCAAAACTCTTTTGCTGAGATATTCTGAAGTTCTAATTTACTGCTAATCCTCATCTAAGAAGGATATTGGTGAATTCTACACTTGAGCTTCATTCTATTTCATATTGATATTTTACATTGAAGTATATAGTGCTAAAATTGTACTAACTTGCTCTTTGAGAGAGTATACTTGTACGCAGATCTTATCTTGTGTTTCTTGTAGTTCTTTGACATTCCAAGGATTGTTTGGATAGTTGGCTAAGCAAGGGAACATTGCTTAGAGAGGCGGGCTCTAGCCTAAAGGAGTGACTGAACAAGGGGGCATCGTTTGGAGAGGCGGGCTCTAGCCTAAGTGAAGGAGTGTTTAAGCGTGGGGTATTGCTTGTAATCAGGTTTTGTTCCACCCGTCAATGGAATAGGTTTAGTGAATCCTTTGGTGGTTTGCCAAAGGTGAGGACGCAGCTGGGTATAAGCCGAACCTCGTAAAAATCCCCGTCTCACTCTCTCTTTCCCTATTCTTTATTTTTAGTTCATATACAACTGCATGGATGTTTTAAATATCTAAATTATACATACTGCGCATATTTGGAAATCAAGTAAACTTAGAATCCAATTTTGATTTGGGTTGCGAAAACTGAAAGGGAGTACGTTAGTTACACCATATCTTGCGGAAACCATACGGGAGTACGTTACTTGGTTAACATCCCAAAGATAAATTTACCAAGAGTTTATTTGAGTTCTAAATACTTGGAAATAGTGATTGGATTCATCTATACAGGGCTTTACATCAGCAAACATAAATTCCTATTCACTACATGGCTTGGTTCAAATTTGGCTAATATAAACAAACAACCATTTTGAGTTTTTATATTACATAAGTGCTGTGTATTGACTTGTTTGTTTGCTTTCTAATTATAGTTGATTGGTTTGGTTGAATGATTGGATGTTTGTATGGTTAAGGATTAAATAAAGAAACTAAGTTCTTGAGTGCTTAACAAATTAAACAAATAAGTCACAAATTGGTTAAAAGAAATAAAATAAGTTTAGGAATTCTAAAAAGGAATTAAAATAAAATTTTAAAAGCCAATTCACCCCCCCTCTTGGGAAGCTATTCCTAATTTCACTTTATTATGATATGACAATCATGTTTTACTTAGTTCCTCTATAGACAGATTTCACGAAGTTCGCTTATTATACTGTTTATATGTATAACATGTTAATGCTCATAATGCCACACATTGATATTATTTTATTTCCCTTACTGAGAGGAGCCTTACCCCAACTACATAAATACTTTAGGAAACACAGGTAGAGGAGTAGATAGAGCTCTGCAGCAGTAGAGTCCGACTGAGCTACCCTGTCAGAGGAGTGAGTTGATGAGTTAGGGTTAGATTTATTTTTGGAAAGTTACCCTAGGCTATTTTTGGTATTTTGTGGATGATTGTATATATATAACAATTTTAGTAGGACTCTAGCATTGTTGTTGGTTGTATGGTGTGTTATAATTACGTTTCCTGCTGCTTAGGTATTTGAGTTGTATTTTGGGTATATCCTTCGTACCCATAGGTCTAGGTTGATTATTTTATTTAGTTGAACAAGATTATTATATTGAATGTTATTAGGGGAAAAAATTGATAAATTAGGCAGGTCGTTACAAGTAGTCTCTATGGGGTCGAAGTGGTTGCTTCGCCACCACAGGTTGGTGGGGAGCTTGGGGTTCTAGGATTTGAATGGCGGGAACTAGATTACGTTCAGCCATGACTTTAGGTTTAGGCGACTCAGCAAACTTGTAATTATAGGTGGATTTCCTAATGGACCTACGAGATCTCTCAATCTCGGGGTCTATAGGCACTAACTCAGGATCCAAAGAATGCAAACCAAGCATATACACATGCTACACACAATCAAGACTTCAAAGTGGCAAACAAAAAGAAAAATAAAATAAAAACAAAGAAAAACAAAGGCTTGTAACCGTAACTTAGTCCTTGGTAACGATGCCAAAATTGGGTAGGCTTACCAAGGCTTGGGTGCTCAACTATAAAAATAAAATTTATAAACCTAACTATTCCCAAGTTTAGTAGAACAGTGAGTAAGTCGGGTATCGATTTACTAGGACTAAAGAGCAGTTATTTACAACTTCCAACTTAGTTGAATATAACTTTGTAGAAAAGTTAAAAATGAGAGATTTTGGAAAGGTTTTTCTAACAATCTATTGAGAGCATGTAAATTTTATATTATCATTACTCCTACAAAGTAGATCTAAGATCATAAAATCAAGCCTAGACTGTCGTTTTGCGCAAGTTATGTCTGATCAACTATCCGTCTTAGGCTGACGACTAAGTGAACCATTTGAGGGCATAGAGTGGCAAAGGTGCAACAATCGTCTGAAGCACGATCAGGAACTAGGGTATACTCTATCTCAACGATCATGAATTCACCCCGTACATGAACCATAGCCTAATCCGTATAGGTGACTGAATCCCTAACTAGGCTATCCTATCCTTTATGGTATCATCATTCTCAAAGATATAAACTTGCATGATATTTAAATGAAAGTAGTAAATGAAAGCATGTAAAGGAAAGCATGTAAAGATGGCTTCAATTGCAAACTCAAAATTCCATCACTAACAATCAAGATTACAATAGAAAACCCTAATCCATGCAGCAACACGAGGAATGAGAAGGTTGTCACAGGCCTTCATGAATCCAAGCATGAACTAGAATAGGAATTTAATTCAAAAGCAGCAAATTTACTCTACTTGGCTCTCAATGGCTTTTTAGGTCTATCACTATCCCAAAAGAGGCCAAATAGGAACCCTAAGCACATAGAGAGAACTATTATTTATACCCAAAAAGGGTTTACAAGGCTTGAAATTCAAAATAGGAAAGTTCTGCAAAAATCTCGTGCAACAGTTCACATCTGTTGACTAGGTCGCACCCTTGTTCTCCCCTAGTCGAGGCTTGTGAGAAATTAGGAAATCAAACTTAGGTCTTCTCGACTAAGTCGCACCATTGGGTTTTACTAGTCATAATGATGGTCAAGACTTGCAGGATCTCAGTCTTCAGGAAAGTTCAAGATCTCGACTTGTTTTCCCCTCAAGGTCTTCTTGGTTAAACTGTTGGTCGAGACTCTCAGTATCTCTGGCTTAGTCAGCTTCGGTGTTTTGACCTGGTCACCCTTGAGGAACACTAGGTCAAACCTTGCAGCAATTTCCCTTCAGTCTGAACCTTGTAGTCTGCAGCTTATGACCTAGTCGCCCCTGTGTTAGTTGGTCGCACCACATGATCGAGCAGAGTCTTCTTCCTTTTGATGAGTTGAGGCTCTAAGAGTTTGGTTAAGCATCCAATTTGAGCTTTGTGCACTCTAATTACTCCCTTGGCTTCTTGTATTTCTTAACTCCTTGTTTTTAACTTGTTTTTCCTAAAACATGAACAAATCTTGCATAACTTCAAACTATGATAACAAAGGGTATTTTACTAGGAAATAAAGACAAAAAAAAAAAAAAAAAAAGGTAAATGGGGGTTTAAAATAGTGCATTTTAGGGACACATCAGTGAACTAACCACACCTAGTAAAATAACAGGATAGTAGTGACTCCATTGAATTTATAATATTATTATTTCTCACCATTTCAAACCCTTCTCCTAGATGTTGCGACAATAAATATAAATAAAATAAAATAAAATAAGACAAATATTCAATCTTCTATAGTGGGTCATGTGTCATCTGTTAGTGGTGACACATGGCACAACCAAGATTGATGGATGTGTATTTCCTATAAATGGTTGGATCATGGTCTTGTCCATTATCTATGTGAGAGAAGTGCCCCTAACTAGAAAGTGCCACGTGGAGCTTAGATGTAGCAGGGTGACATCAACACGACGTCACTCTTCCATGTGCCAGCTCCAAGTTTTTTCCAAAAAAAAATCAACCAAGAGTGGGGCATGTGTCGCTCTAATGGTAATGGCACATGGCGCATTGGGGGAACATCAAATATGTGTTTTTAGTTGACGATTGGATCACTACCACGTCAACGATCCTCGTACGTGAGGATATAGCAATGTGAGGTGCCATGTGGTGCTTGATGGAGACCTCTGTGGCATCACATTGATGTCACCCCTGCCAGGTGTCATCGTGCGGCCAACTCCTGCCTTCCCCTATTGAATAGGTTGACTTGGGTCAACCCAAGTTGACCAATTTGATTGATTCAACCAGTTTGTCCTATTTTACCTAATTTGATCGAGTTGAACTGGTTCATTCCTTTTTTTTTATTATCTATATATTTTAAAAAATCCCTTTTATTCACAATAAATCATTAAAAAAGTATTTAAAATTTTATAAAAATGGTAAAAAATAAGAAATATCGTTAAATTTATAGAAAAAATTAGTTTGTTTAAGGGTTTTTAAAGTCAAAAAATGCAAAAACAAAACGTAAAATTTAAAATTAAAAAATTAAAAATTGAGAAAATTCCTTAAAAATCTTTGAATATTGAAAAAGAAAACTAAAAAATAGGGAAATTTCCTAAGAAAATTCTAGGACCTCTTTTGTTTGTTTGTTTGTTTGTTTTATTTATCTTTCTTTAGTATATTTTGACTCCTTTGTAATTTCTTATTATGTGATCTTGCATGATGAGTGTGGCCATTTTCTTTTATGTGTGTATATGCTTGTGTGATTATATGTGTGTGTGTGTGTGCGCGCGCGCAAGTGTGCATAGCCCTTTGAGGAGAAATTTGATAAAGTAGGGTCATGTAACCCTCGATCATCTCTTGAGGAGTGGAGAAGCTAATAAAATCACTTTGAGCTTACTCGATGATGATTCTATTAAACTCTTTGATTTTGGTGCACACCTTTCCTATGTCTTGTAGGTGTGTTTCTATATATGTTATGCATTTTTTCTTGTTTATTTTGCATGTGTGTTGCTTAGCTTATTTTCCTGCATGCTCCTTTTACCATTGCATATACATATATGTTGTCTTGCAATAAGTAAATTACATCCATAATGAACTTTCCTCTAGTCTTGAAGGTTATGTTTTCACACGCCTTTCAAAAACAAAAGGTAAAGTGGGGGGGGGGGGGGGTGTAGTGATCCCAAAAAATAATAATAATAATGATAAATAAATAAATAAATAAAATTAACAAATTAAAAAAATTAATTAAAGCTTCAGGAAGAAGGAAGAATTTAATTATTTTACAGAGAGCTACGCCCCCCCCCCCCCAAACGCCTCTCTCCGTCTTCGTCTCTCTCTCTCCCCTCATTTCTTGACAGATATTTGGCTGATTGAGAAACGGAAGGTACCGTTGGGCTCCTAACTCCGCCACCGACATTTCTAATAGAGCAGATTTGTCGTGGGACTAACATAGATACCATTTCCAGGGCAAGGCAACTTTTCCCTATTTATTTAATTTTTCCTTAAATTTGTCGTTAAATCGACGATTAGGCACCACTACGGGGTCCTAATCGTGATCAACGTCATTTTGGCGTGAGTAAATTTCCAATTAGGATTTTCTACGCCCCACTCCAAAACGAGAGTGAGATTTGAAAAATTAGGTAAATTGGTTATATTTGAGGGTATAATTATTTATTTGAAATTTATGGGCTTAGGAAATATTAAAATAATATTTTATTTAGGGTTAATTTAATAGAATTAGGATTTTCAATTCAGGGCTCAGGTGAGCGCCGCAGGTATTTTTTAGGGTCCCTATTGGCGTAGTTCAAGAAACCAGGTAAGAGGAAAAATATATATTAAATCAGAATTTTTATGAATTTAATGAAAAATAAATTGTGTTATATATACATATATATGTTTTGGTATGAGTTTAAAATGCTAACCATTTAAATTATGTTTTTCCGAGCTTAGAGCTGTTTATTAGATACGTATATGTGAAAATGAACTGATGAAAGTGAAAAATAGTTTCAGGATAATTATGTAAGAAATGAAAAGTATTTTTGGTATATAAACGTTAAATATTGGTTAGCTTATTTTACAGGCAATGTATGAATTTTATTTCTAAATTGTGTGGCATGAGTAAATGTAAGTTATGTGCAAATATATGTTAAATGTATGAGATGCAGGCTAAGTAAGTAAAGCATTAAGAATGAAATATGATATGAACCGTGCTTCTTGTGTATGTTAATGCAACCATGTAAAACAACTGAAAGATGTTAGGTAAAATAGTTGAAAGATGTTGGGTAAAACAGTTGAAAGATGCTTGGTAAAACAGCTAAAAAATGTTGAGTAAAGCAACTGAAAGATGTTGAGTAAAACGGCTAAAAGATGTTAGGTAAAACAGTTGAAAGATGCTGGGTATGTAATGAAATGAAATGAAAATGGAAAAGAATGAAACGAAAATGAAGTGGGATATGTGAACAATGTAAAATGGGAAAGAGTCACTTAAAGTGAAATGAAATAAAATGTTAAAGTTATGAACTGGAACATAAGTGAATGGTTGAATAATAACAGAAAGAATAATGTATTATGATATTAGAAGTATTTGCGCTCGTAGAATATGTTACAATTGGGCGGGGCGTACTCTTTGCCTGAGGGCTTGCTGAGAAAGGCGAGTGTGCTAGTAACTTCAGATGTGGCAGTAACTGCATATCGTACTAGGGCAGAGGGAACTTACTTGTATGAGTGGGTAGATTTTCCTATCCTTGAGGCCTTGGCTGGTAAACCTTTGTTTGAACCATGTGAGTACGAGATCAATCTAATACTTGAGGGCTTATTGAGTAAGGTGAGTGCCCTGATATGCTTCAGTTGTGACCTTCAGGTTGCCAAATGTATCAGAGCAGAGGGGTGCTACTTATATGGGTGAGTAATCACCCCTATCCTTGGGTAATCTCGTGGGTTAAATCTTTTGCATGTGATTGATTAAGTTCAGAGAATGATTTCAGAAATTATGTTAATGATTTTCAAATGTTAAATATTATGTTGTTATATAAACTTATGTTAGCCACACGTTGTTTTAATATATTGTTTCCTCCCTTACTGAGATGTGTCTCAGCCGAATATGAATTTATCTTTTAGGTTTTCTTTGAGATCGAGCTTAGAGAGCTTGAGGTTTTATAGAATTTTTGGGAAATAGAAAGAGAAAAGGGTATATTTTCATATTAATTTTGAGATGTATATTTTATGTTTTATGTTTTATATATTGAAGTCTTCAGATAGATGAATAGTTGTGAATACTGGTATTTGTGGATTTTGTTTTGGAGACATGTATATATGTGGTTACAAGTGGTGAGTAGTTGATTTGGATTATGGATAGGAATAGTAAACTCTGATATTATATTTTTGGAGATTATATTTATGTTTTCCGCTGCGTACATGATATTAGTATATGGATTATCAGGTAAATGAATGGATTAGTAGCACTCTGGACCCACGCATAGGGTCGGGCGTTACAGGGGGGGTTTGGTCTTTCACAAGGCCTCTAGTATTTAATGTTCAAGAAAATCAAACATTTAATTAATTTGAAGAACACTCAATAAGCAATTAATCCTCATAGGGATCGTTAAGGTTTGTGTCTTTGAACACCTTTAAGGATCTTCAGGTGAGGATACTATTTATCTTTCGTAGGGTTATATATTATTTAATGGTTTAGTAATGAATAAAATTTGAGAATCTAAGTCTTGATCGGTTTATTTCAAAGGTAATCTAGGGCTGATTAGGTACCGTCCATTGGACAGGTATGAAGGAGTGCTAGTATCTTCCTTTTGCATACCTATACTCTTGAATCCAACCTAGTAATGCAAACCTTTGACTATTAGTTTCTTTGGACCTAGGTATAACTTAGAGACCAATGAACTGGTAGTATGTAAAATAGGTGTTCTAAACTCACCTAAAGTAAAAACAAGCTAGTGGTGATTCCATTGACTTATATTTGCCCCACTTCTCAACCCCATATATTACATCAGGTTCATATGATTTTAAGTTTTCCATTTGGTCAAGGCAATTCAGAGATTCTACCTATTTTTGGAATTGACTCTGTGAGACATAGCGACACTTCTATTGAACAACTATCTTGGTAATTGACTTGTAATGTGTTGTTTTATCAATTTTATACATATAGTTGATTATTGTGGCATGTTAATCTATTGGCCATTAGTCATTCATTCTTAGGTTTTTACTCATAAAATTTTAAGATATTCTTACAATCCCTCTCACATTCAACCTCCACATATATATGTTGCTATAGTTTGAAGTCATATATATGAACTCTGCTCTGAAGTCTTCTTTCTTATGAACTTTAGTTCTTTGGTTTCGTTGCCTACGAATATTTAGTTAATCTTTATGGAAACAACTCATGTAAGACTCTTTGATCTTCCGTCCTTGGAAGTTCTTGAAGCCCCCTATCATTTTTTGAGAGGTCAAAGTGTAACAACTTCTTGCCCGATCACTTGGGTTTATAGTGTTAGCTCTTGCATCTTAGTTAAGCCTATTCAAAATCACAAAACCATCTCCCTCTATCTATTAGTATGCTTAATGCAGTAATTTCCTTAAGATTTAGAATAGATCTTTCCCTCATAATGAAAAGCATCCTCCTTAAATCTCATATTAATTAAATAAAATTCCTCAATCATTTGGTTTTATATACAAGGATCTAAATGAATTCATAGGCTTCAAATATAGAGTGTCCAATTTGGGTTCAATGGTTGCGCTAGATAATTTCCCAAAAAATCTCAAAGAGTAAAAAGTTTAGGTAAAACACCCAATCAGAGACTGATAGCCTTCAAAATCCTTCCCAACTCTACCGACTAGCTTATGCTACATTATTTTTAGCACCAATTATACAAAATAAAACCTTGCTCTTTCCATTCAAGCAATGATTTTTCATTTTCTAAGCTAGTATAGTCATGAATAATTCAGACTTCAACTCTTGTGGGTCTCTATTTAAATAACCATAAGATTCAATCCATTTAGATATCTTTTTAAACTTGGCATTCTTTGTTTCTACCATTATACGACTAGATTCAATAGCCTTAGGAGATGTTGGCCTGCAAGTTGATTAAGTGTCAAAATTGCATAATTAAGTATTTAAGTGTATTAATTGGTAATTGCAAAATGGATTAAGAGCCTAATTATGCATATGATTTTAGTAATTGAGCTTAATTGATAAGAACTGATATTTTACACTCGAGAATATTTCAATTGCAGTTGTTGAAATAATAAAAGAAAAAAAACAAACACACATGGGACTCTCACCCCTAGAACCATCATTCCATTTTTTCCCTTAAGTTTATGAGTTGATGATTAATTGTTGCAGTGAATTTTTGAAAGATAAAAAATTAAGCAACTAGTGCTGGGCAGTGGCAAGAGTGCTGGGCATAAAAACCTAGGGAGTGAAACTCAGGCAGCAGAGGTGGTTCTCGGCAAAAAGGAAAAAATCAGCGCTGGGAAGGAAAAAAAACTAGTGCTGGTCGACCAGGCAGTGCTGAAAACAAGAGGGCAGTGTGCTGGGAGACATTCTCCCTCTCTGCATTTATCTTTCTTCTTCATTCTATTTTACTGTTAAATGATTTTTTGTAAGTTTAATTTATTCTGAAAAATTCATATTTCAAACATGGTAGGCTAGATTTTAAGCTCGAGATTCAAGGAGTAACCCAAGATTGTTTTGGGTAGGATATCCTTTTTTCCATGGAGCTTTAATGTTTAATTTGTTGGGTTGTATTTCATTTTATTGTTAGAAAAAATTGAAGTTCTTTGTTCTTGGTCCTAATTAATTGTAGATATAAAGACATAATTGATGCTTAAATTAGTAGTAAGACTTTGATGGTTTTCTTTCATTACTTTAAATTATTACACAATCTATTGAGTATGTTAGATTATACTGAAAATTGTGGGCTAATTGTTGTATGATCCTATCATAATCTCTTGGAATGAGAAAATGGTTAAGAGACGAGGAAATTGGAGGTATATCCATTACCAAATCAGAAATGGGAGAAACCTGCATCTCAAGTGTTTGATTTATTATCTCTTACAAATTTAATTCAATTTCTACATATTTTCTTTGAAGTTCTTAGTTAATGGGAATTTTAGATATATAGATTCATCATTATCTTCCAGTCCTACTTGTGCTTGAACCTTATTTCTCTCTTTTTGTTTCATTATTTCAACCCTTTAGCTTATAGTTTTTTTTTGGAATTTCTTGTCACCATAAATGATAATATGATTCTTAACTTTTTGAGTCCTATCCCATTTTGAGAATGACAAATCACAACATCTCATTTGTGTGTTAAGTGTATGAATAAGTTTATGTTTCTGTAAGCACAAATGACAAATGCAAAATGGAAGCCATGAAGTGCTTAAACGATCACATTCTTGGCGTATTCATTGGGAATCAAAAGGGCAAAAGCTTGAAGACTTATGTTGTTAAGTTGTATTGTTTATTAGGTTTCAATTGTGCATGCATGATCATTTGATTTAAATTGAAGCTCTCTACACTGACCTTAGACTAACTTTAGGCACTTTATATTTCATAGAAAATCATTTTATAAATGTGTAAAAAATATTTTAAGTGTAAAAATCATTTTTAGAATGAAAAACTCCAAAACAGGATTTTCAAACTCCCCTTCATGTTTCTTCCATCGCATTAATGAACACTTTTCTCAAAATACGTTGTCATCCTAAGCCATGTTCAACGTACAAGTTGTGATATTTTTTCTTAGTTGATACCAAGAAAGTCCCATTTGGATTTTTCTAAAAAAAATAATGCCCCAAATACTGAAAGGTGTCTGCAGTAGAAAAATTCCCTTCATATTTTTACCGTCGCATTGATGAGCAATTTTGTCACTCAATCACTTCTTATCTTAAAAAGTGTTCAACATAAAAGGTGTGACATTTTCCCTTAGCTTTCTATTGATACTAAGAAAGTCAAATTGTGAGTTGTATATAAAAAATTATGCCTAAAAAATGGAAGGGTGTCCACAACGAAAACTCGAGTCTAGCCGACCGGATCTTCACTCCATTCGACCGAAACTCGCAGATTTGAAGCTCCAGTCGACTGGATCTTCTCCCCAGTCGACCGGACCTCTTGTGAAAGCACCCCAACAATCAAAAAATGATTAGTTTTCAAAATAAATTATTATTTTATAGCCCCAACTGCCATGTAACGGCTATATGTGATTTTTGCCTATATATACTAAGCCTAAACACTTGGAAAACTTTAGAGAAATAGATTGAAAGCTTATTTACATACTCTTTGATTCTTATTTATTTTTGAAACCCATTTTGAAAATCAAATTCATATTTTCTTCTACTTTCTATTTGAAAACTCTTTTGAGGGAAAATCTTTTGGGTTATTCAAGGAAGCTTAGAGCATATATCCACTCATATATTTTTGCTTCATAGGCTTCTTATTCTTGAAGTAATCTTGAAAGCTTGAGCATATATTCACACTCATATATATTGCCTAAAAGCTTTCTTGCAATTTGATTTTTCAAAGGTCAATCTTGAAGAAATTATTTTCTCCTACTCTCTCTTTGAAAACATTTTTGGAGAAAATGTTTTGAGGTTGTCTTGAAAGCTTTGAGTATAATTACACTCATATTTATTACATCAAAGCAATTCTTACTCTCGGTATTTCAAAGGTCAATTTTTGAGAAAATCATTTCCATCATCAAACTCTATTGAGCTTCATTTTGAAAATTATTTGAGAGTGCATATAGTTTTAAATTTTTACAACTTGCCTTTTGTAGAAGCATTTCCTTGTAAGAAGTGTTTATTTTTTATTTTTTATTTTTTCAAATCGTATCCTAATGATTCGGGTAGTGAACCGTGCTAGGCGTGGGCTATCGCCTGGAGAGGTAGCTTCGCCTAAAAGGAGCGGACTAAGTGTGGGGTATTGCTTGGAGAGGGGGGCTCCACCCTATTGAAGGAGTGTTGTAAAGGGGGGCTCCACCCCGTAAGGATTGTTGTAAGTGGTTTGCTCCACCTGCACTACAAAAAAATTGGTTTTTTAGTGATGAAATTATTAGTAAAGGATTCAAATTCGTCACTAATAGTAGGGTATTAGTGACGGTGTTAGTAATTGTTACTAATACGACACTATTAGTGACGAAATTGAATCCATCACTAATAGTTTCGTCTTTAAAAATCGAAAATATCTCGCGAAAATATTTTTCGTTCAGAAAATTATCCCGAGAAAATATTAAAAACGATTTCTGTGGTATTAGTGACGGTTTTAATTTGTCACTAAAAGATAAACATTAGTAACGATTAAATAACCGTCACTACTATTATTTAAAAAAAAAAAATTTAATTTAGAGTATTAGCGATGAATTTGTAAATTCTTCACTATTAGCCCATTATTAGTGACGGATTTGAGAACCGTCACTAATACTTCCATTTTTTTAAAAAGGTAAAAAAATTTTACTTCAGAGCATTAGTGACAAATTTTTAAATTTGTTACTATTGGCTCATCATTAGTGACAGATTTGAGAACCGTCACTAATACTTTCCTTTTAAAAAAGAAATAAAATTTTTTTATCTAAAACTATTAGTGATGAATTTACAAATTCGTCACTATTGGCACCTTCCCCCTAATCTCTATTTCTCCATATTTCTCCCAAATTTTTTTCCCTCCATTCTCTTGCAGCCCCTCCTTCCCCATCCTCCTATCTCCCGATCCTCCTCTTTTTGTCGTCGTTCGCTGTTGCCTCGCCCGTCACCATCGCTGTGGCAACCCAGCTTTCGCCCATCTCCGTTCGCTACTCTGACCGCCGCCGCCACCGCTCCTCACCAAGATCTAGGTCTGCTTCTTCTTCTCATTAAAAAAAAATTGGTTTTTAGTGACGAAAGTATTAGTGACGATTTCAATTTTGTCACTAATAGTGTAAGCACTAGTGACGGTTTTAGTAGTCATCACTAATACAACACTATTAGTGACGGTTTTAAAACCGTCACTAATACTTTCGTCACTAAAAACTGCGTGGTAAACAATTTTCGTGCAAAATTTTTTTCTAAAAAATATTAGCGACGATTCTAGGGTATTAGTGACGGATTAAATTCGTCACTAAAAGTCACTTATTAGTGACGATTAACAAACCGTCACTACTAATATTTATGAATATATAAAATAAATTTAATTAAGGATATTAGAGACGGTTTGGGAGACCCGTCACTAATAATAGGGTATTAGTAACGATTTTGAAACCGTGACTAATAGTGTTTTATTTAAAAAATATAAAATAAATTTAGTAAAGGATATTAGTGACGATTTGAGAGACCCGTCACTAATAATAGGGTATTAGTGACGGTTTTGAAACTGTCACTAATGATGCTTTTATTTAAAAAATATAAAATAAATTTAGTTAAGGATATTAGAGATGGTTCGGGAGACCTGTCACTAATAATAGGGTATTAGTGACGGTTTTGAAACCATCACTAATTGTGATTTTATTTAAAAAAAATATAAAATAAATTTAGTTAAGGATATTAGTGACGGTTTGGGAGACCCGTCACTAATAATGAGATATTAGTGACTGTTTTGAAACCGTTACTAATAGTGCTTTTATTTAAAAAATATAAAATAAATTTAGTTAAGGGTATTAGTGATGATTTGGGAGACCCGTCACTAATAATAGGGTATTAGTGATGGTTTTGAAACCGTTACTAATAGTATTTTTATTTAAAAAATATAAAATAAATTTAGTTAAGGGTATTAGTGACGGTTTGAGAGACCCGTCACTAATAGTGCTTTTATTTAAAAAATATAAAATAAGTTTAGTTAAGGGTATTAGTGACGGTTTGGGAGACCCGCCACTAATAATAGGGTATTAGTGATGGATTGGGAGAGTATTAGTGATGATTTTGAAACCGTCACTAATAATGTTTTTATTTAAAAAATATAAAAAAATTATTTAAAGGTATTAGTGACGGATTGGGAGACCCGTCACTAATAATAGGGTATTAGTGACAGTTTTGAAACCGTTACTAATCGTGTTTTTATTTAAAAAATATAAAAAAATTTAGTTAAGGATATTAGTGATGGATTGGGAGGGTATTAATTAGTGACGGTTTTGAAACCGTCACTGATGCTCAAAATCTGAAATCCCTGCCTTAACATGCATAATTTCCCACACTTTTTCCAAATTTCTTCTTTCTTCTTCTCCCACCTGCTTCTCCCTCTTGCCTTCTCTTCTTTCCCCAAATTTTGTTCTACTCCTCCCTCCTGCCCCTCCCTCCTCGCTTCTCCATGCACGCAGCGCAGTCCTCCTGCCACTGAATCCCAAGCCACCGCCCACAGCGTCTCCTCTCTGCATCCATGGCGATTGCGAATGCGCACGATGGAGGTGTAGGCGCAAAAACGTTATGGAATTGAGCTTTAAATTCACCTAATTTTATGTCAAAGATATAAAGATCTAAATGGCACACCTAGGAGTATCCCCTTTTGCCGAAAGAATATCTTCAAATAGACTCCCTATTTTCTGCGGTGTAAACTACACCTTTTGGAAACAAAGAATGAGAATATATATTCAAACTATGGATTGGAAAGCATGGAAAGTTGTCACGCATGGTGACTTCATTCCTACTAAATTAGTAGATGGTAAAGAAGTGACTAAAGAAGAACGAGATTTGACTGATAATGACTATAAAATAATACAAGTAAACTCAAGTGCCATGAATGCACTATATTGTGCTTTAGACGTTAATGAATTCAATAGGGTCATGGCATATAAGTCAGCTAAAAGAAATATGGGATAAGAAGAGGTAACCTATAAAGGAATGGTAGATGTTAGAGATAGTAGAATCGACATGCTCACCAGCGAGTATGAGGCATTTAAGATGAACCTAGATGAAACTATCACTAGCATGTATACTAGGTTCACTCATATCAAACTCCCTTAATGCTTTAGGGAAAACTTACTCTACCTATGAGATGATCTGAAAAATCCTTAAAGGTCTTTCACCCATTTGGGAACCCAAAGCCACAACTATAATAGAAGGTAGAAACCTTATGGATACCTCACTAGATTAACTAATTGGATCTCTTCTTACGTATGAGATGACAATAAATGAAAGAAGTGGAAAATCTAAAGCCTAGGAATCCATTACATTTAAAGCCTCAAACGAAAGCTCTAGTGATGAAGATGAAGAAGAGATGGATACAAATGAAATAGCCTTCATATCCAAGAAACTTGCAAAAATACTTAGAAGGAAGAATAAATTTACAAGAAAAATCCAGAACTCAAAATCATATGAAGATGAAGAAAAGGAAATCAGTAAGAAGAAAACAAAGGCTGAGCTTCCAACATGTTATAATTGTAAGAAAGTTGGACGCATAAAACCGGATTGTCCACAACTTAAGAAAGATTCTAAGAAGAAAAAGAAAAAGACAATGAAGGCCACTACATGGGATAATATTAGTACAAGTAGTTCAGATAGTGAATCAAGTGACCAAGAGGTTGCTTGCTTTATGGCATGGGATGATGATGAAGAACAAAACTCCTCATCCAAATCGTTTAATGATTATAGTGATGATTCATCTAATGAATCCAATGATGAGAGTATGTCATCTTATGAAAAACTACAAAGTGAACTATTCAAAGTTCATAAGATCCTAGTTAAAATGACTAAACGATACACATAATTGAAAAATAAGAATGAAAGTGTAATGAAAGAATTGGAATCTGAAAAACTAGCTGAAAGAGAAAAAGATTTTAAAATTAAGAGATTAGAAAGTAAGAATGAAAAGGTGATAAAAGAGTTAGAAGATCTAAGATCCCAAACTTCCATTGACAATGAGAAAGTTCAATATATTTTTGAACTAGAGAACAAAATCAGTAAGATGTCTCAAGACCAAGTAAAGCTGCAAGAAAAGAGTAAAAATACACTAGACTCAGAAATATGTGATTTTAAAAGTAAAATTGATGATCAAGCCAAAATCATCTATAATTTTACTAGAGGAAAGGAGAACTTTGATAAAATGATTGGCATACAAAGAATGCCATTGAATAAAAAAAGGCGTAGGATTTAATGGAGTTGAGAATGCAAGGAAAAAGAACTTATAAATGTGATACTTTACAAAAGCCTCCAAATATTATGCTAGCACCTCTTCAAATGCTTACACAGATACCACATGTTTTCTATGTAAGAAGAAATGACACATTAAGTTAGAATGTCCATTAAAGAGAAAGGGTGTAAAAACTAAACAAGTTTGGAGAATAAAAGAAACATCGCTTGGTAAACCATCTGAACCCGAGAAAGTATGGGTACTTAGATAAAAAGGACTTCGAAGATATTAGGATTATTAATTCAATTTTTAGAAAATAAGAAAACCAATTAATCCAATTTAATACAAGAATATTGAACACGTTGAAATGAAGAAAACTTAAAGAAGAACTCATTAGCTTATTGACAAACTATAACATTAAGACAAATACAAAAATGGTATTGTTGGCCAAATCAAGAAAGCTTGGATTATACAAGACTTATCTTCGAAATCAAGGAAGCCATATGCCTCAAAAGCCAAATTGAAAAGATAATTGAAGCCTGATAATCTGATAAATCAAAAGAAGGAAGAGTTTATGTTGAGTAAAAAGAGATTCTTAAAATAATAAGGGAGTCAAACGACTAAGCCTAGAAGCTCAAACGACTGAACAATGTAAATTGGAGGCTCAGGCGCTTGAGCCATCAAACCTCAGACGACTGAGTGTTAGAATTGGTGTATTCCCAAGAGGGGGGGGGGTGAATTGGAATTTAAAATTCAATCCTAAGTTTAGCTAGTTCAACAGCAGTACATTCACAACTTAGGGTCTGTCTATGCAGTTTCAAATGTGCAGATAATATGCGAAAATTTAAATCATGCACATCATTCACACTATAACGTACACGTGTGGTAAATATAAAGTGCGAAAATATAAATAGACACATGATATGTTATTGGGGTTCGACCAACTATGCCTACGTCCTCGCCTCTAGCTTGCAAGCCCGAGGATTCCACTAATGGCTCACTTAACGGGTGGAGCGGCACTGATTACAATTAGGTCAATTAACACAGGGCTAACCTCAACCTTAACTAGGTCAATTAACAGGGCTGACCTCAACCTACACACCTTAACAAGATGACGCACCTAACTTTCCTAACTGGGTCTAAGCCAATCCGGGACTATTTTAAAGGGCTAGTCTCCCTCTTCAGGCCTATGCCTAGAAATACAATAGTATTTTTACAATCAAACTGGTACAGTGATTATGCTTTCATGTAAAATAGATATGTACCCAATTACGCACAGTATAATTAATCAACCACACATCAACAATGTAGGAAATGTAAGCTCGGTGATGTGTATATATGTGCAGATACCACTCAACAAGATATGATCACAATAATGTTCAAGAGTGTTTTAAACAAGAAATACTTTGGATTTTTAAGCAAAGCACAAATCAATAGCATATCAGTATTCCAAAGATATCAATCAGATATTCAAACTAGCTCAAAGAGATATTTGCACAACCAAAAATCAAAGCTATAGGATTCTTTACTATGACAATGCAAAGATCCTTAAGCCACTAGGTTTTTCCCAACACAAGATTTATTAAATGAAATCTGAGGGAAAACCTTTGCTAACTCCCCAAAAATAAATCAATCAATGAAATAAGAACACTGGGAGTGTTAGCAATACGAGCACAACCAATATACTCTCACAACACTAAAATGTATCAAGGGAATAGAAAATTTGAGAATACTTGGATAAAAAGAGTATTTGAGATAGAGAGGATTTTTACTAATGATATTATGCTAATCTCATCTTAATCCTCACAAATGAACTCATATTTATAGACCAAGGTAAAAATATAACCATTTAGGACATAGGGGTCATAATTAGAATTGTTTTAAAACCAATTAAGAGAATTAACCCCGTTTAACAATTTTTAACCCCGGTAAAAAAAAAAAGTAACCCGAGAAGGTTCGGGTGGTTGAACCTTGGTTTGGTCGCTTGAACAGACTCAGTCAGAAGAGCCAATCTTGAAGGTTTGGGTGCTCGAGTTTGGGTTCGGTTAACCGAACTAGCAAGTTCGGTCGCCCAAGGCCTTTTTGAACTAGACGGTTCGGGCGCCCAGAGAAGGTGAAAAGTGACCTTCTAAGGGTTCGGTCGCCTGAGGACGATAAGGTCTTTTAGGTTTGGTCGCCTGAAGCCTGGTCAAATTGTTGACTTCTCAACAGTTCGGGCGCTCGAGAAGTTTTGTACTCCAAGGGTTCGGTCGCTCGACCTCTCATATATTTTTGCAATTTTGCCTAATTTTACTTCAAATAATTCCCCAAATAAAATATGTGATTGTGGGGACAATATGCAGGGACCTAGAGTCTTTTCAAGTATGCCTAAATACCTGGCGTCAGTCGACCGAAGGGTGCCCTAAGGTCATTCAGTCTCTATGGTCAGTCTATGGCATTTTTGAGCTTACAGAAACCTACATGCATGACATGCAGAGATTATTACAAACCAGATCCTAATTACTATTACAGACCCAATAACATTACAACAATTAATAAATGTGTCGGGGTCTTCACTTCTCTTTAGGTTGCCGCATGCCATTAATATAATCTTCCTAATATAGTCTTGCACACAAACTTGGCAAACATCAAATACTAGAGTATTTTTCATAATCAAAACAGGGTATGACCCATAGGGTCAACACTGAGGTTCTACTGCCTGCTGAAAAATTAATTTCATAAATTGTCAGGCGATTGAGCCAAATCTTCAAGTGCCTGACTTTCGTGGGCTTTATATAATTTTAGCGTGGAAAACCCTAACTTTTCATATTCCAGGCTACTGAACCCTACTCCATCACTCACTCGAGGCTTCTACGCTTGATTTCCCTCAACTTCTAACTTAAAATCCCTTGAATCAAAGCCTCATAATCACCCTCCTACACATTTTCCCATAGATTCTAGGGTTTCACTTCGCTGATTTGTTTCATTGTCCAAAATGAAAGATGCCTCGCATGAAAACTATAGCAAATTGAGGACCTTCTTTGGGGATAGATGGTAATAACATCGAACAATGGCTTGCAACTCCTCAATCAAAGCATCGATATTGTTCTCATCTTTGTTCTATGGAACCAAGTTTTGGTAAGGTTATAGATACCTCCTTGTTTGATTCAAAATTTCTAGAAATCCTACCTATGTTTAGGAATATCGGTTGGAAGAATTTTGTAGTTTATCAATCCAAAGGATTGTACCCCAACTTAGCAATAATTTTTTTATGCAAATATGATCCATGGAGAAAATGTCCTAACCACAGAGGTTAGAGGAAAGAAGATAGTCTTAACTTTACAAACCTTGGCTCCTATTTTGCATATTACCTTGGGTGAATTTGAATGTCTAGCTTTTTCTCAAACTTGGATTCTAGAGTAAGGTTTCATACCCAAAGAATTTTTGCCACTGATTATGGTAGAGGAACCTGTTTACTTTAGCCATCCTCCAATGTACAAGAAGCTGCATCTTCAAGCTCGAATACTTCAGAAAATTATATCAAACAACATCCTACGAAAAGTTAGTTCACATGATCACCTCTCCAACATTGATTTTTGTGTGTTATGGTGTCTACTTAAAGGGAAAAAACTTGATCTATCTAGCTTAATTCTAAGGTGGATGTGGGAAAAATTAGAAGCTAGTCAAGTCACTCTTCCGTATGGTGGCGTTCTAAACCTTATCTTTGCTCAACTCAACATTACTACCCCTACTAAATTGTTCATCAAGCATACTAGGTATAACCTTTTCACTTCCACAACCTTCAAGCAAATAGGATATGAAAATCATGATCATGGTTGGTTTTTGAAAGGAGGACGACCTTAAAGGCCAGCAGTTGTACCTCCTCCTCTAGAACAGCAACAAGGACCTACTACTGATACGCCTTCCTGGTTTGTACCTTTTCACCATGAATTCACTACCTTCAGCAGAGATATGCGTTTAGGCCTCCAATCACTTCAGGAGAACGTATACTCACTCCACACTACCTACTCTTCACTTGACTAGTACGTTACTCGCATAGAGCAATATAGGGCTAGCTCATCTCGTAGTGTTGATCCCATGGATACCAGTTCTGCCCCTCGGAGTGATGCTTCATCTGATGAAGAATCTGAGGAAGGAAGTGAGGAGGGTGATGAAGAGGAAGCTGAAGCTAATGATGATAATGATGATGATGTTGCCGATGCTTAATCTATTTTGTGTTGTATTAAAGTCTTATCTATGTATTGGCTTAGTCTTTGTGTTGCTTTGTTTTCTTGTTCTTTTCTTTTAGTTTGGCTTGTAACTCCCTTGCCTATGATTTTTTGTAATTTTTAATGACTATATGACTATGATCTTTATGTGCTATCCTAAGACTCTTTGTGACTATGCTCCTTATTTCTTTTTGATTGATGTCAAAGAGGGAGAGATATTTTGGAGAGCAAACATGAGAAGAGAGTATCTTAAAGAGCAACCATGAAAACATGAGAGCGTGGAAAATATGTAAAACACATACTCTTGACATGAGATATAGCATAGGGGAGTAAAAGCCAAAATAGGAATATAAGAAGAATGAGACCATAAACATATATGTTGACATGAGCTATAATGCATTAAAACATAATATATTTGATTGTGCCTTATTGAGTTTTGAACTTACTTATATTTGAAATCATCATTTTTCATATTTTTTGAAAGGCATACTTATTGTAAGGGGGAGCCTTATCAAGGTGTTGGCCTAACTGGGTTTTGCAATCTTGTTTTGATGATAACAAATGAAGGATGTTTTAACATGTGTTGTTGAGTGACTTTATTTCATGTCTAAGTAAAAGTACACTCATGATTAATTATGTAAGTAAGCTGGAAATTAAAGTCAATCAAGTGAAAGCTTCTTAGTATATTGAAGCAATGAACGACAAATGAAGAGCTTAAAGGCTTGACAGGACTTGAAGTAAAGACTGAACCTCAAGAGCCTGCAAGACTTAGTGATTAATGAGATCATGCTTAGAAGAATGTTTGTAAGTACTTCAAATTCATTACTATTTAGATATGTGAAGCTCTTTAGGATAAGAAGACTTAGAAACCATTTCTTTAAAACCCTTGAAAATAATTTTGAAAGAGTGGTACTTGAACTTTTCAAAATGAACTAGAGTTTCAAAATCAAAAATGAAAAAGAGAGGACTGGTCAGCCGACTGGCCATTTTTGAACTAGGATCAATCAGCTGACTTACTCTTTAGTTTGTCCAACCGACTAACTATTTTACACATGGATGAGCATGCCGACTGACAATTTATTAGAATTAATTTTTGAGAGACAAAATATTGTCAGCCGCCTATCCAGTCGAATGACTAGTGCAAAAATAACCCAACTGAGTGAGTCAGCCGACTGACTCTACGAAGATTTTAGAATATAAACTAAATGAGAAGTTTTTCAAAATTAATTCTATGATTTAATATCTTTTGAAAAGTTACCTAAATACTTCATGTCAACTTGTTAAATGAGGAAACTTTTATTTAAGAAGTCTATAAACACCTCTCTTACTCAATGAAAACATATGTACAAGCAATACAAGTATTCTACGTTAAAACTCTCCTAAAAGTTCATACTTGCTCATGTGGTTGATTAAAAGCTTTGGTTCTTATTTGCAACTAAGTTCTCTATTTTAAAAGAAAGAATTTTTGACGACTTCTAAACCTTGAGCTTTATATTATCTATTTAGTTTTGGTTTTGAAGTATGTTGAGTGATTTAACTTGTACAACTTGCTCTGTATTTGAGAGTGTTTTTGTACGTAGATAGCAGCTCCTTTCTATTAGTTCTTTGACGATTTAAGGTATAGTTGGATCGTTACACCAAACATAAGTTGTTGTTTGGAGAGGTTTCCTTCTTGAAAAGAGGTTGGTTATTGTAAAGGTTTTTTTTTCTACCCAGAAGGAACAAGGTATAGTGGAATCTTTAGGTGGTTAACCTAAGGCGAGGACGTAGACTAGGGTAAGCCAAACCTCGTAAAAATAATAATGTCAATTTCTTTCCCTTTTTCTCTTTAAATTCCAGCAACAACATAAACTGCATGGATGAATTCATTTAATCTTACAAATAATATTGGATATAAAATAAACTTAAGATTAAAATTGATTGGGTTGATCAACATTGATTGCGGAAACCGATTGGGAGTACGTTGATTGATCAACACCTAAAATCTTTTAACTAAGGGTTTATCTAAAATATATGTTATTGAAAAGAGTGATTGAATGTTATCTTAATTTCCAAGGCCAACTACAGAACTTGCATATTTATATACAGGGCTGCAAATAACTAAGTTGAATATTTCAAAGCATATATTGATCACTTGTATTGTGTTTGTTTGGTTTGAACAGTTAATCAATTGATTGTGTATATTGTGGCTGTAGATTGAATAGAAGAAGTAAATGTTTGTGTGAATTTCCTAATCAACAAGAATATAAGAAGTCTTTAAAAGAATTGTAAAAAGTCAAGAATTCTTAAAAAGACTCTAAGTAATTTTAAAAAACCCAATTCACCCCCCCCCCCTCTTGGGACTACACCCTAGATTTCACTTGGTATCAGAGCGGGTTATAGAAAATCCTAACAAGTAGCTATATAAAGATCTAGATGGCACAAATAGGAGTAGCTCCCTTTGGTAAGGGTCAATCCTCAACTAGACCACCCATTTTTTGTGAACTAAATTACACCTTTTGGAAACAACGAATGAGAATCCACCTTCAAACAATGGATTGGAAGGCATGGAATGTTGTCACAAATGGTAATTTGATCCCTACTAAACTAGTAGATGGAAAAGAAATACCTAAAGAAGAAAAAGAACTAACTGAATAAGATTATAAAATGATGCAAATTAACTCAAGTGCAATAACGCCCTATGTTGTGCACATGATGCGAATGAATTCAATAGAGTAATGGTGTGTAAAACAGTGAAGAAAATTTGGGAAAAATTAGAAATAACCAACGAAGGCACAATAGATGTTAGAGACAGTAGAATTGATATGTTAACTAGTGAGTATGAAGCTTTTAAGATGAATATTGATGAAACCATTTCAAGTATGTATACTAGGTTCACGTATATCATAAACTCACTAAGTCCCTTAGGAAAAACATATTCCACCTATGATATAATTCACAAAATTCTAAGAGCACTTCCACCTATTTGGGAACTAAAAGCCACAACCATAGTTTAAGGTAGAAACTTCAAAACAACCTCATTGGATGAACTCATAGGATCACTTCTAACCTATAAAATGGCTTTAAAAGAAAGAAGCACTGAAAATAAAAATAAAAAGTCTATAGCTCTAAAAGCCTCGAAAAAACATTCAAGTGAAGATGATAACGAATCCAATGGATTAGAAGATGAAGAATTAGCATTCATAACTAAAAGACTTGGGAAAATTTTCAAAAGAAATAAGAAATTCACTAGAAAATTCAAAGGACCAAAAACTGAAAAAGGCGAAAATAATAAAAAGGAATACAAAAGCAAAAATAAACCACCCACGTGTCATCACTGTAAAAATACTGGACACGTCAAGCTGGACTGCCCACAACTCAAGAAGGAAAAAAGGAAAAAGAAGCTTGCAATGAAGGAAACTTGGGATGATACAAGTTCGAGTGAATTGAAAAGCAAATCAAGCGAACAGGAAGTTGCAAACATGTGCTTCATGTCACACAACGAAGAGGTAAACTCTTACTATTCTTTCTCAAAAGATTCGTGTGATGAATCATGTAATAATTTATATGAAAGCCTGCCTTCTTATAAAGAACTTCAAGATGAATTATTCTCCCTTCATAATAAGTTCATTAAGGTCTCAAAAAGGAATATAAGCTTGAAACAAAAAAAAAGAAACCCTTAGAAATCAGCTTGAATATTCAAAAATTGTTGAAAAAGAAAAGGACCTAAATATTGATGTGCTTGAGAAGAAAGTAGATAAATGTCTTAGAAATTAGCTAAGTCTCAAGTGAATGAAGACAGCAAGAGAGAGCTAGAAGTAATTGATCTTAAAAACTCAATTCAAGATAAGGAGAAAATTATCTACGACTCCACTAGAGGTAAAGAAAACTTTAAAAAAATGGTAGGACAACAAAGGATGGCTAACATAGTGAAGGAATTGATTATAATGGAACAACAAACAAAGGGAAAAAAAACAATTGTTTATGGGGTATTTTGTAAAGCAATATAAACACTATGCGCGCAAGTACTTCATCCACAAACATTCATGAGCATACTACTTGCTACATGTGTAAAAATAAAGGACATATAATGTCTAATTGTCCACTCAAGAAAAAATACATAAAAATAGAAAATGAATGGAAGATAATTAATAAAACTAGACAAGAGT
Source organism: Malania oleifera (assembly GCF_029873635.1). Lineage (NCBI taxonomy): Eukaryota > Viridiplantae > Streptophyta > Magnoliopsida > Santalales > Ximeniaceae > Malania > Malania oleifera. The sequence continues at coordinate 89,276,990 of NC_080421.1, forward strand.
TAAAGAGAGTTAAGAAAGTTTGGGTTCCAAAAGTAACCACATAAATTCTTTCTTGTAGGTTTGCTTTAGGTCCACTCCGTCTAAAGAAAAATATTACTTGGACAATGCATGTTCAAGACATATGACAGGCGATAAATCAAAGTTCACTTCTCTCACTCAAAAGGATGGAGGGTATGTAACCTTCGGTGACAATGCAAAAGGCAAGATCATCAGAATTGGTAAAATAGGTAAAGACTCCTCACTCACTATTGATGATGTATTGTTAGTTGATGGTTTAAAGCATAATCTATTAAGCATTAGTCAACTTAGTGACAAAGGATTTGAAATTACTTTTAAGAAAAACAAATGTATAATACAGAATTCTTAGGATCACAAGATACTCTTCACTGCACATAGAATGAATAATTTGTATTGCATAAACCTTGATAGCTTAATCTTTCAAGATATAACTTGCTTAACTGCCATGAGTGAAAATAGTTGGCTTTGGCGTAGAAGATTGGGACATGCCAGCATGGATCTCATATCTAAACTCTTCAAAAAGAATTTAGTTAAAGGCTTGCCTACTACCAAGTTTATCAAAGATAAAATTTGTGATGCCTGTCAACTAGGAAAAAAAATCAAGATAAGCTTCAAAAGGAAGAAACATATATCAACTAGTAGAACCCTAGAACTCATACACTTAGACTTGTTTGGTCCTATTAGAACTCAAAGCTTAGGAGGAAAAAAATACGCCTTCATAATTGTTGACGATTACTCTAGATACACATGAGTATTGTTTTTAGCTAACAAAGACGAAGCTTGCAATTTGTTAATCACTCTACGCAAGAAGCGTCAAAATGAGTAAGGGTACAATGTTTTAAACCTAAGAAGTGACTAAGGAAGAGAATTTAAGAATCAATACATTGAAAAGTTTTGCAATGATCATGGTATAAGTCACAACTTTTGAGCACCTAGAACCCCACAATAAAATGGAGTTGTGGAGAAGAAAAATAGAACTCTTCAAGAAATGGAAAGAACTATGCTTAATGAAAATAACTTACCCAAGTATTTTTTGGGCTAAAGCTGTAAATACAACTTGCTATGTAATTAATAGGGTTTCTATTAGATCAATTCTAAACAAGACACTTTATGAATTATGGAAAGGAAGAAGGCCTAACATAACTTACTTTCATGTTTTTGGGTGTAAGTGTTTTGTTCTCAATAACAAAGATAACTTAGGAAAATTTGATGCTAAATTGGATGAAGGAATTTTCCTAGGATACTCTACAAATAGTAAGGTCTATAGGATCTATAACAAAAGAACACTCACCATTGTTGAATCAATTCACGTAGACTTTTATGAATTAAATCCTTTTTCAAGAGAAGTCAAAAATGAAGAAAAGGTTGATATCTTCAAAAACGAGGATGAGGTAGAAATCAAGGAAGAAAAGGAAGTAAATGAAGAAACCCCCAAAGATAAACCTATAGAGAATACTGAATTACCAAGAGAATGGAAATATGTAAAAGATCATCCTCAAAATCAAATTATAGGTGAACCATCTAGAGGTATAACTACTAGATCTTTTTTAAAGAATCTATGTAATCACTATGCATTCCTATCTCAAGAAGAATCTAGAAATGTTGAAGAGACCCTTAAAGATGGCTCTTGGATAATTTCTATGCAAGAAGAATTAAACCAATTTGAAAGAAGTAAAGTCAGACAATTACTACCCAAACCTAAAAATCATTCGATCATAAGAACTAAATGGGTATTTAGAAACAAAAAGGATGAGAATGGTATAGTCATTAGAAACAAAGCTAGACTTGTAGCTAAAGGGTATAACCAAGAAGAAGGGATAGACTATGATGAAACCTTTGCCCCTGTAGCTAGAATGGAGGCTATAATAATGTTGTTAGCTTATGCTTCCTACAAAGAATTTAAGTTATACCAAATGGATGTCAAAAGTGCCTTTTTAAATGGGTATATTAATGAAGAGGTATATGTTGAACAATCCCTTGGTTTTTAAAATATTGAAAATCCTAATTATGTATTTAGAGTAACTAAGGCTTTGTATGGATTAAAATAGGCCCCTAGGGCTTGGTATGAAAGATTTAGCGGATTTCTAATTGAGAATGGGTTTTCGAGAGGAAAAATTGATAGTACCTTGTTCATTAAAACCAAGAAAGATGATATACTCCTAATTCAAATCTATGTAGATGATATAATATTGGGTGATACTAATGAATATCTATGCAAAGAATTTGCAAAATGTATGCAAGAAGAATTTGAAATAAGCATGATGGGGGAGTTAAACTATTTTCTTGGACTGCAAATTAAACAAGCCAAGCATGGGACTTTCTTAAGTCAATCAAAATACATAAGAGAAATGATAAAAAAATTTGGTACGAAAAATAGTAAACCCATAGGAACCCCCATGAGTACCTCCATCAGCCTAGATAAAGATGAGAAAGGGAAACCTGTAGATATAAAGTATTATAGAGGTATGATTGGAAGTTTACTATACTTAATAGCCAGTAGACCTGACATAATATTTAGTGTGTGTATGTGTGCACGTTTTCAATCAGCACCTAAAGAATCATACCAAATAGTTATTAAGAGAATCTTTAGATATTTAATAGGTACCATGGACTTAGGACTATGGTATCCTAAGGACATTGGATTTGAAATGATTAGTTATTCGGACGCGAACTATGCAAGGTGTAAAATAGATAAAAAGAGTAGAAGTGGCACATGCCACTTCCTAGGAAGATAATTAGTCTCTTGGTTCTTTAAGAAACAAAACTTCATGGCTTTGTCAATTACTAAAGCTGAATATGTAGCAGTCAGGAGTTGTTGTGCACAAACAGTATATATGAAACAAAAGTTAAGAGATTTTAACTTAGAATACACAACTATATCAATTAAGTGTGATAAACATATATAAAAATCCCATTTCACACTCAAGAACCAAGCATATTGATATAAGACATCACTTCCTAAGAGATCATGTTCAAAAAGAAGACATTATTCTAGAATTTATCAATACAAATGATCAATGGGCTGATATCCTTTTTAAACCTCTCCCAGAAGATAGATTTATAATAGAATAGAGCTTGGTCAACTACATAGTAGAAAAACTAAGTGAAAAGAAAAAGTTTAAAGAAAAATCTACAGTCAACCAACTGACTCTGAAGTTTGCCGACTGACTGAATTAGTTTTCCTGGAACAGATGCTTGTAAGCCAACTGACTCTGAAGTCAGCTGACTGACTGAATTATTCTTCCTGGACTAGAGAGCAGTTAGCCAACTGACCCTAAGGTCAGCTGACTGACTGACGAAAAAACCCTAGGTTCGTTTATAAAAACCCAGGTCATTCAAGTGGTCAGTCAATTGACCTAGGGTTTGTCTCTTCTTGTGCTCTCACTCTCTCACTCTCCTCAGCTTCCTTTCATCCAAAAACACTTTTTTTGGTAGCTTTTCCTGTATTATTTATCTCTTTCCCTTGTTTTTGAGTGATGTCCAAAGGGGGAGAAATCTTAGAAGAGCAAAGATGTAATGAAATGTTAAGTTTGTATGCCATAATAGTCATGCTAAGTTTGTATACCATATTGAATAGTCACATGCTCAGTATGAATACTCTATATGTATATCCGTATCTCTTTAATCTTATGTTGAGTATGTTACTTGTACATTGAATATCCTTGGAATGTTAAGTTTGTATGCCATAATAGTCCTGTTAAGTATGTATGCCATATTGAATAGTCACATGCTCAGTATGAATACTCTTTATGTATATCCATATATCCTTAATCTTACGTTGAGTATATTACTTGTATATTGAATATCCCTGATTTTGACTTAGAACACATTGACATTTTTCACATAATATATGCCTCTGATGTCACATGCTTAAAATGTTGAAAAATTAAAATTGATGTCACATGTTTAAAATAATGCAAGAATGCTTTGCAGAGACCCTCAATTTCTTAATATAAAATGTCACATAATAGATAAAATGGTCAACCCGAACTCGTGGATAACGGGGACACCTGTCAATCACAACAGAAACCTAAGCAGCAGCAATCATAAAATTTAAACCATCCATTCATCAAGCATAATACCAGAGTTTACTACAACATCATAATACTGTATTTTTATACATCCTCATAAACATCAAAATAACTTTAGGGTCAAACACAAAATAATTTTGACCCTAGTAAAAAAAACTTACCCTCCTAACGGGATAATATCCCTAACTCAATAGCGGCCACGACCCACCGGTCTCTCAGGGTCTCCTGAAAAATTAATTAATGTTGGGGGTGAGACACATCTCAGTAAGGGAAAATAAACTAAATACAGTTGTGTGACAACATGAACATTTAATGCAATTATACATATACTATACATTTCATATTTTCGTAAACGTTCATCATATCATACTAAATAATCACATGCTTTCATATTTTCTGGTAAGTCGTATCATACATAAAACATATGTTATACTGATAATACTGAAAACATACCCAGGATGAATAGCTAGCTAATGTCATGTATTACCCCCCCCATGATGGGTTGCGCAGCCCAAAGGCGGGACCCGACAATGGCTGGTCGACCACTACCGAATCAAATATGTCTGTAAGTACGATGAGTCCGCCACACCTTGGTTCGGACTACCAAGCGGACGTCCACACTTTATTGAAAGCCACATCGACTATCCATCTCCCACCCCCTCGTGGGGTGGTTAGCACTAATCTGAACATAGATATATGATCTATATAGCTATGGTACCGACCTCCTGAAACTGAACTAAACTAAATTCGGGGTTCTGATAACATATAGTACATGATTATATAACATCTTTCATAATTACGGCCTCGTGCCGAACATATCATAATTACGGCCTCGTGCCGATATCATACATAATCACGTCATTCTGAAAATAATTATTTTATCATGCATTTATAAGAATCATAATGTATTGTATACCTTCATAACCTCTCAGATCATACTGCATTTACATCATTATCATATCAAAATATTTTTCTACGTAAAATAATATTCATGCTACACATTTGCTGTATTAAAACTATTCATTGCTTTAACACTTTTCCGTAAGTGTTTTTAAGTGATCCCTTAAAGCTCAAAATTTCGTTAGAGGTTATTTTCTGTCTTTTTAATTCTTATATTCATCTAATTTCTGCACAGAATAAAATGGTGGGTCTGCTTGTCCATGTGTGCATATTAAATATATAATGCTCATGCTTAAATCCTCATCAATAATTTATGTATTTAAGACAAGTTGCTTTTTGATCAGTACAATGATTTGAAATTAAATTAAGAAGAAGTCTGCCTTCAATTTTACTCACTAAGAGTACTCTAAGTAGGATCTTCCAAGTAGCTCAATTTTTGTCCACCTACTTACATAAAGGACTCATCAGCATGAATTATAATCAATAAGTTAGGGCCATTTTGATTCACCAAATGCATGTTTCAAAAATGATTCCACATTTAACAATAAAAGTTGAGAACTCATGATACCCTTTTTTTTTTATTTGATATTCTACTGTTAGATTATTACTTTACCTAAAAACTTAAACAACCTGATAGCACATGAAGAAATAAACAAATGATAAATAACACTGCAGAATAAAGGCGAATGATAAGACTAGAATTCAGGACCTCCTGACAACCAGAACTCTGATATCATGTTATATTATCACTTTACCTAAAAGGTTATCAAGTTTTACTATCTGCAAATGCCTACATACACACATACACACACATGTATACATACATATATATATATATATATATATATATATGAAAAAGGCACTATATGCTAATTACTAGAATAAAGAATGCCCAAAAAATATTATTAGAATAAAGAACGCAAAAAAAAATTATCATTAGTGACCCATTTCACCAATAAGAGAGTTAATCTACTAAGTAATATTCTTTGCAATTTGCTTGCTCAAAGCCGTCGGTATATGTAAAAGTATCAAATCCCACTAAATATGCAAAAAACGAGCCTTTAATTTCTCCACCCACTCCATATTGTTAGAAGGCCAATATCTCTTTTAGCAGGAATATATGTGTGTGTGCGCCTCTCTCTCTCTCTCTCTCTCTCTCTCTCTCTCTCTCTCTCTCTCTCTCATATATATATATATATATATATATATATATATATACATATAACAATTCAACATGAAACCCCAACTCATCCTCCATCTTCCCCTGGTCGGCACCTAGCCACTTAATTTTCCATGAAAACCAAAAAGAAAAAGTAAGGATTCCATCTGGCACCACCACCATTTCCCATCTATTCTTTGACCAGCTAGAGAGAGTGGGACAAGCTAGAGAGATGGAGAAAGGGATTTGAATGATCAGTAGGCAGTAGGGACCCATTCATCAGTTGACCTATTGAATTGTATACAACTTTAATTCTAACCCTTTGAATACCGACACATGTACACAACCAATGCCATCAGCATCTCGCCGCCCAGAAGCGATACGTTTACCTCTCCCTTTGATCATATATATGGCTAATATATATCTTTCCCTGCTCACATGCACGCATATATATATGACATTGCTTTGGATAGATGATCTCCCTGTTCAATCCTCCTATACTGGAAGGAAGTGTGTGTTATCCACGTACAATCATTAGAAGGCTTGTCCGATCGCCAAAATAGGTAATTAAACAACTGGGTTTTCATAAAATCGTCCAACCCATGCCTATTAACCACAAAATCTAACCAAAATTATATCCAATCTCGACTAACCTCTCTCTCTCTCTCTCTCTCTCTCTCTCTCCTCTCTCTCGCCCTCTCTCTCTCTCTCTCTCTCTCTCTCTCTCTCTCTCTCTCTTTCTCTCTCTCTCTCTCTCTCTCTCTCTCGTTGCCGCGTACAGATGGAGATGCCTTGAAAAGAATTCTGTAAGCATGCAATTGAAATAACTCTTTTATCTGTAGTTTTTTATGCTAACTTTGCAAGTAGGAACTTGAGGTTCCTTTTTTAGATCCGAATGGGTGAAATTAAATGAAATTTTAGCGTATATCACTTTGTATTGTGTCATTCAAATCTGTGGCTCTAACTCCATACATATTCTTAAGGGAAGCTTTGATGTTTTGAGTTCGATATACATTATAAAATAGAAAGTCTTAATTTCATTATATATTTCTCATTACAATTCCATGTTAATTGTTGAAACAGATCCGTGAGCCATGAAGATTTCCACGCTCATGATGTGCAACCAAGCTCCACTTCCAATGAATATCCAAACTCCTAGGCTCATGAACATGGACCTCTTTAGCCCCATGAGGGAGAAAAAGATAGAAAAGGTAGTGGTCGTGATGGGGGCAACCGGAGCCGGCAAGTCACACCTCTCCATTGATCTCGCTTCCCGCTTTCCGGCCGAGATCATAAACTGCGACAAAATACAAGTGTACGAGGGACTAGACATAGTGACAAACAAGGCCACGGAAGAAGAAAAGCGCGGCGTCCCCCACCACCTGTTAGGGATAGCAAACCCTAATGCAGACTTCACTGCAGCGAATTTTTGTGATGCAGCAATCCTCGCCCTCAAATTGATATCGGGGCGTAGCTGCCTCCCCATCATAGCCGGAGGCTCCAACTCCTATATTGAGGCTTTGGTCGAGAATGAAGACTACAAGTTTCGGTCACGGTATGACTGTTGTTTCCTTTGGGTGGACGTCTCCGCCCCGGTGCTTCACTCCTTTGTGTCGAAGCGAGTGGATCAAATGATCGAAAACGGAATGGTGGAGGAGGTGAGAAAGTTTTTCGACCCAGAAGCAAATTACAGATGGGGAATTAGGAGAGCCATCGGCATCCCCGAGCTCGATCGGTACCTTCGAGCCGAGCTCTCTCTAGAGGAGGCAATCCGAGAGATCAAGGAAAATACGTGCAAGTTAGCGTGCAGGCAATTGGAGAAGATTCACAGACTTGGAAATGTGAAGGGGTGGAAGCTGCACCGGGTCGACGCCACTGACGTATTTAGGAGAGAGGGGAAGGAGGCAGCCCAGGCGTGGGAGGAGTTGGTGGTGGCTCCGAGCACAAAGATAGTGAGAGATTTTCTACTTGAAAAGCTTATTCCGAGTTCGTTCTCCTCCAATGCTGCGGCCGCGCAGCCGTGGAAATGGCAGTGGAGGAACCAATTTTATGAAGAGGGAGTGGGGGCTTCATTGTACAGTGCAGCCTGCAGACACGAGGATTCAATAAACAGTAGGACCAAGGCAGTGGAAGAAGATGCCATCAATTTGAAATTGCCAACCGCCATGCGAAGTCCGGCGTTCTCCTGCAAAGTCAGCAATAAATAATTCATAATTGAGATCAACCGTATCATTTGGTCTGTCTTTGATATATATTTTTTGCTCGATTCTTCAATAAAAGGATGCTTGCATGATCCATAAATTAAGAAAAATATATATGTAAATTTGTGGTGCCTAATTGTTTCAATATAAATAAGGGAGGATCTTAATTGGGCTAGGAACGAATTAATTTAAAACCTGAATACAGCTTCTGGGTTGCGATTATAGGGTCCTTCCATAGATTCCATAAGCTTACATATTATTTGTGCTAAAACTTGCAATTTTGGAATAAATTTCTAGTCCAGAGTCGTCTAAATCATAGCCCAATGCCTCATATAATGAACCTTTATGATCTTATTTAATAATTAAATAATTAAAAAGAAAGTGATATATATATATATATATATATATATATAAAAGTTAATAAAAATATTTAAATGTCACTTTGCATAAAGGTATAACCTACAAGCCTAATTTAGAAACCTAATTAAGGGAGGGAAAGTGAAGATGTGTAATTTCAAAATTATAGAGGAAGAGTAAAGAGATGTAATTCTTCGAAATAAAAAAATAAAAAAATTGTATTCACTTCTAGATTTGATCATATTACACATAAGGTAGCTTGATTACAAAGTAGCGAGACATTCTCTTTCAAGTGATATTCGAATGTAGGAAAATAATATATAAAAAAATATCCTAACTGCTTGCAAGACAAACTCAATCGAAAAAATAGCCAGACCTGCTAACAAAATGATCAAGAATTAAAAAAAAAAATTTAATAGGTTTACTTGGCAAAATGGTCATGATGGTAGGGACGATTGCTTCCATTACTGACCAAAAAGACACCAAATTCTCCTTTAGGTGCTTCAATTGTGTAGTTTAGGTAGAAGAATCTGGTACGGAAAAACCTTCTGTATTATATGCAATACCACCCCATGAAATTTCCTTCCTACTTAAGGCACTAGTTTGGATGAAAACCCTGATCAAGCAAGCGATAGGCAAGCTCGCAAACCAGATTATATGGATTTTCTTTATTTCTTTAGTACCTAGGTAATAGTGGGCGCACAGATAAAACTATGAGTTCTGCTCATATTTTGATAGATGAGTTCTACTCATATAGATAGGGAGCATATCGAAAAGATGAGTTCTACCCATATTGACAAATGAGTTATGTTTATTTCCATTATATGAACTTTGCCCATATTGACAAATAAATCTTGTTTTACAATGATAAATGAACTTTACTCTTAAATAGATGAGCTCCATTCATATCAATAGAAGAGTTTTTTGCTCATATTGACAAATAAGTTCATCTTAAATAATTTACATATGGGATTTACTCATCTTATAAGATAAGCTATGTTCACAAAATTTGCATGGCTATGTAGTTCAAATTGGATTGTAAATTCTATTTCACTATAGTAAAAGAGAGTTAACTTATAATTGCATGGCAAAGCTAGCTTTCTTAACTCATGGCATGTTCTAGTTCAAACTACTAGCTAGGTAACAACTAGACATTTTGAACATTTATTATAATTGTTCAATTTGATATAAGCTGAAGTTGATGGTCTAAAAATATCCCTAAGCTCAATGACAAGTTCAAGCTAGGCTCATGAGTGGGGTCATTTGATGAGGAAAAATATAATATCTATGCAAATAAGTTTGGGCAAAAGAAATGAAAGATCATGTTGCATAAAGGTATAATCTACCAACTTAATTATTATGGGAGGAAAATGATCACCTTGCATGGGTATGATCATTGTTTCCTTTGGTTGGACATCTTTGCCCTGGTGCTTCACTCCTTTGTGTCGATTCAAGTGGATCAAATGATCAAAAACACAATTGTGGAGGAGGTGAGAAAGTTTTTTGACCCCACTCATGAACCTATAAATAGCTTATGGGTTGTGATTATAAGGTCCTTCCATAGATTCTAAAAGCTAGCTTATATATACTGTTTTTGCTAAAACTCACAATTTTGTAATAAATTTCTAGCCAAAAGTCGTTTGAATCATAGTCCAGTACCACATATTATGAACCTTTATGATCTCATTTAAGAATTAAATAATTAAAAAGAAAGTGATGAGAAAATTAATTTGATGTTAGAGTTAGCTAATATGAAATGGCATTGTCTATAAAATAATTATATATATATATATATATATATATATATATATATATATATATACAAATAAGTTCATAAAGGAAAGTAAATGTCACCTTGCACAAAGTTATAACCTATAAGCTTAATTTACTAACCTAATTAAAGGGGGGAAAGTGAAGACGTGTAATTCCAAAATTATAGACGGAGAGTGAAAAAGTGTAACCCTTTAGAATTAAAAACTTTCTTGTATTCACTTCTAGATTTGACCATATTGCATATAAGTTAGCTTGATTATATAGTGACGAGACTTTCTCTTTCAAGTGATTCCATTCAGGACTCAAAGTCAATTCTTATTATGTCGAGTCTTCTTAGGAAGGGTCTGGTTAAAATTGGAGTGTCTATATACATTGAATACAGGCGTTAGCCGTAGCTAAAAATGGTCATCCTAATAGGACAAGGATCTGGTCCTTCGTTGGGTATGATGGTTCCATATCCAAAACAATGAAGTCAATAGGATAATAGAATTCCTCGAAATCTAATGATTCAAATGTCTTATCAAATATGGAATTTTCAGGCTTCAAGCAAAGGCTTACATAATATAAAGTAAGGGTTCAAAACTTACCAAGAGATTCATTGGATGACTTGACGTGGTTCAACACGAGTTTAGACCACGCCGTAAGATCTTCGAACAAGCTTTTAAACACTAATATGAAAGAAGCTATGGAGTGTAGGGGAGGTGTGGTCGTGTGGGTGTATAATGGGGGGTGGTCGTGTGGGTGTTTTAGAGGGGTGGTCGTGTGGAAGAGAGGGAGGAGGAGGTGATGCTTAAATAGGCATTGTTTGAGGAAAGGGTATGTAGAAGGTAATAATATCTTTCCTTCATATAATTGTACTTTCAAACCCTACTATAGTTCTTTTGGTTAGGCTTGTGTAGTTTGTTTGGCTGTTTGTTTTGTCTTGTTTTGTTTTGGGCCATTTGGTTAGGCTTGTTTAGTTTGGGGGTTTTTTTTTTTTTTTTTTTTTTTATGTTTGTGGTTTGTTTTTGGGAGAGTATTATTGGTTATTTGTAATCTCCAAGAGGTTGTGCTTGTAACCACAGTTTTCCTCTACCATAAGTGAGGGTTTATTAATAAATTTGGAACGAGACCGCCATGTGAGTGGCAACTAGCTCTTTAAAAAAAAACCTACTATGATTGCATAGACTGAGATTATAGGTTGAAAAAAAATCCTTTACAAATGATTAAAAATTGCAAAAAAAAAAAAATCCTAGAATTATAGAAAATTAGGGAAAATTCTCTAGGACCTTGCCTTTGTTTTTGTTTTTTTTTGGTGTATTTTGACTTTGGATGACTTCTTCTTACATGTTTTAGTGTGTATCTTGATGCTTGAATGCATGATTTCATGTATTTGTTTGCTTGTGTGTGTGTGCACCACCCCTATGAGGAGAGGCCTAATAAAATGAGGTTATGTAGTCAGTCTAGCAAAATCACTTCGGATTTGCTTGTTGGTGATTCTATTAGACTATTTGATTTTTGTGTGAACTATTCATATATCTCTTGCATGTAAGTTTATATATGTTATTATGTACGTGCATGTTGCATGCTTATTTGTAGCTATATGTTGCATGTGTGTTAATTTATCATGTTTGCTTGCATCTCTCTTTTGTCTTTGCATATATTAGTGTATTGTTTTAATTTAAAAAACTTACATCTATAATAACTTTCTTGTGATCTTAAGGGTTGTGTTTTTACATGCTTTTGAGAAACTAGAGGTGGGGGGGGGGGGGGGGTTGCATCATCCAAAGTCTCCCAGTATCTAAAGGTCAAGTAAATAAGACATTTAAAATGAGGAAAAAAATAGAATAAGCAATTAATCCTCATGGGGATCACTAAAGGTTGTGTCTTCAGACGTCTTTGGGAACTTTAAGGTGAGGGTAGTTTACGTCTTTTGTATAGCTATTCAATATTTAATGGCTTCCTAATTAAATAAAATGAAAGAACCAAAAGTCATGATTCATTGAATTTGAAGGCAATCTTAGGCTAATCAGGTATCATTTGATGAACGGGTGTGTAAGGGGTGTTATTACCTTCCCCTCACATAACTGACTCCTAAACTCAACTCTAGTAATGGAGAGCTTGACTACTGTTTCCTTTGGCTATAAATTTGACTTAGAGACCAATTAAACAGTAGTGCTTAATTGATCTTATCACACCACAAAAAAAAAAAAACTAGTTTTTAGTGACGGAATTATTAGTGACGATTTGAAAACCGTCACTAAAAGCGCTTATTAGTGACTGTTTTATATAACCGTCACTAATAATACAGATTTTAGTGACGGTATGTTAAACCATCACTAATAATTTCGTCACTAAACTATCACAGGAAGCCACTTTTGGGGCTAAAATTTTTTGGGAAAATATTAGCAACAGTTTCTATACTATTAGTGACTGTTTTCGGGCGTCACTAATAGTGAATTATTAGTCACGATTTTTTAACCGTCACTAATAGTAAATTTTTAGTCATAGTTCACAAAACCGTCACTACTATGCCATTATTAGTTACGGTCTAGGAAACCCATCACTAATAGTTTTACATTAGTGGCAGGTCATAAAATCATCACTAAAAAATTAGCGTTGACTAGGGTAAAAGTCAAGAATAATAGTTGTAGTATTAGTGACGGTTTGCGAAACCATCACTAATAGTCATGTATTAGTCACGATTCATGTAACCGTCACAAATAATGCAGTGTTGATCGGAGAAAGTCAATAATATTAGTGATGGTTTAGCACAACCGTCACTAATAGTTTATTATTAGTGACGGCTTTTTTTAACCGTCACTAATAGTTTTTGAATTAAAAAAAGGAAAAATAGTAAATTAATTCGAAAAGTTATGAAAATTTGTGGGGAGGTAGAAAGTACATTTTGGAGGTCATGCACGCTGGGTCGGGTTCCCTCAGCGCTGGGTCATAGGGCAGCCCTCTCCCCCTCTCTATTTATCCTTTTTTACCTCCTCTGTTCCCGCAGCAAGCCCTCGGGGCTCTCCTCTCACCCTTCTTCCCTTCTCTCCCTCTATTTCAGTCCCCCTTTCTTTCTCTAATTCCCAGCTCTCTCTTCCTCTCATTCTCTATTCTTTTTAGTCCCTCGGTCTCTCTCTCAAACTCTCCCTAACTCTCTTCCCTGCCCTCTCTTAGCTCTCTCCCTCTCTTACTCTTCCTCCTCGGTCTCCCTCTCCCCTTGTTCCTCTCTGCAACTTCACTGCAACTCTCGGCCAGCTCCAACACTAGCCATATCTGCTCCGGCCACCACTGCAGCAGCACCTGAGAAGGCCGGCCGAAGGCTCCTCCAGAACCCCCACAAACCCGAGGCCTCTGTCTCCATCTTCTCTAGTAATCGAGCACTCCTCAGTTCAACAACCAGCCGAGCACCATACCACCCATGAGCACCACACCACCAACACCACGAGCAGCCCTTCTCTAGCACCTGGCCAGCCACTGGCCAGCAACCACAACACAGCCTCTCCAGTTCCAGCTGCAGCCGAGCACGAACCAACCACAGTTGCTACAGCCGAACCCCACTCCAGCCACTCCGAAGGTTCCACCAGGCTAGACCACCCTCTTGCTCCATCTGCTACAATAGATCTGAGGACCTCCTTTCCTCTGCACTTCAGTTGCTCCGGCCTTCCATCCCCAAATTTATTCTCTCTCTCTCTCTCTCATCTTTTCTTTTGTGTTTTTTTTTTATTTAATTGAGTATTGATTGAAATTGTATTGAAATTTATTAAAGTTTTTTTAGACTTCAAATATTGTTTACAATTTTTAGCGAAGTATTTATTTAGGCTTTTTATTATTATTGAAGTATTTATTTATTTAGTTTTTTTTTTTTCAATTCAGTTCACGATAGATTCACTTAATGCTTCGATTTAGTAAATTAATCTAGTAAGGTCCGGTTCGTTCTAAAATAAAATAAAAAGAAAAAAAAAGAATAAAATACAAAAAGAAAAAAAAACATTTGTTTTTGTTTTTGTTTTAGAAATTAAATTAGTTGTTTTTTTCCAAGATTTTTTTTTTTTTTTTTTTTGTTGAAGCTCAATTTACGTAGGGTCAGTTTTATTAAAGCTCGTATTTTTATCGTGTTACATTTGAGTTGTCTAAGTGTTAAATTTTTGTTAAGTTCGTGTTTGCATTTAAATTGTGATTTTGGTTCAAGCTCTTGATTTCGTTAACAGTTCGATTTTTATTATCTACGCATGTGTTTGATTGAGTTTTCATTAGTGCGTGTTTTAATTACGTGTTAAAGTTACTGTCTTTAGTTAACGTGTGTTTGGATGTTTGCCTGATTAGATGTAAGGTTTCAGTTCTTGTTATTTAATTCAGTGCATGTTAGGATTAGCGTTTTAATTTGCATGTTTGTTTAATTTGTCAGAAGAATCTCAAACAATCTTGAAAATATCGAATCTGAACTGAGTTTAGTAACTTTTTAATTTTGATTGGGAGAGTGTAAAACTTGAGATTAAAACGCATTTCTTGAGGAGACGGTCTAGCCCTTGGGCTGAATATTACACAACAAAACTCCTATACTTGGGATAGCTTCCAAGCTGCTCATTTTTTGAGTGAGTCAAGACGGCATACTGCCGAAATTTCGTTAGAAATTTCCCAAAATAATCAAAAGTCCATAAACCATGCGCTAAAATGAGTATGCTATATTGCATGCTAAAATGTTCTTGAAAGTGATGTTTGTATTTCAAGCAGGCCCTGAATTGTCTAATGTGGATAGTTTTCATGGAATTCATTTAACAATTTAGCATCATAAATTTATTACATGAACCTATAAGAGTTTTTTTACATATAGGGCCTTTGTGTAAGGATCCCACATCGGGTGTGCAGTATGGACATATTGGCCATATAAGGATAATTTGAGTTCCAAATAAATGAGGCGTCTTTTAGAACACCTAATTACACAAAACATCACATTAAGAATATGTGAATATGAAAAGGATTAATAAAAGTACCTCAAGAGCAGGGCCATATATTATTACTAGGAAAGGTAATTATGATGTACAACTACTGATGGAGTTAGTTATATGAATCATTTTCTTTCAAGTCTGACGATCATTTACCATTTCCTCATTTAGCTCATGAACTATTAGTGACGTTTTGTAAAACCTAATTCCAATTTTTTTCAAGGTCTACTTCTACCCTTCAATTGTTAAACGGTCAGCAATACTCTCACTTTGTAAAACCATAGAATACGCACTGAGGGGGAGGGGGGTTTTCCCGAATCTCCTCCCTTCCCCCTTCTTTCCCTCAATCCTTCAGTCCTCTTCCCTCCTCTCTTTGCCTGCACGCATGGGTGGGTTGCTCATGAAGACGACTACATTTTTAGCAGGGTCATTAGGAGACTATCTTCGTAGCAGTGGACAGATGAAAACAATTTCTGATATTATCTAGGAAGCAAAACCGTATATATATCAGGTGATATTTTGGCAAACCTCGTCAATGTGGTTGACACCAAAGATTAGAATCTAGAGGAATTGACGATAAAATAGAATAAGCAACCCATGTCATTTTAAGTAGATTGCTTGAAGAGAAAGACAGTCACTAGTAGTCTGAAATTATCTGCTAATTTCACCTTTATAAGTCAAATCAAGATCCCCCAAAGGGGTGGATTATTAGTGTTGGTTTTACAAACCATCACTAATATAGTGGATTATTAGTGACGGTTTTTTAAAACCATCCCTAATAATGCACATTAACTAAAGAACAATATGTGTTTCATTGGTTGAGTTTAGACGGCAAGCTACGGTCTTTTTCTAATAACCTAGAAAATTATTGAAATTAAATAATAAAAGAAGAAGGAAAGGAAAATTTTAAAAGGGTTGAAAAAGGGGGTCTCGTTGACGAATGCAAGACTTCGTCGACGAGTACTCTACTGAAGTTCGTTGACGTAGACACATGTCTCGTCGACATGAAGATATCGAGCGGGGAGGTTTTGGCAGTCTGAAATTCGTTGACGAGGGGTTCATGTTCATCGACGAACTTTCTTCATGGACTCATCGACGAGATTACGTGTCTCGTCGACGAAACTGGGGTTATAAATGAGTCAAAACCCTAATTTTTTCGGCAAAAACTACGCAGGACCACACGCGCACACACACACACACACTCTCTCTCTCTCTCTCTCTCTCTCTCTAAAACGACCATCTCCCCTTCTCTCTTCAATTCTGGTTCCATTTCTCACTAGTTCGACAATCCAAGGCCACCACGACGGTCTTAGGAAAATTCTCTCCAAGTATGCCGGAGTGGATCGTTGGTGGGGCTGACTTGAACTCCATCCCGATTTCAGGGTAAGGTTTTTTATTTAGTATTTGCCTTTCCCATAGTTATATAGAATGTAGTGCATGGAGAAATACTGATGTTTTGTTCTGGGAGATGTTATTTTCAGGGTGTTAAGCAGGGAACTCGTGCGGGTGTAGGGCCAGACACAGTAGGGGCTTTTTCATAAATCAAGTAAAGGAAATATGTTATACTAGAAATTTTAGCAGAGTTATCGGAAATTTTGTTTATACTTATATATATACCAGTTTATTACCCAGTTTTACAGAATATGGGTTTTTAATATTCGTGTGGCCTGAGTGGATATTTTCCTGATATAGAATTTATATAGTCTTTCAAAATAGCATGATTTATAGTATATACAGATACAGATAGATACTTATCAGACAATTATTATAGATATTATTCAGACTAGTATGTTACAGTAATTACAGAATGTCATGTTTCCTAAAATCACAACTCTTAGATTTTAAAGAATATACAGTCAGATGTTATAGCCAGATATTACAGTCAGATACACAGTTATAATAGTCAGATACTACAATTATGCTATTCAGATGTTATAGTATTTCCGGCTCTGATTTATTGTGTTATGGTTATTTTGGAAACATGATGAAAATAGAAGGGTAATTATAGTAGTAGTAGTAGTAGTAGTAGTAGTAGTAGTAGTAGTGTGTATATATATATATTCAGTAGATCCCTGATGAAATAGTTCAGACAGATATAGTTAGCAGAGCACGGTACCGTTGCTATTTTCAAATCAGAGTGCAACCGCATATCTTGGATAGTATGTGGATTCCGTCAACAGTGCCCGAAGTGTTTGCAGTCTCCCTAGGACTTTGGGTTGAGGGGGCTCGGTTTGACGAGGTAGTAGTCCAGTTTTGTTCTTAGGAGAGGATGCAGTTTGGTCAAACTGAGGAAGGGTAGAGTATAGTGACTTACTTGGTAGGCCAACTAGAGTTAAATCCAGCTTACGAGCCGCACAATCCTGTCGTAGGGGGTTAAATCATGACATATAATTTTTCAGGAAAAAATCTCAGTTATGTATATGTACACAGATTTGCTGCATTTGATAAATATAGTATGATATTATAAGTATGAAAGTAAAAAACTCAGATGATACAGTTATATTTTAAATTATGAAGAATGTAAGATATACTTTATACTGATTTACCAGCTTATACAGTTTTAAATATTATTATAATAGTTATGCAACTCGGTCATCACACACTAGTAATAGCATATTTCCACTTACTGAGCGTCGTTTCATCCCATTACTCTAACATTTTATAGGTGAACCTGCAAGGCGAGCAGATCAGGCTCACAGATAGAGTGACCTCTTGTTTGCCTTGCCTATAGGGTAAGTGAATTCAGAGGGTTATGTTTTTTTTTTTTTTTAAGAGATGATACTGGTGAGAGGTGTAAAAATATAACTATGGTTTGGAAACACTAAATTTTGGTATTGTATGTATATATGGATGTATGATTTTATGTTTTCCGCTGCATAGGTGTGTCTATTATGTACAGGAATACCTCAGTGCCCATCTGAGGCTTGAGATGCTATAGCAAGGGTATCAGAGTAATTTATTTATATAAAAAAATGGTATAATTTTTGGGTTGTTACAGTTTGGTATCAGAGCAATGGTTGTTAGGTTCTGTAGACTCTAAAGTATAGCGGAAAACAATACTAGAATTTATAAATAGGATCTTAAGAAGAGTGGAATAGGGTATCTGTGAATTAATGTTGGGAAATTCGGATGAGAATTTAGGGTTCTGTTCTACGGTTTGGATGTAGAGTTTCAGGGTGGTTTCTGTGATTTTCCTAGGGTGACGATTCCAGGAAAACCATAGTAAACTATCGATGATTTCTATTTTCATACGGTAGGGCTTAACATTAAATTAGTAACGAGAGGTAAGAGGTATTTTAGTTAGTATAGTATTGTAGGATGCAGATACTCAAAATAATTTGGTAATATTGCAATATGGACCCTGGAGGTAGTAGCACTCATGCTAGTGGTGATGACGAAGCTAGGCCTTCTGGTGTAGGAAGCGAGGACTCAGATGTTGTGCTATGGAGTGTGGCTCAGCAAGTTATAGCTGAGATTGCTCAGAGCTCCAGGGAGTAAGGAGGTCTATCTCCAGCTCAAGGGTGCACGATAGAAAAATTTATGAAGATGAACCCGCCAGTATTTTTACGAGCGACTGATCCTGCAGTTGCGGAGAATTGTATGTAGGAGGAAGAGAAGATTTTGATGGTGCTTCACTACACCAATGAGCAGAGGGTCTTTTTACACTATGTATAGGCTGATAGGGGAGGCCGAGAGATGGTGGATGACCACTAGACTATTAGAGGAACAGAGAACAATTCTAGTGCCAATGGCCTGGGCCCGATTCAGGGACATATTCTTTGATATATACTATCTTGCCTCAGTCAAAAAGGCTCGAGTATAGGAATTTTTGAGCTTGTCCCAGGAATCGATGACAATCCAGCAAAACGCGGCTAAATTTATCGAATTATCACGTTTCTGCCCTAATATTGTTCCAGATAAAGTTAAGAAGGCTATAATGTTCAAGAGAAATCTTAGGTGAGATATTTATAAACAGGTGGCAGTACTGAGGATACAAGACTTCTTAGAGCTGGTTCATCGAACCATAATAGCAGGGGATAGTTTTCTGAGAGAGAATGAGATACAAGACCAGAAGAATAGGACTACACCCTTGAGTTTTCAGGTGGGGTCCAGCCGAGGCCCTTGGAGAGGAGGTAGATCTGGTGGAGGTCAGAGGTAGATAGTAGAGCACAGTGGATTTCAAGGTGGATAGCCTTATACCATTTGCCCCAGATGTGGACGGAGACATCCAGGTGAGTGCCAGCTAGAGGAGAATGTTTGTTATCATTGTGGGAGATCCAGCCATATGGCTCGATCATGTCAGATACCATTGATCTATACACCAGCTCCCAGACCAGTTCGACGTGGTTACTAGGCGCCCCGCAGAGATCAGTAGAGGAATACTGCACCGACGAAGGTCTATGCGTTGACGCCGAGTGACACCAAGACAGCTGGAGACGTAGTCACAGGTACCCTTATTCCTTTATTATATAAAGTTATTCTTTTGTTTGATACAGGTGCCACCCACTCCTTTATATCAGTGGGGTATGTTAGAGTAACTGGGGTAGAGGCACAGTTATTAGACGTAGAGCTGTTTGTGGTTACGTCGACGGGATCTATGGTAAAATGTAGGAAGGTGCTTCGAAACTTTCCAGTAAGTATTCAAGAGAAAGTACTACCAACTAATCTCGTGGTCCTAAATATGCAGGGGTTTGATGTGATGCTGGGTATGAATTGGCTAGCAGCTAATCACGCCAGCATAGATTGTCATAAAAAAAGAAATGATTTTCAGACCCCCAAGTACGCAAGAATATAGATTTGTGGGTTCACGTGTGCGTGCCTCGCCACAACTTGTGTCAGCTATTCAAGTAAGGAGACTGCTACAGGGTGGTTGCTAGGGATATGTTGCATACATAAAGAAATTTCCAAAAAAAAGAACTAAAACAAGCTGATATATCAGTAGTGAGAGAATTTCCAGATGTTTTTTCAGAGGAATTGCTTGGCTTACCACTAGATCGAGAGATTGAATTTAATATAGATCTATTGCTAGGTTCAGCACCAGTATCTAAAGCATCATACTGTATGGCTCCAGTCAAATTGAAAGAATTGAAAGATCAGTTATAGGAATTGCTAGATAAGGGATTTATCAAGCTCAGTGTGTCACCCTAGGGTGCACTAGTTCTATTTGTGAAAAAGAAAGATGAGACCATGAGGTTGTGTATAGATTATAAGGAGAAAAACAAACTGACAGTCAAGAATAAATATCCTCTCCCTAGGATCGACGATCTATTTGATCAACTCCAGGCGACCCAGGTCTACTCCAAAATTGACCTGTGGTCGAGTTATCATCAGGTGAAAGTTCTAGCGGAAGACATTTCGAAAACAACATTTCAAACCAGATATAGGCATTACAAATTCTTGGTGATGCCATTTGGGTTAACTAACGCACCAGCAGTATTTATGGATTTAATGAATCGGGTGTTCCACCAGTACCTGGATCAGTTTGTTGTGGTTTTCATCGATGATATCCTGGTCTACTCAAGAAGTTTTGAGAAGCATGAGCATCATTTGAGGCTGGTGTTGTACATATTGAGAGAAATAAAATTGTACGCAAAATTCAAGAAATGTGAGTTCTGGTTAAGGTAGGTTACTTTCCTCGGGCATGTTATCTCCAAGAGCGGTATATCGGTTGATCCAAGTAAGATAGAGATAGTGGTGAGTTGGAAAAGACCATGAAATGTCCAGAAGGTCAAGAGTTTTCTACGATTGGCAGGCTACTACAAACGCTTCATGGATGGTTTCTCCAGATTATTGGGTCCATTGACATAACTTACGAGAAAAAATGTGAAGTTTGATTGGATTAGTGATTGTGAGCATAGTTTTTAGGAATTAAAGCGGAAGTTGATCTCAACACCGGTATTGGCTATTCCATCAGGGGAAGATGGATTTGTGATATACAGTGATGCATCTTTGAAGGGTCTTGGATATGTGTTAATGCAGCATGGAAGAGTCATAGCCTATGCATCTAGACAACTTAAAAAATATGAAAAGAACTATCCAATGCATGACATAGAATTAGCTGCAGTGATTTATGCTTTAAAAATTTGGAGGCATTATCTATATGGTGGGAAGTGTGAAATCTTCACGGATCACAAAAGTTTAAAATATTTCTTTACCCAGAAAGAGTTGAATATGAGGCAAAGAAGATGGCTAGAACTCATTAAAGACTATGACTGTACTTTTAGTTACCACCCAAGGAAAGCGAATGTGGTAGCAGATGCTCTGAGCAAGAAATTAGTGGGACCAGCACTGGCAACTATGGAGGTTCAACATCAGATCCTGATGGATCTGGAGAGACTTGGCGTAGAGTTGGTAAGGGATAATCCTCAGGCATTTATTGCCAGCCTAGTTGTACAGGTGAATTTATATGAAAAGATTAAGGTCGCTCATGGTGATAATGCAGAATTAGCAGAGATAATAGCCAGAGTACAGGATGGTTAGGGAGAGGAGTTCAGTATCTCTGATGATGGAGCTCTGAGGTTTCGCACCAAATTGTGTGTGCCTATAAATGATGATATTAGAAGAACGATTTTAGAAGAGGCTCACATATCACTATACACAGTCCATCCTGGTAGTACTAAAATGTATAGGGATCTGGAGAGTATTTTTGGTGGAGTGGAATGAAAAGGGAAATTTTTGAATTTGTACAGCAGTGTTTGATGTGCTAGCAAGTTAAAGTTGAGCACCAGAGACCAGCAGGACAGTTGCAGCGATTGTTTATTCTAGAGTGGAAATGGAACCACATCTCTATGGATTTTATTACTGGGTTACCACCAGTGCGACAGGGATTGAATGCTATTTGGGTGATCATTGATCGTCTGACGAAAACCGCTCATTTCATCCCTATTAAAGTTAACTATTCCATGGACAAACTGGTAGAAATATATTTTCAGGAAATAGTTCGCATCCATGGTGTACCAATATCCATAGTCTCAAACTGGAATCCTTGGTTTACTTCACGATTTTGGAAAAGCTTTCAGGAGGCTATGGGTACACAACTAGCATTCAGCACTGCTTTTCACCCCCAGACAGATAGTTAAACTAAAAGGACGGTCCAGACATTAGAAGATATGCTTCGTGCGTGTGTGCGTGCGAACGTGCTAGATTAGTAGCTCAAGGATATAATCAATAAGAAGGTATAGATTTTGAAGAAACATTTGCCCCTGTAGCTAGGATAGAAGCCATACAAATGTTATTAACATATGTAGCTTTTAAAGATTTCAAGCTATATCAAATGGACGTTAAAAGCGCATTTTTAAATGGCTACTAGTGTATGTAGAACAACCCCCAGGCTTTGAAAATCATACGAATCCAGATCATGTGTATAGACTGACAAAAGCCTTGTATGGTTTAAAGCAAGCTCCTAGAGCTTGGTATGAAAGGTTAAGCAGTTTTATATTAGAAAATGGATTTATAAGAGGAAAGATTGATACAACCCTGTTCATAAAATCTAAAAAAGATTATATTCTCCTAGTGCAAGTATATATATATGATATCATATTTGGCGCTACAGATAAAGAATTGTGTAATGAATTTTCCAATACCATGCAAAATGAATTTGAGATAAGCATGATAGGTGAACTAAATTTCTTCCTAGGACTTCAGATCAAACAAGAAAATCATGGAATATTCATAAATCAATCAAAGTATATTAGAGACTTACTCAAAAAGTTCAATATGGAAGACGGAAAAATACTTGGTACACCTATGAGCACTTCATTGAAATTAGATAAAGATGAACAAGGTATACCAGTAGATGTCAAGCTATATCGTGGAATGATAGGTAGCTTGTTATACCTGACTTCCAGTAGACCAAATATAATGTTCAATGTATGTTTGTGCGCAAGATTTCAGTCTGCTCCCAAAGAGTCTCACTTGCTAGCTGTTAAACGAATACTTAGATATTTGATAGGAACTGTGGACATTGGGTTATGGTATCCTAAGTACACATCCTTTGAGATTCTTAGTTATTCAGATGCTGATTTTGCGGGTAGCAAAGTGGATAGAAAGAGCACTAGTGGTACTTGTCATTTCTTAGGACACTCATTGGTCTCTTAGTTTTCCGAGAAACAAAATTCAGTTGCACTTTCCACAGTTGAGGCTGAATACATAGCAGCTGGTAGTTGTTGTGCTCAAACGCTTTACATGAAGCAACAACTGAAGGATTTTGGATTAAATTATGAAACAATCCCTATAAGATGCGATAATACGAGTGCAATAAATATCTCAAAGAATCTCATATTACATTCACGAAGTAAGCACATAGAAATACAACATCACTTTCTTCGTGACCATGTACAAAAAGGGGATATAAGACTAGAATTTGTACGCACGGATGAACAATGGGCAGATATATTCATGAAACTACTTGCGGAGGATAGATTTATCCAAATTCGACGTGAATTAGGTCTCACGCATAGTCAAGATGTTGCTTAGAATCATGTTAGATGATATAATTCAGGGGGAGCTACATCACTTAATAATCATCACTTAGTATTTACATTACTCAATATTTGGTATCAACAATTGGACACATTTCAAAACCGTAAGATTTCTAAGGGAAGAAGAACATAAGGGTATGTTTACTCTTGATTTAGTTATTTTACACCTTTTTGTTGATGTCAAAAGGGGGAGAAAATTTGAAAGCAAAAATAATACAATGGAACCACAGGTGGAGAAAAATATATTGAAAGTCATGCACAGGGTAAGATAAGGAGAGATCTAGAAAATTTCACATTTATCTTGTGTATATGAATAATGAGCATATTGTCAATTTACTGGTTATTTGATGCATTAGTTGAGGGGGAGCCTTGTTAGGTGTAACCCATTATATATTTTTGCTCATGCATTTGTCATCATCAAAAAGGGGGAGATTGTTGACTCTATGAGTCCAATCCGATTTTTGATAATGATAAATCACTTGATATTTGATCTGTGCATTGAGTTTGTGAATAGGACTTACACTGAGTATGCACGAAAAGATAACGAATCATGGATGCCACAAAGTAAAGATTATACATTTTAAAAAACACCATGGAACTCAAAGAGTATGTGAATCAAGATACAAGCGACAAAGGTCAAAAATGTTTTGGGAATGGGTATTTAGAACTCATGTACTTACATTTTTGTAAGATTTATCTTGAGGCTCAATACAACTTAGAATGATTTTAGGATTCATGCATTTCATGTAGATCATTAGAGTACATACATGGGCTTAGAAATGTTTTAAAAAACATGGAAAACTTGTTTTATAAAAGACTCAAGCAAAAAATCAAAGTAGAATTTTAAACTGGAAATGAATATGTGTGAAAAAGGGGACTTCGATAGCCTGAAGTTATCCTCAAGCGCCTGAAGAATTTCTTCAATAGCCTCAAGATTAAGTTCGGTAACCTGAAGAATTAAAGGGGAAAGACAGAACCTGGCAGAGGTACCTTGGTCTCCTGACCTTGGAACCTCAACCACCTGAAGTTGCCACTTCAGGAGCCTGAAATCGAGTTCGGTTGCCTGAACTCGCAGGAAAGCCTAAAAATTAGTTCTTTATTAAAAGGACACACGAGGTATCTTATTGATCCAACGGTTGAGATCAATCCTAAGGGTAATATACTATATATTATGAATATCTAAACCCTATAACAAGAAGCTAGATACACAAGAAAGAGAAGAACACACCTTGTTGCAAGATTGTTGATTATCTACTCTTAATGCTATTCGATTGCATATACATCAATCTCAAATCTTCATGCTTGGGCAAATCAAATCAGTTTTTCAAAGGGAACTTGTTTACTCTATTGTACTTCAATCTAGTATTGAGATTTGATCTTTCAAGTTATTAGTCTTGTGAACTTTACATCTCATTCATTGCTTGTTCTTGACTAGTATTAAAAAGTATTGATCTTGAGTGTGCCTATTCATACAAAAATTAATTTTCTAAAGAGATCATTACTTAAGAAAGTTTATCTAACTTGGTAGATTGAATTTTGATTCAAGAGAATATAAATATACATATATTTTCTTAAAGAGTTTATTATTGAAAAACCTAGTTTTGATTAAAAGGGTGATCTTGAAAGTACCCATACATATACAAAGTTATTTTAAACAAGATCATTATTTGATTTATGGTGTGTGATTGATTGAAAGGTTTGATTCAAGTGTGTGGTTTCTAAAAGGATCTATCTTTAGATACATTAGAGCTTGATTTAATATCCTTGGTACGTAGAACTATAATTTTAATTTAGGGATATTTTCTGCAAATTAATATACTCAGTTTTGTGATTGAGTACATGAAATAAAACTTTGTGATTTTAATTGAGTGTATATTCAAGACAAAGTTTTTGCTAACTAGTTCACTTCAATTATATAAGTATGCATTTTTGCAAAGTGAACCAAGAACCCTAGTTTATTCCAAAACAGTTTGAATTTATCTTTACTTGAAAGTTTTGGTTAAAAAGGGATTTGTGTGTTGAGGCATATCATACATAAAATGATTTTATCATTTTCATTCATTCACAAGCTTCAAGTTATATCATATGTCAATGTTTTAGGAATTTGAATTGTACTCACCAGCTTTTTCTAGAAGCATTGTTTTTTAGTGTATTTTCCATATTCTATTGTATACACGGTTTGGTGTGTGAACCAGTGTGAGAGGAGAGAGTTGTATCTCTTGTAAGCAGCGGAATGGGAGGAAGCTATGTCTCTTGTAAGCAGCGAATTGTAAGGGAAGCTCCGTCCCACTTTAAGGAGCAGGGTTTTAGTGAATCCTTGAGT
Organism: Malania oleifera; assembly: GCF_029873635.1. Classification (NCBI taxonomy): domain Eukaryota; kingdom Viridiplantae; phylum Streptophyta; class Magnoliopsida; order Santalales; family Ximeniaceae; genus Malania; species Malania oleifera. The sequence continues at coordinate 89,303,157 of NC_080421.1, forward strand.
GGTTGCTCAAGGCGAGGACGTAGGCCAAGTAGGCTGAACCTCGTAAACTGTGTTTGCCTTCTCTCTTCCCTTCACTATTTATTTTCAGAATCGCATTTAATTTCTTACTTGCTTGTGTATGTTGAATAACTTTATATGCACTTAATTAAATAAAAAGGAATTCATTGATAAAATAACTTTAATTCAGACATAAGTTCCTATTATTAATTAGTTAAACTTAGAAATAGGGATTGATTGGTAAATAGGTTTCAAAGAATTTTTAAAATACCCAATTCACCCCCCCCCCCTCTTGGGATTACACCTTAATCAACAGGATCGTTGGTGGGGCTAACTTGAACCCTATCTCGATTTCAGGGTAAGGCTTTTTATTTAGTATTTGCCTTTCCCATAGTTATAAGGAATGTAGTACATAGAGAAATATTGATGTTTTGTTCTGGGAGATGTTGTTTTCATGGTGTTGAGCGGGAACCCATATGGATGTAAGACCAGACACAGTAGGGGCTTTTTCAGAAATCAAGGGAAATATGCTATGCTAGAAATTTTAGCATAGTTATTAGAAATTTTGTTTATAAATACATATATACCAATTTATTACCCAATTTTACAAAATATGGGTTTTTAATATTTGTGTGGCCTGAGTGGATATTTTCCTGATATAGAATTTATATAGTTTTTCATAATAGCATGATTTACAGTATATACAGATATAGATAGATACTTATCAGACAATTATTATAAATATTATTCAGACCATTATGTTACAGTAATTACAGAATGTCATGTTTCCTAAAACCATAACCCTCAGATTTTACAGAGTATACAGTCAGATGTTACAGTCAGATACACAGTTATAATAGTCATATACTACAGTTATGCTATTTAGATGTTATAGTATTTCAGGCTCAAATTTATTATGTTATGGTTATTTTGGAAACATGATGAAAACTGTAGGTAATTATAGTAGTAGTAGTAGTAGTAGTAGTAGTAGTAGTAGTAGTAGTATCAGATCCCTGATGAAATATTTCAGACAGATACAGTTAGCAGAGCACGGTACCGTTGCTATTTTCATATCAGAGTGCAACCACATATCTCAGATAGTATGTGGATTCCGTCAACCGTGCCCAGAGTGTTTACAGTCTCCCCAGGACTCTGGGTTGAGGGGGCTCGATTTGACGAGGCAGTAGTATAATTCCAAGCTTAAAAGATGATACAGTTTGGCTGGATTGAGGAAGGGTAGAGTACAGTGACTTACCTGGTAGGCCAACCAGAGTTAAGTTCAACCTACGGGCTGCACAACCCTGTCATGAGGGGTTGAATTATGACATACAGTTTTTCAGGGAAAAATCTCAGTTATGTATATGTATATAGATTTACAACATTTGATGAATATAGTATGATATTAGAAATATGAAAAGTAGAAAACTCAGACGATACAGTTATATTTTAAACTACGAAGAATGTAAGATATACTTTATACTAATTTACTAGCTTATACAGTTTCAGATATTATTATAATAGTTATGTAACTCGATCGCCACACACTAGTAATAGCATATTTCCACTTACTGAGCGTCGTCTCATCCCATTACTCTAACATTTTATAGGTGAACCAACTAGGCGAACAGATCAGGCTCGCAGATAGAGTGACCTCTTGTTTGCCCTCCCTATAGGGTAAGTGAATTCAGAGGGTTATGTTTTTTTTTTAATAGATGATATTGGTGAGAGGTGTAAAAATGTAACTATGGTTTGGAAACATTGAATTCTGGTATTGTATGTATATATGGACGTATGATTTTATGTTTTCCGTTGCATCGGTGTGTCTATTATGTACAGGAATACCTCAGTGCCCTTCTAAGGCCTGAGATGCTATAGCAGGGGTATCAGAGTAATTTATTTCTATAAAAAAAATGGTATACTTTTTGGGTTGTTACACTTTTGTTAGGTGTTTGGGTGCTTGTGAGCTAGTTGGAATCCCGGTGTATGTCGAGAAGTATCTTATCAAGTAAGAATGCAGAGGGATGGTTGTGATTCCTCTACATCGAGGAATCCTAACAAACGTAGTAAGATTTCCCTCTAGATATGGACAATGATGCAAGTGAAACTAATGTGAAATCAAAAGTGACACCAATGGTTCCACCTTAAAAGGGTGAAAGCAGCTGTCATGACCCAATCGCATAAAGGAGTACTCTAAGACCGTCACCATGGTGTAATGTCAAACTATCTTAAGAAGCAGCAGCACCGGGAAGGAAATACATGGTGTTTAATATTATGGTCTTTAACTCAACTACCTGTGAGAGTAAATACCCACCGTTTGATCATCATCATGTGAAATTAGAAGATGATGATCAAAGCTAAGAGAAGGATCAAAGTTTCAAACCAGGCCCTGTGAAGGATTTCAAAGGTAAGTAATATTTGTTTTATGGTTTCTTCCTTTACCAGCCAGTGCTTCCTAGTGCTGCTACTTCTCAAGAAAGCTTGTTACTACACCATGGTGACATTCTTAGAGTACTCTTTCATGTGATTAAGCCATGCCAACTGATTTCACCCTTTTTGGATGGAACCATTGGTGCCACTTTTGATTTCACATTAGTTTCACTTGCACCACTAAGTTGAACCTCCGTATTTGGAGTGAAATCGTCCTACTCATTGCTCCATTTATTTATCGTCTCTACCTTCATCTTGGAAGGTCCTTCACTACGCTTGTTAGGATTCTCCAATGCAAAGGAATCGCAACCTTCCCTATGCATTCTTGCTTGATCAGATACTTCGCTACATACACCGGGATTCCAACTAGCTAACAAGTACCCAAACGGTCTTAGAGTACTCTTTCATGTGATTAAGCCATGCCAACTGATTTCACCCTTTTCGGATGGAACCATTGGTGCCACTTTTGATTTCACATTAGTTTCACTTGCATCACTAGGTTGAACCTCCGTATTTGGAGTGAAATCGTCCTACTCATTGCTCCATTTATTTATCGTCTCTACCTTCATCTCGGAAGGTCCTTCACTACGCTTGTTAGGATTCTCCAATGCAAAGGAATCGCAACCTTCCCTATGCATTCTTGCTTGATCAGATACTTCGCTACATACACCGGGATTCCAACTAGCTAACAAGCACCCAAACACCTAACAAAATATTGTAGCTCGTCATCTAAACTCAACCAATAAAACACATATTGTTCTTTCGTTAACATGCATTATTAGGGACGATTTTAAAAAATCGTCACTAATAATCCACTATATTAGTGGCAGTTTGTAAAACCGACACTAATAATCCACCCCTTTGGGAGATCTTGAGTCGACTTATAAAGATGAAGCTAGTAGATAATTTCATACTACACTAGTGATGATCTTTCTCTTCAAGAATTCTACTTAAAATGACATGGGTTGCTCATTCTATTTTATTATCAACTAGTTCAGATTCTCATATGTGGCGTCAACCACACTAGCGAGGATAGCTAATATTTCACTTAATATATATCCGGTTTCATTTCGTGGATAATATTAGGAATTTTTTTCATTTGTCCACTGCAACGAAGATAGTCTCTAAACCCTACTAAAAATGTAGTCCTCTTCATGACCAACCCACTCATGTGCGCAGGCAAAGAAAAGAAGGCGGAGGTTCAAGGTGCCCAAAACATGTACTTTGATTAATTGCGTTTTTGAATGCTTTTATCTTTTCAGCACATCTTATGAATAGAAAATAATTGATGTTCTTTTTTGTATAGTCTTGAAAAGGGGGTTTACTGGTCAAAAATGAAACTACAAATTAACTCCTTATTGTTCTATATGGTATGAGGTTGACTTCTTTTTTCGGTTTATGATCTAATGTACTTTATTTTGTTTAGATGTAGATATATTTTGCTTAGACACAACTGGTCTACCACCCTACTAGTGTCTAGTTCAGATTCAAAAGAAAGCGGTGATTCTAGTATTGGAAGTGCCGCCTACCATGAGGATATTTATAGTTCAAACGTCAAAAACAAGTCAATTTTGTCTCAGTCTATAGAGCAAGATTTAGATATGGGAGGGGAAACTTCACTTATGAATAGAATCATTGGTTATGACCCTTTCGTATTAATTGACAATTTGGAGAATGACTTGTCCCCAGGAATAGTTGTTAAATTCATACAGAAGCAGACTACCATATCAACACAAGTCTGCATTTTCCCAAGCTTGTCTTCAGATATGTATACGAGGGGAATCATTGTCTTGGATTCTAAAAAGAACTTGGAGAAATTATGGGAATTTTTGGAGAATCCAAATCACATTATAACATCTTCAACAGGAAGGTATCAACTTAATGCATTATTATTGTTGATTGTACAATGTCCGCTTTTTCCTCTATTTCTATATCGAATTATACTGGATTTGGAGTAATTGCTTTCATTATAACTTATATTTCCCTTGTCAATTAGCTTTCATTGTTTTGTTCATTTTCTACAGGTCGTGGGTGATAACTGAAAAGATACCAAGGCATGGATGGTTTAAACCATTAATTGGGAACTTGAAACCGAAGTCCTTGGCAAGTTCTTTCATTTTTATTTTTATTAATTTTTGAGGAAATAGCAACTATAAAAGTGAGATTTTGCGCTACTGTTGGAGCTCTGTTGTCAAATTGCATAATTGATTTTATGATTCTCATATTATAGCAAGAATTACAAAGCACAAATTTTATAATTGGCGAAGAATTAAAGCTCTGTCATTCGGGAACTGTAGAATACATAATAACTAAGGAGCTAAAGGATTTATTCGTGGAGTTTATAGATCATCATAAGCAACTGCACAAGACACTTGCATCGAAAGAGAGAGAAATCATGCACACGTATGCCCTATAAGTGCTTGCAAAGTTCAGACGTGTTCTTGGATGGCCACTCAAATAAGCAGGTGAAAATTTGTGCATCATTTTTGCAAACTAAGTGAATGATTACATTTTTTTTATGGATGATTTATATTTTGTATGAACTATTATTTGAGCTACTGGATTTCATGCTTTATCTGGAATGTCACCTGCATGGCTAATGCAGTGATTTATGTTTTGTATGCTATAGAAAACTGTTAGGCTATCTGGTATACTCTCTTTGATTTATATATTTGGGAAATGTTCTATTTACAAACAGCATACTGCCAAAATTTTGTTAAATTTTTTTCCAAAATAATCAAAGCCCAAAAATCAAGTGCTAAATGTTTATAATATGATGTATGCTTAAATTTTTATTGAAAGGATGAGTGATTGCGAAATGAAGATTGATATTCATCCTAAATTGAAAACGCATGCATAAGAACGTATATAGAGGAGCTGAGCACCATTCTTAGATCATCAAAAGTGACAACCCTCGGTTTTTTATAATGGCAGAGTGGGAGAAATGAATGGTAATGAGGATGGTGTTCATTTTTTGTTCTTGAACTGATGATGCTTTTGGAAGTCAAGAAAGTTTTTTTATTACTTCTCTTAAGGACGTTATTGACTATTTGCATCTATTTTGGTGTATTGATGCAAATCATCTTGTACTTTTTATTTATTTTAACTTTGTAATGAAAAAAAATTATACTTAACTGATGCTTGAAAGGACCTACTTAACTTGATTGTTTGTATGAAATGTTTGGACTCATCATACTGAACTAGTTGTGTTGAATGGAACATTGCCAAATATTGAGTACACTGAACTATTTGTGTTGAATGGATTATTATTGAAATATTGAGTATACTGAATTGCTTCAGGCTTGTATGTATGTTTTAATATGGAAAAATGATATATTTATAGACGGCATGCTGCCGAAATTTCAGTTGATTTTTTCAAAAAGAAAATATGACAAAATGGTCATAATATAAAGTGCATACATTAAGGGGGAGGAATTGATCTTCATCCTAAATTGAAAATGCATGCATAAAAACATATATAGAGGAGCTGAGCAACATTATTAGAAATAGAGCATGAAGAACTCATTTGCATCACACGCTTTACTTTTTGAATATTGAGGCTCTTCTGAAAACTCCGAATATTGTACCCAACTCTTAAAGGTTTATGATTAAATATGGATTGTTCTTTAGTTATGAACACAAAATCTTGCTATGTACATATATATGTACAAACATAGTATACTAGCTAACTAATTTCTTGTGAAATTATTATCTTGTAGGGTTTGCAGCTCTCAGAACACTACGAAAATGTCAAACACTTTAGTCGGGTCAACTGTGCGAAACTTTTTACTTTTCCTATATTTCTTGTTAACTTAACAGAATTAATTTTTATATTTTAATTTGAATTTGTACTTGTATGTATTTTAATTTTGAACAATTTGTAATTTTAAATTTTAATAATTTATGAATGTTTTAGTAATTCTGGTTCAATTTTATGTATTTTAAAATTTAATTAAAGGTTTTTAGAGGAATTTTTAAAAAATTAATTTTTTTCAAAACATTAATGACGGTTTGCAAAACCGTTACTAATTGGGAAGATGAAGTATTAGTGATGGTTTAAAAACCATCACTAAATGACCAAAACCCTCACTATAGAATCAACTTTATAGGGGCCAAATATTAGTGACGGTTCTATAATCATTACTAATAGTCAATTATTAGTAATGGTTTTAATAATCGTCACTAAAAAGCGTGCTATTAGTGACTGTTTTTCAACCACCACTACTACAGTCATATTAGTGACAGTTATTAAATCTATCACTAATACATGCGCTTTAGTGACAAAGTTAAGCCAACCATATGTGCAATTTTATAGTGACGATTGTAGGCTATTAGTGACAGTTTTCTTCCGTCACTAATACTCCACTATTTTTGACGGTTTGAATATTTTATCACTAATAAGTATTAGTATCCGTAGATATGGTGATAAAGCTAGAACCATCACTAATACTAAGAAAATCGTGACGATTTTTTGAGTATTAGTGACGGTTTAAAACCATCACTAATAACCTTATTTCTTGTAGTGTCACACCTAGGTAAACAATGATTCATGGCATTTCTCTAGATTTCATTAACCCCAATTCTCACAGTCACCATTGCACCCTACATTGTACCCCATACATTGATTGACACCTCCCACCTGCCTCCATCCTTCCACATTATATATTTTCATTCATCAAAATGGCCATCTGTTGGCCCTAGAGTCGTGTCTAAAGGAGGGGTAAATAGATTCTTTCGCGTATTTTTGCTTTTCTATACAAAATATAAATCTTGGTAAGATGCAAATGATTATATCACAATTAATACAAAGTAAATCATGCACAAGATATAAATTAAAGATAAGGGAGGAAAACACTGATGTTTAACGTGGTTCGGCCTCTTGCTTACATCCACGCCTTGAGTCACACCCAAGGTTTCCACAATCCACTAAACAAACTCCTTCACCAGCCAAGAAGCCTTTACACCATAAGAACAAATCACTTCCGCCCACCAAGAGCCTTCCAACAAGGTTCACCAAGAACCCTTGCAATTTGGTTCACCAAGAACCCTCTCACTTTGGTTCACCAAGAACCTTTGAACTAGGTTCACCAAAAACCCTAATACACTGAGATGATAAAAATGATTTACAAAACAAATGCTCCTTGAATGAGCTGATAATTTATACAATCAAATCCTCACACAATTCTCTCAAAGTAATGTATCACACTAAGATTGAAGAGCAAAAGAGAAATTGAGCACAAAGATGATGAACTAATTGAATTGTGCTTGCAAATAATATATATAACTATTAAGATCAATGTTTAAACAAGCCTTTGGACTTGTATTTAAGGCAAAATGAGCTACTAGCCGTTTTATGGCCGTTGGGTTAATAAATTAATTGTTTACTTTGAAAAGTAGTCATTTATAGTTGTTGGGGTTTGAATCCTGGCGCAAACTATCAACTGCTTTCCCCAAATCATTGACGGTTTCCTCAGGCAAAAATCCATTTTAGCTTTCTACCTGAAACCGTTGATGCACCTAGCCCAAACCATCAACGGTTTGCCCTATCTCTTTATAAACTTGAATTTTTTGTTTACGTAGGTGCATGATAATGGTTTTAACCTAACTGGGATCAAGTATTTAAAAGATTTACAATACTAGGAATGTTTAAACTAGTATATTGTGAAAACAATGCAAGTATATGACATTTGTATAAATATCTTCGTTCTTGTTCTTTGAAAACTCATTAAGTTTTGTTCTAAAAGTTTAGTGATATCCTATATACTTATAATCTCATATAAAATGAATTTGCTCAAATTTTGCTCAATGATCTTGCATGAAACAATACCGCAAGAGTTGCAATAGTTCCTACCCCAAAACACTCCCTATTACACTAAGACTTTGTTGGATGTGTTTGAGTCCTTTCGAGTGATTGTACGCTTTGATCTTTCCTACTTGAATGTCCACTGATCAATCTTATCTTTGCTTTTGATCTAGTACCTTCATGTATTTGTTTCTAGTACCTATACTAACTTCATCTGCAAAGATATGTTACACTTGGAACTACAAATAGGTTAATATCATCAAAATACAATAAATATGATTATGCAGCCACTAAGGCTAACAATCTCCCCCTTTTAAATAATGTCTAACTTGTTAAGAGTTTACTTGATCTTCACATCTTTGTTTATACCTGTCATAACTTGATATGCAAAGATGAGTTTACTTAGAACCACTAATGAGTTGTTATCATCAAAATATGACAATACGGATCATGTAGCCACCAAGACTAACAATCTCCCCCTTTTCTTATGATGGCAAACCATTGGTGTCCTTATAAGATATAATTTACAAGTTCCTCCTTAATTTATGTGTTAATTCATGTGTAATCCCAAAAAGGGGGTGAATTAGCTATTTAAAAATCTTTAAGATTATTTACCACTTAATCACTATTTCTATATTTAACAAATTAATTGCAAGGGTTTGAAATTGATTCAAATTATTATCTCAATGAATTTTATTTTACCCAATTAATTATCAAGTGCGTGTGGGGTTATTCAACATACACACATGCAAGATAGGTAATGAAATGCGTTGCGAAAATTAAAAGGAGTAAAGGAAGAGAGAAGGCAAACATAGTTTTTATGAGGTTTAGCCAACTCGGCCTACGTCCTTGCCTTGAGCAACCCACTCAAGGATTCCACTAAATCCCTGCTCCTTTAACCAGTACAGTGCTTCCCTTACATCCGCTGCTTACAAGAGGCACAGCTTCCTCCTCACCCGATTCACAACCCAAACCGTGATTACAATATTGAATTTCAAATCTGCAAAATAACTCAATATTGCTTCTAACAAAGCTAGTGAGTACAATGAAAAACCTAACATATATCTATATGATAAAACCTGAAGCACAGTATGTAAGTAACGATGTAATCATTATATGAATGATATGCTTCACAAAATTTCCCTTTGATCAAATTTCCTAAAATAATTGTATAAGTAAATTCTTTGGAGAACTTAGGGTTTTAGTTCAACTTACTAGATGCAAGAATACCAAATGTGATTTTTAAAAAATTGGTCTTGAATATTATAAAGATCTAAGTTCTTGCTATCAAATAATTTGTGAAGTTGAATCTTTAAATAATCTTTGGCTTAAAAGAATATGACTATTCCGCTTCAAATATTGAATCCAACCAAATAAGTTCAATACAAATATGTAATTCAGTTTTTCTCCAAAAATCTAGATCGATAAGTTTTATTCCAAATATCGAAAAACACAATATGATCATTGTATATGTATATGTATGTGTGTGTATGTGTGTGTGTGTGTGTGTGTGTGTATGATATGCATTCCAAAGATCAAAAACATAATATAATATTTTTCAGAAAATATCCCTCAATAATATATATATATATATATATATATATATATATATATATATATATACACATATATAGTTATGAGCTCTAAGAATATTTAATCAAGTGGTTTTGTAATATCGAAAATATCGAGTCTTTAACTGAATACACACTTGAATCAAAAATATTTAACCATTGGAAAAACTTTTTCTCAAGTAGTGATCTTTTCAAAACAATCTATATGTATATAAGTACACTCAAGATCAATCTCTCAAATAATATTCAATAATAGATTCTGAGATGAAAAACTCTTTGAGAATAAGTAGTAACAAACAGATCGATTTACCAAACCTCAATACCAAGTTGAATGCACAACAATCGCTAGAATGCATTTTGAAGATCAATGTAGCCTTAGCTCAGATTTGAGGTATAAGCTTTGAAATCCCAAGCAAGAATTCAGTAGTCCCAAGTTGTGCTAAATGTTCAATACACTCAATCTTACGCCAAAAGTTGGGGCACTAGGGTTTAGAGGTTAATTATATAGGTAACCTTGGCCTTAGGATAAGTCATAACCATTGGATCAACTTGATTAAAAAATAACTCGCGTGTTCTCTCGCTAAAGATCAGTTTTTTAAACTTCCCGTAGATTCAGACAACTGAGGATTAGGGCTTAGACGACTGAAGTTCCTTAAAGCTTTGAAAAATTGAACTGGACGCAAGATCAGACGTCTAAAGTTGGGGTTTGGACTTCTAAAGTCGCGGGTTCAGACAACTGAAGTCAAGGTTCAGTCTTTTGATGTGCTTCTGCCTATTTCTGTGTTTCTCCAATAAGTCTTCAAATGACTGAACTTTATCTTCGGTCTTCTAAAGAAATTCTTCAGACGACTAAGCTTAAACTTTAGTCTTCTGAAGTTGAATCTTCAAATGACTGAGCATAAACTTCAGTCTTCTGAAGTTGAATCTTCAGATGACTGAGCGTGGACTTCAGTCTTCTGAAGTTGAATCTTCAGATGACTGAGCGTGGACTTCAGTCTTCTGAAGTTGACACTTCTGACTTCTGGGTAGGGACTTCAGTCTTCTAAACAGTATACTTTTTGGTTTTTTTTCATTTTAGTTTCAAAAATCTGTTTTGCTCTCTTTCTTTGCTCTTAAAATATTTTCTGGGGTTTTAAAAAAATCTCTAAGTCCATAAATATCCCCTTAAGATTTTCATGAGATGCATGAGTCCTAAGATCAGTCTAGGGTATATTTTGAGTTTTGAATTAAATCATATGAAATATATAAATATATACAGTTCTAAATGCACATTCCCATGACGATCTTGAACATGCCTCTTGCATCTTCATTCTTCTATTCTTTTAGTTCCATGGAATGTGCCAAGATGTGTATATTTTAATCTTCATGGCTTCCATGACTTTCTAGCCTTCCGTGCATGCTAAATCTTGATCGTGTTTACAATCTCAATGCATAGATCAAATATCAAGTGATTTGTCATTATCAAAAAAGGATTGGACTCATAGAGTCAACAATCTCCCATTTTTTATGATGACAAATATACAAGCAAAAATATAGAATGGGTTACACCTAACAAGTTCCCCCTTAAATAATGTACAAACATATATGTACCAATATGAAATATGCACAACTATTTTTGTTATAACTTGATATTCTTCTCCCCCTTTTGAAATTAACAATATGGTGTACAACAAAACATGAGCGGACGTGACCTTATATTCTTCTCCCCCTTTAAATCATAAAAAAAAAAAAATTAAATTATGCAACCATCAAATTTTAAAAATTGTACTGTGAAATATGTCTCCCTGTGTTATTCAATGTGATTCAATTTACTTCTCCCCCTTGCTAATGCAGAAAGCTGTGTTGTTGAATTAAATTACAATATGAACATACACAGTGTGTCAAATTTCATAGACATGGATAATCAAAAATAGTCACTAAAGTTCAAAGATTATGTGAAGATTAACATGCGTAAGTTAATATGCTCTCATCATGATATGAGTTTAATACCAAATGTGAACAAATGTTATCACCAAATAGGAACAAATGAGCTAAATTTGAAAATTTTAACCAATTGTGAATATTAAGTGGCGTTGCTCCCCCTGAATTATGTCATCTAATATAATTATAGGCAACCTCTCGACTATGCATCAAGCCTAATTCACGCCTAATTTGGATAAACCTATCCTCCGCAAGTGGTTTCGTGAATATGTCTACCCATTGTTCATTTGTTCATACAAACTCAAGTGTCACATCTCCTTTTTGCACATGATCACAAAGAAAATGATGTCTTATTTCTATATGTTTAGTTCGTGAATATAATATAGGATTTTTTGAAATGTTTATTGCACTCATATTGTCACATCTTATAGGAATTGTGTCATAAATTAATCCAAAATCTGTCAGTTGTTGCTTCATGTATAGTGTTTGAGCACAACAACTTCTTGCCACTATGTATTCTGCCTTAGCTATGGAAAGAGCAACAAAATTGTGCTTCTAGGAAAACCAAGAGACTAACGAATGTCCAAAGAAATGACATGTACCACTTGTGCTCTTCCTATCCACTTTGCTACCAACAAAATCAGCATATGAATAGCAGATAATCTCAAAAGATGTATACTTAGGATACCATAACCCAAGTTCCACAGTTCCTATAAGGTATCTAAGTATTCGTTTGACAGCTAACAAATGTGACCCTTTTGGTGCATCCTAAAATCTTGCGCACAAACATACGCTGAACATTATGTCAGGTCTACTGGAAATTAGATATAGTAAGCTACCGATCATTCCACGATAGAGCTTAACATCTACTGATATACCTTGTTCATCTTTGTCTAATTTCAAAGAAGAGCTCATAGATGTCCCTAGTATTTTTCCATCTTCCATATTAAACATTTTTAGCAGATCTCTAATGTACTTCGATTGATTCATAAAAATTCCATATTTCGCTTGTTTGATCTGAAGTCTTAGGAAGAAATTTAGTTCACCCATCATGCTCATCTCAAATTCATTTTGCATAGTGCTTGCAAACTCATTGCACAAGTACTTATTTATAACTCCAAATATGATATCATCTACGTATACTTGAACTAGGAGCATGTCATCTTTCTTAGACTTTATGAAAAGTGTTGTGTCTATCCTCCCTCTGATAAATCCATTGTCTAGTAGAAAGCCACTTAATCTCTCATACCAAGCTCAAGGAATTTGCTTTAAACTGTACAAGGCTTTTGTTAGTCTATAAATGTGACCTGGATTCTTATGGTTTTCAAAGCCTGGGGGTTGTTCTATATATAACTCTTCACTTATGTAGCCATTTAAAAATGCGCTTTTGACATCCATTTGATAGAGCTTGAAATCCTTAAAAGCAGCATAGGCTAAAAGCATTCGAATGGCTTCCACTCTAGCTACAGGTGCAAAGGTTTCTTCAAAATCTATTCCTTCTTCCTGGTTATATCCCTAAGCTACTAGTTTTGCCTTACTTCTAACAACTATCCCATGTTCATCTTTCTTATTCTTATGTATCCATTTTGTTCCAATAATTGTCTTATCCTTAGGTCTAATAACTAGTGTCCATATTTTGTTTCTCTCAAACTGGTTCAACTCTTCTTGCATGGACATCACCCATGATTCATCCTCAATTGCTTCACTCACATTCCTAGGTTCTTCTTGAGATAGAAAGGCAAAATGACTGATAAAGTTCCTAAGTGAGGATCGTGTGGCTACTCCATGTAATGGTTCTCCTATTATCTGATCAATGGGATGACTCTTTATGTACTTCCATTCTCTAGGTAGTTCATTAACCTCATTTTCAATTTAATTAGATTCAGCAGATGGTTCCTTAATTTCATTTCTCTTTTCTGAATCATTTTCAATAGACAGTTTTCGAATTCCTTTTTTATCACAATTTCATCTTCATCAGTCCTTTTGGAGAAGGGATTTAACTCATCGAATACTATAAGAATGGATTCTATAACAGTTAATGTTCGTTTATTATATACTCTGTAGGCTTTATTATCTAAGGTATACCCTAAAAAGATACCTTCTTCTGATTTCACATCAAACTTTCCTAAATGTTCATTGTCTCTAATCACAAAACATTTGCAGCCAAAGACATGAAAATATGATATGTTTGGTCTATGGCCATTCCATAATTCGTAAAGAGTCTTATTTAGAGATGATCTAATCAAAACTCTATTTAGAACATAGCAGGCGGTATTTACTGCCTCAGCCTAGAAGTACGTAGGAAGTTTATGTTCGTTAAGCATAGTTCTATTCTTTCTTTCAACTACTCCGTTCTGCTGTGGTGTTTTAGAGGCCAAAAAATTATGAGTTATTCCTATTGAATTAGAGTAGTCTTCCATGCTTTGATTTTTAAATTCTCTACCCCTATCACTTAGGATTTTAGTGACAATATAACCCTTTTCATTTTGAATTTTCTTCCACAGATTTATGAATTGTTCACTCGCTTCATCTTTGTGACCTAAAAGTAGTACCCTTGTATATTTTGAATAATCATCAACTATGACGAATGCGTATGATTTTCCTCCTAAACTCTAAGTTGGGTTTGGACCAAATAAATCTAATTATAGCATTTGAAGCGGTCTAGTATTAGAGATTACTTTCTTCTTCTTAAAGCTCGTTCTTGCTTGTTTTCCTAGTTGGCATGTATCACAGATTTTATCTTTCACAAATTTAGTCTTAGGCAATCCCTTAACTAATTCTTCCTTAATAAGTTTAGATATTAAGTCAATGTTTGCGTGTCCTAGTTCTTATGCCAAATCCAACTAGTCTTATTTATAGCAGAAAAACAAGTAACATGTTGAGAAGCAAGGTTGTCAAGGCTAGTGGTATAGACATTTTCATGACGATCAGTAGTAAACAATATTTTGTTTTCAAATTTGTTCTTTACGGTGCATTTGTAATGTTCGAATGAGACTTTATAACATTTATCACATAGTTGACTTATACTCAATAAGTTATGTTTTAATCCATCAACTAATAACACATTATCAATGACAAGTGAAGGTTCCTTACCAACCTTACCAACTCCAATGATTTTACCTTTAGAGTTATCCCCAAATGTAACGAGTCCTTCATCTTTTGGATATGATAGATGCAATTTTAGCTTTATCTCCTGTCATATGTTGCGAGCATCTGCTATCCATATACCACTTGTCCTTCGAGGAGGACATACTAGATTCTCCTTTGACTTTCCAGACTTTCTTAATTTTGACATCTTTATTTTTGAAAGGACAGTCAAATTTTATGTGACCCAACCTCTTACATTTAAAACATATAATATTTCTATGATAGTCTTTAGTTGGAACATACGATTTTGACTCTCTTACAAAATATCCCATGTAGAGATGTCTCTATTTTAGATTCTCCTTCCCATTAAAATCAAGACCTTCCTTCTCTAGAGAATTTCTTTGAGCTCTTAGGAGTTTTTCAAAATTATTTTGACCTTCTGTAAATTTACAAATAATCTTAGATTTATCTTTCAAATTCTTTTCTAACTCCTCAATTTTCAAATCTTTGTCTTTCATGAGAGGTGCATGAGATTCATTTTAACTTTCAACTAACTTCGAAAATTTTTTTCAATTTTAATTTAAAACCCGAATTTTTCTTATTCATTTTTTCAAGCATTTTAAGGATATATAGATATTCCTGATGCAAATCATCATAAGAAAGCATGCTATTTTCATTTTCTGAATCACTTGAATAGTAAGATGAAGCAGAACAAAAAGATTGTACCTCGTGGTCATCGTGAGCCATCAGACATAGATTCGCAATCTCGTCATCACTGCATTCAGATTCTAAACTACTAGTATTGTGAGTGTCCCAGCCCACCTTTAGAGTCTTCTTCTTCTTCTTCTTAGACACTTTCTTCGGCTGGGGACAATCTAGCTTGATATGTCCAAATTTTCTACAATTATAACACATGGGAGGATCATCCTTTTGCTGCCTTCTGCTTGACTCTCCCTTTTCCGTTTTTGACCCGTTGAATTTTCTAGTGTATTTCTTGTTCTTTCTCATGAACTCTCCAAATTTCTTAATGATAAGTGTCATGTTTTCATCCGATTCTGAATCACTTCCCTCACTGTAGCAGTGAGATGATGCCTTAAGTATTGTAGTTTTCTTTGCTTTAATTTGCTCATTCTTCCTCTCATTTATTGCAAGATCATAGGTGATGAGTGATCCAATTATGTCATCAACCAACATCTCCTTCAGATTTCTCTATTCTACTATTGCAGTAGCTTTAGCTTCCCAAACTGGAGGTAGTCCTCTTAGTATTTTCCTAATCAACTCATAAGTAGGGTAAGATTTACTAAGAGCATTTAAAGAATTCGTGATGTATGTGAATCTAGTATACATGGTGTCGTGACGTCCCGGAGCGCGCGTGCTCCGGGCGGCGAAATAAAAATTAATTTTAATTTTCAAGGAAATATAGGAAATATTGGAGTCGCCACTAACCTTTTAGTGTGGTTAGAACACATAATTACTACCCTATTAAGGGTAGAATGGGTCTATGTTACCAGAGTTGGGTTCGGGAGTTCGGTTATGCGAGAGGAAGGTACAAACACCCCCTATGCGCCCGTTCTTACGAACGGTACCTAATCAATTTGAAATTATCCCTAAGTTAATCTAATAAGTCTTTAAATTACTCCTTTTTATGAATTTATTAATACACATGAAAAATAAATAAATAAATAAATCAATAAATATAATATATACATATATATTCCCTCAGAGCTTAAGGTATGTGATGCCCGAAGGCTCATACCCCCGCAATAAAATCATAGGGATTTATGTACACGAAAATAAATAGTAAAATAAAATAATAAGAGTAAATATCATAATACATAATACAAAATTTGAATATGCCTGAGAAACAAAAATACTAAGAATATTTGATATTAATAATAATAAAAAGTAATAACAATAGTAATAATAATGAAAACATAATACTATAATAATATTCTTATACTAATAATATCAATTAATATTGCAAGCTATACTGTAATAATAACATACAATGATACCACAATGACACTACATAAATAATTAAAGTATAATAATTATATACTAATAATAATAGCATATGTATATATATATATATGTATGACAATAATAAATAACATGTACTCTAATATATGGTAATAATAACACGTAATTCAAATATAAATACATACACTAATAGTAATAATACTATCTACTTTAACCTATATATATACTTGCACAAAAATGATAACACTAATAATACCGCGTACAAGGATATATAATATTAACACACATTTAAAAATATACATATGTATATGTATATAATAATTATAGCAATAATAATATTAGTAATAATAGGCATACCTAAATAATACAATATCTGCCTTAATATTAACATGCAGTTAATGATGATATATACAATATGGAAATAATTAATGAAAGTAAAGAAACAAATCAATCCCACAATTAACATGTAAACTATACAATATGGAAACAAATGAATTCTAAAATTAGTACACAAACCATATGGAAACAATTGAGCCCTAAACATGGAAACTAATAAAAATCTTAAAACATGCTTAAATAATAACATCACATAATTACAACCCTAAATAGTAATATACTATTTATTAAATAAATATATGACAATAAGAAAATTATAACTTTAACAATAATATTCAATCAACCATAATGTTACCTATTTAATATATGTACAATTCAAAATTTAAAAATTGAAGTCAGCCCCTAAGAATAAAAAGGAAACCTACCAAAGAGAAAACGAATTAGTATTTACAGTAATTACTACAAAAAAATCTAAACAAATACCGCAGCAATAAAATGAAACCTAAGACACAATATTTAAAATTTTAACGTATATGCAATAAAAAGTCTAACTGTGAATATTAACTACATACTATGGCAAATAATATATTAATATAAGTATCTATACAATGAAGTCTTAAGCTTGAAATATTAAAATAAATCAAAATAAGAAAAGAAACAGAAAAATAAATAAGCAAACAAATAGCTAAATAAATAAACAAAAGGAAAATAAAATAAAATAAAATACACGTGCGCGTCGGAGATGGTGCTGAAATAAATCTATATATTAACTCTGCAATGAACATGAATGTTAGCTATAACAAAATATATATATATATATATACTATAGTACTTAAAATACTAAAACAATGTTAGTTACAAGGAGTAAATAAATATATGGAAATATATGTGCATGTGTGGGCAGAGTGGCTGCAGTGGGTAAGGCGGGCTTACAGTGGGGTTGTTGGCGTTCGGGTGTTGTAGGGAGAGTGGAGTTAAAGCCAGCGCCGTGGCAGCCGTGAAGTTTCGCCGGAGATGCTGCTGCTGTAGGAGTTTTGGGTTGGCCGTGTGGTGTTGCCAAAGGAACAGCGAGGAGGCTGGCGCCCTGTCAGGACAGGAGGACTTCACGGCGGCAAGAGTGATGCGTGGAATCCTGGTGGTTGGCCGGAGATGATGGCTGGGCGCGGTGGTGGCTGCTGGAAGCCTGGAAGCTGGCAGGGGCAGAGGAAGCTGCAGACTTCGGGGGGTTCAGGAGCAGTCGTGGAGACTGAGGTTGAGAGGGGGGCTGCTGCGTGGAGGAGAGGTTTCGGGAAGAAGAAGAAGAAGAAGGAGAAGAAGCAGAAAAACTTGAACGATTTTTTTTTATTTTCTTTGGCCCCCGTTCCTTGGCCTCTCTTTCCGGTTGTGCTGCGCCCTGCCCCCCTTATATAAAAAAAATTTTGAAAACCCTAAAAAAGAACTTCCTTTTTTGATTTTATTTTTCTTTTTTTTTTTACTTTTATTCTTATGGTAATAATGAAAATAGAAATAATAATAATAATAATTATTATTATTATTATAGTAATAATATAAGGATAATAATAATAATAACATCAATAAGGTAATAATAATAATAAATAATAATAATACTACTACTAATAGTAAATAATAATAAATAATTATAGTAAAAATAAAAATAATAAAGATACTATTAGTAAAATAATAATAATAATAATAATATTAACAAAAATAAAGTAATAATACTAATATTAAAAGTAATAAATAATAATAATAATAATAATAATAATAATAATAATAATAATAATAATAACATTACTAAAAATAATAAAAATAATAATAGCCAAAATAAGATACTAATGCTAATAATAATAATAATATAATAATAATAATATGGTAAAAAATAAAAATAATAGTAATAATAATCCAAAATAATTATAATAAATTAATAATAATAATAATAATAAATAATAAAAATAATTATAAGAAAGTAATAATAACGATAATAAAAATACTAATAATAAAAATAATAATAATAAAATAATAAAAAGGGAACCCCTTGTTCTATTTGGTTATGGCAAAAATAGGGTGTCTACACATGAATTGAATAGATTTATCAGCACTCATTTTAAATGCTTCATACTCACTGTTGAACATGTCTATCCTACTATCTTTTACTTCCTTAGTACCTTCATATGTAACTTCTAATTTTTCTCAAATCTCTTTAACAGTGCTGCAGGCCATCACCCTATTAAACTCATTTACATATAGTGCACAGAAGAACAGATTCATTGCAGTAGCATTTATTTGCACAAATTTCCAATCCTCTTCAGTATATTCATCTTCAGTTTTGGGTACATTAACCTTATCAACTACTTTCATAGGGACATGGTTTCCTTTGAAAACAATTTTCCACATGTTCCAATCCACATTTAAAAGATATATACTCATCCTACGTTTCCAATAGGTGTAATTTACACCGCATAAAATTGGTGGTCTAATGGACGAATGTGCCTCACTGAAAGGAGTTACACCAATGTGTGTCATGTGATCTTTTTAGAAAAAGGACGGTTAAGTCTATATAAACCCGCTTTGATATCAAATGTTAATTCAGGTGTAATCCCAAGAGAGGGGTGAATTGGGTATTTTAAAAATTTTTAAGATTATTTACCACTTAATCTCTATTTCTATATTTAAAAAATTAATTGCATGGGTTTGAAATTGATTCAAATTATTATCTCGATAAATTCTATTTTACCCAATTAATTATCAAGTGCGTGTGAGATTAGTCAGCATACACACATGCAAGATAGTTAATGAAATGCATTGCGGAAATTAAAAGGAGTAAAGGAAGAAAGAAGGCAAACACAGTTTTTACAAGATTCAGTCAGCCCGGCCTATGTCCTCACCTTGAGCAACCCACTCAAGGATTCCACTAAATCCCTACTCCTTTAACCGGGACGGAGCTTCCCTTACATCTACTGCTTACAAAAGGCACAACTTCCTCCTTACCCGATTCACAACCCGAACCGTGATTACAATATAGAATTTCAAATCTACAAAACAACTTAATATTGCTTCTAATAAAGCCAGTGAGTACAATGAAACACCTAACACATATCCATATGATAAAACTTAAAGTTCAGTATGTAAGTAACGATGTAATTGTTATATGAATGATATGCTTAACAAAATTTCCCTTTGATTAAATCTCCAAAAATAATTATATAAGTAAATGTTTTGGAGAACTTAGGATTTTAGTTCAACTTACTAGATGCAAGAATGCCGAATGTGATCTTACTAAAAAATTGGTCTTGAATATTATAAAGATCTAAGTTCTTACTATCAAATAATTTGTGAAATTGAATCTTTAAATAATCTTTGGTTTAAAAGAATATGACTATTCCGCTTCAAATATTGAATCCAACCAAATGAGCTCAATACAAATATGTAATTCAATTTTTCTCCAAAAATCTAGATCGATAAGTTTTATTCCAAATATCTAAAAACACAATATGATCTTTGTATATGCATATGTATATATATACATATAATATGTGTTCCAAAGATCAAAAACCTAATATAATATTTTTCAAAAAATATCCCTCAATAATATATATATATATATATATATATATATATATATATATATATATATATATAGTTATGAGCTCTAAGGATATTTAATCAAATGGTTTTGTAATATCGAAAATATCGAGTCTTTAACTGAATACACACTTGAATAAAAAATATTTAACCATTGGCAAAACTTTTCTCAAGTAGTGATCTTTTCAAAACAATCTATATGTAAATAAGTACACTCAAGATCAATCTCTTAAATAATATTCAATGATAGATTCTGAGATGAAAAACTCTTTGAGAATAAGTAGTAACAAATAAATCGTTTTACCAAACCTCAATACCAAGTTGAATGCACAACAATCGCTAGAATGCCTTTTGAAAGATCAACATAGCCCTAGCTCAAATTTGACGTATAAGTTTTGAAATCCCAAGCAAGAATTCAGCAATCCCAAGTTATACTAAACGTCCAATACACTCAATCTTATGCCAAAAGTTGGGGCACTAGGGATTAAAGGTTGATTATATAGGTAACCTTGGCCTTAGGATAAGTCATGACCATTGGATCAACTTGATTAAAAAATATCTCACGTGTTCTCTCGCTGAAGATCAGTTTTTTAAACTTCCTACAGGTTCAGACAACTGAGGATTGGGACTCAGACGACTGAAGTTCCTTAAAGTTTTGAAAAATTGAACTAGACACGGGATCAGGCATCTAAAGTTTGGGTTCAAACTTCTGAAGTCGCAGGTTCAGACGACTGAAGTCAAGGTTCAGTCTTCTGATGTGCTTCTGCCTATTTCTATGTTTCTCCAATTAATCTTCAAACGACTGAACTTAATCTTTGGTCTTCTAAAGAAATTCTTAAGACGACTAAGCTTAAACTGCAGTCTTCTGAAGTTTAATCTTCAAACGACTAAGCATAGACTTCGGTCTTCTGAAGTTGACACTTTAGACTTCTGGGCAGGGACTTCGGTCCTCTGAACAATACACTTTTTGATTTTTTTCATTTTAGTTTCAAAAATCTGTTTTGCTCTCTTTCTGTGCTCTTTTATAAAAAATATTTTCCAGGGTTTTAAAAAAATCTCTAAGTCCATAAATATCCCCTAAAGATTTTCATGAGATGCATGAGTCCTAAAGTTAGTTTAGGGTATATTTTGAGTTTCGAATTAAATCATATGAAATATGTAAACATATTTAGTACTAAATACTCATTCCCATGACGATCTTGAACATGCCGTTTGCATCTTCATTCTTCTACTCTTTTAGTTCCATGGAATGTGCCAAGATGTATATACTTTAATCTTCATGGCTTCCATGACTTTATAGCCTTCCGTGCATGCTAAATCTTGATCATGTTCACAATCTCAATGCACAGATCAAATATCAAGTGATTTTTCATTATCAAAACAGGATTGGACTCATAGAGTCAACATTATGCATATTGTTGAATAAGATTAAAATTTTAGTCCCCCTTACTATATCCATATAAGGCATAATTAAATCATTTAACTCTATATTTTCATATTCTTTGGAGCTGTAACACTCAATACATTTAGCAACAAATCTGAACTTCCATTTATAGTCATTTAAGAAACACTACACAGATATATTCATAATATACTAACCTACAGCACTCAATCTATAACACCAACCTAATTTTACCCATTTGATCATCATCAAAAAGGGAGGAACCATTCATTTAGCTTAAAATGCCGTAAAAGCTTATTAAAATCAGTTTCCATGTTGGTGAGGCGAGTATGTGTTGAACCAAAACGTCAACCTGCCTTGGTTGATTACCGTTGATGGTTTCCTTTGAAATCGTCGATGGTTTGGTGCATAACCAAACCATCTTTGCCTAGATATGATCCATACTTACTCATGAATGCTTAAATGATAATTCCTAATAAAACAAAACTTTATTTAATTTATCAAGGGTTGAGAGCTGATAAGAGAGTATGGATGAAGACTTTTATATAATGAATAATTAAACAATGAATAAACAAGAGTACTTAGAAGAAATTTTTCTTCTTTTTGAATAAACCATAAGCTGGTGAATCCTTGAGAACTAATTGCATTACATAATATATTAACTCCCATGGTTGAGTGGGAGTTTCTTAGATAAGAACGAATGTTCATTTGGAGAACCCATTATTACTTTGAGGTAATGATAAGATGAATTTCCTATTTATTTAATGTTGCCACGAGAGAGTATAAGGATCCAAAAGGTTTCAACTTGTGAAATTTTATATTTCATTCTCAAAGCGATTCTTAACCTTTTCTCTACAAAATATAAATCTTGGTAAGATGCAAATGATTATATCACAATAAATACAAATTAAGTAAATCATGCACAAGATATAAGTTAAAGAGAAGGGAGGAAAAGCTTAATACCGATGTTTAACGTGGTTCAGCCTCTTGCCTACATCCATGCCTTGAGTCACACCCAAGGTTTCCACAATCCACTAAACAAACTCCCTTACCGACGGAGAAGCCTTTACACAATGGGAACAAATCCCTTTTGCTTACCAAGATCCTTCTAGCAAGGTTCACCAAGAACCTTTGCAATTTGGTTCACAAAGAACCCTCTCACTTTGGTTCACCAAGAACCTTTGAAATAGACTCACCAAAAACCCTAATACACCAAGATGATAACAATGATTTACAAAACAAATGCCTCCTTGAATGAGCTGATAATTTATACAATAAAATCCTCACACAATTCTCTCAAAGTAATGTAGATTGAAGAGTAAGAGAGAAGTTGAGCAAAAAGATGATGAACTAATTGAATTGTGTTTGTAAATAATATAAAATCAATGTTTAAAAAGATCTTTGGAGTTGTATTTATTGGCAAAATGAGCTACTAGCCGTTTTATGGCCGTTGAGCTAATAAACTAATTGTTTACTTTGAAAATTAGTCATATATAGTCATTGGGATATGAATCCCAATGCAAACCATCAATGGTTTTTCCCAAACCATCAATGATTTCCTTAGGCAAAAATCCATTTTAGCTTTTTGCCTGAAACCGTTGATGCACTTAGGCCAAATCATCGACGATTTGCCCTATTTCTTTACAAACTTGATTTTATTGTTTACTTAGGTGCATGATAATGATTTTAACCCAACCAAAATCAAGTATATAAAAGATTTACAATACTAGGATTGTTTAAAACTTGTCCCTTATGAAAACATGGCAAGTATAGGATATTTGTATAAACTCTTTGTTTTTGTTTTTTTGAAACTCACTATGTTTTGTTCTAAGAGTTTAGTGATATCATATATACTTATAACCTAATATAAAATGCATTTGCTCAACTTTGCTCAATGATCTTGCGTGAAACAATATCGCAAGAGATACAGTTACCTCAGAACACTCCCTATTACACTAAGACTTTGTTAGATGTGCTTTAGTCCTTTCGAGTAATTGTCCGCTTTGATCTTTCCTACTTGAATGTCCACTCGATTCAATCTTTACTTTTGATCCAGTACCTTCATGTATTTG
Organism: Malania oleifera; assembly: GCF_029873635.1. Lineage (NCBI taxonomy): Eukaryota > Viridiplantae > Streptophyta > Magnoliopsida > Santalales > Ximeniaceae > Malania > Malania oleifera. The sequence goes on from NC_080421.1 coordinate 89,327,334, forward strand.
TCACTAGTACTTGTACTAACTTGATCTGCAAAGATAGGTTACACTTGGAACTACAAATAGGTTAATATCATCAAAACACAATAAATATGATTATGTAGTCACTAAGGCTAACACCATCCCTCCTCATTAAGGTCACCTTCTAGGAAATGTCAACAACAAGAAACCGCACCAAAACTAGGGCAAGGGTAAGACATCTCCTCTCCTTGTTTCCAAAATATTGGTACAAGAAAATACTACATATCATGGGCTCCTTGTGCAAACAAATCCCCCACATTCTTAATACTAATTTTTTGGAGCCCTAATAGCAAAATACAGTAATCACATGTCATATGATCCTTTTACAATTATGCTCCCCAAAGCTCAAATAATTATTTAATCTAAGTTTTATAAAATTGGCTATCCAAATCCATAAAAAAATTCTAACATGTTGTATGTCTCCTATGTAGTTTTATCTCTATTGTCAATTGATTTTATCGTAAGATAGTCAAAAATAAATATTTGATGACACGAATGAAATATTAATATCTCTATGGAAGATTTTATTTTTTAATGTTCTAGAAAAAATTTGATATGTAATGAAAGAAAAGATAGAAATTTTCAATAATACTTCTACGATTAACATATAAAATCTTAAATAATTTTCAACTTCTTTGTAATTGAGGTTTTAGCGTCTCCATTGAAGGATTTTTTTTTTTTTTTTTTTTTTTGCAACACACAAGACAAGTTAGATATGCGATGAGGGGAAAGATAGAAATTTTCAATAAAGCCTTTTCATTCGCACACACAATCTCTCTCTCTCTCTCTCTCTCTCTCTCTCTCTCTCTCTCTCTCTCTCTCTCTCTCTCTCTCTCTCTCTCTCTCTCTCTCTCTCTATATATATATATATATATATACTATTAATTAAGAGAAGGCTTGACAATTATTTTTCATCATTTTTTTTTCCTCCTCATGCTCCAAAAAAAAGCTTAAAATTAGAAAGTTGTCATAATAACATTTTTATAAGCACGAATAAAAAATTAACACGACAAATTAATTTTCACTTTGAATTTCTAAAATAGTTCAACAGTTCACATCTTCCCTAAATAAACTAAAAAATTTTGGATTTTTTAATTTTGAATTATAAAATATCTTTCTAATTAAAATTTTATTTAATAATGAATTTCTAAAATATCTCCATAATTCCTTATTTTCACCAGAATTGACAAATTGACAAATCTATGGATAATTATATATATACCTACTCTCCTATTAAAAGGTAACAGAATGTGCATAAAAAGATGTAAGGTCAAATTTCCAAAATGAAAGTTTTAAATTTCAATCATTGAGATCTTATGTAAAAGACATATTATATATTCTATCTTAACTATTAGCTACTTGAGTTGATCTTAAATCTCTTGTACATAAATTCTCTATTTACTTTAACTTAATCCGGGGGGGAAAGCTATCTTTAACTATTTCATTATTTTCTACTTTTATATGCAAAAATTAGAAAAATTGAAAATAATGTGAAATTTTTATAATTTTTAAAAATATAAAAATATATATATTTTTTACAATTGAACAAACCTTAAGTCCCTTAGGGGTATGTGCCTCCAAACCAAAAAAAACCATTCTATAAGTTTATATGATATCACACACTTACATGCATACTATATTGAATATAATGATTCCATCATTCACAATAAGATCAATAATAAGATAAATAAGAAATAAAAAGAAAAAAAAAAAAGTAAGGTCATTCCATTTCTCATTTCGACAAAAGACCCATACCCAAGTTCCATAACTTTGGGTCCGCTATCTCGATCATGATTTTCCTACCCCCAGAGGGAAAGGTCCTTCCCCTTTTATTAGAAGTATATATACACTTTCCATTTTTCATTTATTGTGTAATTATTATAGAGCAAATATTTAGGAGTAATTTTGGGATCTTATTCCTTGACCCATGTATATAAATACACCCTTGTATTGCTGAACAATAATATTGAGAAATGCCTTTATTCAAAATCTAACATGGTATCAAAGCAAACCTAATTTTTTTTCTAATCTTCCTTGCCGCCGCCCACCCTTGTCGCCATCCACTATTTCTACACACACGTAACAGGTCTTCCCTAACCTTCCTCGCTATCGCCCTCTATTTCCATGCCACAGGCTTCCGTTCAACAGTAGCAATCCCTCCGCTCGGCCGCCAGTTCTGACGACATCGTCATCATCATCTTCGGCGACTCAACGAGCATGCTAGTTTTTTATCGATTCAAGAGTGTTGACCTTATAGGTCACGCCCGATTTTGATTACGACAAATACTCATTGTATCTAATGGGTATTTGAGATTATGTGCAAGGAACCTCAATTGTCAAGATCATAATGCACATGGAGCAAATGCAGAATGAAGGCCCATTTATATTCAATGTTGTAATATACATCTCATTTGCATAATTGGTCTATAATAGTTAATTAGGATATTTGGTTTGTAATAAGCGTACACACACATCACATGCATGATTTAATACGTAAGCTCAAACCAAATATAACCTAAAGTGACCTTAGAAAGACCTTAGGGTTTACCCTTTGGTCAACCGACGCCGAATATTTTTGGTGTCTTCAAAAGGACCCAAAAATGACCCTAGGACACTCACCATTGCACCTATGAATGTTAGGCACTTGAATAGGGTTTGTGTGAATCATAATAGGACCGAAATGCACACGTTGTGCATTTTTGCTCGACCGACCTTGGCAATTCATTCTGCCCCGGTTAACCGAACCTAAGTCCAGGTCAACGGTTGACCAAGGTCCCACTCGACCGAACCATTGTAGTTCAAATCCCCTAGTAAGCCGAACCCTCTTGAGGTCAACAATTTGACCACCTGGTCGATCGAGCCAAAATTGAACACCAACTACCTAGTCGACCGAGGGTCCTCGGGAGAAATCCCAACTATCTGGTCGACCATGGCATAGTCGACCAAAACTCAGTAAAATGGAAAATCGCCTTGAGCATATACATTTCGATCGACTAAGTCTCCAATTCAAAAGTGTCCTAGTCGACCAAACCATATGAACTTCGGTTGATCGAAATGGTTCTGATCGACCGGACCTCTCGGGTTGCCCTGAGTGTTTAAAATAGTTTAAACAAGGTTAATTATTTTAAAATGATTTAAAACTTTTCTAATTATTCCCAATAGGTCCTTAACGGTTATATTTCAAGGGGTGTTTATAAATACCCCCTCATTTGGGATAATTAGCATGGGATTAGCCACTTTGATTATGAGAGATTCTCTGAAATTTCCAAAACCTATAATACTCATATCTAAGCCCCAACCACTCATACTTACCTTCTATTATTGCCTACATCATTTTTAAGTTGATTGAGTATTTGTGTTGAAAGGTTTGCTCTCCTTGTTTAGAGGTTATTTGATATGATTTTTCTTGAGAGCTAAACCTAAGTATTCTTAGGGGACTTTGTTAATAAGGCTCTCCTAAGAAGACTTGTATTAAACTTCTGAGTATTGCATATCCATTGCAATATCTTGTGAAGTTTGTATTTTTTTGTGTGGATTGCAAAATCTCTTCAAAACATTTCCAAATATCTTGTGGGATTTATTTTGATATAACTTTGAAAAGATATTTGTTTATGTGATAATGATCTTTGTTGCAATATTCATTCACTCATATATTATTTTTTGAATACAAAGATTACACATCTTTTGCAAACCAATCATATACATTATTTAATATTTACATGCTTGAGACATCTTGCTGATTGAAATATTTGAGACTTGATATCTTTGTGTGAACTTATTGATTGAATATCTTGAGATACAAAGATTGCCTGTTGATACTCTCACGCACTCATTACACCGATAACAAATATTTTGAGAGTTAAGATATCGGACCACACTAAGCTTACGTATTAAATCATATTGTGGTGTATGTAATTGCGTGTAGTTGGGAACACATCTACTTTACTTGAAAGCATAATCACTGTATTGATATTATTTGATTGCAAATACTGTTGTATTTCCAGGCACGGGCCTGAAGAGGGAGACTAGCCCTGGAATAGTCCCAAATTGGCTTAGACCCAGTTAGGAAAGTTAGGTGCGTCATCCTATTAAGACGTGTAGGTTGAGATCAATCTCACTAATTGACCTGGTTAAGGTTGAGGTCAGCCATGTGCTAATTGACCTGGTTGTAATCGGTGTTGCTCCACCCTTAAGTGAGCTATTAGTGGAATCCTCGAGCTTGCAAGTTAGATATGGGGACGTAGGCATAGTTAGCCGAACCCCGATAACATATCGTGTGTTTGTTTATATTTCTGCACTTTATATTTTTCCGCACGTATATGTTATTATGTGAATGATGCACTTGATTTAAATTTTTATATATTATATTTATCAGCGTATTTGGAACTGCACAGACATACCCTAAGTTATAATATTCTACTAACATCTAGTTCAATCTAGGAGGAAAGTTTAAAATTCCAATTCAACCCCCCTCTTGGGAATACACCAATTCTAACAAAGAGTCGTCTTCATCGTCTCCGAATTTCTCTGGTTTTTCTCCATTCTGGCATTGTTCCCTTGACTCTCCACTTTTTTCTTCACAACCAACTTGTGATTTCTTAGCTTGGACGCTTTCAGTTGGCTCAGTACTTCTCCATTCGTCTTTTCCAACAGCTCTCACCTCTCTTTGTTTGGTTCTCCTATCTTCTCCGGCAATAGCCTTTGGCTAGTGCATCTCCGGCATTCACGTTTTGGTTGGTGTCAGTTCTCAGTTCCGACTAGTGCTTCTCCAGTCCTCCCCGTCTCTGGCGACCTTTTAGCAGGTTCTTGATTTTCTGGCGACATTTTTCGACATCGTCTCTCTCTTCTTCTGATTGTCATCTTCATAGTTCTCATGGTTCCTGGTCATCTTCTCCGACGAGAGCAGCAGCAACCGTCCTAACAAAGATCAGATCTGACCTGATTTGGCCGTTTTGGTTCATCTAAAATAATCTAATGTTATATCCAACATCACATTGGCAGAGGTCTCCTCCTCCAATCCACCATCCCTGGATGTATTTTCTCTATATTTTCTCCATTCTTCTAATCACCCAGGTGCCATCCTCATCTCCACTCTTCTCAATGGTGACAATTATCCTACCTGGAAGAGGACTATGAAAATGGCCTTGAATGCCAAAAATAAATTTGGTTTTGTTAATGGTCCTCTTTCCAAACCAACTTCCTCCTCAGCAGAAACTCAATTGTGAGAACGTTGCAGTGATATGGTCTTATCATGGATCCTCAACTCCATTGATCCATCCATTGTTTACAATCTGATCTATCATGAATGTCCCCATGATGTATGGCTGGATCTTGAGAATCATTTCTCTCAAATAAACAATCCTCGAAATTCTAAATTGAAGCGTGACATTGCTACTCTTACCCAAGGCTCCATAACTATCTTTATGTATTTTACAACACTTGAAAGTTACTGGGATGAACTCGCCATGCTTGCCTCCGCAGCGTAGTGCACTTATGGGGCCTTAACCGAATTACTCTGAATGCAAGAAACTGAGCGAGTTTTTCAATTTTTGATGGGGTTACATGACTCATATGCTTCCATCTGCAACCAAATTTTGGCCATGGATCCTTTACCTTCCGTCACCAAATTCAATTCAATTTTGCATCAAGAAGAAAAACAGTGCCTTCTTCATATCTCTAGTGTTCCAACAGAATCTACTGTCATGGCGATTCCTCGTAATTTTTCTCATTCTTCTGATAGCAAGGGGCGAAGGCGTGGTCGTCCAAAATGTGACCACTGTGGTCATAATGGTCATTGGAAAGCACAACGTTATAAGCTGCATGGTTCTCCCAACAACAAGTCTCCATCTCATGGAACACCCGATAAAAAATCTGGTTCTTTAATGGCTGCAAATAATGTCACAAGTTTTTCAACTTCTTCTGAGATTGCCATCCCTATTCTCACCAACGAACAATACTGTCAACTATTTGATCTCTTATCGCCCTTGAACACCAACTTTGCCAATTTTTCTGGTAACTTTGCCTCTTGTCATTCTGCTTCTTTTTCTAATACTAAATGGATTGTTGATTCAGGTGCGTCAAATTATATGACTTCCAAATTGTCTTCTCTTTACAATGCTCAACTCCTTAATCAGTCATGCCCCATTAAGCTTCCTAATGGTGACATTGTTCCTATAACTCATACCGGCACTATTCGTTTCTCTCCTAATCTCTCTCTTTCTAATGTTCTTTATGTCCCTTCATTTAAATTTAATTTATTATCCATCAACAAACTCACCACTGATCTCAATTGTGTTGCTCTCTTCTTTCCTACCTTTTTTGTTTTTCAGGACCTATCAATGAGGAGGCTGATTGGAACGGGTGAAGTACGAGATGGACTTTACCACTACAAACTTCTCTTCGCCTCAGTTTTCCACTCTCAGCGCGTTTCTGACACTACTCTTTGGCATCAACGTCTTGGTCACCCTTCTATTTCATGTCTTCTAAAAACATTAAATATTTCTTGTTCTTATTTGGCTTGTGGTGTTTGTATTAGAGCAAAGCACACTCGTGTACCTTTTTCTTTGAATACAAATAAGAGCACCTTTTTTTTAATCGAATTTATTGTGACATATGGGGTGGTTATACTACAACTTCACTTTCTAGTGCACATTATTTTTTTAACAATCGTGGATGACTACTCACGTGCTAGATTGTTTATCTTATGCACATGAAATCTGACACTTTTACTTGCCTTAAACATTTTTACCCCATGATTAAAAACCAATTCAATTGCACCATTAAGCACGTGCACACTGATAATGGTAAAGAATTTCCGTCCACTTCACTTCAAACCTTTTTTCATAATCACGGCATTCTTCATAAGCGCACAAGTGTGGATACCCTCAACAGAATGGTGTTGTCGAGCGTACACATCACCATCTTCTTAATATGGCTCAGTGTTTACGCTTTCAAGCTAATCTTCCCATCTCATTTTGGGGTGAATGTATTCTCATAGCCACTTATTTAATTAACCACAACCCTTCACCCAGTCTCAATCATAAGTCCCCTTATAAACTCCTTTTTTAGAAACCATCATTGCATACACACTTGCTAGTGTTTGGTTGCTTGTGCTATGCCCAAACCGCTCGCCAACATCACGATAAATTCTCTTCTCGTGCTCTTCGATGTGTTTTCTTAAGTTATCCTGCTCATCATAAGGTTCGTCGTGTATATGATCTTGAAAACAAAAAAAAATTTCATCTCTTGTGATGTCACTTTTAAAGAAAAATGTTTTCCCCTATCATCTCATACCTCCAACTCCTCCATCTTCACCCATCCTTCCCCTTCCAATTCCTGATATACACCCCTCCTATACTTTACCTACCCAACCGACCACACCTAACCCTAGCCCCTCATCTATCCCTCCTTCTTCCTTGGTCTCCTCCCCGACACCCTCACCCTCACCCTTTCCCCACCACCCCCGCCATCCATCTCTTCACGGCCCAAACGAGCTGTCACACATCCCTCTTACTTGGATGATTACATCTACCCAATTTTACCAAAGTCCTCCATGGCTTCACAAGTTTCAAGATCTACCTCAGGTACAGTTCATTGTCTCTCCTTTTTTTTATCTTATCATCATTTTTCTCATCCACATTTGGCTTTTCTTTCTCTTATATGTCCCAACATCCCGAACCCACCTCGTATTCTCAAGCTGTGCTACACCCACATTGGCGTGATGCCATGGCTTCTGAAATCCAAGCCTTAGAAACTAATCATACATGGGTTCTTCAACACCTTCCACCTAAAAAAAAACCAATTGGCTGTAAATGGGTGTTCAAAATAAAAATTTGGGCCGATGGATCCATAGAGCGACACAAGGCTCGCTTGGTGGCCAAGGGCTACACTCAAGTAAAAAGTTTGGATTATCATGACACTTTTGCTCCTATTGCTAAACTTGTTACTGTTAGGTGTGTTCTTGTAGTGGTTGTAGTTCAGAATTGGCACCTCCTTCAATTGGACGTCAACAACGCCTTTCTCCATGGTGACCTCGATGAGGATGTTTATATGACCCCTCCACTGGGTTATTGCAAACAAGGGGAGACTTGAGTTTGTCATCTTCAGAAATCTCTTTATGGCCTTAAGCAAGTCTCTCGCAATTGGTTCTCTAAATTATCTTGTAACAACCTAAAAAAAATAATGGTTTTTAAATAATAAAGAGGGGGAAAATGGAAACAAAAACAGAAGCAGGTAGTAGGCTTCGTCGACGAACGCGACATTGCACTTTGGAAGGAATAACCCAGAAGTAACACACAGGGGGCCTCGTCGACAAACGCAGGAAATTCGTCGAAGAACGCATAAGGGAACCTCTTAGATGAAGCCACACCTCGTCGACGGGAAGATACTGAGAAGGGTTTTTGGGACAGTCTGAAATTCGTTGACGAGGGAGGAATTTCTTCGAAAAAATTATCAAAGGACTCGTCGACAAGGTGACATATCTCGTCGACGAATCTAACTCTATAAATAGTGGAAACCCGGAATTTTTTATGAAAAATTGGCGCAAGAAACTTCCTTTTTCTATCTCTACACCCCTCTCCCCTTATCTCTTCGATTTCGACTCTATTTCTCATCGGATTGAAGATCTGAGGCCACCACGACGCTCCTAGTGAAGTTCTCTGCAAGTCTGCTGGAGCTGATCGTAGGGGAAGTCGTTTTAAAAAAATCATCCCAAATTCAGGGTAAGCTATTTTTTTAGATTATGTCTTCCATGCAGTTATAAGAAATGTTGTAGGCAAGAAAATACTAATGTTTTGTTCCGGGGGATATTGTTTTCAAGGTGTTGAGTGAAGGACCCTGCGGGTGTAAGGCTAGAATTCAGTGAGAGGCTTTTCAAAAATTAGGTAAGGGAAATATGCTATGCTAGGAATTTTACAATATTATCAAAGATTCTACATATATGTATATACCAACTTATTACTCAATTTTTATAGAATGAGTTTTAAATGCTTGTGTGGCCTGAGTAGATATGTATTTGATGAAGAACTTATATAGTTTCTAAAGTATATCATACTCTACAGAATACACAGATATAAACAATATATTACAGACATTTATTTAGAAAAGTATATTACCGTTTTACTCAAATCAGTATGTTATAGTTTTATACAGATCAATATATTACAGATATTTATTCAGAACAGTATATTCAGCATTTACAATATGTCATGTTTCCTATTACCATAACATTCATAATATACAGACAAAGTATATAGACATATTATTCAAACAGATATACAGAGATAGCATAAAGATTCTACAAATATATGATACAGAGATTACAGTATTTACAATACAGAATGATAGCGTTATGGTAATTTTGGGAACATGATGAAAACAGCAAAAGAGTGTATATATATATATAGTATCAGATCCCTAAGGAATGATTACAGACAAATACAGATAAAGAATACAGAGTATGGTACCATTGCTATATACAGAATAGAGTGCAGCCACATATCTCAGATAGTGTGTGGGTATCGTCAAACTATGCTCGGAGAGGATGTAGCACCCAGTTCACTGGGTTGAGGGGGCTAGTTTGACGAGGTAGCAACCAGTCCCGCGCCTAGGAGAGTATGCAGTTTGGTTGGACTGAGATAGTGTAGAGTATATTGACTTATCTAGAGGGCCAACCAGATTAAGCCCCACCTACGGGATGCACAACCCTATCATGAGGGGTCAAATCATGATATACAGAATTCCAAGGTAAAGCACAGTTATATATATGTATACAGTTTTAAAATATCTGATGAGTATAGTATGATATTAGTAATATGAAAAGTAGAAAATACAGATGATACAGTTATATTTCAAATTGTGAGAATGATGGACGTGCTTTACAGATTTACTAGTTCATTATAGTTCAGTTGTTATTTTAACAGTATGCAACTTAGTCGCCACACACTAGTAATAGCATATTTCCGCTTACTGAGCGTCGACTCACCCCACGACTTTAATATTGTTCAGGTGAGCCAACTGGGCGAGCTTACCAGGCTTGCAGATAGAGATTTTATTTGATTACCCTGGATTAGAGGGTAAGTTTGTGCAGGGTTTTATGTTTTGGGACAGATATTTTGGAGAGAGATGTATTATATAATATGGTTTTGAAATACAGATATCTGGTATTGTATGATGTGTATGGATGTATGGATTACATTTCTGCTGCATAGGTATGATTTGATATTCAAATTTACCCCAATGCCTTCCGAGGCTCTAGTCTCATAGTAGGGGGTATCAGAACAGTTAATATAAAAAAAAAATGATGTAAATTTTGAGGTCGTCACAATTTGGTATTTGTCTTAGGTTATTAGGTTCTGTAGACTTTAGAGTGCAGCAGGAAACAATACCAGAATATAGGAAAAAAAATTTGAGATTTTATTCTGTGATCTGGATACAAGATTTTCATGGTGGTTTCTGTATTTTTCCTAGGGTGACAACTTTAGGAAAGTTATAGTAAACTATCGATGAGTTATGTATTTAGGTTATGGGATGTGATTTGGGGTTAGGATAAGGAGGGATGGTTAATAGAGAATTTGGAGCTTTAGTTGAATAAGTTGGGTGTGTAGGAAAATATAATTTTGAAACAGTGTTCTATGTGTTTGCAGGATGGACCCAGGAGGCAATAGCGCTCACGCTAGTAGGGACGATGGTGTTGGTCCTTCTGGCGCAGCAGGTGGGGATTCAGATGCTGTGCTATGCAGTGTGACTCAGCAAGTTATGGCTAAGATTGCATAGACCTCTGGAGAGCAGGAAGGCCCATCTTCAACTCAGGGATGTACCATAAAGAAATTTATGAAGATGAATCCGCCAGCATTTTCTGGAGCGACTGACCCTGTAATTGCAAAGAACTGGGTGTAGGAGGTAGAGAAGATTCTAACAGTACTTCACTGCACCGACAAGCAGAGAGTTTTATATGCTACGTATAGGCTGGTGGGGGAGGCCAAGAGATGGTGGGCAGCCACCAGATTGTTGGAGAAGCAAAGGGCGATTCCTATACTGATGACCTGGCCTCGATTCAGGGACGTGTTCTTCGATAGATATTACCCTACCTCAGTCAGAGAGGCTTAAGTACAGGAGTTTCTGAGCCTGTCCTAGGGATCATTAATTGTTCTGCAGTATGTGGCGAGATTATTGAGCTCTCGCATTTCTGTCCATATATTGTCCTCGATGAATTGAAGAAGGCCAGAATGTTCAAGAGGAACTTGAGGCGAGATATTTATAGGCAAGTGGTGGTACTGAGGATCCAAGATTTTGCAGAATTGGTTGACAGAGCCACTATAGTGGGGGAAAGTCTATCTAGAGAGACAGAGACACAGAGTCAGAGGAAGAGGACTGTGCCCTTGAGTTTTTAGGCGAGTCCCAGCCGAGGCCCTTGGGGAGGAGGTAGATCTGACAGAGGCTAGAGGCAGATGATAGAGCATAGAGGATTTCAGGGTGGACAGCTTCCTGCTATTTGTCCTAAATGCAAACGAAGACATCTTAGTGAGTGCCGACTCGGGGAGAATGTTTGTTATCGTTGTGGGAGGCTCAGCCATATGGCTCGATCGTGTCGGATGCCATCAAATTATGCACTAACTCCCAAACCATTTCGAGGTGGATATTAGGCACCCTATGGAGGTCAATAGAGGAATATTGCACCGGCGAGGGTTTAAGCATTGACGCCAGGAGACGTTGAGACGGCTGGAGACGTGGTCATAGGTATCATTATTACTTTACCATATAAAATCATTGTTTTGTTTGATACAAGTGCCACTCACTCTTTTATATCGGCAGCATATGTAAAAATGACTGGAGTAGAGATACAACCATTAGACGTAGAATTATCTATGGGTACACCGATGGGATATGTAATAAGATGCAGGAAAGTGTTTCGAAATTTCTTAGTGAGTGTTCAAGAGAGAGTACTACCCACGGATCTCGTAGTCCTAGATATGCAGGGGTTTGATGTGATATTAGGCATAGATTGGCTAGAAACTTATCACGTCAGTATTGATTGTCATCAGAAGGAAGTAATTTTCAGACCCCGGGGTAAGCAAGAATACAGATTCGTAGGATCACGCGTACGTGCCTCACCACAGCTGGTGTTGGCTATTCGGGTGAGGAGGTTGCTGCAGGGTGGTTGCCAGGGGTATGTCGCATACCAAAAAGAATTTTCCAAAGAAAAATTGAGACAAGCTGACATACCAGTAGTGAGAGAGTTTCTAGATGTATTTCCAGAAGAATTACCTAGTTTGCCACCTGATCATGAGATTGAGTTCACTATAGACCTATTGTTGGGATCTGCGTTAGTATCTAAAGCAACATACTGTATGGCTCCAGTTGAGTTGAAAGAATTGAAAGATCAACTACAGGAATTACTGGATAAGGGTTTTATTAGGCCTAGTATGTCGCCCTAGGGAGCGCCAGTTTTATTCGTGAAAAATAAAGATGGAACCATAAAGTTGTGCATCGATTATAGGGAGATAAATAAACTGATAGTCAAAAATAAATACCCTCTCCCTAGGATCAATGATTTATATGATCAACTTCAGGGGACCCAGGTTTGCTCTAAACTTGATCTACGGTCAGGCTACCATCAGGTGAAAGTTATAGCAGAAGATATTTCAAAAACCGCATTTCGTACTAGATATGGGCATTACGAGTTTTTAGTAATGCCATTTGAGTTGACTAATGCACCAGCAGTATTTATGGGTCTAATGAATCGGGTGTTCCATCAGTATTTGGACCAGTTTGTGGTTGTGTTTATTGATGATATACTAGTCTACTCGATGAGTTTTGAGGAGCACGAGCATCATTTGAGGCTGGTGTTGCAGATATTAAGGGAAAGAAAATTTTATGCAAAATTCAAGAAGTGTGAGTTTTGGTTAAAACAGGTTATTTTTCTCGGCCATGTGATCTCTAAAGCAGGTGTATCAGTTGATCCAAGTAAAATAGAGGTAATGGTGAGTTGGGAAAGGCCAGGAAATGTCCAGAAAGTTAGGACTTTTTTGGGATTAGCAGGTTATTACTAGCGCTTTGTGGATGGTTTCTCCAAGCTATTAGGTCCATTAACACGACTTATGAGGAAAAATGTAAAGTTTGATTGGACCGACAACTGTGAGCAGAGTTTTCGGGAGTATTAGCTATTCCATCAGGGGAAGACGGTTTTGTAATATACAATAATGCCTCTTCGAAGGGTCTTGGATGTGTGTTGATGCAGCACGGCAGGGTTATTGCATATGCGTCTAGACAGCCTAAAGAATATGAGAAGAATTATCCTGTCCATGATTTAGAACTTGTTGCGGTAATGTATGCTCTTAAGATTTGGAGGCATTACCTATTTGGTGGAAAGTGCGAGATTTTCATGGATCACAAAAGCCTGAAATTTTTCTTTACTTAGAAAGAGTTGAATATGAGGCAAAGAAAGTGGCTAGAGCTTATTAAAGACTATAATTGCACGATTAGTTACCACTCAGGAAAAGCGAATGTAGTGGCAAATGCTCTGAGCAAGAAATCAGGGGGACCTGTACTAGCAGTTATGGAGATTCAGCACTCAATTCTAATGGATTTGGAAAGGCTTAACATAGAATTGGTAAAGAAGAGTCCTCAGGCAGTTATTGTCAGTTTACTGGTTCAGCCTACGTTGTTCAAAAGGATTAAAGCAGCTCAGGGTGATGATGCGGAGTTGGCAGAGGTGATGGCTAGAGTGCGGGATGGTTAGGGAGAGGAGTTTAGCATATCAGATGACGAAGCCCTGCGATTCCGTACTAGACTATGTGTTCCTATAGATACCGAGATCAGGAGGATTATATTGGAGGAGGCTCACAGATCCCTATGTACCGTACATCCAGGTAGCACTAAAATGTATCGGGATCTACGGGAGTACTTCTAGTAGAGTGAGATGAAGAGAAAAATAGTCGTATTTGTACAGCAGTGCTTGACGAGTCAGCAGGTTAAAGCTGAACACCAGAGACTAGTAGGATAGTTGCAGCCATTGTTCATTCTAGAGTGGAAATGGGACCACGTTTCGATGGACTTCGCTACGAGGTTACCACCAGTGCGACAAGGACTAAATGCAATTTGGGTGGTTGTTGATCATCTGACGAAGACCATTCATTTCATCCCTATTAAAGTTAGTTATTCCATGGACTGGTTGGCAGAAATTTATGTTCAGGAGATAGTTCGCGCCCATGGTGTACCAATATCCATAGTCTCAGACCGAGATCCTCGGTTTACTTCACGATTCTGGAAAAAATTTTAGGAGGCTATGGGTACACAGTTAGCTTTTAGCACTGCATTCCATCCCCAGATAGATGGTCAGAGTAAGAGGACAATTCAGACACTAGAGGATATGCTTCGTGCTTGTGTGCTTGATTTTTGAGGCAATTGGATTTAGTTTATGCCATTAGTTGAGTTTGCTTACAATAACAGCTATCAGGCTAGCATTGGCATGGCACCTTACGAGGCATTATATGGCAGGAAATGTCATTCTCCTATTTTCTAGGATGAAGTAGGTGAAAGGCAAGTTTTGGGTCCAGAGATAATACAACAGATGTCTGACAAGGTCTGATTAATTAGAGAAAAAATCAGTACAACACAGAGCCGGCAGAAAAGCTACGCAGACACTCGCCTCCAAAAACTAGAGTTTGATGTGGGAGATCGAATATTTTTTGAAGATAGCTCCTCTGAAAGGAGTTATGAGGTTTGGAAAGAAGGGCAAGTTGAGCCCTAGGTATATTGGTCCTTTTGAGATACTAGAGAGAATAGGGTCAGTTGCCTATAAGTTAGCTTTGCCGCCAACTTTGGCTTGAATTCATGGCATGTTTCATGTTGATATGTTAAAGAAATACGTCTCAGACCCATCCCACATCATCAGCTATGCAAAGATAGAACTCAATGATTCACTAGCTTATGAAGAGATGTCAGTACAGATTTAGACAGAAAGACACAAGTACTGCGCACCAAAGAAATTCAATTAGTGAAAGTTTTGTGGAAGAATCATGCTATAGATGAAGCTTCTTGGGAACTAAAGGAGCAGATCAGACAGAGATACCCGCAGTTGTTTCAAGAGGTATAGAGGTAATCAGGTAAAGTATAATAGTTAGATAAGTTTCTTTTACAGGTACATGTATGGATTTAGTGAGTAGATAGTTTCAGTTTTATATATGTAATCTCCCAGAACATAAAATGTAACCACGGTATTCCTCCGCTATAAGTGAGGGCAAGTAATAAAATAAGTAGACCTTTTGCCTTTATAGGATGATAGATGGAAATACAAATAGTAAATTTCGAGGACGAAATTTTATAAGGAGGGGAGAATGTAACGACCCGGAAAAATAATGGTTTTTAAATAATGAAAATGGGGGGAATGGAAACAGAAACAAAAGGAGGCAGTAGGCTTCGTCAACGAACGCGACATTGCACTTTGGATGGAATAACCCAGAAGTAACACATAGGGTCCCGTCGACAAATACAGGGAATTCGTCGACGAACGCATAAAGGGACCTCATAGATGAAGCCACGCCTCGTCGATGAGAAGATACCGAGAAGGGTTTTTAGGACAGTCTGAAATTCGTCAACGATTGAGGAATTTCGTCAACGAAATTATTAAAGGACTCGTCGACTAGATGACGTGTCTCATCGACGAATCCGGCTCTATAAAAAGCGGAAACCCGGATTTTTGATGAAAAATTGGCGCAAGAAACTTCCTTTTTCTCTCTCTACGCCCCTCTCCCCTTATCTCTTCAATTTCGGATCTATTTCTCTTCAAATTGAAGATCTGAGACCACCATGACGCTTCTGGCGAAGTTCTTTGTTAGTCTGCTGGAGCTGATCATGGGGGAAGTCGGTTTAAAAAAATCATCCCAAATTCAGGGTAAGGTATTTTTTTAGATTATGTCTTCCTTACAGTTATAAAAAATGTTATAGGCAAGAAAATACTGATGTTTTGTTCTGGGGGATGTTGTTTTCAGGGTGTTGAGTGGAGGACCCTGCGGGTGTAAAGCTAGAGTTCAAGAAGAGGCTTTTCAGAAATTAGGTAAGGGAAATATGCTAAGCTATAAATTTTACAATATTATCAGAGATTCTACATATATGTATATACCGGCTTATTACTCAATTTTTATAGAATGAGTTTTAAATGCTTGTGTGGCTTGATATATATTTGATGAAGAACTTATACAGTTTCTAAAGTATATCATACTATACAGAATACACAGATATAGACAGTGTATTACAAATATTTATTCAGAAAAGTATATTATCGTTTTACTCAAATCAGTATGTTATAGTTTTATACAGATCAGTATATTACAGATATTTATTCAGAACAGTATACTCACCATTTACAGTATGTCAAGTTTCCTATTACCATAACATTTAGAGTATACAGACAGAGTATATAGACATATTATTCAAACAGATATACAAAGATAGCATCAAGATGTTACAGATATATGATACAGAGATTGCAGTATTTACAATACAAAATGATAGTGTTATGGTAATTTTGGAAACATAATGAAAACAGTAAAAAAGTATATATATATATATAGTATCAAATCCCTGAGGAATGATTACAGAAAGATACAGATAAAGAATACAGAGTATGGTACCGTTGCTATATACAGAATAGAGTGCAACCACATATCTTAGATAGTGTGTGGGTACCGTCAAACTATGCTCGGAGAGGATGCAGCTCCCCAGTTCACTGGGTTGAGGGGACCAGTTTGACGAGGTAATAGCCAGTCCCGCGCCTAGGAAAGTATGTATTTTGGCCGGGCTGAGATAGTGTAGTGTATATTGACTTATCTAGAGGGCCGACCAGATTAAGTCCCACCTACGGGCCGCACAACCCTGTCATGAGGGGTCAAATCATGACGTACAGAGTTCCAAGGATAAAGCACAGTTATGTATATGTATACAGTTTTAAAGTATCTAATGAGTATAGTATAATATTAGTAGTATGAAAAGTAGAAAATACAGATGATATAATTATATTTCAAATTGTGAGAATGATGGATATGCTTTACAGATTTACTATTTCATTACAGTTCAGTTGTTATTTTAACAGTATGCAACTTAGTCGCCACACACTAGTAATAACATATTTCCACTTACTGAGCGACGACTCACCCCACGACTTTAACATTTTTTAGGTGAGCCAGCTGGGCGAACTTACCAGGCTCGCAGATAGAGAGTTTATTTGATTACCCTGGATTAGAGGGTAAGTTTGTGCAGGGTTTTGTGTTTTAAGATAGATATTTTGGAGAGAAGTGTATTATATAGTATGGTTTGGAAATACAGATCTCTGGTATTGTATGATGTGTATGGATGTATGAATTACGTTTCCGCTGCATAGGTATGATTTGATATTCAGATTTACCTCGATGCCTTCCGAGGTTTGAGTCTCATAGTAAGGGGTATTAGAACAGTTAATATAAAAAAAATGATGTAAATTTTGAGGTTATCGCATATCTTCTGTTTTACTTGCTGAGGGTTTCACCCAATCTCAGGTCGATCACTCTTTCTTCACCTACTCTCGGGGTCAATCTTTCACTCTCCTACTTGTTTATGTTGATGACATTCTCATGGCAAACAATGATCTCTATGATATTAGCACTTTTAAAGTCATGCTTGCTTAAAAATTAAAACTAAAGGATCTTAGCAAACTGAAATATTTCCTTGGCCTCGAAGTTGTTCGTTCTCCCACTAGCATATTTCTTAATCAACGAAAATATGCTCTTGACATCCTCACTGATAGTTGTCATCTTGGTGCTCATCTTACCCACTTTCCCATGAAACAAAATCTCAATGTCAATAATACTACTGGTGATATTTTCTCCGATCCAAGCTCATTTCGGCGAATCGTTGGACGTTTGATATATCTTACCATCACCCGTCCTGACATTGTATTTCTAGTCAACATTTTCAGTCAATTTATGCACCAGCCCAGACAACCACATTATAATACTACTATATGTGTTTTTCAATACATTAAGGCATCTCCAGGCCAGGGCTTATTTTTTCCTGCTGCCAACACTCTTCAAGTCTCCGCCTATTCTGATTCGGATTGGGCTAGTTGTCCCCTCACTCGCCGCTCCACCACTGATTTTTTATTTAGTTAGGCACTAGTCCAATTTCCTGACGCACTAAGAAACAATCTACAATGTCTCGCTCCTCTACCAAAGTTAAGTACCGGGTGCTTGCTTCTACTACTTGTGAAGTAACATTGCTCAAAACTCTTTTAAATGATTCTGGTGTACTGCATTCTCAGCCTATGCTCTTATATTGAAACAACCAAGCAGCTCTTCACATTGCCTAGAATCCTATTTTCCATGAACGTACAAAATATATAGAAATCGATTGTCATATTATTTGTGAAAAGTTACAGGCTGGTCTTTTCTTCACTAAGCATATTCCTACCCACAATCAGCTTGCTGATATGTTCACCAAAGTTTTAAGTCGTGAACATTTCCTCGACTTATCATGCAAGTTGGGCATTACGGATCTCCATACTCCAACTTGAGGGGGAGTATTAGAAATGTATATACACTTTCTATTTTTCATTTATTGTGTAATTATTATAAAGCAGATATTTAGGAGTAATTTTGGAATCTTATTCCTTGACCCATGTATATAAATACACCCTTATATTGCTGAATAATAATATTGAGAAATGCCTTTATTCAAAATCTAACACCTTTAGGCCGGTTGTGGGCATGATACCATTTTATTGAATGGGACTCGCATCTAATCCAATGTTTAGTACACAAAAATGAAACAAAATTGAAGTAAAACAAAATAAAAATTATATGACATATCAAACAAACCACAAATTGTCACTAGAACTTCAACATCATGTGATTAATGCCATGGAAACGCCTTTCTCACAAAATGATGAATTGGAAAAACAGCTTGAAAAAATAGTGAACAAATCTTGACTATTCACCAGCTTAACTTCACCTACATGAACTACTTTTCATTTTATCTTCAAGCAGCACTCTTGTCAGGATGAGACGGTGAAACCACCAGCCCACTAGCTTGTCCTACTTTCTATTTTTCTACACTTTTTTTTTTTTTCATGAAATTCCATCTATAAAAAACTGAAATTTTTTGAATATATATATAAAATTAAAATGTAAAATTGTCAAAAATAAATTTTAAAATTTCATTTCAGCATATCAGACAAATCTTAAGGGTTACATAAATATCCAGTTTATTTTTTTATATATACGCATATTATAAACATTCACAGGATCCGTATACCTATAATAATAGTTTATTAGTTTCAAGCAATCTATTATACAATAGTTAAAGAAAAACTAAAACATAAAAAATAATGACATTTTTATTGCAATAATTGAGTCGTGAACACTACGTGTGTGGTTCAGGTGGTAGTGCGGGCTGCGAAAGTGCCTCTCACGAGATCAGGTGTTCAAACCCTCTCGGGTTCTTTTCCACTCCTGAACTCCTGAATTTACCCCTCCTTTGGAGTTGTAGGGTCAACTTCAAGGGGCGCAGGATTAGTCATGTGGATCGGATACGTGGATACCCGGTGCGTAATCCAAAAAAAAAAAAAGTAAGGGTATTTAAACATGATTACATGATATACGAGACAATAAATAATATATTATAAATCCCATGAAATTTGAGATAAGATCTGCGTTGTTGACATATATCCTCTTTTTGAATCCATAGGCTCTGATTTGTTAGCATATATGATCCTCAAACAATTGACTTTGGATCTTTGACGTTTTTTAGTCTTTATTGTGATGTTTTGCGTCAAATCTTCATCATTTAAATTTGCAGTGAACAAACGTAACTATCAACAGTTTGCTTTGGAAATGCTTTCTATTTGAAACCGTCGATGCAACTGCCGACAGTATTACTCTCAACGAGTGTGCCGAGCTCTGATGCATTGTTAACATTAGTGAAAACTAGCTTGACTTTCTCTATGTATTTCTATGTTTATATATTTTCATAACACAATAACTCAACATTGACTTGATTTTTTCCATGATACAGAGTGTGTTGCACCTTGTTCTTCTTTTTTGTTCTTTTCCATGACTATACTACATATATTTCTCTTTTGTGAAACGTGCGACAATTATGATGAATAGTATAGAAAAACAAAAAGAAAGATAAAATAATAAAAACACGCAGATTTAACATAGGTCGGCAGTATGCCTACATCCACAGGAGCGAGCGGATGCCTACACGGATTTAATGTCTTTTTGCTCCACCTCACTTCTGGCATTAGTCTGCTTTCTCTGTACACATGTTCCACTCAATATGAGCCACAAAGTACAACATTTTATTTTTATAAATTAATTCAAGAATTAAATTAATAAATATACTATAATGAAATATCAAATCAAAACAAGTATAATTGCGAAAAAAAATATTATCACTTTGTTTAAAATACGATTTAATCACATGACGTCTAATATATATATATATATGCATCCCTATAATTCAATTGTGTTATACATTAATGTTTATTTTAAATAATTATATTTTAAATATTACAACATATAATAAAATTAATTTTATCAAAATAAATTTCTAAAAAAACATATTTTACACACATAAAGAGTGCCCAAAAGTTATGATGTGCTATTATTATTATTATTATTATTATTATTATTATTATTATTATTTGCCTTTTTGCATCTCTTTTATCAAATCAATGAAAGAAAGAACACTTCTTGGAATATATGAAAAAGGAGAACTTTTGTTCTAAGTTTTAATAAATATTTTTTTTCATTCATTGGCATTATGTGTTAAGAAATTCATTTTTTTTTTTATCTGAAAATTGAACAAATTTTTCCAAACATCAAATTGAGAGCATATTACTTTGGCATAACTCTCTCTCTCTCTCTCTCTCTCTCTCTCTCAAGATAAATTAGGGGTGTTACCTAATCCACCAAATTTTCCTGATTTAGTACTCTAGTTATTTGCCTTCTATATTAAGCCTTCATAAATGTCTTGTTTTGTTTCATCATATTTTGTCCAAGTAGACGAGAAAGTCTTCACAAATATATGAATACTCATGAGCTACTGCGACTTGCACTCAACTATTCCTCAAGAATTAATGAATATCAACTCTGAATAAACCTCCCATCATAATAATCCTACCACTATCATCAACTCTTGGAAATGAATTGACACTCAAAGCACAAAGCTTCAAGGAGGACATCAGCGGTCTGGGGAGGGCAGATAGGAAAAAGAAAATATGGCACATGAGATTAGAAGTTTAATTAATTTTGCAACACCAAAGGAAAACGCAGTACAAGATCAGGAGATTCAATCGAAACTAAACATGATAAGCTAGCTTAACTCCTATCATTTTCTTCCATAATATTATGCTAAGCATTCAGTCCTACGAGGGTGGAAAATATTGTATTTCAGTCTCCTCCGCATTCGAAAGAAACGGTGCACGAGTCATCGACCTTAATGGTGTACTCGTGCAAAGGCTTTGAAAGGAAAGGAGGCAGGCGAACCAGCACAGCACAGACACACTCAGCGTCCACCTCCTTCAACCACCGGCAACATTCCTCTTCAACGGGTGTTTCGCGGTGGCCCTGCCTGGGTCTGTGTCTATGCACGTGCCTGTGCCTGTGCCCGTGTGTAGTAGCATTAATGTGCCCATGTTCATGGCCACCCACGCTGCCCCCATCGCCATCCGGGGAGGGAGGGCTGGGAGGGTGGGGTGAGGGGTGAGGGTTGAATGGCAGTAATGAGCAGGCATGGTCAACGAGTGCAAACTGGGAGACGCAGAGTGGGGAAGGCTCCACTGGCTTTGGCTGGCCCTGTGCTCTGGGCATGAATACCGCGAATGTGAAGCAAAGGATTAACAACATGAGAATCTTCATTTTCTCCATTTGTGTTTGATCTCTTGCAGCGACAAATGCCAAGTTGAGATTTTTTTAGCAACTCAAATGGGTCATTGGTTCTACTTATACGATGCAACAGCATTCATACGTTCGGTTTGTTGGTACATATTATGGAGGAATTTAGGTTGAAATAGTTAAAAATGCCTCACTCATTTTGCATGAAGACATGTTAGGTGACGTTTTCAGCTCCCCCTCGATTGGTAGTGGCAGTACCAATCTTGTTCCTACTGACGCAGAAGAAACAGAAATGGGTGAAATTTCCACCAGGAAGAGGTCCTAATCTTTTCAATGCAGCAGTAGGTCATTTTAGGCATGAACATATTAGCATAGCAAGTTGTTTTCAGAGAAAAAGAAGGGAAAATAAAAGTGCACGTTCTATGAATTAAGGGCAGAATGAGACACTAATAAATAAAAAAAATACTTGCCTCATAATATTGAGGTGTGAAACTCTGTAAACACATATAAATGTAACCCGGTACCAATCTCTTATTAACCATGTTAAGGGAGATTCTACTGCCAGGGAAATCCTTGCTTCCATTTCATACATAATCTCATAAAAAAAGTACAAAAAACAAAAACAAAAAAAAAAACAAAAAAAAAAATTGCAGATACTTTTCATCAAGTTACTCTTAAAAAATACATAAATAATGAGTAATAAATTAATGAGAGCTCGTACAAACTGGGGAAAGAACAATCCAAAAAACCATAAGAAGCATGAAAATAGGATATCTAGAACAGAAGATTGGGAGCCCCTTTTTAAAATTTTTGTTTTCTCTTGACTAAGAGAGTGACGGATCTGTCTCTTCATCAGTTGAGGTCTGTTTCCAAAGCAACACAAATAAAACACAAACATATTTGAGTATCATCTCAATAGTATTTCTATTTAGATCAGCAGCAATTAGGGTTGAGTTGTGAAAACAGACACATCCAAACAAGCGTCAATCTATTAGTCCTTTCATTTAGCTAACTAGTAACCATTAACCAAAGTCACGTGTAAGAGGCAAATCCCTGAATTGTCCAGAACCATTATTCATACACGCCTGTGAACATCAGATTTTAGGAATTTCAGGTTTTGTTTTTGCAACCAAAGGCAGGTTTCGTACTTGGATTCAATAAAGTTGGAAAGGCAGGCTATCTAACAACTATGCTTAATTTTGGCTCATATTCAGAATGGTTGTGCACTCAAAAGTCCATAAATATGCAGAAATTTTCATGTTGAGCCCTCCATACATGAAACCCGAAAAGACCTAGCGGTGCATTATAGAGGAGGGTGCAAACAGTGTGGGTATGATATTTTGAGCAAGGGCAGAGTCATTATTTTCCTGTATGCATATATTTTGGTCTTTTCGCATGAGACTGTATTATACTTCCACCGAGGATTTAAAACCCAAAGCAAATTCATTGACACTATTACAATTTTTGTAGAGGCTTCAGGGATGTAGGCGCACTGCCTAACCATGTAAATTGTTATGTTCTTGTTTTTATGCTGTTTATCCTTTCAATTTATAGCCGTGCGTGCATAACAATAGGGCCTGTTTCACAACATATATATTTCTTGTAATCTAAAAAGCATTCCTATTGGCACAATTTAATAGACTTCAGTCAGCAACATAGGCACAATTTAAGAGGACTTCAAACATTCAACTTATTATTTGAGAGAATCAGACAAGAAGAGAAATTAGGATGGTTGTTTGAGATCAACTGAATGAAATTCAGACTTATATATACAGAAAAGGCCTGCACTTTGTCAATTTCTGCCTAATCCATGTAGCCTCATCATCTGAACACATCATAGAGCAGTTCTACATTTAACTAATCTGTGAGACAATGAGAATTTCTACTACTTCAGCACAAAAAATCATCAAAACGTCAAAATGACTCGGATAAACCCAGCTTCTTCAATTAAAAGAACAAATTCATGTATAAGTTTACCTTCTCAGAGGGAATACTACATATCCACTTACCTGTACATTTTTCGTTTTTGGGTCCATCAAAAGGCTTACACAGCCTTGGCTACACACCATCCCACCCATTCCTAAGGTTTGAGCTTGAGAACATGGATGTTTCAAGCTTTTTCTGCAATATCTCGAAACCACCAGCTACCCCAACCCAATTCATGATGAGCCTACCAACTTCATAGCAAGATGCCTATGGTTTAAAAACTACCAACATGTTAAGATCCAAATTTGAATATGTTCCTGGTCCAAAGACCAGAGTGTTTGCACCAACAGTCCAACAAAGAGATGAAGCAGTAAAATCTTTCCTTCCATCACAAATAACTTGTTTTGCCTTATCCCTCTCTATGATGACTAGCATTCCCATCTGGAGCAAAAAGGCAGAAAAGGGCTGCTGAAGCAGCATGAGCACGCTTCAATTGCTATGCAACAATAAAGCAGAATAGTATTTTGCAAACATATATGTTTCAAGCTCAAACGTTTGGGTACTCCCCTAGGGAGTGTACCACTATATTTCTAACACTTGGACTCAATTTTTGCCAGTCATCTGAATACGAATTTATATCCTTCTTTCCCACTGTCCATATCTATGTTCCCGTGTTTCCCTTTAAGGCACAGGAGCTATAACTAATTCAATTTCATAACTGTTTATCAAAGTCATCCTCCTTCAGCTTTCTATTCGTCATCGCCATCATTTCTATGTCCTTCTGAACTGCTTCTCTCCGCAACCTTAATTGCTCCATCCATTGCTGATGCCCCTGTTCTAACAAGTCAACAAACCTATCTTTAATTTCAAGCAATGGATCCCGATCAATCAATTCACCATCCTTGTAGGCTTCCCTCAGCATTGCAGTCTTAATTCCACCTTTCAATGACATATAAAATATTCCAGAATGCCTGGTGAAAATGTTTGAGAATGCATTGGAAAACCTATAGTCCTCACTGAACTTCCCCAAAATTGGCACTGGAATTCTCTTGAACATTGACAGCGAAAGTAACTCATGGAAAACCCCAACTGTCCTCTTCTCCATCTCTGGTGAAGCTTGATCCAAACCTGAAGCATCCCCATAAGGTGAGAAATAAGGAAGTTCCATCCAATCTTTAATCCACTCCCTCATCTCTTTCTTAAGGAAAAACCCAGACGGAAGCTTATAAATGAATGCCGGCCTCACTCGAACCCCTGTCAGCCTCTCCTCGTCCTCTGCCCTCTGCTGTATAACTGATTTGGCAAACTCAGGATTCCACGAAACCAACTCCAAAAATGACTTTCCCTCTCCTGGACAACCCACCAGCCTGAAATATTCCGGGTACTTAGGTACCAAATTGACCAAAAAATCATTGGGGAACCCGAATTCCCTTTTCACATGAACCAACTTATCTGCACTAAGCACATTATCCTTGGTCATCATCAACAATTTACACAATTTCACCACAATTAGTGGCTCCTTCTCAAGATTAATCCTTTTCTCCTCTTCTAAAAATTCTCTAAGCCGATCGCTAATACGGATAAATTGGACAGGTTCTGATTTGGGTTTGATACGATCCATGTAAAGATCAAAAAGACCTGGATTTTGGTTAAGAAAGGTCCCGATTCTGATGGGAAGTCGTAATCTTTCTCGCCTTTTCTCCAAGTAACGAAGTGGGATGACTTGACCCGGTTCGTTTAAGACCTCTTTGACGACTCTGGCGCAGAGTCGCCATTTTTTTTCCTTCTGTATGGCTTCATCTAGTTTTGGGTCTTTCCGCCATACTACTTTTAGGCTTGAAATGGGTGCCGCAAGCTGAAGTGAAAGCCAAAGTCTAGGGTTCAAATGAAAGGTGGAGAGCTTGACATTGTTCAAGTAAGCGGAGATTTTGTGAGTGTTGCAGAGCATACCTGAGATTGTTGGCTTGGAG
Source organism: Malania oleifera (assembly GCF_029873635.1). Classification (NCBI taxonomy): domain Eukaryota; kingdom Viridiplantae; phylum Streptophyta; class Magnoliopsida; order Santalales; family Ximeniaceae; genus Malania; species Malania oleifera. The sequence goes on from NC_080421.1 coordinate 89,353,114, forward strand.
GAGAGAAACGTCGATTGATAATGCGTTTATTGGAGGACTGAAGGCTGGAATTGAGAAATGGAAGATATCAGCTGCGAGACGGCACGGTCGGTACTAGGGTTTATTTGGCGGTTTTCAGGGTCACGGTTTCTAATTAATGAAAAAAAAATCATATATATATATATATATACCCACACGTTAAATGTATTCTTGAAGCAAGATTTTTTTTAAATGCAATTGATTAATATGATTAACACAAGTAGTATGCATCAATTCATTAAAGATTTTTAATTAGTTGCTCTTAAAAATGATTGAACTGAAAATTAAAATTGATTTGGTTTCCTTTTTCTACCTTTTTATTTTATTTTATTACATAAGAACTCCTACCACCAACAAGTCATTTGAACCCCTTGGTGCAGAATCAAACCTACGAATCAGCATCCTCCGTCTAGGTCTTGTTGATTAGGTAAAGTTCGGAATGCAAACACGACTTCCGTGCATCAGTTGGACTTTCGGCCAACCCGACCCCCGGGACACATCTCCATTACTATCCATGGTTCCCATTGGCTCACAAAGAATTCTCACAATCCACGATCCTCGCTAGCTCACAGAACGAACTCTCACCATCCACGGTCCCCACTAACTCATAGAGTAAATTCTCACCATCCACAATTTCCACTGCACTTCTTTTTTTCTTTTTTTTCTCCCCTTCTTTTATGTTTTATTTTGCTTTTGCATCTATGATTTTTGAAGTCTTCCATTTTACTGCTTTGACTTAACATTAATGTTAAGTAAAAACTAAAAAGTATATACACAATAAATCATTCATCTACAGTCCAAATTCTTCATTTAAAGTATACACTTATATCAAATTAGACAAAACATATTCGATCTTTATTTAAAGTATGTGTTTTTTATGTGGATTCAAATTTATATTAGAATTTTTTATGAACTTACATTACCTATTTTATAAATTCGAACTAAATAAATATCAAATATTTTAGTAGTACGAAATTAATGGGCAGACACTTTTGATCAAACAACTTTTAACCCAAATGAAGATGCAAAAATCAAAGGAAAAAAAAAATGCAATTTCTTCACTAGGCGATCGACCGACCAATTAGGGTAGTCGATCGACTTTCCCTCTTTTTCTTTGTTTTGGCGCCACCTACAAGCGATTGACCAACCTTTGAAGGTGATTGACCGATCCAACTAATATTCAAAATTTTGACTTGTTTTCATGCAATTGGTTGGGGATTTTGGGTTGGCCGCATATCTCATGATGTCATATGTCAACATCCGATACTGACAGTTAATGGTAGGCGATTGTTGGTAGTTACTTTCAAATTTTAAATTTTGAAATTCAAATTCGAAAAAGGGTTTTCCTCCATTTCATTTGAGGTCTATAAAAGGATCTCTTGGGAAGATATTAGGGCACATTCAAGTAGGAGTAAGATGAGGATTTCAAGGCATTTTGTCGGTCAAAAGGGGACTTTCTAATGAAGGAAAGAAAAGAGAGACACCACACTTCTCTTCTTTTTTCAATGGCCTTTGGGGGTGTGATTTAAAGTGAGAGGTCTTCCATTTGATCTACAGAGGTTCATTCTTCTAAGGGACCACTATCTAACCCTTTACTTTATTCATTTTTATTCATTTTGTGAATTTTGGCATGTTGAAGCATGTTTGTATTTTATTGAATCTTATGATTTTATGTTTCACTATTTCTTTATTATTCCATGTCAAAAATACATGTTCGACATTGTAAAACATGTTTCTATCATGATTACATAAGAAAAAACATGTTTAAATGTCAAAACTGCATGTTTCTATTAAAGTCTACTTTTAGGCTATCAACTGACCATTATAAATAGTCAACTAACCCCTTACCTATTTGAAAATGTAACTGTGGGCTACAGGCAGTTGATCGGTCCCTACAAACGGTTGATCATCATATTCCAATAATGCTACTTTTTGCACTCTCTTGATTTCCTTTAGGATTCCAAGCATTTTGGTGCGTCTACACATGGTGGAGAACATTAGATTAATATTGGTTGCTTTTTCATCAGAGTATTGATGTTTTCTCTATTTTAAAAAAAATAAAATCAAATTTTCATCAAATGCAATTAGATTTAAATGAGTTTTCATTTATAAAAAAAATCCATCCATGCTTTTGCAAAATTTTTAAGTTATTCGGAGTCATACATTTATGATGCTGCATTTGGATGTTCTCCAATGTTTTCTACACAAAGTCAAGGTGGGTTTGTGGTTCTCCCTCCAAAAATCCACACATTTCCAAATGGTTTTATGGTTTTCCTCTAAAATAAATAAAAAATGTCCTTTTATAAAATTTAACATTTCAATGAACTATTCATGTTATAACTATTGAATAGATTAAAAATTCTCTTTTCTAAGAGATAATTCAAGAGATTTCAAGCAAGCCTTTGTGGTTTTCCTCCCAAAGAAAACCGAAGTTATATTACTTCAAGTGTTTTCATAAGATAACTCAAAAAGTATTTTTAAACTAGAATGAAAATGTTTTTTGAAAACTACAAGGGTTTGATTACTCTTTTTAGGATATGTTGATAGTTTTCTTTATAGATCCATTTATACCAAACCAAAAACATAAATTTCTTCTTTCTTTCTTTTCCATTTTTTTTGTTATATATTTTGTACGTGCATTTTCATTGGGCATTCAAATAGTATGACTTTCATGAGGTTAAGTCCTCTACAAAAATCCCATGAAAGCCTTTTCAAATAGGTTAAGGGCAAAATGTTTTCTGAAAGAAGAGATACAAGAAAATAGAAAATGCAAAGGCAATTGATCAACCTTATAGGTAGTCAACTGCCTAGTTTTTAAAATTAATTTTCATATTTTCTAAAAATTCAAATGTTTGTTTTCAAAATTTATTTTCAAAAATGGGATGTGTAGACATACACACAAGGTAAACATGGTAACCAAGGGAATGAGTGTTTTACGGTGCTAATGCTTTGAATTCAAATAAAAAAGAATTTAAAATATTACCTTCTCTATTCACAAATGTAGTCTCAAACCTAATATAATTTAAAAGGTTTTCCTTCATTTTGCCTTTTCAAAAAAATTAAAATAAAGTGGCGATTCCGTTTTCTAAAATGAAAGAGGACATGTTAAAGAATCAATGTTTTGATTTTCTATACTTGTTTGGTTTTTAAATGGTTAGCAAATGTCGGCAACCCAAATGAGTCCTCAAAACCTGATGTTGATAGCCTTGATGACTCTACTGGAGACATTAGAGAGTTAAGCTACCTTTTGTGTGAATGTGTGTACGTTTTGTGATTATGTTTAATGTTTTTGTATTGTGTATGTATGTTGTTATGTTATGATATGTTATATTTATATGTCTTTGCTATGTTCATGCATTTACATCCATAAAGTGCTCTAATTCACACACTTTACTACACTGCATGAGTCTTTGTAGGAGAGAGGAGAAGAAAGAATTAATAAGGTACTTCATGGGGCTTTGTCTCCTACATAGATCTTATCAAAATTTCTTCACTAGATTTGTCCACCATAGGATAGAGACTTTTATCCCAATGTTTTGTTGAGCAATATTTTTAGGACACATGGAGTTATACTGTAACAACCTGATTTTTCATGCCATTTTATTTTTATTATTATTATTATTATTATTATTATTATTATTATTATTATTATTATTATAAAGTTTCATTGCTCTAATACCTTGTAATATAATCCATAACATCGTCACGGTCTAAGTGGAGATCGTGGGACCTATATATCCGTATACTACCTATGTAGTAGAAAACAAAAATGCATATAACCACATTATATACAATACCAGATGTCAATACTTCCCAAAAATATACATACAAAATCTTACCCAAAATGCCTTATCCTATCACCTAGGGACCACTAAAAATTGTCTATCTAAAAATACTCACCCTACACACTGGGCGACACAAGATCCCCTCTATCTTTGTGTTTGATCTGCTCGCCTACCTAAATCACCTGAAAAGTAATAAATTACTAGGATGAGATAACTCTCAGTTAAACGAAATATGTTATTATCAGTGTGTGGCAAATGAGTTTACATAATTGTAATATCTTATTTAAAAGTAATGTAAACAACTGAGTCTAAGAAAACAAGTATAAATTATACACAGTATAACTCACACCTATGTTGCTTAACATAAACTGTTTTCTAAATATTCTATTCAAAATACTTCTAATATTTATAGGCATGACTATGGTTTCTGTAAATCTAGATATATAATAATAACTGAGAAAACTTCCCTATATGGATAACTGAAAGTCATGAATTAACCCTTCATGATAGGGTTGTGCGACCCGTAAGAGGAACTTAACAGTGGTTGGCCGACCAAGATAAGTCAATTGAACTCCGATAGTCAGATCAGCCACCTTAACCCTAACAGACGGGGAGCCTGTCCACAACCAAGGCACAATCGACTACTAAAAATCCACACACTATCTGAGATATGTGGTTGCACTCTGAATTGAAATAGTTACGATACCGTGCTCTGAAAACTGATCTGGTCGATTAGAATCTGATACTATATATATATATAATTGATAATTATGCTTAACTATGATTCTGTTTAATTGAAATAACCAAAACGTTGTAATTAACTGATCTGAACAAACTGAAATATATGTATGTTATGGTTCTGAAACTATATATCATGGTTTACTAAAACTGAATTTCATATTTTTGTATAAATTGTAAAATCATAAAATTTGCATAAATCATAATTCTAATTAACACCGCGTCTCGTGTTTTCTGTAAAATTGTATAATCATGATACTAAGAAAACTGAATATTTTAACTCTATAAAACTACATAAATCCCGATAACATGAAAGTTGTATAAATTTTGTAAAATTTTGTACTGTACTAATAATTTCTCATGCTACACAATTAATTAAATAAAACACATATACTGAAATTTGTAAAACTATATAATTTTCTTACTCTGAAAACACCCATAATCATATATCATATATTACAGGTAAATATTTCTAAATCAGCTGGCATATCATATGTAGAGACCTAAAGGATCACAGAAATTAAATAATAAAAGAGGGAGCAAAAGAAATTTTCTTAAGGGTTTCTATAAGGTCTCGTCGTCGAACGCAGTGCATTCGTCGACTAACAGACTTATTGGGATCGTCGACGTGGACAAATGTCTCGTCGATGAGGAATTATAGAGAGGGGTGTTTCAGGGTCTGAAATTTGTTGATGAAGAATAAGTGCTCGTTGATGAACCTCCTGTTTGCACTCGTTGACGAGATGACGTGGCTCGTCGACGAGTCTGCATTTTATAAATATGTGGAACTCGGATTTGTGGCGAGGGAAATTTGCATGTGGAGCTTCTCTCTCTAGAATTTCGCCCTCCTCACCTTCTCTCTAACTTTCTAGCCTGATTCTTTGCCTGTTCGATGATCGGAAGCCATCATGTCACTCCTGGGAAGGTTCTCTTCATATCTGCTGGAGTGATTTGTTGGTTAGGCTAACTTGGGAACCATCCCAAAATTTGGGTAAGTTAGCTAATTTCAATTTTATTGGGTATTTGGAGTTTCTAGACTTAGGAGAATATGTTAGGAAAGATGCTACTGAAGTTTTGTTGGGGAAATGTTAATTTCAAAGTGTTGTGCTAGGAACATCGTAGGTGTATGTTTTGGGTGTTTTGTGGGCTTCCTAGTAAGTTAGGTAAGGGGATAAACTAAGTCAGAATTTTTCATGAAATTATTTATTATTTACAGCATTAAACTTCAAGAAAATACATATATTATATAATTATGTTTAGGAAATATTGTTATGAACATGGATATGATTTAAATGTGATTTATCAGAAATTATGATTTTGAAACAGATTTTACATTCAGGAGATTACCTATTTCTGTGTGGCATAAGTTTAAATTTCTATGTAAATATGAATATCAGAATAATATGTTTTCCCAGATCAAGTATGTTATGGTAGTTTTCAGAGCAAATATAAGCAATACAGGAACCATGATTTTATGATTATTATATTAAACAGTACAGAAAATTATGTTCAATATATTATATTATGTCGGCGCAGATGTCATGATTCATGTTATGATATGCCGACGCAGATGTCGTGATTCATGTTATGTTATGCTGATGCAGATGTCGAGATTCATGTTGGCGCAGATGCCATAATCTAGTATGATCAGACAGAATTTATGAAATATTTACATGACAGTTATTATTATGAAATACGAAACAGTTATGTTAAGTATATGAAACTTATTATATGATATCAGAACCTGGATGACATGGTTTAGTTCAGTTTCAAGAGCTCAGTACCGTAGCTATATATTCAGAATTATGATAGTGCTAGCACACAACCAGTAGTATGGGAGATGGTAGTCGATGTGGCTTTAGTGTAGAGTGGAGTAGTCCCCTTGGCAGTCTGGGACCAGGTAGGGGCGAGCCTATCGTACTTACAGACTTATGATTGATCTACCATGGTCGGTCAGCCATTGCTAGGTCCCGCCTTCGAGCTGCACAACCTAGTCATGTGGGGATAAGACATGACACCAGCTAGCTATCCATCCTGGGTGTATTTCAGTATTGTACAATTATATAAGATGATTTTCATGTTAGTAATTTAGTACGTTATATTATGTTATGAGAAATCATGTTTTATTCAGGTATGATATCAACAGTTTTTACCAAATATGATGTATGTTCTGATATTAAGTATAACATGAAAACACTCATGTTGCCACACACTGATATTAATTTATTTCCCTTACTAAGAGGTGTCTCATCCCAGCTTACAAAACATTTTAGGGAATCCAGTTAGACAGGCGGACCGAGCTTCGCGTCAGTAGAGGCAGTTCATACTACCCCGGTGGGTGGGTGAGTTGCTGAGCTAAGGTCAAATCATTTTTGGATTATGATCCTAGTTCTACCCTCTTGATCTTTTTGGGATGTATATATATATATATATATATATATATTTGACAGATTAGTAGCACTCTGGTATTGTAAATGTTGGATGGTATGCATGTAATTTATATTTTCCGCTGCTTAGGTGTCGTTGTATATGATAGGTGTATTCCCGGCACCCATGGGTTCGGGTTGATTTTGCTATATTGGTATCAAGGTTATTATTAAGAATGATTTTTATGTATGTAAGGAAAAAAAATATTTAATTGTGGTAAAATAGGTAGGTCATTACAGCATATTTCCCTTACCTAACTAGTTAGGACATCTGACTCCACTTTATTCTTACGTCCGCCGTGCCTAACACAGAGTCCTGAAATAATATACATTTCCTACTTCAATTACCCTAACTCAGAATAATAACCATATCTACCTTTTCCCCAGGCTCACATTTATCTTTTACTCATAAAATTCCTAAACTATTTATTATTTATCAACATTACCTGAGTTCCTAGGAAAACACCTGCTGAAATCCTCAACTCATGTAACGACCCAAATTTAAAATGAAATTTAAATAATAAGAAAAGGGAAATGGAAACCGGAAACAGAAGGAGGCCGTAGACTTCGTCGATGAATGCTCCGCGTTCGTCAACGACATTGCATTTTGAAAGAGAAAAAAAACAAAAAGGGGGAGTTTCAGGGCTTCATCGACGAATCCCCTGTATTCAACGACAAAGGCTTAAGAGAATTCGTCGACAACACAGGGGGCTCGCCGATGAGAAAATACCGAGAGAGGTTCTAAGGCAGCCTGAATTTCGTCGACGAACACAGGATTTCGTTAACGAAATTTGTGAAGGATTTGTCGACGAAGGTCGGGCTCATCGACGAAATCCTGTTTTATAAGAATGAAAAATTCGGGAGAAATATCATTTTTTTACGAAACCTCTCTCTCTCTACGGTTCTCCCTCCCTTCTCTCTACGTTTTCGGCCCCACCAGTCGTCGGATCGACGATCCGAAGTCACCACGACACTCCTGACGGAGTTCTCTCCAAATCTGTTGGAGCGGATCGTGGGAGAAAGCTAGTTGGAAATCATCCCAAAGTTGAGGTAAGGCTTTTTAATCCATATTTGGTCTTGCGCTAGTTAGAAGAAATGTTATGCGCATGAAAATACTAAAGTTTAATACTGGGGGTTTTCAGTTTCAGAATATTGATCAGGGAACCCCTCAGGTGTTAAACTTGAATGCTTTTGAGTGAAAACTTGCTACTCAATACGCGGGTTTTTGACAGTTGAGGAAAATATTGTATGCTTAGAAATACTGAACTTTAATTCTGGGATTTTTCATTTTCAGGGTGTTGAGTTAGGAACCCTGTGGGTGCGGGGCAATTTTATTAGGGGCTTTCTAGGAATCAGGTAAGGGGATAAACTAAGCTAGTACTGTTTTGGAAAATGCTTATATATATATATATATATAGTTATCATTTGATTTATGGAAAATGTATATGATTATATATATATATGTCTTATATTTGCAAAATACTGTGAAAATGATCGTATGTTGAATATGTGGAAAATTTACTGTGTGGCATGAGTAAAAATGTTGTGAAACACTATTTTCTGAGAATGTGGATGATATGGATTTCTATGATGGAAAATCGGCGTATGGGCCGAGATGTTTTACATATATATATATATATATATATATATATGGATGTGATTTGTCGGCGTACAGGCCGTGCTATGTGGTTTGCCAGCGTACGGGGCTGTATTATGTGGTTTGCCAGCATACGGGCTGTGCTATGTGATTTGCCGGCGTATAAGCCGTGCTATGTTAAAATATGTAATACCGGCGTATGGACCGATGATTTTCACAGTACACGTATATATATATATATATATATATATATATATATATATGTAAATGATATGATCGATGTGAAAATGATTGATATGAGATATCTATGTATCACAATTTTAGTATATGTATATGATATCAGAACTTGGTTGGCTTGGTTTAGGCTAGCACTTGCACGGTACCGTTGCTATGTGTCCATGGTCCTCGTGATCATGATATCTGTGTTAACGCCGTTGTACGGAGTGGTGTGAGATTGGATGGTCAATGTGGTTATGTTCGAGGAGTGTGATGTTATCGCCCCTGGTGTATGGACCAGTCTGGGTAGACCCATCGGACCTACAAACTAGACTATCGACTTGGAAGTGGTCGACTAATCATTGTCAGGTCCCGCCTTCGGGCCACACAACCCAGTCATGTGGGGGTAATACATGACAACAGCCAGCTAACCTACCAGGATTGTTTTATGTTATTATTATTATTATGACATGAGTTGAGATATGTTATGAAAATGCAGTATGTTCTGCCATGTTGATTTATATATATATATATATATATATATATATATATGTTTTCCCAGATTTGATGAAACAGTACTAAATGTGTTATATATATGATATATGTTGAACACGAATTTCTCATGTTGCCACACACTTGTATTAGTTTATTTCCCTTACTGAGAGGTGTCTCACCCCTAAATTTCATTAACTTTTCAGGAGCCCCGGATAGGGGAGCGGGAAAAGTCCCGCAGAATTAATGTTGATTATCTGCCCTTTTTGAAGGGTAAGCTTTTGGTAGGGATAGCATGTTTTGTGGGAATTGTCCCTAGATTCATTTTTGGGATGTATATACTGAGAGATAGTGTTTGTAGTACTTTGGTATGTGTTATGCACATTATGATGAGATGTATATGATTTTATACTTTCTGCTGCGTAGGCTTCTGCTGTATGTTTTGTTATATCCCTGATACCCACGGGTCTAGGTGGATGGTGACCTGCTGAGCTGGATGTAGAGCATGTGTTAATGATATGTTTTTAAAAAATATATATATACGTGAAAATGAGCAGGTCATGACAACCCATACCTAAGATGTTTGGCAACCCAAAACCCTGCTTTCACAACACCCTAATTTAATCAATCCAAACACCAATATAGTTCCATCTAGCCCAAAATCTGGGTTCAGAAAAGCTTAATAACCACAAAACCCTTAAATAACTCACTTACCCTGTTTTTGGGATGATGCCCAAACTTCTCAAACCAACATTTTGCTCCGGTTAAATTGTAGAGAATCTGCCCCAAGATCAGCGTGGTAATTTTTGATCGTCGAATCAGGGAGAAACGGAGCCAAAAATCCATAGAGAAGTCAGAGTAGCCGAATTCTAGAGAGAGAGAAAGAAAAAGAACTAAAATTTTCATCCAAAACTCAATTTTTGCATATTTATAGGTGGTTGGCCACGTGGCTTCGTCAACGAGGTGAAGAAGGGAGTTCGTCGATGATGATAAGAATCTCATCAATGAACCAATGGGTTTGGAACACCCCCTCTCGGTTTCTCTTCATCGATGAACACTGAAATTCGTCCATGAATCCTTGAAGGAGTTCGTCGACGAAACCTGGGCATTCGTTGACGAACCCTGTTTGACCCCTTTAAATTTCTTTCTTCTCTTTTATTTAATTATTATAATTTCTGAGTCTTTACATTCTCCCATTCTTATAAAATTTCGTTCTCAAAATTTGCTGTCTATATTACACACTACTCTCTGAGGAAAAGAAAAAAATTTGGCTACTTATTTTATTATTTACCCTCACTTGTAGCGGAGGAATACTGTGATTACATACAAGGTTATGGGAGATTACAAATATATACATAAGAGGAGATTCTCCCAAAACCAAAATACTATCTATCCTAAAATCTAACATACAATTCATACTTTAACTACTCTTCACTGAAATAAATAATACTAATTTTATTTGAATTATTACTCTAGACTACCACAGATCTTCATCAAACAGTTGTGGGTACTTTTGTTGTATCTCCTCTTCTAGCTCCCACGAGACCTCCTCAACTGTGTGATTTCTCCACAAAACTTTTACTAATAGAATTATCTTAGTGTGTAACACTTGTTCTTTTCTATCTAAGATCTGCGCCGGCATCTCCTCATATGCTAGTGTGTCTCTCAACACTATATCCTCACAATTAATCACACGTAAGGGATCTGAGACATATTTCCTCAACATGGAAACATAAAATACGTTGTGTATCCTGGATAGAGCTGGTGGTAAGCCTAACCTGTAAGCGACTGGACTCACTCTCTCAAGTATCTCGAATGGGCCAATATACCTAGACCTTAACTTACCCTTCCTTCCAAATCTCATAACTCCACTCAGTGGTGCCACTTTCAAAAATACTTGATCTTTTACTTCAAACTCCAATTTTCGACGGCGAGCATCTACGTACCTTTTCTGCCAACTTTGAGCTGCACTGATTCTGTCTTTAATAAGTCAAACTTTATCGTATGCCTGCTGCACCAACTCCGGCCCCAAAACTCGCCTCTCTCTGGTTTCATCCCAGTATAGTGGAGAATGGTACCTCCTACCATATAATGCCTTGTAAGGGGTCATACCGATGCTGGCCAGATAGCTGTTATTATATGCGAACTTAACCAACAACATATACTGGGTCCAGATACCCTCGAAATCTAGCACGCATGCTCGTAGCATATCCTCAAGTATTTGGATCATCCTCTCTATCTGCCCATCAGTCTGAGGATGAAATGTTGTGCTGAAAGATAATTGAGACCCCAAGGCCTCCTGTAAGCTCCTCCAAAATTGTGATGTAAAACGTGGGTTACGGTCTGAAAATATGAATACTAGCACTCCATGAAGTCGAACTATCTCCTAAATGTATATCTTTGCCAGTCTGTTCATAGGATAGTTAACTTTGATGGGTAGGAAGTGGGCAATCTTTGTCAGTCAATCCACTATCACCCAAATGGCATTCTGACTATGTAGCGTTGGAGGTAATCCTGTAACAAAATCCATAGATATATGGTCCCACTTCCACTCGGGGATGTGGAGTGGCTGCAACTGTCCTTCTGGCCTTTGGTGCTCAGCCTTCACCTACTAGCACGTCAAGCATTGCTTCATGAGTTCAACAATCTCCTTATTCATGAATAAGCATATCTATTTATTGGGGAAGCACATATATTGCACACCAAAATTTATATTTCATTATCAGTTGTATTCCAGGTGTGGCCTAAGGGGTGTTGATCTAGCTCGTAAGGATTGGTTGTAAAGGTTGGGGGTCAGCCTTGTTAATCTGACTTGGGGTTTCTCTTGCCCAGTAAGGAAAGGGTGTTGTATCTGGTGTCGCTCACCCGTAAGTGAGCTGTAGTGGAATCATAGGGCTTGTGAGCTAGAGGCGGGGATGTAGGCACATTTTTCGAACCTCGATAACGCATCTGGTGTCATCTTTACTTTATCTGTTTTGCTATATTATGCTTGCTTGTTTAAAATTTATCTGGAGTAAATTAATTGCAGTTGCATCTATCTGTTTATGTTTTAAATGCTCTAAAATGACTCTAGGTTGTGAAATACTATTGCTGGTTAATTGACTTAGAAAGAAATTTTTTAAAATATCCAATTCACCGCCCCTCTTGGGATTACACTAAAGTCAACAGTGATTGTAAGATGATCGTTGATACTGTTTTATACATTTGTTTATCAATTTTAATTCTATTGTATTATACCTTTTTGATGTTGGAGTCTTAAAAAATGTTGTTTGATGTTCACTTTGGCTTTTTCATTCAAAAATGGAATATGCTTGTTCACGTTATAAACCAACTACTTTTGAGATCAATGCAACAAATTGAGAAACAAACCAACTACCGCCACCATACTCATAAGTAAAATGACCCGTGGGAATTAAATTTGCGTAAATTTGCTAATGATTTCCATGTTTGTATTGTATGACCTACAAAACAAGTCAAAATGGGGTTTAAGGTGACCAAAACATAAAATACACTTGTTTTTGTCACAAACCAAATACTACCACCATAATGATAAGTAAACTTACCTGCGGGAACTAAACCAACGTCAAATGAGTCGATGGTTCTTAAGTTTGAATAGTATGACCTATAAAACAAGTCCAAACAGGGGTTTAAGGTGCCCAAAACGTGGAATATGTTTATTCCTATCACAAACCAACTACCTGTGGTGCTCATAAGTACAATGACTTGTGGGAAGTAGTCCTACATCAAAAAAGCCAACAGTTCCCACGCTTGTACCATATATAACATACAAGAAAAGTCAAATTCGGGATTCAAGGTGTCCAAAACATAGAATATGCATGTTTTTATCGCAAACTAATTACCACCACTATGCTTGTAAGTAAAACGACTCGTGCGAACTAAATCTGTGTCAAATTAGCCGACCGTTCCTAAGTTTGAAATGTATGACCTATAAAACAAATCAAAAATGGGCTTCAAGGTGCCCAAAATGTGAAATATGCATATTTTTTACACAAATTGACTACCGCCACTATACTCATAAGAAAAAAGACCCATGAGAATTAAACCTGCATCAATTGAGGCAACAGTTCCCAAATTTGAACCATATGACGTACAAAACAAGTCAAAAATGTAGTTCAAGGTGCCAAAAACATAAAATATGCTCGTTTTTGCCACAAACCAACTACCACCACCATACTAGTAAGTAAAATGACCTGTGGTAACCAAACCTACGTAAAATGAGCTATCAATTCCCAAGTTTGAACGGTATAACCTACAAAACAAGTCCAAAATGGGCATAAACTGAGTTTGGTCAGTCCCGACAAGTCCATCACAGCGAAGTGGATGTGCCAGAGCTGACGATGCCTAAAAAATCCTCCCTAGGGGCTTTTTCCCCACTTAGAAGCAAAGTTAAAATTTGGTAAACATAGTTCATTTTAAGCATTCGGGTGTCCAAGTCAAGAATACGAGGTCTAAACAGAGTGTGGTCAGTCCCAACACGTTTGTGACATTGAGCTCAACGTGCTGGAGTTGACAGTGCCCAAAAATTCCATACCAATTGAAAATTATGTGCTTAGAGACAAACCTAGTACACTTAGTTGAATTTAACCACCCAAGTGTCCAATTCAGGTATACGACGTCCAAATTGAGTTGGGTGAGTCTCGACACATCAGTCACATCAAACTGGACATGTCAGATCTAACGATGCCCAAAAAATCCTCTCCGGAAGCTTTTTCCCCACTTAGAAGTGAAGTTAGAATACAAACAGAGTAACCTTAGTTCACAGCTTTGCACCCGGGTGTCCAATTCAAGCATACAAGGTCCAAACTGAATGCGTTCAATCCCAACACATCCATCACATTGACCTGGACATGAAGAAGCTGATGGTGCCTAAAAAATCCTCCCCGCGAGCTTTTTTCCCACTTAGAAGTAAAGTTAGAATAGTAATCAAACTTAATTCAGTTTAAGCACCCAGGTGTCCAATTTGGGCATACGAGATTCAAATCGAGTGTGGTCAGTCCCAACACATCCGTCACATCGAACTGGACGTGTCGAATCTAACGGAACCCAAAAATGCCTCCTCGAGAGCTTTTCCTATACTTAGAAGTAAAGTTAGAATACAAACAAACTTAAAACTTAGTTCATTTTAAGCACACAGGTGTCCAAGTCGGCCATACGAGGTGCAAACCGAGTGTGGTCAATCCCGACATGTCTGTCACATTGACCTGGACATGCCAAATCTGACGGTGCCTAAAAACTCTTTCTTGGGAGATTTTTCCCCACTTAGAAGCGAAGTTAAAATACAAACATGGTAACCTTAGTTCACGGTTTTGCACCTAGGTGTCCAATTCAAGCATACAAGGTCCAAATCGAGTGTCATTACTCCCAACACATCCATCACATTGACATGGACGTTTCGGTTCTAACGGTGCATAAAAACTCCTCCTCGTGAGGAGCTTTTTCCCCACTTAGAAGTAAAGTTAGAATACTAATATAGTAACCTTACTTCACGATTTTGCACACAGGTGTTCAATTCAAGCATACGAGGTCCAAACTGAATATAGTCAATCTCAACACGTCCATCACATTGACCTGGACATGCTGGAGCTGACGGTGCTTAACAACTCCTCTCTGGGAGCTTTTTCCCCACTTAGAAGTAAAGTTAGAATAAAAACAAACTTAGTAATTAAACTTAGTTCATTTTAAGCACTTAGCTTATAAAACCGGGCATATGGTCCAAACCGAGTGGGGTGAATTTTGACTGATCAAACTAAGTTATTTACAATCGTATCATTTTTTTACACTATGTCCAAATGTCCAATTATTTTGCTATCTAATCATTTTTAATTATAGCATACACATATATGTTCAAACATTGTATAATAATTTCTTGTATTATTATTATTTTGTAGGGTTTGCGGCTATCACAACACTATAATGATGACAAGGACTACAGTCGAGTCGGATGCGCGGAGCTTTTTACTTTTCCTATATTCCTTGTTATCTGACTAGAATTATTTTTTATTTTTTATTTTTTAATTTCAATTTGTATTTGTATATATGTATTTGAATTTTGAATAATTTATGAATGGTTTAGCAATTCTGGTTTAATTTTATGTATACTAAAACGTAATTACAAGTTTTTACAAGAATTTTCAAAAAAAAAAAATTGATAATTTCAAAGTATTAGTGACGGTTTGAAATACCATAACTACTAATTGCAGGAGAACTATTAGCGATGGTTTTTCTCAGCTCAACTTCGTCACTAAAGGCCAAATATTAGTGTCGGTTTTGATGATTGTCACTAAAAGAGTAACATTAGTGACGGTTTTGTGGACCGTCACTAATAGCGTAATAGCAATGACAGTTATAGAATCGTCACTAATAGTTGGACTTTAGTGACGATTTCGATCTGAGAAAATGTTGATTTTATAGTGACGGTGTTTGTCTTTTAGTGACGACAGAAAACTATCACTAATACTGGACTTTTAGTGATAGTTTATATATTCATCA
This sequence comes from Malania oleifera, assembly GCF_029873635.1. NCBI lineage: Eukaryota > Viridiplantae > Streptophyta > Magnoliopsida > Santalales > Ximeniaceae > Malania > Malania oleifera. The sequence goes on from NC_080421.1 coordinate 89,368,896, forward strand.
CTAATAAGTATTAGTAACTGTAGATATGATAACTAATTTCAAACCGTCACTAATGCTTATCAAACCGTCACTAATACTATTAGTGACGATTTTTTAATTATTAGCGACAGTTTTGAACTGTCACTGATAACCTTATTTTTTGTAGTGATTATAAATGAACTCTTATGCGTACAAAAGTCTTAGAACCTATCTAAATCATTCCTGTAGCAATCCCTAGAGAAAAATCCTCCAAACCCCCCCCCCCCCCAAAAAATCTACTAATCTTTTGATTCAAATTCTGTTATCTATGCAGAACGAAACCATCGATGGTTTCAGGCAAATCGTCTACAGTTTAATGCCGAGAGTTATTCCTGCTGCAAACTGAAACTGTCGATGGTTTCCCTAAAACCATAGACGGTTTGATAACGAGAGCAAACTGTCTCTGAAAATACCAAAAAGGAGTGGATGGCCATTGGCAGATGATCGACTTCTCAGGCCATCCCTCCTGGCAATGTGGTGAGCCCTTCCCATTGCAGCAGCAGCAAAGTGTTGTAAAATCCGTTCTTCAAGTTCAGCATCATTTGCACCCACTAGCAACTGCATTACCACAAGATAAGTACATAAGAAAATGATGGGCCAGCTTCTAATTTTTGTTTATTGACCAAACCGAAATAAATTAACAATCCTAGCCGATGGTGATTAACAACAGACATGCTGTAATTCAGAATCCCCAAGTGTGGGATGATGAAATATCGTAGCATTTCTTGGTGGAGTAAATCTAAGGCTCCTCTCCTATTCCACGACCTCAAGCAACTCTTGACTGTCACAACATGCAGAATATGTAAATTCATCAAAGCAATGAAGATTGATAATCAAAAATCAGAAAATTAACTAACAAAAACAGCCAAATTGAACCTGGTGGGATCCTTTAGGCTAATGGATTGCCAACACATAGGACATTGAGAGCTTCTCTGGCACTTGTGAAAATGAATTAAGAGTACAATTTTTAAGTTTAATATCCCCACTAAAACAAGTTTTAAATCAGTAGGGTAATTAGCCCTCAACCTCACATTTGATAAGACTCTAAATTTTGTCATCAAATAAGCATCAAATCAATTTCAAATAAGACCATTCTAATCCACAAAGCACTTTACCAGTTCTCTAAATGCCAAATGAAGTGTGCAATATACATAATTACTTATAAATAAATAATATTAATATTTTTCATTTTCAGGCTAATGGAGGACCTAATTACACAAGAAGAAAACAAAGAAAAAAAAAAGTACACAGGGATCAAAGTAGGAAAGGTCATTCCACAAATATCTAGGAGTGAGATCTGGAGGACTACTCGTGGGGGATATGAGATCTCATTAAAAAACCTGCCTATGATGTTTTTATACATAACCAGTCCCTTCTAATAAGATCCCAACATCCATTAAAAACATTTACATAGGGATAGAGGAATCCATGATCTTGGATGGGCATTAGAGAGCCACAGAACTATGGAAGACTCCACCATGAGACATGATAATAACCCTTTAGAAGCCACTTTCCCCAGCAAGCTCAAAATTGCAATGCCAAGACTAGATTTTCCCACAATTTGTGCAGACACCAATATTCAAAGCAAAACCACTTGATCACCTCCCCATTGATGAGTCTTTGATAACATCTGCTTAGCTACAAACCAGAGTAACCCTTAGATACATCATCAATATTTAACTTAACCAAATCACGAGGGAGGGAAGACCACTCAATAAGTTACTCCATTTTTGGACATCTACTATTGACCTTATAGGTCATATCCCGTTTTGATTATGATAAATACTCTGGTATCTTATGGTTGATGAGTTTGTGTGCAAGACCAATCAGAAGTATCATATGGTGCACGTACATGAGCTTAAAGAATACAAAGACCCAAAATGTTTATTCTTTGGAATTTAATTAAGTTGTTATTCGGGTATGTAATAATTAAAGCTCAATGGTATGTAATAATTAATGCATTACATGCATGATAGGGTAGATAAGCTCAATGACCATAGATTGACCATAAGGGGCCACAGAACCTTAGGGATCACCCTTCGGTCAACCGACGCCGGATTTTTTAGGGTATATGCTCAAAAGACCTAGACTAACCTTAGGACTCCCTATACTTCATAAAAATATGCCCCATAGTCTTAACATTAATCATCATATGAATAGGAAAATTTTTATAAGAGCAAAAGGACCGAAATGCCCAAGGATGGCATGTTCGGTCAACCAAACTCAGTTACACTGAGATCCTCGATTGACCTACTAGAAGAATATATACAACCACTGGTTGACCGAACCTCCTTGGGTTAACAAGTTGATCGCTCAGTCAACCGACCAAGTTTATATGGGCAACGCACTGGTCGACCGAACCCCCGCATGGGAATCGCCAACCGTCCGGTCGACCAAACCCTATAGTTCAAATTGATCCAATCGATCGATCAGCGTGGAATTGAAAAATCAGCCTTGAACCATGCAAGTCCGGTCGACTGAACGCTCAGTTCATTTTTTGCACGATCGACTGAACTCTGTCACTCGGTCAACTGAACCTTAAGTTCGGTCGACTGGTGCTCTCAGGTTGGCGAATTTTACCGAGGTTAAAAACATTTTTATTTTTACTAACCTCACTTAAACTTTTCCTAAAATGACAAATATGTCCTAAATGGTTATAATTTTTGGAAATTCTATATATACCCCCTCATTTGCAAAAATTAGTTAAGGATTAGCAATTTTAATTAGTAAAAATCCTCTGAAATTAAAAAAAAAAATCCTATTTCCACTTTTAAGCCTCCTAAACTCATTCTTATTAAATTTTATTGCGTAAATCTCTTTGTAAGTGTGCTTGAGTGTTCTTCCTATAGACTTAAGCTCTCTCTTATTCTTGATTGATTGAGATTATTTTATTGGAGAGCAAAGCTTCAAGTTTCCTTAGGAGACTTTGTTAATAAGTCTTCCTTAGGAATACTTCATTGAGCCATTGAGTTTTGCATTATCATTGCAATACTCAAGGTGTTCACATTGGATTTTGATTGCTAAAAATATTTTACAAATCATTTTAAGAAATATCTCTTGTGCTTATCTTTGAGAAATATATTTTGAAATATTTGCTTGTGTGCTAAAGATCTTCGTTGGTATACTTTTTGATTGAAATTATCATTTTAATACAAAAATCAAATAAGGCTTTACAAATCATTTTTGAATATCTCATGTGGCTTATATTGAGAAAAACATTTGGTGAGATATTTGAAGCATACTTGTGATCTTTGTTGCTGCATTGTGATTGAGAATATTATTTTGACACAAAGATCCTATCACTACACTCTCACATACTGATTGCATTATTGACATTAATCTTGAGAGTAGACACTAAGGCTACACTGAACTTATCTTATTATATCATTCGGTAGTGTATTGATTACATTGGTACATAATTTGTTTACTTGAGAAGCATATTTGCTATACGCAAATTTTATTGAGAAATCTGCTGTATTCCAGGCGTGGCCTGAGGGGGCGGTAATTTAGCCCGGTAAGAATTGGTTGTAAAGGTTGAGATCTGCCCTGTGTTAATTTGACTTGGTTGTAAAGGTTGAGGTCAGCCCTGTGCTAATTGACCTATTTTTTTAGGTGCCGCTCCACCTGTTAAGTGAGCTCATAGTGGTAATCGTTGTCCTTGTTAGACAAGGTGGGGACGTAGGCAGTTTGCCGAACCTCGATAACATTTCTGGGTGTCATCTTTATTTACTACTTTGTTGTGTATGCTTAGCTGAATTATTTGTGTAGTTTAATTTTCGCTGTATATTTATATTCATTTACTTATCTGCACTAGATTGACCATAGGCTTATGTATTACTACTGTTACGGAATTGACCTAGGGAATAAAATTTGAAAATACTAATTCACCCCCCTATTGGAATTACAGTAAAGCCAACATCTACCTTCTAACAGAACTTACAATCCAAGGCTTCACCTAGCACACTACTTGAAGGATTTTGTATCACAATTCAGTATAAATATAACAAATTTATTAAACCAATTTTCTAAAATGTTGACATCCATTTCTAAAAATTAACTAAAAACGCCCTTAAACACTCCTAGAATTAATCATAACTAAAAAAAGCTAAGATCCCATAGCAGTTTGCATTTGTGCAAAATACAACATATCTTTCATAAGTAATAACAACCTCTATATGAAAATGTCCTTATCTTCCAAATTCATGCCCAAGTTTTACGATTACATCAAAACCAAATGTTTGTAGCACTAAAGACAACAAAATGTGCCACTAGGCCATGACATGGTGGCAGGGTAGAGTGGCATTTGGGTTTTTAGGTTAGAAAGGCCCGTTGGTAAGCCGGGGTGGGATTTAGATTTAGGGCTTGTGTTCAAGACTTCCAAAAAAAAAAAAATGACAAAACATCATTCAAAATAAAAATTTGAAGTCAACAAGCTTCCAAAAGACATGATTGGCAAAGAAAGATCCCTATGATAATATTTTATGTATCTTTATTAATATTTCCATACCATTCATGGAAAGGTGTCACCCTACCTACAAAGTAAAGCGAACGCGCTGCACTAACAAAAGCAATAAGATGTAAATAGTAACAAAGATTTTTTTCATTGAGCTTAGTCATATTATGGTTGCAGCTACAAAGAGGAAACATAAATTGAAAAATAAATGTACAAAGAAAAGAATACACCAACAAAATCTAGAAAGTTATTTTAAAATTTAAAAAAAAAAAAAAAATAAGGAACTAGGTACACAAAATGAGAATAGCAGTTGAGCCTATTCGGGACCAACAAATTAACAAATTAAACCAGTCATACGGTTATTATGAAATACATAAAATTCTCACTCAATGTCGGTACGTTGGAAGATGACTGAGAATCACATGGTCATATCAGAAATGGGCAAAGCATACAATAAATTTCACATGAGTAACCTATCAAAATCACATTCAAAAGTATCTCAAATTTTATGTAAACAAATAGAAACAAATACTACCTAAAATGCTTCAAAATTTATTAAAGAAAAGCTTTAAATGCATTAGTTGTGTTTGATGTTTTCAAAATCACATTCATCCCAGTTACATACGTGGAGCTTGAAATCCAATCCCATTATTCTTGCAATTTTTCACATCAATGTAGAAACAAATATATAAAACAACTACAGGTACACAGAGGTTATACTTATACACTGAATTTGAAAAGTAATGTTGTAGTTTTACTGTAGGTGTAAGCTGCATGGCTTCCCGCAAAAAAAGTGAATCTCAAAACACATTCAAAAACAGATTAATGGAATTACTACCCATAAAAAGGGGAGGATTAAAGGAATTATCAATCAATGGAAGCTAACTTTACAGTATATTTCACTTCTTTCCTTTCAATAAGGCAATGAAAGAGTGCAAAACCATGAAGAAACTTATCCCAAGACAGTGGGACTGATCCCTTCCAATTTTTTTCCTCTCCAACCTTTCTACAAGCCATGAAATGACAATTGCTTTAGTGGGACCTGAGATAATTTCAAATAAGCTCTTTGCACTTGGTTTAGTCCAACTAAAATCAACTATTTTCTAATAGAAAAGCATTTTTACTAAATATATATATATAGGAGGAGGATAATAACGTCTCTCAACACAAAACAGAAGAAAAAAAAAACAAAAACAAAAACAAATATATATATATATATATATATATATTCATATATACATGGAAAAAAAAAAAATCAGAATGATAAAGCCTACCAAATTTCCACTCACATTGAAGATAAGAGAAACCAACACTGCCAAACAAAATGAACAAAAACACACAGATGCAAAAATAGGATAATCTTGTCCCAATATATATATATATATATATATATATATATATATATATATATATATATATTCACAATGATGAATATTTGCTTTAATTTATTGTTAGTGATGCAAAGGGAGGATTTTTATCCTCCTGTTCTATTTTCAATTTTTTCTTTTCTTTTTCCTTTTTCTGATGTACATTCTTCTCTCTTCTAATAAATCCTTTGTTTATAAAACAAAAAACAAAAAAACAAAAAACACACAGATCAGGAGGCAAAGTGCGATCACAGAAAATATGAGCATTTCTTAAAAACCTAATAATAATAATAATAATAATAATAATAGTAATTAAAAATGCACACCAGCATAATCTCCTCACATCCTTTACACCTCCCAAAACATCTAAAAATCAAACACTCTCCAAATAATATAAAAATTCTATTTCACAAATTTTAGGCCAGCCAGAAGCAATGAAGAAATAGATGAGCATGAGTCCCACCGTTGGCATAACACATCACACAAACATCAAGAGCTAGAGCAGCATAAGGTCGTCTAATATGCATGCTACGACAATGTGCAACAGATTGTTGGTGTTAACTCTATTAAGAATCTAAGATGGCCTACCAAACAAAAACTTTGACTTTAGAAGGAATCTTAGCTTTCCACGGCTAATTAACAAGAGGAAAGGAATGAGAATAACAAATCGGATAAGAATAAGAAGATTTATAAGGAAAAACACCAGAACATTCAAACTCTAGACCCTGACATTCCCAACCAGAGGAATAGAAACGGAACCCAACAAACCAAAATGCAAAGTGAACTCCTCAGCCTCGTCATTCAAATTCCTTCAAAAATGATAATTCCAAGAAACATGACCACTCTCAATAAATAAATAAAAAAAGAAATAAGTGTATCATAATTGAAAAATGAGAAAATTAAGAGAAGGAAAAGCAGAAGAAGCACAAATGATCTTCAACCTAAATATTGTTCCAAAATTGAAGCAACAACCATAAACCACTTCATGTTTAGTGACAATTACCTGTGAAATTAATTTCCATTGCTTTTGTAGGAAACTCTAGCTCTAACATAAAAATCCCACCTATTTGCTTGCAAGACAGATTTACTAGTGATAATTTCTGCCAAACAGAGTTAGTTTCCACAACTAAAATCGTGTATGATTTTAGGGCTTCAAAAAACTTGGAGGAAGAAATCACCAAGACTATGAGAATCCTTTCCCAGGTTGTGTAATACCTCCTCTTAGAAAAATGCTGAAACTTCCAGCCCTATTAAAATCATCTTATGCAAATTCTTCAAAAACATATTAAATCGATCTTATAATCACAACGATGAGCAGAGCACAAACATGTTTTATCTCCTAAATTCGCCTTCAAAAAAGTCAAGAGAAAAACAAGAATTCCCTCACACACACCACTGCCTCGCCCCCAAAACAAGGACAAAAAAATCCAAAACCAAAACTGGGATAGAATAAAAATCAGCAAACACCAAAACTTTGGGAAAAGAACACTACAATGTCTAGATGAGTTAATGGACTATAACTCCATGAGAAATGAGAAATGAGAAATGGTCCCAAGAGTGGATCAAGGAATTGACAAATAGACCATGAAACAAAGATCCAGCCTGGAATTCTCCTCGAAAAGAAACGCTAGAGATCAATCAATGGAGTGCGAGAAGATGCAGACACGTCACTTATTACCTTTTTATCTGATGCAGTCGGATAAAAGAGGATCAGAAGCCTCGCTAGCTGTCTAAAATTTTCTTAGAAAAATCATAATCACAATGACAGATAAAGAAATCAAACCAATAAAAAATTTTCTCGGGAAAATTTATTACCTTCTGATTCACAAGTAAAAAAATCAAATTGGTGATAAGAGATAAAAATTGAAGATCCAGATTTACGAAAATTCCGAAGCAAAGAAGAATCCAAAGCACATTAAGAAAATAGTATTAAATTGATGGAAGTAAGGGCAAACATGACCTTTTGCTTGCCATCCACGTTTATGTTCAGTACACGAAGAATGTGCTGAAATTCTTCATTAGCTACGAGCGACGGCGACCAAAAAAAAAAACAAGGAATAAACACTAAACAAGATAAATAGAGAGAGAGAGAGAGAGAGAGAGAGAGAGAGAGAGAGAGAGAGAGAGAGAGAGAGAGAGAGAGCATTGTTTGTTGTAGAACTAACCATGGCTAGGGATTTAGACTGGCTCTATAAGCAGCTCTCTTCGCGTGTGCTACGACGACTCTGAAGAGAAGATATGCTACGGGGTCCTCACAACCACCACCCCCTCAACCTCACAACAGTCCGACTCTAACCACCACGCACGGCCATCACTCAGAATCCGGCGAGGGGCTGCGAGTCGGCGAGAGGAGAACGATGGAGCCGTTGGCGAGAGGGTATCGCTGGGGAGTGTAGGAGGGAAATGGGGAGGATTGGAGGGAAAGGGAAAATGGAGGTAGATGGGAAATTTGCGCGGAGATGGTGAATTTATTAGGTTAGAGTCATACAAGACTATTACGAATTTTTTAAATCGTTATTAGTACCAATGAATATTTTAAATCGTCATTAATATTTTTAATTAAATTATTTATATATTTTCTAAATAAAAACACTATAGTAATAAATTTTATAAATCGTCTCTAATATTTTTAACTAAATTATTTTTATATTTTTTAAATAAAAAAACTAGTAGTGATAAATCCTCTGAACCATCACTACTACCCTATTACTAGTGACGAATTTCTCAAATCGTTACTAATATTCTTAACTAAATTATTTTTATATTTTTTAAATAAATAAATTATTAGTGACGAATCTTTACACCATCATTAATACCATATTATTAGTGACGAATTTGTCGAACCGTCACTAATATTTTTAACTAAATTATTTTTTATATTTTTTTTAAATAAAAATACCATTAGTGATGAATCCTCTGAACCATCACTAATAATATACTAATAGCGATGAATTTTTGGAACCGTCACTAATATAGTTAAATAAATTATTTTTATAGTTTTTAAATAAATAAAATTATTAGTGACGGTTTATAAATTGTCACTAATACTAGCTATTTCTACTGTATAATACTATTAGTGATGGTTTCTTAATTGTCACTAATAAGAGACTCTTAATGACCCATTGAAATCGTCATTAATACCCATGAATCGTCGCTAATATTTTTCCAAGATAGTTTACGCGCAAAAAATAGTTTCCCGCGATAGTTTGTGTAGGGAAAATGATTTTTAGTAACAGAAGTATTAGTGACAAAATGAATTTCGTCACTAAAAGTATACTATTAGTGACAGTTGTCAAAACCGTCACTAATATTTTAACTATTAGTGACATTTTTTTAGAATCATTACTAATAGTGTACTACTATTAGTGACGAAATTTAGTTCGTCACTTATACTTCCGTCATTAAAAACCAATTTTCTTGTAGTGATAATTCGTCAACGATTTGATCATGCAACTAGTCTCTTTGTTCTTTGCATCACTAAGCTTTCCTTGGTGCATGCGTTCCACTCAAATATGAGTCACATCTCCAATAAACCCCCTTCCCTCTGCGTTGGCCCCCCACCATATTAGTGGCTCATTGATTTCTCTATATAAATGTTTCAATAAAGTATTCTTAATCTTAAAAATTTAAAAACATATTAATATGGCCCTATATTGGCCCTACTAAATTTTTAAAATTTATTTATTAAAATCTTCTCTCTCTCTCTACATTGATCCCATTAATTTTATTTATTATCTTTAAAAATATTTTCTTTTCTTCTTAAAAAAAAAAAACCAACATGAATGTGCTCCACTAAAATAATATTTTGGAAAAGATTCCAACTCAACAACTTTCCACCATTTTCTTTTTCAATACTTTTACATTGCACAGTTAATTTAAATTATTAGTTTTTATTATTGATTTATATTTACATCTACTAAAAGTGTAGAATTAATTTCAATTCATATATTATTCAAAAATATAGAAATATAAATATACTTTATTGCATTTCTGGTTACATACAGTATACACATTAAAGTTTAACATAAATAATTGAAATAATTTTTAAAGTATTCAATATAATACATACAATACAATATAATTTTTCTCCACTAAAATTATAAATATGATTTTTGAACCCTTTAGGTTCATGCGTAGCTGACATATTGCACAAACAAAATTTTTTTCTCCCACCCACTTTTAATGTTTGATGTAGGTCGACTCATATTCTTCTCCCTCTTTTTTTTTTTTTTTTTGTTTTCTTATTCATCCTTTATTTATTTTATTTTTTTTATACGTGACAATTGAACCTTCAACAAAAAAAGGGAGTCCTATTGCCGACCTCCTTCTAAAAATTATCTTCGATAACTGATGGTGAAAATTTTCCTTTTTGATTAAACATATTTGATTACTTTTTTAACTAATTCATTCCTATTGTAAAAATTGTCAGTTGATTAAGGAAGCTAAGCTGATATATTTTTTAGGTGATTTAGTTGGCAATTAATCGCACTAAAAACGTACAAGAAAGTTATACTTAAATATTGTTTATATTATGTGTTTCAATGTAATATTTAGTTCCATACTAAAATAATATATTATTATAATTTTATATTTTTTAAGTTTTCGATTGATTGAGAAAGTTAGGTTGATCATGATTTAATTGACAATTAGTCTAACTAAAAATATGTAAAAAAATTATACTTAAATATTTTTTATCTTATGTGTTTTAAAGATATTATTTAACAAAATTGTCGATACTAAATATATTTTTCCTATACATATTTATTAATAGTAGGATTGTATTTACGTTCAAACTTTATGCCATAATTATATATTAGTATAATATTGTATTTTTAATATTGGTCTTAATATTTAAATTTATTTTTGATCTTATTTTATATGATTTTATTATTATTTTTATATTATTTGGCCACTCTAGTAGGTATAAAAATTGCAAGAATTGGATAATAAGGAAATGGAGGGGCAGGTTGCCTCCGGTTCGAGGAGTTGCCGTTAGCCATACAAGACAGGTGGTTTTTCATGCAAGACTCGGAATTGAAGTGCCCGCTCTTTGCCACGTCAACAACATGAAAGCCACTAGTCTTCACATAGTCGCACCAGCTGTCCGTGTTTTACCGTTGGATCACATCAACGTCTATCGCAGTCAAAGTCAAGGGCCATCCAACGTTCCCCAGACTCTGAAATCGTACACTGCCGACGTACGATATCGGCCATATGACTTTTGACTCATTTGTTGTCTTTGTGCTCATAACGCTCATTACACTCTCTCCTCTTCTCCGAGAGGATTATAGAACAGTTCTCCTCTCTCTCTCTCTGTGCTGTGACTCAGTGAATCGATGTGGCTGGTGAATGCCCTATCCCTAGCTGCGATGACGACGGAAGGCTTCGCGTTCCAAGCGGACGATATCAGCTTCGGATCGCCGCGGTGGTTCGTCTACGCTGGAATCTCGTGCGCGCTCGTGCTCTTTGCTGGGATTATGTCCGGTCTCACCTTAGGGTTGATGTCTCTTGGGCTCGTTGAGCTCGAGATTCTGCAAAGAAGCGGTACCTCGGAGGAGAAAAAGCAGGCAGGTACGTACATTCCAAATTCTGATAATGAAATGCCGGATTTTGTGCGGACTTTCTCTGTTTATTAAGCCGAGGTTCTGGGTTTTGAGCTCTGTTGGATGGATTTGCCCTTTCTCTTCAAAGATAGCTTTGTTTAATTGAATGGAATGTTTTGAATAAATGGAACAGCTTGGTTAATTGTTGTTGTGATGTCTGCTTCGAGTTGGCATTTGTTGGTTTCGCTGTTCAATATTCATGTTGTTGTTGAAACTTGTAGCTTGGAATGATCCTATATTTGAAGAGAATGTAATGTGTAGGTTGGGTAAAGTGGAGAAGCTTCAAGTGTACCTTGTGATTGTAGAATACCTTTAAAATTAAAAGGAAACTTATATAGGATGGCTGTAAAACCAGTTATGCTATATGGATCAGAATGAGAAACAACATATACAGAAAAGACGTGAATGCTTAGATGGATGAGTGGTATAACATTGAAAGATAAGTTAAAAAATGAACATATTCACAGTAAGTTAGGCATAACTTCTATAGAAGATAAGATAAGAGAGGGATGACTAAGATGGCTTGGACACTTACAATATAGACTACATGGTGCGTCAGTGAGGAAGAGTGAGTTAGTTATTGTGAGGAGTAGTAGAAGGTATATGGGTAGACCTAAAATAAATAATTTGAAATGAGATAGTGAGTAACGATTTAATAGCCTCTAATTTGTCGAAAAAAATTATCCATCATCGCATAAATTGGCGGAAAAGGATTTATGTAGCTGATCCCACCTAGTGAGACTTAAGGCTTGGTTTTGTTTGTTGTTGTTGTTATGTATTTAGGCCTATAGAGCTATGAAAAGGGAATTAGAATCTCATATATGTGTTTTTTTCTTTAAAATTGTTATTACCTTCCCTTCATTTGCTATGTATTCGGAGGGAATTTTGGATTTTTTTTTTTAATTTCAAAATACGAGGGAAAGGAAAGGGAACACTGAATTTTTCTCGACTTTTAGTCACATTAGATCAAATTTTAATTTTTCATACTACTTTATGTAGATAGAATAGTGTAAGGAATGCTTTCTTTCTTATTTCCATTTCCTTTACTTAAAAAATAATCTTAAACCAAATGGGCCCAAAAGTCAAGTCTCCAATATAATGGGAAATTGTATATCTCAATCGGGATTAAGTTCCATGAATTGTCTAGTCACAATTTATGAATTTTTGTCCAAATTTATACACCTAAGGGAGGCATTTGGAAAAGTTAAGTGATAAGTAGTGAACATTGAATTCAAATATAATTTTATGGGCTAATTTTGATTTTTTTTTAAACCCATCACTGAGTTAAAACAACATATTATTGTTAGGAAAAAAATAAATTTTATTATTTTAATTCTCATGGTATCTCAAGTCTTATCCAAAATTAAGTTGGGTTTGAGGAAGGGAGGTGGCGTGGGTATCTATTTCGTGAAAAGGATGTTGCAAAAATTTCATAGGGACAATTGGTAAAAGAATTGATTAGGGCTTCAATAAGTCAAAAACAGGTAGGAAGAAGCAATGCAAACAAAGGAGTTGCTGAAGAAAGAAGAATAAGAAGCTATCCACCAAAGAGGGAGGTTAGCGGGCATTGTTGGCGAAGTAGATGCATGGAGTGGGGAAGAGTGAGCTAGTGGAGCTTCATTGTTGGTGGCGCTGAGTGGGCACCAGTTGTAGTCTTTCATGCGTAGTTTGAATTGTTGAAAGGAGATAAGATTTTAGTTGGGTTGGACGTTTTGTTATTTTTCTCTGACATAAAAGGGAGATATGGAAAAGCGAGTCCTTAGTTCTGTACTTACGGATTAGACATGGAAATATGCTTGATTCAAAAATTCAAATTTTGGGGAAATTAAGAGCTATCATGAAATGATAATTGACAAATTAACTTTAGTGAACCGATTCAAACATAGTTTCTATTTTGAGGCCATTCTAATCAAACAAATATTTTCTTCTACACTTTAATTTGAATCCTAGCTTCTATTATTCAGTAGGGAATCTGTTATGTAGGGAAGCCACGACATCATACACCATCTTATTGCCAATTATTGCATTGTATGTTGTAGCATTCAGCTTCTTATGCTATTACCATCTAGGGGTGTACAAAATTTACCGAAAAACCGAAAACCGGACCGAAACACATTTCGGTTCGGTTTTTCGGTTTGGGTTTCGGTTTCGGTTTTGGAATATAAAAAATTTCGGTTTCGGTTTCGGTTTGGGACCAAAACCGAACCGAAAAAACCGAAAACTGAATTAATAAAAATAATTATATAATTATATATTATAGATGCTGCTGGTGTTGCCGTGTTGGATCGCCAGTCGCCGGCGAGAAACCACCTCCAAATCCACCTCTGGTCGGTCTAGATGGCGGAGATTTCTGGGACGAAGTCCATGGCTCCATGCGACGCTTGCGCTCCTCTTCTTCGAGCTTAAGAGAGATGCCTCGGACACGATGGACACGACGGACAGAACACAATCAACACAGAACCCTTCTGCCTTCGGGATCCGTTTCATGAGGTGGGTGGAGAACAGGAGAAGCCGGCGATCTTGTTTCGGAGGCGCTTGGAGGGGATAATGGCCACTTCTTGGATGATCTTCTTGTTGGTGAAACGGATCCAGAACTTGGTGTGGAAATCCAGGGTCATGCGACTGCCGAGAAGATTTCTCGATCACCTGCCGGCTGCCGAGAAGATTTCTTCACCGTCTTGGTGTGCAGTGCACAGTGCGCACCTCCATCTCTGTTTGTGTGTGTGTGTTTGCGAGAGAGAGAGAGAGAGAGGCCGGTGGCCACCGGTGCACTGCAAAAAGGGCAAGCAGGTCTGCGAAGGCACATGCAGCTGCAGGAACCACATGCTAATTGCTAGCCATCCCACATCGTTTGGAAATGGGAAATGAACTAGGATCCCACCTTATATATTTTATATGGATCCTTCTTTTAACATGTCTCAAGGTTTGGGCTTTGCAACTAAAGCCTTGGCCCAGGAGTTCTGTGTCGTGATGGGCTGTGGCTCCCAGGCCCGAGTATTAATATTTTTTTGATATTTTAAAATTCGGTAAAACCAAAAATAACCGAACCGAACCGGGAAGTTCACGGTTTGGTTTGTTCATAAACCGACGGTATACGGTTCGGTTTCGGTTCAGTCATTTTGAAAACCGAGGAGTTCGGTTCGGTTGGCGGTTTTGGCAAAAACCGAACCGAACCGAACCGTGTACACCCCTATTACCATCTGTGATCATGATGTCAGAATGAGTTTTAGTCCTATATTCTCCTTAGTAGAAGCATTGGTGAAGGATTTTTTTTAGTTCATCCTTCCAACTCTTGACAACTGTTGAAATCCCGAGTATATTTGTGTATAATGGGTAAGTTAAGAAAGTGTGTAAATGTAGGAGATACATATTATTCTGTAGGGATTATTTCCTTATTAGATTAGGTGATTGTATTATAAGATTGGGATGTATACAATGTTATTGTACGCAGAGTTGAATAGATTATTTGAATTTTGCTAACATGGTATCAGAGCTAGGGTTTCTCAAGCTTAGCTAACTATGGCCAGCGTTATCACCAACGGCACCGACAACAGCAGAGGGTCGACCCCTATTGAAAATAACGACGGCGATTCGGAGATCACATCCGTTGGAGGTTTGAATGGGCTAGATAACACAACTTTTTCACTCGCAGTGGAAAAATTAAATGGAAAAAATTTCCGTGAGTGGGCTCAATCCATAAAATTGGTAATCGAAGGGAAAGGGAGATTAGGTTATCTTACTGGCGAACGGAGGAAACCCGACTCTACTGAAGTTGTAGCCTTGCAAAAATGGAGGTCCAAAAACTCCATGGTCACCGCTTGGCTCGTCAACTCAATGCAACCTTCAATCGGGAAAATCTACTTGTTCTTACCCACGGTGAAGGACGTCTAGGACGCAGTTCGTGAGACGTATTCTGATGTCGAAAGTTACTCGCAGATTTTTGAGATCAAGACCCGGTTGTGGCAAATGAAGCAAGGCGAGCGCGGCGTGACTGAGTATTTCATGGAGATGACCCATCTCTGGCAGGAGCTCGACCTGAGCATCGAAGAAGAATGGGAATGCTCCAGCGATAGCGCACGATACAAGCCGGCCTCAACCGAGATCTGGATGATGTGCGGGGACGAATTCTTGGTTGAAGACCTCTGCCATCAACCCGGAGGTGTTCACTGAAGTAAGAAGGGAGGAAAGTCGAAGATGCGTGATGCTGAAGCCACAACCGGATCGCGTTGGTTTTGAAATACCAGCCCCAAATTCGGGTGGGTCGGACGTCTCGGCTCTAATTTCAAAAGGCCCGGGAGGATACGAACAGAAACCACAAAGAGGCAAATTATGGTGTGAGCACAATCGAAAGCCAGGTCATTCAAAAGAAACTTGCTGGGAAATTCATGGATAGCCTGCAGATTGGAAACTGAGACATTATCAAAAAAATCGTGGGTATCAGGCTACCACTGACAGTTCAACTGGAAAATTACAAGGTGAAAAAAATAATAATATCAGTCCAAGTAGTGCATTCAGCCTTGAATAGTTGGATCAACTGTATAAAATGATTACCTCCATTCAAACATTGGGTCAGTCTTCCATTGGTTCTCTAGCTCACCGAGGTAATTATTTATCAGCCTTAAATACTTTATCCTGTCACAAATCACCATGGATAAATGACTCAAGTGCATCTGATCATATGACTGGTTCTTATCAATTGTTTTCATCCTATTCGTCATATGGTGGAAACCTGAGAGTCAAAATTGCAGATGGTTCACTCTCACCAGTTGCCGGTAAAGGAAGTATTCGCATATCTGACTCCGTAACCTTAAAATATGTCCTACATGTTCCCAAGTTATCTTGCAACTTGTTATCCATTAGCCAGTTAATAAAAGACTCCAATTGCTCTGCTAAATTTGTTTCATCTCATTGTGTTTTTCAGGACCTATCATCGGGGAAGACGATTGGCATTGCTAAAGCGTATGAGGGATTCTACTACTTTGAGGAGGCAAACTTGAGTGAACAATATAATACTGTAATTTGTTATTCTGCATCTACTTCTAGAGATAATGAACTTTTGTTATGGCATTCTAGGATGGGTCACCCAAATTTTCAATATCTAAAGCGTTTGTTTCCATCTATCTGTTCAAATAAAATGTCTCCTGAGTTTCAATGTGAAGTGTGTGAACTTGCAAAACATCAGCATGCTTCTTTCCCAACATCTATATACAAACCATCTAGTCCATTTACTATGATTCACAGTGATTTGTGGGGACCCTCAAGATCCCTCAATCGCACCTATACAAAATGGTTTGTTACTTTTATTGATGACCATACTCGTCTTTGTTGGGTTTACTTGTTGAAAAATAAACTGAAGTCCGTTCCATTTTTGTTAGTTTTCATTCCATGATTCAAACACAATTCCAGACCCATATTCAAATTTTACGTACTGATAATGGTACGAAATATTTTAATGATGTTCTCGGAACTTATCTTCAAGAAAATGGGATTGTTCATCAGAGTTTTTGTGTGGATACCCCTCAACAAAATGGGGTTGCTGAAAGAAAAAACTGACATATACTTGAAGTAGCTCGAGCATTGATGTTTACTGCACATGAGAAACTATTTTTGGGAAGATGCCATCTTAACAGCTACACATCTCATTAATCGAATGCCGAGTCGAGTACTTTTCTTTGCCACTCCTCTCCAGAAATTCCAACAACATTTTCCTACCTCACGACTCCCCTCCAGTATTCCATTGAAAATCTTTGGTTGTACGGCTTTTGTTCATATTCATGCTCACCATCACGATAAATTGGATCCTCGTGCCGTTAAATGTGTCTTCATTGGTTACTCCCCTACTCAGAAAGGCTACAAATGCTATGACTCTGTCTCAAAGAAAATGTTTGTTAGCCTTGATGTCACATTCTTTGAAACCACTCCTTATTTCCCAAAGCCCTCTCTTCAGGGGGAGCAATGGAGTGAAGATCGGTTCTTTGACTTCTTTACCACAGAATCTATTGAGTCTCCTATTACCACTGACTTTGTGCCATCTACCAAGTCTCCCGTTACATCATCATTCCCTGACCCATCCACTGAGTCTCCCGTTGCATCACTTCCTGAACTGTCAAACACAAAAGAGCACTTAACCTTAGGGGGAGACGCAAGGAAGCAAAACAACACAGACAAATTAGTTTACTCAAGAAAGCCAAACACAAAGAATAAGGAGAATCTCATACCTGAGGCACCAAGCGCATTGGAACCGGTGATGGCTCCAAACAACCATGAGCCTCCTTTTGATAATCCTGTACCTAATGATATCAATTTACCTATTGTAGTCAGAAAACAAACCAGGTCATGTACCCAATATCCTTGGTCTAAATATATGTCTTATAAAAGATTGTCTACAAGATATTGTGTCTTTGTCTCTAACCTTGACAGGATGAGAATTCCAAAGAATATTCAAGAAGCTTTGGAAATACCTAAATGGAGGGAGGCAGTCATGGAAGAAATGTGGGCTCTGGAGAAAAATGGGACTTGGGATGTAATGAATTTGCCGAGAGGAAAGAAGCCAGTTGGTCGTAAATGGGTTTTCACAGTGAAATATAAATCTGATGGGACAGTTGAACGATATAAAGCCCAACTTGTTGCAAAAGGATTCACACAGACTTATGGCATTGACTATACAGAGACATTTGCACCAGTGGCAAACTTGAATACAGTTCGGGTTCTCCTATCCTTGGCAGGCCACTACAACAACTTGACATTAAGAATGCATTTCTAAATGGTGAGTTAGAAGAAGAAGTGTACATGACAATACCACCAGGCTTTAGCAAGAAAGGTGAAGAAAACAAAGTGTTTAAACTCAAGAAGTCCTTGTATGGACTCAAGCAATCTCCCAGGGCATGGTTTAACAGATTTGTAAAAGTAATAAAGAACGAAGGATATCTACAAGGGCAATCTGATCACACCCTATTCTTCCAACAGTCTAAAAGAGGTAAGCGAACCATTCTAATAGTGTATGTTGATGACATAATTTTAACTGGGGATGATACAGTAAAGATGGAAAGATTGATGAAAGTCCTAGCTACTGAATTTGAAGTTAAAGACTTGGGACAAATGCGGTACTTCTTGAGCATGGAAGTTGCTAGAACGAAAAAGGGTATTAGTGTCTCTCAGCGAAAGTATATCACTGATCTCCTAATTGAAACTGGCATGCTAGGATGCAAACCTAGTGAAACCCCGATCGAAGCAGTAAAGAGGGTTGAAGACTGTGGAATTTCTATTGAAAAGGAGAGGTATTAGAGATTGGTTGGTAAACTAATCTACTTGTCACATACCAGACCAGATATTGCATTTGTCATTAGTGTGGTAAGTCAACACATGCATTCACCAAAAGAAGCTCATTTAGATGCTGTATACAAGATTCTTCGATATCTCAAAGGCTCCCCGGGCAAGGACTCTTCTTCAAGAAATGTGAAAGTAAGGAAGTAGAGATCTTTACAGATGCAGATTGGGCAGGATCAGTGGAAGATAGAAGGTCCACCACCGGTAATTGCACATTTGTTTGGGGAAATCTGGTAACCTGGAGAAGCAAAAAACAGAATGTAGTAGCTCGTAGTAGTGCTGAAGCTGAATTTGAGGAGTTGTTCAAGGATTATGTGAAGGATGGTCACGAAAACTCTTAGATGAACTACAGGTTCCGGTGAAATTTCCTCTCAAACTCTATTGTGACAACAAAGCAGCCATCAATATCTCTCTCAATCCAATTCAACATGATAGGACTAAACATGTAGAAGTGGACCGACATTTTATCAAAGAGAAAGTTGAAGAAGGAACTATCTGTATGACCTATGTACCTACCAAGGAACAAACTGCAGATATTTTTACGAAAGGGTTGGCACGGAAAAACTTTGATGATCTCATTAGCAAGTTGGAGATGATTAATATCTATGATCCAACTTGAGGGGGAGTGTTAAAATCCCGAGTATATTTGTGTATAATGGGTAAATTAAGAAAGTGTGTAAATGTACGAGATTACATATTATTCTGTAGGGATTATTTCCTTATTAGATTAGGTGATTGTATTATAAGATTGGGATGTATACAATGTTAATGTACGCAGAGTTGAATAGATTATTTGAATTCTGCTAACAACAACACACTTTCTCACTGTCACATATTTGTATGCTCCTATATTTTTAATTGTTCGCAGTTCACCTTGACAGTTTATTCATTTGTTTTCAGCTGCTATTCTACCAGTTGTCCAAAAGCAACACCAGCTTCTCGTGACTTTGCTTTTATGTAATGCTTGTGCCATGGAGGTGAGAATTATTGTTGTGCATTGGAGCATTAGATGCTGCTGTATGCAAGTGTCTCCACTTTACATTTTTCCAAAAAAAAAAAAGAACCAAAGGAGTTTTATCATTTTACTGATGTGCGTTCTACTTGTGATAATTGTAGGCACTTCCAATATACCTCGATAAAATATTTCATCCCCTTGTTGCTATTTCGCTGTCAGTGACATTTGTTCTAACTTTTGGGGAGGTACATCTTGTTTCTTTTCATAATTCATCACCTTCAGCTGTTGTCACCATAAGCAGTTTACTACTACTAATTTTTTTTACTTTCCTTGATGTGCGATACGCCATTTACAGTGGGAATAATTTGTTCCTTGCCTTATTTATAGATTATTCCACAAGCAGTATGCTCAAGATATGGACTGTTGGTGGGTGCAAATTTTGTGTGGCTTGTACGCATTTTGATGATCCTTTGCTACCCAATTGCTTACCCTATTGGAAAGGTAATATTCATGAGAGTTGGGTTGATTTTAATTGCCTTATAGGAAGCTTCCATGCCAACTGGTGTTATTGTTGCTAAAGTACAATAAATAGATTGAGCTGTAAGAGTAATAGTTCCTTCTAAATTTTTAATTTGGTAATATATCACAACATAATTGCTTACCAGTGGGCTGGAAAAGATTCAAAAACTATTTTTTGAATCCAAATGACTTATAGGTGATTAACTTAGAAATAATACAATACCTAGCCTTTTATTTCCTGAATTAATTTTCCCCCTTTTAGAATCAAATTTTTGAATCATAGTACATAAATAGCATTGAGGAAGTCCTTGAGCTTTGAAATTCTGTGGCTTGATTTGCAATATGTTTGAGTACAGCTCCCCTCCCCTCCCCGCTGGGGTATCAAATTCAAGGCATGTGACTTTCTAAAGAATTCACCAATCTCTGGCCCTGTTGATCTATGTTTGTAATCATTGTATCGACTAATTATTCCATATTGGCACAAAAGAAACCATATTAGTCAAAGAATATAAATGTGTTGGTATCTATTACACAACAGCATCTGGCTGCAAATAAAATGAATAGTAGCTTGTTACTGTCGGATAAGGACAATATGATATGTAGATTGTCTTGAACCCATCATGTTCACTGTTAGAGAGAGAGAGAGTGCGTCTCTTTTATTATTGGTCATGGGATATTGTTTGATCACTTTTCATAACCAAGGATTTCACTCAAATTCTTGTGGTTTCAGCTGCTAGATGCTGCACTCGGGCATTACGATGCTTTGTTTAGGCGAGCTCAGTTGAAAGTCCTTGTGTCTATCCATGGCCAAGAGGTAACCCTCTTGCCTAGATTTCTTTTTATTATGAAATTATAATGTCTTGATAATTGAATGTGCATTTGTTAAAGGGATAGTAGATTGGCTATGGCAAGCATCAAAGTTTTGTTGGGGTAATGTGTTGTTTTTGTCCAATTTAGGCTGGTAAGGGGGGTGAGCTCTCACATGATGAGACCACAATTATCAGTGGAGCGCTAGATTTAACTGAGAAGGTATGCATTGCAATAACCAGTGCCCTTAATGCTTTTTGTATTCTTTTCTCTCTCTCTCTCTCTCATTTTGATACGCAATAAATATTTTTTAGTATCTTATGCTGTAAAGTTATCATTTCACTTAAAAGCTTAAGCTTTTAGATTTTGGGTCAACTATGTATATCAAGCCTTAACACACAGACACATGTGCAGCCTGATTGGCTGTGGAGAGAGAGACAAATGATGGATAACACTCACAGGAAATAGGACAATTTTTAACCGCCTCACAATAACTGTGAGCCACAATAATAAAACCTAGGACACCCTTCCAAACTGTGGCTCTGGTACCATGTTAAGTCACTTTTTACTTAACAGCTCAAGCTCCTAGGTTGTGGTCCAACAATGTCGATCAAGCCTCGGTGTATGCATAGGAACCATGAAAACAGTGGCTTCTCATCCAATTATCTGCTTATGGTAAAGGAAATGTCCACTTGGCATTGAAAGTCTGCATTGTCATATTTCATTGTAAGCAAACTAAGAAAAAGTGACTCTCTTCCCAATGCCTCAATTCCAAGGGGTAGGAAGTCATTGTTGTTACTGGTTTTCCTCAACAGTCTATGGGTCATATGACCCATTTGGTTCTACATTTCTACATAAACTAAAAATATTGTAGATGTTCCTCAAAGCTATTACTCCTTATAATTCTGTTGCTGGCCATATATTTTTCATTTCTTAGAAAGAATGTACACTTCAGAGTACCTGCTGGAGCTATTGGTAGTGCTTCAAAACTCTTCCAGCATTTTTTTCCTCCATAATACTCTGTACTGTTATATGAGGCACATGACTAATATTACGTTCTTGATAAAATAAGAATTATATTAGACAGTAGAGGAAAACAAAAAACAGGAAAATAGAAAAATAAGACATTCTTTTACCAGCACCCAGAAAAAAACCAGAAGAGGAAGAAAAAAAATAGAAAAAACCATTTATACTACAAAGCTGTCTCATCCCGCTGGAACTTAGTGAATTGCAGGCTCAAAAAGCTCTAGCAGTGCAAGCCCACAAGGGAGCCAGAATACAAAACCATTTATATAACAAAGCTTTCCCATCCTGCTGGAAATTAGTGAATTGCAGTCTTTTAAAGCTCTAGCAGTGTAAGTCCACAAGGGAGCCAGAAAAATAATCTGTTTACAGAGCAGATATAAAGCCAAATGCAGACTCTTAAAAGATACAAGCATTCATCTCAAACAAAACACACCAAATTACAGCGAAAGCCCACAGCCTTTTCTTCTTCTTTGTCTCTCACAAAACCCATTAAGGAGTAAGGCAAAAACAATCCAAGCATTTGCAAAAATGTACAAACCACTGCTCTCTAAATTAAAAAAAGGATCATTCCACTGTCCAAGCAGCAAAGTGATGCAATAAATGCTGAGAGTGAGATTTTCCAGTACCAAGGCACACCAAATAATTTTCAGAAGCCCTGTCATCTAACACCAAAAAATAAGATAAAATAAAAATTTAATAAATCTTATGCCCATTATTTTATTTTTTGAATTTCAAAATAACTTGATATTGCCATTAATATGTGTTTTTAATATAAAATTGTCATGAGACTATTATTGGGATATGATCAGACTGCAGAGGAGGCTATGACACCTATTGAATCAACATTTTCATTGGATGTCAATTCAAAATTGGACTGGTGAGTTAGCTTTGGAGTAGTTTCTTTTCCCACTATTTTATTTGCTTTTGTTTCATTTTAGTTTTGAAATCAATAGTGAATCAGTTTATAAAAAGGGGGGAAAAGTAAAATGTGAATGAAGATAACTTTTTCCTTGTCCACATTGTAAGTTTACCACATCTTGTCATACTCCACTCCACAAAAAGGGATGCTCTTACCACTGTTGCAAAATCAGAAAGAAATAATGTAAATTCTTCTTTTAAAAATGAGGTTTTATTTATATTTTATTATTTGTAGTCGTTATTTTGTGAACGAACGGGACATAGATCTGGTTGATTCCAGTTTTGAGTGATGGTGATGGTGGCCATATAATTATTTTATTTTTCCTTGTCCACATTGTAAGTTTACCACATCTTGTCATACTCCACTCCACAAAAAGGGATGCTGTTACCACTGTTGCAAGATCAGAAAGAAATAATGCAAATTCTTCTCTTAAAAATGAGGTTTTATTTATATTTTATAATTTGTAGTCATTCTTTTGTGGACTCTGAACGGGACATAGATCTGGTTGATTCCAGTTTTGAGTGATGATGATGGTGGCAATATAATTATTTTATATTATCTTTGTTTTTAAGAGTCTGAGATATATGTAAATATGTTAGGAATATATGTATTATTTATAATACAGCTTCTGAACCAATAAGAAATGGACTCCAAGTATTATTGCCGTAGGAGAAGGCTTGCTTCAAACTATTGCATGCCTTCTTCTTCTTCTTCTTCTTCTTCTTCTTCTTCTCTCTTGGTAAAAACTATTGCATGTCTTCTTAGCTTAGAAGTAAGCTCTTGAGCAGATATTTTTTCCTTGCAATGCAGGGAAGCAATTGGCAAAATTCTTGCTAGAGGTCATAGTCGTGTTCCAGTTTATTCTGAGAACCCAAAAAACATTATTGGACTCTTATTGGTAGGTGGTAAAACCTTAAGCTCATCTAATGTGATTTGTGTTAAATACTACTACTTGTTTTGATTGCTAGCTATTCTAGAAGTGATTACGAACACCTTCCCCCTTGGTTTGGATGTAGGTGAAAAGCCTTCTCACTGTAAGAGCTGAAACAGAGACTCCAGTCAGTGCTGTTTCCATTCGAAGAATTCCTAGGTGTTCTCATATGTTCCCCATTTAGTTCTTTTTAATGTTCTTTTTTTGTTTCTGGTTATATATGAAATTTTATGCATGGGTATCCAGGGTTCCTGCTGATATGCCTCTGTATGACATTCTCAACAAGTTTCAAGAGGGTAGCAGTCACATGGCGGCTGTAGTGAGGGTTAAAAGAAAATGCCAGAACTCCCCCCCAAATGGTGATATGGAGAAGATTGAAGAAAACAAAGTTGCCAATGGAAATTGTCAATTGACAATCCCCTTGCTACCCAAGCATGGTGATAAATTAGAAAGTGTTGTCAGTATTGAGAAGGCTTCAAGGCCTACCAGTGTAAACAAACAGACTGCTAAAGAACAAAATGGTGTCACGACAAATGTTTTCCCAAATTTGTCTGAGGATATTGAAGATGGTGAAGTCATTGGCATCATCACCCTAGAGGATGTATTTGAAGAACTACTTCAAGTAAGTTACATTTTCACTCACAACTTTACCTTGGTTGGTAATTGGTTTGCTGCACATACTCAAAAGTTGATAAACTTTGATCAATGGAGACCTTTTAGTGGTTTGGTCAGATGAGCTCCATTGTTTTATTAAAGAATTTTCCATTTATGTTTTTCTCATGTTTATTGAGCTGTTGTCCCTAAATGGTTTCTGATCATCCCCTTTCAATAATGCAGGAGGAAATTGTAGATGAGACAGATGAATATGTTGATGTACATAAAAGGTATTATTATGGTAAATAATATGCTAAAAATTTAGTGGTTTTTTATTTGCAATTTTCCTAGTTATAGGTAATGCCTGACTATTAGAGTGAGACCCTTTGTTTGGTGAGGAGATGGTCTGATTGGAGAGACCTTTTGAGGAAGAGGAAATGAGGACCATGATTTTTGGGATGGAGAGGGATAAAGCTCTAGGACTTGACGGTTTTAATATGGAATTCTTCTCCAAGATTCTTGGAAGGTGGTTAAGGCTGACTTGCTGAAAGTCTACAATGAATTTTATGGGAATTGGGTTTTAAGAAAGAGTATCAATTCCATTTTCATAACTATAATGGTGAAGAAGAATAAATATATCAAGATATTGTATTTTAGACCTATTACTCCATTGTTCAGAAAATCATCACTAAAATTTTAGCTAATAGGTTGACTACGGTGCTTGATAAGACACTCACTAAGGCTCAAAGTGCATTTGTGGGGTCGGCATATTGTCGATGCCATTTTGGTTGCTAATGAGATTGCTGAGGATATTCAGAGAAGGAAGAAAAAGGGAATCATCTTTATGTTGGATTTTCAGAGAGCTTATGATAGAGTGATCTGGAAGCTCCCAGATAAGATTTTTGAGAGGAAGTGGCTTGGTGAGAGATGGAGGCATTGGATTTAGAGGCTGTTTGCATAATGTGAGTTAACTCAATTTTGGTGAGTGGCTAGTCCAAATCTTAGTTTAAGGCTACAAGAGGGATTAGGTAAGGTGACCCTCTTTCCTGTTTTTTGTTTGTTTTAGTGGCTGATACTTAGTACAATGGTGAATAGGGGCAGTGGTTAGAGGTTAAGTGAAAGGTCTGGAGGTGGGGAGAGAGGGGGTCAAGGTGTTGCACCTTCAATTTGCTGATGATACTCTTCTTTTTGAAAGATCATGAACCCCCCTTTAGAAATATTTTGGGTCTCTCGTCACGTTTACGTTTTCGAGAAGGTATCTATGCTTAAGATTAATCTGGGGGAAGAGTGGTATTAGGGCTATTAATGTGCCTGTTGAGTGTGTTAGGGAGCTACCTATAGAGTTGAGTGTAGTGTTTTGGATTGGCCGCTGTCCTATCTTGAGTTCCCCATTGCGGTTAACCCTAGACCCGCTAGCTTTTGGGATCATGTGTTGGAAAGAGTTTCTAAGAGACTGGATGGGTGGAAAGGCACTCTTTTTTCTCTTGGTGGTAGAATAACACTTATCCAGGCTTGTCTTTCTAGTCTCTATTTATATTTTCTTTCAATTTTCAAGATTCTAGTGGGGATTGCTAATCAAATTGATAAGATTATGAAGGATTTCTTGTGGTCAGGGGTAAGGGGTTTTAGGGATCATTTGGTAAGTTGGGGAGTGGTGGGTAGGTCTAAACAGGAGGGTGGTTTTTGGGTATTGGAAATTTGGGGTCTAAAAACACAACTTTTCTGACTAAATGGCTTTGACAGTTTCTGTTAGAGAATTCTATCTTGTGGCATTTAATTAATAAAAGTAAGTATGGATTAGATGAGAATGGGTGGAATACCAATTTGAGATTTATATGTTCTTTGGAGAGTCCGTGGAAAGCTATCTCTTAAAGTTATCCCCTCTTCATTCCTCATATTAAATTCTTGGTGGGAAGAGGTAGTAATATTTGGAAAGTCCCTTGGTTGAGCAATGTGGTTTTGTCCACCTCTTCTCCACACCTTCTTCACTTGAGCTCAAGGCAGGATGGTTCCATTTCTTCTTTTGTAGTTGATCTAGGTGGTCCTCTACCTTCTTGGGATTTCCACTTCTGTAGATCGTTAAACGATAGGGAGATGGTAAAGCTATCCTCTTTGCTAGTCTTGTTGAATAACTGTCAGTTTTCTTTAAAGGAGGATAGGCGGTGCGGTCTTGGTCTTTGGATCTTTTGGGGGTATACTCCTGCAAATCTTTTTGTGATTTTTTGAATAGGTCTAATTTACCTTTCCTCTTTATTGATCCATTTGGAAGGCTAAATTTCCCTTTAAAATATAGGCTTTTATCTGGTTGGTTGTGCTTGATAGAATTAACGCCAATAACTTGCTGCAAGTGAGGAGATCTTTGAAAGCTATATCCCCAGACATCTATGATCTTTGTTTTAATTGCCCAGAATCATTGCATTTGTTCATTCATTGTGACTATGCTTGGAAGGTTGGGAATAAGTTATTTGGTATTTTGGGCGAATGTTGGGTGAGTTTTGAGACTGGACTTTTTTCAGTGTCTTTTGCTGGTTTTGGCAGGAAAAAGGAAAGGGCAGCACTTCAGAAATGTTCTTTTTTTTGCAGTATATTGGGGGCTGTGGATGGGAGTGTAATGCACATATTTTTCTAGGGAAGAAGAAGTCTCTTTTGCTGGTTTGGGAAAAGATACATTATTTGGCTTCTCTTTGGTGTGTGGGGTAAGGGAATTTTAAGGGGTTGAGCTTTTCTCATATTCAGCATGATTGGCATTATGTGCTGGAGTGTTAGTTAATGTTGGTTTTTCTCTCTCTTGTTTTGTAGTTTTCAGGTTGTTTCTTTGTGTTTTTTTATCTGGATTTTCCAGACTATGTTAAGGAGATGTGTCGTATTCTCCTAGCTATATTCTTATCCTATTAATGAAATTCATCTTTGACTTAAAAAAAATATATTAATGTCTTACTATTGCAGAATACGTGTGGCTGCTGCAGCAGCTGCTTCATCTGTAGCCCGGGCTCCTTCAACTCGGAGGTTGCTTAGCCAAAAGCCTGCAGTAAGTTGATATCCTTTGCCATGGTTTTATCCTATTGTCCATCTGTCATGTTTATGAATTACCTGCATGGGTACATAAAGTGAAAACCTGCATCTGAGGTTGCGTTTGAATTGTCATGCTGAGAGGCATTGCACAAGTTAATTTGAATGCAGGGTACAAAAGGAATCATAATGAATTTTGTGTTCAGGAAACCTATTCTTGGCTAAATCTCATTGCAATGTGCTTCAAACTATTCATGGAAACCCCACCCTTCCTCCTCAAAATGGGAAACATTCCTACGCAGTCTAAACTCCAAAGATTGCCATTTCTCTTTCTTTCTTTATTTTTATTTTTATTTTTTAGTTTTGGCTGAGACAACTCTGATAAAGCAAGTTATCTTTGTTTTTTTTTTTTTTTACTTGCTAAATAACCCCATTTCCCCCTAAAATAGGAAACATCCTTGCAGAGTAACCCTTTTTTTTTTTTTGTGGGTAGGAACTTGTGAAATAAATTGTAGAATAAATTTTGTACAACGAAATAGGAAATAGGTGACGCCAGTTTCATGTTTTATTAGTTCCATACCAAACGCCAGTGGTCGTGTTACTTTGGAATGCATCCAAACACTTGGGGAACGTTTGGTTTATAGGATTTTTCAGCTTTGATGTTTGTCTGGGCATCAGAGTCTAATGTGGTCTGGGAAATATGATGCCTGTGGCATCTCTAGGCATCAGAATCTAATGTCGAGAAAATCTTTATCTTGGGAATAAATAATTTGCACAAAATATCGGGTTCCATTAATGGCTATCATAAAATCAATAAAATAGGATAATTGTATAAACATCCACTGAATTGGGTGTCATAGAGATATCAAAGAAAATGGATATTGAATGTCATGTAAATGCGAGTCTGCTATTGCTTTAGCTCAAACACTAGCAAATCAAAACCCAGTGACAAGATATAAGAATTGATGGCCATCGTAAGCTCGGTGCAATAGCATGGTTGCATAAACATGCACTCAAATAGGGTGTGCTAAAGGGCTAACAAAGAAAACAGGAAAACCAATTCCCTTTCCACTCTCTCATGTGGGTAAGGTTCATGGGAGCCCCCATTTCTTCTGGAATATTACTTTTGGATCAACTTTGCCCTGACCAGTGTGACAACAATGTCTTCATAATATAGTACTATTAAAAATAATAGATTATTAAAAAAAGAAAAAGTAATATTTATGTTATAATAATATATTATAATGATTATGATTGAGACCATGTTGCCCCCAAATTGTTTCGGTTAATTGGATTAGTAAGTTTTGATCTTTTTTCTTTTTTTGTTCTTTTTTAAATTTATGATTGTTAGACATTATTAGGGCATGGATTTAATTATGTAAGTATTTTTAGTACATTTTTGTGTTGGAAAATAATTATTCTTGATATATTGATTATACACATGTTAAGGTATAATGATTTTTTGTTTTTTTTTTTGAAGTATCTCTGAGGATTTTCATGTTTAACCAAATACAGATGGACATTTGTGTACACTGACCAAATAAAAATATTTCCATGAGTTTGGCATTTCATTAGTGCTAGTGAATGGGATTCTCAGAAATCCATGAGGATCTTTTTTATGCCGGGAGACAAAACAAAACACCCTTTAAGGTGGAGCATGCATTTCAAGTCTTTCATCTGCATTATATGGATTTAAACGGTACTGTATATAAGTTTGAACTGCATTATGTCAAAAATTAATAGAAATTTGTAATGCATTTTTAAAAATAAAAAAAAAAGAGTTGCTGAAATTTAAACTCAAGGTCCAAATTTTAAGTTCTCAAACATTAATTCTTTGTTTCTTCAAGATTGTATTTGATTTGTGAGAGATTTAAAGAAAATGCAATACAAAATTATGTTTAGTCCAAATTAACATAAACTCAAATTCAAGGCTCAAAGTTGTGTATTGTCAAACAAAACCAAATGTTCTGTAAAGGTATGCAGCCATTTTTTTTATTTGGTATCTAAGTGCTGACGGAAGAGGATTTAAAGATGCCGCACTGCATTGGTTTGTTCCAACTGATTGGTATATTTTGTTGTTCAGATTTTGCAGTCTAACAGTGAGCATTTGGAGTATGTGCTTTAGACATTACAATGTACTGATTATTTAGTAGGGCCTATTGAATTGTGTAAAATATTTTTATTTCTTTCTTAAAAAAAAAAAACGAAAATAAGGTGATATTTTTAAATTTTTTAATATTTGCATAGAAAAGTTATAAAAACAATAGAAGTATTAGAAGAGAATGAAGACTTTGTGCTGAGTTTGGATTAAGCTGAGATTTATTTTTCATTTATTTAAAAAATTATGAGGAATGAAATTTGGTTCAAATACAATTTAAGATTAAGGTATTGGTGCAGAGTACAGATTTCGAGTTTTAGATAACGGACTTGTATATTATTCATGTGTAAAATAGGAGTTGAGGATCCATCTCACTTTGAGGCTTTCAAAGCCTGTTTGTCTCACTTTGTAGGGTAGGGAAGTGACCACTGGGGTCAGGTTTAGTGCAAGTTGGTATTGAACGATATTTGGATGATCTTCATATGAAAAGTATGGGTGAAACAGAATAACATGATATATGTATGAAATAATTTTGAAATGGAAAATAGCATGAGTTGTGAGCTGATTTTTTAATATCATATTATCATCATTCAGGGAAACCCACAAAGTCGGTGCAAACCCCAAAGAAGTCTACAGGACAGTCGACAAATGATCAAGATTGAAGAGGATTCCAAAGGAACTCTTTAAGAATGCAATAGATGAGTAAGATCTTGGTTTCAATTGGGTAAAATTAGCTGTAAATTCCTCTTTCCCATGGGTGGTTGTGTGTTCTATGTTAATTTTTAGCAATTTTCTTGGAAATGTATGTGCATTTTCTTGGAAATGTTTGTACATCCTATGCGAGTAAGTTGTTAGTTCTAGGTCTTCTCCACTTGTCCATTTTTTTTTTTTTTCAATTTTTTAGGAGGACAAATTTTCCACGATCTTTCGAAATTGAAATTACTTCTAATACAGAATTTTGTTTGGGAAGAAAATAACGTGAATGTAAGTTTGAAACACCTACAATGTGGAGGTTCTGGCAGCTTAGAGGGTTGATTAAAAAGAGGCTAGGAGAAAATTTGAGTTAGTTTATTTAATTATTGTCTTAGACAATTAATGACATCTTTAAGTTTTTTTTTTTTTATCATTTTTATAAAAATGATATAAATGGATAATTGTGCCTAAAAATATTTGAAATTTAAACATTTAACTATTTGTGTAATATGTGCTATAAGTTTATTGAGTCTTGTGTGTGGGGTTTAGGTTTACGACAATGAGGTATATACCACTATGGAGGCTCTTATTGGGTGGTTGAGTAATCTTATAGGGCACTCGAGGTCATTAATTGACTAAAATCAATTAGGTCATTACTATTTGTGCATGATGGTCACTCAATCTATCAAGATGTTGCAATCTTCCTCTTTTCATAAAGGACCAAGGGGCCTATGCTTGTGTGAAAAGTGCTTGGGTATCACATTGATTGATGTCATTTTAGTTTTCTTATAAAAAATGTCGGGTATGAACATATCTCAAGGACACATTTTAAAAATACATTATTAGCTAGTTGTCATGATGTTGGTTGAAGAGCTTTTCATGATTGTTTGTTAGAGAACTTATCCTCAAAACCTAAGTGTTAAGGAGAGAGAGTTAAGAGGATCTTATACTGATTTTAGAACTGTTCACAGAGACGATGTAGGACTAGATGTACACTAATATTCCCCCTCGAGCCCATGGGGGAAATAAGGCGAGGAGAGCTCATGGGGGGAATGGGGCGAGGAGAAGTCCAATCCACAAAGGAGCCAAGCATCCCAAGGCCCAGTTCTGATACCATGTTAAAGAACTCATCCTTAAAACCTAAGTGTTAAGGAGAGAGAGAGTTAAGAGGATCTTATATTGGCTTTGAAACTGCTCACATAGACAATGTGGTACTAGACGGATTGCAAACTTTTATTAATGGAATTTTATGGAAGAGAACCAAGTTTTCAAATGACGAAGAATAGTTCTAGCTGTCGTTCTTGCAGTTCTGACCAGCATTCAGGTCCTAGTAGAACTTCTCATTCATAACATATATGATATTGCTTATGCCCTACCTCTGTTGTTGCTATTGATATTGTTGTTGTAGGGTGTTGGACCCGTTTATGCCTTTGTTGAACCCTTCGGTAGCCAGCCAGTTGTAGTCGTTGCTAACATTGTTCCAATAGTTGTTTTGGTAGTTGATAAGCCTCGTCTCCACAATGCCCTACTTTTGGGTCTCGTACTCGTTGATGATGTTGTAATAAGTTCCTAGTCGTTGCTAGTGGGGGTGGGCTTGGGGATGGTCATGGTGGTGAGGGTGGCTCTGTACTTGTAAAGGGGTCTGCAAAATTTGGGTTGTTAGGAGTTTTTGAAAGAGGGGTAGGTGGCAGCAGTGTAGTTGGCAATAAGGGTGGTGATGGTGGGAGCAAGTTGGCCTAGCTTATTACCATGAAGGCCAAATTCATTTTTTGGGTGCTTTTTGAGATGAAATTAGGCTCTTCCTTTTTGTTTAGTCACTGCTAGGTCTTCTTTGGCGGTGATTTGGGATTGTTGCTAGGCGCTTGCTGAACAACTCACTCTGTTTGGCATGGATCTGCATAAAGGAGATGGTCGCAGTGGTACTCATCAACACCGCGCTTGGGTGGCCTGTTTGATTGCCAATATGTTTGATGATCATTTGAAAATCAAAGTACAAACAATCAAATTTGCTTTAAAAAAACGAAGTTGTCACTTTATTTTAGTATTAGAAAGTCAAAATAAAGGAAAATATTTTTTCGAAAGAGATTTAGGTTTAGGTGTCCCATTTTTGAATTGGGAATCCTTCAATTCCTTCTTGATAGGATCCTGTTGCGCCCACTCTATGAATGGTTATCATATTTTCTTTGTGTGTGTGTGTTCCTTTTTTGAAAGTAATTCTTTGAAAAATGGCTAAAACATGAAATGCAAGTTGCAATAGCAATCAATTGATCGCTTGTAAAGGTTGGTTGACTGTCTACTGCAAAATTCTATTCGTGTTTTTTTTTTTTGAAACAAATTACATACCTTTTACAACTTTGGAAGGCTTCCCTAGGGTTCATATAGGGGACTTAACCTTAGGCAATCCCATTACTTAATGCTCCTCTAAAATGAACACATAATCATGCAAATTAAAAAAATAATAATAAAGAGAAGAAGAAGATGAAATTTTTTTTTTTTTATTGGTATGACTAGATCTATAAAATAGATTAGTTACATATCCTATGGAAAAGAATCAAATCATTTGTATCCACTTAGGAGGGCAGATACATACCTTGGATTTCACGCATACCCCTCCCTCAGGTATGTCGTGGTGCCCTAGGAAGGCACTCCCCACCTTTACTCAAGTGAAAGGCAAGGAAAAGGGGCTCAAAATGTCCCATCAATGAATAAGCTTCCTTCCTCACCCCCCACCCCCCCTCCTTTTTCCATTCTTCCTTCCCCCCCTTTTGCTCCCCTTAATAACATTTTCAAGTTTCAATTTAAAATTGTTTTTGAGTTTATTTAAGAAAATCATTGAACTTTGAATGCTTTGATTTCTTTTGGAGGAAAATTATGGAACCTAGCTTAAAATTTTTGATTTTACATTTTAGAAAATAGATCATTCAATCTACTCGACGATTAGATCATGGATAGTTCATTAACAATGTAAATTTTTTAAAAAATGGTTTGGTTTCTTTGGAAGGAGAATCGTAAACCCGACTTGACATTTTGATTTAATTTTTAGAAAAAAAGTTTTTTAATCTTCCCAGCAATCATATCACGAATAGTTTATTAAAAAGGTAAACTTTGTAAAAACAATTTTTGCCTTTTTATAGAAGAAAATCATAGAACTTGAAAAACGATGATATTTGACTTTTTTGAAGAGAAAAATCTTAAAATTGATACAAATCATTACTAAAGGTCTTAACCAATTTCATCACGCTTGCCAGTTTTTAATCTTCCTAGCAATCATATGGTATGGATATTAGACAATTTAGAAAGAAAAAAATTCAAAAAAAAAATAATAATGAAGATTTCATCATTTGGGTTAGATTGGGGATAGTGGACTGCCTGCATGTATGCTTTACAACACTTGAATTGTTATGTAAATTTTGTTGAATTCAAAACATGCTCCTACTCTTAATTGATCTTCAATGGCATCCTATCTTTCAAAATCAACATGTATATTTGGGAATCATGCAAGATTAATTATGTCAACTCACGTTCTCAAATATGTAATAAAATATAAATGATATGTTAATGAACATAAAATGAAAGATGTTGGGTTGACCTGAGATTGCTTGCTTTTCAATGTACATTTAGAGGGGGAAGAATTCTCGCTCAAAATACATATGAACAAATGGAATGAATGAAAGTATGAAAAAAAATGAAAGAAATAATAGTAATTTTGGAATGAGAGATCTTCACCAAATATGCATGAAAAACCTCTTTAGTTTTTTATAATTCTTTTCTCTTTTCCCTTTGTAGGCATGCTAAAAAATGATCTATAAATGGCTTATTCGTAGACCATGCAAAATGGAGGGAATCAAGTTTGAATTTTGAAATTTGAAAATTCAAATTCATATTAAACTTTCAACAGTTAATTACCAATGTCCTCATTCGCTGCCTGACATGTGGCATCGAATTGGGGCATATGACACAACCAAAACTATCAACCAATAAGAAGAAAAAAAAAATTCAAAATTCAAAATTACATTAGACTGATTGACCGCCCTAAGAGATGGTTGACTGCTTGCAAATGGCGCAAAAAACTTTTGCACAAGCGTGAAGAAACAGGAAAGAAAGGGACTAGTCCCATAAGTGACTAGTCGATAGCTTAGCGAAAATTTATTTTCTCTTTATTTTTTCTTGAATTTTGATTTCCTTATTCGAGTTCTTATTTGTTTGGTCAAAAAATGACTATCAACAACTGTCCCTCTTTTACTAACATTTTAATATAAAATGTTTTAAAAAATAGAAATGTCATTTGTGACAAAACTCCCACAAGAAAGATATAAGCATTGCCATCTTTATGACTTGATCATTAGTTTAGCTAAAACACTTAACTAAAGTTACCAAAATCATCAATGAACTTGTTGAAAACTTGTCAGTAAATTCCTCTTATTTGCTACATCAAAACATGTTTTCTGAAATTGTATCCTTGATATCAATGATTTTGTTAAACGTCTTGTAAACAATTTGGTTTCTGAATTCCAAATGAAAAGGCTAAGTAAATAAAGGTTTCCAGTCATGGAAATCGAGTTTGCTCTAGTTTTGGTTTATGATGGTAGGAACATTGCTAATTGCTTTGATAATACCTTTACTATTCTTCCTAAAATAAGATAAGGAACTCACAAAAGAATAACATTTGAAAATAAAGTTTACTCCCTAATAAACTGACCTAGTTAAAATCCTTGATAATCAGCAAAGTTCCTTAAATTGCCTCGGCATCAGTTGAATGAACTTCTATCCAAAATTCAATGTCTTGACTCACTTGGAAGCTTTGTTTATAAAATCAAATGACAAGCATTAAATTCTTACTAAAAACCTCAACTGTATGACTGGTCAGTTAAACCTATCATTTCATTTGATTGGCTACCCGTGTGCCCCTTTTTGAGGAATTAGGTTCATCCATAGTTCAAAATTCACTCAGATGATGACTTACAAAATCTTTCGATTGAAATGAAAAAAATATTTTTCCTTACCTTTTTTGCCTTCTTTTTTTAGAGGTCATATCCCATGAATTATAATGAAGCCACAAATTGAAATTAAAGACGTTAAAGTGAAAACTTGAATTTTATTACTTGTCAAAAGATCAATACATTATTTTTTAAACACAAAGTTGTACATTAAAACTTAGATCTTCTAGATTACATTAAAGATTGTTGAAACTCCTCTTTATTTGTGCCAGCTAAGATTGTAGCTCCTTACTACATAAGGCCTTTGGTAGTAATGAACCTTTTTTTTTTTTTTTATGCATTTGTTAGTTGTCTTTAACCTCTTTAACTGATCTAATTAGACGAACTTGTCCTTGAGCTCCATCACTTCTGGTTTGATGAGATATGCTACTTTTTTTCCTTTTACATGGAATATTTGGTAGGCTCGCCAAGGCTTAGGTCCTTAACTACCAAAAATAAAATTTATAAACCTAACCACTCCCAAGTTCAGTAGAATAGTGAGTAAGTCGGGTATCGATCCAAAGGGATTCAAGCGCAGTTATCAACTACTTCCAATCTAGTTTACTACAACTTTGAGTAAAAAGGTAAAAAAATATGAGATTTTGGGGGTTTTTTCTAAGAACCTATTAAAAGGATGTAAATTCTAAATTATCACTACTCCTACAAAGCAGATCTAAGATTATGAATCACACCTAAACTGTTGTTTGGCACAAGTTATGTTTGGTTAACTATCCGTCTTAGGCTAACAACTAAGTGAATCATTTGAGGGCATAGAGTAGTAAAGGTGCACCAATTGTCTGGAGTACGATCGGCAACCAGGGTATACTCTATCTAAACGATCACGAATCCACCTTGTACATGAACCATAGCCTAATCCGTATAGATAACTAAATCCCTAACTAGGCTATTCTATCTTCTAAGGTATCATCATTCTCAAAGATGTAAACTTGCATGGTATTTAAATGAAAGCAAGTAAAGGAAAGCATGTAAAGATGGCTTCAATTGCAAACTCAAAAGTCTATCACTAACAATCAAGTATACAATTGAAAATCCTAATCTACTTGGCAACACAAGGAATGAGAAGGTTGTCACAGGCCTTCACAAAACCAAGCATGAACCAGAACAAGAATGTAAATCAAAAGCAGTAAATCTATTCTACTTTGGTTCTCAATGGCTTTCTAGGTCAGTCACTAACCCAAAAGAGGCCAAAAAGAAACCCTAAATACATATTCGGAACTATTATTTATACCCAAAAAGGTTTACAAGGTTTGAAATTCAAAATAGGAAAGTTCTGCCAAAATCTCGCACAGAAGATCGTCGCTGTTGACCAACTCACACCCATGCTTTCCCCTGGTCGCGCCTTGGTTGAGACTCATGGGAAATTAGGGATTCAAACTTCAACATCCTCGACCTAGTCGCACTAATGGGTCATGCTAGTCGAGTTGCTGGTCGAGATTTGCAGGATCTCAACTTCAGTTTAGCTTTAGGATCTCGACCTAGTCGCCCCTCAAAGTCTTCTTGGTCGAGCACTTGGTCGAGAATCTCAATACCTCTGGCTCAGTTAGCTTCAGTATCTCAACCTAGTCGCCCCTGATGGTCACTTGGTTAATCACTTGGTTGAACATTGCAACAATTTTTCTTTAGTCTGAACCTTAGAGTCTGCAGCTTGAGACCTGGTCACCCCTATATGTTGTTGGTTGCACCACATGGTCGAGCAGAGTCTTTTCTCCTTTTATACATTGAGGCTCTAGGGACTTGGCTAAGTAGCTGATTTAGGCTTTGTGTACTCCAATTACTCAATTGGCTTCTCATAATGCTTAACTCCTTGGTTTTAACCTATTTTTCCTGAAACATGAACAAACCTTGCATAACTCTGAACTATGATAACAAAGGGCATTTAGAAGATAAGAGAAGACAAAACAAAGATAAATGAGGCCTTAAAAATAGTGCATTTTAGGGACTCATCACAACTCCCAACTTACACTTTGCTAGTCCTCGAGCAAATAAAAAACTAAGAAAAATAAGAAAACTACAAAATCCTATCTATCTCCTCTTTCGCGGGAAACACAGTTGCATTTACCGTATGCAACAAGGCTTTAAACTCTTAGGTTGACCGTAGTGGATGAGTTGTAATCTCGTGAGGGTTTCAAGGGCAGTACCCACAAACACCAATATTAGTGATCATAAAATAAGATTACATGCAACACAATCATGCCATTTTACATACAAGTATATAGCCTAATTACACATAGACTCTTTCATACATAACTTCATTATACACACAACTTGTAACAAATTACTCTCATGCAAGTCTCATAGTGTATAGCCATCATGAAAAGCATAACTCACCAAGAATCAACCAGCACTCGCAATTCAGAGTTAATATCATCATGTAAATTCAAGTATAGATAGACAAAATCACAAGGCATGAGTGAAGTGAATGATTCGTTACACTCAGGTTAACTTTTAAACACATACAAAACGGTCATCTTGATTCAGCCTCACTGGCATACTCTCAAAATCACTTAAGAAGATAGGTTCACTCTCATATGTGAGGAAGAATGTCGTGATCAAACATCCCACATAATTTGACGAACTAACGCTAAGCATGGAGTGAACTAGTCTCATAAGAAAGGGAACTAGCCTATTAATGAGATGTCGAGTCATTCACCCTAGCGACTTCTCACCTACTCGTCACATCCAATCAAGACCATCCTAGATTGACCTATTCATAAACCATACGTGAGTACATCTTATGCATGGGATAGCTGAACAATCTTCATACTTCCAGGAACATGTGTGTCGTGTCCCTAGCTTGACCCTTTTATTTGGAGCAGGTATTCTATGTATTTTTCATTACTTTTTCTCTTCTGCTCATTCTTTTATGCATTTTTATTTCATGGTCAGTTAGGACATTTTTTTCATAACTTTTATGTCTTCATACCACCGATAGGAGTTTTAAGCTCGAACAAAATTCCATGAACTAAGTTTATCTCTAGGGGTGACTTAGTTTTCACGTCTTGAGTAAGTTACAAGACCTAGGTTTATATCTCCCCACTAGACATCACCTCTAGGTTAGCAAATGCAAGAACCGAGACTAGAAGGCAAAGAAAATCCAAAAAAAGGAAAGTTAAGTTTCATAAACTCAAAGTTTGACGTCAATGATGAGTCCTTAAAATGCATTATTTTAGACCCTCATTTACCTTTGTTTATCTTTATTTATTTTGTATGTAACCCTTTGTTAGCATATTTCAGAGCTATGCAAGGTTTGTTCGTGTTTCAAGGAAAACAGGTTAAAAACCACTGAGTTAGGCATTACGAGAAGACAATGGAATATTTGGGACACTCAAAGCTCAAGTTAGATGTTTAGCCAAGTCCCTAGAGCTTCAGTACATTTAAGGAAGAAAGATCTTGTTCGAACATATGGAGCGACTAGTGACCAACAGGGGCGACCCAAGGCAATAGACCTCCAATGTTCAAGCCTGAAATAAAACGACTACAAGGTGATTACGCGTCAAAACTGCGTAATTGGGCATCTTAACCCGGGCTTTACGGTTATATTTTTAATTAAATATCTAAAATTTTCCAATATTTTAATAAAGTGCCAAAATCATCATTCTTGAACTTTATTGCACTATTTATGAAGTTTTGGTAATTTTTTGTTGCAGGAAAAATCTCGGAAACTAAAACCGACACCTGTTCGTATTTCATGCATAACTTTTCCATCCGAGCTCTGATCGAAACGATTCAAATTTTTGGAGAAAGAGGAAAGGATTATCTACAACTTTCGTGTTTTGAATTTTGTGAGAAACGGGCTCCAGAAGAGTCAGATTTGTGATGAACAGAGAATAAAAAAAAATATAACAATTCGGGTCAGACCCAATTGGGTCGGGTTATCTCCATCCGGGTCTAGGGCAACCCCTCCTATTTAAGCTCCCCTCTTCTCCTGCGCAGGGTGTGCCTCCGGCACCCTTCTTTCTCCCTCAAACTCTCCCTCTTCCCTTCTCTTTCTCCCTTACTTTGTTCTGTTCTCTCTTGCTCTCTCCCTCTCTGTTGCTTTGTTTTTCTTTCTTATCTCTCTTTCCTTCATTCTCTCATTATCTTCCTCTCTTATTCTCTCTTCCCCTGCCTCTATTTTCTTCCTCTTTCTCTGTTTTTCCCTTATCTCTCTGCAACACCTCCTGCTCCGGCAACTGCAGCAACACCAGCCCACGGCCAGCTTCCTGTGAACACCAGCAGAGCACCAATTCCTTGGCTTCCAGCACAGCAGTTGTTCCTGCTGCAACTCCAGCAAACACAGTAGCAACTAGAGCTCCTCTGTTCCACCAATTTCCAACAGCCCTGAGCACACCAGCAGTAGCCCGAGGCCACAACAGAAGGCCACCACTCCAGCTTCTCTGCAACTCCAGCAACCACCCGAGCAGTCATCCTCCGCACCAGACACAGCCAGCCTCCCCTGCTCTCTCTCTCTCTCTCTCTTTTATTTTATCTTTTGTTTTCCCTGCTCTCTCTCTCTCTCTCTCTCTTCTATATTCTCTTATTTTCTTTCTTTTGTTTTCAATTGCAACAAAATATTTCTTTTTTTCTTCTTTAGTTGTTTATTAGAATTTTGAAGATTGTTTGAATGGGTGTTAAGTTATTTTAATTTGTTTTAGTGGAGTTTAATATTTATTTATTTATGTTTCTTTTAATTAATGTTATTATTAGATTGGACGGATTTAATTTAACTCCTTTTATTTATTTATCATTCCTTTAGTTCCTTTTATTTATGTTTCTATTGTGTTTTATTCTC
The DNA here is from genome assembly GCF_029873635.1 of Malania oleifera. Classification (NCBI taxonomy): domain Eukaryota; kingdom Viridiplantae; phylum Streptophyta; class Magnoliopsida; order Santalales; family Ximeniaceae; genus Malania; species Malania oleifera. The sequence goes on from NC_080421.1 coordinate 89,408,982, forward strand.
ATATAAGTCAATTGATAGTTAAACTTTGGTTCAAGTTCTTGGTTTGTATTAAAGTTTTAGTCTTTTAATCTGTGTTTGAATTTTGTCTGTGTTTCCACTACGTGCTTTAATTCCATGATCAATGTTACCATTTTTAATTAGCGCGTGTTTTGATGTCTCCTTAGGTAGATTAGAGTTTCCATTCGTACTCTTTAAATTGAGGCATGCTAGTTTTAGGACTTTAATTTAAGTTTTTGTTTAAGTCTCCAAAATTTTAAAAAATCTCAAATCTGAACTGAGTTCAGTACATTTGTGTTTTTGATTGGACGAACGTAAAATTAGAGATTAAAACGCATTCCCTGAGGAGACGATCTAGCCCTTGGGCTTAATATTACACGACAGAACTCCTATACTTGGGATAGCTTCTGAGCTACTCATTTTTCGAGTGAGTCACAAGGTTCAACCTAGTCCTCGACATAGTGACCCTCTGGGGCGACTAGGTCAAGAGGCTGAAGCTGACTGAAGACAGAACTACCGAGAGCCTTGACCAAATGCTCGACCGGAGAGACCATTATAGGCAATGGAGTTGAGTTCCTGAGATTTCTAGAAACTCGAGATCCTACAAGTCTCACCATCTACTCGACCAACAAGACCCGACTATGTGACTATGTTGAGAAGAGCTGAATTCAAATCCCTACTTTCCCGGGAGCTCCGACCAGGGCGCAACCGAGGAAGAACATAGATGCGACTTGGTCAAAACTGACGATTTGCGTCGTGAGATACTTGCAAAAGTTGCCATTTTTGAATTTCAAATCTTGTAAACCCTAAAGGGTACATATAGCAGCTTCGAAAATGATCTTAGGGTTCCTCTTTGGCCTCTTTTAGGTTAGTGATAGACTTAAGACGTCATTTAGAACCATTGTAGATTAGTTGGAGTAGATTTCAATACTTGTTTTGGTTTGTGCAAGATGTGTTCAATGGCCTATGACAACTGGCGAGGGTCTTGTGCTTTCCGCGTAGATTAGATGATCATTCAGTTGTACCTCCAGTCGTTAGTGACAAACGATTTTAATAAAAATTATTGATCTTTTTACATGCTTTCTCTTTACTGCTTTCATCTTTACATGCTTTCATTTAATCACTTTCTTTTATTGCTTTCCTTTACAGCTTAATTGTGATGAATACCTGGTAGATAGGATAGCACTTCTACAGCTTCAGTTAGGTACACATATTAGGCTATAGTATCCCATAGAGGTTCTCGTGATCGTTGTGATAAAATATACTTTAGTTCACGACCATGCTCCGGACGGTTGGTGCACCCTTGCTACCCTATGCCATCGAATGGCTCCTTGGACTGTTTAGCTGGATTCTGGTTAGTTTAATGTGGTAAACTCACTGAACTTAGATTACACACAAGACATCCTATGTTCGATTAATGATTGAGCACTGCTTTGTAGGAGTAGAGTTAAGTTAGCTTTACATGCTTTCATTTACATGTTTTCCTGTAGTTGATAAAACACGAATTGAAAAATACCATCTTTTTACTTTTCTTTTACACAAGGCTACAATAAATTAATTTGGAAGTGGTTTGATAACTGCGCTTTAAGTCCCCAAGGATCGACACCTGACTTCCCCACTTTCTACTAAACTTGGGATTATTAGGTAGTATAAATATTTTTTTTAGTAGTTAAGGACCCAAGTCTTGGCGAGCCTACCAAATTTTGGCGCCGTTACCAGGGACTTAGCTACGATTATAAGCCAACTTCCATTTTAGAGTAATTTTGTTTTGTTTTTATTTGCTTTCTTTTTTATTTTATTTTTTATTGTTTGTTGAATCTGAAGTCTTACATCTGTGTGCTTCAAGTGTGTATGTTTGGTTTGCGTTCTTTGGAGCTAGAGATAGTTCCCCTAGACCTTAAGATTGAGAGATCTCATAGGTCTTCTAGGAAACCTACCTCTAATCCTAAGATAGCTGAGTCGTCTAAACTTAAACTCATGGCTAAACAACCATCGGTTCCCGCTAACCAAATCCTAGAACCCCGCGCTCCCTACCTACCTGAGGTGGGAGAACAACCCCTTCGGCCTCTTAGGGAATACTTCGTACCTAATGCATACACTTCGCCATCTTGCATCTGGTTCTTGGATGTCCAGGCGGCTCAATTCAAGATTAAGACTTCTATTATCTCGATGCTGCCCACTTTCCATAGGAACTCTACTGAAAATCCTTATCAGCATCTGGATGAATTCTTGGAAATCTACTCCACCATCTATATACCTACTTCTAGTGATGATGCTCTCCATCTTAGGCTTTTTCCGTTTTCTCTGAAAGATAAGGCCAAATATTTGCTTCGAACCTGGCTGAGTTTGAAATGAGTTTAAGTGCGTTTGACTGAAGACGGTAAACTTAGTGCTCTCGAGAGGCAACTCTAGCATTTTTCTTTTTTATTTTCTTCTTTCTTTGAGCCTTTAGTGTGTCTATAGAAGTGTAATTAGTGTTCTAGTCCTTAGTATAAGCCATAGGTTAGTTGGAGGTATGGAAGGTTTTCTGAATTTCGAAAGGCTTTAGGCATTCAACCGGGGGCACGACCATCACCAAAGGTGTGCGACCTAGTCTAGTCTCTGAACTCCTCTAAGCTTACAAAGTACTGAGAGGGTCAAGCAGGGGCGCGCCCATCACAGAGGTATGCGACTTGGTATGGAACACCAAAAGTTGTTTACATCCATGTTTCGCACTCGACTCTTCAACTCCCGCCATCATTGCCTCTTGATCGATTTTCATCGCCCCTTTCCTCATCCTCATTGCCAGAGCCCCAAGAACCATCTCTAGCCTGCAATAACCATCCAGCTCCCTAGTTTAGCTCCAAAAACCATCCTCTTGTACAAGACTCTACTTCGTTGAGCTTCCTCAAAAATCTCTTCTCCATTTGACTCATCTTCAGACTCGTCCCAAGCCTCGTCCTAACTCGCTGTCAAAAGGCTGCGGCTTCGGGTCCTATCGAGACGGAGTTCCTCGTCGATGGGTCAGCCAACTTCAGGGGTAGGGGGAGAGGCTTTGGACGTGATAAGGGCTCCATGAGTACGACTAAGGAAACTATCACGACGGGGTTCGGCCCCGGGCCAGGAAGTTCAACATAGTCCCTGAGGATGCCATGGGCACCAAATGTAGACTCGCAGTTGTGTCCACCGCATTATGCGGTGCCACCCCCTATGGAACAACCCCCACATCTTTCCACCAGGCTTCAGGAGGTCAGGTTTCCCTAACCACTAATGTTCCACACATTCAACCTGACCTTGCCGTATAGTCCCGCCCCGAGGCTTCCCAAGCCCATGCCTGACCCACAGCCGCTGCCTTACCCTTTTCAATCTTATCAATAACTTCGGCCGATTATCATGTTTGACCAGCCGTCACCACTCCTGGTTCTCCAGCCACGTCGATCACGTCCTCCTCCCTCCCCTACTCGGTTTCAGTACTTTAGGGAAATAGCACCTACCTATAACGCTACGTTGGTCGTACCACTGATATTTTCCTCTAATTCGGATTCTGATTCCACCTGCGCTTAGAATTAGTTTGGTTGTTGTTAGGATCATGTTGCTCACCCGTGCGTTTTGTACCGTGCTTTTGGGGCACATGTTTATTATTTTTCTTTTCTTTTTATTTTTCTTTTTCTAGTTCTTTCTTTTTTTCATCTTGCACCATGCACTTTGTGGCATTCCCAGTGTTTGTAATGACATCACATACAGTGTAATGCCATTTTGCAATTAATGAATTTTACATGGTGTTGTGATACTTATCTTTTGTGCTACAATGTATTCTTACATGCATGCTGTTTCTGGGTTATATATATTTGATGTAGGTACAATGATTGATATTATTTGCACCATGTTATGTTTCCTCCATTCATCCCAGGTCCTTTCTTTCCACACTTCAATGAGAACACAGAAGTTCTAAGTTGGGGGTAAGGGGTGGTACACTGTATGGCACATTTCATGCACAAAAATGACTAATTTTGAAAATGACTAATTTTGAACATTTTCCAATGAACTGTATCTATCACATGTCATATTAACATATATTATACCCTCTACATATGCCTATATAATCTAGATGTTGCATGTATATGATTCTCAGTTATATGATCTTATTATGCTCACTAACAATGTAGTGAGTCATTTGTGAGTAGTTTCACATAACATGGTTGATGTACTTGTGACACTCTGTGTGGATTGACTAGTGGGTCGTTTGAGTTAATACTGTTGTGTAAACTCTTGTATTCACATGGTACTTCATGAGGCTAGAAATACACTTACACGTGATTTGTAGCACTTAGGGTTCTTTGAGAGCACTGAGAGAACAACCATGGCGACTATGACACTTTGTGAGGTACCATTGAGCCGTTCATTCATTTCTTGAGTTGTTGATGTCAAACTCTGAGTTTATAAAACTCAACTTTCCTTCTATTTGCTGGATTTACTTTGTGCATCTAGTTTTTTTTTTTTTTTTTGCATTTGCTAGCCTAGAGGTGACATTTAGTGGGGAGATAGAAACTTAGGTCTTGAAGCTTACTTAAGACGTGAAGATTAAGCCACCCCTAGAGACAAACTTATTCTATGGACTCTTGTTCGAGCTAAATTCCCATTGGAGATATGAAGACAATATAAGAGTGTAATGATTGTCTCAATTGACCATGAAAAGAAAGAAAATGAAAAGAATAAGCAGAAGAAATGAAAAAATATATACCTGCTCCAAAAAAATGTAAAAAGGTCAAGCTAATGACACAACACCACAATTCTACATGTATGAAGAGTCTTCAACGGACCAATGCATGTGTTGTATTCATGCTTAGTCTATGAATAAGTCAATCTAGGATGGTCTTGATTGACTGTGGTGAGTAAGTGAGAAGATGTTAAGGTAAAGGACCCGACACCTTATTAGAGGCTAGGTTCCTTTCCTATGAGACTAGTCCACTCCATATTCGTAGCGTTAGTTCTTCAAATATGTGGGACGTTTGATTATGACACTCTTCCTCACATATGAGAGTGAACCCATTTTCTTGAGTGATTTGAGGGACTAAACTAGTGAGGCTAAGTCAAGCAACCATTCTGTAGGTGTCAAAGGGCACTCTGAGTGAGACAAATCATACACCTTACATATGCCTTGAGAAGTGGCCTATTCATACCTGAATTTACATGCTAATATTAACTGTGAATTACAATCATTGGTTGATTCTCTATGACTTGTTTCTAGAGATGGCTGTGCATTGTTGAGACTTGCATGAGTGAATTGATGTAGAGTGTGTATAATAGAGTCATGTATAAAGGAACCTGTATACAATAAGATGATATATCTGTATGTAGAATGGTATGACTGTGTTGCATGTGATTTATTTAATGTTCATTTGAATTGGTATTTGTGGGTATCGCCTTGGAAACCCTCACAAGAATACAACTCATCCTTTAGGGTCAATCTAGGGTTTAAAGCCTTGTTGCATACGGTAAATGCAACTATGTTTCCCGCGAAAGAGGAGGTAGGTAGGTAGGATTTTCTTAGTTTTTTAAGTTTTTGTTTTGCTCGAGGACTAGCAAAGTGTAAGTTGGGGATTGTGATGAGTCCCTAAAATGCATGATTTTAGACCCTCTTTACCTTTATTTATCTTCATTTATTTTTTATGTAACCCTTTATTATCATATTTTGGAGTTATGCAAGGTTTGTTCGTGTTTCAGGGAAAACAAGTTAAAAACCACGGAGTTAGGCATTACGAGAAGACAAGGGAATATTTGGGACACTCAAAGATCAATTCAAATGTTTAGCCAAGTCCTTAGAGCTTCAGTGCATTTAAGAAAGAAAGATCTTGTTCGACCATGTGGAGCAACTAGCAACCAACAGAGGCGACCAAGGCAATAGATGCAGCCTTCAAGGTTCAAGCCTGAAATAGAACAACTGTAAGGTTTGACCAAGTCCTCGACACAGTGACCCTCTGGGGCGACTAGGTCCGGAGCTGAAGTTGACTAAAGATAGAACTATTGAGAGCCTCGACCAAATGCTCAACCAGAGAGACCATTACGGGCGACGAAGTTGAGTTCCTAAGATTTTCTGAAGCTCGAGATCCTGCAAGTCTCGACCATCTACTCGACCAACAAGACCCTACTGTGCGACTATGTCGAGAAAGGCTAAATTCAAATCCCTCCTTTCTCGGGAGCTCCGACCAGGGCACAACCGAGGAAGAACATGGATGCGACCTGGTTGAAACTGACGATCTGCATCGTGAGATACTTGCAGGAGTTGCCATTTTTGAATTCCAAATCTCATAAACCCTAATGGGTATATATAGTAGCTTCGATAATAAGCTTAAGGTTCCTCTTTGACCTCTTTTAGGTTAGTGACAGACTTAAAAGGTCATTTAGAGTCATTGTAGATTAGTTAAAGCAGATTTAAATACTTGTTCTAGTTTATGCAAGATGTGTTCAATGGCCTATGACAACCAACGAGGGTCTTGTGTTTTCCGCGTAGATTAGATGATCATTCAGTTGAACCTCCAGTCGTTAGTGATAGATGATTTGAATACAAAGGATATATCTTTTTACATGCTTTCTCTTTACTGCTTTCATCTTTACATGCTTTCATTTAATCGCTTTCCTTTACAATTTGATTGTGATGAATACCTGGTAGATAAGATAGCACTTCTACAGCTTCTGTCAGGTACACGTATTAGGCTACAGTCTCCCACAGAGGTTCTCGTGATTGTTGTGATAGAGTATACTCCGGTTCTCGACCATGCTTTGGACGGTTGGTGCACCCTTACTACCCTATGCCATCGAATGGCTCCTTGGATTGTTTAGCCAAGTTCCGGTTAGTTTAATGTGGTAAACTCACTGAACTTAGATTTCACACATGACATCCTAGGTTCGATTCATGATTGAGCACTGCTTTGTAGTAGTAGAGTTAAGTTAGATTTACATGCTTTCATTTACTTGCTTTCCAGTAGTTGATAGAACACACATTGAAAAATACCATCCTTTTACTTTTCTTTTACACAAGGCTATAATAAATTAATTTGGAAGTGGTTTGATAACTTCGCTTTAAGTCCTTGAGGATTAACACTCAACTTCCCCACTTTCTACTGAACTTAGGATTGTTAGGTAGTAAAAATATTATTTTTGGTAGTTAAGGACCCAAGTCTTGGTGAGCCTACCAGTCAACACCTCAAGAAATAAATGAAAGGCTCAACAATACCTCATAAGGTGTCATCGTCACCACGTTTGTTCTCTCAGTGCTCTCAAAGAACCCTAAGTGATACAAATCATGTGAAAGTGCGTCCTAGCCTTGTGAAGTATCATGTGAATACAAGACTTACACAACAGTATTAAAACAAATGAACCATTAGTCCACCCTCATAAAGTAGCAAATCAGTGCATTAGCTATAGTATGTGAAACTAAGCACAAACTGTGATGACCCAAAAATATATATACGATTAAAGCACAATAATAATAAAATAATAAAAATGGTCATTAAGTTAATATCAATACATAAGTATTTTTTCTGTAGGATCCTTAATTCCATGTTTGATGCCTAAGAAAGACCTTGTCTAAGCGAGTGCTCAGAGACCATTGCGGTTCAGTCGCTCCCTGGAGGTCGGCCTGGTTAAAATGGAATTTCATAGGATAGACACTATTTGTACACGTAAATAAGTATATATACATAAAATAGTGTTTTGACAGGCATAATTTGTAAAAATACATAATAAGATGATAATAATATAGGTATCATATGTGGGGCCCACAAGACTATGTGGGGTCCACATGAGTCCCGGAGCCACAAGACACTATTTATATACCTAAATAAGTACATAAAATAATGTTTTGACTGATATAATTTGTAGAAATATATGATAAAATAATAATAATATAAGTATCATATGCGGGGCCCACATGACTGTGTGGGGCCCACATGAGTCCCGAAGCCGTATGGAGGTTTACACGAGTCTTAAAGCTAAGTAGGATCCATAAAATCGTATGAGAGTTATTCGAGTTACGTAGGATCCATTTGGGTCTCGAAGTTGTGTGGGGCCCACAAGACCATGTGGGGCCCACATGAGTTTTCAAATTTCAAATTTAATTCTTATTCAAAAAATAAAATAAATAAATACTAAAATAGTTTAAAAGTAATAACAATGATAATAATAATGATAATAATGATTAAGAAAAATAATGAAATAATAAAATAATTAATTAACTAATTGATTAATTAGGTAAGTAATTAATTAAAAATTTATTTAATGGGAATGGTGGCAAGCACTCCCACATGGCCTCCATCCTCATCCCATACCTTGCCCATCCCTTGCCTATTCTTTAATTTAAAAAAAATTATAATTTCACCCATTTCCCCACACTTTTATAAATTCAATTTCTTTCCCAAAATTTTCCTATAAATAGGAAGCTCTCAACCTTCATTTTTCACAACAATTTTCCAAGGAAGAGAAGGATTAGTAAGTGAAAGAATTTGTTGTGGAGAGAGAATTTTTGAGTAAATTCTCACTCACCCACTCTTTCCGATCTCATTTCTTAGAGATAGTTATTGTGCTCGTAGCACAAGATAAAAGAACAAGGTAAGTAAATTTGATTATATTAGTTTCTTTTTTTTATTTAAAATTTATACCTGAGTTTATTTTGTAAGTAAATTTCAATTATGTTACTTAGTTCCATAAAATTTTCATGAGTTTATTTTTACGTATATTTAATTATATCAGTTCTATCTTTAATATACTTGCATTTATTTTTGGGTTAAGAAATGTTCTAATCCCCTCGGGTAAATTTTCAGCATTTCTTTCTATTAAAAAAAAATTATATATATTTTTAACACAAAAATTGTGTGGCATGAGTTTATTTTTATTGTGCATTATTCATGAATATATGAGTAAAGATGAGATTTTCATGAGATTATTTTAAATTGCATAAATTATAATAAGATAATTTTAAAACCCCTTATGGCAAAGTAAGTTCAAAGTTACATATGCTCGATACCGCAGCTTAAAGTTTAAATGGATCAGAGTGCACCCACACTATTTACAGAGTGGTAATTTATGTTAGTGAATTTCTCCTGAGTGCACACCTGGTTCCGGACCAGGACTTAATAAGGAAAATCTCACTTAAAGTTTACGTACGTTGATTTAGTTTGGTCGGCCAGCCAGTTAAGTCCAGTCTTCGGACCGCACAACCCAGTCATGGGGATAAACATGACTTACGGCAAATAGGGCTAAGGGTGGTTTTTACAATATATGTTTATACATATTTAATTACGTGTATAAGGTTACTGATGATTTGAAGGAAAAGTGTAAGTTTACATGAAAATGATTATTATGATGCTTAAATGACGATATAAGGAAAACGTATAAGGAAAAGTATTTGTATGTTTATCATTAAATGTTTATACAGTTTTAAAGTTAAAAGTTTAATTTAACAGTTATAGTATATGATTATAAAATTTTACTGTTATAATTAATGACAAAAGTTTTATGTAGAAATTTTTAAATTTATATTTATTCTAGAAGCAGTTTTGAAGTTATAGTATTAAATATTATTTGCCGAAATTTTTAAAAAACTCATTTTGGCCACACACTAATAATAATCTTATTTACTTACCGAGCGTCGTCTCACTCCAAACATATTTTTATTTCATATAACTCTGAAGGGCATGTCGGAAATCAGGCTTAGCAAGCATGCGGTGGGGATTAGAAAAACAAAGATTGATGAGAAATATTAGTATGATGTCAGATAATTATGCTTATGTAATTTTTCTTCTTTTGAAATAAATGATTGTAATATGGATAATTAGCGCTCTGGTTTAATAAAAATTGAGTTTATTTGCTTCCGCTATAAATCAATAGTAAAAAGTTAATATCCCAGGCCCTTCGGGTTTAGGGTGTTACACAAACAACTCACTACTTTGTTAGTGAGCATAACAAGGTCATATAAATGATGGGCCTATGCATGTAACATGTAGGTAATATAAGAGTATGTAAAGGGTATAAACAGTGTTAACAAGGCATAACTCAGGTGGTGTCACTGAAAAATGTTGAAAAATTTGCAAATGTGTCATTTTTGTGTTTAAAATGTGTCATGTAGTGTTTTCCTACCCCCTACCCCCAACTTAAAACTTTAATGTCCCTAATTAAGTATGGAAAGAAAGAACCTGGAAAGAAAGGGAAGAAAATAATGCATGGTGCTATGAAATCAATTAGTGTACCTACGTAAGAAATAACCATAAAGTCCAAAAATAGCATGCATGCAATAATACATTGAAGCACAAAAGACAAGTCAAAAGTACCATGCAATATTCAATTGATCATAAAGGCAATACAATGTATATAAAACGTCAAAGCAAGCAGGTACAACCTCACATGGTGATATAAGTCAAAATGAAAATACAATTTAAAATAATAGAAAAGAAAAGAAACAACATAGTGTGCATCATTACAATACAAAATACTGAGCAAGAGCAAAATGGATCCCCAAATTACCAGCCCTACATTTAATCCTCCTCAGTCGACCCACTGGCATCATAGTCAGAATTGCCACCCCCGAGATCACCAGATGCATTAGAAGGAGTGCCCGCTTCTGACTGGAAAGCTGCGTCAGAATGTGCACTTGAAGTAGCCACTTCCTCCTAAAAAATTACTGCCAGACACAGCTGGCAAAATAGGTGAAACTAAGCTGGGAGGATATGGCACTCGAGTGGGTGGAGCTTGTGGTACCGGTGTAGATGCCATCGGTGGGACAAGAGGGGCATCAGGGGGTATCGGGCGAGGTCTCCACACCTGAAGAGGTTCTAAGGGCCTCGGTATGTCTACTAGTAGAATTAAGGCAGTAGTCATAGTCGGGACCGGCAAAACAGGTACCGGAAAAGCTGATGGCTCAGTGATTGGCTTTATAATATCGTGCCCCTCAAAAGACTGCACAGGGTATTGAGCCTTACCTACGGTGGCAGCTGGTGATGGGATCTCAGCCGAAAGGGTCTTCTCTTGCTCCTCGCCGGAAGATCCAACCTTAATCATTTCACCGGGCTTGACGGTGAAGTGGCCTGAGGAGGGGAAGATGGATAGGCAGGTGGATGCATCGAGGGGGACAAAGGCTGAATTGGCAAGGATTGTGCAGATGAAGAGGGGGTCTCCTGTGTAGCAACAGGAGAAGTGGGGGCCAGAGGTACAAAGGGTCCATGGGTCGTGGCAGGAGCTACTACACCCGAGAATGGAAATGACGGTAAGGCAACCGAGAAGCAAACTTGGAGTGCTTCAATGATCGCTCCAAAACCCTAACTGATTACCTCCCTAGTCTCTGCCCTCTCGTGGCGCATCTCTGCTCAAAAGATCTCGAATTCATGGCACAGGCAGCCCAGATCATCCCCTTTGAGGCATAAAGGGGGGTGCCAACTAATGAGATGCCGCCGTAGGAGGTGCTGCCTCAGAGGGTGCTGCTGCTAACGTCGGAGGTGTATTTGTCGTCCTCCTCTTCTTTTTCGGTGCGCAATCTGCTGGAGGCACTGGTAGGTGTTATAGTTCGTCTGCAAGGTCGTGAAGGAAGTTTGGAACAAGGAGATTTGACCTTAGGACTCCCTCAAAAGGTGCCCATTGGTTAATCTTCAACTGGGTCGTAGCTACTAACTGCAGGCTCTGTCACCACGTCCTCTCGATGGTAACTTCTCAAATGGGCATGTGCATGTCTGGGTCCCCCAAGTTGATTTTCAAGCGCATTAGCATGGCTATGATCAACTGTGTGTATGGAATAAGGGGTCTCCTCGACTCCCTAGAAGTCTAGCCATGGACGGGCTTTGGCGACGGCCTTCTCAGCTTTGGATGTTTCACATTCTTCACATAGAAATTTATCATTTCGTCCCAAATTGGTTGAGGGATTTCCACCTGCATGTCATGGTGAAATGCGTATAATACTTGCATATGGATGCCACGCCGCTCTAAATGGTGGCCCGATGCGCAGATGTTGAGCTGGAGAATCAAATCTAATAAAAGCATGTAGTCTAGTACCCTGCTCCGAGTTGTGCACGTGCCACACACCATATTACCCCCATCATAATATTGACCGTGGAACATCTGTCTGATGATATAGTGGATGTTTGTGGAGTCTAATCCATTCCACGGTATGGTGTCGGCTTCAAAATGAGACCATGCTCTGTTAATCAAGGCGGGGGTGAGCTTAAACCCCATGCTCTGAACGACAGTGGACCAGACCGCGACGTTTGGGTCGTGATGCATATACCGATAAAATTCCTGAATCAACTCAAGATGATAGGAGGCAGTTAGCGGGGTCATATAATGGTCGAAATTCTGCCGCTCAACATCTCCTTCTTTCATGGGCCCGGGTCTTGTGTCTAGCTAAAACTAGTACATAGGCCTAAATTCATAATCATCAAGGGTCATTCTTTGGATGACCTTCCCTCTCCTCTTCTTCTCTAGTTCTACATGGGCAACCCGGCCCCTTAATGATGCCGGTGTAGGTGGCGACTGCTCCGATCCTAATGAGGGCTCATTTATGAACTAAAAAGGGGCCCTCTTCTGCTTGGTGGAATGAGACGATTAGGATTGCTTGTACGCAACCCTAGATGCAGGATGACGATGTGTTCTCGAAGAAATGAATGATGGGTGAAGTTAAGAGGGAAGGATGCGAGATATGGTAGGCTCGCCAAGGCTTGGGTCCTTAACTACCAAAAATAATATTTATAAAATCTAACTATCCCAAGTTCAGTAGAAAGTTGGTAAGTCGGGTATCGATCCATGGAGACTTGAAGCGCAGTTATTAAACTACTTCCAATTTAGTTTACTAAAGCCTTGTTATGAAAAAGAAGTGAAAGATGGTATTTTGCAATGGTCATTGTCTAATAACTACTAGAAAGTATGTAAAGGAAAGCAAGTAAATCAATGCTACTTGAAAGTAAGTAATTCCTAAGTTACCCTACTCCTACAAAACGATACTGTGGTTCGAATCAGATGCTGGACGCCATGCTTCTAACTACGCTCATCTAGACTTCCATAGAAGTACTAACCCGAGCGGGCCAAAGTGAGAGAGGGGCGATCGAGGGCATAGGGTAGCAAGGGTGCACCAACCGTCCGGAGTACGGTTAAGAATCATAGTATACCCTGTATCAACAATAACGAACACCTCCGCAATTTCGTAGCCAACTATTTCCCTCTGAGTAATACATAGCAGTTCTTGTCCTTATCTGCAATCTTTCATCAAACACACAACAAGTAAATGAAAAGCAGTAAATGAAAGCATGAGTAAAAAGATCATCCATTTATCATTCCAAACATCTGTCACTAATGCCAGAAGTACAAGAGGAGATCCTAATATACACGGTTGTTGTATGAACGCAGCTGGTTGTCACAGGCTGTCAAACACTCCATACACGAACCGAAACTACTCTACTCCTATTCTAACTTGGCTCTAAATGACTTCCTAGGTCTGTCAATAACCTAAGAAAGTCTAAAGAGGAACCCAGAGCTTATGTTCGTAGTGAATACTTATAGGCTCTAGGGTTTACAAGGTTTGTTTTACAAATTAGGAAAGTTTGTAGCAAATCTCATGTAGTAGATCGTCGTTGTCGACCAAGTCGTCCTTCTGTCATTCTTATGCGTGCCCTAGTCAGATCTCGTGGGAATTTAGGGATTCGAATCTTCAATATCTTCAACTTCGTCATGCCTTAGGGTCTTGATGGTCGAGTTGATGGTGGAGACTTGCAGTATCCCGATCTTCAGGAAATCTCAGGAACTTGACATGGTCGCCCCTAAAGGTCTCTCGGTCGAACACTTCGTCGAGACTCTCGGTATTTCTATTCTCAGTTCTATCTTCGTATCTCGACATGGTTGCTCTAGGGTGTCACTTTGTCGTGCACTTGGTCGAATCTTGCAGCATTTTGATCTCAGTCTGAACCTTTGGAGTTTGCAATGGAAGACTAAGTTGCCCGTGTGGTTTGCTGGTCACGCCATATAGTCGAACGTCATCTTCTTGTCTATTTATGATTTGAAGCTTCTGGAGTTTGGCTAAATGGCTGAATTCGAGCTTTGAGTTCTCCAAATCCTCCTTGACTTCTTGTAATGCTTAACCCCATGGTTTTAACCTGTTTTCCCTTAAAAGGCAAACAAACGTTGCATAACTCTGAATAATGATAACTCTACACAGATACATAATAAAATGAGGATAAACAAAGGTAAATAAGGGTCTAAAATCATATATTTTAGGGACTCATCACAACCCCCAACTTACACTTTGCTAGTCCTCAAGGAAAGAAAAATCTAAGAAAACTACCAAATCCTACCTACATCCTTGTTCGCGAGAAACACGGTTGCATTTAGGATATGCAACAAGGCTTTAAACCCCTAGGTTGATCCTAGTGGACGAGTTATAGTATCGTGAGGGTTTCCAGAGTGATACCCACAAACACCAGTTTAAAATATGGGAATGCATGCAACACAAACATACCATTTTACATACAAAGATATAACTTTATTACATACATATTCCTTCATACAATTATACACACACTCCGCAGCATTTTAATCATGCAAAACTCAACATAATACAACCATTTCAAGATGCTACTAACAGAGAATTAACCCATGATTATAATTCAAAGTTAATGTTAGCATGTAAATCCAGTTATGAATGGGCCACTTCACAAGGCATATGTACAGTATATGATTTGTCTCACTCAGAATGCTCCGAGGCACCTACAGAATGGTCGTCTTGACTTAACTTCACTGGTTTATTCCCTCAAAATTCACTCAAGAGAATGGGTTCACTCTCATATATGAGGGAGAGTGTCGTGATCAAACGTCTCACATATTTGTAGAAATTTAGAAGTGTGGAGTAGACCAGTCTTATAGGAATGGGATCCAGCCCTTATTAAGGTGTCGAGTCCTTCACCCTAGCATCTTCTCACTCACTTGCCATATTTAATCAAGACTACCTTAGAGGAATTTTTTCCCAGACTTGCGTGAATTCAGCAAATGCATTAGTCGAAAGATCCTTCATATGTGCAAATTCGTAGTGTGTGTCCTTACTTGACCTTTTTTTATTTGTTTTTAGAGCAGGTGTATATTTTTGTGTTTTTTTCTCTCTACTGATGTTTCTCTTTCTTTTTCATTTTTTGTTTACATTTTTATCTTGTCTTCATGTTTCCAATAGGAATGTAGCTCGAATAGGAGTCCATGGAAAAAGTCGGTCTCTAAGGGTGGCTTGACCTTTATGTATTGAGTAAGCTACAAGACCTAGGTTTATATCTCCCCACTTGATGTCACCTCTAGACTAGAAAATACAAGAGTAAAGACTAGTTGACAAAGAAAATCCAATAAAAGAAAGATAGTTGAGTTTTATAAACTCAAAGTTTGATGTCAAAAACTCGAGAAATGAAAGGATGGCTCAACGGTACCTCACAATGTGTCATAGTCACCATGGTTTTTCTCTCAATGCTCTCAAAGAATCCCAAGTATTACAAGTCACGTGTAAGTGTGTTTTTAGCCTCGTGAAGTACCATGTAAATACTAGAGTTTACATTGCAATATTAACGCAACCAAACCACTAGTCAACTATCTAGAGTAATATCAAGTTGTCGACCATGTTATGTGATCTTTACACAACTAATTTACTACATTGTTAGTGAGCATAATGAAATCATATAAGTGAAAAGCTTATGCATGTAACATTAGATTATATAGGTGTATGTAGAGGGTATAAAATATGTTAGCATAGTTCACTTGAATTTGTGTTCAAAAATTTTAAAATGTGTCATCTTGTGCATGAATGTGCCATGCAGTGTGTCACCCCCTACCTTCAACTTAGAACTTCAATGTCTTTACTGAAGTGTTGAAAGGAAAATAGAACCCGAGCAAGGGATAAGACCGTGCATGATGCCAGTAAGAACAAACAGTGTATCTGAATAGCATGTATGCAGAGATACCCTGTAGGACAAAAGACCACTACCAGCCAAAAGCACCATGTATATGTCATTAGTATCAACAAGTTTACCAACTCTAATCGCATACCCCCAAATTATCTAATGACCTACTCTAAGGACTCTGACTTCTAGTTAGTCTCCTTTAACTACCCTAAGGAATAAAACTATTGGGTTGCCTCCCGAAAGCGCTAAGTTTACCATCTTCAGCCAGATGCATTGAAGCTCAATTTGGACTCATCCTGGTTCCCAAGTAGCATTGGCTTCTCTCTTTTCTTCCTCACACCAGAAGTTGCATACCCCTAAATTATGTTTAGAATTGGGGACCCACTCATGTTTTATTATAAATTGCTCAAAAGGGTACACAAATTCAGTGGTAGGGCTGTCAAGTTAAAGCGTACTTTCCCAAGTGTGTTGCCATAGCATTGAAGGAGTTTCTTCCCTAACAATTTTGTCAATCACGTCTTCATCCACAGATTGGGCGGCTTTTAGAGGATGTTAGGAAGCATTAAATATGTTCATCCTACGTTGATTATGGCCCTATGAGATGTCCATGATCCCTGTCCTACATTGAATGCAGGCGTTAGCCGTGGCTAGGAATGATCGTCCCAAAAGGACAGGGATCGGGTTTGTGGAAGTCTCTATGTCTAAAATAATGAAATCAACAGGGTAATGGAAATCTCCCACCTTGACTACCACGCATTCTACCATACCCCAGGATTGCTTAAGAGATTGATCAACAAGGCATAAAGAAATTGAAGTGGGTCGCAACACTCCTAGGTTAAGTTTTTAATAGGCCGAGTATGAAAAAATGTTCACACTTGTTCCTAAATCTAGAAAAGCCCCATCAATGGTGTAATCGCCAATTACACACGAAATAGTAGGTGAGCCATGGTTTTTTAGTTTAGGAAAAAGGTGTTTTAGTATTACGGAACTCATATGCTCGGTCTGCCTAACAAAACCATCCATGTGCACCCTTGATTCAATCTCCTGCGTTGACAAGTCTCTAAGGAATTTTCAGTAACCCAGGGGTGGCAGCCAGCAAAGGAACACAGTTCCGGCGAGGGTTTATGCATTGACGCGGGGAGACAATGAGGCTACTAGAGACGTTGTGATGGGTATTCTTATTGCTTTACCATGGGAGGAAGCATGGCGTGGAGAATATCCTCAGGGCAGCCATGAGTTATAGAT
This sequence comes from Malania oleifera, assembly GCF_029873635.1. Taxonomy (NCBI): domain Eukaryota; kingdom Viridiplantae; phylum Streptophyta; class Magnoliopsida; order Santalales; family Ximeniaceae; genus Malania; species Malania oleifera. Next base: position 89,426,108 of record NC_080421.1, read on the forward strand.
GGCAATTGGATTGGTTACCAAGGACACTCATGAGTTAGATTGTGAAATGTAAATGATAACTGAAAGAACATGAGTTTAATAATATAAATAATAAGGACGAAGTAAAACTCTCTGCCTGAGGGTTTACTGAGTAAGGTGTGTGCCCTGATAAGTATTAGTTGTAGCCTCACCCGAGTTACTCGGGCCAGGATACAAACGACATCAGGGCAGAGGGAAGCTACTTGTATGGGCGGGTAATCTTCCTTATCCTTGGGAACTTTCGCTGATAAATATGGGTTGCATGTGAATGAATTTGAGAAATGGAATAAAGCTTATAAAAGATTGTGTTTTATATCTATACGATTATGAATACGAATTTGTATATTTTCTTAGATGGTATTATCACTGAAATGAGTATATTATGATATAACGAAACTCATATTGCCACACATTGTAAATAATTTATTTCGTCTTACTGAGATGTGTCTCAGCCAAGTATCTAATATTTCAAGAAACCGTGACAGACCAGGTGATAGAGCTTCGAGGTAGAAGGAGCTGGTACCCTGATAGACAGGATAAGTGCTATGAGTTAGGGATATATGTTTCCTTAGAGTATTTTGTGGATTTTTGGGAATGTGTTAGACATGTACATATATATAGATGTATAGAACTCTGGTTAATTGTATTCTGGATGGTTTGTAAATATTGACTTCTGCTGTTAGGTTTGTTTGTATGAGATAGACTGATTACCCTGTACCCTATTTCGAGTTGGGTTATGTTGATATAGTACTGGAGTTTGTGATGTGGCAGATGTTTGATTAATATGTTTTATATATATAAATGGTATGAAAATCAGGGCATCACAGTTTGGTATCAGAGCCTAGGTTGCTAGGTTCTGCAGACTTTAGTAAACAGCGGAATACAATACCAGAGTATAGGAATGGATTGTGAGGAGAATAGGAGGTGGGTAGATTGAGATATGAGTAAGTTATTATTAGAGGATGAGATTGGAGTTTAGGGTTCTAACTTGCAGCCTAGAGGCAAGAGTTCTATGGTTGTTTCTGTGATTTTTTTGGGCTGGCGACTTCAGGAAAACCATAGTAAAGTATCGCTGGGTCTTGTTTCTGAGTGGTAGGACTGAATTCTAAATTGGGATTGAGGATGATAAGATGAATGGTTATTGAAGATTATTTTATGGATCCTATTTTGTAAAGTGTATTGGTGGTATTATGAGGGTAGAATTCTAAGACCGTTTTGTATTATTTTTGGGGATGAACCCTGGGAATAATAATACAATAGCAAGAGGTGATGAGGCAGGACCTTCTTATATGGGTGGCGGAGATCCCGATGCTGGGTTATGCAGCAGCACCCAGTAAGTGATGGCAGAGATGGCCAGGAATTTAGGGGAGTAAAGCTGCATGATTGAGCAGTTCATGCGTATGTAACCCCTATCTTTTTTTTAGAGAGGCTGACTTATTCCAGGCTGAGGACTGGGTCTAGGAGATTGAGAAAGTGTTGGTTGTCCTCCCATGTATTGAAAAGCAGAGAATCCTACTTTCTACTTTTAAATTGATGGGAGAGGCTAAAAACTGGTGGAGATCAGCGAGAATGCTAGAGGATCAGAGACCTGAACCTAAAGTGATGACATGGAGCCATTTCAAGGAGGTATTTTTTGAGCGGTACTTTCCTACTTCTAATAAGAGTGATAAAGCAGCAGAGTTTTTGAGTTTGACACAAGGACACATGATGGTGCAACAGTATCCTGCCAGATTTATTGAGCTATCTTGGTTTGCTTCATACCTAGTGCCAGATGAGGAAAAGAAGGTGAGGAAGTTTGAGGAGGCCCTTAGCCGGGGATTATATAAGCAGGTTCTAGGCTTCCGGGCCCATACTTTCTCAGAGATAGTTGATAGGGCTACAGTGATTGAGAGTGGCCTATAGAGAGGCATTGCGGCACAAAGTCAGAGGAAGATATCCGCACCTCCAGATTTTCAGGTAGGGTCCAACCAGTGGCCGTGGAGGAGGCAAGATAGTAGAGGTGGTTGGAATCAGGGGATGGGAGACCGAGTAGTACAGGGCAGACTGGTTCCCCCTCCCTGTCCTAGATGCTACAAGAGACACCTAAGAGAGTGCCGGGTTAGAAAGGTGATATGTTACCAATGTTATCGACCTGGCTACATAACGAGAGATTGATGAGCACCGCCAGCAATTGTGTCTGCTCCTAGATCGTATAGAGGAGGTTGTCAGGCACCCCGAGGCAGTCAACAGAGGAATACCGCCCAGCATAGGTTTATGCTTTGACACCAGTAGATGTTGAGGCGGCAAGAGGTGTCGTGATAGGTACTATTTCAATACTATCATATAAAGCTACTGCCTTGTTTGATTCATGGGGGACTCATTCCTTTATTATCAAGAATTTGTTAAATTTTGTGGGATAGAAACTCAGCCGTTAGATATCAGTTTTTCAATGTCTACACCAAATGGGGCAGTAGTGTTGTATAAGAAGGTACTTAGGAACTATCCAGTTTGTGTTCAGGGGAGGTCTATGCCAGCTGACTTGGTAATTTTAGATATGCATGGATTTGAGGTAATTCTGAGGATGGACTGACTAGCTACTAGTTATGCTAGTATTCACTATTATAAGAAGGAAAGAGAGTATAGACCACCTGGGGAGTAAGAGTACAGAAATATTGGGACGTGTGTGCGCACCACGCCACAAATACTGTTGGCCAGACAGACAAGGGATACTTAGCTAGGTTTCCTCCCGACCATGAAGTTGAATTTGATATTGATATATTTTTAAGGATAGACACCAATGCTTTTCATGAAAAAGAAAGATGGGTCAATGAGAATGTGCATCGGCTGCATATTTTCATATTTCCATAAGTCAACCAAAATAGTGCAAAAAGTTTAGTCCTAAAATTAAGATGTCCATAAGAATGTAAGATACTAAGTGGGTAACAATTGGACTCCTATGTTTGTGGAAATTCTTTATTCTCTGAGAAGTGATGTTATCACCGTAACCTAAAAACAAACATGAGAATAAGATGTCATGGGCATCACATTGGCAAGTATTCCGAAGGATCCTGTGAATCAAATAACACCTAACAGAATCATCTTTAGCAACTTACTTAGAAGAAAAATCATAATGATACTCGGACCTTTAGTAATCTGCTATCTAGAAGGAAAACCATACATGCTAGGACCTGGAGCTTTATCTTTTCACTCTATCCTGTGTGAATCCTACATGGCAATGGGACACCAATTTAACCGCTTAAGCGTCGACTCGGTTGGGATTTGATTTGTATACAGTTTAATATGAAATCTTCTATGGTTGTCTATAGTTGATTGTGGCTTGTGAAGCCATCTTCAGAATTTAATCCTTCTACCATTAGCAACTCTTTAGTACAAATGAATATCTCCCTTTCCTTCCTAGTCCATCTCACACAAGATTTATGCTGCCAGACAATGTCCAATCACCGATCATAGCTGATTAAACAACTTCATTAGTATTGTATCTTATATTGAAAAAACCAAGACACATGTTTATTGCATATTTGTCCAGTCACTGGAGCAGGGTCATGGTTGACTTAAAGTCAGTATACCAGGACTTAGACTTGCCATAATTGCAATCTGTGTTTTTCATTGAGAATATTTTCCAACTATGTTTTGATATTCAACGTGTGCCACCATAAGTTAGAAGTTGAGCCCTAAAAATTGTTTAAATCAAGAAAAAAAATCTAGAAACCAATTTGGTAAGAAAATAATACTTTACCCTGATTTAAAAGTGTAAACCTGTGTATTAGTTTGGCATTGAAAAGAAATTGGGTGATTAGAATTCTAGGGAATGTTTGGAAGTTCATATATTTTTTACTCAAATGAATTACAAAGTTATAATGAGAATTTTGAAGTGCCTTTTATACAATTGATCTAACAGGCAAATAATTACACATCCTGGTTTGAGATGTCCCAGCAGGTATGATCCTTGATGAGTGTGAGTCATCCTTGCAAGTTCCTTGTTTAAAGATGAGGCTAACCATTGGTGGTTATCTATTTATCATATGCCTAGTTGAGTGTTTTCGAAAGAGAGTAGTCCTGAGAGATCCAAATGGAGTGATGATTTCCTTCTAACTAACAAGCTCTCATATTTGACATCTTGAGAGATTGTGAAGGGATAGAATTTAGCCACATGTCCGAGGTTGTAATAGCAAAGAAATATACGAGTTAACGAATTCCAAACTTCTTTACCTATAGGTGATGATTTTTAGATATTCTTCCCAGTTGATTTATCGGAGCTGCCTCCAAGAGGAGATTGAATTTAATATTGATTTGGAGATAGGAACGGAGCTTATGTCGACTACTTCATATAGAATGACATTAACTGGATTAAGGCAACCTAGGGAGCAATTAGAAGATTTTCTCAACAAAGAATTTGTTCGACTTAGTATATCATCATAGGTTGCACCTGTGTTATTCACTAAGAAACATAATGGGACCTTGAGGTTATACATTAATCATTGGAAGTTGAATCACGTTACATTAAGAATTGGTATCGACTTTCAGGGATTGGTGGATTAATTGATTAATTGGTAAAATCCCAAAATTTTTGAAGATTGATTTGCAATTAAATTATCACTAATTAAGATTTGAAAATTACACATCTCAAAGATAGAATTGAGTACACAGTGGGATCACTATAAGTTTTTGGTGTTACCAATTAGGTTACCAAGGCACCTTGCATTTTCATAAATATAATGAATTAAGTTATTCAACCATATTTGGATCAATTCATTATAATTTATATGGATGATTTTTGGGGCATTTAAAGACTCAAGAAGAGCATGAACAATATATGTGATTAATCTTATAAACATTATGAGAGCATCAGTTATATGTTAAACAGGAAATGCAGGTTTTGGACAACTAGTATGAAATTTTTGGTTCATGTCATAATCAAAGGATAGTTATCTATTGAATCTTCTAAGGTTATGTCAGTGTTAGATCTTAGGAAGACTGGAGATGAAAATTGAAGTTGTTGGGTGTTGGTGCTGAAGCAAGGTATATTTAGGATAGGGTGTATAATCCATCGATTTATGTTAGTTACCAGTTCTAATATAGTGATTTAAAAGATTAATTCAAAACTTGTTAGGTTAATGATGAATTCTACTAGGAGTTGTATTCAACAAATTTTGAGGACAAAATTTTTATAAGGAGGGGAGAATGTAATGCCCAGAAAATAATATGAATGGAAATGTAAAAAAAATAAAAAATAAAAAAGATTAAAATTAATTAAATTAAATATTTATTATTAATTTAATAATATAATATAATATAATAATATTATATATATATATAGTTGAATCTTGGATCCTTCAGGAAATTAAAAATAGAAAGCTTAGTTCTCTCTCTCTCTCTCTCTCTCTCTCAATATAATATAATAATATTATATATATATATATATATATATATAGTTGAATCTTGGATCCTTCAGGAAATTAAAAATAGAAAGCTTAGTTCTCTCTCTCTCTCTCTCTCTCTCTCTCTCCCTCTCTTCTCCATTCCTCCTTCACTCTCTCCTCAATTTCATCTCCAAAACTCGGCCGATCGAAAAATAGAAAATACCACGTGATCCTATCTCCGCCACCAACATTTTCACTAGAGTGAATTTATCATAGGAGCGACGTAGACATCACTCCTAGGGTAAGGTAACCTCTCACTCCCTCCTCAAATTTTCCTAAATCTCTAGCCAAATCGACTATCGGACACCATTAGAGGGTCCTAGGTTCGATCCTCGTCATGTTGGTCGGAGCAGATTTTTAATTTGGGTTTCCTAGACTCCACTCCAAGGCTAGGGTAGGATAGTGGAAATATATCCGTTAATTATTTATAAAGTTTAATTAGTATTAGGAGTGTGTGGGCCTAGGAAATATTAAAATAATTATTATTCTAGGGAGTTGAATTGATTAATTTTGAGGAAATGTGAATTTCAGGGTTTTGAGCTACGAATGCCATTAGGCGTAGGATTTGGGTTTTAGCGGACCTCTCAGTAAAGTAGGTAAGGAGAATAAATTATTATAGTTATTTTTGAAATTACTGGGTGAGGAAATATGTGAAAATGAAATTACGATATTTCGCCTAAAATTATTATGATACGAATATTAGATAAAATTGTGTGGCATATGCTTTATACTAAATTGTGATGTTTTGGGAAATGATGGAAAGTGATAAATATTGTTGAGTATTTTTTGGGAAATAATGAAATGTGAAACTTAGATAAGTTTATTGAAAAATGATGGAATAGGGTATATGTAACGCCCCAACTTGGGTCTGCCAGGGAGCACTGCGTCTCTCTTCCTCAACTTGGACCAGACAACAGGGGGCAGGCCTTATCGGACTAATGACTTGCCCCATAGACCAACACGTGTCCTTTTCAGTGTGTTTTTTCCTCACTCACACACTTCCTGAGAAAACTTTCCAGAAGGTCACCCATCCCAAGATTACTCCAAGTCAAGCACGGTTAACCATGAAGTTCTTATGGGAAGGCTCCCGAAAAGAAAGGTACACATTGTTGATATGAGTAATAACATCAAATCCTTTTTAAGTCTTTCTTCCACAGGGTATCACATTCTCCCTCACTTACAGAACGCGGGCCTTATCAAACTAATGATTGGCCCCACAGACCAACACATGTCCTTTTTAGTATGTTTTGTCCTCACTCACACACTTCTTGAGAAAACTTCCTCGAAGGTCACCCATCCCAAGATTACTCCAAACCAAGCACGCTTAACAATGGAGTTCTTATAGGAAGGCTCTCGAAAAGAAAGGTGCACCTTGTTGATATGGATAGTAACATCAAATCCTTTTTTAAGTCTTTCTTCCATAGGGTATAACAATATAAATACATAAATACATACATATATATATATATATGGAAATGTTTTCTATAAATGAGGAAATATGAAATGATGGTATGTGTTACTGAAAAATGATGAGAATATTGAAATGTGATATATACTATTATGAGATGAAATATGAATACTGAAAATTTGAATGTTGAAATGTGAAATATTGAAATGTGGAGATAAGAACCCTAATGGACTGCTGTTGATAGAAAGCATGGTACCGTTGTTAGGGAGGTGTTAGTGCAACCACACGATCTCATGGAGAGTGTGGTGTTAACAGATGATTAAGCTAGTGAGAAGGGTAGTTTTGCCCCCTGGGTTTGGACCATGGTGTGGTAGGCCAATCATACTACGGACGCATCTATTTTGATATAACCGGGTAGGCCAACCGCAGTTTAGATCCAACCTACAAGCCGCACAACCCGACCATAGGGGAAAGCGTGGCATAGAGAATATCCTCAGGGCAGCCATGAGTTACAGACGGCAATTGGATTGGTTACCAAGGACATTCATGAGCTAGATTAAGAAATGGAAATGATAACTGAAAGAGCGTGAGTTTAATAATATAAATAATGAGGGCGAAGTAAAACTCTCTGCATAAGAGTTTACTGAGTAAGGTGAGTGTCCTAATAAGTATTAGTTGTAGCCTTACCCGAGTTACTCAGGCCAGGATACAAACGACATCAGGGCAGAGGGAAATTACTTGTATGGGTGGGTAATCTTCCTTATCCTCGGGAACTTTTGCTCATAAATATAGGTTGCATGTGAATGAATTTGATAAATGGAATAAAGCTTATAAAAGATTGTGTTTTATATTTATACGATTATGAATATGAATTTGTATATTTTCTTAGATGGTATTATCACTAAAATGAGTATATTATGATATAATGAAACTCATACTGCCACACACTGTAAATAATTTATTCCTTCTTACTGAGATGTGTCTCACCCAAGTATCTAATATTTCAGGAAACTGTGACAGACCAGGTGATAGAACTCCAAGGTAGAGGGAGTTAGTACCCTGATAGACAGGGTGAGTGCTATGAGTTAGGGATATATGTTTCCCCTAGAGTATTTTGTGGATTTTTTTGAATATGTTAGACATGTACATATATATAGATGTATAGAACTCTGGTTAATTGTATTCTAGATGGTTTGTAAATATTGACTTCTGCTGTTAGGTTTGTTTGTATGAGATAGACTGATTACTTGGTACCCGGTTTCAAGTCGGGTTATGTTGATATAGTACTAGAGTTTGTGACGTGGCAGATGTTTGATTAATATGTTATATATATATATATATATATATATATATATATATAATGTTATGAAAACCAGGACATCACATCTTTCCTGTTTCTCTCTCAACTAAAGCCTGAAATTCTTTAAACATATCAAGCGCCTGATCTTTGGATTTCAAAGCATAAATCCAAAGCTTTCTTGAATGATCGTCAATAAAAGTAACAAAATAAAGTGCACCACAAAGTGTCCTTACCTTCATTGGGCAACAAACATCTGAATGAGTCAACTCAAGTAACTCTGTTTTTCTGGAAAGAGGATGACTTTTAAATGAAACTCTTTTCTGCTTCCTGGCCAAATAATGATCACATCTTTTTAGTTTTGCATCATTTAAGCCTAATAGAAAATTCTTCTTAGCCAAGCAATTAAGTGATTTCTCACTTATGTGACTGAGTTGCTTGTTCCATAACTCTAATGTGATATCACTATCAACGACATTCACATAATTAAAGCAAATAGAAGCATTCATAGAATATAAATTAGAGAATTTGTTACCTTGGGCTACAATTAAATTTCCTCTGGTAAGTCTCCATTGTCCATTACCAAAGAAGTTGCAATATCCATCATCATCAAGTCTTCTAGCAGAGATCAAATGCAGATTAACACTAGGAGCATGCTTGACATTATTGAATACCAATTCTGTTCCATTGTTGGTCTTTAAGCAAACAGTTCCAGTGCCAACTATCGGTACCACAACATAGTTTCCAATCTTCAAAACTCCAAAGTCACTGGAAGTATATGAACTAAAGAAATCTTTCCTTAATGTCACGTGAAAAAAGGCATTGTTGTCAACCACCCAACTAATTTCATTACAGGAAACACTAATTACATTATCATCATAAGCAAGAACCAAATCATCTCCAACAGTAGTGGCAACATGATCATAATTATCCTGATCCTTTTTTTCTTGCTTGTCACTGTTACTTTTATTTTCTCTCTTCCATTTGAAACAATACTTCTTGATATGACCATTTTTACCCCAATAATGACACAAGATTTTTAAATCTTGACCTTGACTTGCTTCTATTTTTACTTCTACCCATTTCATTTTTGTATTGGCTTCTCCCCCTATCTTCTGTAACAAGTACCTGGGTATTATCTGTATCCATTTCTTTCCTTTTGGTCTCTTTATTAAACAAGCTATCTTTAACAAATGATAGGGTCAACACACCGTTTGGGGCTGAGTTGCTACGAGATACTACAAGAGTCTCCCAATTATCTGGCAAAGAACTTAATAGTACAAAACTTGTAGTTCATCATCTAAAATTATCTTCATGTTGGTTAACTGGTTTACCAAATTCTGTAAATTGCTCAAATGCTCAATAACAGATTTTCCTTCTTTAAGCTTTAAATTTACAAGCTTTCTAATTGCAAAAACTTTGTTGTGAACAGTCTTTCTCTTATAAAGACTCTCCAACTTCTTTCAAAGTATTTAAGCCTCTATCTCTTGAGCCACATGATGAAAAACACCGTTCACCCACTGTCTGATTTTGCCAACTGCTTTCCTATGCATTTTCTTCCAGTCAGCTTCAGTTTATTTTTCCAGCTTATCGCTACCCAACTCAATCAGATCAAATAAATCCTTACAATAAAGAATATCTTCCATCTTTGGTTCCCAAATTGAATAATTTGAAGATGTGAGCTTGCACATAGTACCTAGGTTGTCTTCCATATTTTATATGAAACAATCTTTGATACCACTTGTTGGGAAAGTAACAAGACAACTAGCACAGTGGATAAATCTTTCCCAAAAAATTAAATCTGTGACGAGCAAAAATAACCAACCAACAATAATAATAAATCAAACACTACAAGAGGAACACCATAATTTTTAATGTGGAAAACCCCTCCAATGTAAAGGGTAAAAACCACGGGGCCTATGAGACCCAATAAAATTTTCACTATAATAGAGGCAAAAATTACAGTAGTACAATCACAAAAAATGCTCACAAACTTAAAGCGAAAAAGATTCCCCAAAGAATCGTGATAAAATAAGAATGAGTGGAAAGAAGTCACTCGAACGCAGTTACTGTCTGTAAGAATGACTCGAGAATTTTGAATTAAATAAATGAGAAAAGGAAAGGAAATTTAAAAATGGAAAATCAGCAAGGCTTCTCGACGAGGCTCATTTTCTCGTCGACAAAGTCCCTTCTACAACTCGGCGATGAAATTTAGAGGTTCGTCGACGAGGGGATGTCGAGAGATTTTGGGAATTCTAAAATCTCAAGCTCGTCGATGAGGCCACTCTATCGTCGATGAATTCCCTTCTTATGCTCATCGACGAGGATGTCGTCTCGTCAACGAGGTTGGCCGGGTCAACCAAGTTATAAATATCTATTCATTACTTAGTTGAGAAGGAAACTAAGATTCTCTCTCTCTCTCTCTCTAGAATTCGAAGGGGACTCTCTCTTTCTAAGATTGCGGGCCGTCTATTACCCGAATCAACAATCTGACGTTACCACGTGGATCAGGAGGAAAATCTCTATGTTTATAGCGGATCAGAATTTCGTTTTGAGGGTTTTCAGGTTTTGGTCCAAAATTGAGGTAAGGGTCCGATTTCATTTTTGGTTCGGTAGATATGTAGTAGATAGGATTATATTGAAGTTGTGTTCTTCGATTTTTAGGTTTTGGGAACTCAGTTCGTTGTTTTGGAGCCGTTTAGTTCGTGTTTTGGTTTTCGAGGAAAGGTAAGGGGTTTCTATTTATATCAGTTATCTTTGTAATCTGAGTCAGTAAAACTATGTTTTATGATTATGCGGATGTTTTGGCTACTTATTTGGGAAAATCTATCGAGTGAAATTACGGGATTTTTAGGTTTACAATTTTTGGAAAAATTGGGGGTTTCGTGTATCATCTCCGTTTCCGTTAGAGAAGTTCGTACCTTTGATTATTTTAAATTGTATTTTTGGCATGCCTGATATGAGATTGTTTATATACCCAAATAAGTGTTGAATGAGCTTATATATATATAGAATGGTATGTTTGTGGAAAAGCATGTCGGTTAACTACAATATGCTGTGAGTATTTGAAATGAGATATAGGAACATGAGTTCTAAATTGTTCTAGGTTTGGTGAAAATGCCAAGTCAGGATAAAACCGAAAGCCTAGGACAATCGAAGCGTGTCTGTTAACAACTGAAGGCTGAGATATGAGGCGTGCCGGAATAATACCGTAGATGGCGATATCCGGATTAAGGCCGAGGGTGTGCAATACCACCTATAATTCTGGTTGGTCACCGAAGGGTATGAGTTTGTACCATGTTTGTACCGGTTGAACGCTGTGGGGCATAGGCTATGCCAGGTTACTGGGGGCATTGTGTGGTGCGGCCAGCTTAGGCCAAAGAGTGTGACGACACTAGACCGAGATGTTTTGTGAGATGTATACTGGAACTATTTTGCAAAAATACTAGAATTGTAAAATGTTTATGTTTTACTGTTGAAATAACACTCATGTGTCACACATTGATATAATCTGTTTCTCCCTTACTGAGAGGTGTCTCACCCCTATTATACAAATGTTTTTCAAGACCCTCGAGTAGCCGACACTAGCATCCTAATGGTTTAGGAGTGTGGTGGTTAGTTAGCACTGTCTAGGTACTTGTGTAAGTACTAAACCGTGGCTGGAGTGTCATTTTGGGGTTATGTGGATTATGTTTTGTATTATGGGACTAGATCCTATTTTGTATAGGCTTTGGTATCATTTTATGGATGTATTAGGTTGAATTTTCCGTTGCGTATATATGTTGTGTATGTGACGATGGATAGGATATACATGAACCCCATAGGGTTGGACCCTTATATTGTGTAGTATCATGGATGTTGTATGATACAGAGACAGGTTAGTTTACTAAATCACACCCTGGGGTCCAATTCCGGATTCAAGGCATGACAACTTGGTATCAGAGCTAACTAGGTTGTTAGGTCTTGTAGACTTGGTTAGGAGGGATTTTGTGAACATACCAGAGTATAGGATGTAGAGGATGGGTAGAGTAGGTCGAGGGTTGTCTTGTAGCTAGACAGGGAGTAATTGACGGTGTTCTGTGTTTTTTCCTAGAATGACGATTTTAGTAAAATCACAGCAAACCATTGATGGTTTCATGTTTGTGAGGTAGGGCAAACCTAGGCCTGAGAGTCTGAGTTTAACATGATTATTCTACAATGATTGTGTTAATTGTGCTATGATATAGGAATACTAATCTATTCCTATACTATTTTCATTATTAAGCCCAAAGATAACAACTGGGATAGTAGTTCGGAGGGGACTGCGAGTGAAAGGTCACCTTCTGTGCCTTGGGGTTTGATTAGGCATATTATGCAAGAGATCAGGTGAAGTGTTAGGGGACGGGAGTGTTTATCTACTGCTATGGGTTGCACCATTGAGAAATTCTCTCGCATGCATCCTCTAACGTTTACTAGGGGATCCAGCCTGATTGTAGCGGAGAACTGGGTGCAAAAGACATAAAAGATATTGAAAGTTGTGCGTTGCACCAACGAGCAGAAAGTTCTCTATGCTACATTTCAGCTGGCAGGAGAAGCTGAGAGGTGGTGGACAACCGTGAGTCTGCTTGAGAAGCAAAGAACTTATTCATCAAGAATGACATGGGACCGCTTTAAGGAGGTATTCTTCAAGAGATACTTCCCAGCTTCTGTCCGTGACACAAAGGCAGATGAGTTCTTGAGTCTAACTCAAGGGACCCTGACAGTGCAGAATTACGCATCTAGATACATCGAGCTATATTGCTTTGCGTCGTGTATGATCTCAAATGAGTATGAAAAGGCTCAGAAGTTCGGGAAGGGCCTGTGGAAGGACATCTGTAGGCTGGTGGGAATGCTGCAGATCCGGGATTTTTTTGTTCTGGTGGAGAAAGTCGTCATAGTTGAGACTAGTCTCCGGGAGGATAAGGTGGCACATGATCAGAAGAGGCTAGTGCCTTCTAGATTGCAGACTGGTTCCCGTCAAGGGCGGTGGAAGAAGAGGAACTATGGTTCAGGTAATCGCCAGGGTACGAAACCATGGGGTCCACAGGAGAATCGATCTCACGAGCGTTGTATCAAGTGCCACAAATGGCATGATAGTGAATGTCAGTCATTTGGGGGTAACTGTTACAACTGTGGCATATCGGGCCACAAAGCCTGAGATTGTCGTACATAGATAAATGGTACGTCTACACCGAGTCAAAATTGGGGACAGAACCAGGTGCCTCAGGGAAACACAGCTCAGGCGAGGGTGTACTCGCTTACTCTAGCCGATACAGAGCATGCTGGCAACGTGGTGATAGGTACCATGTTATTGCTTTCAAATAGAGTTGTTGTCTTATTCGATTCAGGAGCAACCCACTCCTTTATATCTTCCAATTTTGTGAAACTGTGTGGGGCTGAAACCTAAGTGATGGATGAGGGGTTGTCTGTGGCTACACTGTCGAGGAGTGTGATGATCTGTAGGAAGATGTTAGGGAACTGCCCATTGGTAATTCAGGGAAGGTCACTACCAGTGAATCTGGTAGTATACGACATATACGGGTTTGATGTTATATTGGGGATAGATTGGCTATCCTCCAGTTTTGCGGTGATTGATTGTCGTAGAAAAGTAGTGGTGTTCAAACCTCCTAGGGAGCAGGAATATGAGTTCGTGGGATCGTGTGTGCATTTGACGCCACAGATTCTATTAGTTATGCAGGCGAGAATGTTACTCTTAGACGGTTGTCAGGGGTACCTAGCTTGTGCGAATGAACCACCTCAAAATGATCTGAAACTTGAAGATATCTGAGTGGTTAACGAATTTTCAGATATATTCCCAAAAGAGTGACCCCGTTTACCTCCTGATCGGGAGGTGGAGTTCACTATTGAGTTGCTTCTAGGCAAGGCGCCGGTTTCTAAAGCTCCATACCAGATGGCTCCAACTGAACTTAGAGAGTTGAAGGAGCAGTTGCAGGAACTACTGGATAAGGGCTTTATCCTACCTAGTGTTTCGCCCTAGGGAGCTCCAATATTGTTTGTGAAGAAGAAGGACGGGTCAAGGCAAATGTGCATTGATTATTGGGAGATCAATAAGGTAATAGTGAAGAACCGATACCCGTTGCCTCGTATAGATGATCTGTTTGAGCAGCTGCAGGGAACACAGGTCTTTTCGAAGATCGATCTACAGTCAGGGTATCATCAGGTGAGAGTTAGGACTGTGGATGTTGCTAAGACTGCTTTTCGAACCAAATATGGTCACTACGAGTTTTTGGTCATGCCATTTGGGTTGACTAATGCTCTGGCGGTATTTATGGACCTAATGAACAGGGTTTTCCATGAATACCTAGATCAGTTTGTAGTGGTATTCATCGATGATATTATGGTATATTCTAAGAGTTCGGAAGAGCACGAAAACCATATGAGGTTAGTGCTTCAAGTTCTATGGGAAAAGAAGTTGTATGCCAAGTTGAAAAAATGTGAGTTCTGGTTAAAGCAGATTGCATTTCTTGGTCATGTCATGTCGGGAGGTGGTATCTCAGTTGATCCAGGTAAGATAGAAGCAGTAGTTGACTGGGTGAAAGCAAAGAGCGTGCAGGATATTCAGAGTTTCCAAGGATTGACTGGGTATTACCGGCGGTTCGTGGAGGGATTCTTTAAGTTATCTGGTCCCCTGACATGGTTGACGAGGAAGGATGTGAGATTTGATTGGACCGATGAGTGCGAATAGAGTTTCTAGGAGTTGAAACACTGATTGGTCACTGCTCCGATTTTAACCATCCCATTTGGGGATGGTGATTTTGTGATTTATAGTGATGCATCGCTGAAGGGTTTGAGATGTGTACTGATGCAACAGGGAAAAGTAATTGCTTATACTTCTCGGGAACTCAAGGAGTACGAGAAGAATTATCCCACGCATGATCTGGAGTTGGTGGCAATGGTATATGCGCTAAAGATCTGGAGACACTACTTATACGGTGAATTGTGTGAGATCTTCATGGATCACAAAAGCCTCAAATACTTTTTTACGTAGAAGGAGTTGAACACGAGGCAAAGACGGTGGTTGGAACTGATCAAAGACTACGATTGCACCATTAGCTATCATCTGGGGAAAACTAACGTGGTAGCTAATGCGTTGAGTTAGAAGTCAGAGCACGCGTTAGTATTTGCAGTAGTAGGTCAGCATCATATCAGATGAGATCTAGAGAGTCTTGGCGTAGAGTTGGTGGATGGTAATCATCAGGCTTTCATTGCTAGCTTGGTGATTCAGCTGACATTATTAGAGAGAATTAAAGTCGCGTAGGCTAATGATGAGGAGTTAGTTGAGGTAGTAGAGAAGGTGCAGCAAGGGCTGACTGCAGATTTTAACATCTCTAAGGGAGGTGTATTGAGGTTTGGAAACATACTGTGTGCTCCAAATGACGAGGGGATAAGGAGGAGGAGGCACATCGTTCTTTGTATACGGTACATCCGGGTAGCACGAAGATGTATCGAGGTTTACGCAAATATTTATGGTGGAGTGGTATAAAAAGGGAGATTGTTCGATTTGTGGAGTAATGTCTGATGTGTCAATAGGTAAATGCTGAACATCAGAGGCCGGCAGGGCCGTTACAACCATTGAGCATTCTGGAGTGGAAATGGGAGCACATCTCCATGGATTTTGTCACTGGGTTACCACCAACACTACACAGACATAATACAATCTAGGTGATCGTGGACAGGTTGACTAGTTCACCTCACTTTGTACCAATGAAGGTTAGCTACTCCTTGAGTAGGCTAGCAGATCTATACGTGCAAAAGATAGTCTGAATGCATGGGGTACCGGTGTCCATTGTTTCAGATCGAGACCCGAGATTCACTTCTCAATTTTGGAAGAGCTTACAGGAAGCACTAGGGATGAAGCGTACTTTCAGTGCAACGTTCCACCCCCAGATTGATGGACAGTCAGAGAGGACGATACAGATCTTGGAAGATATGTTACAAGCTTGCGTGTTAGATTTCAGCGGTAGTTGGATTTAGTTTCTACTGTTAGTGGAATTTACCTATAACAATAGCTTCCAAGCTAGTATTGGTATGACACCATTCAAAGCATTGTATGGTCAAAGATGTAGGTCTCCTTTGTATTGGGACGAGGTTAGTGAACAGCAGATATCAGGTCCCGAACTTGTACAGTAGGCTTCTAAGAAGGTTAGATTGATCAAGGATAGAATTAAATAGGCTCAAATTCGGAAGAAGAGTTACGCGGATGTTCACCATCGTGAGTTGGAATTCGAGGTAGGGGGTAAGATATTTCTGAAAATCGCTCCGATGAAAGAGGTGATGAGATTCGGGAAGGACAAGTTGAGCCCGAGGTGTATTAGACCATTCAAGGTACTTGAACAAGTGGGTTCGGTAGCTTATAGAATCGCACTACCCCCAACACTTTCTCGGATGCACGATGTGTTCCACGTATCTAGGTATGTGCTGGATCCGCCACAGGTGATTAGCTATAGATCCTTAGAGATTGGGGATGCTTTGGTGTATGAGAAGATACCCGTTCAGATTCTGGACCAAAAAGTTCAGAAACTGTGTACCAAGGAGATACCCTTAGTGAAAGTACTGTGGCATAATCATGTGATTGAGGAGGCTTCTTGGGAATTAGAGACGAAAATACGCCGAACATATCTACATTTGTTCTGAGGGTAATGTTTACAGGTACGGTTTAGGTAAGTATGTGATGTATCTGTTTGGAGTGTTAATATGTGGTTAGTCTTGGGGAGGGTTTTGTGATAAATGTGAACTCCCAGGACCCTGTGTATGTAATTACGGTATTCCTCTGCCATAAGTGAGAGTATGTAATAAATTTGGGATGGAGCTGCGAAGTGGGTGGCCGCCGACTCTTCCTAGAGTTGGGTGTGTGTTTAGGTTTATGACGAGTTAGTTTGTGAGAGACTATAAATTTTGAGGACGAAATTTTTGTAAGGAGGGGAGGTTGTAAGAACCCGACTTGAGAATTTTGAATTAAATAAAAGAGAAAAAGGAAGGAAATTTAAAAAAGGGAAAATCAGTAAGGCTCGTCAACAAGACTCCTTTTCTTGTTGACGAAGTCCCTTCTACAGCTCGGCGACGAAATTCAGAGGTTCTTCAATGAGGGGATGCTGAGAGATTTTGGGAATTCTTAAATCTCAGGCTCGTCGATGAGGCCACTTTGTCGTCGACAAACTGCTTTCTTATTCTCGTTGATGAGGACGTCGTCTCGTCGAGGAGGTTGGCTGGGTCATCCAAGTTATAAATATCTATTCATTACTTAGTTAAGAAGAAAACTAAGATTCTCTCTCTCTCTCTCTCTCTCTCTCTCTCTCTCTCTCTATAGAATTCTAAAGGGACTCTCTCTTTCTCTAAGATTGCGGGCCGTATGTTACCCGAATCAACAAATCCGACATTACCACGTGGATCAAGAGGAGAATCTCTACATTTATAGCAGATCGGAATTTTGTTTTAAGGATTTTTGGGTTTTGTTCCAAAATCAAGGTAAGGTTCCGATTTTGTTTTTGGTTCGGTAGATATGTAGTAGATAGGATTATATTGAAGTTGTGTTCTCCGATTTTTTGGTTTTGGGAACTCGGTTTGTTGTTTTGGAGTCATTTAGTTCGTGTTTTGGTTTTAGGGGAAAGGTAAGGGGTTCTGTTTATATTAGTTATTTTTGTAATCTGAGTCGGTAAAACTATGCTTTACGATTATGCGGGTGTTTTGGCTACTTTTTGGAAAAAATTATCGGGTGACATTACGGGATTTTAGGGTTTACAATTTTTGGAAAAATTGGGGGTTTTGGGTATCATCTCCGTTTCTGCTGGAAAACTATATATTTGGTTAAACTATAATGTATTGATGTTTGTACCTTTGATTATCTTAAATTGTATTTTTGGAATACCTGATATGAGATTGTTTGTATACCCAAAATAAGTGTGGAATGAGCTTTTATATATATATATATATATATATAGAATGGTATGTTTGTGGAAAAGCGTGCTGGTTAACTACCGTAGGCTGTGAATGATATGTTTTGGGAAAAAAGCATGCCGGTTAACTATCGTAGGCTGTGAGTATTTGAAATGAGATATAGGAACGTGAGTTCTAAATTGTTATAGGTTTTGTGAAAATTCCAAGTCGGGATAAAACCGAAGGCCTAGGACAATCGAAGCGTACCGGCTAACAACCGAAGGCTGAGATACGAGGCGTGTCGGAATAATACCATAGGCGGCGATATTCGGCTTGAGGCCAAGGGTGTGCAATACCACCTATGATTCCAATTGGTCACTAAAGGGTATGAGTTTGTACCATGTTTGCATTCGTTGAACGCTATGGGGCTTAGGCTACGCCAGGTTACCGAGGGCGCCATGTTGTGTGGCCGGCTTAGGCCAAAGAGTGTGACGACACTAGATCGAGATGTTTTGTGAGATGTATACTGGAAATGTTTTGCGAAAATACTAAAATTGTAAAATGTGTTTTACTGTTGAAATAACACTCATGTGCCACACACTTATATAACCTGTTTCTCCCTTATTAAGAGGTGTCTCACCCCTATCATGCAAATGTTTTTCAGGACCCTCGAGTAGCTGACACTAGCATCCTACCGGTTCAAGAGTGTGGGGGTTGGTTAGCACTGTCTAGGTACTTGTGTAAGTACTAAACCATGGCTGGAGTGTCATTTTGGGGTTATGTGGATACCCAGGGATTATGTTTTGTATTATGAGACTAGATCTTGTTTTGCATAGACTCTAGTATGGTTTTATAGATGTATTAAGTTGAATTTTCCACTGCGTATATATGTTTTGTATGTGACAATGGATAGGGTATACGTGAACCCCACGGGGTCGGACCCTTACATTGTGTAGTATCATGTATGTTGTATGATACAAGGACATGTTAGTTTACTAAATCACACCCTGGGGCCCATTTTCGAATTCGGGGCATGACACTGTCAGTACTACAAAATCAGGTACTACAAAATCAGGTTCTCCAAAGCTCTGAAACAAATCTCCACTGTCCAGATCGAAGGTTGACAAATCCCAAATTTGCTCTCCAAATTTTAGCTAAATCGGATCACAAAAAACTTTCCAATCGTTGAGCTGATGAAGAATGCACAATACTCTACTACTGCACGCACTGCCACACACACTGTTTTACACGGCTGTGGCACTCACCTTTTTTTTTTTTTTTCTTTCTCAGTATGTGGCGGCACTCCAATTGCCGCCTCCTTTAATTTGCACTAATGGGCTTTTAGCACATGGGCTCCCCCCCTTTTTTATTACTTATGTGAGCAGGACCCAACAAATGTTAGTAATAACAACTGAAGGTTTGTAAATAAAAGCATATGAGAAAAATCACTTCTCGCAAGGAGATAGGAAAAACTCACCATATGGGAGGATTAAAGGAGTATAATATGTGTTCTAACTCCATAAAACTACAAACATTTAACGCTAAAATAGCTACACCCAAACATGTGATGAGGAATATGGATATAACACAAAAAGGGAAAAAAGGGAAGGAATGAGCAATTCATATGCATTCCATCATTGCCATCTACAACATGCAGGACGAGGTCTAGCAAGCCTCCTCTTAGTCCTTCCATCGCAACAGATCAATGACTTCTCCAGCGAGTCCATGTGGTGACACATTTAAGAAAAAAAAAATTAATGAGAATATGGCATTTGTTTGGACATGTAGCAAATGGAGCATCAAGCTCCCCCTCGTGGACATAGATCTTCCAAGGGCAGTGCTCTTCATCTGAAACAAAAACAGGGGGCACATGTGCGCTAGTCAATCAACAAGAACTGAACAAGCCTTTGATTGACTCATTTAATGCACCATCTACCTTGGACGAGTGAAAATATGATCTTATTCTCAATAGTTTGGATTTTTGCCTCTCTCTTAGAATTTTTGTTTCTCTTATTTACACGCCCAAATATATCATTCCTCTAACATAAAAATATATCTTGATAAATTATTTAATATTTTTAATCGTACAAGAATGACTTGAAAGAAATGATTTATCCATGAATAATTTAAAATCTAATATGAGTACAATGCTATCTTTATATTGGATAAATAAACAACATAATTTAGTACAAAATCTATAATGTGAATTTTGAATACATCTAGATATTAATATAATATTCAATAATTAGTTAATTTCGACTTCTATGAGATGGCTCATGACTACCCAATGGCTATCACCATTCGCCAATCCCAAAGCCACTAGGAAGATTCCAAGCGTCGGCCATTGATCACCTCACACTCTCATATCTCATCGCCGCCTTAAAGAGCTTCAAACCCTTTGGACAAAA
Organism: Malania oleifera; assembly: GCF_029873635.1. NCBI lineage: Eukaryota > Viridiplantae > Streptophyta > Magnoliopsida > Santalales > Ximeniaceae > Malania > Malania oleifera. The sequence continues at coordinate 89,446,571 of NC_080421.1, forward strand.
ACACCCTTACTAAATCCCCCAATTGACGCTTTTACCCAATTCTTTAGCTCTCGTGGTCACCAAGTCCACGTCACGGCCACTCCAGTTTCGCGAGAAACGAATACTGCAAAGTAGAAACACTTCCCATCTCTCTGGACGAATCAAGCTTGATTGCCAAGGTCGGCATCTCGATCACCTCGTATTGGTTTCCTGGAAAACCCTATGGAATGCAAATAACGGAAAATTTTTAATCTTGTGTGTTCTGTGATATAAAACTCGCTCATGTGAGATTCGCAAGATTCAAAATTTTAGGGGTTTTGGGTTTCGCTTTGTTTATGTAAATTCTATCACGAAATTTTTTTTTTTTGATTCTGTATATTTGTTTGTGGTGGTGCTCCTCTTTGTAGTTCTTGCTTGTATTAATTTTTTTTTTTTTTATGCTCGTGGTTTGAATTTCTTGATTATATGTTCGAGGGTCATGATTTTGTCTTTGACGCTTATAATTTCTTGATTTTATTCCTTGTTAATTTTGTTCAAATGCGATATGCTCAGAAAGTGATGTTAATGATATTGTGTTTGCTTGATACATGCAGATTAGCAGCTATTAACTATTAGTTATGGGTTTCAATTCAGTGTACAGGGCTTTGCAGGACGTGTTCCCACAGGTATGGGTGTCATCTCCGTTCACCATATTATATCACTAGTCGCGCATACTTTTTGTTTCATTTAGGAACTCTTGCATTGGGTTCATTTTTGTCTGATTATGATTTTATTTTATTTTTGGTTGCAAGTGTACACTGTTGACGTTTGTTACTAAATGGTCTATAAATGCTTCCAATGATTTTTAAATTAAATGTGAAGGTTTAAAAAAGCTGCCAGTGTAAGTTGAATTTATATGGGGACTTGGGGGACCCATATAAATGCTAGGTTTCTAATTTCCAGTGATATTCCATTCTAATTAAAGTGCAAAATTTTAGTAAATTCATTCTAGATGCTTAGTTTATGGGTCCACACCTGGCCCTAACTTTGATCTGAAAAACATTGCCCACTAATTCTTGGTTGAATCATTGAGAAGACTTTGAACAATAAATGTTCAATATTGAATCATAAGATTTCATGATCCTCCCTGTCATGGGAATTACTCTTGCAATCTTCATTCTTTGCAGATTGATTATTTCATGGTAAAGAGGGGTATCCTTTCGTTGTCTATAACTATTCATGTTCATTTTAGTCTTGTGTCCATTCCTTGTCTATATTGAGTTATTTTCATCTAAGTCTCATTTCACATAAGCAACAATTTTAACCTTGTTTTGCATAGGTTGATGCTCGAATGCTAAAGGCTGTTGCTATTGAACACTCCAAGGATGCTGATGCAGCTGTGGAATTTATTCTTGTGGAAGTTCTCCCTTTTATGACCAATCCATGCTTGTCTTCTGGTTCATCCTTTGAGAATCAGGGGTTTAGTGATCCAATTAACGGAGGAGGTAATATTTTTTAAATTTAAATTAGGTTAAGAGTTAAAATTTAAGTCATTTAGTTTCTTAGTTGATTCAGTTGACTCGCACATGTGCGTGTCTGTTTTTCTTTCTATCGTTAGTTCACTTTCTTGTGCCGTTTATGCTACTTTATTAGGTGTGGGATTTTAGAGTTAAAGTGCCAGTAAAGTTTTTCATTTTTTTTTTCCCCCTGTACACTACTGTCTTAAATTTGTGACATACTAATCTTTGCTCATGGGAGTTACAGTTGAATCTGATATCCAGAATGATTCGTTAGGCCGCTATCTGGCAGTTGAAGAAGAAGCACGTGCAGGCCCTTCTTCAAAATCAGGATCTGCAGCCAGCAAAGTTAACGACACTAGTCATACAAATAATGCCATTTTTTCTGATTCAACATTGCTTGAAGAGGATTTAAATTGGTCTTCAGTTTCAAAGTTTTATCACGCAAATGATGGTCATGATCGGGTATGTGGAAACACTGAAAGGAAAGATTTACAGAAGCATCTAGAAGTCTATGTTAAAGAAGGACCTATTCAGACCTCTGGAAGCTGTTCAGTTACTTTGATGAACGAAGATTGTGGTGTGAATAGCAGTTTGAATAATGATTTTCTTGCTGATTTAATTGTGCCTAATGAACCAGTGACAAATTATTTTAACCATGGGGAGAACCATCTGGAGGTAGGAAATTTGCTGGTTCAGTTGACTCAGGCTGTCATAGAGCATACGACAGATTCCCCAAGGTATACCCTTCAGTCAGAAAGTTGTCTTGGTCAGTGTTCCCATGTTTCACCAGCCACATTGATGCAGGAAAATGGCAGTATCGGTAGGAAGTTAAATGAGGAGTCACATGCTGTTTTGGGTCATTCAAATGGGACAGTAACTAATGAACTTAAGACAGCTAGAAATGACAATGGTCACTGTGAACATTCAACTGGGGACAAATTGGACGTGGAAAATTATGCAATTCATTTAACTCAATCATCTGCTCGAGAATACATGCTAGATGCACTAGAATGCGACCTTCGGTTTGATTCCAGGACATCCATTATAGAATCTGATAAACTGCAGTTAAATGATTCTGTTGCTGCGGCTTCCAAGGAAGAAACTTCTGTTGACGATACAGTTGATTTTGGGAATGGTGCAACTTTGAGCCCAATAGTTACTGGATCCGGTGAAGTATGTAGAATTGATGTTCTTGAAGATATGATTAAAGATGCTAAAAGCAACAAGGTACCATTGTCTTCAAAAATTGCAATTGTCATTTGAATTAATTTTGATCAAAGCTTAGAGCATTGCCCAAGATAGGTTTTTCTGATTGTTTGAAGTGTTGAAACTATATCCCCTAATCCCCTTTTCTGGTTTGGGAGAAGTGAAGGTGACAAGAAAGAAATTAATCCCTTCACATCTCTTGCTTGGATGCCATAGAATCGAGAGAGGGAAAATGGATAGAAATGGAAAGAAACCACTCAAAAAAAGACTCAGACATCCTTAGAATTTTATCTACCCCCAATGGAGGGAATTGGGGGTAAAATTGGAGAGAAACCACTCAAGACTGAGACAACCATAGACTTGTTAAGGCAGTGCTTCAATAAATGGTAATTTTGTAAACGGTAGTTGACTTCTGTTTTGGTAGGTTTCTCTCAACCTTTCTTCCATTAAACCAAACACAGCTGAGAGAAACTAGTTCCTTTTCTCCTCTATCTTCTATTCTTTCTCTCTCTCTCTCTCCTGTGATTTTCTTTTTTCTTCTCCCCAACCACACAGAGTGTTCAAGTTCAATCTTTTGTTATTATTTTTCCGTTTAAAATGATCCTCGTCTTCCCTCATTAGTGTTTGCACTATTACCAATGGGAGAAAATTTGTTTGCTACTTCATATGAAATGGATGAAGTTACATCTCCAGGAAGTTTATTTCTTGATATGTTGATAAGTAGTTCCATAAGTGCTTGAATCATCATAATTTAGCTTCTGAGAGAACTTCTACTTTTGATTCAATTTGTAACTATTGGAAACTTGACGAGGAAAAGGTTTAACAGTGCACAACTATCTTGATAGAGTCAGATTCCTTTGAACTCCATGTAGCAATTCGAGTCTTGAAGCTTATAATGAAGTTATTGACTATAAGGTGGCTTTTGGGTTGATTACTTATCTTCTCTGTTTAATTCTGTGTGTGGGTTTGCTCATGCATGTGTGCTTGCACAAACTATGAAAGGTTGCCGTGTTGCATTGTACTGTGTATTATTATTAGTTATTATTCCAATGTTCAAGTTAAGGTTACAATAAAAAAGTGGGATTTAAGATTTTGAATACTGTCTGAAGTTGAGAATGTAATCTTCAATTGGTGCACCAATAATTTCAGTAATTCTTTTCTGTTGATTTATTTTTAAGAATTTCTACCTTATGACATAATGAAAGTTGGTAGGCTAGCTTGAACCTGAAAAGTGGCTTTTAAGAATTGCTTACAAATATTAGAAACTAGGAACAGCTTGGTTCTAGTTAGGCTTTTAGACTAGGTCAGCCCAAATCTAATGTGATTGTTTTTCAATAGTTAGGCAGGCATTTGGTTTTGGGTTGACTCATATTGCATGGTTCAGATTCAAATTGACAGATAACCTTTATTTGGGTTAGTTACAATTGGGTGGTCTTGGCCATTACCTCACCCTGGCTTGTTGTACTGTTGGTAAATGTAGATAGGAAGTTGCGTGTGTCCGGGCACCTAGATTTAAGGTTCATGGTTCTTGGATATAGGTTGAAAGTTCTTAAAATTTTCAAATTATTCCTTTTCGATGGGACAGTTTTCAAAGCCTAATCACTGAATTATGTTGCAGAAAATCTTGTTTTCGGCCATGGAGTTGGTTATCAACTTGATGAGAGAAGTAGAACATCAGGAAAAAGCTGCAGAACAAGCCAAAGAAGAAGCTTCAAGAGGAGGTATCGATATCCTTGCCAAGGTTGAAGAGATGAAACAGATGCTCCGCCATGCAAATGTAGCAAATGACATGGTTGTAAACTTGTTAATCACAAAATATTTTCTTCTTACAATTTTTGAAGCTTGATATTCGTTAGCCAATGAGGATTTAATCTGAGCCCCGTTCTTACTTTAAGCAGCATGCAGGAGAAGTGCATGGAGAGAAAGCTATTCTAGCAACTGAAGCGAGGGAGCTACAAGCTCGTCTTCTCTACTTGTCTGATGAAAGGGATGACTCTCTCTCTGTTCTTAATGAGGTGCAGTTTTACTCTTTTACAACTCCAGTTGCTGGTTATTCTTGATGAGGTGCATTTTTATGTGTTGATTCATTAATTTGCTAGCCAGTCTGCCTTTTTTCTTCTTTGTGGAAGGCAACATATATTTGATCTGAGTTGCGTTCTTGGTCTATTTCCTAAGGATTAATATCTTCAATAATGTGATGCTATTCTGAATTATTTGAATCAATGTTTTAAAAGGCGAAGACGTAAGGCAATGCATTTTAACCCTTAAGAGGTGAGGCGTAAGCCTTAAGGCATTGGTGCGTAAGCCTTTTGAGAATTTTATTTATAGATAAAAATATGTAAAATAAATTACATATACATTAAAAATGAAAAAAAAAAAAACACAAATATAATGTAAACAGAAAAAATCAAATACAATTTGCTGACCACTTTCTGGCAATTTAGAAATTTCTAACTTGAATTCATTATGTAAATCATGCCGTACAAGAGATAGCTATGACATTACAAAGTTCAAATTATTTTCAAGATCTAAGATACATCATACAAACCTCAATTATTTTGGAAAGGTTGAGCTTCAAAAGTCTTAGAAATCAACTTATAGTCATGTTATGTCATTCCTTTAATATAAATATGGAGTTAAAAAATTTTTTAGCAAAAAATCTAACTTGAGAATCACACCCAAAATGCAGAAGCCTCGACTAAAACGGTGCAAAATGTGTGCCTTTTGTACAAATGCGTTAGCCTTAGCGGGTAATGTGTTAGCCTTTTTGGAATTTGGTAAATTAGATTGAGCTTCAAGGTGTTTTAGGCCTGCCTTGACTTGAGGTGAGCCTTGGCTGAGCCTTTTAAAACATCGATCTGTATTTGTTAGTTACTCAAGTAATGTTTGCCCGTGTTTCGTCAGTGCATACCTATGATGCGAGAATAAAGAAGATGGTTAGGGTGGATTATTTTTATTTAACTATTTAGGAAAACTTAAATGCAAGGTAAGATTGCATACTATAAACCCATTGTGGTCTGCCCCTTCCCTAGACCTCGCATACACGGGAAATTTGTCCACTGGGCTGTCTTTTTTTATTTTTTATTTTTTAAAATTTGTTTAAAGGAAAACTAGAACTTGTTTTATAGTTAGAATTATTTTATGGACACCTTGTTATTTCCGTTGTTTGCTTCCTTACTTAGGTTTAGGTTTAAGCCTACTTGAGCTCTATTGTGGTACTCATCACTAGAAAAGATTACCAGCACATATCTTCATCGTTGGAAATCAACTTTCCTTTGATACTTGTCTCAAAACCTACTGAAAGAGACAAGAACATGCAGGTTGCGTTGGTCTCTTCCAATCTTATGCCTTGTCACGATCAACCTTGTTGGTGATATCAACCATCCAATCACACCACTAGCACTTCTAGACCCCACCATTAGAGCTCATTCCACTTTTTTTCCCATCGCACAGTTATTGTGAACGCTATCCTCATTTCCTTTTCAACCCCAAACCAAGTAACCTAGATCCCATGACCAAACCCAATGCCATATCGTACTAGCTTTACCATGTACATAAGCTCATCTTGACCCCACATAAATTGCTCAACGTAGTTTCTATCTAATCCAGCTCAAGCGAAATAGTGAGGCAATACCCAGTTAAGCTCAAGCATATGTGACCTATTTATCCATATTGAAAAACCAAGTAACATCCTCTCAACCTAGTGTATTTACTATACCCAATAGCCCAAACCAAGATATTTTGGATGAGAGAGGATTGACTCTACATCCGAGGAATTCAAAATTGTCATGTGAAATTGACTAGATGAGAGATTTTGATTGTATCAATGTTTTATCGTCTCAAGGTAAGGCATGCCTAAAACGCCTTGAGGCTTAATTTGAATTACCAAATCCCAAAAAGGCTAACACATTAGCTGCTGAGACTTATGCATTTGCACATAAGGCATGCCTTTTGTGACATTTTTGTTAAGGCTTATGCATTTTGAGTGTGTGATTCTCAAGGTAGAGTTGGCTAGAAAATTTAACTCCGTGTTTATATTAAAGAAATGCTATAATATGAGTTGATTTGTAAACACTCTTGAACCTCAACTTTAACTAAATAATTGAGAGTTGTATCTTAGATCTTGAAGCTAATTTGAACTTCATAATGTTAGAGGGTTAGGGGGACTAGGAAAAGGAACTTGGGTCAAGAAGTCTTGGTAAAGTACTCCTCGATTATAATTCTTGTTTAGGGAAGAAAAGTGGAAATGGTAAACAGGCAGGTTCCTTCCCTTTTGTACCTTTTGAAGTGAGAGGGAGGGGGCAATGGTCGATTTCCTTGGTATCTAGGCCTTTGTGACCAACTCTTAGAAGCTCTTTTTGGGAAGAACTTTACTCTGTTTATGGTTTGTGCTCCCCCTGGTAGATAATGGGAGGTGATTTTAATGCGGAGAGATTTCCTAAAGAGAAGAAAAAGAAAAGTGGGGGGGGGGGGGGGCGCTTCTGCTAGTGTGTAGAACTTTGGCTCTTTGTTTGGGGTGTGGTTTTAGAGACCGCCCTTAGGGAATGCCTCTTTTACTTGGTCTATGGGGGGCCTAGAGCAGTGGCTAGTAGATTGGATAGACTCTTATTTTACAGGGCATGGCAGGACGAGTTTTCTAGCCTTACTCAAATTACTCTCCCTAGGACCGCATCCGACCATTCCAAGATTTGAGTTGTTGGAGGCAAAAGACCAAATTTAAATGGGTAAAAGATGGTGATTGCAAAACTTATTTCTTTCATAGGCTAGTCAATGATAAGAGGATTAAGAATTTGATTAGGGAGTTAGACATGGGGGGTGGGAGATTTACTAATGACAAAGATTAGATTGCTTCTGTTTGTTGATATTTGATTAAAATGAATGACCTAACTTGAAGTTAGGTCTCTCCCTCTACTAATAATACAAATCAAATACATTCTAATGACAATAATACGCTTACTAACTCCCTAATTAGCTTCCTAACAAACTTAATAATAACACTAAAAGACATAAATAATCTCTAACACTCCACCTCAAGATGGAGCATAAATATCATATGCTCCTAGCTTGTTACAAATAAATTTAACATGAACACACCCCAAAGCTTTGGTAGACAAATCAGCAAGTTGCATATCGGACTTCACATAAGTGGTAGATATGAGCTTCTGCACAAGTTTCTCCCGAACAAAATGGCAATCAACTTTAATGTGTTTCATCCGCTTATGAAAGACTGGGTTGGAGGCAATACGAAGAGCAGCTTGATTATCACACCTCAACTTCATAGGTTGAGAATGCCAAAAACTCAATTCTTCCAACATGTTCTTCAACCATACAAGTGCACAAGTAGTGGGAGCCATAGTTCTATATTTTGATTCAACACCTGACTTGGCTACTACTGTTTGTTTCGTACTCTTCCAAGAACCAACTTAGCACCAATTGAGATATAGTACCTAGTTGTGGATTTTCGGCCGAAAGTTGACCTAGCCCAATCGGCATTTGTATATCCATGAATATAAGTGTGACCCTGATCACGATGTAAAAGATCTCTCCTAGGGGCACCTTTGAGATATCTCAAGATTAGAATATCTGGCATGAACTTACTGCTAGGATCCATGGGTGTATCAATTGTTTTGGATTCCAACAATTGAGTTTCATCCAACAGATCAAGAACATACTTCCTCTGTGACAAAATAGTTCCTATATGAGATCTAGATACTTTTATACTCAAGAAGTATTTCAGTGGTCCCAAATATTTGGTTTGAAACTTAGTTTTTAGAAAATGCTTGAGACTTTAAATACCTTTATCATCATTTGTAATAACAATATCATTCACATACACAACAAGAAGGATCCTACCTAATGAAGTATGATGATAAAACACAGAATGATCCACGGTGTGTCCAAACTCAAGTACTACAACACTAAAACGACCGAATCATGCTTTGGGAGACTATCTTAAATTGTATAGTGCCTTCATGAGTCGACACACTAAGCCTGACTTCCCTTGAGCAACAAACCCAGGTGATTGGTCTATATAGACCTCCTTAAAATCTCCATGCAAGAAGGCATCTTTCACATTTAACTGATGTAGAAACTAGTGACAAGTGGTAGCCAAGGAGATGAATAGATGTATTGATGTAAATTTGGCAACGGGAGAAAAAAATGTCAAAATAATCCAAACCATACAATTGAGTATACCCCTTAGCAACAAAACAGGCCTTCAGACGAGCCACAGAACCATTAGGGTTGACTTTTATAGTGTATGCCTAGCGACAACCAACCATAGACTTGTCAAGAGGAAGAGATACCAAGTCCCAAGTGTCATTGTCCTGTAGAGCATTCATCCCTTCTACCATAGCATTCCTCCAACTAGAGTGGCTAAGGCTTTCGAAATAGATTTAGGAAGGGCAGTAGATGATAAAGCAACAACAAAACAATAATAGGAGGGTGATAAGAAGTCATAACAAATATTTGGAAATGGGATGTTGGGTACATGCGCATTTACCTTTCCAAACAACAATCAACACCATGGGAAATATGATCATCATACAAGAAAACCAAAGGCATGGTAGACTGGTAGTAGAAGCTAGTGAGGCTCTCTCCCTTGGAGCCACCGTTGTGAATACACCTGCAAATTAGGATGATCGAGACGATGAGAAGGACTTGAACTACATGGAGACTCAGATGGCTGATTGGGCAAGGACAACAAACTAGAATCTGGAAGATTAGGTAGAGGAAGAGACTCATTGAGCTCAGAAGCACTCAGGGGTGTAGTAAGTTGTAGACTTAAAGAAAGTAACATCTGCTGAAACAAAGAAGTGATGTAGCATTGGAGTATAACAACGATATCCCTTTAAGTATATGAGTAGCCTAGAAAAGTATATTTTATAGCATGGGGATCCAATGTATTTGCCGCAGGAGTTAGTTGATGAACAAAGGACACACACTCGAGTATATAAGGAGGGAGAGAGAATAAAGGTGAATTAGGAAAGAGAATGGAGTAGGGAATTTTACCACTAAGAACAAATGATGGCATCTTGTTAATTATATAGCAAGCAGTAAGTACAACATCACTCCAAAACACTTTAGGTACATGCATTTGATAAAGAAAGGTGCGAGTCATTTCAAGGATATGTCTATTTTTACTCTCTGCAACCCCATTTTGTTGAGGAGCGTGGGCACCTAATGATTGATGGGCAATACCAAACTGTGTGGAGTTGGTGGTGGTTGCATTGGCAACACGTGAAGGTCTATTGTGGAGATCCCAACACTACTCAATAGTATGATGACCTTGATCACAATGAATGCACTTGCGAGGAGTGCCTCTACCTTGCCCATCTCTACCACTACGACCACTTGAATCACCTCGATAACTTCTGCAGTTGTTTGGTAGAGAACTAGAATCACCCCATGTAGCAAAGGTTGTCCTCTCAGATCTAGATGCAAGAGTAGTAGAATGTGTGTTAAATGGTTATTGCGCTTCTCTCTAGAAGAATCTTCCCTTTGGCACTTCTCAGATTTATCCTTCCTCCACCCCTCACACTAAATTTAAGGTGGGGAGGGGTTCACGTATCTGTTTCTGGAAAGACCCTGGGCTAGGGAATGTTGTTTTCCCCACTTCTTTCCCTCATCTCTTTTGTTTGAGTGCTGAGCAAAATAAAACCATATCTTTCTTTGTTGGGATTGGAATAGTCCTTTGATTTCTTGCCATTTTTGGAGACTTCCTAAAGATAGAGAGGTGGAGTTGTCTTCCTTGTTATCTGATTGAATGGAAGTAAACTTTCATTGGGGAGGGATGTTCGTTCTTGGTCCTTGGATCTGTTGGGAGTGTATTTTGATTTCTTAATCCATTCTAATTCTTTGTTTCCTCTCTCTTTGTATTATATGAAAGGCCAAGGCTCCCCAAAAAATTGAGGTTTTCACTTGGTTGGTTGTGCTTAATAAAATAAATACTGATAACTTGCTGTAAATTAGAATACCTTTGAAGGCTTTCTCTTTCGGTGTATGTGTGCTCTGTTTCAAGAACTCTGAGACTGCTTCTCACCTCCTTTTGCATTAATTTTTCTTGCAGGATTTGGAATAAGCTTTTTGGTATTGTGGGAGAGAGTTGGGTATGTCCTGTATCGGTGGAAGACTTATTAACCATTTCTTTCGCAGATTTTGGTGGAAGGATAAGGTAGATTTATGGATTCTGGTATTGTGGGAGAGAGTTGGGTCTGTCTTGCATCAACAGAAGACATATTAGCCATTTCTTTCGCAGGTTTTGTTAGAAGATAGGATAGGGCAGCCTTATGGAGGTGCGGCATATTTGCAGTTTTATGGGAGATATGGATGGAGTGTAATGATCGGATATATTTTTGGGGAGAAATTAAATTGGGTGCTGATCTGAAATAAAATTCAGTATTGCTAGAAGGAATGATAGGGCAGCCTTATGGAGGTGTGGCATATGGATGGAGTGTAATGAACAGATAGTCTTTGTGGAGAAATTAAATTGGGTGCTGATCTGGGATAAAATTCAGCATTTAGCGTCATTTTGGTGTGTTGGTTTAGGAATTTTTAGAGGGAATAATTTCCAAGAGATTCAAAGAGATTGGAGGAAGGTTCTTGCTTGTCGATTTTTTCTCATTTTGTATTTTTTTTAGTTTTTTTTTTTTGGTTTGTCAGGTCTTTTTCGGGAGATGTCTCATTCTCCCTCTTGTAAATTCTTCTCCTATCATTAGAATTTTTTTTTGCTAAAAAGAAAGTTCATATATTTTTATCTTAAAGTAAAATTCTCAAAAAACTTATGCCCTAATGCCTTAATTCTTAATAAGGCTTTTGAAAATTTAAAATTTTCTATTTTAAATATATAAAAATAAATTATATATATAAAAATTAATATGAAATTTATTAAAATAGGTTATAAATTTTAATGTTTGAATTTTAAAACTAAAAAATAGTATGGGAAAAAAAAAATCTAAAGTCAAAAAGAGATTAACTAGCTACATGCCCTATAATCAAAGAGTCATGTGACATTCACCTAGTAGAAATGAAACAAGGGCGGAAAAAGGGTGGGGAATAGTTGATTTGTACTGACTACTAGAGTGGGAGTGGGAGACCTCTTTTTGATGAGAGATAGAGACTTGAGTTCATGTGAGAGAGAGAAACTGTTGAGATGCAAGATGAGAGAGGGACTCAAAGACACCAATCGGCTTGTCGGAAAGAAAAGATTGGAAATCATGGTCGGCAAGAGAGATGACAGTGTTGGTCGATGGAGAATGATCGACATAGTTTCATTGAAGAAAGGCTTCATTGAGGGCGTTGCTTCGTTGAAGGGGATGGTTCGTTGAGGGGGATGGTTCGTTGAGGGAGATGCTTCGTCTCAGGGCTGCCATCATTGAGGAGGCCTAGGAGGGATTGTATCTTTTTGAACGAAGTGCATTTGTGCCTTAATCTGCCTTCTCTTTGATTTTAAAATATTGTTTATATTTCAGATGACTGGTTGATTGGTGAATCAATATGCGCGTGCCTTAAACTCTGAGGCGTGAAAGGTGCAATTTTTTGGCGGCTTATGCATAGCTGCAGAAGGCATATGCATTCATGGAGTTACGCATTTTAAAATACGCCTTGGGCCATTTTTCCTTGAAAACGCATTGAGGGAATTCCCTTTAAAACACTAGATGTCAAGGAAGAATTAAAATTTGATGGGGTATATGAAAGATACTGAAGCCAAATTGAAACTATTTGTGGGAATTGAGGATTTTACTCATATCTCCAAGAAAAAATTAATTTAAGCTGCAAGATTTTGTGTTATTTCTTCTAGATTTTCCCTGTTTTTGTGAGAAATGAAGAAAGAGGTTAAAGAAACAACACACACTTTCAGCACTAAATAATGAGGCTATATGAACTTTGAAAAATGCTAATCTTTGATAGGAGTTGGTATAATGTCTATTTTCTCACCTCTCTCTTTTCTCATTACCATTCCTTGGCACCTTGGCTGCCATAGAATACGGAAAGAGGGGATTGCTATCATTCCATTCAGATTGAAGGGAAAACCTTTCAATCTAAGACTGGATAAAGTGGGTAAGGGAGATTTTCCATTTGTTCTCAAGTGTAATATGAAGTGAAATTGATGGGTGAGGCTTTTTGTGGAAGTGGCAAAATGGTGTTCTGATGGTTTGGTTTCAAATTTTTACAGGATGGAAAGGGTTTTTGAAGCAGTAGATTTGATAATGTGAGGTCTTGGTTGGAGATTTAACCAACAAAACTTGTGAAGTTCTTGGAGTTTGGGCTGGGATGGAAAGGAAAACATTGTCAGTATTTGTTCTTGGAGTACTAGAAGGGGACGGACGGGGAAAATTTGTGCAAGAATTTTGTGCGGCAGTTAGGGTTTTCCCAAATGGAAAGTATGGTGTTGGCGAAGATTTACAGTGGGACATTCATTCTTGGAGCCAGGTAATGTTGATAGATAAGGATGGGAAAATGTGGTTGCATGACGCAGATGCAGCAGCAACAAGCAATGCAACAGATGCAGTGGGGAAGCAGCGGATGTAGGGGCAGCGATTTTCCATCACCAGCGGGACATCTTCGTTGGGGGACTATGGCTCCAATGGCAGAGGCAGCTAGGGTTTCGTTGGGGGATGGGAGCATGGTGAAGGTGGAATGGAGTGGGCTGGGGTGCCTGATCAATTTGGGTTTGGACCGAAATTTGGGCACCCTTGGTTTTGAGGACTTGGGCCCATTGAGTAAATGGACTGTAAGTTGAAATGTCTTTAGCAGTGATCTGGCCCAATTTCCGGTCCAATGGAGCCTGAATAAAAGCCAGCAGTCTCTTGAAGCTCATAGCAGTTTGGATCTCAATAGGCTTCATTGCCAAGCCCAAAATTCTGATTGTCACAAAGAAGGTAATTATCCCACTATGGAGATGGCACTTCTCCTTTTGCAGAAGGAAAAGGATTCTAAGTCTTCCACTGCAACCCAACAGGGCAGCCTGCAGTCAGAGAAGTACAACTTGGTTAGGCTTGGGAACTGAATTGGTGATCATGTGCTATGGCTTGCTTAAGGGGCTTAGAACCAGAAGGAACAATGAGATCTTAGTGGTCTCTCACCTACTTTTTGCATATGATACTATTATTTTTTGTGAAGATGATCTTGTTCAAATCCTTAACCTCAGATTCATTCTTCTTGGTTTCGAGGCAATTACAGGTGTAAAGGTGAATTTGGGTAAGAGCGAAATCATCCTTGTGGCCTTCTTGTAATAATGGTCTTTTTCTTGCAGGCATCTTAGGTTATAATCTCAAGTCCTTTCACATCTCCCACCTACTTTTTGCATATGATACTATTATTTTTTGTGAAGATGATCTTGTTCAAATCCATAACCTCTGATTCATTCTTCTTGGTTTCGAGGCAATTACAGGTGTAAAGGTGAATTTGGGAAAGAGTGAAATCATCCTTGTGGCCTTCTTGTAATAATGGTCCTTTTCTTGCGGGCATCTTAGGTTATAATCTCAAGTCCTTTCACATTTCTTTCTTGAGCCTTTCCTTGGGTGCCAAGTTCAAAGAAAAGGGTGTTTGAAATCCCATTATTGGCAGATTTGAATGGAAATTGACTGGAAGGAAAAGGAATTACCTCTCAAAGAGTGGGAGGCTCACGCTTATCAAAAGCACCTTAGCCAATGTCCTGGTCTACTTTTTCCCTATCCTTAGTCTGTTGCCAAAAGACTAGAAGGGATCTAAAAAAGATTCCTTTGGGGGACACAGGAGAGGAGTTCAAATATCATCTGTAAAATGTGAGGTTGTTTTGTGGGAAACCTTCATCTTAGACAATCTCCAAAAGAAAGGTTTGACTACAGTGGATAGGTGTTATCTGTGCCTCGAAGAAGCAGAATTGGCGAACCACATCCTTCTCCACTACTCTTGGACCAGGGATCTCTATATCCTAGCCATTTCCATGGTCAAGCAGAAATGGGTCATGGCAGCTTCAGTTGAGGATGAGATTTGGGCTTGCAGAGGGATCTGCAGCACCACCAAGTCCAAAAGGAAGGCTATTTTCTTTATCCCGCTTGCTATTTTTTGGGCTGTTTGGAAAGAAAGGAATAGGGGGGCTTTCGAGGGGAAAATTTCTTCTTTGCAGACCATCTTTGATGGCTGGATGATTATGATCTCTAGTTGGCAGTGGATTTTCTGGGAGAGTATTGTGTGTAATTCTCGATTTCTTTGATGTACTTCCTTGATTAGGGTTTTCTCTTTTGTTCTTTCATTGTTTTCTTTGTACTATTTGACATCTCCTTGATGCAGGGCCCTGTTTTCTCTAATGAATTTTTTTTTTGTGGGGGGGGGGGGGGGGGGAGGAAGTGAGTGGTGGTTGGCCAGCTTAGTTCGTGTCCACTTGAATTATGGTATGCTTCAACCATCTTTTTGGGTCAACTATGCTATGTCTTGCTATTTCAACTATGATTTTACCAAGCTATACATTTATTTTCACATCTTTTGGTGTGCTTGGAAATAAAGAAATAAGAGAGCCTTCAAAGATACAACTACTGTGCTTCAGACTTGCAAAGACCAGTGGATTGCTGCTGTCTCCAGCTGGCTTAGTGGGAAAATTGTTAATGATCATAATGTAATCCTTGATGTTTGCGACACTCTACAGTGTGGTTGATGTTTTGTACCACGGGTTGGCATCCACTTGATGCCTTGCTAATATAATTTTCTCTGGGATAGAATTTAGTTTTTTTGCTACTTTTTGGGCATTTTTGGCCAATTGTAAGTGGACTAGTTTCTCACATTTCCACTCTGGCAAGCTTTATTGATTTGATAATGTTTCTTTTTTTTTTTTCTTTTTTCTTTGTATCATTTTTTTTTTCAAATCTTTAGGTGAATGTCTTTTCCTGCACTCTATATTTTATTCTTTTCTCCCTCAATGAGTCTTTTTTTTTTTTCAATCACAAAAAGGGAATGAATAAAAAACAAAACAAAAGAAACACGAAGTGCAGAAAAGATTATATTGCATTTTGGATTTTTCGAAGTGATATAAATAATATTTTTTTTTTCAAAATTAAAAAGCAAAAAATTGTTCATGTATGAAGTTACCACTGTTAGTCTCCTTCTCTTCCATTAGAAGCTTTAGATTAGTCAAGTCAAGCCTAGAGAAATCCAACTTCACAAGCATTTAGAGGAGCTGAAGCTAGCAAAGATGGAAGCCCTTAGAAGGCCTTAAGTATAGTGTTGAATAAGACCCATCTCATAGTCCATCTTATTCCACTCTTGTGAGTTCTCTCATCTTGGTCTCAACCTTCTCAGTAGGTTCATCCTTCATCTCTTTGCTGCTCAACTTCTTGTTATGAGCAATGACCATAGAGTATGCCTTACTGTTTAAGCAAGTCAGATCTAAGCAATAATCAGTACAGGAGATGGCTGCCTTCATTTTTGCCATAAACTTTCCCTTGTCTATTCTTGCTGGTTTATCTAGGCTGTCATGTTGTCGATCCAGCCAAAGAGCATCATTACCTCCTCCAAACTCTGACTTGGAATAGAAAACGCTAGGTTGGAACTACAAATGGCTAAACAGAAGAGATTACTCTTAGCAGGGTGAGCAGCCTGGTCCACCAAAGCCTTTGCCCTAATATTATTGAGGAGGTCAATGTCCTTGAAGAGCATGAGACCCTTCAGAGCAGCCCAGCTGCCCTAGTATCTTTGTCATTGAGCAAGAGTGCAAGTCCATCCTATCAGTCCTGCGACTGAATTAAGGGAAGTGAAAGTTAGATTGGTAGTTGATACTTGTGATTGTTATTGTCCCAATCTAAGTCTTCTTTGGGGCAGGCTCTCTAATGTTTAGTGCTTCGTTCTTCCTTTTATTTTTGGGTCAATGGTGGGAAGGGGAAGGTTCTTTTGATGTTTCTTGCGCGCAAGTTAAGCAACAAATAGTGCCAGTTAGCACAATATTGCAGCAATTAAAAAAGTCAAGTGGCATAACTCAAGAAACCATTTATCCATTTCTTAAATAGCCCAGCGCCAGTTAGCACAATATTGCAGCAATTAAAAAGGTCAAGTGTCATAACTCAAGAAACAATTTATCCATTTCTTAAAATAGCCTACCTATTCTACTACCCCCTTAATCATTTCTAGGATAGAAATGGAAATAACATTTGTTTTAATCTGCTTTCTGAAGGTTATTAAGTGTTCTTCTCTCTTCTTAAAGTATGCATTTATTGTAATAAGATCATATGACATAGCGTAGTCTAAGATCATATCTCTATACTCATTTTTATCTCCATGTCCATGTCTTCCATGCATCATCTCATGACCTTTATTATCCTTCGCAATGTGTCTATTTAGATTAGCTCCTATGAATATTTTCCTAGTCTCTCTTATCCATTGTGTAGTTCATATCTTCCCAAAATTGTGTTTAAGGTTTTTGGCTAAGCCTATTTGAGGAGCATAAGTACTAACAACATTTATCATCTCTTGACCTAAAACCATGTTGATTTTATGTTTCTATCCCCTACTTTTTTAACATTTGCAGCACTATCTTTTAGGTATTTGTCTACAATGATTGCTACCCCATTCTTATGTTTTTTTTCATGCCAATTTTTAATCCTTATTTTTCAATTTCTCTAGCTTTCTCCTCCACCCACTTAGTTTCTTCAAGGCAAATTGAGTTAGTTTTTATCCTCATCATTGTGTGAGCTATCTCCATGCTTTTGCCCGTAAGTGTCCTTATATTCCATGTTGCTAATCTAGCCTTAGTCTTTTGATATTCTTTACCTACTCATGTCGGGGGCACTATACCCAAGCACCAACATGGCACCTTGTTTCGAAGCAACGACCTAGCCCATCCTCATCAATTTTTCGCTACACCTGAGTGGCATAAGTGCAACACGTTGCTTGTAGTAGACGCCCCGATGCTTAATTGATAGGGATTCATATTGTAGAGATCCGACCAAGTTTTATGCTAGTTGTCAACTACCTTACACAACCCTCTTTGTTTTTTGGGGCTTGGATCCAGTTGTGTGGAAAAGTTTTAGGGCATTGAGTGCATGTTGGATGAAATGATATATAATTTATGGGGAATAATTATTATCTCTATTTTCCAAAGTTCTCATTGAATTTTATCGTATTACTAGGAATAGCTATTTCGAGAAACAAATGTAACCTAAGTTTCTACATCCGCAATGGGCTCTACTCAATCAGCTGTAATGTGGTACTAGCATGTTGTTGTCAGTATGCACAGTGGATGAACCAGCTTTTTGGATCAACAACCTCTTTGTTGGAAGACGCTAATCGAGATGACTTCTCAAAAGTGCCATCATTGAATAGAGATAATACCACTTTTCTTATGATGGATCTTGGCAAAGAAGAATATACAGAGGACAAAGATAATTACAAAAACTACAAAGAAAAAAATGACAAAAAGAGAATTTGGGAGCAAGGCAGATACATAACTACCCTAAGGCATGTTTGAACAAAACAATGGATGGTTTTGATTAAACAAGTATGAATGGATGAGATTCTTGTTTAGATTAACCAATTGAATACAGACATATAGGCCGCATGTGCATAAGTTCCTCATGATACAGAGGATTGCAATAAATGCATCTAACGTTTTAGTATTATTAGATAGAAGGATTGTGTCATCTTTTTGATCCTTGATCCTTGGGTAGCAAATGAGAAGCTTCATGCCCTCATTTCTGACCGGTATAGGTTGGGAATGTCAAAATGGAACAATAAGGAAAAATTAATACTGGCATTACTGATCATAATGTGTAGTCATGAAGTAGGTTAGACAATTTGAAGAGTTACAAGGCTTGGGTCATGTGTCCAAGTTGTAACACAATTTGAAACCATGTATGTTGGTAAGCTATGCAAGAAAATGCCAGTTATATACAGTTGGTGTGCCACAATGATAGATGCAGTAAATATGATCTATTGAAGTGCCAAGAAATTGGCAAAACTTAAATAACAATCAACATTAATGCTGGTCAAACTGCTAATTGAAGCAAAACATTCCCCTCAATCAACACCACTTTCCAAATTGGGAATTGAACAAATCCAAGATTTATTAGGAGGAGATTACCATCAATGTGCAGGTAAAACACAATTATTCGTACTCCTCCATTGCCCTATTCTAACTTGGGTATTAGAGAACAATTTTTGAAGTACTCTCCAATAGGTTTTGTTTTGTAGGTTGCACTTTGGTGGCTTGGACCAAGTTTGATGAGGTATACAAGCTACCTAACAAGAAATTGCACCATCATGTGCTTTGTTCCATTCAGTCCTATTGTTGCATATTCATCAATTGCTACTTGTCCTCCGAAAACATTGTTTTGAAATGTTTGGTATTTGAGTGGGCAACACATTTAAATAAGCATTTGCATTTTGATTACGATGGGTGTTTATATCCATATTGTTTCTTAGATTGGCTAGTTGACATGGTGACTCATGTTATTTGATATGGGCTGTTAGCGGTGAGCACACTTTGCCAAATCAAGCTTTAGAATTTTGAAAAGTAGTATTGGCAGTAGCATGTGAAATACTTGGGGAACAACCTATAACCACATGGCTTGAAACAAAAACATTTAAAAGAGAAGTTTGTTCTTTAGGGGGCAATTAATTGTTGAGAGGTCAAATTATTGTCAAAAGCCAACCCTAACTTGTAGGATTCCAAAGTGACTAGTATCATGTGTGAAGTTCTCATGAATGAGCTGCATTATTAGAGATTGAGAACCCACTCTATCAAATCTTAACAGGGAGTTGTCTGTTGAAACTTTGGGCTTATATTAATGATGCCTATAACTTCAGTGCACCCATTCCAACCTTTTCTCAAATTGGAATTCCAAGACTAATGTCTTGCAGTATATTTGAACATATATTTGGTCATTGTTAACTTGTTTATGGTTCCCTAGCTTAAGCAATTTGGTGATGGTACTTTTGAGATGGTTCTTTCCCATGGAATTCATGGCGCACCCATATTTGTTCCTTTTTTATCCTCTATATTTCCCTAAGGGTCTGTTTTTTATCATTTCTATTTTTTGGTTTCGTTTTTGTATAGTGAAGAAATAGATTATGAAAATGTGTTTGTTTACATTGTCAGTTTTTTGTTTGTCTTCAATTTTTTCATCTGTTTTCAAAAACACTTTTTAGTTGTTTTGGCAATCTGCTGCCAAAATACTTTAATATCCATGACTCACAACAAATCCCTACAGTTTATAAAGTGTTTTTCTAAAAGTTCATTTAGTTGGATTCAATTTTAGATTGTACTTTCTTAACATTTCAAACAACTTTTTTTAAACCTGGAGATGTTCTTTATGTGTTTTTGACTTTGCAATTATATCATCCACGTATACTTCAATTTCCTTGTGCACCATATCATGAAAGAGTCACCATGACTCTTTGGTAAGTTGCACCTAAATTTTTAGCCCAAAAGGCATTACTTTGTAACAAAACGTTCCCCATTGAGTAATTAATGTGGTTTTTGTTTTATCTTTTGCTGCCATACTGATCTGGTTGTATCTTGAGAAACCACACTCATGGATGAAAATAACTTGCGTCTGCCATTATTATCTACCAACTTGTCATGTGGGTGTCTTCGAAAAAGTATAAAGAATAATACAAGCCACTTGAAAAATATATTCACTATTTTTTGATTGTCATGTACAATAAGATTATTTTTGTGAACTATGAAATATAATAATTAAGTAAAATAATTATAATATTTTTTATTTTTATTGTAATTTTTTAATTTGTATTCTTTGTACTTCTGTTACTTAATCATATTACTTTATTGCTATTTGATTTGAGGATAAAAATGAGCATTTGTTCAATCAAGTTATTAATTTGTTTTAGTTTTAGAAATATTAAACAAACAGGTTGCTGGTTTCTGGTCTTCAGTTTCTATTTATGTTTTTTAGTTTTTGTTTTTAGTTTTCATTTTCATAATTTTTGACTATATGGAACGGCCTCTAAACTTGTTCTGTGATTCTCAAATATAGAACAGGTGCATATTTACTAGATTTATCATAATATGTGGATATTAAGTTGTTTTCTTGTCTGGAGGGCTTGTTGCTTTACCAGAAGAAATTGTGGCACCTTTGTTGCTTGCAGGTGATGGTACAACACTAGTTGCACCTGTAGTTCTAGTTCCTGCAGTTTATTGCCCTTGTCTCTTGTGTTGCATAGCATGATGCTGAGATTCTGAATGACCAGACCAGTTTCTAATCGGCAGTTCTTTTTGCTACTTTGCCATGAGGGAATTTGTTTGAAGCATGCTTGACTTGTTGACATTGCTCGCAGGATTGTTCTGGTCTTCTCATTTGTGCTTTTTCATTGATTTTCATTCTCCAAACTTGATGTTGAGTCTTTACAAATGTGGGGAGTATGATGTAATTCGAGAATTTTTTTATGATTATAAAGAAATTATTTATTTAGGACTTTTAGGGCTTATTTTGTAAATTTATTTCTTTAGGGATTTAGTGCTATTTCCCTTTATTTGTTTTCTTATTTAGATGAAACATCAAGGTTATTTAAAGACTTTTTGTTGGCACATTATGAGAGGAGCTTGCATGATTGAATATTGGGGATGCTAATTGGTCTTTGACTTTTTATTATTCCATCTATTCCTTTAGTTTTCTTTTATTATTTTCCCTGGTTTTACTTGATTCTCTTTTATTTTCCTTTACTTTCTTCCCTGTCAATCAGTCCTGCATCAACCTGACCATTGCAAGTGCTTTGAAAATTTTGCTACTGAACATAACTAGCACATGAACATAACTGCTTTTTATGACTCTAACTCAGCAGTCTCATCTTAAAGACTAACGGCTTGGTTTCAGCTACTTAAATTCCCTCTTCACCAAGCAGCACCATGTGGCTGTATCCTCCTTTTTAGTTATGTGTCATTACTTCTTTTTCTCTTCCTCTCAACCCTCATTGTTTTCCTCGTGGCAACTTGGGTTAAATTATTCCTTACTGTGGTGTGTTCTCTGCCACCTGAATATGCCAGTGCTCTTTGGATGTTTATGATTCTTCCCAACATTTGTCTTACAGCCTGTTTATAAATGTGGTCCTACAGTTATTTGTTGAGTCATGAAAAAATTATCATGATGGTTTTACTGTGTGGCTACAGATGCAGCAAACACTTGAAGCACGATTATCTGCAGCAGAAGAAGGAAGGAAAGCAGCCGAGCAGGAAAAACTACATAAAGAAAACTCTGCACGTCATGCTCTTGCCGAGCAAGAGCTTATTATGGAGAAGGTCGTTAAAGAATCTAAGATACTACAACAAGAAGCAGAAGAGAATTCCAAGGTATTTGTTATGTGCATAAGAACTTATATTTTTATCAATACTACCGTTGGAGATACCACCGAAGTAATATCAATGTTTTCATTTGACAACGTTGCAGTTGCGGGAGTTTCTCATGGACCGTGGTCGCCTTGTTGACATGCTGCAGTAAGTTGTTCATTTTCCTGTGTAAAACTGATGTTTGGGTTTGTTGGTCATAATGGAAGAAAGGACCTGATGACTGATGCATCGATTAATATTTTCAAAATACTATAGATAACAACAAAAACGTTTTCATTTGTGCAAACACATGCAGACTCACAAAAAGATTCTCAAAAGAAGATAACTACAAAAGATGTTAAAAGATGCGCCTTCCAATTTGAAAGCATGGTCAAATGATTCCTGAACTGAACCACTGGATTATCTTACCCTCCTTATTTATTTATTTATTTAATTTTTTTTTTGTGATCTCACCTGCAACATCAATTGTCTGTAACTCAGCATCCATCTTTCCTTTACTTCCGTTCTTTTGCTCCTCTGTCTCCCAATCATTTGCTCTTTCCCTCCTATTTTCTACTAATGTTGCCCCTTTTTCTTCCAGACCCAGAGTAACCCAATGCAACCCACTTTTTCTCTTGCACAGCAGTAACCAGGCCGCTCGATTCTCAAGCTTTCAATCACCTCTTACCCTATTTTTATTAAATATAACTTCTCTCAGCCTAGTTTTCAACCTTCTCAAAGGATCGAGTCCATGAGTGTTTTGCTGGAACACACACTTTCAATCAACAAGAAATGGTTTGAATTTGAAGAGAAAGGAAGCTCTTGGCATGCCATATAAAGATCCAAATGATGTTGCTCCTCATACCTCTCATAGAGGAGGAGTGGCAATGGTTGGCGACACAGCTAATGCCTATTCCTATTGTCTAAAACGTTGAATCCATTGGTGAAGACTTATTGAGCACCCAGCGTCCCAACCACATTGTGATGCTCCAATTGAGAGGTAACGCCTTCGGTCACTTCGTCTCAATGGAGATCGTGCATAAGGGAGCTAGCCAACTGATCTCAATAAGGGAAGGAAGCACTTGGCTGGAAAAAAATTTGGGAGTCATCAAAGGGCATGGTAGAAGGTAAATAACTCAGGAGAGAACAAATAAGAGCTGCTTTGTCTCGATTGCAACTCCTTAACCATGGGAGGGTCCTTAAAGCCCAAATCTCATATTGTTTTCTCAAGACTTGCACCTCCATCCTGCTGGCAATGGAGAAATTCCAGCGAACCAAGTCCGGAAAATAGCAACTCCCCTTATGGCATGGATGGAATACACTTTCACAGGGGGACTTGTAATGCAAGACGGATTTTCAGATCTAGAAAATTTTCAAATTTAAATTCAAAATATTTCCTAACTAGTGTAGGCAAAGTAAATAATCTAGGCTTCTTGATGGAAAACCCAACAATCCCCAAATGTTGGGCGAAATTGAAGCCTAGAATGAACTTTCTTAATCTGGGGAAAGCTAGCTCAGTGGGCAGACAAGGAATACCCAAGATAAAGCCCATGGGAGCTACAAAGCTGTGGCCTCTGTTGATGAAGGGACTCCGTCCAAGCCCATACTCTTGGGGGTTTTCCCTTAGAAGCCACAAGGAAGCCAAGATATGCGGAAGCATTTGTGAAGAAAGGGATTTTGCATACTTGCAGGAAGATAGGGCAGATTTACTTGGGTCGACACTGCAGAGACTCTAGGAAGTGTACAGGAAAATCATATCGAATTTGGGCTCTTGGGGTCTTGACCTACAAAACAAGGGAAGCAGATTCTTGAGTCAGGGGGGGAAAGATTGATGCAAAGTCTTGACGAGGAAGATGCCAAGTCTTTCAGATCTTGGGCCACCGAAATTGAAGGGCTTCTAATTAAGAACCTTAGGAGGAAAGATGCGGCTTTAGAAGCAGGCATGGGTTTAGAATGGGAAAGGAACTTGGCAGGCCTTTGATTTCTAACATGAAAATTGATAATGTCCTGCTAAATAGTAAAGTCCAACATCGAGTTATGATTCTAGGAAACCTAAGCCAACTTCATTCGACACCCATTTTGCAGATCATCCACATGCTGATGGTTTCATAGTGCCTTGTTCCTATTTCCTTCCCAACTTTGCTGATCAGAGCACTGCAAGTAAATAATGCTTCCTCCACTTGAAATAGCCATTTCATTGGAGTCCTATAAAAATTTTGAGTCAAGTGTTTGCCATAGGGAGTCAAACAAAGAGGATTCTTTCAAAATGTGGATCTTTTAGATGGTGAGAGGGAAAACTAGGAGGCGCAGGATCTCTTAGATGAGCTGGGTGTGTAGGGGTGTTCATGGGTTGGCTAAAAATTCCAACCGACCCAACCTCATCAGGTTGGTGAAAGTTCAATATTGTTGAACCTTTAACTAATACAATTTGAGTTGGTTGGTGCCTGACAGCTTAGTTTTTTCAAAGAACAAGAAAAATTAATGCAAAGGAATATGTGTGAAATTAAAAATTTACGAAACATGATAAGAGATATGTGACCATGAAAACACCAATGTGATATGGTCATTCAAACTCAATATATGTTGGGTTTCTCAGTGAAAAACTATAGTATTGAATGGCTTATTTATATATTTAGGCCCCTTTATTATTATCTTTTACTTTCATGTCATTTACATTTTGGATGGGTTGCATACTCAATACGTAACCTGACCCATATATTTGGGTTATACATAAATTAAACCCGCCAACTAACGCATATGCATTTCGAAACTATTTCTTCAGGTCAGATTGGTTTGGTTTGGTGGGTGAGTTGGGCAGGTCTTTGAAAAAACATAGCGTGGAGGTGGTAAATTCTAGAGGAGAGAAAAATAGGTTGCAGTTTGGTGAGTTCTGGGAGAGGGAAAGAGCTAGGAAGTTAAGTAGGGTGTTGGAGAGATTGGTGTCGTCAGTTAACTATGACATGGGAGGCAAGTCCTTCGGCGTCCCAGCAGTGTATTATCCTTGAATGTTCGAGGGTTAGGGGAATGGGGTAAGAGGGTAGTGGTTAAGGAACTACTAAACAAGTTTAACCGCAATATCTTGTTTCTTCAAGAGAATAAATTGAGGGAAGTTAAGACATTTCTCAATAGCATTTGGGATTCTAAGAACAAAGATTAGGTGGCATTACATTCTTCTAGGGCCTTTGGGGGTCAAATTGTGGCTTGGGACATGACTGCGGTCTACATTATTAATTGCCTCAATGGGTCTCTCTATTTATCGGTCTTGTTAGAAGTCAAAGGGGTTGGGTAGTGGTGGTTCTTGTCAGTTCCTAATCTAAACTTGTCATACTTGAGAAACTTTTTTCTCGCTGAGTTGATGCTTTTGGCCTTTGCTGTGTGCATTGGGTTGAGGTGGGGTGGGGGGGGGGGGGGGGGGGGGAGGATTTCCATGCTATTCAAAGATCTTGTGATAAACTTAGGGGGTCGAAGACCTCTACATGCATGAGGATGCTTGGTTTTCTTATTTTAGATTGTGGGCTTCAGGATATCCCATTAAGCAATGGCCACTTTACAATGTGTAGAGATAGATAAGCTTCTTCTCATATCAGTATATTTTTATTCACTAAGAGGGAAGAAACCTTTCCACTTCTAGCATAGGAAACCCTGCCTAGATCATCCTCTAATTGCTTTCCTTCACTCCTCGAGTATAATCCAATTTAGTCAAGGACAACCCCTTTTTATTTTGAGAATACGTGGCTAATGCATCTTTTTTTCTTGAAATCGAAATCTTGGTGGGGTGAGGCTTAGCCGCTTAGGTCCAGGGTTGGGAGGGTTTTAAATTGATGAAAAAAAAAAAAAAAAAAACAATATACATAAAGGAAAGGTGAAACAATGGAATAAAAATATCTTTGGCAATATTAAAAGACAACAACGTCTTTTTTGAAATTGTTGAGCTAAACATACTTGAGTGCGGTTTTTTAGATGAGGATGCGAGGGTTTGAAGAATTGCTTTGTGCAATGAGTTGGAGGAGATCCTTTTGAGGGAGGACATGAGTTGGTGTTAGAAAGCAATAGTGAAATGGGTCAATGAGGGGGACATCAATTGTAGTTTCTGCACAGAGTTGCGAGGAAAAGAAGGAAAGATGCTATTAAAAGAGTTTGGATTCCTATTTTAGCATTATAATGTGGGGGGCATTCTCAAATTGGGGAAGAGATCACCAGATTCTATGAACAACTTTGAGCAAATTGATGGGGAGGGTGTGATTGGAGTCCAATTGAGGGGTGAGTGCAGCCTAATGGCTTGAGGGATATTTTGAGGCCAAAGAAATAAAGACAATGGTGTTTGAGATGAACAAAGATAAGGATTTTGGATCCAATAGGTTAACTATTGCCTTTTTCCAAGAAAATTAGGATATCTTGACAAAAATATGGAGATTCTTTGAGGGGTTTCATCAGGATGGGATGGTGGGCAATAGTGTGAATTTGAAAACTAGTGTGAATTTTGTTGTCATAGCCTTAAATCCTTAAAAAGAGAGATCTTTGAGGGCGAGGGACTTCAAACCTATACTACTTGTCACAAGTCTTTACAAGATTCTCTCTTTAAAGTTGAGAATTGATGAGGTCCTGAGGGTTGTAATGACCATTGTGCAATTGATATTCAATAGAGGTACCCAAGTTTTAGATGTTGTGCTTATACTAACAAGGTAGTGGAGGATGGGAGGAGGAAGGGAAGGAGGGGGCTTTCATTTAAGATGAATTTCAAGAAGCCTATGAAAGGGTTTGGAGAGGTGTGGGGAAAATGGATCAATGGTTGCTTGAATTTGACCAATTTGTCAATTATTCTCAATGGTAAACTTCTAAGGGCATAGGCAAGGAAGCCTTGTCTCCCTTTCTAATTACCCTTGTGATGGGCACCTTGAGTAGGATGCTCTCAAGACTTATGGGTGATTAGAGGCCTTTATGCGGGGACAAAGGAAGTGGAGGTTTTTGGTCTCCAGTTTGTTCATGATAGAATATTATTTGTCAAAGACAGTACTCATAAATTTCAAGGCCATCACCTTTCTCAAAATTTTTGAGAAAAACTCTGGATTTAAGGTCAATTGGTCCAGACGTGGGGTGGTTGGCATTAATTTGAGCGCTAGGGAGTTAGAAAGCTTCAAAACTTTGGCAAGTTGTGTTTCCCTTGAATGGCCACTTTTTTATCTTGACCTCTCACTTTGGAGCAATACAAACTCCTTGGCCTTCTGGGACCTGGTGATTGAGAGCGCTAATGGGAGGTTGGAGGGTTGGAACAGGGCATATTTATCTCTTCGGGGTTGCATCACGCTCATTAGTGCTTCGTTGTTCAACATTCCGATCTACTTCCTTTCTCTCTTTAGAGTACCTTTAAAGGTGACTAGGGCACTTGAGAAGTTGATGTGTGATTTCCTTTGGTTAGGTTTAGGAGAGAGCAAGAGGACCATCTGGTTAGTTGGGAGGTTGTTAGAAAACCAATGCACCAAGGCTTGGTAACATGGTTTTCTAAAAACATTCCCCTAATTGGTAAATGGTTGTGGAGGTTTTCTTTGGAAGTAAATAGAGGCTCCATCGAAATGGCTGATAAACTTAGGAAGTGGTATCATCTCTTATGGTTGTCCTTGGAAGTTGTTTCACAAGTTGTGTGTCTTTTGTCTCACCCTTTTCAAAGTGGGCAATGGGAACGAAGTCCATTTTTGGGCGATGTTTAGGTGGGTGAGGTTTCTTTGAAATTGAAGGTGCCTTGGTCGTTTAACCTTTCTTCTCTTCATAGTGCACTTATCAGCTCATTCTTTTCTATCGAAGGGGGTATCCTTTCGTGAGATTTTCAATTTTTTAGGCATCTCAACAAAAGAAAAGTTTAAGAGCTTACAATGTTGCTTTCCATATTGGACTGTTCCGTTCCTTCCAATAGGGAGGATGAGAGAGTTTTGGAGGTTGCCGTGGGGTTTGTTTTCTAAATTTTTTTCTCACATCTCATGAATGCGCTCTCTTTTTCTTTGAGCCAAATCATTTGGAAGTTTAAGGTTAAAGATTCCCTCTGAAGTTGTACTTCATCTGGACTGTGTTGTTGAATGGACTTAATATGCATGCATGTTACAATAAGAAAGCCCAGCATGCATCTCAGCCCAAATATGTGCTTGATGTGTGAGTCCAGTGAAACGCCCACCTGTTTCTTCACTGTTAGGTTGTATGGTACCTTTAGAATGCTCTTTTTTTGTATCTCAGAGAAGCATGAATATTGCCTCAGAATGTGAGAGATCTCTTGTTAGTGAGTTGCAGTGCCTTTGGTTCAAGCAAAAAGGTACGCACTCTATGGAATGGGGCAGCCCTTGCGATTCTTGGACTCTTTGGCTCGAGAGGAACGTGAGAACTTTTAGGGGATGCTCATCTATTCCACATTCATCACAGGAGTGGTATTCTTGGCTTCATTAAATGTCCATTCTCTTGGTTTCATTTGAGGTTTGTTGCTTTCCAATCTTCAAAGGGATTGGAGGGCAGCTCTTTAGATAATCTTTTTAGTGTTCAATATTTGTTCATTGTTCTATGTGGACACCTTGTCCTCATACTTCTTGGACTTTGATTTGGTTATTGATAGACTTTTTTCTTATCCAGAGAGAGAGAGAGAGAGAAGGGGGGGGGGGGGGACACGTAGACACACAAAGGGCAGCATTATGTTAGGAGACTTCTACTGTTACTTGCTAGAGATATTCTCTGCCCTCATTGTATTCTTTCTGTGTTAGGCTGTGTATTTTGTCCAAAGCTTAATCTACCTTGTCAATTGACAATAAATTTTACATATTTTATTATTTTGAACTGCTTGTAAGATAGGAAAACCACTTTCTCTGTAAGTCTTCTAAGAGCAATATAATATGTAATGCTTTTTTCTAAAGAAAAAAAAATATAAAATTGGAAAATAGTACACTGTAGCACTTAGGATAAAGAAGTACATCGATGTGACAAGTTTCCTACTACCAACTGCAAGTTTTTCTTTGCACTTCAGAGTAAAGTAAATAAATGTGCAAGTTTCTTATATCTAGGGCAAGACTCATGCTTGCTCAAGATGTTGGGTTATTTTAACAAATGTGCAGCCTCCTGTTATAGAATCTTGATTGAATCCCCATCCAAACCCTTAGTCCTGCAAGAACCTAATCCAAACCCAAGCCTTCCCTGTCCAGACGACAACCAGCGCAGATCAAAGTGTCATAGCCTTTCCCATCCCTTTTGGTCCCTAATATTGACAGAAAAGTCATTTTTCATACTCGACTGCTAGATCTCTAGCCACAAACCGAAGTTTTTGTCCCAGCAATTGAAGCTTAACAGCACACTGGGACTTCCAATCATTGTCAGGACCATCCATTGTTGTCATCAAGATCATGCCTGTGCCTTCTGTCAACAAGCTACGTTCCCCTTCATCTGGCTTGCTCATCTTGGTTTGAAGACGAAAGGTGGAATTTACGGAGGAGCGAAACGAAAAAGGGTTGTATTTAGCCCACAATGGAATACAGCCTGACCTGACTTTATCATTTACCTGGAATGGATATCAGATCTGGTCCTATTCAGTTGATCACCTGACCCTGGAGGCCTCGATATAAGATCCAACCTGATCTGCTATTTATGATAATCACAATTTCTGCCTATATTTCTTATTCAGTCTGTCGCTAGTACCAAAACTTTTCAGCTTCACCCTGACAGTGTAAGAGTGAAAAAATTCAGATTTTGATGCTCTTGACATCTATGTTAATGAGCTGGCTAACATGGCTGGTGTGAGATTAGGAGTTGCAGGTGCTAGTGGATTATACAAATGAGCAGCCTTTTACCCTTTCTGCATAGCTACACACACAGATAAATTCCATGGACAAATAAAACAGGACTGTTGGATGCTGCTGCCAGTGGTACCATATACTATCCTGAGGGTACTAAGAGACTTTTTTTCCAAACCTGATCATGGGATTGCTATTTCATTACCTGAATTTAATGAGGAAGGAGAGCCTAATGAGATCTATGATTGGTTTAATTAAATTGAGTATGTTTTCACATATTGAGGAGTTAGGCCTGAGGAAAAAAGTTAATTTAGCTGTCAAATTGTCTCTAGGGCTATCCTTGTACATGATGGGCATGTATGGAGTTCCTTCTGAAACTTATGAAAGAAATATGTGCTAGTACAGAAATTCATATCGATGGTTTAAAAAGGCATTATTAGGTGCTTTTAAGGTGCACCTTGAGGTTCAGGTGAGAGACAATATGAAATGCAAGACTCCCAAGAAGCGTGTGCATTCCTGTCCAAGTGATATACCTCGTGGTGAAAGGCACCCATTTTACCCTTTTTTCTCCAAAGCTTGTTGCACATTTCAGGATCAGTACTATTCCTATTTTCTTATTTTGAATTTTGTAAAGAATACTTTGGATATAAAGGGTTGATGACACCTTTTAGACCATTTTACAAACCTGATCCTAATCAAACGAAGACTCTCATATCTTCTTTGGTGTTTCACTTCCTTAAACTGCTTTCAGCTGTTGCTGATTCCTTTCAGTTTCAGTTTGAAGAAAAACAAGTCAGATGTGGCTGTTGCTTTGATTGAGATCTGGTTCTTCCTGCAGAGTAAGGCAAAGTTCTTCAATTTTCTGATCATTGATTTATTGGAGGCAATCAACTTGAAAGTAGAGAGAGAATTGCAGCTGGTTCTTCATGCGGAGTATTCATCTGATTTTCTGATCATCGATTTGTTGGAGGTAATTGACTGTAGAGGTGAGAGAAAATCACAAGAGATACCAGTAAAAAATTCAAGAAAGATAAGCTCTAGACTAATATTTGTCCCTGCTTTGTTTCTCTTTTACTTGGGAGGGTTAACCAATAAACCATGGTTTTGTGAGAATATATGCTCTCTACTATCAATAAAAGGGCAAGTCGCTGCAGATTGCAGTCTTTTGGGCAATGATGATAGCTTGGTTTATGTGAGTTTGGAGTTTTTTTGTAAACGATATTTTAGTCTTAAAATTCATATAACTAAATTTATAATTCATTTTAATGAAAAATTCATTTTATTTTTGTTATACATGCACAAAATTAATTTATATTTTTAAAATTTTAAAATTAAATTATAAAAAATTGTATGCTTCCCGTAAAATGCCTCATCTTATCCTTTCGCATTTTAAATCATTGTTCGTACCATTTAATTCTTTTTTTGATCAGTAAAGAGGAATTATATTAAAAGGATGCATCAAGAGGATGCCACCCAAGTACAAAGGAAAACAATAGGAGAGAAACATCCCGTACTGAAAAATGTCAAGAAAATCAAGAACTACCAAGGGGTCACTTCCAACCAGTCCATAATGCCAGCTGGAGATCACATCCGCTGGTTTATGATGGACTGAATATGATAAATAGTTCTTTTTAAGGCTCTTCTGCTCCTTTCTCTCCACACCACCCAAAAAATAGTGAGGGGGATGTCGGAGAGAGATCTTCCATCCTTATTTGATCTGATCCTTTCCCAAACCCACGACTCATCTTCCACCATACCTGCAGTGATCTACTATTGATTTACGATGGAGATGGCTAAGTTCCATAATTTTTTGGTCCATGAACAATGCAGGACATGACCAACTGACTCCTGCTCCAAGCATAAAAAGTATCTATTGACAAGAGAGAGACTTTTTTTCTGAAGATTGTCCAAGGGAAGGATTCTTCCAAGAGTAGCCTTTGAAGGGGTTTCCTTTTCCAAATCAGCTTCCAAGGGAAGTTAGTGCTGCTCGCAGCCAGGGAAAAAATGTGTTTGTAGAAAGAGCTGACATTGAAGTTCCCATCTTTGCTCAAAGCCCATTTGGGCTTATTTGGATTAGCTTGACAATAAGTCTTACAGAGGCTGCTGAAAAAATATGCAAGATTATCAAGTTCCCAATCAAAAGAATTCCTATTCATAAGAATATCCCAAACTGTCTCTTGACTAGTGAGTTCCATGTGTTTGCAAATAAGGGCATCTTTGTTGTATGAAAATATGAAGATGGAAAGGAAAGAGGATCTGAGTTGGGACTTGCCACACCAAATGTCATGCCAGAAGAACACATCCTTTTTATACCCCAGTTGAAAGCAGATGAGAAGGAAGAAAATCTACCATCCTTTTCTAGTATATTGCCAAACACCTGTACTGTAGGCTTCCTTTGAAACTTTTGAGGTCTAACTATAATGATGGAGTCCATACTTGACAGCAATGACATCCCTCTAGAAGTTCTTCTCTACCATGAATCTCCAAAGCCATTTCCCCGAAAAAGGCTTGCTAAAGATAATAAGAGATCTAAGGCCAAGGCCACCATTTTGTAAAGGTTGTTTAACCACTTCTCATTTAGCAAGATGATATTTGAAAACCTTACTCGTGTTTCCCCTAAGGAATCTTATTTGGATGCCCTCCAATCTCTTGGCAACTGCAAAAGTGATGGGGAAAAGAGTCATGAAGTAAACCGGGAGGTTGGATAGAGTACTTTTAATAAGACTGATTCTACCACCTTTGAACAAAAAGTTCGTTTTCCAACTAGTGAGTTTCTTTTTTAACTTGCTGACAATGGGATCCCAAATACCCTTATCCTTAAACTTGGCTCCTTGGGGGAGGCCAAGATAGGTAATAGGGAAGGCTTCAAGCTTATAGCCAAGGATACTTGCAAGCAAAGGACCATGATCGTGAGTCCCTATTGGAATGACTTTTGCCCAGATTCACTTTTAAGCCTGAAATTGCTTCAAATTCGAGGAGGATGCATCTTAAGCATTTACTCTGGTTTATCCTCACAAAAAATGATAACAAAATGGAGGTGGGTGATTTCAATAGTGTCATTGGACCTTCCAATGCTAAATTCCTTAAGAAGACCACCTTCATTTGCATTGGTTACCAGAAGACTTAGCACTTCCTTGACCTTGATAAATTAAAGAGGGAAAGGGGGTCACCTTGTTTTAAGACTACGAGACGATGTGAAGAAACTAGAAAGGCAGCCATATACCAGAATCGAAAAAATGAGGTTTAGATACACTAAGATACATCTGCACCAAGATTTCCCAAAATCCATTCTTCTGAATATGTGTAGCCAAGAGCTTTAATTAACATGGTCGAAAGCCTTCTCATATCCAACATACACACAACTCCTCTTTTCCCACCTTTTGTGTGGGCATCTACAACTTCATTAGCAATCAGAGCTGCATCTATGATTTGTCTACTTGCAATGAAGGCTTGTTGGTGCTTGTTAGTAACTTCTGAAATTGCATGTTTGGGCCCAACTACCATGACTTTGGATAGGATATTATATAGACTGACAACTAAGGTGATTGGGCAAAAGTCTTTGATGTTTTAAGCCCTGGGTTCTTAGGGATCAGGGAGATAAGGGTTGTGTTGGTGCTAGTGACAAAATTGCCAGTTCTATGGAAATGTTCATAAACCCCAAAGATCTCCTACTTGAGAAAGTCCTAGTTCCTTTGGAAGAAATCCATATTAAAGCCAGTAGGACTGGGGGCTTTATCCTGATAGAAACACTTAAGGGCTCCAACAATTTTGTCTTCCTTGAAAGGCTTTTTGAGCCACTGTGCTGTGGAAAGGCTTGGGTTTCTAAACATAATACCATCAACTGTTGGTCTCTATTTCTCTGGTTCAGTGTACAAGGCTTTGAAAAATTTCCTCCTCACCTACCAACATCTCTCCAACCACTTCTTTGGTAATTATATTAAATCTACGGTGCACATTAGCTGTACGATGAAATAAAATGGTATTTCTGTCCCCCTCCTTCAACCAAAGAGCCCTAGACCTTTGCCTCAAACCATTTCTTCTAAATCGATGACATGGGCAAGATTTTTTTTCGAGGGCAATTCTTCTGAACCTTTTTTTCAGCATTGTGAGCCTCTTTGATTTCCATGTCATCTAGTTCCCTAATGTTGTCAAGAAACCCTTTTTTCTTAGAGTGATGTTTCCTAAAACATTTTTGTTCCACCATTATGTATTTTCTTTGAGCAATTTTAGCTTTGAGGCAATCACAAAGCTGGCCTTTCCTTCAATGTGCAGCTCAAGCCATAATTTCTTGACTTGTTCATCAAACCCTTCATGTTTAAACCATGTATTCTCAAAAGGAGAAGGGGTTGGCCTCCGCTTGATTCCCCGTGTCAATGAGGATTAGAAAGTGGTCTGAGACAGAGCAAGGAAGCAAGGATTGGGTAATCTTCGGGAAGTGTTCCTCCCAATCAGAAGAAATTAAGAATCTATCAATTCTTGAGCATGACCTCGAGTTTGACCACATGAGAGGGCCTCCAATGAGTTGGGGGGATCAATGAGAGCGTATGCATTGATGAAATCATGGAACTCCTGCATGCAAACTCAAGTGAAGTCCTATTCCTTTCATGAGTGTAAAGGATCATGTTGCAATCATTCCTCAATGACCCATGGATGATTATCCCATTACTCAGTAATTTCTGCCAGTTATTTCCCCAAAAGATGTTTGGAAGACCCTTCGCCTAGGCCATAGACCTGAGTAAAGTTCCAAAAGAAATTATCTTCAAGACTCTTAAACAAATAAGTGACTGAGAAGGCATCAATGGATTGTTCCAGCAATTCCACAACCAAGTCATTCCAAATAATGAGAATACCTCCTGCATTATCTGTTGCATTCAACTCAGTCCACTTACAATTCTTAATGCCCCATAAACTGTTAACCATCCTGCTATTCATGGAATTCACCTTTGTTTCCTAAAAACAAATAACATCCCCTTTGCAGTCACTGAGAAACGATCTGATTACAGATCTTTTGGTTTTATTGCATTTAATGCCCTCACATTACAGGAGATTAACTTCCTCAGCATGGGAGCAGTTCACCAATCTACTTCCAGCCTCTCCTGAATCGGAGTATTCTCCCAGCCTGTCATAGTTTACCAAGCATTCCAATCTCTTCAATTCCTTACGTGTGCCTTTCAAGTGGGTGCTGCCTTCTTTCTTCTTTTCCTTTCTTCTCTATATCAACAAATAATTGCCTTGCTCTTTCCTGGAAGCCATTGAAAGATTTCCCATAGTTTTACTCACCAAATTCATTTTGTGCATCACCCAATTCGACACCTGCATATCACAATTGGTGCTATCAAGTCCCAAATCATTAAACTTGTTCGAAGAGGGAGAGGGAGGATTGTCATCAGCAACCAAAGGGTCTAAGGCTGCTGCAGGGATGATAGCCAGAGTATACCCCTCAGAAACTTGATTGACAGCAAGCCTTGCTGGACCTGCTGAAATAGTAGACCCAAAGAAGACCTGATGCGAGTATAAAGTCACAAAAAGGGCCACAGCTGGAGGGGAAAGGGGTGAAAGTAACCAACTTAATAGGTGAAGAGTAGGGGACTCGGAAAGTGGGAGGCAAACAGAGTAGAGCCCAGAATATCAAGATGGAAGAGCCTTGGCAGCCTCACGAACTGCATGCACAAAGGATCGCGTGTCCCCATTCGTCTGTCCACCAACTTCGATTGTGACTTGGTGATGGAAACCTTGATGCATTCCCCACAGTGAGGGCATGTGTGCACACTGCTTCTGGGAGAGACAAAAATGCAGCTTTATTGGGAGCAGAAGGGTGGCTTAAATAGCACGGCATGAATATCCTAGGATGAGCTGGAGGGCTAGGGATCATTCAACGACCTAGCTCCTTCACAGCAGAGCAGAACTTAAACCAGCCTTTCGAGCCAAAACCCTCTGAAAAGGCAGTGATCCTCCGGCCTCATTAATTTCAGTTAAGGGCAAGGAACTTGCCAAAACAATTAGTTGAAGTAGCAATGACTTTTCCTTTGACCTCCAGTGCTGAATCCAAGAGGAAGGCCTAACACTGAGTTCCAGAAATCATTTAGGGCAGCCAGGAGCCATTTGGTTTCACCCACGTTGAGAAAGATGGACAACTGCCCATGGTTGTGATTTTCAATAACCCTGAGTAGGTTGACCTTCTCACCATCAAGAGCAAGGTTGAAGGACTTGCTTTCAATGAAGATGGCCAACCTGCCATAGCGATGCATGGTGGAGAGAGGGAGCCCACAGGAAGGAGTTGAAGGAGGCTACAATACAAGGAGAGAAAGTCGAGGTTGGGAGAGAGGTTCATGGTAGAGGGGATTGCGAGTCGCTCGGAGCTTGGACAAAAGGCTGCATAGCTTCCAAGGATCGACAGAAAAGAGCTTTGAGGAGAGGGGAGGAGTTGTGAGTGGCTCTAGGGCTTTGACGAATCTTCTGCTTGAAGCTGATAGGTAGGGCTTCAATGGGGCAAGATCATGAGGCTTCGAAGGGCAGCGAAGAGAGAGACTATCAAGGGAAGACAGTTATGAGGCTTCCATGGTTTCCCATGAAAGAGATGTTCAAGCATTTTTTTGAGAGCATCGCGAGAGGCATATACATTCGTACCATTTAATTATGTAGGGTACTTGTATACTAGGATGTGTGCCCATAATTACCATGGCATATGTATACATTTGAGTTTCAAAAACAGATCACTAGGTGTTTTGATGAGACTGCGACAACAAATTATTAGATATATTCAAGGAAAATTTAAATTTCGAAGGTAAGTGTCTTGAGATCCTGCA
The DNA here is from genome assembly GCF_029873635.1 of Malania oleifera. Taxonomy (NCBI): domain Eukaryota; kingdom Viridiplantae; phylum Streptophyta; class Magnoliopsida; order Santalales; family Ximeniaceae; genus Malania; species Malania oleifera. The sequence goes on from NC_080421.1 coordinate 89,483,067, forward strand.
ACACAGGTTATTTATGTTTATTTAAAGGCTAATAGATTATAGGAAGTATGATGAGAACCCTTTGGAATGTTACAACTGGGCATGATTATCAGCACTGTTTTAAAAGTAGTTAGGTGAATCTTGATAGAACCAAAAGAACATGATGTTGATAAAAGGGTCAGACCATCAAATAAGGTTTATAATGCAGTTGAGTATTCTGATCGAGTTTGAGAATGGGAAATGTTTGTATTGCTTTTAGTGCGTATTAGAGAAATGCCTTAAATTCATTTCCTAAATTGACTGCATTGTTCCATCAGTATTGCGTCTAATGTGAAACATCAGGTTCAGGTTCAGGTTCAGGTTCAGGTTCACCCTATTGTTGATACAGCTTCTGTGGATCTCATTCTCTGATGGGTTGTTCATCAACTTCAGTCATCTTATAATCTGGTCCTAGAAGCACCGATACCAACACAAGACACAGATACAACATGATATCGACACAGCAGTATGCCAATTACAGAAAAATGAGGAAATGACACAGCAGGGATATGCTAATCAATTAATATAGATATATATATATATAAACTATATTTTTCCTTTTAGATATCAAATATTGTGGTAGTTTCAGTTTAAAATGAAATGTAAGCACCATTTATCCAGGATTATTAATTACACATTTTACAAACTGCAGTTTTACAATAATAAACTGCTTTTGAATTATAGAGTATTGTCAAAAGTGGCAAACTGGCAATGGCTTCAGAGAGGGAAGGGGCGAATTATAGGGAGGTGTGACGATGCACTATAAGGTTGGTGTAGTGGTGTTAGGGCTCCAATCACCTCAATGTTAAAGAACCTCTTGACTCAGTCCCTTGAGTTCTCCAATTTTGTGTTTTTGGATTTTCTTCTCAGAATTAGAAGGGGCAACAAAAAGCAATGTTTTGGAGTGAGAAGTGTGCCTGAGGTGTCCTCGCCATGTCGGGAAGTGTCTCTGCTGTGTCCCTAACTTAAAACTAAATAATTAGTTTCTGATGTGTCGGTAACATGTTGAGCAAGTGTTGGTATTGAAACGTGTGGGCCCTGATACTTTAGGCATCCAAGTGTCAATGTTTCCTGGATCTGGTCAACTGCATTTGTGTGGTATGCGGTAGGACTTTGTAGCTGTGTTGGTTGATTTACAGTTCGGCAAGTCCCAGTTTGTTCTATTTATGACTTGGATATATGTGATGTTATTCTTAGACAACCTCGACAGTTCCAGAATCACATGATACAAGTGCTATTGTTTGCTCTACAAGGTACAATGCGCAGTCAATCATTTTGATTGTTTGTCTCTGAAGAGAGATCTTGCTGTTCTTCACAATGGAACCATGGAAGTCCATCTTCAGCTTTTAGATCCTCTTCTCGTTTGCTGTTGAACTCTTGAAGTAGGGGGAATATGACATAGCAGAGTCCTACATCCACCTCATGCACATTGTGTGGACTTGAAAATTTTCTCCTAGTAGAAGTAAATTTGTTTATTCTTGAGCAAGCAGTCCTATTTAAATTTTTTCAGTTGTAATTAAATGATCAGTGTGAAAATTGGGTTGATTTTAACTAGGCTTTTAATTCCATCTGTGAGTGGATGTTTGTGATTAGACCCTGGGGTTTTATGGTGGACAAATTGGGGAAATTTAAAGAACAAAAAATAATAAGAGAAATAAGGTTGATTATTTCAAGGGGATTTACCTCCAAATTAGCCAAATACTATGAATTATTTTATTGCTTCAATGCTTGCTTGAATGCTAAAAGCCCATAAGGGTCATATATATATATATATATTATATAGGGTAGAGAATCTAACTCCTATTAGAGCTGTAAAATATCCCCTAGAATCCTAGATGATTCGAGAATCTTAACAAACATTAAATAATCCTAACATTAAATAGAATCCTAATTGATTTAGGACTCATTAATTAGAAATCCCAATTGATTTGGGAATCCTAACATTCCTGTCTCCTTCAAATCAGCCTTATCCTCAAGGCTGAGCAGCAATGAACTCGAGTATGTCTCCACTTTGTAGCTGCATGCACAATGGCTAGCATCTCTTTGTCAGTCATGCCAATGTGGGATGGAGAAGAAGCTTTATTGGTAAAGCAATGGGGCGTCTGTCTTGCATTAAAACTGCACCAATGTCAACTCCTGATGCATCAGCCTCAACGATGAACACCTCGTTCTAATCTAACAAGGCAAGAACTGGTGTGGTGGTCATTACATGCTTAAGCTTGAAAATTTGATTTGAAAATCCTAACAGTTTGGTCCTACGTCAGTTATGTAGATAATCTTTCTAGTCACATAGCTTCAACTTTCATTTTATAAATTGCAGAATTTCTTCCATGAGTTTAATATAAAAGCATTTTTAAGGTGTGGATTATTTATTTGTTTTTTAGCTCCTGTTATTGAATGAAACCAAGTTATTATATCTTGCTACTTGAGTTTCCTCAAAATTTATCAGTTATTACCATCTAAGACTTCAAATCAGTGTTCCAGGGCTTGCTACACGCCATTTTTTGGGGTTGATCTGCACACTTGTCATATTTAAGTTTTATTTATGTTTTATCAAGAAGAAATTGAGGAAATAAACCATTTTGTATAATTCTGCAGAGGAGAAATATCTGTTATATGTCAGGATGTGAGGTTGCTGAAAGAGAAATTTGACGAACGTATTCCTCTAAGTGAATCCGTCTCCTCTAGTCAAACTACTTGCATTTTAGCATCTTCGAGTTCATCCCTGAAGAGCATGGCATCTGACCGTGTTCCTGTGCTAACTGACTCATCTGAAGCACCAAAGAATACAAGCCCAACTCCCTCAGTTGGCAACCTGACTCCAAAGAGCAGCCACGGAGAGGGAAGCAGAGATGATCAGAAGGCACTATCAGATGATGAATGGGATTTGGTTCGAGTAGGATTCTGAATTATACAGCTAAGAGGTCCTAGAGTACAGTACTGCCGAGCTCCTCAAGATTCTACTTATCTAGATAATTATTGTTAGTTATAAATAATGCTTTACTTGCTTCTTTTTCGGATGATGTTTTATGATTGTAGCTGAGAGTATCCTACTAGTACTTATGCTTTTAGCTACAGTTCTTAGTGTCATATCTTGATTGCTCAAATCTCCACAAATTCCATCTGTAAAGCCTTCGTATATTAGATCTTAAGAATAAACAATTGAAGCAAAGAGTCTGGCGCTTCTCATAATATTAGTATTTTCATGTCCTTGTGTTGTTTCAATGCTATAATTTCTTTTTAATCTTTCTCAGGTTCAGCTTTTGCTTTTGTAGTGTCAAATTTTCGGTGACTACCCTCGGCGTCTCGTGTTGCAAAGGGTTTTAGTTTTGTGGTTGGTTTTGTGCTGAAACCCCAGAGGTTTGTTTTGTCATATTTGGACTTTTAAGTCAAGTTTAGACTGGAATTATGGCTGCTTAACCATTTTATATAATTTCTTTTCTGCTTCCTTCACCCCCCCCCCCCCCTTTTCCTCAAAGAAGAATGAAAAAGATTATGTTTGGAAGCATGAATTTTGATGTCTGATATATTTAGATTTGTATCAATTTAGACAAAATCTAATATCATTTTTTATTATATTTTATTTAAATTTTTTTAAATTTAAATCCAAAGCATTGCTCCAAACATAGGGTAAGAGGGGAAGTTGGGGGTTGGTTTGTCATGGCAGTTCATATTTTTTTTTAAATGAGCCATATAAATTATGCTTGTGAATCAAACCATTGTGAATTAGGTTGTACTGTAAGAGGAGTTTGAAATTTACAGCTTGATTTTAAGTAATACAACAAATAAGAAGTTTGTTAATTAGCAATGACAAACAAGAAGCTTGAATGAGGAAATACATGTTATATCACCAACATTCATATGAATTCACTTAAATGAGGAATTTTACATACTAAAGTATATGAGACTCGTGAATTAAATGATGGTAAAGTTTCTGGTATTAGTATTATTAGTAAAGAGAGGTGGAAAAAAAATGAAAGAGAAGTGTGAGAAGTAGTCAAAACTTCCCTTAATTGCTTGAAGAACTTGAATTTTGTGTTTGCTTTTTTTATTTTTTCCCGCTCCCCCATATCCCATCTTATAATCCATGGAGTTTATTGAGGTACATTCATAGGAAAATATAAAGTGTAGTAGGTTCCAGCAAGAAACACATGTAGGTCAGAGACAAAAAAAAATTATTTTATCTTTTCAAAAGTAAATTCTTTTGGGGGTGATAGGTGTTATTAGTACTAGCAAAATTCTAAGTGTCCTCTTTTTTGTGTGTGTCAATTTGACAAATTATTGAAAAAAATTATTTTAAAAAATTAAAAACACTCAACTTCGTCGTCATCTGGAACTAGTCATGGTCATGCACTCCTTGTGTTCTCCATGACTTATTTAAAATTTTATATAAATTGTGAGGTAGTAATTATCGAGAAAATGAATACGAGTTGAAGGATATTTAAATTTAATTAGAAAAGCAATTGTGATAAATTAGCTTACGGAAGTGTTTTGGATGGTTAAAAATTAAACGAAGAGATTTTAGGATGTGAGTAAAATGCGAAAAGAGAAAAAAAAAAAAAAAAACCAATGATATTTTGCAAGTTCTTGTAACTATATATATAAAAGAACAATTTCTATACCATTTAAGACCTTGATGCTAGTTTCGATAAATTTGAATAATTTATAATTGTAAAAAATTAATAACAACTAGTTTTAAAATTTTTTTCTTTCAACAGAACATGTCACATTTATCACATATTTCCATAATTCACTCATTATTATTTTAATTTGGTAAGATATTCTAAGGAATAAATATTAACATATTTTTATTTATTATAATTAAAAAACTAGAGATTTTAAAAAAAAATCTATTTTAAAATTTCTAATATTTTATTTTTGAAAACAAATATATTATCTTTATTACAATGATAAATAAATATATAATAAAATTAGTATTTTTTACCCATGCATATTGAGTAGCACAAAATATTGCTAACTTAACTAAAATTTATTGTACCTGCCAAGGAAATTTTTTAGTTGTGTTGGGTAATGTTCAGTGAGTAGGTCATCGTCATTCATTACATGTACTATTTTATGCAAGCATGTCGAGTACATACATATATATATATATATATATATATATTGGACCTATCACTATTATTTATTTTCTGGATTTATATGTTTTTTTATTAGGTCCTGTACACTAAAAAGGTGTATGAAATCCAACTAATAAGCGGTGATGATCTATGTAACCAATAGATACATGCTAAATACATAAAAATCAATTCATTTTTTTTTATAACTTAGGGACTCCAATCATCATCGTGCTACTTTGAACACTATAGTACGACAACACCAAATCCAAGAGGGTGAATGCTGCTTGCTCATTGACGCACCCTGATAATTTATCGGGGTAAACTCTTAAGGGGAAATCGAAATTCTTGTTAAAAAGAGAAATGATAAGAAGTGTGAGATGTAGTAATTACTTCTCTTAATTTTCCCAAAAAACTTTAATTTTGCATTGTTTTTACCCTATCCTCCCTAATTTAACCGCTCCTTCAATCCATCGTTTGAGTTCTTTATGAGGCGCATTTATAGGACAACCCAAAGTGAGTATATGTTAAATAAGGGAAAAAGTCATCCTAGTAATACCATTAAAGATAGGGAAAATTTTGGATGTCCTTTCTCCTTTCTTCTCTTTCATATTTTTCAACTTTCAAATGAAAGCTTTGTATTTTAAACAATCCTTGAAGTTAGATGTCAATTTTTGTATTAAATTATTGTTTAAAATGATACAACTTAACAAAATAATGGCTTTTTCCATTAAATCCGCCTCTTCTGTTCAAATAACGATTCAATGAACCTGGCACTTATTCATTCTCTTAGAATGTTATTTTTTTATTATAATAATTTTTTTTCAAGACGAGGACAACAACAAGAAGTCAATAAATCAGAGACACGAGGGAGTTTATGCACTAGGCAGTGCATATATATATATAGGAGAGAACCCGAAGCCCAGGACATGCAGCAGTACCCCCTGACGGATTTTCGGGATATTAATTATATGAAAACTAAAAACACCCAGTTGTGATATATAATTTCTACTATACGTTTGTATTCGGGTCAAATGAATAAAATCAACTTAGGCAAGAACTCATCTGAAATTCATAGAAGAAGAAGAAGAAGAAGAAGACGAAGAAGAAGAAAGAGAAGAAGAAGAAGAAAGGGAAAGAGGGTTTACTAGTTTGATGCATGCAGAAAATAAGAAGCTGGTGAGGATGCCCACACCAAAGAACTAATGAAGCTGCGTGTCCAAAATGAATAATCGATGTACAAAGATAGATCAGCGAAACAGTTAACCTCTCTATGGTGTCTATATAAGAAGTTGGAACCTGCGGGGAAGAAAGTCATATATAGCTATAGTAATTAATATATAACTTCACTCACTCGATCTCCAAGAGAGATTCTCCATGACCCATCATGCACTGAAAAACCCTCCACTTCAAATGTAATTAATTTCAAATATATTCAGCATGTCGGATCCACACAGCAAAAAACTCTTATGGACAAATCCCCCTGCCCTCGCCCCCGCCACTGCCACCGGTCTTTCTGCTGAAATTTCCTGCACTGCCTGTTGAAATTTACGTGCAGGGCAGTGAAATTATAACGTATTAAGATAATATTCGACCTCATCACCAGCCGTGCACAGATTCTCTGTGTTCAAATCTGAAACTACACGTGTAATATATTGTTGTTGCCTGAAAATTGAAGGATCTTTGTGAATCGTTTCCTGGTCACGGCCATCTGAAAAAGATCAAATAAGAATGGCTTGAAAGACCGAGGTGTAATCCATGGGATAACTCCGATACCTAATTAAGGGACTAATGAGAGGTTTTGAATTGCAACGGTAGAAATAAGTGGATATGAGATCCTTACCTCCCCCTATTATTTGTTTGCTGGATTTATATGTTTTTTAAGTAGGTCCCATAAACTAAAAAATTGTACGAAATCCACCTAATAAGCGGTGGTGATCGATGTATCCAATAGACAGGGCTAGCCCGACCATAAGGCCATTGAGCATTTTGCCTAGGGTCCCAAAAATTTTGGGGCCCCCCAAATTTTTTTAATGTTAACATTATTTATGATGTCATCTCTTCCCATACTCTTTTCTCTCAGTGACGATTGACTTTCCTACTATCTCAAAAGTAAATGAAATTATATTTTGAAAAGTAAAGTAAATGCGATTTAATTCTTTCTTTTTCAAGTCTCAATGTCTCATGACCGTTTGACACAACTCTTGAAAGTTGAAATTGACTATATCTCTTATGTCTTTAATATTCTATTGACTATTACACTACCCCTCGCTCATATGGTCTCAAGCACTATCTCTTAGTCATTCTCGTCTCTAACTCTCTATTACTCTCATATCTTTTTCTCTGTTTCTCTCACTCTATGTGATATTTTCTTTGCACTTCAACGTTTTTGATTCTTTGATTTTTTGTGATTTTGCATCTCCAAAAGTTAGAAAAATTAATTTTAAATAAAAATAAAAATAAAACTAAATATAAAGAGATTCTAATTAAAACATTCGCCTAGGACCCCATATTGTGAAAGAGCCGGTCCTGCCAATAGACACATGCTAAATACATAAAGTCAATTCATTGTTTTTTTTTTTTTTTTGATAACTCATGGACTCCAACTACCATCGCGCCACCTTAGATACTATGGTACGATACCAAACCCGGGAGGATGAAAGTCGCCTACCCATTGACGCACCCCCGGTAATTCACTGGGGTAAACTCTCAAGAGGGAATCGAAATTCTTGTTAAAAAGAGAAATGACAAGAAGTGTGAAATGAAGTAATTACTTCTCTTAATTCGTCCAAAAAACTTTAATTTTGAATTTTTTTTTACCCTATTCTCCCTAATCTTACCGCTCCTTCAATCCATCGTTTGAGTTCTTTATGAGCGCATTTATAGGAAAGCCCAAATTGAGTATATGTTAAATAGGGAAAAAGTCCTCCAAGTAATACTATTAAAGATGGGGAAGATTTGGGATGTCCTTTCTCTTTTCTTCTCTTTTCATATTTTTCAATTTTCAAATGAAAGCTTTGTACTTTAAACAAAAATTTCAAAGAACCATAAATCTATAGTGCAATCCTTGAAGTTAGAAGTCAATTTTTGCATTAAATTATTGTTTAATGATGCAACTTCACAAAAAAAATGGCTTCTTCTATTGAATCCACCTCTTCTGTTCAATTAGCACTTTATCACTGGTTGTGATTGAATTCAGTGAGAAACACTCAATTGCACACAAACACTCTTTGATTTCAATAATAATAAGAAAAAATACAGACAACTCTCAGTGCACAATTTCTTCTCTCACTAGTTACTCTCACTCTTCTACGCCACATATATATTACAAACACATCTATATATAGCAATGGGTTTGATGGGTAGGTGAACATTAAATTCAACATAATTAGCTGGAGTTGGTGGAGGTGGCTATCTATTAAGTTCAATATTCAATAGGTTGGTAGAGGTGATTGGCTTAATTTCAATTAAGGTGGGTTGGGGTTGGTGGAGATGGCTACCACCGTCAAGTTTAATTTTCAACCCCTTAAACTTGACTCTCCTGGCTTTATCATTGTGAGCATTGTTTTTAGTCCTGCAAAAATATCATGCTTGAGTGGCTTCATGAAAATATCAAAAATTTGATCATATGTTCTACAAGACACCAGCTCCACTTCTTTCTTCTTGACATGCTATCTGATAAAATGATACCAAGTATCAATATATTTGCTTCTTTCATGGAAGACTGGATATTTTGCAAGTGCAATCGCTGATTGGTTGTTGATGTAGACTTTTGTGAGGCCATCTTGGAAAAATCTTAAATACTTCAGTACATTCCTGATCCATATATCATGATAAAAAGCTCAGCTGACGACAAAATACTCAGCTTCACATGATGACAGCATTACAATGGGTTGCTTCTCTGATGACCATGTAAACGATATATCTCCCATGAAGTATGTAAATCTGGTTGTGTTTTTTCTTTCGTTAAGATCACTTCCTTAATCGCTATCTGAATAGCCAATAAGTTTGGAATCTCCTCTTGATGAATAGAACATACCATCAGTGATGGTACCCTTGATATAGCGGAGTACCCTCTTCGTTGCATTCATATGAGACTAGTCAAAAGTCTCCGTGTTCCTGCTGACAAGTCCAACTCCATAGAGTATGTCTGGTCTTGTGCACGTGAAATACCTCAAGATTCCAACCAGACTTTTGAAATATGTTGGTTCAACATCTTCTTGCTTATTTTCTCTCAACTCCAATCCTGTTTCAACCGGAGTTGTCATTAGGGTTGCAATTGTCCATCCCAAACTTCTTCAATATTTATTTTGCATAGTGTCTCTGGGAGATGAAGATTCCCTTCTCTCTTTGCACAACTACTATGCCAAAGAAATGAGTCATCTGACCAATATCTGTCATTTTGAATTCTTTAACCATGCTCCTCGTAAAAGCGGCAAACATCTCTGGATTGTTGTCGATGAAGATAAGATCATCAACATATAGGCAGACAATTAGCATGCTTCCATTTGTCTCCATCTTCATGTATAGCGCATGCTCGTAAGGACACTTCTCAAATCCATTCTTTTGGGAATAGTCATCAATCCTCATGTTCCATGCACGAGGTGTCTACTTTAAGCCATAAAGTGTTTTCTTTTGCTTGTACACTCTATCTTCTTTGCCATTCTTCACATATCTAGGTGGCTAATCGATATAGATCTCTTCTTTCAGAAAACCATTCATAAATGCTAATTTCATGTCTAGCTGACAAATTTTCCACCCATTTTGTGCAAGGAATGAAATTAGTAATCTGATAGTCCCAAGCCTAGCAACCGGGACAAATATTTCTCCATAATCAATCCCTTCTTTCTTCCTATAGCCCTTGGCGACAAGTCTTGTTTTGTATCTCTGGACTTCTCCTTGAGCATTCTTTTTGGTCTTATAGACCCATTTCATACCAATAGTCTTGTGGCCCTTCGAGAGATTTTTCAGCTCCCAAGTCTTGTTCTTCTCGATGGATTGAATCTCCTTATTCATCATTTTTCTCCATTTGTCTTCTTTGTTAGCCTCCTCAAAGCTAATCGGGTTTCTAGTCAACAACAGACATTATAGAGTAAAATACTCTTCTATAGGTTCTGTATTGTCATACACATTAGCTAGGGTATTGGCTCCTCTAAGCCTCATGTATGAGATTTCATGCTCATTTGATGATGGAGTTCCATTCCTTTGTGGTGAATAGAAAATGTGTGGAGGTGTCTGAAGTTTGGAAACTTGTGACTCTATAACCACTTCTCTTGTCTGTGTGGGTTCTTCTCCTTCAAGTATTAATTCTGCATTTTTGGAAGATTCAACCTGGTCCCACTTCTAGGATTCATTTTCTTCAAAAATAACATCCTGGCTGAAAATGAATTTCTTGTTGATGGAATTGTAGAATCGATATCCCATGGTGCTTTCGTTGTATCCAACAAGGATACACTTCTCTCTTTTGTCTTCTAATTTTGTCCTTCTTGACCCTGGGATCTTTGCGTAGGCTATGGAGCCAAACACTCTAAGATGACTCACACTAGGCTTGTGAGTACTCCAAGCTTCATGTGGTGTCTTTGAATCAAGACTCTTTGTAGGACACCTGTTGAGCAGATAGACTGCATATAACACTATTTTGCCCAAAAAATTTTGGCACATTCTTATCCTTTAACCTGCTCCTGGTCATATTAAGAATCGTGCGGTTCTTCCTCTCAACTACACCATTCAATTGGGGAGTGTAGGCCGGTATGAACTATTTTTCAATCCCTTGTTGCCTGAGGAATTCTAGGAAAGCTTCTTCCTGGTACTCTCCTCCTTGGTCTGATCAGAGTGACTTGATGCGATAGCCACTCTGCTTCTTCACGAGAGTTTTGAAGTCTTTGAATTTGTCAAACACTTTTGACTTCCTTTTCAGGAAATAGACCCAAGTCTTTCTATTGTAATCATCAGTAAAGGTGAGGAAGAATCGGTTTTGCCCATTTGAAATTGGGTTCAATGGACCACACACATTTGTGTGTACTAGCTAGAGCGGTGTGGTAGATCTCTAATCGGCTTGCTTTCCAAAGTTGTCTTTGTGTTGCTTGCTCGGAACACAACTTTCATATATCTCATTCGAATACTATATGTTGGGTAAGTCGTTCACCATCTTCTTTCTTCCCAAGTTCTTCAAGCTTTCAAAGTTGAAAAGTCCAAACCTTAAATGCCAAAACCAATCTTTGTGGTTGATGATGACGCTTAGACATCTTGGCGTGTCATGATAGATGGTGAGAGAGAACATCCGTTTCTTTGCCATAGTGACTCGAGTGATGAGCTTCCTCGAGCGTCTGATATCACCATCTTTTTATCTTTAAGGCTAATTTGGTAGCCTTTCTCCACAAGTTGCACGAGACTCAAAATGTTAATCTTCATGTCTGGCACATAATAAACGTTGGAGATGAAAGTGTGATCTCTGTCCTTTCGCTTGATCAGGACATCTCCTCTCCCTCGGTCTGGGACTTTATAGAAATTTCAAAAAGAGATCTCCCCTTGAACTTTCTCATCAATTTCCATGAATAGGTTCTTTCTGCTAGTCATATGGTTTCTAGCTCCAGAGTCAAGGTACCAAACACTATGGTCCTGGGTTGAGCTGTGCGCCATTAGCATCAACGACTCTCCATTTATATCTTCAATTTCGGCAAGCTTAGCCTCCTTGCTAAAGTTTTCTTGTTGTCGCCCCTAACACTCATAGCTATAGTGGCCATACTTATGGTAGTTATAGCACTCAATGTTTCTTTTATCAATGTTCTGATGGTTGTTGTAACCGCCACCTCTTCTTCCACGTCCTCTTCCTCGTGGGACGTTGTTTTGTTGTCCATGTCTTCCTTGTCTGCCTTGGCCTCCTCCTATGGATTCAGTATATCCAAATCCTCTTCTACGAGATCCTCGACCTCGCGTTCATCCTCGGTATGATGTCCCCCCTTGCTCGTGTCTCCCATTACTCAAAGATAGTTTTGATTGTAGGACTTGTTCCAGTGACTTATCATCACTTCTTTTGTTCACCTTCTGATCGTGATCTTGCAAAGATTCTACGAGCTTTTCTACAGACATGGTCTCTAGATCTTTCGTTTCTTCCCTCATGACGGCTATGTAGTCAAATTCTGAATCCAAATATCACAAAATTTTCTCACATATCCTCATGTCTATGAGATTTTCTCCATTTCTCCTCAACTAGTTCGAGACAACCATTACCCAAGTATATTACTCGACAATGGACTCAAACAACTTCATTTGCAAGGATTCAAATTCACCTCGTAAATTTTGGAGGCAAATCCGCTTCACTTTGTCGGTTTCTTTCTATATCCGGTGGAGAGTATTCCAGACTTCTTGGTGTAATGACCTGCTTAATTTCCACATTATTATTATTTTTCCATAATATACTAAAATCCAAAATAACAGATCCAGTAGATCATAATCAACCTGAACCCGTGGGTACTAGGGATACACCAAAATATAGTACGGAAGCCTAAGTAGCAGGAAACATAAAATCATAAACATCTTATAATACCATATGCACGATACCATCCCTCACAATACCAGAGTTACTACATCCATTGTACTCATATTTATAACCCAAAAGGAATTCTAGGGTCCTTTCTCACATAATGCAACTGACCTTACCAAAACACTTACCCTTCAGAAAGGGCAAGTCAGTTGTATCTATCTCAGCAGAGCTTTATCCGTTCTCCTATCAGGGGCTCTTGAAAAGTTCATATAATTTGGGGTGATACACCTCTCAGTAAGGGAAATAAACTAATACTAGTGTGTGGCAACATGAGTATTTCTGTGTTATACATAAGGCCATACATAAACATATTAATATAACTTTCTATATCATATCTAGGAAGAACATATATACACATATCAAGCAGAACGTATTGGATTTTCATAAGCATAATTCATCTCATATATTAATAACAAAAACAACCTTGGTAGGTTAGCTGGCTGTTGTCATGTATTACCCCCACATGATTGGGTTGTGTGACCCAAAGGCAGGACTTGACAATGGTTGACCGACCACTGTCAAGTCAAAAATACAGTCTGTAAATCAAATGATCTTCGAAAATTATTCCCTAATCATGACCACCTAAAAAAGATCAAACAAGAATAGCTTGGAGGACCCGAGGGTGTACTCTGAAGGATCATATTGATGCCTAAGTAAAGGACTAATGATAGGTTCTGAATTGTAACATTAGAAATAAGCGGATGTGATATCCTTACCTCCTTTTGGGATCCCTTTTTATAGTAACAAGGGTAGGCCTTTCCCCAGCTTGGCATTCATGAGGTACCATTATATCTAGGGGGTTACGAGCAACTTATGGGTTGCAAGTAACTCATGCAAGTAACTTTAGGGCGATTATGTAAGCCATCAGTTGTTGCTTCCGTAACCGCAATGGGGATTATTAATAATTTGGTGGGAGTTACGCGAGACACCCAACATTACCCAAATCCGACCTTACGACTACTTGCCTCCATGAGCATACTTGTAAATATAGCTATACTAATTTTAGCTATAACAATTGACCCTCGAATACTCTCAAATATTCGAAGCAAGTTTTTGAAAGTATTAATTTGAACTAGTTCCTTAAATGACCAATGAAGGCATATTCCAATTAATTCCAACCCCATATGAGCAGGTAGGCCTTCTAGCCAAGGTTTATTTGATGACTGGCTCAATCTAAGCCGGTTTCAATTCTTAATCAGTCCAATCTAAGCCAACGATTCTAGACCCCAACTTTATCCGAGCCAAAGCTACCAGAGTAAGTAGCTCAATCCAAGTTGGTTTTGATTACAATTGGCTTAATGCAATCTAGTTCTTACATCAATTGGCTCCATCCGAGCCGATATCTCAAACACCAGCTCCACCTGAATTGAGTCTAGCATGATCAACGGCTCAATCCAAGCCAGTTTCTCCCTGGATTAACTCAGTCTTAGCTGATTAGTGTTTTAACCTGACTTGTTTTATACCTCCACTCGATTCGAGCAGGATGCTTTACGATTTCTTAAATTAAAATTTATTTGCCTTATGAGCTATGTTGATCATCTTGGGCTGGTCTTCGGATCTCATGAGTTGTGCTCATCATTTTGGGCCAGTCTTCAAGGCTCATGAGTTGTGCTCATCAGTTGGGCCTGTTTTTTGGGCCTTATGAGTCGTGCTTATCAACTGAGTTAGTTTTTGGGCCTCATGAGTTATGCTCATCAATTGGGCCAATTTTTGGGTCTTAAAAGCTATGCTCATCAGTTGGGCTATTTATTCAAGCCTCATGAGTTGTGCTCATCAGTTCAGCTGGTTCTTTAAGCCTCATGAGTTGTGCTCATCAGTTGGGCTTGTTTTCGGGCCTCATGAGCTATGCACCTCAGTTGGGCCAATTCTTCAAGCCTCATGAACTATGTTCATTAGTTGGGTCAGTTCTTTGGGCCTCATGAGTTGTGCTTATTAGTTGAACTTGTTCTTCAGGTCTCATAAGTTGTGCTCATCAATTGGGTCGGTTCTTTAGTGTCGTGCAAAGCGCTAAATGCCAATGCATGGTGGAAATCAAAAATCGAATCGAAATAAGCAATGCAGTAACCAATGATGAACAATACACAAACAATCAATCACAAAAAGATTAAAGGAAAGCAATAAATCACACGACACAAATATTTTACGTGGTTTGACAATGTGTCTACGTCCATAGGAGCAAGCGGTTGATTTTTACTATTAATTGAAAAAACTTACATCAAGAGCTACAAAATAATGTTTATATGCTAACTCTATGTGTACAAAAGTCTTAAAAACTATCTAAAACACTCCTGTAGTAAATCTTGGAGGAAAATCCTCTGAATCTCTCAATCTATTGATCTTCCTGTGTGTTTAACGACGAACAATACCATCAATGATTTTAGCACAACCGTCAATGGTTTAAACCGAAGCTGATTCCTACAAACTGAAATCATCGACCGTTTCCTTGAAATTGTCAATAGTTATCTCCCCAGGGTAAACCATTGATTATACTGTCAACCAAATAGTCGATGGTTTCTTCTTGCAGCCTACTTCCTTGTTCTTTGCTTCATTATGCTTTTTCGGTGTATGCATTCCACTCAATATGAGCAACATATCCAACATTCAGGCCTCATGAGTTGTGCTCATCAGTTGGGCCAGTTTTCGAGCCTCATAAGTTATGCTCATCAATTGGGCCAATTCTTTGGGCCTCATGAGTTGTGCTCATCAGTTGGGTCAATTCTTCGGGCCTCATGAGCTGTGCTAATCAATTGGGCCAATTCTTTGGGCCTCGTGAGTTGTGCTCATCTTTTAGGTCAACTCTTCGGGCTTTATGAGCTATGCTCATCAGTTGGGCCCTTCTTTTTCAAGTTTGTTCGACTCCTTCTTGCTGTCATCACCTCTTCTAGGTTAATGTAATATTTTTGGGCTCATGATCAAGGATTGTAAAAACCTTTCAAAAAAGTTCCCATAGATAGTGCCAAATATATTGTTGCTGCCTGAAAATGGAATGATCTTCATGAATTGTTCTCCGATCATGACCACATGAAAAAGATCAAACAAGAATGGCTTGAAGGACCCAGGGTGTACTCCGAGGGATCACTCTGATGCCTATGTATGGGACTAATGAGAGGCTCTAAATTGCAATAGTAGAAAGAAGTAGATATGAGATCCTTACCTACCTCTGGGATCCCCTTTTTATAGTAACAAGGGTAGGTCTTTCCCCAGCTTGGCATTCATGAGGTACCATTATATATAGGGGGTTACGAACAACTTATGGGTTGCAAGTAACTCATGCAAGTAACTTTCGGGCGGTTATGTAAGTCATCAACCTCTGCTTCCATAACCACGCTGGGGATTATTAATAATTTAGTGGGAGTTACGCGAGACACCGAACGTTACCCAAAACCAATCTTACGGTTGTCTGCCTCCATGGGCATACTTGTAAATATGGGCGTACTAATTTTGGTTGTATCATATGTATATATAGTTCAATGATTATGTTAATATATAATAGTAAATCACTCAAAACATAGAAGCCAATTTGTGTTCAGAGTATTGATTTCTGGTTGCGGATTTTGACTTGTGTTAATTTTGAATGATATTTGATATTGAAAATATTGTATTTTGTCTAAATCCATAAGTACAACTCCAAATTTAATATTGTTTGAACTCTAGATCTCTATAAGATAGAACTAATGTTTAGTAATCAACTAAGAATGAAAGGAGGCTTATGTACTTAATATATATAGCTCAACGATTATGTCAATAATGGTAAATCATTGAAAACATAGAAGCTAGTTTATGTTTGGGGATTGGGGTATGGATTTCTAATTAATGCGAATTTTGACTTGCATTGATTTTGAATAACATTTGGTATAGTTCAGGTTATGTTTTCTCTAAATGCATATAAGTTCAAATTAGATATATATTATTTGAACTCCAAATCTCTTAGGACTACTGGTTAGTAACTAACAAAGATTTTTTTTTTTTTTTGGGGGGTAAAAGAGGGCCGCACCTCCTTACTTTATTAGAAAACCCCTCACTTATGGCGGAGGAAAATCGTGGTTGCAGCAAAACAAATTACAAACATATAGAAACAAAATGTATCGAAAAGGAAAACGAAGACAGAACAACACATTAGACTCTTAAATTAGGGAGACCAAAATTGTCAAGTCGCATCATGCCTCTAATTAGATGAGGTAAAGAATCAAACTCCATATATCTCATAGTGTTGCCTTCCTCTCCCTGGCGTGCCAAGAAATCTATAGCCTTATTTCCTTCTCTGAATTGGTGAGCAATGGTAAAATTAATCATGGAAAGAGCCTCAAGCAACTCTTCCCAAAAATCCCACAAATACCATACCATGCATTTCCGAGAACGAACCCAATCGACCACTACGTTAGAGTCATATTCAATCTCCACATTCATATAACTCATCTCTTTGCACATCCGCACTCCCTCAGTCAGTGCCCTAAGTTTGGCTTTATTATAGTAACTAACGAAGATGAGGAGAGACTAATCTACTTAATAGTGAATGGGGATAGATGGGCACACATGCAAAGAAAAAATAATTACAAGATTTGAAATTTTGCGAAAAGGGTAAATTACAAAGTTCTGAAAAAATTATTGTGGCTGCTTATTAACTTGTTTTGATTTTGACAATTCCAATCTTGTGTTCACTCAAATTGCGACGCGTGTCATTCCTTGATAGATGGTATCTTGATGGGACGCAATCATGGAGAACTTTAGGAACAAACTATGCAATTTATTACACTTAATAGGGAACAAAATACTGTCGAAGCAGCCAAATTATAGCTTCCAAATAGTGCACATAAGTTGTGATTGTCTTTATTCACAGCAAGTTAATTAGCAACCCTCTTCTTTTTCCCCTAGACCCACCAAGCTTTAGGAACCTCGTGTGGTTCCTTTCATTCATTACTGTTTCTAAATTCTGAAAACATGGAGGAATGGTTGAGAATTTGGCCACAGAATGTTGGAAAGAAGTCTTATATAATTTAGTGCTTAGCTGAGATTAATTACTAGAATAAATTTCAAGAGCAAAGGGAAAAAGTTAATACAATTACTAATTAGAAATTTCCAGGAAGTGTGGTGGAACAAGTTGATCTTATATGTTATAAACAAAAGAGACAAATTTGCAAAATTGAATCCAACGTTATATATTACAGCATGCATATGGTTTTCACTTTTCGAAGAACAGCTATCTTACAAAATGGCCAGCCGAACATTCCCGGATGTCATCTAAGTTACAGACCTACACAAAACCAAGCTAAACTATACACTGGATTGTGCAGAAACTCAGTACGAAACCAAGAATCTGCTATGAAATCATGCAACAGCTTGCATGGTTAACAATTCAATATAAGTTCTGCAGGAAGCCTCAATTAATCCAGAATTTGAATTAAAGTGCGGCTCTAGCTGCATGTTCCGAAGCTAAGTCCAATGCACACATGCTCCTGATCGATCATCACAGAATTAATCATGTCCCTAGCTACTCATGCCAACAAATGAGCAACACAGCACATCTCCATATGATATAGAGCCGCGCCCGCTGCTCTCTGATGTGCTTTGAGCACCGCTGCCACGACCGAAGCTTAAAACTCCTCATATTGATCGATGACGATCGAGAACGAAAACAGGAATGAGAATTAGCTAGTTAGCTAGCTGGCTGCCGATGGGTAATTATTGCAGAAAATGGAGTGGAACTTTGGAAGCAAGTGGTTCGGAAGAATAAGTTGTGTACTGGAATGGATGATGTTAAGCTTTATATAGAGGGAAGAGTTGAAGATATGCAAGGTAGCTAGGATGAATCTGTGGTGAGTCACAAAGGTTTGGGCATTGGTAGGGTCCCAATGTCCAAGTAAGATAACAAAGCAGACCTACTAGCTTGTCTCCTCGCTGGCCCTACTTGAAAAGGACCTGTCATAAACTTCTTCATGTGGAGGGTCATCACTGTCTCGTATACATACATACCCTCTTTGCATACGCATGTGCACAAATACATATTTTATAATTTGGATGACATACATTCAGGCGTTTGTAAGGTTTTTTAATGGCCTAATATTGACCTAAAAATTAGTAAAGAAGAAAAATTCAATGTCAAGCGTTTTTCTCTCTCAAAATTTGTGTTAATGCATGAACTTTCAACCTCCACACGACTGTTGTCAATTGTTAAATAAATGGTTTATCACAAAGTTTCGATAAATTTCTATAGGCACACACACATACACATCAAATGTCAAAGTAGGTTATTTAATGCAAAAAGAAAACCATATATATATATATATATATATATATATATATATGTATGTATTAGCAGTCATACGTGTCAGGGTCCGACTATTTTCAAACCCTTGTGAAGGGTCGTGCGGTGCTAGCTAGAACACTCTTGTTTAACTAGCCAACCTATCGTTGACCAATATTCATCCAGGAAACACTTTCATTAGCATTCAATCAAATGGCAGCGGAAACAGTAAGCGTTCATGAAAGTCGTGGTAAGCAAGTAATAAACATTGAAGCAAATGTAATTCATTAACAACACCTCAATTGACATCGTGCATTTAGCGAGGGAGACAAGTAGGCTAAACATGTTGACAATAGTTAGTGAGTTTTACAATGACTAAATAACACTCACCCTCCCCTAAAGAGGTTTTTATGTAATTATCATCCTGACACTAGGAATCATTAAAGTGACTGAGGAGTTATACTGCCTTATTTGGCCTACAAAGACTCTACTAGTAGAAAATAACCCGACACTAGTATTTACATGATGGAAACTCATCCCAAGCACATGAGATAAGCGGTCACAGGCAAGCATAATGCCCTAAACAAGCTTAACTCGTGACATTCTCCCCCACTTATGCGGTCGACGTCCTCGTAGACTTTGGCGGTGGGTATACTTCAAATTTGTTGACGAATGGTTGAATATCTTCTGCAGAAATCCAGTTGATTTCTTTGTCATCAAGGCATTTCCCCTTCACTAGGAACTTATGCCGCTTCTTCCTTAAGGATATGAACTTTCTGTCTGCAAGGATCTCTTCAACTTCACGTCTATCAGGTTGCACTGTCTTCAACTCTGCTCTGTTCGACTGACTTCTACTCAGGTCATTGGTGTTGGGGTTGAACGGCTTAAGGCAGCTGACATGAAACTGCGGTCTTCTCCCTTGATCTGCCTACTTCTTCATCTGCTTAGAAGCTCTCTCCAAATAGGCTCGGGCAAACTCTACATTCTGTCTCCATTCTTTGGTGAAGATGTACACCCTAGGACTCTTTCGTTTGTACGGCTTGCCCACTGTGTGAGGTAACAGCGGTGGCTAGCCTATAACAAGCTCAAAAGTGCTCTTATTAGTTGTTGAGCTCCTTTGGGCATTTCCACAGAACGAAGCCACATCAAGTAGTTGCACCCCATTCTTCTGGTTACTGTTGACAAAATGGCACAAGTACTCACTTAGCAGCTCTCTGAATCTCTTCATTTGTCCTTCAGTCTGTCGGTGATAACTCGAAGAGATGTCAAGATGTGACCTGAATATCCTAAAAAATTATGTCAAGAAGTTGTTAGTGAACATTAAGTCTCAGTCACAAATAATAACTTGGGAAACACCCCAATATTTCACAATAGGCACAAGGAACAATTGTGTCGTCTCCTCTGCCGAACAGTATTTTGGTGCGGCCATGAAAGTACCATACTTCTTCTGCCCCCTTGTCTTGTTGGCAAGTGAGACAAGTTTTGGTATAATCAACCACATCATCCCGCGTGTGTGGCCAATAATACCTCCCTAGTAGTCCTGTCATTGGAGTCATTCTCTGTGAATACCCCTTAACGAACTTCCTATAATATCTAGTAAGGCCAAGAAAGGAACGCAACTCCTTCACTGTCGTGGGGATCTTCCATTCTTGAATCATCCTTACCTTCTCCATACCCCTCCGGATACGACCTTGTTCAGCCACATGACCAAGGAATTTGTTGCTCCATTGAGCGAAAGAGAACTTCCCTTTCTTCACATACAAACTGTTTCCCCTCAGTCTATCGAACACCTTTCGTAGATGCTCTTCATGTTTCCTTTGAAACAACATCGATGCTCCCAATGGTGTTTTGGAAGGGCAATCACATCCCGCTTCCAATTCATCAAGTTGTTTCCCCAACTCTACTATCTCTCGAGGTACAATCCGACATGGCCCTATAGCAGGTGGTTTCACTCCTGATAACAACTTGATATCATGCTCCACAGTTCGTCGTGAAGGCAAATTGTGAGGTTGCTTATCCGGAAACACCTCTTTATCCTTATCCAACACCGCTTGGATGGTCGTAGGCTCCAGCTCTTAGCCTACTTCTTTGTCTACCACCACCATGGCTAGACGTGTCTGCTCACCCTGACCCAACCCCTTATTGAGTTGTATGGCTGAAAGGGACTTCTCGTTGTCTCCTTTCGTTGCAACGACTTGCACCATGCACGAGTGATCTCCCATCAGACACAGGGAACCAGCCAAAGGCATCAGCACTGCCCTCGTTCCCCTTAGGAACTTCATTCCTAGAATGACTGGAAAGTCATCCAATGGCACCGCTGTGAAATTCGCATGACCTTCCCACTATCCAAGCTTTATAGTCACTTGCTTGGCTACTCCTAGAGTAGGCTGGGCTACAGAGTTAACTGCTTTCATGCATCATGTATGCTTCTCCAAGGATAAGTTGAGTCTCCATGCTTCCAACTGTGAAACAAAATTATGAGTAGCCCTCGTATCCACCATAGCGAGGATACTCTTCCCATTTATCCTCAAGTCGACAAACATTAACCCTTTTGCTCGTGTAACTTTTGATATTTTTTCCTACTTTTCCAATGCGCTCACTAGCCGCACTGAACCTACTCTTGGGGCATCATCCTCTTCCTCCTCGCTTTCCACCCCTTTTCCCGAAGTGGAAGCTTGTAAGACATTAAGTAATCCCTTGTGTTGACACTCACTCACTCTGTGAGATCCACCACACAAGAAACACAGAATTTTACTCTTCCCCTTTCCATTGGGTGTGTTGAACTCTTTAGACGACGAAACTTCCTTTGAGGTTGATGATTTAGAGTCGACTCCCCCACTCTTGGATTTGCCCTTCTTGAAAGACTTTTCACTGTTACCCTCTCCGCCAAACCATTTGGACGAAGCGGTATCATCACTAGCGTAGTCAGTCAAGCGTTCTGCAGCAGCTTGTGCAGTTAACAAGTCTTGAACCCTTTGCTTATGAAGTTATGTTCTTGCCCATGGTTTCATCCCCTTTAGAAAATAGAACAACTTGTCCTTCTCCGACACATCCCGAATATCCAACATTAAAGCAGAAAATTGTTTCACATATTCCCTAATCGACCTCGTATGCTTGAGATTTCTCAGTTTTATCCTTGCATTATACTCAACATTCTCATGAAAGAATTGGGCCTTGAGCTCTCTCTTCAAGTCTTCCCAACTATCGATTACACAGCTTCCATTTTCAATTTCTCTGTACTTGGTACGCCACCACAGTTTGGCATCACCAACAAAGTACATGGTCGCAGTATCCACCTTTGCCTGTTCTAAGGCCATCCTCACAGCATGAAAGTACTGCTCCACATCAAATAAGAATTTATCTAACTCCTTGGCATCTCAGGCACCCTCGTACATCCTGGGCTCCACATCAACTGCTTGATGTTTTTGTGATCTCATCACTTCATCAACAAGTTCTCTCATCTGGGCCACCTTTGTGGCCATAGTGTTGGTTGTAGTCTCAACCTGTGCTTCCAGCACGCTGATCCTCTCAGCATTGTTTGGTGGCATGGTCACTTACCAAAGCTTTCCAAATCCAACAACAAAGGCAATCGAATTCATGTAGCAACTCAACCTTGGTCTCTAATACCAAGTGTCACGGACTTAGCTCTGATACCAACTGTCATGCTCCGACCATTTTCACACCCTTGTGAAGGGTTGTGTGGCGCTAGCTAAAGCACTCTTGTTTAACTAGCTAGCCTATCATTTACCAACATTCATCCACGAAACACTTTCATTAGCATTCAATCAAATGGCAGCAGAAAGAGTAAGCATTCATAAAAGTCGTGGCAAGCAAGCAGTAAACATTGAAGCAAACACAATTCATTAACAAGACCTTCATTGACATTGTGTGTTTAGTGAGGGAGACAAGTAGGCTAAACACGTTGACAATAGCTAGTGAGTTTTACAATGACTGATGAACACTCACCCTCCCTTAAAGAGGTTTTTATGTAATTATCATCCTGACACTAGGAAACATCAAAGTGACTGAAGAGTCGTACTGCCTTATTTGGCCTATAAAGACTCTACTAGCAGAAAATATACCGACACTAGTATTTACATGATGGAAACTCATCCCAAACACACGAGATAAGCGGTCATAGGCAAGCATAATACCTTGAATAAGCTTAGCTCATGACAATACGGTATGTGAAGAGGACAAAGATTTGTGAGGAACATTTTTTATATGTAAAAATTAATACCCATCAATCATAAAATTTGGATCCACATAAATAAATGGTATAGTTTGATTAGTAGTATAGGTCCAAATGATGTGTTTTTTGCATCATGTTAGTAGGTATGAGTAAAAATATAACATCTTTTGAATTATGGTTTTAAATCTTATGCATAGTAATGGTTGTTATGAATATAGGATGTTGTTCAAAACAACTACTCCTTTAGTGACAAATTAACATGGGCAAAAAGGCTCAAGGACATTCAGCATTATCCAGGCCTAACCCATAAATGGAGTTCAAAATCTTCACCCGGTTATATATATATATATATATTTATCCAGTTTATGAACTCCCACAAACTGAAGCTTGCAGATTATGTGTTTATGAACTCTAATACAAACTGATATTGTAGAGTCGTACTAAGATTCCAAAAGAGAGAGAGAGAGAGAGAGAGAGAGAGAGAGAGAGAGAGAGGTATTATCTAAGTTCCTAATAATTACCTATAGTGGAACTCACAATATTTCACCAATGACACCACAATAAAGATGTTTCGAAATCAGTCTGATAAATCCAGTTCATAATCCCAAGATTGATAGGCCTGTTTAGAAGTGGCTGGTTTTTTCTCAGCCTTAATCCAACCAAAAAGCAAATGGGGTTGGATTCATTGGAAAATGAGACCTACAAAGTGCGGTGTATATTAATTATGGCATATAATTCAACTGGGTAAGATTCGTATAAGAGATGCAATAGATCAACAAGTGACAAAGTGAATAATTTTCTTTTTAGTATATATTAATTCAACCAAGAAGCAATAGATCAACAGGTGATGAAGTGAATAATTTCTTAAGTTATACATACAGGAGAAAATGTGTTGCTCCAGACCTCACACAAGTTTTAAGGACAGAACGAAGATCCAAACTATTTTCTTCTTGTACCCAATGGTCAATGAAAGAATTGAGTTCTTCTTACCCTATCCTACACAACATTAATGATGAGATTATTAAAAATAAATAAATAGGAAAAAGATAAGCAAAGGTCCAATCAGATTGAAAACATAATAAATATATATTTTATATACAAGTCCCGTAATTATAAAGAGGTCTGTCAAAAGTATTGGCCAAGTTGTGCCAGCAATTACTTGCGTAGGTTTTTTTTTTCCCCTTTAATCTGGGGATTCCAGCTACCATCACATTACTTTTGGACACTATGGTGCGGCATCAAATCCGAAGGGGTGAAAGTCGCCCGTCCATTGATGCGCCCTTGGAATTACTTGTGTAGTTAAAGTGCATAGGATTGAAGGTGGACCATGTGTAGATCAGATCTAGACCTCCCATCAATAAAAAAAAAAAATGTTACAATCAAAAGGAGTGCTTGGTCTACTGTGCTATATAGGAACTTGGGTAGCACTCTCAATATTTGCTATAATTTTTTGTATAATGACAAGCGCTTATTTGCTATAATTTTTTGTAAGTGGTATCATATCCAAAAGGCACAAGGTTAATTCCCAGCACTAGTGGATGGTTGCTGGGGATCATGGAGAAATGAGATTGTTGGCCAAGGTGTGACACAAAATCCTACATGTATGGATTGTGGGTTAAATCTCAATCAAAATGTTGTACACAAATTAATGCGTGTGGAACGATCGTGCAATATAACAATTAACGATGAATTATACAAAAACACAATCACACATTTAATAAAGAAAGCAATAAACAATGACACAAGAATTAACGTGATTCGATAGAATGCCTACATCCATAAGAACAACACTTCAAAAAAGAAGGCCTAATAATAGAAAGTCATTACTAATACTTATTAGTAATGACTTAGTGACGGTTACGGAGCGGTGACTAAAATGGTGGTCACAACTAACTATTAGTGATAATTTTGGAAACCGTCACTAATAATGGAGTATTAGTGATGGTTTCATTCCGTCACTAAAAGTTTAAGGCTGTCACTATAACTGACACATTTTTTTGACTAAAATTCATCACTAAAGACATACTATTAGTGATGGATTCCCAAACTATCACTAAAAATCATGCTATTAGCGATAGTTTTAAAATTTGTTACGAAAAGTCGTAATATTAGTAACGATTTTCAAAACCATCACTAAAAGTTTAAAATAATTTTTTTAAGACCATCCATTAATAACTGTAAAAACCTGTAATTAAATTTTTGCGCACATAGTATTGAACCAAAATGAATGAAAATTTCATAAATTGTTCAGAAAATGAAAAATATATCTATAACAAATTGTTCAGAAACATCATATGTACATGATCTATTTAGATAACCAAAAAATACCCAAAAATGAAAAAAAAAAACTGCATTCGACTGTAGCCCTTGGCATCGTCCTCATCTTCACCTGACAGACCGCAGACCCTACAAAGTAATAATTATACAAAAAATTAGTATACAATTTTTGAATATGTGCGTACTGTAAGTACAAATGATTTGATAGCAAAAATGATCAGACATAGTTAGACAAAAAATGATACAATTTTAAATAGCTAGATTTGATTAGTCGGAATTGACTCCACTCGATTTGGACTTCGTATGCCCGACTTGACACCCAAGTGCTTAAATCAATTAAGTTTGTTAGGTTAGTTTCTAAGTGCATAGTTTTCAATTGGGGAGGATTTTTTAGGTACCGTAAGTTTCGACGTGTCCAAATCAATGTCATGGACATGTCAAGACTCATCCCACTCAGTTTGGACCTCGTATAACCGACTTGGACACCTGAGAGCTTAAATCCACTAAATTTGCTAAGTTTGTTTGTATTCCAACTTTACTTCTAAGTGCTTAAAAAGCTCTTGGAAAGGATATTTTGGGCACCATCAACTCCAGCATGTCCAACTCAATGTCACGGACGTGTTGGGCTGACCCCATTCGGTTTGGATCTCGTATGCCCAACTTGGACACTTAAGTGCTTAAAATAAATTAAGTTTACTAAGTTCGCCTCTAAGCACATAATTTTTAAATAGGGAGGAGTTTTTGGGTACAGTTAGCTCTGACACGTCCAACTCAATGTCATGGACATATTGGCACTAACCCCACTTGATTTGGATCCCGTATGCCCGACTTGGACACTTGAGTGCTTAAATCAACTAAGTTTACTCAGTTCGCCTCTAAGAGCATAATTTTCTACCAGGGAGAAGTTTTTGGGTACCGTAAGTTTCGGCACATCCAGCTCAATGTCATGGATGTGTCGGGATTAACTCCACTTGGTTTGGATCTTGTATGCCCGACTTGGACACCTGAGTGCTTAAATCCACTAAGTTTGCTAAGTTTGTTTGTATAATAACTTTATTTATAAGTGCGTAAAAAGCTCCCGGGGAAGAGTTTTTGGGCACCATCAGTTCCAGCACGTCCAGCTCAATGTCACGGACATGTCGGGACTGACCCCAATAGGTTTGGACCTTGTATTCCAGGATGACTTCCTCTTGCTTTAATACAAATATGTTGGGGGGACTTTAATTTTAAGGATGACTTCATGGCAGCGTTAAGTGAATTTTACATGGAAGGAAAGTTTGAAAGGAGTTTAAACTTAGAATTCATTGTTCTAATTTAGAAAAGGGGGGTGGAAAATATAAAGGAGTCCAGATCCATCGGTCTAATTGGAGTTTTCTACAAAATTCTCTCAAATGTGCTTTCTACTAGATTAAAAGGGGTATTGCGTTTAATTATTTTTGAAAACCAACTTGCTTTTGTTTCAGATAGACAGATTCTTGATGCGTCTCTCATGGCTAATGAATGTATAGATTTTTGGAAGAAGAAGAAACTAAAAGGCTCCCTCTGCAAGTTTGATCTTGAAAAATATTTTGACCATGTTATATGGGGCTATTAATGAATTTAATGAAGAACATGGGTTTTGGATCAAAGTATTGGAAAAGGTGGATCAAATTTTGCATCTCTAGTGCATCCTTTTCTGTCATCATTAATGGACAATTTTAGGTTTTTTCAAAAGCACCAAAGGTTTTAGACAAGGTGATCCCCTCTTACCTCTTCTTTTTACTATTGTTATAAGGCTTTTAGTCAAATGATCAAGAAGGCCAATGAGTTTAAACTCCTAAATGGGATTGTTATATCAAATGTTACTAAATGTATAGAGATTTCTCATTTACTATTTGTCGATGATAAAGTCATCTTTTGTAGGGATTCGGTTGATGAACTTGAATGGTTAAGAGCCTTGCTTTTTTTTTTTTTTTTTTAAGTTACTGTTGGCCTCAAGATTAACCTGAACAAAAGGCCACATTTTCCCAATCAATGACCAGAGTGCCTTGATACATATGTGCTAATATCCTAAATTTTAAAATGGATGTTTTCCCTACAACTTACTTAGTGTTGCCTTTGGGAGCAAAAGTTGGAGCAAGAAATGTTTGGGATCCTACAGTGGAAAAATTAGAATTAAGGTTAGCATATTGGAAAGCAAAGTATCTTTCTTTGGGAGGGAGATCAAGTCTTATCAAGAATGCACTATCAAATCTGCCAATTTACTTTGTCCATTTTACCTATCCCTTTGGTTGTGGCTAACAAAATTGAACAAATCCGAAGGATTTTCTTTTGGAGGGGCAACTTAAAAATTTTCAAATTCTCCTTAATTAGATGGAGCAGTTTTTATCACCTAGTTTGAAAAGGAGGTTTGGGAATTAAGAATATTTAAAAAAAAAAAAAGAATCTATCTCTTCTTGGCAAATGGATGTGGAGGTTTTGCACTGAGAGGAACAACTTATGGAGGCTCCTTATCACTATTAAATATGGTTACAAAGATATTTGAAAGTGGAGGCAGTTAATTTCAACCAAGCTGGTGTCTTTGGAAGGGTATTATAAAGGCGAAGGAGATTTTTTGGAATTTAACTAGATGCGTATAGGAAATGGCAAATCAACTTCTTTTGGTATAATAAATGAGTAGCTAATGAGCCTCTTAAAAAGTTGTATCTCCTTCTTTTCAGCTTGTCCAACCAGCAAGAAGCAAATATCAGCGTCATCTTGGTCAGCAATCAAGTAGGCGAAAATTGGAATATCTTGTTTTATAGAAATATTCAAGGCACTGAGTTTTCAATAATCGTGGATTAGAGGGAGTTGATCTATAGTAAGCAGATTTTTGAGTGTAGGGAAGATTGTTGCTTGTGGCCTCTCACGAAGAATAATATTTTTTTAGTTAAAAGTCTTTATTCCTCCCTTTCTAATTCAGCTAACCCTTCTTTCCAAACCCATTGGAGGTTGCTCTGGAATCCTCTAATCCCTTCTAAAGTTTCAGTGTTCCTTTGACTCTCCTCTAAAAACAAAGTTTTGGCATTGGATAATCTTCAAAAAAGGGGCTAGCTTCTACCATCAATGTGTCACCTGTGTAGACAAGATGAGGAATCTATTGCACATACTCTGATTCATTGCAATTTCAGCAAGCAAGTTTGGGACTCTTTTCTTCAATTAAACTTGCAATGGGTTATGCCTACGTCTTTATCTATTTTGTTGTTCGCTTGGAATTCAACAAAGAGCAGGGGTCTAGCTAAAAGAGTCAGAGGTTCAATTTCTGCATGCAGCAATCATTTGGGAACTTTGAAGAGAAAGAAATACAAGGATTTTTCAACATAAATTTTCTACTTCCTCCGAAGTGAGTCGGAAAGCATTAAATGACTTATTTCTTTGGTCTCAAGCAAATTTTTGTTTGTCCAATATGGTTTGGAACGAATTTTTGGTTTTTCTTTCATCCATTGGCTCTTAATTTCTAATTTTCTCACAATAGCATGATTTTTGCTAGTTTTTGCTACCACTATATTTCTCTACTGGTTGGTTTTTCTCTATACTATCCTTATTTTATAAGCTTCTTGTGAACTTGTTCTTTTATGAATGAATGATCATTTTACCTTTTTAAAAAAATTATTATTATTTTCAAACCAACCAAATTAATAATGACCAAATTCACATCTAAGAAAGATTTTACCTATTTTATTTTATTTTTTACCTAAAGTGAGATGTCGGGTATATATATAGTTAACAAAACCTCGATCCTTGCTCCGGCCATACCCTTAAAATATGCCATCTTCACGTGCACCGTATCCTCCTAAGTTCAACCTATATAATATAATATAATACACTGCATTATTTTATAATATAATATATATATTTTTTACGTATAATCTCTAGCTAGCTAGCTATTGCTAGCACCTATCTATCATTGGGGCCTGCGGGGTGTTTGAAGCACAGTGATATGCAAAAATTATTAATATACATTCACTGTATGTGCAGGGAGCGAGGAGCGAGCTACGTGGTGGTGCGTAGAGGTAGAGAAGGAGAGGACTAGAGACGTATATATAATTAGTTCTGATCTCGATACGCAAAACTAGGGGGGAAAATGGGTGGCACGATCCCTCGCATTCAACAGCAACCTTACATATCACAAGGCCTCTCCTGCGGACGACACCATGGGTCTCCACTCTCTCATTTCTGCAGACATTCGAATTCTCAGGTCCACGTCTATGCCACGTGAGTTCCTATTTGTGGGCCCATGCATCATGTATGCATGCATATTTCATGGCCATGCTTTTAATTTCCCACCTATATAGCTTTATCTCAATGAAGCTAGCTAGGAAGGAAAGATAAGGTGTTTGAGGTCGTGGATACTGATGAGGTGTGTCCCTCCACAGACACAAGCTCACGGGACGTCTGTGTGTGTGTGTGTGTGTATGTGAGAGAGAGAGAGAGAGAGAGAGAGAAAGAGAGACAGGCACACGTGAGGGGGGAAGCAGCTGGAAGCAATAATTAATGGGGTTGGTGATGGAAATGCATGCATGCATGCATGGATCCAAATGGGGTTGAACCATGAGAATGTTTTGTGTTTTTAATTTTAAAATTGAATATATACATACATACATATATATAATTGGCTGGTGTGTCGGAAGTACTATATTTCATGATTCAGTGATCTTGCACTGCACGTGGCAAAGAGAGAGAGAGAGAGATCTAGAGAGAGAGAGAGAGAGAGAGAGAGAGAGAGAGGGATCTAGCTTAGACTTTTCCAGGAAATATGTCATGGAATTAATGAACCCAAGAAATCCAGGCAGATATATAATAGCATCTCTCCATCGGAAAAAATTTTAACCACTTCTAAGTCACAAAGGTCATCGCAGCACTGTAAGTTAAGCGCTGTAGCAGGACCCCCAAAAAGTCAGCATTTTTTTTTTTTTTTTTTCTCCCCCTTCTTTTTCTCTTTCTCTTTTTCTTTTTAAAGGTTGGGATAAGCATAAAAGATCTGTTATTTAAGACTATGTTTGGGAGTACTTTTTAATTGACGAGCTCATTTGTTTTTAAATAATAAGGCCCTCTCTCAAATTCCACACGCACCACCTGCGTAAATAAGTGAAAAAGTATAACTCAAATTTTCTATTCACTGCACTATTTTTGGCCTTTCAAGAAAACTATCAATTATCCAATAATTATGCTAGATATGTATACATATACATACATACATACATACATACATACCTACATAATTTTCCATTGATGACTTTTGTTACAGCTATAAAATAAGGGTGAGTTTAATTATTACTTTTGGCTTAATTTTTTTAAAAAAGTAAAAGTCAGGTATAATACGTTTGATAAATAATTATACTCGGTTTTAATTTAACTGAAATATTTTTAAAATTTTAAATTTAAAACTTTTAAAAGCTAAAGACAACTTTTTTCTAACAAAATATTATGTTACATAATTGTCCATATTTTTTTTTTATAAATATGACAAAATTATTATCAGTTATATATATATATATGTATATATATATATATATATATATATATTTGTTATTTTAATATTCTCAAACGCCTCATAATTTTATTAGCAAACATTCAATATTATTTTTATTTCTAATCACATTTTTTTTTTTTTACAAAAAGGGCCAAACAATTTTATAACTATTTGGCTCCTTTTCATTAGCTTCTTTTTAAGAGTTTTTTTAAAAAAACAAAAAAAAAAAAAAAAACAACTTGCAGCCAAACTAAGCCTAATAATAACAGCTCCTTTAATTTGTACACGTGCGTATTCCGTTGTTCCAAGAACATCTTCTTAAGATTGAAAGACCATTAAACTCTTCTTTACCAGCCCCATACAAGGTTTTCTTCTTCTTCTGTTTTTGGTTGTTGATGATGTTGTAAAGAAAAGTATCTTTACTTAAGTCTACCTTTATACAGTTGCTAGCATTTATCATCAGATGACTTTCACATTGACTGGCGGTAGGTGTTTACATATCACCCACACTCTCCCTGTGCCAGCACAGGTACACCGCACTCATTTTCACAGCAAGAAATTGTGAACACCAAGTCAAAAATGTAACAATAGCTGTACCGTGCTTGAGCAATCTAGCAAAATGGGATGCATGCAGCATGACCCCAACCCCAAATGGCATGGTAGGAATAATCACTAGGTATTCAAGATTTGATTTTTCACCAGTTTTATCAGAAAAGAGTGAAGAATTGAATGTCGCATCAAAATGTCTATCCAGATGGTTGAACTTGTGGTATAGTATATAACTACGAGGTTGAGAAGTCCAGTTCTGAAATCTTTGGACCAAAGCAAGTAAAACCAGTAGGAAACTGCATGCTTTCTCAAAGAATATAATTCCAATCATCTGGAACCATCTAGCTAGTCTAAATCAGGTTTTCATGCTTAAGATAGTCCTTTCTATTGATTTATTTAATTTGTGGGTCAAATAGAAGAGGATTAAAGTCAGCAGAAGGTCCTCCTAACACAAGTAACAGTTCCTTACAAACCATGGACTAGATAATTAATCAGAAGGAACTCTGAAAAAACCAGCTTGAAAGTAGAGCAAAACCCACATATCATTCCATTCCCCACATACAAACCCCCAGAAAAATTATGGTCTGAGCAGTAGGTTCACATACTGACATCATCTCCACCTGGGTTTTGACCTGGGTTCCAAGTTACCCCCACCCCGTTTTTTCAGACCCACACACCGTAGGCAGTCTGCTTTGGACACATGATGTACAGAGTCTTACCTCCAGGAGAGGCTGTTCTGCACTGTGTGCAGGTATAGATGAAGCATGAAAACAGTTCTGAACATTCTTTGCCATAAAAAGTTAGATTTTTTTCATCTGCGCAAAGCAGCGACTGATTGAACAGTTAGTAGTGACATGATCTTGTAAAACATAAAACACGAACAAAATCTTCCAAAAGCATGGACTGCAACTAGTTAACCAAACCAGCACTAACTACTAAGCCAAGCACAAGTAGTCTGCACCTCCGAAGGAAAAATCTAATATCACTGCTAGTGTAAATGTTATTTGGACAAGATATACAATGAACTTATCAGCCATCACAACTACAATAGACATCAATACACACATAATAAATAAACAAGATAAAAATTAAACATCATTCTTTGATATAACCATACTGTGGGCTAGACAGACAGAAATATATTTTTCATTCTACACCTAGACAGAAAATTTAAGGCTCACACCTCTCCCAGTGATTTCTTAATATCAGCCTGCATTAAAGGGCGAAAAGAACATTAATAGAAATTTCAACCAATACATTGAAAAGAATGAGTGCCCCACACACCCACAAAAGAGAGAAGGGGGGGGGGGGGGGAAAGAGGAGGAAAAGAGCACCTCAATGGTCAATGGCGCAGTTGTTGGGCCATAGCGATTGATCACATGCCCTTCCTTATCAACAAGAAACTTGGTAAAGTTCCATTTGATCCTAGAACCCAAAAATCCTGTTTTATGCGCCTTGAGGAATTTGAACAGTGGAGCAGTATCCGGTCCATTACAACGTATCTACATAGAAAATCGTGATTGTGATCCAATATTTATTTGAACAAGTGAATTATAAATCAACTACAGAGCAGAGAATATTGTGTAGTAATTAATAAAGAATTTCAAACTATTCATCTGAGCCTATGCAAACATTTCTTGACCAACTGTAGATATGAGAAGTCACAGTAAGATCAGCACTTCAGTTCAAAACTCATGGCAGCAAATGGGAAAGGATAACTGGCAGGGCAATCTTGTGACTCCGCTCATGGATAATCTACCAAAGAATATGGATATCATTGCTAAACAATATTTTCATCTGGCAATGGCAAGATTAGAGATGTTTTTATCCCTGTTGCTAGAAGATCAAAGTTGTGAGCAGAGTTTGGTTTGGTGGTGCTTGGAAGCTTCGAGGCGAGAAGGCAATTAAGAATTCTAATGATGCAGAGTTGCAAGGTCAAGCGTTGACAACAAAGTTTGCAGATTTTGGCTGGCAGAACAGATCCCACAGCCTGTTTTCCATCAGCGAAAAAATGAGGTCTCAGCATTTTGTGATGAGAACAAAGTCTAACCTATTGGGTCGAACAGCAATATGCATATATATATATACACACACACACTTATTACATAAGAGAGTATCAAATGGTAATATTTCAACTAGAGATCAATATTCTATCCTTTGAGGCAGTGAAGGGCAACTATACTAAAGCTTCTACCTAGACTTTTCAGCAGCTGACTGCCCACTGGATGTTTCCAGGGAAACAGGGAGAACTTAATAGTTTACTGCTCTAAGAAAAAAGGGGGATCTCAAGCTACCAGATTATGAGAGGTGGGATGAGGGCATCAGGTGCTTGATCAGATCTACAGTAACTATGGTAAGAAACCCAGCAGCTCTTGAAAATGCGGGGAATACATCCTTCATGAAGGGATGCTCCAATTCAAAGTTAGATTCATGGGTGGAGACAAGGGGTTGCTCGTCTTTAGGATAAATCTTCAGAGGAATTATGCTCAAGGAAGGACAGGATTGATTGGAGGAATGATTCTCTGCAATTAGACCCTGGGAACCCCAACTCACTAGTGTGTCAAGATTCACATGGATCAGTTGTGTTGGATTACCACTCCATGCATGGAATCCAGAGAATTTCCAAGCCATGAGATCTAGATGCAGTACTTTGATTAGAAGACAATACAAACATGACCATGAAGCTACGGTTTGAGAATGCAAGATTCCTTGTCTCAATGGATCATCTGGATTTTATTTATGAGAAATTGCAAATTGAGATTAATGAGGAGTTTCTCATGCAATTCATTATAGAGGAAATTAAGCAACAATCGTCAAGGTTAAAAATCTTCAGAAGGAGTTGGTCCATAGGAGGACCCACAAGGTTTAGAAGATTCGTCACAATTTTCTGATAGCTAGAAGACTCAAAACCCCTTAATTTCTCCTGCATAAAAAGCAAAAAATTAAATTAAAAAAAAAAAAAGAGAAAAAATCAAAACATTGGGGATCATTTCACCCAAACGGCAATCAAAAAATTCAAATTCAAAAATTTTAGAACCACTGAGATATGACATGGAGTTCAGTCATACAAGTAATTCAAATTTGAAGGTGTGTACTGTTTCGTAAAAAGATTAGGAGGCCATTGACATGTTCTGTGGCAGTGAGATATAGCAAGTGTTAAGTGTCATCAGATGATGTCAAGAAACCTAACACCATGGGCTTCATAGAGGAGCATTTTACAATGGGTAATTCAGTGGAGACCCCTCAATTGAGTCAATCAGGTGAGATTCCTTCAAATATATGCTCTTACTCATCCTCTGGTGATGAAGAGCCCAGTAATGTCATCAAGAATAATAATAATAATAATAATAATAATAATAATAACTAGAAGTTTTAATCGGATATTGTCTGTCCCAGAGATCAAGAGGAAGAAGATGAAATCAATCTCGGACAATATCAACTCTAGCAATAATTCAATGGTTCAGAGTCCTGGACAGAATGCAAACCACAATCAAATAGAATGAATCAACTACAAATGAAATATCAAGAATAGAAATTATCTGATTTGAAAGCAAATGGGAAAATCAAGAAAAGAAATTACCCAATCTGAAAGGTAGTTCAAGAAACATGGATATTGCAAAAAGTGTTTTTCTTGCCTCACCATGGTAATGAAGAAGATGTCATCCAAGCTCTTATGCATCTTGAAGGAGGGGATTCTTTATAGACTTGGAGATTTTACCTTTTGGTTGTGCGCCCTAGGCCATGAATGAGTTTGATTTTTATGTTGGTGGTGAGTTGCATTTAGTTCAACCAGGGAAGATCATTGAGAGGTTTGTTGAGTTAGGGTGAAAGCTCCAAGCAATATGACCTCACTCATCATTGGACAGAATCTATGCTTTTGAGGTTTGCTGCAGGCTGATCCACAGGCATGCGTTCCTTTTTATATTGCTGCTTATGTTTTCCATGATGTCCTGTAACTTGCCTTGTGTGCGGGCCTTGCTGCTATGTGTGTGGGTTTTAACTTGCTTGGGTTTTAGGTTTCTCTGGAATTTCATGAGGTTTGTTGAGTTAGGGTGAAAGCTCCAAGCATACGACCTCACTCATCATTGGACAGAATCTATGCTTTTGAGGTTTGCTTGATTGGAAGGCTGATCCACAGGCATGCGTTCCTTTTATATTGCTGCTTGTGTTTTCCATGATGTCCTATAACTTGCCTTGTGTGCGGGCCTTGCTGCTCTTTGAGAGGTTTGTTGAGTTAGGGTGAAAGCTCCAAGCAATACGACCTCACTCATCATTGGACAGAATCTATGCTTTTGAGGTTTGATTGGCTGGCAGGCTGATCCACAGGCATGCGTTCCTTTTTATATTGCTGCTTGTGTTTTCCATGATGTCCTGTAACTTGCCTTGTGTGCTGGCCTTGCTGCTATGTGTGAGGTTTTTAACTTGCTTGGGTTTTAGGTTTGTCTGGAATTTCATGAGGTTTGCTGAGTTAGGGTGAAAGCTCCAAGCATACAACCTCACTCATCATTGGAGAGAATCTATGCTTTTGAGGTTTTCTTGGTTGGCAGGCTGATACACAGGCATGTGTTCCTTTTTATATTGCTGCTTGTGTTTTCCATGATGTCCAGTAACTTGCCTTGTGTGCGGGCCTTGCTGCTATGTGTGTGTGGATTTTAACTTGCTTGGGTTGGTTTGTCTGGAATTTCATGCCCAGCTGTGATTTTTCTCCTTTTCTATGTGGTGAGTCGCATTTGGTTCAACCAGGGAAGATCTTAGAGAGGTTTGTTGAGTTAGGGTGAAAGCTCCAAGCAATACGACCTCACTTTGTCAACAGAACAGAAATTACTTCTTTCCTTATTTCAGCCCACAATTATTTCCTTATTTCTCCATTCATTATTCTGTATAGTTAGCATATATTTTTGACAGATTATAGTTTACATGTATAGGACTAAAATCATGCAAAAACTTATTTGGTTTCCATGTATAGCATTCTTGCAAAGTCTATATAATATACAGAACTCAAGGCCAAACCATTCAACCATTCACACAATACTTTGACATGGTATTAGAGCTCTGGTTACCAGGAGGTCTTGGGTTCTAGTCTTATCGCCCGCATTTATTAAGTGGTATTATTTATCATTTGTTTGTCTCTCCACGTGCTATTGGGCTGCATATGCGGGGGAGTGTTAAAGCTTGATAATTGTTGGCTCACAATCTAATAGTTTAAGCTTTTAGGTAAAGTGGTATTAGCATCTGTTGCACCATTTCAGGTGTGCAGTAATTCGCTGCAGAAGGTGCAGGAAGAGAGGAGTCACGTGAAGAAGAGCCAGGAGCCGCAAAAGTCACTGTGGGGGCTACAATAACAAAAGTCTAAAATGCCTGTGCTTGATGATTATGCGGGCGGATACAACAATCTTGGATAATGTGACCCTTCTTCTTGCAATAAAAGCAGTATTTCTTGGAACAATTAGCAGCGATATGCCCTAATTCTTTGCACCAAAAACACTACAAGGTGCTAGAATGCGCAGGCGGTCCTCGTCATTGAGCAACATAAGCCGTAGGGACAGATCCTGAACTACCATGAGATTGTGCCAAAGTAACTTGAGTACTAAGCTGTTGTTCTTCACGAAGTAACTCACCAAAACAAACATCAAGATAATGAACAAGAGAACGATTCAGCAGAGAAGAGCGAACAGATTCATACTCGGGGTGGAGTTTCATAAGAAACTGATCACGACGACTAGTTTGGTGAAGACGTTGAATAATGGCAAGAGAGGCAACAGGAACATCCGTGGTAACCAAATCAGAATATTTGTTCGAAAGAGTCAAAAACGCCGAATAATAGTCTTGGATGGAGCGATTGTCATGTTGAAACATGGCAATCGCATGCTCTAACTAAAAACGACGGGCGCCATTATCTTGATGATATACTGTTTTTAAGTAAGTCCACATGAATTGAGCGGTGCGATAAGGCCGCAAATTGGGGACAATATGTGGTTCAACTGAACCAAGAAGCCAAGACATAATCCGAGCATCAATCACAGCCCATGAAGGACAAGCCGTTGAATCCTTGGATTTAATAGGATTGAATGCACAATCCGTGTCATCAATATGACCCCAAAGATCTTTTCCCTAGAGGAAAAGTTCAAATTGAAAAACCCACATAAAATAATTGTTGCCCGTAAACTTGGCACACAGGTGCCGAGTCCATGCTAAATAAAGAGAAAATCGAGAAGCCTAAAAAAACAGATTGTGCCTAAAGAAAAATACTACCAAAAAATCGAGAAGCCCAAAAATCAACGCAGGTACAAAGAAAACCAAGATCAACCTGCCTGCACCAAAAAAATAAATTGCGAACCAAGATACCTGCTGTGCCGAGAATTACAAGGATAAAGAAGCACTGGAACAGCAACAGAAAGTTGTTCCAACAGCCACTCAGTCACAGAAATACCGAAATACAGAGAACCAAAAAATTCCAGAAGAGAATAGACCCTCACGATAACCACAGAAATTAGAGACACCTTCAAAATCGAGAAGATTTAAAAAAAAAAAATTGAGGGGAAAAAATTAGCAATTGGCTAGCTCTGATACCACGTATAGCATTCTTGTAAAGTCAATATAATATACAGAACTCAAGGCCAAACCATTCGACATTATCAGTATTCTGATGATGGTTGTGTTGTGCAGGACTAGGTAACGAGGGAGCCAATCGCGAAGGGACCTAAAGTGGGGCGCTTGTTTCCACTACTTTTGCCTGTTCCAGCACTTTCTCCAGTTTCTTCTATTAAGTCTTTTGCTTGTAATAATGTTTGAAATCTTAGTATGGTGTGGCATCATTGTTTGAGCCATCCCAATACTCAGATCTCATCTCATGCATTGATCTCTGGTTAACTTGGTAATAAAGAACGTTCTTCTTTATCTCTTGAGTGTGCTTCTTGTAAACTTGGTAAAAGCAAAACTCTTCCCTTCCCTTTGCATGCTAGTAGAGCTTCTCAGTGCTTTGATCTTATCCATAGTGATGTTTGGGGACCTTCCCCGGCTAGTTCACATGAAAAAATTTAAATACTATGTGACTTCCATTGATGATCATAGTAGATTTACTTGGGTCTACTTTATTCGCTCTAAATCTTAGGTTTTTCGTACTTTCACTGAGTTTTTAGCATATGTTGACAATCAATTTTCTGCTTCTATTAAGACATTATGCACAGATTCCGATGGTGAATATTTTTCTACTGAGTTTCAGGCATTTTTGGCTTCTAAAGTATTATTCATCAATGTTCATGTCCCGCTACTCCCCAATAGAATGGAGTAGCCGAACACAAAAATCGTCATCTCCTAGATGTGGTTCGTACTCTTTCGCTGGAATCCTATGTTCCATCCATGTTCTGGGTTAAGGCTCTAAAAACTGCTACTTACTTGATTAATCATTTACCTTCTCAAGTCCTACTCATGGAGTCTCCCTATTTCTGCTTATTTGCTAAGCAAGCTAGTTACAATAACCTCTGTACCTTTGGTTGTGTATGTTTTGTTCATTTACCTCCTCATGAGCAACATAAATTATCTGCTCAATCTATTCGATGTGCATTCTTGGGACATAATGTGTGTCAAAAGGGATTTGTTTGCGATGATCCTACATTACATCGTACAAGCATTTCTAGGAGTGTTATTTTCTTTGAAAATCAACATTTCTTTCCTGTGTCCTCTATGCCCTCCTCTTCTACTGTGATTCTCCCCTCCTTTGAGGAGCAGTTCTCGCATCCTCATTAAGTCATTTCTCGTTTTAAATCAAGTATTGTGTATACGCGACGCTCCCACCCAGTCTCTTCCGGTGGCTCATCCTATATCTGATCCTACCACACTCCAGATTTAGTTAGTTGTAGCACCTCCAAAGCTTTTGGTACGTCACTCTCCTCGAGTGTTTGTACCCCCAGATAGGGTATGGGTTTCCCTCTTCCAATTCTGGCAATTCTGTTTCAGCTCTTATTGCTGCATTGTCCAATTTAGATATTCCCACATCCTAATCACACGCTACCAAGCATGATTGTTGGCGACAAGCTATGCAGGACGAAATTGCCGCTCTAGAGGCCAATCACATCTGGGACATTGAGCGTTATCCTCCCACCATTGTTCCTCTGGGTTGCAAATGGTTTTACTCAGTCAAGGTCTGATCTGATGGAAGTTTAGATCATTACAAAGCTCACCTTGTTGCACTTAGGAATAATCAGGAATATGGTGTCAATTATGAAGAGACCTTTGCTCCTGTGGCTAAGATGACTATTGTTCGTACGATTTTGGTTATTATTGCTTCTAGTGATTGGCCACTACTTCAAATGGATGTTAAGAATGCTTTTCTTCACGGGGATCTTAAAGAGTGCATTTATATGAAGCCACCCCCGGGCTTGTTTCCCTCTCCAACTTCACATGTGTAAGCTTCATCGCTCTCTTTATGGTCTCAAACAAGCTCCGAGGGCCTGGTTTGATAAATTCCGCACCACTTTATTACAATTTTCATTCAAGCAGAGCAAGTATGACACTTCATTGTTTCTTCAAAAATCAGACATGGGTATTGTTGTTCTTTTGGTTTATGTTGATGATATTGTGATCACTGGTTACAATTCTACTTTACTTGCTCAGCTCAAGACTCATCTCTTAGAGTCCTTTCATATGAAATATCTTGGGTCTCTCACATATTTTCTTGGTCTTGAGGTGCATCGTAGTCCCTCTGGTATTTCACTCAATAAACATAAGTATGCTAGTGACTTGGTGGCTACAACTAGCCTTCAGGAGGGTACTTCTGTTGATACTCCCATGGAATTAAATGTCAAGCTTCGCAAAGAGGAGGGTGACTTACTTGCAGATCCCAATTTATACCAGAAGTTGGTGGGTAGCCTTGTCTATCTCACCATTGCTAGACCGGACATTTCTTTTGTTGTACAGCAAGTCAGCCAATTTCTTCAAACTCCTCGTCATCTTCATTTGGCTGCTGTCCATAAGACACGCTATGTTCAGGGCACTTATGCCTGTGGTTTATTCTTCCTTGCAGCCAATCCTACTCGCCTTGCTGCTTATAGTGATGCTGATTGGGCTAGTTGTGCGGATACACGTCACTCCATCACTGGCTGGCGTATGTTCTTAGGTGACGCATTGATCTCTTGGAAGAGTAAGAAGCAAGACAGAGTTTCTAAGTCATCTACGGAATCTGAATACCGGGCGATGTCTCTTGCTTGTTCTGAAATTATTTGGCTTCAAGGTTTGCTTGCTGAGCTAGATTTTTTTGAGACCGATCCTACACCTCTACATGCCGATAATACGAGTGCTATCTAGATCACTGCCAAACCTATCTATCATGAGCGCACAAAGCATGTTGAAGTCGATTATCACTCTATCCGTGAAGCATTTGAAGCTTGTGTTGTCACTCTTCCACATATTTCCACTGAATTAAAAATCGCTAATATTTTCATCAAGGCTCTCACTCGTCATCGTCATTGCTTCCTAAGTAGAAAATTGATGCTTGTTGATCAACCCGCATCAATTGGAGGGGGGCTGTCAACGGAACAGCAATTACTTCTTTCCTTATTTCAGCCCACAATTATTTCCTTATTTCTCCATTCATTATTCTATACAGTTAGCATATATTTTTGACAGATTATAGTTTACATGTATAGGGCTAGAATCATGCAGGAACTTATTTGGTTTCCATGTATAGCATTCTTGTAAAGTCTATATAATATACAGAACGCAAGGCCAAACCATTTGGCCATTCACACAATACTTTGACACACTCATCATTGACAGAATCTATGCTTTTGAGGTTTGCCTGGTTGGCAGGCTGATCCACAGGCATGTGCTCCTTTTTATATTGCTGCTTGTGTTTTCCATGATATCCTGTAACTTGCCTTGTGTGCACGCCTTGCTGTGTGTGTGGGTTTTAGCTTGCTTGGGTTTTAGGTTTGTCTGAAATTTCATGCCTAGCTGTGATTTTTCTCCTTTTCTGTTGTGCTGTGTTCTGGATGTCTCAGTTTTCTCTTGAAGCTTCGTTGTGGATTTCTTGCCTTGTAATTTGGCTACAACTTTCAATAAGAGAAGAAGAAGAAGAAGAAGAAGAAGAAGAACTGAGACAGCCTTGATAGCTTGTTCAGCTGTGATTTTTCTCCTTTTCTGCTGTGCTGTGCTGTGGATGTCTCAATTTTATCTTGGAGTTCGCTGAGCAACTCAGAAAGGTAATGTGGTGAAATGTGAGAAAATGTCTCACATATGAGCAAAGGAATTCCAAAATGTAACAGGCTGTAATCTTCTTTCCATGAATTAATATATTCTCATGATTGTCAACAATAATGATCACTGTATAATTTTGGGAAAAGGTTCTTGAAAACTCCTCCCTCACTTTATATTTATAGATAAACTCATAAACCCGATGAGAGATTTTGAAAAGAAATCAGGACAATGTTGTTTTCAATTTTTTTTGAGAGGAAAGTCAACTTGATGCCCCTCTCCTTCCCAAGTTTGAGCCAGAGACCTCTAATGTATATGTTCCATGCTCAAACCATCACGCTATCCCCTAAGGGACATGGATTAATGATGCAGCATGCGTGAAAATACCCTGTAAAAATCTGTTAAATAACAAATTTGTCAGATTCGTATTAGTTGCACTAATGTTTAGTGGCAAAGAGATCCTTTCGCACAGAAACACAGGGGAGCCATTGGATGAACCTCAACCTACACTTCTGGATCTTAGGAAAATTTTTTAGCAGATTGGAATTAATAAGCAAAACAGAAAGGGAAAATTTTTTACGACCTCTTCATTATTTGGACCAACATAAATATAAGTAACCAACAGCCTTGGGCATCAAATGTGGCTAGGAAAATTACAATACCTTATAACAAGTGGCACTTATCTGGACTCAAAGACCTCATAAACACACTTTGGAAGTAGACCCTAATAATAACACCTAGATAACAATAACTAGTAAATATTATAACAACTATGTTAACTATGCTTCACTGGTGCAGCAACACTGCATCATTTCCCCCTTGTTAGAAGAAACTTGTCTCTATGCAAGTTGCAATTTTTAATGGTTCACACATGTTGGCATCACTCAAAATAAGCTCCCTTCTTATCTAAGAGTTTCTATAGTCAGGCTTACCTGTCCCACCAAACTAGAACTGAAAGTATAAATATTTTACCTTTGATTTCCTACACCTCAATTCCCTTTCCTGCCACTTCTCTTTTGTAGGTAACCATTATGGAAGCTTTCCTTTTTAGGAACCAAGTTTATGAGTGCAATTTGCAGCCCAAGTTCTTACTTGAGCCTTTCTAAACTTGCAATGGTGATTGGCCATTTGTGGCTCACTTTTGCAGATTTTGCTGAACTTGTTGAACATCCTGTGTGTTTTCAAAATTCATGGCCTCTAAAACTTGTTTGTGTAGCTGTTTCACCATTGATTTGGCTTCGGTTACAGCAACAACTTCATCAATTGTTCTACAATATGATCGCCAAAGACCTTCTTGCTGTCACAACCATTCAGAGGAACAAGGTCAGCATTAGTGTTGCAACTTGATTTTGTTGTAGTACCCCTCATATCTTTAGGGTAAGTAAATATACCAAGAGCTTCATATACTATAAC
Source organism: Malania oleifera (assembly GCF_029873635.1). Lineage (NCBI taxonomy): Eukaryota > Viridiplantae > Streptophyta > Magnoliopsida > Santalales > Ximeniaceae > Malania > Malania oleifera. The sequence continues at coordinate 89,526,057 of NC_080421.1, forward strand.
TCGATTGTTGATTGAAGAAGCACTAGCTAACTCCACTAAGCCCTACCCTTTTCAGTGACATGTTGGTTTGTTTTATCAAAACTATTAGTCTGCATTTCATCCTTCTCCTTGTTTGCCACACCAAACATCATTCATGGGCTTTGAAAAAATAGCTTCTTCTGCTTGTGACCATTTTTCACATCATGGATAACATTTGAGGCATTTTTCCAAGGACAACCGAGTAGAATATGTCGTGTGTCATTCAGTACTATGTCACAGCAAATAGATTATTTATAAGTGATTTCAATTGAAAATTTGATCATGCACCTTGTAATCATGAATACCACCTTCCACTGGACCAAAAAATGTGATATGGCTGCAGATGTTCCACCACTTCAAGCCTCATTTTATCCCCCATTACTTCAGCAACCATATTTTTGCAACTATCACCAATTACTAGCAAAAATTTTCTCCTAATGTGCATCTTGTTCTAAAATGAGTAATCCATGTTTGGTCATCATTCATTTCAACCATTCCACAATCTATCATTTCCATTTCTTTAGTGATCGATACTGCCACATTACCAATATTATCAAACGAGGTCTTCCTTTTAGTATCGATAACTAAAAGTTTCCTCAATATCCGGAATAATTTATCTTTGAAATGTTGATGGGCAGTCATATTTAAAGAAACGAAACTTGAATATAATACCACAGGCAAGTAGATACAAGAAACAAAATAAATATTTCTCGCGTGAGTACTATGTGACCTTTTCTTGGGGGAGTACCTTATTTTTCTAATATTGAATATTCTTTGGATGAATGTTTCTTAAGCCATTCCTCCTCCCATTCATCCTCCTATTCCACATTTTTTCCTCTAAAAGACACTTCTACTATGTTCGAAGTGAGTTGGGTAGCACTACTTTAAAGAAAACATTGAGAAACAAATTGACACCACCTCCACCATCCAGCCCTTTCTTTAGCCCTCTCTAGTATCAAATTCTAGTTCTCTCGGTCAGCCTCCGTTAGATATAAACTTGTATATTATTCTTGGAAGCCTACCATAACATGTACTCAAAAAGTCTTTAGTGACTCACCTTATCGCTAATTATGTTTCCTCCTCTTATTAATCATTCTTTTGCTCTCTTATTTCCTTTGTTTCTCTCTCTTCTTATGTTGAAATCCTTATTCGCATGGAAGCATACAATGGGTGTAGAAATGGAGGTGTGGGAGAAATGCAATGGTGGATCTTCCTTCTAATAAAGAGTTGGTTAAGTATCATCTTCAAACTATCTCTCCTAAACTTGACTTCAATGCAGGTTTTAATTTCCTTTGCATTTAATTACAATTAGCCATTATGGTAATTTATTGTTAAGAAAGCTTTATTTTATAAGGACCTGTAGGATATAAGGTTTACATGGTTTATGGGTTGCACAAGGCTATTTGGGGTGCATTGGTTTGGCAGCCAAGCTAGGCTAGGCTATGCTGAGAACCCTTAGCCCATGTTAAGTGCAAACAGGACTGTCCATCGGGCTTGGCCCTTTATATGGGATATACCCCCCCTCCCCCACTAGCTCCAACTAGCACAGGAAAAGGAAAAGGGGTCCCTGGGCCACAAGGCTCCCAGATTTACAAAAGTAAGGGAAGGGTCGCACACACTCCCCCCCCCCCGCGCCCCCACCCGAACACACACATACAATCCATGGACACAAATTATTTTAGAAGCAAAGGTTGTACTAAGGCACTCAAGCCATGGCTCATCATTGCAATCATGCTCCACCATTTTAATGTGTCCAAACTCTACTCTGCTGTCCCAAGGAATTAGTGGGTGCTGGTCCGCCGCAAAAGAGAACACAAAAAAGGAGGGTCAACCAAAGAAAAAGAAGGCATTGAAGAAGGCAAAAACATTTGATCCAAATTTGAAAGGTCCATACTCTAAAACTCGTCAAAAGAACTAAAACTCAAACCTTGCATCTGTGCATGATTGGTGTACAAAGTCGTGTACACCTGCCACCCCCTTGCAATACTCTTTTTCCCACGATCATCATTGCAAATGGCATTGATGATCTCCTCTCTTGCTGCACAGCTTTGTAATCAACAGTTGCAATCAACTTGTGTTTCGTGGCAGTCGTTCTATGTTCATTGACTGGCAGTCAGTCTTCCTCACGAGGGCCATCTACAGTGGCTAAGAGAGGTGGGAAGGTGGATGGTGATGGTCACCAGTGCATTGCCATAGGGGACTCAATGTGAATTTCGGTCATGTGAGGTTTAGATTGAGGGGGAATTTCGCCATTTTCATAAGAGAGAGAGAGAGAGACATGGTATTTTGGTCTTTTGAATGACTAGCTAATTCAATAAGTTTTGCAATTCAAATATCAGACAAGATAATAATAGCTAGTCCAATCCTGTAAATCTTAGCCACCAAACCATATGCATCTTAAGGGCTTAAGCAAAAATTTAGCATGACACTAAGATTTTGGCTTCATATCATGCTATTTTGATCACTTTATTTTTGTCAGGAAGGAGATAAGTGCAGTGGCGGTTTAGGCAATGACATATAGCAATTGTAGATGTCAAGTGTTGGATTCCAAAGCAAGTTCAAAGGGAGGAGTTGGAAGCTATCCAATATTTCATCGGTGTTTGAGGTCTTTGAATGCACAAAGATATGGCTAACTAGTCATAGAAAAAGTACATGACAGAATTTAGAGCATCTAAAAAAGACTAGTATGTTAGAAGCTAAAAGATTATACTTTCATGGGCCCAAATATGAAGTTACCAAAGCACGGTGGACCTAATTTTGAAGAACAACATTTGTAGAGGGAGTTAGTTTAAAAACTAATTTATTTAACTATCAACAAACTGCTGATATCCTTTGGTGCAAGGGTGGTTAGTCAATTTATAGAGCATCCCAAGAAGGCACTGTTGAAGTATTAGGTGAATTGAAAGATCTAACCTCAACAATAGGCCTCTCCCTCTATTATAATATATGTCAAGTACATAATAATGACCATAATACCCTTAGTAACTCACACTTACTAATATAACTCTAGCACATATTAATAATGCTGAAGGACAAAAATAGCCATTAACACTACCCATCAAACTGGAGCATACATATCATATGCCCCTCGCTCGTTACAAATGAATTTCACACAAGCACCTCCTAAGGGCTTTTTAGTGAATAATTAGCAAGTTACAAAATTCGGACTTCACGTGAGTGGTTGAAATGAGCTTCTGCACTAGTTTCTCCTAAACAAAGTGAAAATCAACTTTAATGTGCTTTGTCCGCTCATGAAAAATCGAGTTGGAGGCAATATGAATAGCAACTCGATTATCACACATCAACTCCATAGGTTGAGAATGCAAAAACCTAATTCTTCTAACATGCTCTTCAACCAAATAAGTTGACAAGTAGTGTGAGCCATAGCCCTATACTCTCACTCAAAAATTATCTAGCCACCTCAATTTATTTCTTACTCTTCCAAGAAACCCAATCACCACCAACAAAGATACAGTACCCAGTTGTGAATCTTCTGTCAGAAGGTTAATCAGCCCAATCTCTATCTATATATCCTTGAATATGAGAGTGACCCCAATCCGGATATAAGAGACCCCTCTCCCAAGTGCACCTTTGAGATATCAAAAGATGTGAATTACAGCATCCCATGACTTGTTCTTAGAGAATCAAGAAACTAAATAACAACACTTGTTGCAAAAGATATGTCTAGTCAAGTTATTGTGAGATAATTCAACTTTCCAACAAGTTTTCGGTATCGTGCTGGGTTAGGAAATAAATCACCCATATTTAGCGCTAACTTTTGTTGGGATCCATGGGTGTATCAACAACCTAGATCCAAATAGCCCAATCCCATCTAAAAGATCAATAACACACTTTCTCTGTGACAAGATGGCTCCTATACGAAATCTCAATACTTCTATACCCAAGAAGTACTTCAATGGTCCCAAGTCCTTCTCTTGAAATTTAATTTGTAGGAAAAGATTTAGATCCCGAATGCCTTGATCACCATTCCCAATAATCATAATATCATCCACATGCACAATAAGAAAAATCTTGCTAGATGGAATATAATGACAAGGTACCGAATGATCTACTATACACCATTGGAGACCAAACTCAAGTACTATAGCACTAAATTGACCACACCATGCTCTAGGAGACTATTTTAAACCATACAATGATTTCTTGAGCCGACACACTAGGCCTAACTCCCCTAAGCAACAAACCCAGGTAGTAACTCCATATAAACCACCTCTTGAAGATCACCATGTAGGAAAGCATTCTTCACATCTAATTGATGCAGAGGCTAATGACAGGTAGTCGCTAAAGAGATGAATAAATGTACTAAGATAAGTTTAGAAATCAGAGAAAATGTGTTTGAATAATCCAAATTGTACACCTGAGCATATATCCCTTAGCAACAAGGCGAGCCTTCGAACAAGCCACAAAACCATCCGGATTGACTTTTACATTGTACAACCAATGACCATCAACAACAAACTTATCAAGAGGAAGTGCTACCAAATCCCAAGTATCATTATAATATAGCACACACGTCTCTTCAAGCATTGCAATCTGCCACCCAAAATGGGATAGGGCTTCAAAAACAAACTTTGGAAGAAGTAGAAGACAAAGTACTAACAAAACAGTAAAACGAGGGTGACAAGAAATCAAAACAAACAAAATTAGAGGTTGGATGTTGGGTACAAGACCTTTCCGAACAGCTATAGGAGGATTAACATCATGGGAAATAGGATCGTAAGACGAGGGAATTAGAGGCACATAAGCAAAAACTAGAGGAGGCTCTCCTCCCTTGAGTCGCCGTGTGTATACCTACAAATTAGTACTCAACTGGACGATTATGTAGAAAAGGTTGGGCACAAATAATAGGTTAGGATCTAGAAGGCAGCGCAAAAGGACTCATTAAGGTCAATAGAACTCAAGGAATCAAAGTAGTAGGGTGTAGACTCAAAAAAAGATGACTTAACAAAGACAATGAATTGATGTAAAGTAGGGCTATAACATCAATATCCCTTTTGAGGCATAGGCATAACCCGAAAAAATACATTTGATAGCATTAGTATCCAACTTATCTGTTCCTAGAGTTAACTAATGGACAACACATGGCCGAATATACGAGGAAGGGAAAACAAAGGAGCCTTAGGGAAGGTAACTTAATATAAGATTTTACCACCAAGGACCAGGAATGGCATTTTACTAATAAGAGAGCAAGCAGTGAGCACAACATTACACCAAAAATCTTAGGGGACATTCTTTTGATACAATAGGGTACAAATAACTTCAAGAATATGTTTGTTTTTCCAATTTGCCACTCCATCTTGTTGTGGAGTGTGGGCACAAGATGACAAATAGATCATAGAAAATTAGTCATATAAAACGAGCCTTAGGCAAGGAAACTAAATATGGGATTTCACCACCAAGGACTGGGAATGGCATTTTATGGATGAGAAAGCAAGTAGTGAGCACAACATTACACCAAAAATATTTGGGGACATTCATTTGATACAATAGGGTACAATTAACTTTGAGAATATGTTTGTTTTCCCACTTTACAATTCCATCTTGTTGTGGAGTGTGGGTACAAGATGACTTAGATCATACCAAAATTAGTTCATATAGGTAGTGAATTGGGTGCTGAAGTACTCCTTAGCATTATCAGTACAAAGTATCTTGACTAGCGTATCAAACTGAGTCTTTATTTGAGAACAAAAGGCACAAAAGATGTTAACCAACTCAAAATGAATCTTTCATTAAATACAATCAAGTTTTCTTAGAGCAATCATCAACAAATGTAACGAAGCACCAAAAACCCAATTTCAACATGACACACTAGGACCCCAAACATCGAAATGAACTAGCATGAAAGGACTAACTGCCCTTTTATTACCTCGAGAAGCAAAGGGAACACGATGATGTTTTCCGAGTTGACAAGACTTACACTCAAGATTAGACACAGAATTCAAGGTAGGAATTAGCTGTTTCAACTTGTCCAAGGATGGATGACCAATGCGGCAATGGATTTGAAGTGGTGTAGCAACAGTTGTGCAGCAATAGGAGGAGAGATCGACTCAAAAGTAGTAAACTCCGCGAGCCTCACATCTTGTGCCAATTGTCTTCCTTGTCTTTAGATCCTGAATAACCATGGAATTAGGAAGGAAACTCACAAAACAATTTAGTGACTTTGTAAACTTACTAACTGACATGTGATTAAAAGGGGACTTGGGAATGTACAAAACAAAAGAAATAGAGATGGAGGGAGTAGGATTCACTGTTCTTATCCCCTTAACTATAGTAGTGGACTTATCAACAAGGGTGACTTGAGGTCTAGGAAACATGAATACTTCAAAAGAGGGGAAATGTCGGTATAGGATACGTATCGAATATAGATACGACTCCGATATGGCTTATATTTTTTATTTTTTGAACAAGTTTGGATACTTTGAGACACGTGTTGGTAAATTTGAATACGTACGCAACACATTTTGGCTATAAAATGCAGCAGACCAAAAATATATATATATATATATATATATATATATATATATATATATATAAGAAACAAACTTCAACTGAACCCTAGCTCTCACTCGTGACCTTCAAACCTCCCTTCTAGCCTTCGTCACCAGACATCACAACCCAAAAGTAGAAGATGAACATGAATGAATTCTGAACTAGTGAACTCTAGCTCTTACGACCTTCGAACCTCCCTCCCAGCGTCAAAGGTTGGCACATGCTTGAAAATTCAAAACGAACTTCTACTGAACCCTATCTCTCACTCGCGACCTTCAAACCTCCCTTCCAACCTTCGTCGTTAAACATCACAGCCCAAAAGTAGAAGACGAACACAAACGACTTCTGAACTAGTGAACCCTAGCTCTTGTGATCTTCGAACCTCCCTCCCACCCTTGGTGGTTGGCACATGCTCGACAATTTGAGAATAGCTCAACCCACCCACCGCCACAAGTCTCTCTAATCTGTCTCACTCTGCTTGTTGAAGGAGATGTAGAATGACCTGGGGAAAATATCTTGGTCTTTAAAGGACCAAAATATCCATGCTCTTACATTTAAATACTTTGATCACTATTGACCAAAATACCCTTAACTTGGGCCTAAATATGGGCCTCAAGAGAAGACCAACCTAGTGCATGCAATGTCTTTGATTTAAACCTTTGGATATATATATATATATATATATATATATATATATATATATGGCAATATTTTTCATTTAAAAGGAAAAGAATGCCTAAATAGACATTTTTAATATTAATTAATTAATATATAGGTCGTATTGTATCGTGTTTTTACAAAATTTTCATACCACCATATACATATAGTATCATATCTGTATCTCATATCGGCATCAATGCTTCCTAGCTAGAGGTAGATTTTTATGATACTAAAGGGTTGAAAAAAAGTTGGTTACACCGTTACACCGGTCATAAGGTCGGTGGAGGAAAAGTCAATAATACAAGGACTAGAGGAAAGACACCATATGACATAAAAATTGTAGGATTACCCCTCTGAGCAAAAGATGCATTTGGATGAGATGCTTGTTGGGATGCTTAATACTATAAGAACCTTGAATACTCTTCCTCTTATACGATTATAATACATTGTTCACATAAACAAGTACCTAACGAGGGAAACACATTTTTTATGTAGCAGCAAATCAAAAATACACAGCGAACAAAATGATCTTGAAACTCCTAATGTGAGCTTCCAAACTGACCGAACTTTCATTGATTCATCCACAAACATGTCACCATAACCAGACATAGCACTGCCACAGCCCCCAAAAAAGTAGCCTACACACACTGCCACTATCACAAGGCACCAACGATCACCTTAATAATACTGAAGAACAACTAATGAATAGCCACAAGTGAATGATCGAATCTTTGAATAGAACGCATGACCAACAACTTGATATTATGGTCTACGGAAGAATTTAAACATTCTAGAAGAAATCAAAGGCAAAACTGTCTGGGAAAAGGCCTCATGCACCACTGCATGGGGATAGACCTGCTGGCGATTGGCCTGTGCATAGGGGCGCGTGGGTGGTCCTTTGACAACAAAATTTCACCCACCTACAGATTAGAGGGTTCTGTGAAGAGTTATGTGGTTAATTTTGCAAAATATGGAGTGTTTCTTGGAGTTTCTAAAAGGGCAGCAGCCTCCAGTTTTTCCAATGATGACTGTATATTTTTGGCAACTCCTAGACTGTGTTCAAGTCTTTGGTGGTGCGTACGATGTCCTACAGCAGCAGGTTTAAGGTTTAGGGTTTGATTTTGGTGGTGAGTTTGAGGTTTAGGGTTTGGTTTTGGCAGTGATTTTGAGGATGGTTTAAGTTGGATCTTGCCCAAATACCATGTTGTTTAGGTTGGACCTTGTTCTGATACCATGTTGAAATATTTGGTCGATTGAAAGACCTAACCTCAATAATAGGCCTCTTCCTCTATTTACATATATATGTCAAGTCAATACCAATGCCCATAATACCCTTACTAACAGTCTAACTCACACTTTACTAAAATAACTCTAGTAGGACCCCTTTACCATATCTATACAAATAGGGCACATACTAATAATATTAAATGACCAAAATGACCATTAACAGGCACATTTGGATATTGTTCGTCAAATCTTTAAATTTTTTAAAAGCTCTCCAAGTGAAGGGCTAGTTGACAAGTGTGATAAGAGCTTTGATATTGTATGGTCTAGTTCACTTGAAGTTTGCAGGTTGGAGGTCTACTACCAAGTCATGTACATTCATGAGTGGTAGTCTAATTACCTAGCACAGCACAAAATGAACTGTGATAGCAACATTCAGTCACGAAGCAGAGTATCAACCTATGGCTCATATAATTAGTATGGCCAAAATCTCTTACATTAAATATGAATTCCTTTAGAAAAATCCTATAGATATGTTCTATGACAACTGACAATCAAGCCACTACATATGCTGCTGCAATTAGATTACCACTTTACTTAAAAGCTTAAGCTGTTAACTTGTCGGCCAATAATGTATATCAAGCCCTAATACTTTCCTACATGTGCAGCTCAACAGCACATGGAGAGATAAACAGACATTAAACAACACCTTTTATAGGGAATAATATAATTCTTAACAAATGAACAATAAATGCAGGCAACACAACTAGAACCCAAGACCTCCTAGCAACCTAGCTCTGATACCATGTCAAAATACCACTTTATCTAACAGCTTAAGTTGTTTGGTTGTAGGCCAAAAACAGATATTAGGCCTTAGCACTCCCCTACACATACAACCCAATAGCACGTGTAGGGATAAATACAATGAATAACACCCATATTGGGACACAATAATTTTTAACATACTTACATTAAATGTGGGAAACAGGACTAGAACTCAAGACCTCCTAATATACCATGTTAGATTACCACTTTACCTAAAAGATTACGCAATTAATTTGTGGGCCAACAATGTATATCAAGCCTTAACAGCCAGCAATATATGTTTGATAAAAAACGAAGAACAGCAATGTTAACTATCAGCTGGTGAGAAATGTTGTAGCAAAGAAGATTGTGGCAACGGCGTTATGAAGTCTCGGTTTATCTACAAAGGCACTATTAAGAACTACCATTTCTTTTGTTGTAGCAAGCTGGTGTTGCATAATATTGTACACCTCTACCTCGAGGGAGTGCTGGACTGGCAGTAGGTCTTAGGCTTAGGGTATTTGTGTCTTATTTGCTTGGGGCTATTTTATCATAGAAAAGGGTTAATATACTGCAATCTGGACCAACAGAGTTATCCTATTCTTCATCTATTCTGGCAAACACTTCCCTTTCTCCACCTCTCTCTTCTTCTATGTTACTCTCTAACTGTGGTTATCCTAATCTTCAACTATTCAAAATCAGATATTCTACCTTAAAAATTTATTAGGTCATAAGTTAGTGCATTCTAGGATTTTATCTATTAGAAAAGGAACTATTAAGCATTTCATGAACTACTAAGGGAACCAATTTCTACAGCCATTCATAGGAAATTTACACTTTTAATTGAAATGATGTTTTTACACATTTGGGTATAATCTCGTCATATTTGGTTTCTTTGGAAGGTTTTTGCATTTTCTAATTGTTCTGACAGAAGATCCCATCAAGCTTCTCCATAAACACAAAATTGTATTAAAATTATATCTCATATTACTTTACTCAGATTGCATTTGGTTCAAACTTTGAAAATTTGATTCCAATATCATCACTCAACCATTCTTCTCAAACTAAATTTAACATGTTCTGCCCAGTTTATGAGCAACAAATAAAATGCGCAATATACTGGGTTGGTCTGTCAATAATGCTGACACTTGACACACAAGCAGATGCAGCAAAACCAAAACTTCAAGTAATAATAAAGCTTGGTTTACTTAATTGAAAAGAATTAAAACTACAATTCTCCAAATTATTAGGTTATAATCAACAGGATCAAAAAATACATCACTTACTATTGTGTTAAAATTGTCAAAATCTCATAAGGACTTGATATTACCTTTTGAAAAATTGGATATTCTGCTTTGTATCTTGTACAAGCAAATTGTTGTACCTCTTCGCTTGTACCAGGCTCTTGCTTCAAAAATTGGTTGCATGGAAACGCCAAGATATCAAAATCTGAAATTGGTCAAAAGGACATGCGTTCTCAACCAGTTTTCAAAATCCATGAGCATATACACGCATTCTGTGTAAAGTACTATTGACTCCTACTCTTAATTTATTACTCATATTGCCTACATTGCTAGAAATGAAAATTACAAGCATGTATAAGCATTTAGCATCCATTTGGGTCTCAAAAAGAACCTCGGAGAGGAGGGACAGAGCTTAAAACGCTTCAATAGGGTATACGTGAAGCAATTTCCTACAAAGTCCAACTGGGTTAACGCTGCCGCGAGTTTACCTTAAACACGGGTTCAATTACAGGAGAACAAAAAATTGCAGAAAGAAAAAAAAAAAAAAAAGATGTTCCATGGAATGTTTTACGATTGTTCCTAGTCATATGGGGGAAAAGATGGTGAAGATAATCTCACCTTTGTCCTTGTATCTGGAATAAAGTTCAGTCAACTGAGTGTAATTCGTATCTGTAAACCCACTATTTCAATCCCAATACATAATCCCACCCCAAAAGAATTATTGAGTCAGTATCCAAAACAAGAATAAAAAAAACAAATCCAAAATGATAAACCAGAGTGGGCGAAACAGAGAAGCAACGACCATTTGGAAGCAACGTTAACGACAAGAAGGACCTTCCCCTTGTAAATGCTGAGGTCCACCTCTTTCCCCCTAAAATCCTGCACAACCCAAAAACTTCAATTCGGAAACCAACGAAGAGAATTCGAACAGGAAATCAATGCGCGCGAGATTGAATTTACCTTCACGGTGAATTCATGGATGGAGTTCTGGGGCACCGACGGAGACGCACCCATTGCGAGGAACTGGAGAGAAAAACGAGAACGCTTCCCTTTTGGGTTGAACAGAGACGACGGGATTCGATGTGGGCGTTTGAGAAATTGGGGAGCGGAGTGCCTTCTTATTCGGACCACAACTTCGCAACTAATTACGGACGCGTCTGGTTGGTTGTGGTGGCGTCGTCTTTACTGTTGCGGCTGCAGTGGCTGCGATAGCTCGTTAAATTATTATATTATCATTGACATGGGGACGGGAGTGTCATGGTTCTATGTACACGTGGCAGAACGAGAGACGGAGCACATGGACTCTCAAACCCCACTTTAGGCCCACCATCTCCTTTCTTTCTCTTGCCACGTGTACCATAATGTTAAAGAGTATTTGGTGGTAGGTCTAAATCATCCCTCAGATGACTTATCTACACCACTTCAATTGTTGAAGAACTCATGGAAACTGAGGTTTAAGAAAAATTATTAAATTAGTTTATTTAATTCTGTCACACTTAAAAGACAGCTAGTTATTTCTTTAATTCAGACTAATAAACGAACCAAACCACTAAAATAATTAAATTAATTAATAATTAATAAAAATAATTAAAGAAAATATATATTAAAGTAAAAAATTTAAAATTAAATATTTGATAAGACTAATATCGAATTTTTCACTAACCTAGCATCGAATTGGTTCACGAGCTACTAATGAACTAGTCAATGAGTAAGTTGTTAAACAAGCTGGTTTGCGAGTTATTAAATGAGTCAACTCGTAGGTTCAAGAAGTCAAGTATGACATAGCTCGAGTTTGACTCATAGTTGATAAGTTTGAAAGTTAAGTTTAGTTTTTGGTTCGTTTAACTTAATAAATGAGTTTGAACGAGTCATTATCAAGTCGAGCACCAAATAACTCACGAGCACTTCTGCTCATTTGCAACCCTAATGTGACGGTCATGGATTCAACTTTAATGAGGTATTGTCCGCTTTAGCTCACTAGTCTCACAAATTTGTCTTATAAAAAGCGTCTTACATAATTAGAGTTATCATTCTTATAAGCTCAAAATCTCCCTAGTACACACACGATGTGAAACCGTGACAGAATCTCTTGTTTGATCTCTTACGTCCTCATCAAAGTGGCTTACACCTCTATGTAGAATTCACTCACATGATAGTACTCTTAAGGTAGTTTTAATTCCAAATATAACAGTCCTAAACCCAATTCGATGAGATATTATCCACTTTGACCTACTAGTCTCACGATTTTATCTTATAAAAGACATTTTGATAGTTAGAGTTCAAACTATCCTTATAAGTTAAAGATTTCTCAAGCACACATTCGATGTAAGACTATGAGTCTGTGACACTTATTTAGGTTTATTTAGTAGACTTAAAATTGATTTTTTTTACCAAATGAAGCATGTTGAGGGTGAAGATAAAACATTTTGCAAAAGTGGAACATGTGGACGACCATGGGACCCACATTTTTTCAATCGGAGATTCGAAATCCCGTCTGCTTTTTGGGACGCAAACCAAGTTCGGGAATCAGGGGCCAGCCAATGGGGGAGTTCTATTCAATACTCTGTGGTCGGGGGAGTGCTCGGGAAGCACTGTAATAAAGTAAGTAGGCACACGGGGTTTCGGTGGGGCCACAGTAATATAGTAATAACATATGAATAATAAAGACTATTAATAATATTAATTATTAACTAATTATAAATACTATAAATAATAATAAAGGCTAATAATATCAACTGTTGACTAACAATAAATATCAGTACTCCTACTATTATTATTGAGTTTTTTTTTTCAGAAATATTATTATTTTATTTAAAACTATTTTAAAAAAAATCTTGTTGGAAATTTTTTTTCTTTTTTTTTCAAATTGATTACGTCCAAAACTTGCTGGATAATTCTGTCAGTATTGATACATCAATTCTTGGGCGGTGGAATAATTGAAGAAGCAGTCAACCGATCTTACAACTTCGCAAGATGCTCAAATCTCACAAAATCATTTTACGAGTTTTGATTTAGTTATGTCAGCCCTCCTCCTTTCCAGTGGTGGAAATATTTGAAAAATATTAAGAGATTTTTATTTAAAGAATCCATTTTTTTTAAGTTTTTCGTTATTAAAAAAATAAAAAATATATCAAATCAAACAAAATTTTAATCTTACACGTCATTAACATTTAATTTTTTTTCTTATATTTTAATCATATTAAAACGAATTCATATTTTTTAAATTATTTAATGTGAAGAATGGGTTTCCTTCTTATTTTCAAAATTTTTGAGCCAAAAAAACCCTTAGTATGTTAATATTTATTACATTTTTCATTGAGTTTTAGCCTAATTCTCTACTCTATTAAAATAAAATAATTAAAAGAAAAAAGCTTCTTAATTATAACCATAAATAATACATTTCAATAACAGTGAAAATGAATAAAAAAATAACATTAAATTATTTAAAAACATATGAATAAGAATTTTCATTAGAATCTTAACTTGGAATCATTTTTTTTCTTTTAACTTGGATGACCCTCCAAGCACTTCCAAGTAAAATCAAATCGGTAGAGAATGTGATCGACTTCACAGTTATCTTCCAATAAATCAATGATTGATCTTCTTGTAGAATCGAACCCAGGATCTCCTATTAACAAAAAATATTCTAACCAACTCGTATCAACCTAACGTATTATGTGGAACAATTTTTGAAATTTTCATAAATAATTTTGCAAATAGGACAAGCTACAGTGCCTTGGCCTAAAAAGTAATAATAGAAAGATAAAAAAATGGAGTGCCCAAAATTTTTATTCAAAATAAAAATATAGTAATAGTAAAATCCTAGAAAAAAAATTGGGTAGGGGGTTAGGCAAGTGGAAAGAAGGGGGGCCAAACATGTAGGAGTCTATGGCTTAATTGAAAAACTAAAAAATTGGGGGAGCTCACCCTAGACCTTTTCATCTTTAGGTGCACAAAGCTTCATTCAAATTATTGATCTCTTAAGGAAGTTTAAGAGATTAAAATAACATAGAAAAATTTTAGAATATTTTTCTAAGATATGCATTTTATTTGGGAATTTTAAAGTTTATTTCATATTTCTTCTCTTTTTTCTTAATAATTTTTTTTAAAAAATTATTAATACTATACACATATTATTATTATCCTTTATTATTATGTTAGTATTATACCTAATTTAAAATTATTAGACCACAAGTGATACATTAACTAATAATAAATATTTATAAATTGAGTATAACAATAACATAACATTAAAGAATAATAATAATAATAATCATATTTATATAGAATTAAGAATTGCTCCCTAAAAAAAAAAAAATAATAATAATAATAATAATAATAAGAAGAAGAAGAAGAAGAAGAAGAAGAAGAAGAAGAAGAATTACTATGATATTATCAATTAATTATACTACAAGTAATAATCTATAAATTGAAATTAATAATATTATTATATTATAGATAATATACCACATGTAATCTTAGGACAATAATAATCATTAGACACCCCAAATTTTTCGGAGCTTTATATAACAACAACAAAAAAAAAAAGAATTTTTATTTCATAGAATACAAAATACAAAAAAAAAATAGACATACAGAAAAAGAAAAATACATTTTACATTAGAAAAAAATTAAAAAAAAAACAAAAAATAAATGTGATTGGCAAGAATGATTTAATTTAATTGTTGATTGGTAAAATTAAAGACTAATTGGGCAATCAAGATTGATTAATCAATCATAATTTAATTTAAATCATCTCTCAAAAACCTATAAATACACAAAAGCTCACACAGAGAAATGGGCATAGAGACTCATTCATATAGTGAGAATTACACACAAAGAAAATTCGCACGATGAAACATTCACACAGTGAGTTAGTTTGAGGGGGGTCATTTAAGTAGTCTCAATCAGAGCAAATTCTAATTGAGAGCTCGAAGAAACTGCTGGAGAGATTGCTGAATTTAGAAGTTTGGAAAAGTTAGAATTGAGGATTCATAATTGCAACCAAAATCAAAGGAAATAAATTTAAAGATTGGAGGAGTTAAAGACCCAAGGTAGGTGTCAAATTTAGTTTTATTTTCTATATTCAGTATAGAAAAATGCATTGAAAAGGACCAAAGAGTCGGATTTAATTGATAGATCAACCCGATTGAATTGGGTCCATTGACCCAATCTACTTAGCTGGGTTGACCTAACTCGATCCAATTGGATTTTGGATCCAAAAACCCAAAACCTAGTACTAATTTGGACCTAGATCGATTGATACTGGAATTTAAAAATCTATTGGGGGTCTGAGCCCAAATCTTTTAAAAAAAGAAACAGCCATTGTGGCCTTGAGCCCAAATAGGTTTAAGAGTCCACAGTGGGCTTGAGCTCAAGTCAGAATCCAAGTTCATCCGAAGCCCAAAGGACTCAACCCAACCTTGGGACTAAACCCAAATCCAAATTCAAATCCCCCAGAGTCCATTAAATACTGAAGCCCAAGGCCAAGGCCAAATTTTGAATTCAGAGCCCAAGATACATAGAGGCCCAAAGCCCAACAGTGGCTGGAACCAAAAAGAAGCCCAAAGTCTAATAGTGGGCCGAAGCTGAAAGGAGGCCCAAATTCATCCTCAAAGCCGAATAGGGGCCTAAGCTAGAGTTTTTTCTCATTTATTATTAATTTAAAATAAAATATTAAATAATACTCTGTTTAGGAAAAATTTTCCCAGTTTAATGCTTACGTAATCTTACAGCTTGGCGCGTCACAAACGTAGAAGCCCTGGTCGAGTAAATCTCGCAGTTTCATCCTGCGAGATTTAAACACACATCAGAAAATAGGCAGCCCTATCAATTAAATCTCGCAGGTTGGTCCTACGAGATTTACCAGGTATATATTTTAAATTAAAATTGCATTATACCTAATTAAAAAAACAAAGTATTCTAATTTGAAGTTAATAACTCAAAATGTGTTTCAATTTATAATTTTAAAAAAGTTATAAAATATTTTTCCATTGAATGAATGAATTGTTAATCTAGGTTAATGTCCAAACATATAGAACTAAGCAAAAGTCATATGCATGAAATTTTTTAGTTTTTTCTTCTTTAACAATTATCATACTTTGGGTTTTTTTTTTTCTTTATTTATAATGCTTCTTAAAATAATATGAACGGATTAAATGCTATTCATTGCAATAGTCAAATTTAAAAATTTTATTTTTTATGAGAATGCACATATATATTGTAGACACCAAATTTTATTCGGAGATCTAAGGTCTTGGGTTAGCCATATTCTCTCCCTCACTTTTTGTGTATATTTCACATCTCACTCCGGCATACATATTTTACACGTGAAAGTGAGAAAATGTCTTATAAATAAGAGTTCATAAAAGTCCATTTATACAGATAATTTCAAACCATAAGTACATTTGAATTGTATCACAATGTAAGGATTGGTAACTTAAGATAAATATAAGTAGACATCATAGAACCTATGATGGTGCAAATATATATATATATATATATATATATATATATATATATATATATATTATAAATTTCAACATGAAATAAACAAGAAACAACTTTTTAAATTCCATAATGAAAACATAGTGCTCATGTTGGATAAAATCATATGAGTTTTTTTTTTTTCAAAGTTTACATTTCTTAAATGTCATTCTTTTTTTTGGATTACGCACCGAGTATCCACGCGTCCGTTTTATGGTCCACGTGACTAATCCTGCGCCCCTTGAAGTTGACCCTACAACTCCAAAGGGAGGGTAAATTCAGGAGTCCGGGGGCGAAAATAAGCCCGGGAGGGTTTGAACACCTGACCTCGTGAGAGGCACTCCCGCAGCCCGCACTACCATCTGAACCACACCCTGGGGGTTCTTAAATGTCATTCTTGATAATATTATATGAAGTGTGCACAAGACACATGACTATACAAATGAAATGAAAATAATCAAATGATATACAAATGAAATGAAAATAATCAATGATATACAAATGAAATAAAAATAATCAATGTTATACAAATGAAATAAAAATAATCAATGATATACAAATGAAATGAAATTAATGCTATACTACTCGATGCCACAGCGAGCTCGTCTCTGGGGTCGTGGTGGTTGTCGTCTACGTTTGCCCTCTCCCTGCTAGTCATCTGCATCAAGTGGCATGTCCCATCGTCCTATATGTGGATCATCTCTACCAAGAGGTACTGCGTAATCATCATCTATGCGAAGCGCACGTGAAGAGAACTGATATGATGTCTCTGGATGAGAACGAGGCGGCATAGCGGGTGCATCGACCTCCTCCCCACCGAAAATGTCGTTCAATAAAAATGACATCGATGGGGTGGCAGGAGAGTCAGATGGGGCGTCAACCGGTCTACTGGACGGTCCTGCAATATCAATTGCACTAGAAGGTGCATACGGTGCTGACGGATTGAACGCGTACTCTGCCTGTATAACCGGTGGCGAGGAGATGAGACTCACTGGACGACTAGAGGAGGCATGTCGTCCTCCTCGTACTAGAGCTGGTCGACGTCCTCGTGCTGGTACATCAGGTCGAGTAGCTGGGATCCGTCGGTCGTCCTTATGGACAAAGTCCAACGCAGCACTCATCAATCGGTCGATAGCGGGATTTGGCGAGATCTGATCTGCCTTATGTAGTATGTTAGCCTACATGATATGAAAAAATTTGGTTAACCCATGCATATCGTAACGTACACATAATAAAAGGAAGTGTGGGTTAAAGTCTTCTTACGAGGCTCAAATATACAGCAGCGGTCCTGTCGACGAAGCGGCGCGTGATAGACCTATATTAGGTGAAGTATGGATCATCCGGACGCATCAGACCGTCCTCCGCCACTCTTGGTACGATGTACTCTTGCTGATGCACCCACGCAGTCATGAATATCGCGTGTGTAGTCGCCTAGTTCGTGACCCCTCGACCGCGCTCGTCCATGCCATGGAGGTCATCCCTAACTACATCTACCCCCGACGTCAGAAAATGGTTGGGAATGCCTTGTCGATAGTCGAACTGCCGCATGACTCGGTCAAGGAGATACCACTCAATAATATGAAAGCATATGAGTAGCACTCGAGCTACCCAAAGGTCACTCCCGAATACATAATGGGGAGGTAGGTCGGTTACAATCTCAGCCGTGTAGGGTCTCCATAAGAACTGCACTTAAACATAAGTAGAAGTTAAGCGAACTATACGTAACTGAATGAAAGAAAGAGAGTACTATGTGCTACACTTTAATTAGACTATACGTCATACTCCCGGTGCATGTCCAACTCGAACTTGTACCAGGGCAATGTGTGTAGCGCAACCGATGACGCCCTCAAGTCGTCCCTCCATCTGTATAAGATGAAACGTAAGTTTACAAATGTAACGACTAGTACTACTAATTAGTATCTGTAGTACTTATAGAATGAATGATGAGGGATAAATAATGTTGGTACTAACCGGTATGCGAGTGGGAGTGAGTCAACCGGACAACCGTCCTGGCCCCTCTGAATATATAGGAAACCTCACCACGTAGGAGCTAAGGACAAAAATCTCTCCTAGGCCCAAACCTGTAGTAGGCAAAGTGGGCCAGCAATCTGTGTCTTCGAGCGGTGAGCGACGTGACACATCTCCCTGTAAAGCCACGCCAAAGTAGCGGACCCCCAACTGTACGAGCATATCACTCCCAGATCCGCAAGGAGTGGAAGGAACATCATATGCGCATAGCTGCCTGAAACGTCACAAAATAGCACCCCACATATCAAATGCAACAAGTGGGCTTGTGCGTGACACGCTATAGTCTGTGCATCTGCATCTGCCGAGAGCTGACGAAACACATCCCCCTCGAGGAACCACATACGGATACGTGCACCAACCAACTCATTGTTAGGTGGCACAACTCCTAACAAACGCTCACTCAGAGTACGCAGGGTGAGTCATCCCTAACGGTCTGTAGGTCCCTCTACTGGCTCAGCAGTACGACCAGTGACGGGGTGCCCATCAATCGGCAACCCAAACAAAACGAATACGTACTGGAGTGTGACGGTCGCCTCCCAGTGAGGTAGGTGGAATGTGTGCATCTTGAGTCTCCATCGCTCCACCAAAGCTGTCATGAGATGTTAATCTAACTAGATATGGGCAATCCGATAAATACCATAAAACCCTGCATCGTGTATCCAGAGGACGATACGGTCGTCTACTTCCAACTAGCGCTCCGCAAACTTCGTGCCCCCTCTGCAAAACAAGGGGTCGGCGTGCCCATCGACCCATGCTCAGCTGGCTCAGGATCATAGCCCATCATCAAGACGCTCCGATTAGACGACCCTGAATCGATCCTACAAAATGCACCATCGCAATACAATAAATATATAAAAAAGAAGAAGTGTACTAAAAGTCCTATAAGTGCATACGAAGTCAATGTGACGGTCTACTTGCATCCCCAGGTTGGGTCCTTCTTGGACACCTTGTGCGGTTATATCCTTCTTGATGACATATAATGCACGTGATCCTCTTCCTACCTTTCCTTGCGTTCATCTCATTGTGTATACGTGATCTCCTAAGCCAACCTTTATGTCGAGCATATGCAGGATTTACCTGTATAGTCAACAACGAAATTGTTGGCCAGTACGCCTCGTGAATAATTGGATGAAAATCCGCAACATATGTCACATAGTGCTCGGCAGTGCTCCAACATGACTCAACGTACTACATAGCGTTCAGCCATGTTTCTGCACATGCAGTGAGAAGGTGGGAGTAGGGAAAGTGTAATGCTTGCCACTTCCCACATGAGCATTTGCATCTACCCCGAATGCTCAAAGTTTGGACTTTGTTTCTGTTATGGGGCCCTAACTATGGAGTTGTGATGCTAAAACTACCCCTAGACCGGTTGAACGTCGTGACTCAATGTCTGTTTGCCTTCAACTTCCTTCTTTCCATCGCTAGCAATATATGGGAAGTGAATGCATTTCCTCCCAATATTGCATTACAAGTAGCCTCCTGTAGATTATTGAAATAATATGCAACGTGATAAAATGTCAGTTGTACAAAGGTCATTATTGGGAGGCTACAAGGGTCTTTTAGGACGGCGTTGAAATATTTCACAAGGTGAGTGGTCATGTTCCCATACCTTCTTCCACCGTTGTGGCATTGAGTCCACATATGAGGAGAAATATGATCGAAAAACGACTTTGATGGTTCCCCACCCTCATTGAACATCCTCTCCATCCACATGTTAAATTTTCTTACATGATGCTCCCTTTCCGCTTGCTCAATCATACGCTTAAGATTGACACTGTGTACTTTCGTGCTAAAGTTGCTAACCACGTGTCGAAGGCATAATCGGTGGTGGGCACGTGGTGGTTGTCAATCGGGATTGCGTTGTACTACAGCGAGAATTCTTGGATGTTGATATGATATAAGGAAAATATCGTCCCTATTAGTAATGGAACGAAAACAACATAAAAACCAATTCCATGTGTCCAGAATTTTCTCTTGAACAATAGCAAATGTAAGGGGAAATATTTGCCTATTTGCATCCGAACACATCGCAATTAAGAGTTTACCCTTGTACTTACCGTACAAGTGTATCCCATCTACACATATAACGGGAAGGCAGTGACCAAAACCCTGAATAGATACTGCGAACGACCAAATACAGATACAAATGTTGCGATGTGCTCGTTACCTGGAATAGGAGTCTACCTCCACTTGACTACAATACTGGGATTGTACGCACACATCGCTTCCATACACTTCGGCAATGTTTGATAAGACATCTCCCATTATACCCTTGCATAGGGTATCTTGCAGTCACCCGTAATGCATATTGATCTGAATCAATATGCAAATATTGATATATCTTTGAGTATAATTTATTTAATTTACACCTACGACCAATTCAAATTGGTCGAACCGGCGTAGTACTATAACTAACACCCTCTACTCCGGTAATAATTCCCCCCGCCCCCCGCCATAAACAACAATACCGTCACCAGAACATTGCTTGAGTTTCCTGCCATTTAGAGATCGACCCTTAGGAAATTGTAAACACCTACGAAAGTAAATTAAACCAAAATTAGATTAAAAAATGTATTTATACCTATGTTTGTAAATTATTACTTGAATAAGAAGTTTGTTCTATTGTTTGGTCAGAAAAAAATAAACTAATCATATATGTATATATCTATACTTATGTCTATCCTATATATTAATACAATTATTGTAGGGTAAATTATTTTGTCATGTACATATGATTGTTCTTCTAAAGTGAATTTTGAAATATAATAACTAAGTAAAATAATTACAATAATATGTTTATAATAATGACCTATAGGGTTGAGTTGCTTGACATCCTCTAAGATTTCAAAAATCTCATATACCTTTTTTAAAATTTCAAAATTTTTACAAACTTTTTCTAACATTTGATTTTTGACACTTATATCTCTAAAATTTTTTATCTTTTTACTAAATAGAAGGAGAGGAAATCCTTAAAATCTTAGGAAAGGTTCCTAAATTTTTTTAAATCTTATAAGAGATTTTTGTCTTTTTGCTGAACTTTAAGAGAGGTCAATTTTGTTTTATCCTAAATTTTATTAAATAATTTAAATAAAAATGCATTAATAAGTTTTGACGATATTTGCTTGAGAAAAAAATATATTCAATATAAATTATTAAAGAGCAAATCTGTTGTCATGCATGTAATTAAATTCTTATAATCTATTAATATTTTAATACACAAAAATGCAGTCATGCACATGCATAATAAATAGCATATGCAATGTAGGGATTCACACACTAATTTAAATATCATTATTTAATATTTTTTTCATGATTATGAGTAAAATATAGTCATTTAATCTTAATTAGCTTTAACATTTAAATTTTAATTATTGTTTCTTTAGTGGAAACCCTACACATTATATTTCATTTTTATTAAAAAACTAGCATGGAGGCAGACTCAATAAATTTGGATGACCTAAAAATTTAATTGCTGAAATAAATTATTCTATGTATATATATATATATATCATGCACCAAATTAACATTACTCTAAATTAATATTCTATGTATGTATGTGTATATATATATCATGCACTAAAAATTTAATTGCTGAAATGAACTAGCATGGAGGCAGACTCAATATATATATATATATATACACAACATGAAATATGGATTATATTTCTACTCTTTAAATTTGGATGAACTAAAAGCTAAAAGCCAAAAGCCAAAAGCCAAAAGCCAAAGAACATGAAGAAAAAAAAAAATTGGAAAAATACAAATGAAATGAAACCTAACCTTGGGGTTTTCGGATGCAGCCTTCAACGAAAAAATCGAAACTACACAATACTATATGAAGCTAAACCAAGCAAATCTTCGAACGTTTGTTAAATAAGAACTCAATGAAACAAATTTTATTTTATGGTAAGAAAAAATTCGTACCCCATTTTCGAGTATTTATAACTTTCGTTCGAACGGTCACCTGCACTCGCCCACTCCACGAACGGTCACCTGCAGTCGCACTCCCGAGCGGTCACCTGCTGCTGCCGTCCTCCACTCTGCTCTCTGCTCTCTTTGCAAGTGGAGCTCTGCAAACCCTCTCTGCTTTCCGTTCGCGAGTGAAAGGAAGGGGAAAAGACCAGATCAAGCAAATCTTGTAGGATGGTACTGCGAGATTTGCCACGCGTCATACGCCATCTCATTTCCTACGCAAATCTCGCAGAACCATTATAACGCCCCGAATCCTTAATCCTGGGTCTGATGCGTTATACCTGATAATCCATAAATCAAAACATACGCAGCGAAAAATATAAATATAATCTCCATAAATATAATGTCAGAGTTTACTATTTCTATCTATAATCCATATTAACCATTCATCCACCTATATTTGCAGCTCCATAAAACCTCCAAAAACTCAATCCACAACCAGTATTCACAATCATTCCTTTCTCAACAGGCTTAAAACATAAAGCATACAAACATAAACTTAAACTTTATACCACACAACAGTCTTACCAAAATATACCCTTTCTCTTTACAATCTTAAAAAATGTTATAAACCCTCGAGCTCTCTAAGACCAACCTCGAGGATGTCTTGAAAAAGAAATATTCTTATTCGGGTAAGACACATCTCAGTAAGGGAAGAAACAATATATTAAAACAGTGTGTGGCTAACATAAGGTTTATAAATATCATTTTAATAACATTTACAAAATGTTATCATAAACACTGAAATCATTCTCTGAGCCTAATCAAACACATGCAAAAAGATTAACCCACGAGATTACCCAAGGATAGGGGTGATTACCCGCCCATACAATTAGCACATCTCTGCTATGATACTTAGGCAACCTGAATGTCACTACTGAAGCATATCAGGGCACTCACCTTACTTAATAAGCCCTCTAGTGTTAGATTGATCTCGTACTCACATAGTTCAAATAAAAGTTTACCAGTGAAGGCCCTAAGGATAGGAAAATCTACCCGCCCATACAAGTAGGTTCCTTCTGCCCTAGTACGTTATGTAACTATTGTCACATCTGAAATTACTAGCGCACTCGCCTTTCTCAGTAAGCCCTCAAATGAAGAGTATGCTTCGCCCAATCGTAACATGTTCTACGAACATATATACTTCTAGTATCATAATACATTATTCCTTCTGTTATTATTCAACCATTCACATATGTTCATATTCATAGCTTAAACATTGCATTGCATTTCACTTTAAGTGACTCTTTCTCATTTACATCGTTCACATTTCACATTTCATTACATTGTCATTTCATTTTCATTTCATTCATTCGTACTACCATCGCTCTTTAGCCGTCATCAGTTAGTCCACATAGAAATGAGTTAGAATCTGCTAACACAGCTCCTTTTAACTGTCATTAGTTAGTCCACATAAAAATGCGTTAGAATCTGCTAATACGGTTTTCAACTGTCATACATTTACATGGTTGCATTAATATGCACAAGCAGCATAGTTCATTTCATATTTTATTCTCAATGCATTACTTAGCTTGCATCTCATACATATAACGTACATTTGCATGGAACTTACATTTACTCATGCAACACAATTTAGCAATAAAGTTCATACATATTCCTTATAAAATAAGTCAATCCATATTTAGCATTCAAATACTGAAAATATAATTTTCATTTCTTACATAATTTTCCAAAAAATACCTTTCACTTTCATCCGTTTATTTCCACATATACATAGCTAAGTAAAGGTCCTAGGCTCAGAAAACATAATTTACATGGTTGACATTTTTAAACCCATACCAAAACATACACATAAGTATAACATAATTTATTACCTTTAATTTCATAAAACCTAACTTAATATACAATTTTCCCTTACCTGATTATTAGCTTTACTGTGATCCCAAGAGGGAGGTGAATTGGTACTTTTAAAATTTATACCCTAGGTGAGTATCCTAACAGTAGTATATTAACAATCATATGGTCAATCTAGTGCAAGTAAAATAAATCAATTATAATAACTATCAAAAATTAAATAATGCAATTTAATTAACTACACGTGCACCAGAAAGCAGTAAGGAAAGTGACACGCAGAAATGTTATCGAGGTTCGTCCAATTGCCTATGTACCCGCCTTGGTTAATGAGCACAAGGATTACCACTATAATTTCTCACTTAAATGGGTGGAGCGACACCTAAACAAACCAGGTCAATTAGCACAGGGTTGACCTCAACCTTTACAACCAATCCTTACTAGGCTGGATTACCGCACCCTCAGGCCACGCCAGGAAACACTCAATAATTTCACAACAATGAAATCGGTACAGTGATTATGCTTTCATGTAAAGCAGATGCATACCCAATCTACGCAATCACATACACCACCAAATGATATAATGAAGTAAGCTCAATGTGGTCTTAGATGTCTACTCTCAAATAGTTATATGATCGATGTAATTAGTGCGTGAGAGTGCAAACAATATGATCTTTGTATCACAATATATATATTCAATTTAAATGCTCAAACAAAGATATCATTCAAACTTCATATATATCAACCAGCATATTTTCTCAACGCATAAAGCTCAAGTAGTATATAGAGTTGGTTTGCAAAAGAGATTTAATCTTTGTGTTCAACAAATGATATTACTCAATGAATATTGTAACAAAGATTTTCATCACATAAACAAATATCTCTTCAAAGATTTCTCAAAATAAAACGCACTAGATATTTTAAAATGATTTGAAAAGATTTTTGCAACCAAAATCAAATACGAACTTCTTAAGATGTTGAAATGGTTCTGCAATACTCAAAAGTTCAAACAAAGTCTTCTTAGGAAAGACTTATTAATAAAGTCCTCTAAGAACACTTGAGGTTTTGCTCTCAAATAAAATAGTATCAAACAAGTACAACACTTAGGAGAGCAAACCTATAGAACAATCAACACTCAAATCAAACTTACAAAGGATTTTTTGCAATATGGAAAGGTAAGAATGAGTGTAGGGAGCTTAGAAATGAGTAATAGAAATTTTGGAATTGAGAGAAAATTCACTAATAAGGTTTGCTAATCTATATCTAATCATTCCAAATGAAGGGGTATATATAAACTTCCCCCTGATTATAGCCGTTAAGGACACATATGGAATTATTATAAAAAATTTAATATTATTTAATTAAATTAACCCTGTTTTAAAAATATTAACCGTGGTAAATTTTTGGGGCAACCTGAGAGCACCGATCGACCGAGGCAAGTTCAGTTGACCGAGTTGCTTGAAGTTCGGTCGACCGGGCATTAATTGAACAACAAGTTCGATCGACCAGACTTGGAGGTTCAGGGCATTTTTTCCCTTTTAGCGCGGTTCGGTCGACCGGGAACTTTTTGAACTATCCAAGTCAGTCGACCAGACCGCTGAGTTCTCACACGTGAGAACTCGCTCGACCAGGGCATTGTTATGCATTTAGGTCTCGGTCGACTAGATGATCAATTATGTTAACTCCTAGGGAGTTTGGTCGATCGAGTATGAATGAACTGGACAAGTTCGGTCGACTGCGCTGTGGTCAATTTGTTGACGCAGCACTGGTTTGGTCGACCGGGAGGATTTTATACTTGGGAGTACAGTAGACCGAATGTGCACATTTAGTGCATTTCAGTCATGTTTAAGCATGCAATCAACTTATTCAAATGATCATTCATATATGTGCATGTGAGAGTGTCCTAGGGTCATTTCTAGGTACTTTTCATTTTGAGCTTACCTCACATACCATGCAGGTGATGCATGCAATTATTACAATCAAAACTCTATTTACTATTACAGACCCTTTAAATAATAATGAAATTAAATACAACATAAATTGGGTCTTCAACTTCAATCCCTTGTGCCATCATATGGATCTGCCAATCAGTACACGTGCACATAACCTCAACGCCCATAAAATACAACAGGTATTTGTCATTATCAAAATCGAGCGTGACCTATAAGGTCAACATTCTCCCCCTTTTTGATAATGACAAGTACATCAAGCAAAAATATGGTTTAACCTTAAAAAGGATCCCCCTAACAATATGCATTATATGCAGTCTAATTTCAACCTAATTTTTTCAACCTAATTTTTGCCTCTTCATCTCCCTCTTTTGGCAACAGCAAAAAAAAGGCTATAAACATTACAGTTCTAGGCAATGGGTAATAAGCATTTTTATACACAATAGGTTTGGAAAGTTTTGAAAAAATTTCGGTAGAGTGTCGTTTGAAAATAGGACTTTCCAAAACAAATCCTATATAAAAATGTCCTATTTTGAGTTTATAAATACTAACAATTTATCCACAACTACTCAAACAGTTCCATTATAATCAAACTATAAAACATAAATACCATTATCATTATGAAGTAGATAAGAGAATTATGCATTACAAACAATAATCAATATTCACAAAGTCTAATCCAATAAGAAAAATCAACAGTAATATTAATTGCTAAGACTTATAAAATTTACTAGAAAGCTCCCCGTAAATTTATGCAAACTATGAAATATTTAAGAAGCTTCTCTACTATGCATGAGCCCTAATTCACGTCTAATTTGTATAAACCTATCTTCGAGAAGTGATTTAGTGAAGATGTCTGCCCACTGCTCATTGGTGCATACAAACTCTAGAGTAATATCCCCTTTCTGCACATGATCACGAAGGAAGTGATGTCTAATCTCAATGTCTTTAGTTCGTGAATGTGAGATAGGATTTTTAGAGATGTTGATTGCACTCGTATTATCACATTTAATTGGTATTGTATCATATTGCAATCCAAAATCCATAAGTTGTTATTTCATATAAAGAGTTTGAGCATAACAACTTCCAGCAGCAATATATTTTGATTCAGCTATGGATAAGGCAACTGAGTTCTGTTTCTTGGAGAACCAAGAAACAAGAGATTGTCCTAAATAGTGAAAAGTGCCACTGGTACTTTTTCTATCAACCTTACTATCGACAAAGTCAGCATCAATATAACTCACAATCTCAAAGGTAGTATGCTTAGGGTACCATAAGCCTAACTCTATAGTTCCAACTAGATACCTAAGGATTCGTTTAACTGCTTTTAGATGGGATTCCTTAGGAGCAGCCTGAAACCTAGCACAGATCTACACACTAAACATAATATCAAGCCTACTAGCAGTGAGATATAGAAGACTCCCAATCATGCCACGATACAATTTCACGTCAACAGGGATCCCTTGCTCATCTTTATCAAGTTTAATGGAAGAGTTCATAGGTGTACCAAGAATTTTACAATCTTCCATATTAAATTTTTTTAGCAAGTCCCTGATATATTTAAATTGGGATATGAAAGTTCCACATTTTGCTTGCTTAATTTGTAGCCCTAAGAAGAAATTAAGTTCACCCATTATGCTCATTTCAAATTCACTTTGCATGCATTTGGCAAACTCATTAAACAACTCATCATTAGTTGCTCCAAAAATGATATCATCCACATAAATTTGAACAAGGAGCATATCATCATTTTTGGATTTGATGAAGAGTGTAGTGTCAATTTTGCCACAAGTAAACCCATTTCTTAGTAGAAAACTACTAAGTCTCTCATACCAAATTCTAGGAGCTTGTTTCAATCCATACAAAGCCTTAGACAACCGGTACACATGAGTTTGCAGAATGACTAGTCTAGCTTCTTTATGGCTTCTTTAATATTTTTAGGTTCTTCTTGAGACAAGAAGGCAGAATGACTCATTAGGTTTTTCCAGGAGGATCTTGTGGCTACACCACGAGATGGTTCACCTATGATTTGATCTATAGGATGGTTTCTAATAAATTTTCATTCTCTAGGCAACTCCTGAATTTCATTTTCATTATCTTCAGATGATTTATCATTTACTTCTGAATTTTCACTTGCATTGTTTTCAATAGATAATTTATCTAAACATTTTCTAATATCAATATCATCTTCGTCATCTTTCTTAGAAAATGGATTAGATTCATCAAACACAACATGAATAGATTCAAAGATAGTCAATGTTCTTTTATTGAAGACCCTATATGCTTTACTATTAAGTGCATAACCTAGAAAAATACCTTCATCGGATTTAGAGTCAAATTTCCCTAGGTGTTCATTATCCTTAAGCACAAAGCATTTACAACCAAACAAATGAAAATAGGAAATATTAGGTTTATGGCTGTTCCACAATTCATAAGGGGTTTTATTAATTGACGATCTAATCAACACCCTATTCATGACATAACAAGCAGTATTTATGGTCTCGGCCTAAAAATATTTAGGTAAATTATGTTCATTCAGCATAGTTCTACCCATTTCTTATAGTGACCTATTTTTTCTTTCTACCACACCCCATTTCTTGTAGTGACCTATTCTTTCTTTCTACCACACCATTTTGTTGAGGTGTCCTAGGTGTAGAAAAGTTATGTGATATGCCCTCTAAGTCACAATAATTTTCTATGCCCTCATTTTAAATTACGTGCCTCTACCACTTCTAATATGAGTTATCTTATATCCCTTTTCATTTTGAATTCTCCTACAAAGTTTGGTAAACTGTTCACATGATTTATTTTTATGTGCAAGAAATAACACCCATGTGAACCTAGAAAAGTCATCTACAATTACAAAAGCATATAATTTACCACCAAGACTTTACACAAAATTAAGACCAAACAAATCCAAGTGAAGCATTTCAAGTGGTCTAGTGGTAGATATGAATTTCTTTTTTCTTAAAATT
This sequence comes from Malania oleifera, assembly GCF_029873635.1. Classification (NCBI taxonomy): domain Eukaryota; kingdom Viridiplantae; phylum Streptophyta; class Magnoliopsida; order Santalales; family Ximeniaceae; genus Malania; species Malania oleifera. The sequence goes on from NC_080421.1 coordinate 89,555,739, forward strand.
AGATTTTGTTTGCTTACCCATTTGACATGCATCACAGATTTTATCTTTTACAAATGACATTTTAGGCAAGCCTTTTACTATTTCTTTTCTAACAAGTTTTGATAACAAGTCCATGCTAGAGTGTCCTAAGCACCTATGCCACAACCAACTAGCTTCATTTATAGTAGAAAAACAAGTTACTTGTTATGAAGCTAAATTATCAAAAGAAGTAGTATAAACATTTTCATGGCGATCGGCAGTAAAAAACACTTTGTGATATGATTTATTTTCAACTATGCATTTATCATTTTCAAATGATATTTTATATCCTTTATTACACAATTGACTTATGCTCAATAAATTATGCTTCAGCCCATTAACCAATAAAACATTATTAATAGTAAGAGAATGATCCTTACCAACCTTACCTACACCAATGATGCGCCCCTTTGCATTGTCGCCGAACGTCACATATACTCTATTCTTGGGAATGATTGATGCGAATTTTCCCTTGTCGCCGATCATGTGCCGTAAGCACCTGCTATCCAGGTACCACCTGTCCTTGGAGGAGGACGATCTTAAACATACCTACAAAATAAACTAAGTAACTGATGCTCGTCCCCAAATTTTGTTGGGTCTACAAGGGTTAGTAGCTGGATCACCTTTAACTACCCATACTTTGCTAATTTTTGCATGCTTATTCCTAAGTGAACAATCAAATTAAATAAGGTCAATTTGTTTGCATTTAAAACATTTCATTCTACATTTAGGATCTCCAGGGGGGCTTGAGCTTTTGATTCACGCGTGAAATGTCCCAAGTAAAGATTAGGTCGTCTAACATTCTTAACACCATTAAAACCTAGACCCTTTTTACTTAAAGAATTCCTTTAGGCACCAAGTAGTTTTTCAAAATTGTGTTTGCCCTCAGTAAATTTAAAAATAATTTTTAAACTATCCTCCAATTTCCTCTCAAGTTCAGTAATAGTAACATTTTTTTCTTTCAAAATAGAAGCATGAGATGTTTTTGCCATACTAAACAGTTTTGACCAATTTTCATATTTCTTTTTCAAATCATCATTTTCTTTGCTCATTTTACTTAACAGTTTAGATACACTAATATATTCACATTGTAATTCTCTAAACATAGGCATGCAATCAAAACCACAATCATCAAATGAATAATATGAAGATAATAAACAGGAAGACGATACCTCATCACCATGTGCCATCAAGCACAGATTAGCGACCTCCAAGTCACGATGGTCTGATTCTGAGTCACTGCTGCTTAATTTATCCCATGAGGTCCCTGCCTTCATGGTCTTCTTCTTTTTCTTAGCTTCTTTTTTCAGTAGTGGGTAGTCCGGCTTGGTGTGCCCAACTTTGTTGCAATTGTAACATGCGAGAGCATTTAATTTTTCTTTTCTTTTGCTAGACTCTCCCTTCTCAGATAAAGAATCCCTATATCTTTTATATGACTTTCTATTTTCTCTGAAGAATCTGCTAAATTTTCTAGTTAGCATAACCATATCATCATTAATGTCAGGTTTGCTGCATTCACTTGATGTGTTAGTGGAGGTTTTCAATGCAGTCACTTTCTTTGCCCTATTTTGTTCATTTACTCTCTCATTTATAGCTAGTTCATAGGTGATCAGGGAACCTATCAATTCATCTAGAGTCATGGCTTTAAGGTCTCTACCCTCAGCAATGGTTGTAGCCTTGGCTTCTTAAACAAGAGGCAAGCCCCTAAGAATCTTCCTAATCATCTCATATGTGAGATAGGTCTTTCCTAATGCATGCAGTGAGTTTATGATGTGTGTGAATCTAGTGTACATGCTTTGAATGGACTCACCTACATTCATCCTAAATGCCTTATACTCACTAGTCAACATATCTATCCTACTATCTTTCACATCCCTAGTACCCTCATATGTGACCTCTAACTTATCCCAAATCTCTTTTGCAGTAGAACATGCCATAATTCTATTAAATTCATTTACATCAAGACTACAATACAGAATGTTCATAGCAATGGTATTTAAACTAACAGTTTTCATGTCATCATCATCATATTCATCCTCAGTTTTAGGAACTCTAGTTGTACCCTCTGTTTTCATGGGAACATAATTTCCCTTAGAGATGATCCTCCACACCTTCCAATTAATATTTTGAAGGTAGATGGGCATCCACTATTTCCAGAAGGTGTAATTAACACCACTGACAACCGGAGGTCATGTGGAAGATGGTCCCTCGGGGAAAGGGGTCACGAAGCTATGAGCCATATGAGATCTTTTGTAAAATAACTACTAGTCTATGCTACGTGACTCTGATACTAATTGTTAGCTTTACTATGATGCCAATAGGGGGGGGGAATTGGTACTTTTAAAATTTATGTCCTAAGTGAGTATCCTAACAGTAGTATATTCACAACCCTATGGTCAATCTAGTGCAAGTAAAATAAATCAATTATAATAGCTACCAAAAATTAAATAATGCAATTTAATTAACTACGCATGTACCAGAAAGCAGTAAGGAAAATGACAAGCAGAAATATTATCGAGGTTCGGCCAATTGCCTACGTCCCCACCTTGGTTAACGAGCACAAGGATTACCAATATAATTGCTCACTTAAACGGGTGGAGCAGCACCTAAACAAACCAGGTCAATTAGCACAGGGCTGACATCAACCTTTAACACCAATCCTTACTGGGTTGGATTACCGCCCCCTCAGACCACGCTTAAGAAACACTCAGTAATTTCACAACAATGAAATCGGTACAGTAATTATGCTTTCATGTAAAGCAAATGTGTACCCAATCTACGCAATCACATACACCACCAAATGATATAATGAAGTAAGCTCAATGTGGTCTTAGATGTCTACTCTCAAATAATTATATGATCGATGTAATCAGTGTGTGAGAGTGCAAACAATATGATCTTTATATCATAAAATATATATTCAATCTAAATGCTCAAACAAAGATATCAGCCAAACTTCATATATCTCAAACAGCAGATTTTCTCAATGTATAAAGCTCAAGTAGTATATAGAGTTGGTTTGCAAAAAGGATTTAATCTTTGTGTTCAACAAATGATATTACTCAATAAATATTGCAACAAAGATTTTCACCACATAAATAAATATCTCTTCAAAGATTTCTCAAAATTAAATGCACTAGATATTTGAAAATGACTTGAAAAGATTTTTGCAACCAAAATCAAATACGAACTTCTTAAGATGTTGAAATGGTTGTGCAATACTCAGAAGTTCAAACGAAGTCTTCTTAGGAAAGACCTATTAATAAAGTCCTCTAAAAACACTTGAGGTTTTGCTCTCAAATAAAATAGTATCAAACAAGTATAACACTTAGGAGAGCAAACCTATAGAACAATCAACACTCAAATCAAACTTACAAAGGATTTTTGGCAATATGACAATGTAAGAATGAGTGTAGGGAGCTTAGAAATGAGTAATAGAAATTTTGGAATTAAGAGAAAATTCACTAATCAGGTTTGTTAATCTATATCTAGTCATTCCAAATGAAGGGATATATATAGACTTCCCCCTGATTATAGCCGTTAAGGACACATATGGAATTATTATAAAAGTTTTTATATTATTTAATTAAATTAACCTCGTTTTAAAAATATTAACTGCAGTAAATTTTTGCGGCAACCTGAGAGCACTGGTCAACCGAGGCAAGTTTGGTTGACCGAGTTGCTTGAAGTTCGATCGACCGGGCATTAATTCAACAACAAGTTCGGTTGACCGGACTTGGAGATTCAAGGCGATTTTTCCCTTTTAACATAGTTTAATTGACCAAGAACTTTTTGAACTAACCAGATTGGTCGACCAGACCGTTAACTTCTCATACGTGGGAACTCGGTCGACTAGGGCGTTTTTATGTATTTAGGTCTCGGTTAACCAGATGGTCAATTATGTTGACTCCTAGGGAGTTCCGTCAACCGGGTATGAATGAATTGGACAAGTTTAGTCGATCGGACTATGGTCAATCTGTTGACCAGACACTGGTTCTTTCGACCAGGAGGATTTTGTACTTAGGAGTACGATCGACCGAATGTGCACATTTAGTGCATTTCAACCCTGTTTAAGCATGCAATCACTCTATTCAAATGATCATTCATATATGTGCATGTGTGAGTGTCCTAGAGACATTTCTAGGTATTTTTCATTTTGAGCTTACCTCACATACCATGCAGGTGATGCATGCAATTATTACAATCAAAGTCTTATTTACTATTACAGACCCTTTAAATAATAATGAAATTAAATACAACATAAATTGGGTCTTCAACTTCAATCCCTTGTGCCATCATATGGTTCTGCCAATCAGTATACCTGCACATAACCTCAAATGCCCATCAAATACAATAGGTATTTGTGATTATCAAAATCAAGTGTGACCTATAAGGTCAACACTGACTTCTGAATTACACCGGCAGGATCCCCGAACCGATACCTGCGACGTTCACTTGGACCCTAAATCAAAACCCTAGTTTGATGAGATAAGCCCCAAATAACCTACTATTTCTACATTTTCTCAACTTAATAACCTTAAATAAACTTATAAAAACCCAAAATTGAGAATCCAGACCCTTACCTCAACTTTGGAGCATTTTCCAAAAAGCCTAGTTTAAAAACTGATCCGCTAGATGTATAGAGAATTTTCCCTAGAACACCATAGCGACTTCCATTTAGCGATTCGGGCTGAATCCGGGTCGAATTTGAAGAAAGAAAAGAGAGAAAATGACTTCCTAGAGAGAGAAACGAAGAAAAAATTTTTTCTTCGCGTGGAAGCAACCTTGGATCCTTTTATAGATGCTGCTGTCACATGGATTCGTCGACGAGAAGGCAGGGTTCGTCGACGAACTACTGAAGAGACTTTGTCAACGAGAAAATACATTCGTCGACAAAATTCAGGATTTAAAATTACTCTCACAAGATTTCTTTGTCGACGAGGGACTGGAGTTCATCCACGATCTTTAGAAGGACGCTGGTTGACGAAGACAAAACATTCGTCAACGAGGCCCGCAATTCTTCCCTTAAAAATCTTTCCTTTTTCTTTATTATCCATTAATCCAATTCATTTATTATACTTCCTAATTATTTAAATAGTTTTAATTTCTAGGTTATTACAACCATCCTGCGAGATTTTCTACCACGCGTCAACTGACCCTGTGCAAAACTCTTTAAATCTCGCAGCATCAAGCTGTTTGGGAAAATTTTTCCCAAACAGAGTATTATTTAGTATTTTATTTTAAATTAATAATAAAATGGGAAAAAACTCACCTAAGCTAACTTAAAAGCCCAAATAGAGAAAACAAAATTTAATTCAGAACAATACAGATCAAGAAAAAAAAAAAATTTTTGTTTGTTTCGCAAGAAAATTAAAACAGACTAAAACTCAAACGTAAATCCTGGTTTGAGGTCGATTCTGAAGGCTCAAATGTCTTTTTGTTTTTCTCCTTTCATTTAGATTTGGCCTACAAAATGAAAATAGAAAACAAAAATGAAAATTTGAAGGAAAAGAAAAAAAAATTAAAATAGAAAGAAAAAGAGGGAGTGTAAAGAGTTGATCCGCGAGGGTAAACGATGAAAGACTGAGAGAAGAACAAAGGGAGCAGAGAAGAGTGAGAGGATCTATCTAAGTGAAGAAAGAAAAATAAATAGGAAGAGAGAACGGATAAGAACCAGAAAGGACAAAAAGAGATGGAGAAGAAAACAGAAGAAATGAGGAAGAAAATGAGAGAGATGGAGGAGGAAGAAGAAGAAGAATTGAAAAGTGAGAGAAGAGGAGTGAAAAATGAATAAAAAATAAAAAATTAGGTTTTTATATTCAGGGTAGTGCAACACTTGTCACCACTGCATGGTGACACGTATCGCATTCTGAGCTAAGTAATTCAGATAGTTGTATATAGAAATATATTATATAGTATCAGACCCTATTGAACCATTACAGTTTACAGAGCACAGTGCCGTAGCTACAGTTATTCAGTTCAGAGTGCAACTACCTATTTAGATAATACGTGGTAGTAGGTCGATCGTGCTCAGACGTGGACAGGCTCCCCATCAGATATGGGTTGAGGAGTGGCCGATCTGACTAAGGGGTTATAGTGATTTATCCTAGTCGGCTAGGCAGGATAGATCCTGCCTACGGGCCGTACAACCCTATTATGAGGGATTAAATCATGACACACAGTTATCCACAGGGAAGTTTTCAGTTATTATTATGTATATACAGATTTACAGAGATAGAAAGAATACTTATTTATATTAGAAGTATTTTGAGTAGAAACCCAAAATACAAATATGTTAAGCAACATGGAAATAGGGGTGGTTTCTATTATTTGTATTGTATTTATAGGTTCAATTATACATGATTATATAGCAACAGATTTTCATAGTATTGTAACTCATTTGTCACACACTAGCAATAGCATATTTCTTCTTACTGAACTTTGACTCATCCCAGTGTTGAATTAGTTTTCAGGTGAGCCAGTTGACTGAGCGGAGCAAGCTTGCAGATAGAGGAGCTGTTAGTCTGCCCTTTTTGAGGGTGAGTTTTTCGGGATTCAATTTTGTTAGCTCTAGTATTAGTAAGAGTAGTTTTTGAAAGTACAGTGAAGTATGTAATATTTGTGGAATATTTAGATACTCTGGTATTATATATAATTATATATGGTTATGTTCATTTGATTTCCGCTTCTCGCTGCTTAGGTTGATAGTTGAGTTTAATTCAGTTTGGTATCAGAACATTATAAATGTTATAGTATAAAAAATAAAATAAAATAAAAACCCAGTTAATAGCAGGTCATTACATCAACGCCTAATTGGATGACCTTGATATTATTCACCAAAATTTCAACTTTACAAACCACTTGGTTTTGTTCTTCATCAATAATAGGTTGTTTCTTTTTTGGAGCAAATATCTCATCCTTTGAAATTCCAACACTAAAGGGTGCATAGTAGCCTATCTGAGGTGTCATTGCAAATGAACACATCTTGGATGGATGTTGATCATTATGTAAGGAAGATGCCAAATCTTAGAGCTAATACTAGAGTGGCCCCAACCTCCAATTTTTATAGTGGATATTTCACAACATTTTTAGGATAAGGTGGACATTTCCCTCTATAGCATCCAACCTCTGCTCCAAGGTACTAGAATTATATTAATAATTTGTGTGTTCAACTATTGTAGACTTAGCAATTGTTTTCAAGCAAGTTTGGATTGGACTAGAAATGAAGACCTTAGTAGTATGCTTTTACCTTAGCACAATTTATATTGGAAAACTTTCCCTAAAAGAGAAAATTTTGAAATAGGGGGTTTTATTTTAAGAAAACAGGAATCAATTTTTCAAAACATGTTTATGAATGTATGAAACTAAAGCTTAATGCCTTTGTTCTAGCAATGATGCACATGAAATGATGTGGGCTATGAACATGAAATCCTACACCTAAAGGTATGAGGAACCAATTTGTGATGTGATGAATGTATACAAGTTTGAATAGGAATGATTCAAAAGGAAGCCCCTAAGTGGGTGAGGATCTACCCTATGAACAAGAGAGAAGATTGGCATGTTATGAACTTCCAAATCTTTAGCAAATTAAATGATGGATGAGACTGACTGTGAAAAACCTAAACCAAGAACTAGAGAGCCCCCAATTTCAACTATATAATCATGAAAATGTGTATCACAAGGGAAAGTTACATATGTCTAGCCCTATATGCATATAATGATCAACGACAACCCTAGATCAACTCTTGTAGTAATGCCAGCTCTATTAAGAGATTCCAAGCCCTTGATAGGAGGTGGCATGCTAAAGATTGTCCACCATTGATGAATTGATGAATGGTGGGATTAGATGCAAACTCAATGAGCCCCTAAGTGTTGACTACAGTATGATGAATGTTAATACTAGTAGGAAAACTCTCTTAGGGCTCCTCTATGCATGAAGACTATTGTGGATGTTAATTGGCTAAACATATGCAAATAAAGTTGATATGGGACTATCTAAATCTATGAATGATATGCAATGGTCCTAACGTAGAAACTAGAATTGATGTAAGATGTCAAAATATATAGGAATCAAATTTTGGAAAGATATTGAAAACATTGCTAGAAATGAAAGTCCCCAAGGAAATCTCTAAACTAGGAATGTCATCCTAGGATGCCATTTCCTAAGGTTAACTGTGTACATAGTGTCGAGTTTAAACTATAATGATAAAGGTTCCCAAATTGTTTCCATTGTCACTCACATAGGCTAGTGGAGTGTCCAATCCTCACCCTTCAAGCGCTTGGAAAGGATACAAATTATTTAGTAGGATATTTTGAGGGCCCATGTGGAGATTCTTTTCTCTTGAGAGCAAACATTATTCAGTTCCTATCTAATCCCAAAAGGAGGACCTCGGGAATAGGTTTGTGTGTGTTTGTATGAATCGTATCCCATAAACCCTAACAAATGCAATTAATCAACAGAAAAAAACCAAAAAATTACAATGGAAGAATAAAAAACCATGCTTGATTTGATGTTTGAACATATCTAAAGTTATCTTTAAAGTCTCCACTGAAGTCACCAACTTGGCAACACATTTGGATCAGGGTCTGAAGCCTAATGGGGATGACAACCCAAAATGAATTTTGGTGGGGTTTAAACATGTTACGGCTTCTATGGAGTCACCACTAATTATTTATTTATTTTTTTACTTCGGTATGGTTAAGTTAATCTAATTAGTTATGTTTTAGTTTTATTGTCCTAGTTTGGTTGGTTTGCTGGTGTTTGTTTTTTTTTTTTTTTTTTGGAAGATTTTCTGTACTCTCCCTTTTATTTTATCTTGTAACCATGGTATTCCTCCACCAAAAGTGAGAGTATATTAATAAATAAATGGAGGTGCCGTCCTATTTTACTAAAAAAAAAAATGGTTAACCTAATTACTACCAATTATTTTTTCTCTATCTTAACCTAACACCCCTTACACACCCATCCTTTCGAAGGTACAATGATAACTTTGAAATTTTTACACATCAGACAAGCAAGGATTTTGATTCTTCATTCATTTTAGATTACCTCCCTTTGAACATCGTTCCACCTTATGATCATCAGGCATCCCATTAGAATTGTAAGGTTTCTCTCACCTCCAGAATCCTAGGAGAACATTATCATGTGACTTCTAAAAGGAATATTTTTTCAAATCCAAAGTACAACCATGCAAGAATAAATTTAGAGAAAAAAAAAACATACAACTCTCGTAAAATATCTCACATGAATCGAGAATAACAACTTACCTTAACAAATAAAAAGGAGATTCAAAGACAGCAACAGTAAAATGGCAAGCCAAATATTACTCTAAGATGGACAAGACAAGTTTTGACTTTCTAAAATAAAAGAGACTATATAAAGAAAATAAAATGAAACTTTCCTAAATAGAGGATTCTAATCTTCTAAACTAAGAAATCAAATAAAGGTCAAAGCTTTATGTACAAAGAAAATGACTTTTTTTTTTCAATTTTTTTTTTCTTTTTAAATTTTTGGAAAGTTTAAAACTCTAATCTAAGAAAAGAAAGCCTCAGATTTCTTTAAAATTTAGAAAATAACCTAAAAAATGAAACTTTCCTAAATTGAAGGATTCTAATATTCTAAACTAAGAAATTAAATAAGGTCAAAACTTTATGTACAAGGAAATTGACTCTCTCTTTTTTCAATTTTTTCCTTTTTTTTTGTTTTTATAAAATTTAAAACCCTAACTGAAGAAAAGAAAGCCCTAGAAAAGTAACCTATAATTATTTAAAAATTTTCCTACAACTTTAAGAATTATTTTTATATAATAATAATAATAATAATAATAATAATAATAATAATAATAATAATAATAAAATTTTATATATTTTTTAAAATAGAAAAATAGTAGTAAAATTAGAAAATAATGACAAGGCATTTAAAAGAAACTTTTTTTTTTTTTTTACATTTCTTATTTTTTCATTTTCAGTTTAACCACATAAATAAGATTGACAAAAAAAAATGGAGCCATGCACATCTTGGCGTGGCCATGTACGTACCAAGGAAGAAAGCTAAAATGGAAACAGGGGCCTAGGGCATTGCCTGCATATGCCATCCATAACTTGGGAAAGAAATCTCACAAACCAAAATTAGCCAACAGAAAACACTGCGACCAAACTCAACTGCTCTCTCTGCTTCTCTCTCCATGATTGAAAAATAAAAATAAAAATAAAGGAACCTAAAATCTACTTAATCAACAACTAACACTAGTGTTGTGCCAATCCACTCACTCCTGTTAGAGAATTTGTTGAGATTGCAGCGGGTGGAGTCGTCAGCAGCTGCACCAACCAGCTACTTATGCTAAATTTTGAATTGCAATAGGTGTTGTGTGTGTGAGATGTCTGTGTGTGTGCAAGATGTTGTGGGTAGAGCTGCGTGTGCAAAGTGTGCAGAGCTGTGTGTGTAGAGTTGAGAGTTGTGTGCGTTTTGTGTGTGTGTGTGTGTGTGTGAGAGAGAGAGAGAGAGAGAGAGAGAGAGTTGAGTTGAAGGCAGTAGCCTCCTCCTCCTTGTATTATTCTCCCGATTATAGTGAATTGGTGTATACTCTGTGGACGTAGGTCGATTCGGCCAAATCATGTAAATTTGGTGTTCCATTTTTGTTATTTATTTTTACTCGTGTGTGATTGTTGCTCCTAGATCCACACCCCAACAATTGGTATTAGAATGAGGTTGGAGCAAAATCGCAAATCTAAAGCAAAATCACCCGATTGAAGCCTTTGTCCAGTAGCTCAAAACTCAGTTTTGAGGTCACCATTGTATTCCTCTCATCAAAACGAAGCCAACGGTGGTAACTAGAGCTCGAACAGAGCTTAGACGAAGTCGCACGCGCTTGCACACACCACCAACGGCTAGGCGACATTCCCACACGCCCCCACATGCCCTCACGTGCTGGCAAGTGATCGGTAGGTGGCCTCACGTGCTCCCACACATCGATGATCTACCGGTGAGCGTCTGAAGGTTGAAGACGGCCATGCCATCGCCACATCAGCGCCCCGTCAGCATGTCGCGTCAGCACCCAGTCAGCCGCCATGTCAGCCGAGCCCCGCAACACATCAGCAGACGAGGACCCCAGTGCCACGTCAGCAGGTGGGCCATACACTACCACGTGGCAGGTGGGCCCCGTAGTGCCATGTCATCAATGACTTCAGTGGCTGTTAACAGCGTCAGGAATATTTCGTCAGTTAGAGGAATATTCCGTTAAGTTTGACCAGATTTGATCGGTTTGACTAGAAACTTTGACAGGGATTTTCAGAGCCATTTCGGGTCCATTTTTCGAACGACTTGAACCATTTCTAAGGTTTTTGGCCATTCTAGATCCAACTGTGCTGTCCGTTTGAACTAATTCCATCTCTAGATCAGCGAATCGAGATGTCAAATGAAAAGAGCTCATAGATCGAGATGTTTGACGACACCAACTTCGGTTTCTAAAAAATGCAAATTGAGGACTACTTGTTTGGTAAGGAGTTGCACTTACCATTGAAGGAGAAGCCAAAATCCATGAAGGAGAGCGAGTGGGTGTTGCTTGACCGAAAAGCGCTCGGAGCTATAAGAATGACGTTGGCAAAGTTTGTTTCCTTCAACATCAAGCACTTAACAACCACTAAGTCCCTTATGGATGCGCTATCTAATATGTACGAGCAGCCATCAGCCGCGAATAAGGTACACTTAATGAAAAGATTGTTTACTATGAGCATGTCTGCAGGTGAAAGTTTTAATAGACACCTGAATAATTTCAACGAGCTGTCGGATCAATTCACCTTGGTTGGAATTACATTTGACAGTGAGATCCGTGTCCTATTGATTCTTAGTCAGCTTCCTGAGAGTTGGAAAGGTACTGTTACTACGATTAGTAGCTTCGCAGGAAAATCAAAACTGAAGTGCGACGAGGTCATCAGCATGATTTTGATGGAAGAGATCAGAATGCAGTCGAACAATGCCTTCACTTCAAGTTCAGCCTTGAACGTGGAAAGCCGAGGAAAAGGAAGTAGACATAGACGATCAAACAATCGCGGAAGATCTAGGACCACGCGGTCTAGATTCAGAAATATCAGAGGTTCCCAAGGCACAAAGAACATTGAGTGCTAAAATTGTGGAAAGGCAGGGCATTTTAGAAACCAGTACAAAGGTCCGAAAAAGGAATCTGAGGCAAAGACAGAAGCAAATCTTGCCTCCTCCTCAAGAGAAAAAGATGCACTAATATGCTCTTTGGAGAGCAAGCAGGAGTCTTGAGTCTTAGACTCTGAAGCCTCATTTTATGCCACTTACAACAGAGATTTCCTAGAGAAGTACACACCAGGTAATTTCGATAAGGTATATCTTGGCAATGATCAACCTTACGACATAGTCGGCAAGAGAGTTGTGAAGATCAAGATAAAAGGGTTAGTATGGAAGCTGAAGGATGTCAATTACATACCTGAGAAAGAATTTGATCTCATTTGGTCAACTAGCAGATGAGAGATACACGACGACATTCATTGGCAATTAATGGAAGATTTCAAAGGGTGTACTAACGATTGTGCGTGGTAAGAAAAGCGGAACACTTTATATCTAACCTCCAATGCATCCACGTCTATTTCAGTTGTTGTAGGAAATGACGACAGCAACATCTGGCACTAATGACTTGGTCACATGAGTTAGAAATGACTCAGGGTAATACACTCAAAAGGAAAATTAAGTAGTCTACGGTCGGTAGAGATTGACATGTGCGAGGATTACATATTCAAGAAACAGAATAGAGTCAATTTCCAAACAAACACCCATGTCCCAAAGAAGGAGAGACTAGAACTAGTCCACTCAGATGTATGGGGACCGATACCCGTATCATCTATACGTGGAAGGAATTACTTCGTCACATTCATTGACGATCATTCTCGGAAGGTATGAGTTTACTTTCTAAAGTATAAGTTGGAAGTCTTCGATGCTTTCAAGGTATGGAAAGTTATGGTTGAAAACGAAACTGGTTTGAGAATCAAGAAGCTAAGAATAGACAATAGTGGTGAGTATGAAGACACCGGGTTCAAGAAATTCTGCTATGAGCACAATATCAGGATGGAAAGAACTGTGCCAGGTACGCCTCAACACAACGACATAGCCGAACGGATGAACCAAACGTTAACTAAAAGAGCTAGAAGCATGCATATACAGTCAGGCTTACCATTGCAGTTCTGGGCAGAAGTAGTCGGCACAACAGCATACTTGATTAACAAGGGTCCATCAGTACCATTGGACCATCGTATACTAGAAGAGGTATGGAGCGGAAAAGAGGTGAGACTTTCACATTTGAAAGTCTTTGGTTGTGTTGCATATGTACATATCAGTGATCATGTCAGAAACAAACTTGATTCTAAGTCCCGAAAATGCACCTTCGTCGGTTACAATGAAGATGAATATGGGAATCGCATTTGGGATGATGAAAACAAGAAGTTGATTAGAAGCAAAGACATGATTTTCAACGAAAAGGTGATGTACAAAGATAGGCACACAGCAGATTCCACCGAACTAGTTCAGAGAGAGTCAACCTATGTAGATATGGATGATGTCCTAGAAGGTGTTGGGATGCAACAACCAAATGCCGAGAATCCTTAGGCGAAGAAACAAGTGGAGCAGATCGTCGTACCATCGCCTCCTACTCTATTTTTGGAGTTTAGGAGATCTTCTCGGCCTCATGTACCAAACAGAAGGTATATGGATTACTTACTTCTTACAGATGGAGGAGAGCCCGAATGTTATGATGAAGCATGTCAGGTGGCAGATACGAGCAAGTGGTGGGAGCTTGTGATGAAGGACGAGATGAAGTCCCTTATCTCCAATAGAACATGGGAACTAGCTGTGTTGCCCAAAGGTAAGAAGACCCTTCACAACAAGTGAGTGTACGTGATCAAAGTGGAGCAGGATTGCTCCAGAAGATACAAGCCTCGATTGGTAGTCAAAGGCTTCAAGCAGAAGGAAGAGATTGACTACACTGACATCTTTGCACCAGTTGTGAAATTGACAACCATTAGATTAGTCCGTAGGAATTCAGCAGACAGGAAGGTGGTGACTACTGAGAAGCTGAAGTTGTGCTCAATTTCAATTGGTCTTTATTTTTAAAGACAGATACGAGCACATCATTTGCCTAGACACTGGTTGAAATGCTGCCTCCATCTCCAAGTGGGAGATTGTTAAGATTGCAGCTGGTAGAGTCGTCGACAGCCGCACCAACCAGCTGCTTATGTTGAATTTTGAGCTGCAATAGGTGGAAACTAGCAGCCACCTTCACCTACATTGCCCACCTTGGTTGATTTGCAACCCCCCCCCCCCCAATCCATGACTATAAATGAGATGTCTTTGTGTGTGCAAGATGTTGTGAGTAGAGCTGTGTGTAGAGTGTGTAGAGTTCTGTGTGTAGAGCAAAGAGCTATGTGCTATGTGTGTTGTGAGAGAGAGAGAGAGTTGAGTTGAAAGTAGTAGCCTCCTCCTTGTATTATTCTCCCGGTTATAGTAAATTGGTGTGTGCTCCTTGGATGTAGATCGATTCGGCCGAACCACGTAAATCTGGTGTTTTATTTTTGTTATTTATTTTTACTCGTGTGTGATTGTTGCTCCTAGATCCACACCCCAACAGGCTTAACCACTCTATGTATGCATGTGAACTTCTCGAGCGAGAGTGGTGTCTGTGTCTGCATGATAATAGTTGTGTTTGGATGGTTATTCCTAAAAAATATTTTAATTAGAAAAAAGAAAAAAACTAACCCATTACATGAAAAATGAAAAAGGCAGTCATACCTTCAAGAATTCACAGACTCCACCCGCATGTGCTTCCCCTCTCTGATTTCTAGTGTCCTCCTCGCCGCCACCAAGGAAGGACTCAACATAAATACTCAATATCTCAGCTTTATGCTCCTCCTTGCAGAGCAAAGAATTTATACATAAATTCTTGAAGGTATGACTGCCTTTTTTATTTTTCATGTAATGGGTTAGTTTTTTTCTTTTTTCTACTCTCTCTCTCTCTCTCTCTCGTTAACATGTACGGTCCCTACGCTAATCCAAAATGCCCTCAAAATGTTTTCTTCTCACCAAATTGGCACAATAATAAATAGAACATTTGCTCATGTTTCCATTCACCTAAATTTAAAGAAATTAAGTCCAAATTAGTTCAAATATAGTTTTAGAAACTCATAAATAAATATATATATATATATATATATAAACTCCTTAAAATTTGAAAATTAGGGTCTGGAATCAATTCAAACAAAAATGGATATTAACACTTTCTAAATAAAAGTACATTTTTTTTAATTTAAATTCTACTCATTATCAACAGTTATAACAAACCCAACTAAATTTTCCTTTTTCTGTTTTGCAACTTTCTGTTTTGTTACCATTTTTTATTCCCTTTTTGATTCCCTCTATAAGTGTATATAAAGAGCTCCGCATATGAAAAAATTTAACACTGCACAGCCACTGTTTATTGGCTTCTTTCATGGTATTAGAGCAGTCGAGATCCATGGAGCTATCCTCTTCTTCTTCTATCCCTGCATCTCCCTCGGCTTCTTCTCCCTCTCACATCATCACAACCAAACTCACCACAGAAAACTATCTTCTCTGTAAAGCTCAGATTACAGCATATCTATGGGGCCAAGATCTCTTCTCCTATGTTGATGGATCAACCTCCTCTTCGTCGGAATTTCTCCCTGACTCTGCCGGACAACCACCTAGATCTAATCCTGCATACTTGGCCTGGCAACGCACTGACCAGCTGGTTCTCAGTGTTCTGTTCTCCTCACTCTTCGACTCTATTCTTGGCCATGTACTCTCTTCCTCAACCTCTCGAGATCTCTGGTGCTCTCTCTCTACCATGTTCTCCTCTCACTCACAAGCCAGAGAGTTTCAGGTCAGATTTCAACTCACCAATCTTTCTCGCGGGGACCTATCCATCTCAGATATTTTTGGCAAAGTCTGTTGTCTTGCTGATTCCATTGCTGCAATCGAAAATCCATTGTCTGACAGAGCTGGTTTCATACATTTTAAATGGTCTTGGTCCCTCCTACGAATCCTTCGTCACTTCCATTACCACTAGAGCTGATCCCGTGTCCACTCATGAACTATATCAACTACTTCTCATCCATGAAAATCGTCTTTCCCATGTCTCCACAGTCACACCTTAGTCTTTAGAACTCTCTGCAAATTTCACCTCTGCTGCTAGTTCACGAGGTCGCCTCTTTCATCGTACTGGTAGACATGGTCGTGGCCGTGGGAGACACTTCTCTCACAATCATGGAGCTTGCAATACTATTAGCCACTCATCCCAACAATTCTCCACCGCTCGCCCAACATGCCAGATCTGCAACAAGCTTGGGCATATGGCACTTTAGTGCCGAAACAGATTCAATCATGCCTTTCAATATGACTCACCTCACGGCAACTTCTCAGCAAATTTCACTGCCTCAGATTTATCTTCAGACAATATATGGTATCCTGACTTTGCTGCCACTCACCATATTACCCATGATTTATCGAATCTGAACCTCTCTGCAAAACAATACCATGGTGCTGACACCATCAAGGTTGGAAATGGCTCGGGACTTCCAATTCAAAATTTCGGTGACTTCTCTCTTTCTCCTTCTTCTCCCTTTATTCTCAAAAATCTCCTTCATGTTCCATCTATCACCAAGAATCTCATTTCAGTTCTTCGATTCTGCACTGATAATAACTGCTTTTTTGAATTCCATTCTTCTCATTTTTCTGTCAAGGACTCATAGACGAAGCAAATCCTCCTCACCAAGCCAACTTGTGACGGACTCTATGTTTTTCCTCCCATTCCGCCATCCTCTCCTTCCACTCATGTCAGTCAGCACACCTCCCTCCAGCAATGGCATCGCCGATTTGGTCATCCCTCCTTAGCTCTCGTCCTCCACGTTCTACACACCAACTGCTTGAAGTATTGCACCTCTGAAGGCTCCCTCTTATGTCCAGTTTGTCCCCTTGTAAAGTCCCACCAACTCCCCTTTCCCCCCAGTCAGACTGTCTATCAGCGACCCCTTGCATTAGTTTGTTCTGATCTTTGGGGCCCATCCCCCTTTGTATCTCGTTTGGGTTACAAGTATTATGTTTCTTTTGTTGACCACTATTCTCGTTTTACATGGCTATTTCCTATTAAACAAAAATCTGATGTCATTCAAATATTTTCCAAATTCTTACCCTTTGTTGAGCGACTGTTTAACATGAAATTAATTACACTCCAAACTGATGGTGGTGGTGAATTTAAACATGTATCCTCTATGTGTCAAAAATTGGGCATTCAACATCGTCTCTCTTGTCCTCACACTCATCAACAAAATGGACTCGTTGAGTGAAAACATCGCCACATTGTTGACACTGGGCTTGCTCTTTTGGCCCAAGCGTCACTTCCCTTCACTTATTGGGCTGATGCCTTCGAGACCGCCGTTTACTTGATTAACTGTCTTCCCACCCCCACCCTAAACCATCGCTCCCTTTTTTCAATGGTGTTTAATCATAACCCTGATTACAATTTTTTTGAAGGTCTTTGGTTGTCTCTGCTGGCCCAATCTTGGCCCATATCTCCCTAACAAATTTAATTTTAGGTCCACTCCTTGTTTATTTCTTGGCTACAGCTCCTCTCACAAGGGTTACAAATGTCTCAATTTTTCAAATAATAGACTCTACATTTCCCGTGATGTCACCTTGGACGAATCATCTTTTCCTCTCACTCACTCTCAACCCACAATCCCTACCCAGCCCACCTCAACCCCTCCAGCCCCTTTACCCATTCTTTCTCCCTCTCTTCTCGACCCAGCCCGCTATTACAACCTATCAGCCCATCTTCCGCCTCGTCTCCATCTATACTTGGCCCAGCTCCCACCTCAAGCCCTAATTCATCTTCCCTCAACTCTTCAACTCATGTTTCCCCCTCACCCTTCAACCCCCCTACTGCTCCACCCATCCTCATCCCTCCTCAATCTCCCATAATCACTCGGTCTCAGACTAATTCCTCCCGCCCAAAAGTATTCTCTAATGGCACTGTACCCTACCCAGCTCGTCAATGCCTCCTCACCGCAGTTCCTATTCCGGACGACCCCTCGAGCTACACAGTCGCCTCAAAATTTTCCCAATGGCGTATAGCAATGGCTCACGAATTTGATGTTCTAACCCGCACTTGTACTTAGTCACTTGTCCCACCAGATCCGTCTTTCAACATCCTTAGTTGTCGCTGGGTTTATCGAACCAAGACCAATGCTGGCGGTTCTTTTCAGCGTCGGAAGGCCAGACTTGTTGCCAAAGGCTTCCATCAGCAGCCTGGCCTTGATTATCATGAAACATTTAGTCCCGTTGTCAAACGTTCCACAATTCGTCTCATTCTTTCTATTGCTGTGTCTCAGCATTGGCCATTACGCCAACTTGACATTGAAAATGCATTCTTACATGGAAATCTCACAGATGATGTTTACATGCAACAACCTCAGGGCTTTGTGGATCCTGCTCATCCTACCTATGTCTGTAAGCTTCACAAAGCTCTTTATGGATTGAAGCAGGGTCCAAGGGCTTGGTTTGATCAGCTCAGTTCTTGGTTAAGTGAGTATGGTTTTCAAGTTTCCAAAGTTGATCCCTCCTTTTTCATCCTCAACACCCCGGCTGCTACAATTTTTTTGCTTGTCTATATTGATGATCTTGTCATTACTGCATCAAATTCCTTAGCTATTAACACACTAATTGATGCCGTGAGCAAAGCCATTCCTGTTCGAGATCTTGGAAATTTATCTTTCTTTTTGGGCCTTGATATTGATCACACTACGGCTGGACTGTTCATCTCCCAACGAAAATACATCAACAACCTCCTCACCCACAGCAACTTGCTCAAATGCAAACCCATGTCCTCACCTATGGCTGCTTCACTCAAGCTCTCCAAATTTGATTCACCTGACTTTGATGATCCAGTCCTCTATAGAAGTCTCATTGGAGGTCTCCAATACCTCAACTTCACTCGGCCAGATATCTCCTTTGCAGTGAACAAACTTTGTCAGTTCATGCATTCTCCCAAACTTACTCATTGGAGTGCACTCAAGCGTGTCTTACGATATCTCAAGGGCACCATCAATCATGGACTATTTTTTACCTCTCACTCAGGCCCTGTTCTTCAAGCTTATTCTGATGTCGATTGGGGTGGCTGTCCAGATGATCGTCGATCAACAAGTGACTTTTGCATTTTTCTTGGCAACCATCTCATCTCATGGAGCTCTAAGAAACAAAAATCCATTGCTAGATCATCTACTGAGGCTGAATACAAATCCTTGGCATCCTCTGCCGCTGAGCTAATTTGGCTCCAATCTCTTCTCAAGGAACTTGGCATATTTTTACCCCGAGCACCTACACTCTGGTGTGACAATCTTGGTGCTACTTACCTCTGTGCAAATCCTATTTTTCACTCAAAAATGAAGCATATGGACATTGACTACCATTTTGTTCAGGATCGTGTTGCTGCCAACAGCCTCAGAATTTCTTTTTGCAGCACCAACGATCAACTTGCAGACATTCTTAGCAAGCCCCTGGTTTCAGAAAAATTCTTTCACTTTACAACGAATCTCAAAGTGGTTGACACCCCTTTGGACTTGAGGGGACATATCAACAGTTATAACAAACCCAGCTAAATTTTCCTTTTTCTGTTTTGCAACTTTCTGTTTTGTAACCATTTTTTATTCCATTCTTGATTCCCTCTGTAAGTGTATATAAAGAGCTCTGCATATGAATAAAATTAACACTGCAAAGCCACTGTTCATTGGCTTCTTTCACTCATTACCTAACCACTCCCCTAAAATAGGATATAAAAATAGGGTGTATTTTACTCATTACCTAACCACTCTCATAGAGATTGAGGTGTATTTCTTTTTCTTTTTCTTTGTTTCTCCAAGGCCTTACACTAAAAAAAGTCACATAAAAAATTGGGATGGATTTATTTTTTTCTTCTAATGTTTGATATTCTTTGTGTGTTAACTGCATATAAAAACAGTAGGAGCTTGGGCTTGATAATCCTCCCTAATTTTCCTTATAAATGCAATATCGTTGCTGTTTGGCCTTCTTGAATTGTTACTTCACAATATGGTACAAATATTGGAAATGATAAAGAGCAAATACATTATTTGAACATGAGACATTCTCATTTGATAGAGATACTCCAAAGGGGCAATCAAGTATGAATAAAAAAACAATATATATATATATATATATGTAAAAACATCACTTTTGGCTTCCTACGCTAGATATGCTCTTATAAATGAAACAAATTACTTTGCAGGTGGTATTCATGATTGACCTTTGATTTATCTAGGTATGCCTCTAGGTGGAAATCCTAGAATGGTTGGGTTTCTAAGAGGATGTATGAAGGAAGAGTGCTTTTATTCTTTTTAAGCGTGCATATTCTTCTCATTCAGGTGTGTCTTGCTACTATTTCTTTTTAGTTATTGTATATATTTAAAATATTTATAAGAGTAGCCAATAATATAGAAAAAAATAATGAGACATTCTTTGATTTGAAGTGAGGAGGAATAAAAATCATTTGGTTAGTCGGGAGGAGGAGGTTTGTTGGTCTACAACGGGCAAGGGTGTTTGTTTTTGGTAAATTGGTGTTAGAGAACATTGCTTTAATGGATAAATGGTAGTGGTGTTCTCCCTTATAGGAGTATTCCCTTTGGCGCAAAATTATTAGAAGTAAATCTAGCTTGCAAGATAATGGGGATGATACTCATTTAGGTTTAGATGTTAAAAGTCATGGACGGATATTTCAATGTTATACCGGGCCTTTACTCTGCTTCATTGCCTGGTTAGTATGGAGCTTGAAGAGCAATTTTTAAGGGCTTTTGTGCACTGCAAAAGCCCATCTACGGGGCACTCTTTAGTGAAGTGCCTCTTGGGTGAGAGGCATGTTATATCGGGCCTTTACTCTGCTTCATTGCCTGGTTAGTATGGAGCTTGAAGAGCAATTTTTAAGGGCTTTTGTGCACTGCAAAAGCCCATCTACGGGGCACTCTTTAGTGAAGTGCCTCTTGGGTGAGAGGCACGAACGAAACTAAAGAACCTCTAAACCTCCACCCTGAGTTAAAAAAGCACCTCAAGGACTATTGAGTTTGATTGCACCATATAGCAAGTGCATTCAACGAGCCCGAGTGGATACCTTAATAGACCTAAAGGCTCTTTTTTTCCTAATACAAAGTTTGTGATAGGAAAGGTTTTGTGAAGACATTTAAGGGGTTCTTTACTTTGCTAATCTTATGTCCTCTTTCGCACAATGAATCTACCCCATTCCTCATTTATTTCTCATGAGATTGGCTCCTAATGGCAATTCCATCTTCATAGGGATCATGATAGGGAGGTTTTGGAGCTCACACTCTTATCAAGTTTGTAGGCGGTTAGGCTTCCTTTTGAAAGGAGACACTCATTAATGGATGATTCTTTAGTGAGTATTCTTATAAATCTATAACTTTGTCTTCCCCACTTCACAGACCTATTTGGACGAGTAAAGTCTACTCTTGAGAATAATGCTTCTATTTGATTAGCCGTTCTAAATATTATTAACACTAACAATACACTACAGAGTAACAGGCCTTTCAGGACCTTACATATGTTCTCTATGTTTTGAGATATTAAAAACTATGTTCCTTCATTGTTTCTTTTCTCGACAGTGTGGAATAATCGTTGAGAGAGGACTGTCGAGAATAGGTGGAGAGAGGAGTAAAGATGCGCCGTCGTCTTGGTGACGAGGGAGGGATCTTGTTGGGGCCGAGTGCTCAATTTTTCAACAGGCAAGAGGATGTCTCTGATCATGCTTTGAGATAGTATTCATGTCTGACATCCTTGTAAGCTCTTGCGGCTACATGTTTCAAAGCATATATATATATATATATAAAGACATAAGAGACCATTATCTAATTATAAATAATTGAGCGAATGTTAGCATCAGTAATTGCAAAAAGTGTTAATTGCGCAAAATTGTCGACTGAAATCTATTCCCATTTGATAGAATAATACAACGGCAACCAATTGCCCTGCTGACAGTGTTACAAACGAAGATGAAACAAATAAGCATGCTTTATGCTTCTGTTTTGATGCCTGATATTTTGAGACAATCAAAGAATAATTCTCACACAAACTTAATGAAACAAGCATTTCATTAGAGGATAAAATCAATGGTTTGAAAATAAGACATCCAGAATTGGATTCCCATGTTCAATCATAAAATGAGAAATGGTTTGCAATGAATATCTAATATTGGAGGCATCATGCTCAAACTCTAAATGGTTTGCAATGAATATCTAATATTGGAGGCCTCATGCTCAAACTCTAAATGGTTCGAATAGACAATGAGCCATCGTGTTGTGTTAACCAAAATCCAATAACCCCTCAGTGGAGTACAGAAAAAGGAAAAACTGATAAAACTTGTGATTGATCATCATTCTACTAATCAAATATCATTCAGTTTAATTTATTCGATATTTATGACAACTTGTTTATCCCAAGTCATTTGAATCATCAGATAACTTGACGAGAATTTTACCTTGCACGAGTGCTGTACTCAATTCTAATGCAGGCCGCACTAAAACAGATGTTTCCCAAAAAAATGAACAAAAGCTGTATTTATACAACACATAAGAAGCTCGAAAACGTAATAACTTGGCAAAAAGAAAAAGTTCTAACAAATAGCCCATGAAACATTACTTGAATTCCTATGAAGGGCTTTAAAGAAATAAATTAATACTAAAAACCTAATGAAAATAAACCCACCCAAAAAATGATACATGACAGCCTGAAACTCCAAGACTTTCTTCTTGCTCTATGCAATGTCAGACAACATGATAAAATACATATGTACAATCAGGGATGCTAGAATGCCGTTCTTCAATTCCCAATCTTCTGAATATCTGGATCTTCCAATGTTGAAAACCATAACCCAGAAAAAAAAATCACTCCCAAGTATTTAGACAAGCCGCAAAACCCAGGTAAAAAATGGGCCATACCTAAAAATTATGGACCAGTATAATGTTAGGTTGGGAAAACATTAATTGGATGTGTCACTCAACAGGGAAAGAAATAATTGCAAGAATGTACCAGCAATTGATGCTCCTTTGATAATTCTCATCTCGGTCCCCAAGAGTTTGGCCCTGGAACACCAAACAGAAATTCTAAGGTCCTAATTTAGGAACACTTGGTACTAAAGACAGAAGCAACATTCTTATGCATTTTAAAAAGACCACACTAGACAGTTGAAGCATGCATCCAGAGTTTCAAATCAATCCTCACAGAATTTCTAAGTCTAGAGACTTGCCTTCTTCCAAGCAACTTATTCATACAGGTTTTTGGGTAATTAAAAAAGTGGACACACAGCTAAATGGCTTAAAAAATTAGGCCAGGAGTTCACACTAAGAAAGCAATGCTACGCTCCTCACTTTCTTTCTACGCTGTCTCCCACGCCCACTCCTACAGCTTCCAAGATCTTAAAATATTCATAGTGATCCAACAGATCAACTGATGACAAGAAAATAAGAATTGAGATTAGACTATTTTTATTCTTTTTTGAAACATTAGGGTTTATACTATTATTTATATTTTATTTGTTCCCTTATTTATATTTGAGTTTCAGCCTACATAAAGGCTTCCATGTGTGCATTTTGAAGGAGCTTTGCATGACCAAATATTGAGTGTCCTATTGAAGTTTGTTTTTATACTTTTATTTTCTCCTCGTCTTCCTTTGGGTTTTATATTCTTTTCCATTTAACTTTACCTTGTTCACCTTTTATTCTGCATAATTTTCCGCCACATCCCCTCTTTCCAGTCAGACCTCTAAGTCAATTGATATCAAAGCTCCACTCCAATACACTTTCACTTCTTCACTGCTCGTCACACACAACCCCCCCCCCCCCCCCCCCCCCAAAAAAAGCCATCAACTCAGTCTCCCACCAGCCAAAGCCTAGCAGTCTCCAAACCACAGTATGCAAACCCTAGCCCTCCTTTCTAATTAACTCCCCACAACCACACAGTATCCATTCAAGTTCACCACCAGAGTCCAATCAAACACGCACACAGAGAAGAAGCAAGAAAACAAAAAACCAAAAAAAAAAAAACCAACACAAAAACAAATCCAAAACAAAACAAAAGAGAGGTAGTCGCCAAAATAAAAAAGCAGAAATCAATATTTAAAGAAAACTCCGCTGCCACTGCTGTCGTCAGGATCCCCACTCTCCAGAGAATAACCACCTAGTTCTCAAAGAGATGTGAGCAACACTAAAACTCCATAGCTGCAGTCCCTGGTCTGAGAGGAAGATAAACACAGATTCATCACCAGATCTCTGTCGCCAGAAGGATGCATCCCTTGTCGTCATTGGAGATAACTGTCAAAGTTTCCCTCACTGGAGAGTGAGAATTGTGCAATGTCCAACCACAAGTCCGATGGATTGCAACCTGTTTTCTCAAAAATATATGAACCTGATCATGAATCCTTAAACCAAGACTTGTAACCACCCTTACCCAACAAAGTTATCTTCAGCCTAGCCTGACCTAACCATATCCGCTCAGGTTTATTTCTGTTATGCAATCTAATC
Source organism: Malania oleifera (assembly GCF_029873635.1). NCBI lineage: Eukaryota > Viridiplantae > Streptophyta > Magnoliopsida > Santalales > Ximeniaceae > Malania > Malania oleifera. The sequence goes on from NC_080421.1 coordinate 89,580,381, forward strand.
CAAGATGAAACTAAGCTAACATCTAATTATGTCCATGCCCAGCTGAAGAGCAATAAGTAAAATTTAAATTCTCTGTGAGAATTAAAAAATTTCCTACAAGATTTCAGGATTCCAAGCAAAAAGATTGATTCCGCCGGTACCAATTTGAGTCTCAACCAAGGGTTATTGGATGTTCACTTCCACCTTAATTGATGAGACTACGCCCCTTGATGCCACATATAAATAAGTACTTATTTCTCCCATCACTAATGAAAGTGCTTATAGTAAATAAGTTGTGTTTGGATCATTGCAGGAAACTTATAAAAAATCTGTAAGATGTCTTATTTGAGTAGCTGGGAGCATGGGAGATGCTTATAGCCTTATAAAATGTTGATCAGTATATAGTCACATTATAATATCAAATTATAATAAAATATTATATTGCATTATCTTATCTTATATATCATATTAATACATGAATAATATTTTCTAATATTATATGTAAAATATATAAAACAAAAATCCATTAGTTGCCAACCATAATTACAAAAGATGGAAAATAAGGCATACTCCACGAAATAGCTAACAATAATTGTGCTGCCCTCCAATCCGAGTGAGATCAGACAACATCCCCAAAAAAAATTCCAAAAAAATGCTCCCAAAAAGAGCAAACAAATTAGCTAGGCATGAGAAGCCAACTGAGCTTTACGTATCTCTGTGTTTTTCTCAAGCCACAACATCCAAAAAAATGCATCCATTGCACAAAACCACAGAGCCTCCCTCTTTCACTCTTCCCAAAACCACTATATCTCGTGGAGCCGCCCACATTTCTACAGAACATGAGCAAAGAGCATATCAAACATGGCTTTAAATAAAGGCCGTGACCGTTACGTAACGGTTTTTTGGGTTGCCGATGCCGTTACACCCCGCAAAATCGGTGTGAAGAAAAATCACAACCGTAGTGGCCGTTACAAACCGCAACCGTTACGTAAAGGCCGCTACGGCCGTTACATAACCGCTACAGGACTATTACACCAAAAAATTTATTTTATTTTTTACTTTTTCTTCCCACTTTTCCCTCTCTTTCATAAATCATTCTCAATATACCATGTGGCAAGAGGAGGAAAAGATTATAATGAGGATGACAATGATACAAAATTTTCTATTTCTTTAAATAATCGTTAGGAAAATATTTTATTTTGATAATATTAGTAAAGTGAAATTTACGTTCTATATTTTTCAACTTCAACCATCTTTCTTTTCTAGCTATTTTATATTTTGTATTATTTGTATGTCTTATGTGTCTAATAGATTAATGAAGTGTATAATGTATTTTGTCCTATTAATTAATTTAGCACACATAAGAATTTATCACAAATAAGAACAATGAGAAGTATAAATGCGCACACACGTAATTTTTCTATCAATGGTGGTTTAAAACAAATGTAAACTCGTTGCCCTTACCAAAGAACTTAGTTACTCGAACTAAATGATCCAAAATACACTAAAACTCTTTCTAAGAAGGGCTAAAAGCTTAAAACATGCAAGTACATATGCACAAGGTTGTGCGTGCTTCAAAAAAATTCACGGTCGTTACACCCGCTTCCCGTTATGTAACATCCTCTACTCCCGCTACCCGTTACTATTATGTTACGCTACCCGCATCCGCGATTTAAAACCATGATACCAAATATTACTTGCCACCCAACAATTAAGAAAAAGGTGTGCATCAATCTCATTGGACTTGCAGCACAAGATACATATATCTAGGTTGAGAACCTTATAGCCTATAGAGCCTCCGTACCTGTGACAAGTCATTTGCCTAGTCCTGTCACGAGATAAAGAGTCCAGGTGAAAGCCTTTTCAATTTTAGTTTCATGAAGAAAAACAACATCAGGGTAACTCCTTTGAAAAACTTCCTTGATCAGCCACCTCTTTCTCACATATTCCTTAAACCTTTCACATTCTCATAACTTAACCACTTTTTTAGATAATAAAAGAAGGTATTACCACAAAGTGGTGACAAAACATATAGCCGGTACAAATCTTCCCATTTTCAATTTGTACTGATCCATTTGTTCGTAGAGCTATCTATTCGATTGCAAACATTTCTTGAATACCTCTAACAGGGAGCAAATAGACAATTCTAATACAAGCAAGAGAGGATAATGAATCCTCAAAGAAAATAAAAACAAAGACTAAAGACCACCCAAACCAAAACTGTACACAATCCATACCACTATTGCCCACCACCCAAATAAGGAAACCTCCTTTCAGTCCTTTCCCATCATAATTGATGGAACAGTGCAAGTTAGCCAATTCCCCTTGCCCCTTCCTAGCCTTAATTATGCCACCATCCAAGCAGACTACCTTTCCTTTTGACTCAGCTAATCGCATACCCTTTTTATCCAGCATATGTTGAATACAAGACAGGAAATCAGTACTTGTCTAAATTCTACTCAATCTTGTCTTCTACCTCTTCTACTTCAACATTCCTCGAACCACGAACTCCTTCTACACCCTTCATTGGAGGTGAAGACTGCAAGCATGGTCTTAAATTTCCACGAAATTGTTAAAATTTCTAATTTTCGTCACCCTCGAAATCGAAATGGCAGTCGATTTCCATCTTTGCATAATTTCCGTCGAAATATCAACAAATCATCCAAAATTTATTGAAATCTCGAAATTTTAACAAAACTTGTCAAAATTTTAACTATACGATAAAATTTCGTCAAAATTCAAATGAGAAATTTAGGAGTGAAGTGAAATTTCTATCTTAATTTCTTTTATTTATTTTATCAAAACAAAAGATTATTACAAGCACTTTTGAAATTATATCAAAAAATAAACTCAGAGTAATATTTTATTTAACCATTCATGTCTAAATTATCATTATTAATATAATAAATAATATTTAAATGATTATGAATTCCATTTGTATTAACTGAATATGTTTAATGTATATTATCTTACACATATGTTTGATACATATACTATTTTACAACTTTTCCACCTCATACAAAACATAGATGTATTTAATTTGTAATATATTAATCCTAAAAGTTACATTATTATGTTTGTTAACCATTTCTAAAATTTCACAAAGAATTCTATGTTTTACTACCAATTTCCGTTATTTTTTCAAATCGAAATCGAAATTGACATCAAAATCGAAATTTTCGTCGAAATTTCCGTACTTTTGGAGCTTCGAAATTTGAGTCGAAATCAAAATTTAAGACCTTGACTGCAAGGAATGAGCCCCTATAAAATCAAAATTGTCTTATCCATAACCAACTTGTACACGAACCTCATCTATGAGCAATCAAAATCACAAATCACATCACCCTCCTCATCTGATACGTCATACCACTTCTTCTCCAACGGAATTTCCCCACTTAACTTTCCTTTAAATCTGTTTCAACCCATTTGAATCCTCAATAAAAATATTACCACCACTGTATTTTTTGAGGAACATAAATGGTCTCCCATCTGCTCTGAGATGCTTCTCAATTGAGTTGTCTCTTTTTCCCTTACTGAAGCTTGCACCCCTTGATTCATCATTCGACTAGTCATACCATAATCCTCCATAAGTACCCTCTAACAACCATCCTCCATAGAAACCCCTCTGGTAAACTCATCTATTCAATAAATCCCATCTCCCATCCGACTGCCCAACAAAAAACATCTCTTGCTCATTCGGACAGTCCACCTGAGTCAGAAGAGAGGTACCCATAAAAATAATTATAATGCAAAAAATTAGCTAAATTATTCAATTCTTTTGCACCTTTTTTTTATATTCCTTTCTCAACCATTTTAAGAGTAACAATGACTTTCGTCTCCTGCCCTTAAGGACTCATAAACTTAATTCCAAAATCCTGCAGGATTTTTAGTGGATCCTAGTTGTCACTCATTAACCCCCTCCTTGCCACCCCGCATGAATAGATTAATGGCTATAACTCCTCCCACATTAGATTCATCCCTTGGCACAATGGATTATCATTAATTTGAAACAATTAGGAGTAAGACATCTTTTTGGGCTCCATCGTGGCCCCCCTGACATGCAAGATAGGCTCATTGCCTCATGCACAGCAGTACCCACCTCTTTATCTGGAGCTCTCAGTCATGACATCACTAGAATAACACTCGATGGAAGGGACAATAGCCAAAGACCCCTCAATTAAGTTTCCTACTCAGTCATCTGTGATCTTTAAATGGCAAACACCAATTTCCGCTTCTTCATGGGAACTCCTAGGACCATCATCTCCCTCTCATGCTGCCCAAACTGCACTCGTCCAATTCCACTGAACAATCTACGGTCCCCTCAAAATTAGGACATCAAGGTGAGAGAAAATCAAACTCATTCTCCACATTTTCTGCCATCAACTGATTCAGTAATAATCCCTTGTCAGACTCACAGACTCCCCATATCATTGTCCGACTCACAGTACTCTAGATTCAATTCTCCCCAAGATTTGGCTCCTCAGCAAGCCGCGTCGTCCCTCTCAAAGCAGATAACAAATAAGAAAAAGCTCACTGCACAGGGATGATAGGCTCTGCATCTTTAGAATCCATTTGACCAATTAGAGCAGAATCTGCTAAAGCCATTCAAAACCGAATTGTAAATTTGGGTACAATCTGAATTATTTCTTCTAGCTGACATGTCCACTTGCACAACCTCCAATCCATTCCATCTAGCTCATTAACCCTAAGGGGAAAACCCCAACTCAATCTGCTCCCACAACTCCAAGAGAGAGGCTGGCCATTATTCAGTGTCTCAAAGTCAGAATCCTTCAACTTAGAAAAAGGCCAGTCCATTACATTCTGCAAGATATTAGGCCCACTGCCCTTAAACCCAACCAAATCGGACCCATATATGTAAGGCCCATCAATTTTAAAATTTGAAGTAGCTAAGGGGTCTCCAAAATCAGATCTTCTACCCTCAACTATGGACCCTTTTCTTGTTTTATGGCAACAGGATCCCCACTGTTATGAAGAAATCCCTCATTGGTGCAATTCATACCCATAGCTGGAGGTTGACAAAGAATGTTGTACCGCCTCCACACCTGACTCCCACAGATAGCCGTCCATCCACAATTGTGACAATACAACACATCCCCTTATCCCCTCTTCCGATCATCATCCCTATAGGTAGTTATCATCTTCAACACTATACATAACTTCCATGACCCTAACACCTTTGCATCTTCTGGAACTCGAATGGAACGATTTTGACCTTTTTTTCCCTAACTTTTTGAGGCATAAGACCCTCCCCCCTTTGTTGGCCATCAACCTCGGAAGGGCAAAATCCGCCAGCAACCTTCAATAACAACCCCCCATAGAACCATTTTCTAAAACACAAAAGATCAGATCAGAACAAAATCATCTATATTCAAAATCCACTGCAATTCCTCATAATCTAAAACCACAAAGGAAGACTTCCCACAAATTCTGACAAGCACAATGAAACATATTCCAAACAAACCAAATTGAACATCTTTTTGTCGGCTTCAACTGAATGGTGAAAACAGAATCCTCAGATACCACAGTTCACCGGAGCTCCCCAGGTCTCACCAGATGTCACTCCCTATCATGGTTTTAAATAACGGTAGCGGCTTTTTGGGTTACCGCTAACATTACACACTGTGAAATCAGTGACAAGAAAAATCAAGGCTCTAGCGGCCGTTACAGACCATGACCGTTACGTAAAGGCTGCTATGGCCGTTACATAACCATACAAGACTGTTAAGCCAAAAAATTTATTTTATTTATTACTTTTTCTTCTCACTTTTTCCCTCATTCATAAATAATTCTCAATATATACCATGTGTCAAGAGGGCGAAAAGATTATAATGAGGATGGCAATGATACATAATTTTATATTTCTTTAAATACTCACAAGAGATGCATTAATTAACAATTTGAAAATACTAAATTGTTAGGGAAATATTTTATTTCGATAATATTAGTAATGTGATACTTATGCTCTAAATTTTTCAACTTCAACCTTCTTTCTTTTCTAGTTATTTTATATTTTTATTATTTGCATAGTTTATGTATCTAATAGATTAATAGAGCGTATAATATATTTTGTTTTATTAATTAATTTAGCACACATAAGAATTTATCATAGATAAGAACAATGAGAAGTATAAATAAGCACACACACATAATTTTTCTATTAATTGTGGTTTAAAAAACAAATGTAAACCTGTTGCCCTTACCAAATAACTTAGTTAGTCAAACTAAAGGGTTCAAAATACACTAAAACTCTTTCTAAGAAGGGTTAAAAGCTTAAAACATGCAAGTACGCTAATATGCACAAGGTTGTGTGTGCTTCAAAAAAATTCAGGGTCGTTACACCTGCTTCCCATTATGTAACATCCACTACTCCCACTTCCCGTTACACCTATTACCATTAGGTTACGCTACCCGCTACTGGGATTTAAAACCATGCTCCCTATTGCCATCCCTGACTGGTGAAAAATTCATTTTGTTTCGCAATCCTACATCTGTTACCAACTCTCCTAACATCAGCAAAAAGAAAACTAAATTCACAATCAAGTCTTAATACTTATAGATGACTTCATTTTGCTCAGCTTCATGCTTAAATTATTTGCATATAGTCTCTATAATTTGTGTTAATAATCTTCCACAACACAACATTTATCTGCACATTTCACAATATCTTCAATCTATCAAAATTTATTACGTAGTGATGATGTCATGGTTGGAGCAGCCATAATTCTAAATGAATACACCAAAAGTTAGACCTTATAACAGTTCTATATTGATTCGCTTCTAAAAATTCTGTGAACTAAATTTTTAAAATGTCTTCAGGAAAAATAAGAATCCATAACAGCTTGGGAAGACTGTCCAAATATTTTAAAGGTGCATAACATTATTTTTATTTTTGTTCAATTTTTTCAAAATGAATGCAGTAATGAATAGGGACAGAGCAAAAACATACCTCTAACTGCCACTGGAAATCCATTTTCAGAAGGTGGTCCAACAGGCACAAAGCTTCTATGATTCATCCCATGGTGAGGAAAAGCCCAGCCTTGGTCTGATATTCTCGCTGGTTCATGCAGTGGGCCACCATATTGACCAGTTGCATAAGAAACTCTATCAAGATTAACTGAACCTAAGGCACAAAGGGCGGAATAATACAACTGTCAACAGAAGCCAACAAGTAAAAAATATGGCTGCAAAGCTATGCTACAAGTTCGTTCAATGAAATAAAGATCATCAAGTCCAACCAAGTTAACTTTACCGTGAAACGAGGGTGCAGAAAATCTCCACCTTTCACTGGGCTCATGTGAGCCTGATTTCATTCCATCCTGGTCACTGTAGAAGTTTCCACCATCCATGTTCTGTGCAAAATGGTACCGATTAGAGTATAATGGGGGTTGGGCTTCCCTTCGTGGTGGCATTCGCTGATCTGCCTGAACATATGAAAACTGGTTTGATGGTGCAGGATGAGGTGGGCGTAGCTGGTAAGCCTTGTTACGCAAAGCAGCAGAGTCTGTTGGCTGAACATTATTCACTGAATGCATAGGTGATGGGGAGATTGGAAAACTGCTGAAAGAGGAAGAAATAGAGGGTTCAGACATCTGCATCTGCATCTGAAAATCTCTATGCTCAGGTGCATGATAATGTACGGCATCTGAGATTGTTGGGTTGATTTTTGGCTTAATTGACTGCTTTGAGATTGATTGTTGTAAGCTGTCTGGCATACTCTGCAATTGCAGGCCAACCAAAATTGCAATGAGCATAAAATAAACCCTACAGTTTAGAAGAATATGCCACACGGAGAAAAAGAAAGAAAATAATTAACAAAAAATTGTCAGGGCGCACATTTGTATCCATGTAAAGCTTTGAATCAACACCATTAGTGAAAGGATGGGATATTGCTGGAGGGGGCAGTGGAGGGGGTGGAGGAGGAGCAGCTGGAGGAGGGGACGTTGGCAGAGGAGGAGATGATGGCGGCATGTCACAGGGTAGTGGAGGGGCAAATGACAATGGAAAAAGCTGTTCAGATCGATGATGAGAAGCCTGTACAATATATACTTCAGCAACTTTATTAGTTGCATTCATTTCAACTTCATTAGAGGGCGCTACATCCTCCATTTCAAGCTCACCATCAACATCCTCCAGAATATGCCTATGCTTTTCAATAGCTGATGTGGGGATTGCTTCCTGTTCTTCAGGGGTTTTGGAATTGTGTTCAGGAGTAACGGCCTCAAAATTTCCTCCATCAGAATCACTTCCTTCATCTTCATCTTTAAGCATACGTGGCATACAGAATCCCGGAAGCTGAAAACTTGAATTGCTGAGGCAAGAAGATAAACAATTAATAAATGATAATCTATTAAAATCTATCAATATCTAATCAAGAGTTAATTCAATCAAGTAAATTCAAACCTTCCATATTCGTCAACGAGCATACCCTCCATCTCTCTAAGAGGATCATTCAAAGCTCTCTCAGTTCTTGATGAGCGCCGAGAAAAGGAACCAATGGAAGATGAAACATTAAGGGAATCAAGTTCTCGTATATGGTGCCGGATGAGAGAATCCGGAAGGATCCTTCTTTCTAACCATAGCCTCAAAACCTACTCAAGGAGTAGTCAAAACTACAGTAAGCAAGACTAAAAAAAAATAAAGAGAGATGAAAATAATTAATAAAGAAAAATAAAACACCATAAATCTTCTTTCACTTGCCTTTAGGCATTGCCTACGATTTTCCTGTGCTGTATTTCCTGGAGGAGCAGCAGCTGACAGCAAACGGGGCAGCACTGCTTGGATGATTGAAGGGTATATACCACCATCACCTGAAAATTTAAATAGAATCTCAGCATCACAGGGTTACTCATCCTCAACACACACAACCCAAAAATAAATAAATTAAATTAACTGAGGGCAAATTTAGAAATCTTGTTGCTACTGTCCCTTTGTTATTTGTTCTACCATTTTCAGCTTTTTTACTGCTATTTCTGCATGCCAAAGGGAGGAATCTAATGAGGGAGGGATTTTAGCCATTACTCCATTGAGAGGTGAGCGACAACCATGACCTGCAGGTTCTTTTAAAGGAAGAAGATATTTTTAAAAAATTAGATGAGTTGTGGAGGAATATAGGTCAAGATTTTTTTTTACTGTTTTTTGGTGGAGGGGGGAGGGGGTTTAGTTAAGGTACGAAACTATTAGTTGGAACTGAAGGGTTTAGAGGATGTTAGGAAGAGGAGGCTGATTAACGAAGTTTTGTTTGAAAATTCTCCAGATACTGTTTTCTTACAAGAGACAAAACTTGAAATGTGGATGAGGGTGGTTATATGTCTTTGGGACAGTTTGAAGATTGGAAGTCAGCTGGGGGTGTTCTTATTTTGTGAGATGTTCTTTCAATAGAATTGATAGTCTTATAGGTCTGTTTTCTTTATTAATGTCGTTGGAAATTAAAGGTAGGGATCAGAGGTGGTTCTATTCAGTTTATGGTCCTTCAAGGCCTGCACTTCGGTCTGTTTCTTGAGACAAGCTATATGCCGTGATTAGTTTTTGTCCTCCGGAATGAGGGAGGAGATTGATGTAGTGAGATTTCCTGGGGCAAGAAAAGGTTGCTTTGAGTATGCAGAGTTTTGATAGGCTTATTAGGGATTGTGGATATACTTTCAGTAAAGCTGTCTTTTCTTAGTTTGTGTGCAAAAAGAGATCAGTTGGTAGTTGCCTAGATAAATTCTTGTTTTGTAGTGGGAGGATGATTTCCTGGTCTCTCTCAAGTTTCCCTGTCTAGGCTAGTATAAGATCAATTGTAAGATCATTTGAAAACATGTGGCCGGATCATAAGTTTTTTCATACTTTTGGTTAAGAGTTCATGGTCTACAAAGAGGTTGGGAGGGTTTTAAGTTCAAGAAAAAAAAAAATTACACCTGTGGAGGCGGGTCCTGAGGAAGACTTAGAAGGACAAGATATTTTGGATAAAATGGGCTTGAAGTTGACTGATTTTGGAGGAAATGAGTGTGCATGGTGGTGGCAAAAGTCAAAAGTTGAAGGGAGAAAACGAACTAGGAAATTGAAGAGCTAAGTAAATTATGATGGAAAGGAGTTGAAAAGGGGTTTCCTTGGTTAACATTGTGTAGTGTTATTTGTCAAGGGGTTGACTAGTGTTCTTTTCTTTTGGTTTCCTTTTTTTCATTTTTTCTTATTCGTAGGGGGTTTTCTTGTTTTTATTTGGTGAACTCCTTGTCATACACGTTGTATCTTCCCTTCTTTCTATATCATATATCTTCTTCTGTATAAAAAAACAAAAAAAAAAAGTTCATGAAAAAACTAAAACATTTAACAGGTGTCTTGAAAAAATGGAATGTTGAAGTTGTTATGAAAAAAAATAGGGTTAAGAAGGCTAGCATTCAGGTGAGATTGACCTATTGGATAGAAAGAGGGTGGAAGATTAGGGGAGTTGAAGGTAGCAAAGAGGGTCTCATTGAATATGTCAGTGGACGTGATCTTTCAAGAAATGGGCAGCTGGCAACAAAATACAAAATTTAAACAGGTTAGATGGGGTGACTGTAATACTAAATTCTTTCATAGGCTAGCTGATGGTAAGGAATGGGAGTTGAGAGTAGTATCTTCAGATCCTCGGTTGATTGCAAATGAGATTACAGAATACTTTTTTCCAATTTATTTATCGAGGATGAGAGTAGATCTATGATAGAGGCATTGGAGTGGAGTCTCATTGCTGATGACCAGGTGAGTTGGCAAGAGGCATTTTGAGGAGACTGAAGTTGGAAATGTAGTGTTCAGGATGGAAGGGGATAAGGTTCCAGGCCTGCATGGTTTTACTACAGCTTTCTTTCAAGATTGTAAGGATGTGGTTAGGGTTTTACTTGATGAAGGTTTCTAACGAGTCATACTTTAATGAGGGCTTGGACAAAAACAATAATTTTTCAACTTTCATCACTCCAGTGCCTTAGAAGGATAGGCCACTGAAGTGATAATTTTCGCCCTATTGCAGAAGTGCTAGCAAATAGGATGAGTAAGGAATAGGGGTAATAAATTTCAAGTTCAAAGTGCTTTTATTGGGGGGAATACAAATATTAGATGCTATTTTGTTGGGCTAATGAAGTGGTCGAGGAATGTTCATAGGAAAAATATGGGGAGTTAATTTTCAAATATATATTTTTGAAAAGGCTTATGATCAGGTTACTGATAATTTCCTGGACAAGATTTTCATTAGGAAGGATTTTGGGGAGAGATGGGATGGTTGGACAAAGAGGTGTTTATCAAATACTTTCCAATCGGCCATCATCAATGGGGAACCAAAGTAGTGTTTTCAGCTCAAGAAGTGTTAGACAAGGGGGACCCTTTACCTCCTTTTTTATTTGTTCTTCTTGTTGATACATTGAGTAGGGCATTGGATAGGAGATTATGTGAGGAATTAGGGTGGGCAGGAAGGCAGTAATTGTGCCTCATATTGAGTTTAATGATGACAATATACTTTATTGAGGTGATCATTCTCTCTATCTCTCTCAAATGTACTTGCAATTCTCCAACTTTTTGAGGTCGTCTCTGCTTTAAAAATATATTTAGGGACTGAGTGAGATTACTACTATTAATCTAAGTATTGCAGGTATTTAAAACAACCTCCTTAGCAAGGTGTGGTATCCTAGAGTGGCCTGTTTTTAGAGGTTCTTTTGAGGGGTAACCATAGGTCTACTGGGTTTTGGGATCTAGTGGTGGAGAGTGTCAGCGCTTTGAGGGTTAGAAAGATGCTTTGTTTTCCAAAGGTGGTCATACCACCCTCAGGCTTATCTTTCTATTATCATCTTTATTTATCTGTCCATGTTTAGAATTCGGAAAGAGGTAGAGGTAGCTAGTAAAATTGAGAAAATAAAGAGATTTTCTTTGGTTGGATGCTTGGAGAGAAAAGGGGTCACCTTTTTAGTAGGGAGATTGTATGTAGATCCGAGGATGAAGGGGGTTTAGGTCTTGGGAAAATTGGTGTCTAAGAATACTGCCTTAACGAGCAAATGGTTGTGCTGGTTTTCCCTTGAGGATAACTCCCTTCAGCATAAAGTTATAAAAAGAAAATTTGGCCTACCTGTTACTGGTGGAATGCTTAATTAGGTTTAAGAAGTACTTCAGCAAGTCCTTGGAAGCTTATTGCACAAATCTATTCTTTGTTTACCCCTTATGTCAAATGTGTTGTTGGCAATGGATCCCAAATCCATTCTTAGGAGAACACTTGGGTGGGGAATTATGCGCTATTCATGTCATTTCCTCATTTATATTCTCTCCTTAGCACGTAATGTCACCATTGCTTCTTTTCTTACTTGAATGGATTTTTTACTTCTTGGGACATCATTTTTGTGAAAATGAAAGGAGCTGGAGGAAATCTTTTGATTAGAATTTTTAAGCTCTTTCCTCTTCATCATTCCATCTGGAAAGATAAAAGTATCCTCCAAGATAAAAGGCTTTCATTTAGCTGGCTGTTCTTAATAGACTTAACACGGACGATCTATTTCAAAGTACGAGGCATTTGAAGGCATTATCTGTTTGTTTCTTGTGTTTCAATAGCTCAGAATCTGCATCGCATTTATTTCTGCATTGCCCTTTCCCTTTGGAGATTTGGAATAAGTTACTTTAAGTTCTCAGGGAGAATTGGGTTTGCCCGGTCTTGGTGGACTCGTTGCATATTTTCTTTTATAGGTTTTGGGAAGAGTGGCAACAGTTCAATTTTGTGGTATTGTGGAATTTGCAGTCTTGTGCAGAGTTTGGATGGAAAGGAATGCTTATACATTTTTTTCTCGAAAGATACTTGTTCTTTGCATTGGGAATTACTGGGCTTCTCTCTGGTCTTTTGCAGCAAGTGAATCTTCTACAAGATGGGAAGACAGTTTTATTTTGATTGTAGTCTCTTCTTTTTTCCTTTAGGACAATGTTTTTTGGCTTCTTTTTTTCTTTAGAACAAAGTTCTATTCTCATTCTTTCTTCTTTAATGAAATCACCTCCCTCCTTTCTTTCCTAAAGAGCATGCAAGTAAAATGGGCAAAATTTGGAAACAAATAAATAAATAAATCTTCCATCTGTTAGGGAAAAAATTATCATTTTAGTTTGGGTTTAAAATAAAAATATTAAAATAATAAAAAGCACACATACACACATGCACACGTTCGCAGTATTTACAAATGCACCCAAAATACATCTGTATTCCTTGTAATCTTCAAAATGCAGTTGTCGCACAAAAATACAACAAATGAATTTACCTTTCAATCCTCGAGAGCACTGAGTTATAGAATCCACAAGGAAGAAGAGGTCCACTCGTCTGTGTAACCTTGATTCAGTTTCCAAATTACGGGCAAGAATTTCCAACACCTAAGTAGAGAATTTCATATAAATCAACAAAAAAGATTTAATCAGCATATAAGAACTCCTGATGCAATTTCATTGTCATTACAAGATAAAAGAAACAAATGCATGAGGTTCAGGGTAGCAGCGTTGTCTCCCCTTAATATTATAAAGGAATACTGGAGTTCAGACCCAAAATTATTATTCAAAGTTTCCACAATTTTGACTTTAGGTTGTGTTTGGGAGCACAGATTTCGGGTCTTGGGTTTGGATTTGGATTTGTGTGGATCTGAACAAAACACAATACAAAATGCAATATAATTTTCATTTTGTCCAAATTCCTGCGAATCCAAATCCAAGGTCTAAATTCCAAGCTCCCCAAACATGGGGTAGGGATTTACGAACTTACAAATTTACATAGTAAACAACAGGAAAAATCAAGTCCATGCTTAATTTTCACATACTCCAAAATGTAAATCCAGAAACTTAAGCCAATAAACCTAAGCTCCAACTAAAGGAAAACCATGCCACCATACACTCCTCAGTCTTCCCAGTTGGGAGTACAGGTATACAGCTAGCATACCCTGTTTTGAGTTTTATTTGGTGCACATTGGGAACACCACAGCGCAGTGAGGTTGTAGGCTGAGTTATGGATGATGAAGATCGTAATTGGGGTCAAGATAGCACTGCTCATGAAGATGGGGGTAAAATTGATGAGGGGGGGACTATTGGATTCACAAGGGGGAGGGATGGTAAATAAGGGTAGAAAGGGAGGGGGGAACATGTGGCGGTCAGGAAAGATATGTTATGGGAAATTGGGAAGGATGTTACTTCTTCAAACACCAAGCAAGCTAAATGTGCTCACATCCACTGGTTGGGTCACATAGGCTCAATTCAACTTGCCACAATTAAATCTATGGTCCTCTTTCCTGACACAGTGTTCCCCAGGTCTCTACCCACTGTTTCTCTGGTTAGTGTTCCCCAGGTCTCTACCCCTGTTTCTCTGGTTAGTGTTCCCCAGGTCTCTACCCCTGTTTCTTTGGTTTTGCAGGTTGGTAACATACATTTCTCACCCATCTTTTTACCTAACTCGGTATGTATATCATCATTGCCATTAAATTCAGCTATAATGTAGTTTTTCATGCATGCTTTTTGCTACACTTTGGACCTCATTTCACCGTCAAATTCAGTTCAAAAACAAGCTGCTTCCATATCTCTAAGAACCTCTTCAGCTCCCCTTTTAATAGACATTTACAAACATAGGAACCCTTGTCTAGAGAGAAAATATTTACCAATTTTATGAGTGACAAAAAAAAATAAAGGGCAAAAGACATTGACCTCCCCTAAGGTTCAAAAATTTCAGAGACCTCCCCCTGTGGTTTCAAGAGTTCTAAGGACCTCCCTTGAGGTTTGCAAAAACGACACAAACTCCCCCCCCCCCCCTTTTATATCTTGCAAAAAGACAAGTTTTTTTAGGGGATGTCTGTCTTTTTGGAAAACCTCAGGAGAGGCTTGTGGCATTTTTTAAACCTCGGGAGAGGTCTGTGGCATTTTTGAAACCTCAAGGGAGGTATCCTTCTTTTTACCAAACCTCAGGGGAGGTGTCATTTTTCCAAAAATTAAATATAACAATAAATCTTCAAATGAGACTAAAAACATGCAGGTACTAGAAGTAGAGGTTTCTTACACACATAATATAAAAGGGCTATTCCTGGGCCACAAGGCTCCCTGCTTTGCAAGGGTAGGGGTTGGGACGTCACAGAGTTTGCAGCCTTACCCATACCATGTGAAGAAGCTGTTTACTTGGACTCGAACCAATGACCAACTTGTCACAAAGGAGCAACCTTACTATTGATCCAAGTCCCGCCCCAATTAGAATGCATTCGCTTCAGTGGCTAAAGTTTATGGGACAGAATTCAACTCACTGGACTGGATTGGTCAGATCTGAATACGACTACATCCTACCCCATATTTGGATTGCAACAGGCAAATCATTCAAAAGACCAAAATATCCATTCATGATACCAGATCTGAAATCTTGGCCAGATCTGAAACCATGGCTTAGAGGGGAGCAGATCTGAGATCATGTATACATATTGCTGCCGGACCACCACGCTGCCACCATTTGTCAGGTTGCTGCACAAGGATGCCACCAACTGAGCTGGTGATGGTGGCACTGCAGTGGGTAGGCCTCCATCAGATCTTATTCATCTGAAAACATAAAAAGCAAGAGAAAGTAGCCAAAGAAGACACAGCTGCTGCTGCAGCAGCAGGTGGGGCTGGCTGAAGAAGACAGCTAGGCTAAAGCAAACATGGAGTGCTCAGAGGCCAGCCGCCACTTCTAACATGGAGGGGCGGGAGGGGGGGGGAGGGGGGAGACCACCCTTATATTCTAAGAGGGCACAACCTTGCCATTTTATAAAACTCTTGTATAATCTGCAATTGGAATATTAAAGAAAGGTAACATCAAAATTGTTAATATTCAAAAGTAAAAGAATATTATCCCACCTCAGTAGCATTACCGAACTTTGCACAATCAATTGCAATACGTGTTGCTCGACCAATGCTCTCCTTTGTCCTAGTTAATGTTCCAAGCATGCTTTCAAAGAATTTTAGAAGAGTACTTGCATCTGCATTACTGCCCCATTTGCCCACAGATTTCGGTCTATGAGTTGCTGCAGCTTCAAACTTTCTTTCATCATCTGAAGCACGCACAGTTTTCTCCTTGTGTAAATGAACAGGACTACAATAGCTATTTTTTTGAAGAAAAAAGGTGCTACTAGCTGAAGACAAACCACATATCACGCCTTGTGCGGGACAATCCACTCCATTCATCGAAGATGGACTTGATGGGATACAAGAGACCTTCTTCTCACCTGAATGGTTGACAGAAACTTCAGGTGAACAAGATATATGATGTCCCCCTCGCACAGCTGATGTTGTAACCTTCATTGAAGTTGGAGATGGAGAAGCATTTACATCCTTCTGTCTTGATTTATGGTCTAAATTCACAACCTCACGCCTAAGACAACATTGTAACAGCCATAGAGATTTAGAATGCAAAAAAAAAATTAAAAAAAATAAAAGTGCATCAAAAAGAGACTAATGGAAAAGGGACAACAGAGATAATAAATGACACCACTTAAAAAACCAATCATTCTTTCGAATAAACTAGCAGAAGACACAGGCAAAAAAGCTTACGTATCATTAACTTGGATGCTGTCATCTATTTGAGGCTTCAAAAGCATGATACATTCACAACAATTACCCTCAGCACCATACAGAAGCAAATTAGTCCCATTCTGAGGTGAAACTTTACCCGTTTCTTCAGCCCCTGAGTCAGGATGCAGACTCATCTTAGCGCATTCTAAACTGTCAAATTCAACAGGCTTTTCTGGTTTTTCTGCTCTACTGTTGTTTAACTCAGAAGTCCCATTGCCTTCATCATTTGAAGGCAACAATTCATTCAATGAATTTTCATTGGATCTCAGACTGCCTGGTCTTCTATCTAGAGTATCTGGCAAAGGCTGTGGACTTCGGACTTCACCCAGTGTATTAATAGCATGAATACCAAAAGATGAACCATTAGGATCTATACCATCAATACAGTCTGCAGCCTCCATAACCACATCTTTGCAGAACTGATGGTTTGAACCTTCGGAACTTAAAGCAGGCTGATTGCCAAATTCCACTTCTATGGAAAATTTTGCTGTTTCCTCAGATACATGTAGGTTTAAACTGGGTGAAGATCCAGAAATGCCGACCTGAGAATCATCATGAGCAAGAACCTCTGCATCCTCCTGCACTCCTGAGGTATTCCCAGCTTTGCTTTCCATGGCCATGTCAGGGCATCTCCCCACGGAAGAAAAGCGACACTCATTAATCACTGCTTTCACAGTGGAAGGTGCTTCACTATATGCTTGACCATCTTCAGCAGCATTAGCTGACATAGCTTCCAAGGCACGATGAAGGCGTTTAGAAGGCGGCAAAGCAGCTTCACCATCAACTAAACAACCATAAGATTTATTCTTCTTGACATATGACAAAGGAGGCATATCTTCTGTAATTTGATTGCAATTATCAGCAGGCGATGAAGTGCTAACAGCCCTCTCTACCACAATTACATTTTTATCCGCAGGGACATCAGCACTGCAAGCTAAAGATGAACAGACCTGCCCCAACAGATTAGCTGTCGCTTCTATTGTGCATTTCTCTGAGTTATCTTCCGTCTGTATGTAGTCATTGAGCTTCCCCTCCACAGATGATGGTTTACCCATTCGAACCCTCGCTCGCTTTACTAATGGTAGATGCTCATCACCATCTTCCTTAGAACACCTTCCATTTGACCTTTCACATCCACTGGGTGAACTTTCTCCAGTTTTTTGCCCCCCTGCCTCCAGACCTGTTTCTCCATCTAATCTAGCGGAACAAGCAGCCACATCATTAGCTGCACGTTTTCTGTTTGGTCTCCTTTTCTTCTTAGTAACAACTGACCTCATTTGAAGATCAAGCTTTTTGCTCAGCCTAATATCTTCCTCCAAGCATTCAACTACCTTGTCGGGCTGCTCATATTTACAACCTGACTCTATAGTGCTGCCCTCATTTAAACTATGGGTGTCAGATTCAACTGTAACAATTTCAGAACCATTGTCCTCAATGCTACCATTTGCAGGAAAAGATGGTGAATCTACATAATGAGAAACAGAAGCAACTGGAGACTTTCTGGATCCTTTGTTATTTCTCAAGGATCCATCCCGTGTTAAATTGACTGCTATGTCCTCCGAACTTTTACTGCCATCATTCGACAGCATCATGAAGCTCTGAAATCTACAAAATTCACCCCTTGATAAACTTCTAGATTTTCTCACTGATGGTGTCTTTTTGAGTGTGACGCAATTCTTTGGCTGTGTACCCCTAAATCGTTTTCTCGATGAGTAAGTTGGTGATAGTGTTGTTTCTGGACCCAACACATTTTCAGTGGGTTCATCAGACACTCTCTCCCTATCATGCAAAGCATCTAATTGGGCTGCAACTGCAGCATCTTCAACGGGGAGGCTTGGCTCACTTCTATCTTTAGCACAACTAGAAGCTTTTAGTCGTATATTGACTGAAGCCAAGGGAACTTCAGTCTGATCCTTCAATTCAAGATTACCCATTGTGTCCACTGAATCCCCAGCAGCATTTGTTACAGTAACTTCGCCTCCAGAACTGGCGTCGTCAAGTTGGTTCAGTTTCTTTGTCTTCTCATAACTATCAATGATCTCCTGTACTGCACGAACAAAATCAGCTCCCTTACCTTGACACTTAACTAAAAGAGTCTCCTTTTTCTCTTCTGTAAATGCTTCAACATCGGCAGGATTGCAGAAGGCTCTGCATGGAAGAAAAGCCTTCAGCATTAGCATTCAAAATATGTACACAACAAAATGGATAAGGTCAATATATTTCCAAACCAAGAAATGAAATACAAAATAAAAACATCCTGTAAGCATATGAACCATCTCAGCATCATCCAAAAGAAGCCAATTATTCAAGAACGTACCAACAAGCACATAAGTTGCCCTCGGTTTCAAAAGTAATGAACTTGCTGAGACATGACAGAAAGACAAAACTCCAAGCTACTTAGCTACATATGCATATTAAAAAACAGCAAGTTAAGCTAGGGTGAACCATTGATGGATTGCATAACTAAATGAATCTGCCACAGAAAAAATTGCAGATCTGTGAAAATTTTCTGCATTAGAAAATTAATGCAACAGTAAAAGCTTTCTTGATGATCAGAGACTGGAAGTTTTCGCCATGATGTGCTATAAAAACACACATGCACACGCGCGCACATGTAAAAAGAGAGGGAGAGGGGGCATATCCTCAAACCACCAGTAATGCCTGCAAAACAAAATTTTTAATGACAACTTTGTCCTTCCTCAAAGTCATCACTATTTCTGCTCGGTGAAATGTCTAGTTTAGGAATGAAAGAAAACCAAAAACGTTAGATTAGGGCTTGTTTGGTATCATTTCTGATTTCAGTTTTCTATTTTTGTTTCTGTAGAGTGACTAAACAGATTATGAAAACGCATTTGTTTATGTTGCCAATTTTCTGTTTCTGTTGACAGTTTTTAATTGTTTGCCAAAAAAACAGAAAATCAGATTTTATAACTTTCAGCATAGTGATTAGAATTTTACAATTCACGATTCAATTCATATGATTTGTATCAATTCCACACCAAATCGATTCAAGGCAAGGCATGGCTAAAACACCTTAAGGATTAATTTAAATACCAAATCCCAAAAAGGCTAACGCATTACATACTGAGCATTACGCATTTAGACAAAAGGCACGCCTTTTGTACCTTTTTACTTGAGGCTTATGCATTTTGGGTGTGTGGTTCTCAAGTAAGATTTTTCTAGAAAATATTAACTCCATGTTCATATAAAAGGAATGTTGACTATGCAACACTATGATGTAGTGTTACTCCAAAATCCTATATACTAATGCTCTAATCATTTTTAGTAAATGTTAATCAATTCAAATATAACACATACTACAAGTGTTGGATGTCATCTTGGTCGCTTTAGTTGCTTTTGGTGAGAAGAGAATGCATTTTCTACGTTTCACTACTTTATTGATTATAAGTGAAATTCAAACTAAGAAATCATAAATCTAAAAAAATATAAAATATAGAGTGCCATTTTTGTACTCCATCTTTAATGGAATTTTTGTTATCCAAAAAAGAAAATATAGGATGTTCATATGTTAAGTAAAAACAAAAAATCAAACCAGAGGAAGTATTTTAGTCTCCAAACTAGGTTTAAGAAAAGCAAAAAATACATAAATAAATGCCAAGGAAAATAAAGCAAAAAACAAGCATATCTAATTTAATGAGAAAAAGTTGGTTTATTTGAATGGTAGTCATTAAAAAAAATGCATACTAAATTCTAAGGAAAATAAATCAAAACATGAATTTTTTTAATTAAAAATCACTGACTAAAGCTTCAATAAAGGGAAAAGAGAAGGGAAAGCAAAAAAAAGGATTCAAAAAACCTAATTTTGTCATTCACAGCTAGTGTGGCACTGTAACAGTCTGTAAGGGCCATTACGATACCATAACGAACCATAACGGTCATAACAATTGTGGACCGAAGTACCTCTGAGATATTGCCCAATGGTTTTGGAAGCCATCGATAATAATGTTACGTAACATCCATCATGGCCGTTACACACCGATCTTTAAAACCATGGGACACATATCTCCAATGATAAGGTTGTCATGCTCATATCCCACAACACAATCATCAGAAAGCACCAAGGGTTGCTCCCATCACAACACAATCCTCATGTAAGCATACAAAATAAGTTGGAGCTACCTATTAATGGTTATTTGGTCATTTATGTGTTAAGAGGTTATGTTAGTAACTGTGAGTTAGTAAGGGTATTTTGGTCATTGGCATTGTACTTGACATATATTATAGGGAGAGATCTATTATTAATGTTGAGTCTTCCATTTGTTACCAAGTTATTCAACATGGTGTTGGAGCATGATTTTGAGACCTAAAACTCTAACCCGCTGCATATCCACCATCATAGAACAATTTCTAGCAACATTATAGCCCTAGATAACAACCAGCAGCTGCTGGAATTCAGACCAGTTGCTGGAAATTTCCTGGACAACGCTGCCTGTTCAGGGACACAAAATCTAACATAGATTTTGCAAAAAAAAAAAAAACATCATAGTCGCCCCCAGACACTGCCAATCTGCTCTCCACTGAAATCTCATCTCCAGCCAGTGCCCAACGCACTGGTCTAAGGCTTCCAAGTCTGACCCCACTCGCCGGCACATGAAGCCAATTTCACACATGTTTTTTGGCCTGAATTCATTTAATTTCTCATGTGAAGCACCCCAGTAATGGTTGTTTGATGCTTCCCAAAGCTGTTTGTCAATGGTTTTTGAGTTTATAGGCCCTGACACTGTGGCATTTGCTGTGTTTTTTTTATTTGTACATCGTTTGCTTGGGGTTTGCATTGGTTTCTGGCCTATTTGTTCTGCCTTTTTCCCCTCCGAAATGTTCCGGCTCCTTCCATAGACCATAACATCAAGCTGTTGGGCATGTGTTTTGCTCAAAGATCCAATCTTTTTCAACCATGCCTTCATGGTAATCCATTAGTTGTTGACCGGTGTTAGTGAAGGCCATTGATGAGTCTCTGGGAGCAGTGGCAGTGTTCATAAGCTCTTTTTGTGAGACTGGCAGTGTCATAGTTGTCAAATCGAGATTCAAATGGTGAATCACAAATCCAATTTTGGGAATCAAGAAACGAGAATCAAGAACCAAATTAAATCATACAATTCAATACAAATTTCTAAAATCAATTCTAAATTACACGCACATATTGATACATGAACAAGAAGCAAAATAGTACAATACATTTAAATTTTGATAATAAGATCATATTCCATGTGTATGCTTTCCCTAAACAAAATGAAGAGTAAGCGAATGAGTCAAGAAATATTAGTAAAAAAATGAACTTTAAGCTGTTTAAGGGAAGGAGTCAAGGAAAAATAATAGAGAGCTGAACTTTTTCTGTTTATCAACAGTTAAAATAAATAATGTTTCTCACACATTATTTTTCAAATTGGAAATAAAAAAATTTATTAACTTTAAAAAATGATGATAATTGAACAAACTACTTACAAAACCTACTATTGAATCTTAACAACCCAGTCAAACATGATTGCTACCTTGGCCAATGAGTGTTCTGCCCCATCTTCCCAGTTGCAGAACACTATGCCCCAAGAGTGAAGAATGGTTTTGAGAAGGCAACAGAAGTCCTAGAGTTCAATTTTATTTTCATTTTTAGCATAAAACTGACATAGACAAGGGATGAAGGTAATCGTGTAAAAAAGGAGCAACCAAAAAAAGGTTTTAAACCAACTGGATCTATTAAGGCGCAATAAGCTAGAATCATGTGTGTCAATAGATTTATATCAATTTGTTAAGAGTTATGAGGTCAATGACTTGTCTGTGGTAGTTTTGGTGGTTCACCTTGTTCATGGTTTTCTCGGTGTATAATTTTTTCCCTTTTTTTCGTTTGAGGCTGTGGGAGCTTTATGCTGGTTTAGATGTGACTCATACATGGTCGATCACCTTGTTCGTGGTTGCTCCAACTGTTCCAATGCTGTGTTTTGGTTTCTTGGAGCTGTGGCAGCATTGTGCTGATTTATTTGTGGCTCATTTTTGGTGGGTCACCTTGTTCGTGGTTGCTCCAATTGTTCCGGTGCTATGTGTTGGTTTCTTGGGGCTGTGTCTAAGTTCCTTAGTTCCATGGCAGCTTTGTGCTGATTCATTTGTGACTAGTTCATGGTGGGTCACCTTATTCATGGTTGTTCCGATTGTTCCAGAAATTAATCTTGTTGTCATTGGTCTAAGTTTGTGTTGAGATGGAATTTGCAAATTTGCAAATCAAAAAAGTGTGGTTCCATCAATAGTCATTTGCTTAAGTGAGCAGCGTCCTATGACTACATTAGAGAAGTATTCAAAGTTTCCACAAAATCAATCGCCTCAACAAGCATTTTATCACATTGCATCTTTTACCCATAAATGTAATCCTACAGCCTGCATCTCGTCTGATATCTTTCCCACTAGTCCTTCGTTCACCAACTTTGCTTCCACTGACCATATGACAAGTGCAACCAACCAACTTTTCTACCCTCCAGTATCCTAAAAAAATTTACCTCAAGTTATCCTTGTTGAAGGGTCCACTACCGTGATTAAGGGGAGAGGAACAGTAAATCCTCCTCCATCTCTCTTTCTTCTATTTTACACAATCCTAAATCCCCTTTCAATCTCATGTCAGTTAGTAATCTTACAAAGTCACTAAACTGTTTTGTAACCTTCTTTCCTAATTTTGTGGTTATTTAAGATCTAAAAACGAGCAAGACAATTGGCGCAGGATGTGATGCTCGTAAATTTTACGACTTTGAGACGCTCTCTCCTCCCATTGCCTAAAGAACCGCTGCTACACCACTTCAAACCCACTGTCGCCTTGCTCATCTGTCCTTGGGCAAGTTGAAATAGCTAGTTTCTACATTGAGTGTTGTGTCTAATCTTGAGTAAGAGTCCTATCAATTGGGAAAACATCATCGTGTTCCCTTTGCTCCCTGGGTCAACAAATGGGCGACTAGTCCTTTCATGCTAGTCCATTTTGACGCTTGGCGCCTAGTGATGTCATGTCGAAGTTGGGTTTCGGCACTTTGTTACAGTTGTTGATGACTACACTAAGATGAGTTGGTTGTATTTAATGAGAGATTGTTCTAAGTTTAATACTTTTTGTAACTTTTTTTCTCAAATAAAGACTCAAGTTTCATATACCAGTTAGGTTACTTCATAGTGATAATGCTCAATGTACTTCAATACCCAATTCACTACCTATATGGCTATATGACTAATTATGGTATGATCCATCAATCCTCTTGTGTCCACCAAGGTTGTTACAATCGGGATTCTAAGTGGGATCATTGGAGAGGTCTGCAGGATCGAATCATAAAATCAAGATCAAGAATCATAAGATTCTACTTTCAATGTAAAATAAATATTCAAAAATAATACATGTGGAACTTTATGACAAGTCTTAATATTGAAAACTTAATAACTTAGTGAGTATAAGAAGTTGAAAATAGAATAAAAAGAAGAAAATAAGGAACAGAAGTATTGGAAAAATCGTGCCCACTATTAAGGGATTGTTTGAAGCCACTTATGCAGAAGTGCTTTTCAAAAAAATGCTGAATTTAATAAGTGCTAATAATAAGTACTGAGCTGGAAGAGTGCTGAAACTTATAAGTGATGTTTGGTTGTGTTTAAAATGAGTGGTATTTGGATACTATTTTTATTACAGGGCCCTATATGATTACTTTTAAAATATTTTAAATTACAAATATTAATATTTTTTAATTAGCAAATTTCATTCAAAATTACCTCAAATATTTATAATTAAAATTTCAATATTTTCAATTAAAAAATAATACAAGATTATTATTTTTAATAATTATTAATATATATTTATAACATATTACAATCATATTAACTTATAATAAAAAAAATGATATTTTTTATTAAATTTAAAATTTTAATTTATTTAATGTTAATTTAAATTAATAAATAGTTCTTGTTCAGCCCAGAATTGAATTACAATAACTAATATGTATTTTTAAATATATTCTAAATAAAAATATTAATATTTTTTGTAATTAAAATTTAAATAATTATTATAATAATTTTCCAATTAAAATTTAAATATTTTCTATTAAATAATATAATATTATTTATCAATTAACAATAATCTTGTTATTAATGTATATTTTTAACCTATGATTATCACATCAATTTATACAAAAAATAGTATTAATAACTAAATTAAAATTTTTAGTTTATTTAATGTTAATTTAAATTTATAGATGGTTTTTATTCATTCCAAAATTTAATTACATTTTATAAATAATGAACAGGTTCTAATGCATAATAAAATAATATATTATTAATTTTTAATAACAATTTAATTAATAATCATTTGTATTGTTATTTTCAATTAACATTTAAATATTTTATTAAGTAAAAATAATATAATATTATTTTTTGATTAACAATAATCTTGTTCTTAATTTATATTTATAACATATGATAATCATCATATTAATTTATGTTAAAATAATATTATTAATTAAATTAAAGTTTTAAATTTTTAACATTAATTTAAAAATTAATAGATGGTTCTTCTTCTTCATTCATCATTCCATATAATCGAATTATATTTCATTAATAATTAATATATTATAATACATGATTATCATCTAATGTATTTTTAAATTATAAAATAGCCACTAATTTTTTTCATATTTACAAAATTGACACCACCTATGAACAGTGCCACTTATAAGTAGCCAAAAAGCTATTATTGCTTCTTAAAATTCACTTAAATAGTTCTCAAAAGAGTGATTTTGGAAAAGAACTTTTTGCAGCGTCTGTTGTAGTACAAGCCAAATACCACTTTTCTGTAAAAGTGCTTATTCAAGTGATAAGTGTTGCAAGCACTTTTTTTTTAAGTGCTCCCGAATGGGAGCTGAGTCTTTTCAAGAGGCAGATCTGTTTCGGAGCATACTCCTGCAGCTCTGCTGGGCCTGCTGGCTTGGCTTTTTCTTGGCTGCTGCTGATTGAACAAAAAACTGTGTTAAAGAGGACTAAGGTATTCTTGTCAAACACCAAAAAAAGAAGAGGGCGTAAGACTGAGTTCTTGTCGAACACCAAGAATTCTAGTTGCCAAACACCAAAGAACTGCTGATCAAACAGCAAGAGTGCAGGCTGCTGCTGATCAAACTCCAGTCACCAGATAGAGGGCTCTCTGGTTGTCAAACAAAAGATAAATTTAGGTGATGGGTTGCCAAACTTCAATAAGGAGTATAGGAGTGAGGTGTCAAACCCAGGGAAGGCAGGTGCAAATTACTGAATATGGGAAGCTGAGAGCTATTTTGCCCCAATTTTTGAAGACTTTGGATCAAGCATAAATCTTTCAGGGCCTTTGGGCCAAGAATCGTATGATTCTATGATCCAGATCACAATTTTTATAACCATGGTGTCCACGCCCCACAACAAAATGGAGTTGCAAAACGGAAAAACAAACATTCTTGAAATCACTCATACCCTATTGTATCATATGAATGCCCCCGAAAGTTATTGGAGTGATGTTGTGCTCATAGTTTGCCCCCTCATCAATAAAATTTCATCCTTTGTTCTTGGTGGTAAAATCCTATCTTTAATTATTTTCCCTAAGACTCCTTCGTTCTCCCTTCCTCCTTATATATTCAGTTGTATGTCCTTTGTCCATCAGCTAGCTCCAAGAATAGATAAGCTGGATCCTCATGCTATCAAATATATTTTTCTAGACTATTCATATACTCAAAAGGGATATTGATGTTAAAACACTACTTTACAGTGATTCTTAGTCTCTGTTGATGTCACCTTTTTTGAGTACACACCATACTACTCTGATTCCTCGAGTTCTATTGACTTGATGAGTCCATTCCTCTACATTACCTTCCAAATCCCAACCTATTATCTATGACAATCGTCCTACACCTTCATCCAATTCAACTCCTTCTCACCACTTGGATCATCCCAATTTTCAAGTATACACACATCAACTCAAAGGAGGAGAGCCTCCTCCAACTTTTACTACCGCACCTCTCGTTCCCTTGTTGGATGATCTTATTTTCCGTGATGTTGATCATCTTATAACTGTCCGGAAAGGAAAACACACTTGTACCTAACATCCAATCTCTAATTTTGTTTTTAATGATTTCTTATCACCCTCATATTACTATTTTGTTAGTAATCTATCTAATGTTGCTCTTCCAAAATCTATCTCTTAAGTCCTATCCCATTCTAGGTGGAGGACTGCAACGGATGAATATGCATGCACTACATCATAATGATACTTGAGACTTGGTACCTCTTCCTCCTAATAAGCCTATGGTTGGTTGATACAAGGTGTACAATGTGAGAGTCAATCCTAATGGTTCTATGGCTTGCTTGAAGGCTCACTTTGTTGCTAAGGGACATACACAAGTGTACGATTTGGACTATTCAGACACATTCTCTCTAGCCGCTAACTTGCCTCAATACATTTGTTCATCTCCTTAGTCACTGCTTGTCATTGGTCTCTGCATTAGTTAGATGAGAAGAATGCTTTCCTACATGATCTTTAGGAGGTCTATATGGAGCAACCACCTAGGTTTGTTGCTTAGGGGGAGTCAAGCTTGATGTATCAACTTAATAGATCATTATATGGATTAAAAAACAATCTCTCAAAGCATGGTATGGCCCATTTAGAGTTGAAGTACTTGAGTTTGGCCTCTGACGAAGTGCAATAAATCCCTATGTATTTTGTCATCATACTCCACCTGACAGGATTTGGCTTATTGTATATGTCAATGGCATTGTGATCACTGGTCATAATAATCAAGGCATCTAGGACCTAAAGCTCGGGTATAGAAGTATCAAGATCTCGTACCGAAACTGTCTTGTCAACAGAGGAAGCATGTTCTTAATCTTTTAGATGAGACTGGTTCGTTAGGATTCAACCCTATTGATACACCCATGGATCCCAATAGTGAGTGCAAAGTATATGTTGGTTTGTTGCCTAACCCCGGACAATATAGAAGACTTCTTGAAAAGTTGAATTATCTCACAATAATGACTAAATATATTCTTCACAGCAGGAGTTGTGAGTTAGCCTCTCGATTCCCCAAGAACAAGTAATTGGGATGCAGTAATTCACATTTTGAGATATTTCAAAGGTGCACCAGGGAGAGGTCTCTTACATCAGGATCAAGGTTACACTCTTATACAGGGATATACAGATGTTAATTGGGCCAAATCCCCTTCCGACCATGATCCACAATCGGGTACTATATCTTTTTTGGTGGTAATTCAGTGTCCTGAAAGAGGAAAAAAAAATGTTGTGGCCAACTCGAGTGGCAAGTTAGAGTATAGGGCAATGACGCACACTACATGTGAACTTGTTTGGTTGAAGAATATGTTGAAAGAACTAGGTTTTCTATATTCTCAGCCTACGGAGTTGATGTTTGATAATGAAACTGCTATTCATATTGCTTCCAACACAATCTTCCATGAGTGGACAAAGCACATTGAAGTTGATTGTCACTTTGTTCAAGAGAAACTAGTACAGAAGTTCATTAAAACCACTCATGTGAAGTCTGATTTTCAGCTTGTTGATTTGTTTACTAAATCCTTGGGAGGTGCTCATGTGATATTCATTTGTAACAAGCTAGGAGCATATACGTTCTCCATCTTGAAGGGGGTGTTAATGGTCATTCGGTCATTTAAAATTATGAGTATGTGTTAGGAGTTGTATTAGCGCATGAGTCAGTGAAGGTATTATAGTCATTGGTATTGTACTAAACATATATTATAAATAGAGGGAGAGACCTATAATTGTTGTCAAGTCTTCCATTTTACCCAAATCTTCAACACTATCCATAAAGCAGCATCATACATTGCTTGAGATAGACATACAACGGTTCATATCTTTCAATAGCCTAATCAATACTTGCTTTAGATTAGAAGGCCATACACCTCAATCCAAACATGTGATGTGTCGTGAATCCAACAGGACAAATGCTCCCCCTCTTCCATCATAGTAAGGTGGCAACCTAGCTTTAAAATGCATTCTTGTTTTGGCAAAGCTAGGGTGCCACATCGAGTGGTTGGTGAATTACTAGGGTTCAACAAGAGTAGGAATGACGAAGTTCCATTGCCCAAGTGCAGTATTTATTTTTTTGTGGACCTTTTGAATTGAGAAGAATGTGAGAACTTCTCAAGGACAGCACAACATCTCTTTGTTTGTTGGGACAAAGCAATGTTCTTGGCCTCTAGCCATTCTTATGGTTTTTTGGGGGGTGCGTCACTGCTTGATCTTGTGACAGAAGGCAACATTATTGTAATATTATGTTTGTTTTCTCTCCTTTTTGTCTATTTTGATCTTTGGAGAAATATTGTTCTCCCTCACATGTCCCCCATTGAAAGATTATTAAATATATCATATCCGAAATAAAAAGGACCATCAATACAAGTTGGTGCCACCTAGGGAATCCAAGGGAGAGAGTGGGTGCACATCTCAACCTCCCCCCCCCCCCCCTACCATGCAACAACATAACCTATGGTGTCATCCATGGGGCTCCAATCCCACACAAAATCCCAAGACACCCCTCATGGATGCCAAGAGCTCGCCCCCAACCTCTCTTTGTAGTACTCACTTAGTACCCAATATGACAATCAGGGACAAATGAGCTTCTTTTTCTTCTTCTTTGAAGTTGTGATTTCAACGATCTGGTCCATTGTGTATCTACCCCAAACACCTTTTGCTTCCCTATCACCCAAGTAACAAAACCACAGACACCCCTAAGACCCAACCGTTCAAAAATTAGATCTTCAAGTACCCCATAATTTCCAGAAACATGTCCTGGATGAGACTAGCCACAAGGTACCTTAAAGTATCTCTTCAACCACAATCACCACAATGGTGCAGTAGAAGATCTTATTTACGTGGTCAAAATGTCACCAAGATTTTTCCCCCCTTATAATGAGCTTTTTATATCATTCTCACTCTAGCATGAGTTAAGGAGTTATACACCCCTTATTTACTATAATGCCACTTGATTATCCATGTCGATACATTATATCAGTGTTTTAAAAGGTGTTCTCAAGGCGCACCTCAATGCGTTTTCAAGCAAAAATGTCCCAAGGCGTATTTTAAAATGTGCAAGTCCCCAAATGCATACGCCTTCTGCAGCTAGGCGTACGCCCCATCCAAAAAGTTGAGCCTTTCACGTCTCAAAGTTCAAGGCGTACACATATTGATCCCCATCAACCTATTTTCTGAAATATAAAAATATTTGAAAAAATCGATTTGCAAGATATAGTCCCTCCTGGACCTCCTTGACGATGGAAGCCCCTCGACGAAGCATCTTCCCCAACTAAGCATCCCTCTCAATGAAGCTATATCAATCTTTCTCCCACAAGACTACTCCAACACTGTCATCTCCCTCGCCAACCACAATTCCCAATCTTCTCTCTCTCTCTGACAAGTCAATTGGTGTCTTTAAGTCTCTCAAACACGTAAACTCAAGTCTTTGTCTCTCATCAAGTGATCTCCCTTCAAACCCTCAAATATAGTAGTCTACAGAGTACAAATGACATGTTCCCCACCCTTTTGTGTCCTTGTTTTATTTCTACTAGGTGTGAATACCACATGGCTCTTTGATTATAACCCATGCCATGGGCATGTGGCTTGTTAATGTATTTTAGACTTAAGTTTTTTTTTCTTGTACCATTTTTCAGTTTTAAAATTCAGACAGTAAAATTTATAACCTATTTTAATAAATTTCATATTAATATTAAATATATAATTTATTTTTATATATTTAAAATAAAAACTAAATTCCCCAAAATCATAAGCCTCAACGACTCAAGGCTTATGCCTCGTCAAGGGTAAATTGCCTCGCCTCACGCCTTCGCCTTTTAAAACAGTGCATTGTATAGTCATTGTAACACCCGCAACACGTAGTTGTTGTCTATCACATCTCCATTTATGAAGCTTCTACTTTCTTGACCTACATAGATGGAATTCCTCCATTGACAATGAGAGGAAGCTTTGATCCTTGAAAATACGAATGTTTCTAACATTGTGGCCATGTTTGAAGAGCCGCAATCAAGGCATCATAGAAACAGTTGTTGTGTTACTCTACTATCTTCCCCTTTATAGCTAACTAAAATTCTTCCACTCTGACAAGCTGGCACCTCCTCTTTTTAACCAAAATCCTCTCCATTGATATGAAAAACCCACAAGCATTAGCTCTCAATCCAAGTGAAACAAGGTGATTGAGTGCCCTAAAAGTCTTCACCCAAGGGCAACATTTTTGAGAAGAGAAATGACCACAATTGGGTCAACAGCCATCATCTTTCGTCCACTGTAAAAAAGATGAAGAGACATTGAATGATCCTTCTTATAAAGCATCAGGGCCTTCCCTTCTCTTCAAAGTTAAGCAGTTGAACAAGGTTCTCCCTCCTAAGGCCTAACCCCCATGAGTCGATCGAACCTCCAAAAATAGGTTTTCAAGAAAAGCAAAAGATAATGGCGATGGCTAAAAAAAATCAAATTAAGTAAATAAACTCAAATAAAGGCTTAAGAGGTTAGGGACGCTCGATTAAGAAAATAGGTAAACTCAATGGAAATGATTGAAAGTTAAGGAAAAAGGTATCAGATGGTCAAAGGTGAGGAAGAATTTTATCAAAGATGCATCAAGTTCTTGCTGCACAAAAAGCTTTTTCACCCAAACGTCATTGCACATTATGTTCTACCATGCATTTCAATTTGTGCATTCCTAATATTGGCGTATGAGAGCTGACTTCAATGTTACCAGAGCTACGAATGAAAATTTAGGAGGCTTGAGGATCATTCTAGCATTAGAGGTTTTGATTCTTGCATTAGGTAGCGTAATTTAAGGGATATTTTTTCTCTTCTAAAACTTAATTTAGTTGGTTTGTTGTTGATAATAGGCCAATAGCTACTAGGATTAATAGATTTTAATCCACCACAATATAGAGGACACCTTGCCTAACCTCACTCAAGAAGTGCTCCTGAAAGTGATTTCTGATCACAACCTCATGCGGAACAGCATCATTAATCTGGCAGACATGAGAGAGAGAGAAGAGGGAAAACGGAGAAAGGGAAGAGAGGAGAGAGGAGATACAAGTGGGAAATCTCACATTCACTTCAAATTCAAAATCAACAATTACCTACAAAATATCTCATTGCAGGTCAAAAGAACATGGAGAAAACCCAAAATATTGCAGCTGGAGCAATTTCTCATGAATCTGGAAGCAGGAGAGGACTCTATAAGATTCACACTCACAGGTCACCAGCGCATGGGGTGCACGTGCCGCCGGTGAGGGTCCTCCAGTGATGATTTTCTAGAAGGTGGTAGATCAAAGGACGGTGAGTTGAATGGTTGTGGTGGTGTGTCAAAACAACTCTGTCAACCATGGATTTCTAAGGGATCAGCGGCTGGAAAATTACAGCCAGCATGTGGGGCTTCACCAGTGACCAGAAGATGAAATTTTAGGAGGGAGGGTTTCAGTGCGATTCTGAATATGATGGTGTGGGAGGTGTCACGAAGATCTTCAAGGAATGGGGTGCTCAAAGAATTGGGGATGTGACTGGAATTTTCAGAAAAAGTTTGGACCGTTTCTCAGTTTTTTTCACTGAAATTTCAAGGCAGAGAAGATGGTTGAAAAAGATGAAATCTGGGATTGGGATTTTGATTCCTGGATGGTTTCAAGATGGAAGATTATGAGAGAGATAAAAGAGATTAGAGAGAGAATTGAGGGAGACAAACAGAGAGGGGAGAAAAAGAAGATAGAAGGGAGAAAAGAAATTAAGAGAAGTTGAAACTCAGAGAATTAAGAGAAGAAGAGGAAAGATTAAAGTAGAAGTTAAGGGATTACAAGAGTGTAGGACAGAAACTAGAAAGGGAACAGAACAGAGAAGAATAAAGAGGAAAGAAAGCTGCTGGGCAGCAGAGGATTAGGGACAGAACAGAACAGAATAGAACAGAAGGAAAAGAGGAGGAGGAAGAAAAGAAAATAAACCAGAAATAGAGAGAGAATTGAGAGAATTACGGTGGAGAATTGGAAGAAGAGAAAAAAAAGGGCAGAAGAAGAGTGAAAGGGGAATATGAAGGAATTGAAATGGAAGAATGGAGTTCGATTTTGGTCTCTGAAATCAAATGATGCGGGACAGCATCAATGGTCCACAGCCATGAGAAATCGAAGGGAGGAAAGGGGAAGAAGGAAGAGGGCAGAGAGGAGAGAGGAGATGCAAGGGAGAAATCTCACATTCACTTCAAATCCAACAACAACTACCTAAAAGTCTACAACATGGCTTTCGCACAATAAAATAAGAAGGCCTTTAACACAGGATACTACACATATACCCCTAAGACAACATTAAATTACGAACATGCCCCCCTAAAATACACACACAAGCATTGCCCCAAATACACATAATCCTATACTAAATAAACTAAACCCAAAATTAGCTACTAACTAAACCCAATAATCCCTTGACCCCAATTCTTCTTGATTATTCTCCAACAAGGATCTTCCCAAGGTCTTACTTCCCGTCCTACATCACTACTCCTTCGTGCTTGAATCTAACCCTATGAAGGAGGGTCCAACTCTATTCCATTTTGAAAATATGTGGCTAATACATCACAATCTTTGGAGATTGGCTAGGTGTCACAGGCCAAACACTTCACACCTTGTGAAGGGCAATGCGTCACTGGTTAACACACTAGCTTAACTAGTCAACCGAAAGTATATTGCAGTTACACCTAGGGGTGGGCATGAAAAACCGTAAATCAAACCAAACCAAACCAAAAAATTGGTCAGCCATTTTTTCAATTCAGTTTTAGTTCAAAATTTTCAATTTTTTTGATTTACAGCTCGGATTCAATTTGGCACATGCAGTAACCACAATTAACCTGAACTGAACCGATATATTATAAATGTATAAAAATACATATTATTTATAAAAATATATATTATGTCATTATATATAATATGTTATTTTAATAATTATTATAAATTAAATATTTTTTTTCTTTTTTAGTAACAATTTTAAACTTGGGTTGGTTACTTTTATGCTATTTTTTTAGAATTAGGCCTTGGATTATGGATTTTCTTTATATTCAAAATGGTGGATGTTTTTAAGCTTATGCAGGGTGCTAATTTAAAATTTATAAATTTAAGACTTCTTATTGATGATTGAATTTGAATGTTTGAATTTTAAAATTTACAAGTTGATTATAATGGAAGAAACATGTCAATTTGTAGTGACTTGAATCGAACGATTCGGTTAACCATTGGATATTGGCATAAAAACCAGTTAACTAAATTTTGGTTATCCATCAAAAATGGTTCAGTTACAGTTCACATTTTTTTTGCGAAACTAAAATTTTGGTTTGGTTATGATTTGAAGGGCTCACTAG
This sequence comes from Malania oleifera, assembly GCF_029873635.1. NCBI lineage: Eukaryota > Viridiplantae > Streptophyta > Magnoliopsida > Santalales > Ximeniaceae > Malania > Malania oleifera. Next base: position 89,614,307 of record NC_080421.1, read on the forward strand.
TTTCACCAAATGAATAAATTCACAATCATTGATTGCAAATGAAGCGGAAGCAACAAGCGAACATGAAAGCAAAAAAGAGTCAAATGGTAAACTGTAAAACAATGCAATTCAGTATTCACACCTACCTAATGCCACACAAGGCATGAAGTGTCCAAACCATAAAATTAGCATCATCTGGAATATTGGGAGGGCTTTTGTTATGTGAGAAGGCTGAAATTCTTGGAAGATAAAACTTGAAACAATATGTTTTGAACTAAAGTTGCAACAATTGGCAAAAACACCACACATAAAAAGATCCCAATAAGAAAAAATTCTCGGTTTTCTTTTTTTAAATTATGAAAAGGTAAAAGGGCAAGAAATAATTGAAACAAAGACTTAAGCATTATCTCTCTCCTCCTAAAACATACAACCGCATCTACCTTATTAATCATCCATTATCACAAAATGATTTAGCTGAGAAAAAGGTGACCAAAGTTCAAATAAATGCAAAATATAGCATACAAAACCTTCCATTATTTTGGGGAAAAAAATAAAAGATGGCGAGGGGAGGGGAACTCTCAAATAATTAATCCACTTATTGTCTACCAGCCAAAAAATAACAATTGCATGAAACACAAGAATTACTAACAAATCCCTTACAAACACAATCCTAAACAAAAATCTTCCTCAAACCTATTCCAGCACCTGAGCAACTACCATGGTCAAGTATCCCACAATAATAATGTAAAGTGGGAGGAAAGTTAGTCCCCTAGCCTAAGCCCCCCAAGTTCAAAATATTCCAAAACACTTAAGCTTCTCACAAATTCCTCCGCATCAATCAACATGCCCAACATCACCTCACCTTAACTTAAACTTAGTGATGAACCCAAAAATTGCTTCCATTGCTCTTCAAATTAATTATTACAAAAAGAAAAAAGAAAAACTTTCAAATAATTAAGCCACTAACTATACACCACTCAAAAAATGTCAATGATGATAATGCTTCTTTTTAAAATGCAAACTTTTACGACACAAATCGATTAAGAATCCTCCTCCAGCATCCAAATAATTAGCTTGGTCAACTAATCCATCATTTTAATTAATAAATAAAAGTGGGAGCAAGTAGGTCCCCTAGCTTAGGCAAAGCTACCAAAGTGGCACATGAGTAAAATATCAGGTAAAGCTATGAAAAACATCAACAATAATGTTGGTATTTACTTCCTCCACCTGTCCCTATGTCTCATATTCTTCATCACATACATTAAAGCAAAGCCAAAAAAAGAAGAGAAGAGAAGAGAAGAAGATAAGGGCATTGCTCCCACGAAGAGATAAGAGATGAGCATTGCCAAGCCAGAAGTTTAAAACATACCTTGGGCTATGGAGAAATAGCATCAAAGTTTAAACTATTTAAAATCAAAATGGTAACAACCCTAACAAGAGTTTAGCATGTAATCCAAAAATCAAATGTAAATCGGACACAGAGTTCTAAGTCGAATAACTACTCATCTCTCATGGTCCCCCAAGAAATATCAAGAATATATTGTTTCCAGTTTTAGCAATAACAGAAATCGCAATGCAACACATATAAAGGCACTCCATTGCTACACCTTCTTGAAAAGTATATAGTCCAAAACTCATAAATTGAATGGTAGAAACTGAAATTTCCCCCTATCAAAAGCTTATGCAGCTATAGTCTCAAGATCTTAAAAAAACTACATTCACTCCTTTAATAAGCTAATCCTAATTTTTAGCAAATTGAAGGGTTGGAAGGTGTCAATTATGCATATACATTCCGGGCTACATCCACAAACTAATTTCTTTTATTCCTCCATAGACGAGGAAAAGAGATTTCAAAACCTGAAACTAAAAAAATTGAAAGCACGAAAAAAAAAATTCCCACCTAAAACTTATTTAAGTTATAACAACCAAGCAAATTAGTTCAATTGTCGCCAAATGACTAAAAAATATTTGTTGAATTTATATGTATGTTTTTGAAATAAGAGTGCAAAGCAAGGACAAATGCAAGGACAAATGCTTAGTAATTATTTTACTACACAAAACTCCCTCTCTTGAACTCTTAACAATAAGAATTAACTATCCTCTCTTCAACTCAACAAAAAAATTTAGAAATAATTAAATGTTGTTTGTTCAACCAATCAAAAGAGTTGATAGCATTCCAAAATTTTTATTAATTTTCACATTTTTAATGCAATTGAGATCATGATTCAACATTAACTTGGCATCTAATCAATAGTTTCATCAAAGCTTGTCAATTAGCACAAGCAATAACTATATTAACAATGCATTCAAATAATAATGAAGGAAACAAAGAAACAAATTCTACTTTTGAATCTCCCTAAAATTCACTTTAGTAATATACATGTACATACCAAAAAAAACTAATAATAAAAAAATGCAAAGAAGCTTTTGTGTGCTAAGTACTCACATTTGTTTAGTTCCAAAAAAGTAGACAAGTACTTTCTTCCAATCTGTGGAGTATCCCCACTTCTGTGGCTCGCTCACCTGCCATCAGAAAAGAAGATGACAAGCCCTAAAAACCAATAGTATGCTAAAAAAATAATAGTATGATAAAAGTGAAAAAAGAGGAGACCAATGGCACTCATAAGCCTCTGTTTGGCTGATCAGAAAATGTAGGAAGAAGATAAAAACCACAATTTTGAAATTCAAGGTTCCTATTATTGAATGTTACTAAGAAAATGTAATTGTATGTCCTTGTTAACGTGATTAAATTGGTTACAAGAGTAAGGGTAGAAAAAAAGAACAACTTTTCCCTCTTGATTTTCAGAAATTTGCTTAAAATCACTATATTTTACTTATTTCTTGATCCCCCAACCGCCCACCCACCACCCAACGGTCTTCCTCTTCTTTTATCAAACTTTCTACTGTATTCTAAGCAGCCAGCTTTTAAGCAGTTAAATTCTACACCACACCTGGGAAAACCCAAAGGTGGAAAGGGGACTTAAGGAAAGGGGAAAATTCAGACATAAGTATAAAGATTACAAGCATCACCATAATAGGCATAGAAAATTAAACTTTTAGTCCAATACTGTCAACCGCCAGCATAATTACATTAACACCATGCAACTGCAATAAGCAGTGAAAATTTAAAGAAAGAATTAATATTTGTGTTAGATCTATGAGCAATAGTCTTTTGATAAACCAAACGATTGGGCCACAAAGTAAAGCAAAGAACATCATGCAATTGAAAATCCCAACTTAGGCATATTATTCAATCATGTAATCAAAAGCATAACTTTAAGTTCTTGCAAGAGTCTTATACATACAGTTGCAGGCCATGCTGGGAACCCCTTGACCTTCGCAAGTACGAGATCGCCGACCTTCCACTGCCGGCGGGCAGCGGCTGCAGCGGCGGCAGAGGCTTTGCTGGAACCTTTTCTGCGACTTGGCGCCATTAGAATCGTACAGAGTCCGATCTAACAACCGCACGCGTTTCTATGGATTCAGATAAGAAGACGAACAAAGAGAAACAAGATGAATTCGCGTATTCGCCGAAATCGCTCGCCTCTCAGTGGAGAAGGCAGCGGTTTGGCAGAGGCAAGAACTTCCCAAGGTCGCTGCGATAGGGAGATTTGAAGGCATTGAAACACAAAGATCAATAGGGAGACAATCACGGCTCCAGCAGTAACCCTAATTCTTCGAAAAGGGCGAGACAGAGGAAGCAACGAAGGGAGGGATGGAGAACTCTGCAAACCCTAGTTCTAGGAAGGGGAGACACAGAGGCCTACATGAGTTTGAGTAGAAAGAGTTTTGCGGAAGAAGACCATTCCACATATGGCATGATGAGAGATAGGCGTCGAGGAATGCGGTGGGCTAAGGTGCGCTGGATGCGTAGGCTGCTGTGGGCTAAGGTGCGCTGGATGCGTAGGCTGCTGTGGGGTGGACTAACGTGCGCTGTGTGTGGATGAATCATGAATCTAGGCTACGTCTTAGATACTACGATGAACACGTGACCTACCCACTGATCATTCATAACCGGACACGCCTCTCATGGGCTGAGCTCTGATTGGTGGGTTCAACTCCGATTAAAGAAGGCTAACGAGGATTCCGGAGAGGCATGGGGGTTGGAATTGGGCCGTTCGGCCCATTCAGGAAACCGTTTGCTCAGCCCAACTATTTTAGCCCATTACGCCCCTGAACTCATAAGCCATAAACCAAAGTCAGAAGAACCCTATCCTTCCTGGGGTTTTTTCGACATGTTGTTTTTTATTAGTAAATATGTAAGGTGATGTTTGGTAATTGAATATTAGTTCTAAAAATTAAAATTATAATGATTAGTTTTCAATTCTAATATTTATTTTATGATAAAGTCATTTTGATTATGACTCGAAACCTCTTTTACCTGTTTTTTTATTCTTGACTCTTACTTAGGAATCAATTCATGATTCCTGAAAACACAGTATTTATTATAATATAACAATTTATATCATATAATATAATATAATAGATATTACATAAATTTAAAAATAATATTAATATTATGATATCATTTTTAATATTTAAAATATTACTATATATTTTAATATAAATATTGAACATAGTTATTAATATTTTTACTATGTATAATAACATTATAACATCAAAAAGTGAATAGAACATAATTAAATGTTAAATATTATGATCTACTTATTTATCATATTATTATTTATAATATTAAAATAAAATAAATAAAATATTTATTATTATCATTAATTATAAAATATATAATAATAAAATATAATAATTATACAACATTCAAAAATATAATTTTATATTAAATATGCGCAAGCACATATATACCATGGCACAATGTGTTATCAACTAGCATGTCGATGTTAAGTAGTAGGAAGTTATCTTTGGGGCTCACTCTATTAAGATCCCTATAGTTTAGGGTTATTCTTATCGCTTGTTTACAAATTGATCTTAGTGATTCACATCATTTGAATATCATTCACAAGCACTTTGCATTTAGTTCATCATCTCAAGTGCTCACTATCTCTCTTACTCTCTAATCTTGTGGTGATTCATTACTTAAAATATTTATGTGAGATTTTTATTGTATCAAATATCAGCCCATTCAAGAAACTTTGTTTGTAATCATTTTCATTTTGTAAGGGTTCTTTGTGAACCAAGGGTTAAGGGATTTGTTCCCTTGTAAAGTCTCTATGTGACCAAAAGGGATTTGTTCCCATGTGAAGATACTTGGTGAACCTCTTGCAAGGGAGAGGTCAACCTTGCTGAAAGGCTCTAGGTGAGCGTTAAGGAATTAGTTCCCCTGGAAAAACTCTGTGTGAGTGTAAAGGGATTTATTCCCTTGTGGTGTAAAGACTTCTCCGCCGACGAAGGAGATCGTGATAGTGGATTGAGAATCCTTGAGTGTGTCTCAATGCGTGGACGTAGGCAAGGGGCTAAACCACGTTAAAATTGTTTCTCGAGCTTTTCTTCCCTGTACTCTTTAATTTATATCTTGTGCATGGTTTATGTTCTATATATTGTGATATAATCATTTGTATTTTGCCACGATTATTATTTCGTAGAGAAAGGCAAAAATATGTAAAAGAGTCTATTCACCCCTCCTCTATACTCGACTCTAGGGACAACAATCACTAACTTTTTTTTTTTTGGTTTCTTTTTTTTTTGTTTTATTTTTTTATTTTTTATTTTTTTTGTTTTTTATCGTCGGTAACGTTAGAACATCTATTTAATGCACTATATAGTTCATTAGTCTCTAAAATACACCTAGGTCCAAGTAAACTAATGGTTAATGGTCTGTGTTACCAAGTTGTATTTGGGAGTGCATTTATGCAAAGAAAAGGTAGGTAAGGGATTGCTTTGGTTAATGGTTTTCATCCCATTAGACAGGTAAGCCTAAGAGGCTCTTTTTCAATTGGGAGCCTCTCAAGGGCCTCTTGCAATGGGTCTCTTTGGGGCCTCAAAGGGTCTCTTTAAAATTTAAAAGGACTTCTTGTAGTCTTAAGGGATCCAATTGGGCCACAAGGGGCCCAAGAGCTATCTACTTAAGCCCAAAGGGGCAAGGTCATAATTAACCTTAACCACAAGGACACTCTTATCCATTGATTTTTTAAGAAACCCTAGCTTTTCCTCCTCGCCTATAAATAGAAGGGGGGGAGAGCAAGGGAAGGACAACCCAATCGAAGAGAAAGAATGAAGATAGATAATTTAGAATAGCGGTTTGGGAGAGAGGAGAGAAATGAAAGAGGAGGGTTTTAGAAAATAAAATAAGGGGGAGAAAGAGAGGAGGGCACAGACACCTAAATAAAAGAAGAAGAAAAAGGGTCTTTGTAATAACCCGGATAATTATTGCAATTAAATAATAAAGAAAAGAGAAGGAAAAAGAATTTTTAAGGGGGACACAGTAGGGCCTCGTCGACAAGTCCACGTGGCCAGCCACCTATAAATATGCAAAAACAGGTTTTTTGACGAAAAATTTTTCTCTCCCTCATTTTCTCTCTCTAGAATATGCACCCTCTCACTTCTCTATAAATTTCTGGCTCCGATTCTCACCAGTTCGATGATCAGAAGCTACCATGGTGATCTTAGGAAGATTCTCTACAACCTAACTGGAATGAAAATTCAATTTAAGCAGTTTTGAAACCATCCTAAAATTAGGGTAAGTAGATTTTTAAGTATTTTAAGTATTACTAGTATTATTTGGGGCCAGATTTTGTATACCATAAGAATATACTGGTGTTTTATGGAATAAATTTGGGGTGTCATATTTTCAGGAATAGGGTGTTTTAAGCCCCTATAGTCATAGGTTGAGGACCCCAACAAGTATCTGTTCGGGAACTCAAGTAAATTATAATTTAAGAAATTTATGAATAGGCAATTTCAGGAATTATGGGTGTATTGATTTACTGGAGAATTTGTATATGTAAATGCAGGTTTTTGAGGTTGGTACACCAAGGGTGCAAGAGTGGAGTGAAGTGGAGGCCAACCTCCCAGTTAGACAAATAAGGGAAATATGCTATACTAAGAATTTTAGAATGTACATTAGAAGATTATATATATATATATATATATATATATATATATATATATGTATCAGTTTATGATTCAGTTTTTCTATAATATTATTATTATTATTACAATAGGAGCTACAGATTTTAAAGCATGAGAATCTAATTGCTTAATCGTGTGGCATGAGTTCATAACAATTTAGTAAAATATTAATACAGTTTTACAAATATCATGTTTTACAATATACTAGCAGAAGATATCAATATGTAGTTTCCATAAAATATGATTTATAATATTTTCCAGAATATCATGACTACAGAACCATAACACTCAGTTATTCAGTTATTCATTTATTCAATCAGATATTCAGATTATGCATATCAGTTTTGAAATGTTATGGTAATTTCAATATTATGGTAAAAATAGTAAGATAATTATATATATCAGTAGTAAATAGTATCAGACCTTAAGGAAATATTCAGTCAGATTCAGACAGTAGAGCACGGTATCGTTGCTATTTCATATTAGAGTGCAACCACATATCTTCGACAGTGTGTGGATTTTGTCTACCGTGTTAGGAGAGATTGCAGTCTCCTAGAGAGCTGAGTTGAGGTAGTCGGTTTGACGAGGTAGAGTAGTATCATGCTCAGAGAGATTGCAGTGGGCCAGATTATTGATTGGTAGAAATTCAGATTGACTTACTTGGTAGGCCAACCAGAGTTAAGTCCCACCTACGGACGGTACAACCCTGTGATGAAGGGTTAAATCATGACATTAAGTTGCCAGGGTATTATCATAGCTATCTCTATAAATACATATTTATAGTACAGTAGCAAATTTATTATAATATTAGAATTATGTGAAACTAGAAAACTCAGATATACAGTTGTATTTTAAACTATAATAAATGTAATCAGTACGGTATACTAGACTATTAGTTTTACAGTTTCAGTATTATATCAGTATATTAAATGTGTAACTCAGTTGCCACACACTAGTGATAGCATATTTCCTCTTACTAAGTGTTGTCTCATCCTAGTGACTTAACATTTTTCAGGTGATCCAACTAGGCGAACATATCAGAATCGCAGGTAGAGAGGTTCTTGCACTACCCTTTTTGGAAGGGTGAGTGTTTCCTGGGTGTTGGATGTTTGGGTAGATCCTAGGGTTTTTGATTGATGTCACTGGGTAATTGATGATGTACTTTTTGGGACCTTATTAGATTTCTGGTATTGTAAATACAATTTACAGTTTTATGTTTACCGCTGCTTAGAAATGTAATATGATCAGAGTTTCCTCAGTGCTCCCTTGGGACTTGAGATGTTTTCAACAGGTCGTTACAGTTTGGTAGCAAAGCCTAAGTTGCTAGGTTCTGTAAACCCTAAAGTGCAGCGAAAACAATACCAGAATATAGGAAAAGGATTTGAGGTTTTGTTCTGCGGACTGGGTACATGATTTTTATGGTGGTTTCTATGTCTTTCCTGGGGTGACGATTTCAGGAAAGCCATAGTAAACTATTGACGAGTCTTCTGTTTAGGTTATAGGATTGGATTTTGAGTTAGGAACAAGGGAGATAGTTAATAGTGAATTTGATATTTTAGTTGAATGAAATAAATTAGATCTATATGGAAGATAGGATCCTTATACTATGCTCTTCATCTTTTCAGGATGGACCCAGGGAACAGTGGTACGAATGCTAGAGGTAATAGAGCAGGACCCTCCAGTATGGGAGGTAGAGATACAGATGCAGTGTTGCGCAGCATCACCCAACAGGTGATGGTTGAGATAGTTAGGTGTAACGACCTGAAGAATAATGTTATTTGAATAATAAAGAGGGGGGGATGGAAACAGAAACAGAAGGAGGCAGCAGACTTCATCGACGAACGCTTCGTGTTCGTCGACAATATTGCACTTTGGCGGTAATAATCAGAAATTTTTCCTTGGTCCTCGTCGACGAATACAAGGGATTCGTCGACCAAGGTATAGCAGAACCTCATCGACGAGAGCAAGCTTCGTCAATGAAAAGATACTGAGAGAGGATTATTGGGAAGTCTAAAATTTGTCGACAAGGGAGTAGGTTCATCGACGAACTTTCTACAGGACTCGTCAACGAGGTGACGTGACTCGTCGACGAATCTCGCAGTATAAATAGCCCTAAACTCAGTTAATCGCAGAATAAACGACGGAAAACCTTCTCCTCTCTCTCTCTCTCTTCTATAGCCTCCCCTCCATCTCTCTTTGATTTCGGCCCCGTCAGTCCCCGGATCGACGATCTAAGGCCACCACGACGTTCCTGGTGGAGTTCTCTTGAAATCTACTAGGGCAAATCATCGGTGGAATTGAGTTAAATTTCTCCCCAGAATCAAGGTAAGGTCTTTTATTTAGTTTTTTATCTTCTGGTAGTTGTAGGAAATGATGTAGGCCAGGAAATATTGATAATTGCTTCTAGAAAATATGGTTTTCAGGGTGTGAAATAGGAAGCCTTGTGGGTGTAGGACCAGTATACAATGGGGGGCTTTCGACAGTTTGGTACGAAAAACATGCTATGCTAGGAAAACCTAGTATGATTTCAGTATGAAGTTTATGTTTTACCAGATTATTATTCATAGCAGATATTTATGCAATTTATTATTGACGTTAAAATATTTTAAATTATGGTGTGGCATGAGAGTATGAAAACAATATAGAAACATGTTTTTACAGTATTTTTAGGAATATATTTTACAGAATATACAGATAGTGAAATGCGTTTACAATATCTTTCAGAATACCATGATTTTATAGTTTTACAGCACCATAACAGGTAGATTTATAGTTTATCTCAAAAAAATACAATTGATATAGTTACAAAATATTACAGCTTCATGGTTTATATAGTTATTACAGAATCATGGTAAAAAAGTTAGTGTATATAGAAACGTATTATATGGTATCAGACCCTGATGGATCAGACAGCAAAGCACGGTACCGTAGCTACAGATATACAGATATTCAGTTCAGAGTGTAATCACTTAACTCAGATAGTAAGTGGTATGAGGTCGATCGTGTTTAGTTGTGGACAAGCTCCCCATCAGATATGGGTTGAGGAGGGCCGATTTGACCAAGGAGTAGAGTGGTTTACCCTGGTCGGCCAGCCAGGATAGATCCAACCTTCGGGCCGCACAACCCTGTCATAAGGGGTTAAATCATGACATACAATCATCCAGGGAAATATTCTTAGATATTATGGTATTATCAGATTTTTTCGAAATAGTATTATTATTATGAAAAGTAATTTCATAAACATGTTGAATTATGTAACTAAAGGTTTTATAATATGTTATGTAGTATCAGCATTTTCAATTTTAGTTATTTGTACTACTCTTAACTCGGATTAATTTTTACAGATCCACATCTCAGTAGCCACACACTAGTGATAACATGTTTCGTCTTACTGAGTTTTGGCTCCTCCTAGTGTTGAATTATTTTTTCAGGTGAGCTAGTAGGGCAAGCTGAGCAGGCTCGCAGATAGAGGAGCTATTAGTCTGCCCTTTTTGAGGGTGAGTGTTTTTGGGATTCAATTTTGTTAGTCTTGGTAGTAGTAAGAGTAGTTCTTAAGAGTATAGTGAAATATGTAATATTTGTGGAATATTTAGACACTCTGGTATTGTATAATTATATATGGTTATATTTATTTGACTTCCGCTTCTCGCTGCTTAGGTTGATGATTGGAAAGAAAAAAAAAACCCAGTTGAATAATAGGTCGTTACAATTTGGTATCAGAGCCTAGGTTGGTAGGTTCCGTTGACTTTAGAGTGCAGCGGAAGCAGTACCAGAGTATAGGAAAGGATTTGAGATTGGTTCTGTTGTCTAGGTACAAGATTTATAGTGGTGGTTTCTGTGTTTTTCCTGGGGTGACGATTTCAAGAAAACCATAGTAAATCATTGTCAGGTCGTGTGTCTAGGTGACAAAACTGGTTATCGAATTAAGATCAGGGAAGATAGCTAATTCTGAATGGGTATAAGGTAGGTCTATGTAGGAGATAAAGTTCTTAAATATGTTTCTTATTTTCAGGATGGATCCAGGAAGCAGCAGCACGAATGCTGGAGGAGACAGGCCAAGACCTTCCAGTATGGGAGGTGCCGATACGGATGTCATTTTGCACAGCGTCACCCAGTAGGTGATGGCTGAAATGGCCAGGAGCTCTAGGGAGCATGGTTGTTCGATCGAGCAGTTTATGTGGATGAAGCCCCCATCCTTTTCTAGAGGAGATAACTCGATTGTAACTGAGAATTGGGTATAAGATATCGAAGAGACGCTGGCTGTGATTCCTTGTAGAGATGAACATAAAGTGGTATTTGCGGCATTTAAACTGATAGGGGAGGTGAAGCGCGGGTGGAGAGCAGCACGACTGATAGAGGAGCAGAGGCCGGTTCCAGTGCCAGCGACTTGGGGTCGATTCAAGGAGCTATTCTTTGAGCGATATTTTCCTTCTGTCATTCGGAGCATGAAGGTAGCAGAGTTTCTACATCTGGTACAAGGGCAAATGATCATATCTTAGTATGCAGCTCGATTTATCAAGTTGTCACGTTTTTCTCCACATCTAGCACCTGATGAAGAGAAAAAGGCCAGGAAGTTTGAAGAGGGACCGAGGTAGAATTTGTTTGAGCAAGTGATTGGTTTCAGAGCTCAGACATTTACTGAGGTTGTAGACAGAGCTGCAATCATTGAAAGTGGTATACAGAGGGGTATAGCGGCTCAGAATCAGAGGAAGAGGCTTGCGCCTCAGGGTTTCCAGGCTGGTTTCAGTAGGGGTCCATGGAGAGGAGGCCGTGATAGAGGAGATCAGAGGCAGACGATAGGACCCCATGAGAATCAGGGCACGTTGTTTTTCCCTGTATGTCAGACGTGTGGGAGACGCCATCTGGGAGAGTGCTTGGCTGGGAGAGGTGTATGTTACTGCTGTGGGAGACTCGGCCATATGGCATGTGCATGCCTAGGACTGCAGGACTAGGTTCCAGCTCCCAGGCCTTATTGGGGAGGATATCAAGCAGCTTAGGGAGGATATCAGGTGCCTCATGGAGGCCAGCAGAGGAATGTAGCCCCAGCGCGAGTTTACACTCTGACGCTAGGTGATGCTGAGGCTGCTACGAATGCGGTGATAGGTACATTTACTATTTATCATATCCAGTCATTGTTCTTTTTGACTCAAGTGCTACTCATTCATTCATCTCTGTATTTTATGTTAAATTATCTGAGAGTGAGACCCAGTCATTAGATATAGCGTTGTCAATAGCTACACCATCAAGGTCAGTGATCAGATGCCAGAGGGTACTTAGGGGCTATCTGATAGAAATTCAGTGGAAAGTGTTACCAGCTGATTTGATTGTATTTGATATGTGTGAGTTTGATATAATACTGGATATGGACTAGTTGGCTGCCAATCACGCTAGCATTGATTGTCGTCGGAAAGAGGTAATTTTCGGACCCCCTGGTACGCAAGAATTCAGATTCGTTGGTTCACGGGTACGTGCTCCAACGTAGTTGGTGTCAGCTGTGTAGGCGAGCAGATTACTCTTGGATGGAGGTAAGGGGTTTATAGCGGTTGTGAAAGAAGTATCTGAAAATGAATTAAAGATTGACAGCACCCCAGTGGCACGAGAATTTCCAAATGTTTTTCCAGAAGAATTACCTAGGTTGCCTCCTGTGCGCGAGGTGGGTTTTCTTATAGATTTACCTCTAGGGACTGCGCCGATTTCTAAGGTTTCTTACCGAATGGCTCCAGCTGAATTGGGAGAATTAAAGGAATAGTTGCAAAGCTTGCTGGACAAAGGGTTTATATGACCCAGTGTATCACCGTGGGGAGCTCCAGTGTTGTTCGTAAAGAAGAAAGCCGGGTCTATGAGGATGTGCATCGATTACAGAGAAATAAACAAGGTTACTATTAAGAATAAATATCCTCTATCCCATATAGACGATTTGTTTGATCAGCTCCAGGGTACACGGATATATTCCAAGATGGACCTCAGATCTGGGTATCATTAAGTGAGAGTAAAAGCAGAGGACGTCGTGAAGACAGCCTTCAAGACCAGGTTTAGGCACTACGAGTTCCTCGTTATGCCTTTTGGTCTGACGAATGCCCCAGCCGTGTTCATGGACTTGATGAATAAAGTTTTCCACCAGTATCTAGATCAGTTTGTAGTAGTTTTCATTGATGATATACTCGTGTACTCAAGGATTTTTGAGGATCATGAGGTGCATTTGAGGCAGGTACTGCAGACGCTCAGGGAAAAGAAGCTCTATGCCAAGTTTAGCAAGTGTGAGTTCTGGCTTGAGAAAGTTGCATTTTTAGGCTACGTGATCTTAAGAGACGATATATCAATGGATCCAAGCAAGATCGATGTGCTGGTAAGTTGGGCCAAGCCGAGGAATGTGCAGGAAGTTAGGAGTTTCTTAGGACTGGCAGGTTATTACCGTCATTTTGTTGAGGGGTTTTTGGCTTTGTCAAGACCACTCATGTGGTTGACTAGGAAAAATGCCAGATTTGCGTGAGATGAAGAATGTGAGCAGAGCTTCCAGGAATTAAAGTAGCGGCTCGTCACTGCACCAGTACTGACGATTCCATCAGGAGGTGATGATTATGTTATCTACAGTGACACGTCTTTGAAAGGGCTCGATTGTGTACTGATGCAGCATGGTAGGGTGGTAGCATATGCGTCTAGGCAGTTGAAAGAGTATGAAAAGAATTACCCTACTCACGATTTGGAATTGGCTGCGATTGTACACACACTGAAGATCTGGAGGCATTACCTTTATGGTGAGAGGTGTGAGATATTTTCTAATCACAAGAGTCTAAAGTATTTCTTCACACAAAAAGAGTTGAACATGCGGTAGAGGAGTTGGTTGGAACTCATTAAGGATTACGACTACACCATCATTTACCACCCAGGTAAAGAAAATGTGGTGGCTGATGCTTTGAGTCGTAAGTCAAAGGATACAGCGCAGTTAGTAGTAGCAATTCAACACCCGATTCAAATGGACTTGGAAAGGCTCGGTGTGGAATTAGTGAAGAATGATCCTCAGGTGCTTGTTGCCAGTATAAGAGAATTAAAGCTGCTCAGAGAAATGATCTAGAGTTAGTGGAGGTGCTTGCCACAATACAGTATGGTCAGGGAGAGGAATTCAGTATTGCCGATGATGGGCCCCTCAGATTTCGCACCAGATTGTGTGTGCCTGTGGGTGTCAGCATCAGAAGAACGATTCTAGAAAAGGCACATAGATCTCTATATACTATTCATTATGGCATTATGAAAATGTATAGGGATCTACGAGATTATTTCTGGTGGAGTGGCATGAAGAGGGAAATAGTAGAATTTGTGTAGTAGTATTTGACGTGCCAGCAGGTTAAGGTTGAGCACTAGAGATCGGCTGGTTAATTAAAGCCACTTTTCATTCCTAAGTGGAAGTGGGACCACGTATCCATGAATTTTGTTATTGTGCTGCCGCCAGCGTCGCATGGTCAGAGAATGCCATTTGGGTAGCAGTTGATAGGTTGACAAAGACAGCACACTTTCTGCCCATTAAAGTTAGCTACCCTATGAATAGGTTAGTAGAGATTTATATAAAGGAGATTGTTCGACCCCATGGAGTGCTGGTATCCATAGTCTCAGACTGTGACCCTTGTTTTACATCACGGTTTTGGAATAGTTTGTAGGAGGCTTTGGGGACTCAGTTAGCATTCAACACTGCTTTTCACCCTCAGACCGATAGTCAGACTGAGAGGACAATCCAGATATTAGAAGATATGCTTCGTGCCTGTGTGCTAGACTTTGGAGGTAGCTAGATTCAGTTTTTACCACTAGTTGAATTTGTTTATAATAACAGTTATCAGGATAGCATCGGCATGGCACCCTACGAGGCATTATATGGTAGGAGATGTCGATCTCCTCTTTTCTGGGATGAAGTACGTGAAAGGTGAATTTTGGGTCCAAAGATAATTTAGCAAGTGTGTGATAAAGTCCGACTTGTTCAAGACGGGATTAATGCAGCGCAGAGTCGACAGAAAAGTTATGCGAATACTCGCCGCCAAAAACTAGAATTTGAAGTAGGTGATCATGTATTTCTGAGAATAACTCCACTGAAGGGGATCTTGAGATTTGGGAATAAGGATAAGTTGAGCCCTAGGTTTATTGGGCCATTTGAGATACTTGAGAAGATTGGGTTAGTAACTTATCGGCTAGCTTTACCGCCATCTTTATTTCGAGTTCATGATGTATTTCATGTTTCTATGCTAAGGAAATACGTCTTAGATCCTTCCCATATCATCAGCCATGCAGAACTGGAAGTCAGTGAGGCTTTAGTATATGAAGAAGATCCAGTACAAATTTTAGATAGAAAAGAACAAGAACTGCGCAATAAGAAGATACCGTCAGAAAAAGTTCTATGGAGAAACCACGCGATTGAGGAAGCCTCATGGGAGCTTGAAGATGAAATCAGACGGAAATACCCTCATTTTTTTGATGAATTATAGTATTGATGTATATGCTAGGATGGTAATTTTATTTTGTTGAGTTTAGTGTATTTGTTATGTAGAGCATAGGTTAGGTAGTATTTTGGTTTTGGGAGAAATTTTCTATTATGGTTGTAATCTCCCAGGACTACCTATGTAACCACAGTATTCCTCCGCCATAAGTGAGGGCAAGTAATAAAATAAGTAGACCATTTATCTTTAAAAAGGAAGGATCATATGAATAAGTGAATTTCGAGGAAGAAATTTTATAAGGAGGGGAGAACGTAATAACCCAAAGAATAATGTTATTCGAATAATAAAGAGGGGGAGGGGGAATGGAAACAGGAACAGAAGGAGGCAGCAGACTTCGTTGACGAGGGTATAATAGGACCTCGTTGACGAGAGCGAGCTTCGTCGACGAGAATATACCGAGAGAGGATTATTGGGAAGTCTGAAATTTGTTAACGAGGGAGTAGGTTCATCGACGAACTTTCTATAGGACTCGTCGACGAGGTGACGTGGCTCGTCAACGAATCCCACAGTATAAATAGCCCTAAACTTAGTTAATCGCAGAATAAACGACGGAAAACCTTCTCCTCTCTCTCTCTCCTATGGCCTCCCCTCTATCTCTCTTCGATTTTGGCCCCATCAGTCGCCGGATCGACGATCTGAAGCCACCATGATGCTCCTGAAGGAGTTCTCTTCAAATCTGCGGGGCCATATCGTCGGGGGAATTGAGTCAAATTTCTCCCCAGAATCAGGGTAAGGTCTTTTATTCTGTTTTTGACCTTCTGGAAGTTGTAGGAAATGATGTAGGTTAGGAAATATTAATAATTGGTTATGGAAAATGTGGTTTTTAGGGTGTGGAATAGGAAGCCCAGTGGGTATAGGTCCAGTATACGATAGGGGCTTTTCGACAGTTTGGTAAGGGAAACATGCTATGTTAGGAAAACCTAGTATGATTTCAGTATGAAGTTTATGTTTTACCAGATTATTATTTAGAACAGAAATTTTTGCAATTTATTATTGACTTTAAAATATTTTAAATTATGTTGTGGCATGAGAGTATGAAAACAGTATAGAAACATGTTTTTTTAGTATTTTCAGGAATATATTTTACAGAATATACAGACAGTGAAATGCGTTTACAGTATCTTTCAGAATACCATGATTTTACAGTTTTACAGCACCATAATAGGTAGATTTACAGTTTATCTCAGAGAAATACAATTGATATAGTTACATAATATTACAGCATCATGGTTTATACAGTTGTTACATAATCATGGTAAAACAAATAGTGTATATAGAAACGTATTATATGGTATTAGACCCTGATGGAATAGACAGCAGGGTACGGTACCGTAGCTACAGATATACAAATATTCAGTTCAGAGTGCAACCACTTAACTCAGATAGTAAGTGGTATGAGGTCGATCGTGCCTAATTGTGGACAAGCTCCCCATCAGATATGGGTTGAGGAGGGCCGATCTGACCGAAGAGTAGAGTGGTTTACCCTAGTTGGCCAGCCAGGATAGATCCAACCTTCGGGCTGCACAACCCTATCATGAGGGGTTAAATCATGACATACAGCCATCCAGGGAAATATTCTCAGATATTATGGTATTATCAGTTTTTTTCGAAATAGTATTATTATTATGAAAAGTAATTTCATACAATTTGACATGTTGAATTATGTAGCTAAAGGTTTTATAATATGTTATGTAGTTTCAGCAGTTTCAGTTTTAGTTATTTGTACTACTCTTAATTCGAATTAATTTTTATAGATCCACATCTCAGTAGGCACACACTAGTGATAGCATGTTTCGTCTCACTGAGCTTTGGCTCATCCCATTGTTGAATTATTTTTTCAGGTGAGCTAGTTGGGTGAGCTGAGCAGGCTCGCAGATAGAGGAGCTATTAGTCTGCTCTTTTTGAGGGTGAGTGTTTTTGGGATTTAATTTTGTTAGTCCTGGTAGTAGTAAGAGTAGTTCTTAAGAGTATAGTGAAATATGTAATATTTGTGGAATATTTAGACACTAGTATTTTATAATTATATATGGTTATGTTTATTTGACTTTCGCTTCTGGCTGCTTAGGTTGATGGTTGGAAAAAAAAAAGTTAGTTAAATAACTGGTCGTTACACTAGGTGCACGGGGTATTGTGGCTGCACGATCGAACAGTTTATACGGATGAAGCCTCCATCTTTTGTTAGAGGAGCTAACCTGATTGTAGTTGAAAATTGGGTTCAGGACGTTGAAGAGATATTGTCGATGCTTTCATGTATAGATGAACAGAAGGTGTAATTTGTGATATTTAAGCTGACGAGAGAGGCAAAACGCTGGTGGAGATCAGCGCAATTGATTGAAGAATAGAGGCTTGATCTCGTGCTAGTGACGTGGAGTTGGTTCAAGGAGCTATTCTTCGAGCAATATTTTCCTGCTATCATTCGGAGTGCAAAGGTTGCAGAATTCCAACATTTAGCTCAAGGGCAGATGACAGTATCACAGTATGCAACACAGTTTATTGAGTTGTCTCGATTTGCCCCACCCTTGGCACCAAAAGAGGAGAAGAAAGTAAGGAAATTTGAGAAAGGTCTGAGGCAGAATTCGTTTGAGCAAGTCATCAGTTTTCGGGCTCAGACATTCACGAAGGTGGTGGAAAGAGCTGTCGTTATCAAGAGTGGCATGAAGAGAGGTGCCACAGCTTAGAGTCAGAGGAAGAGGCCCATACCTCAGGATTTTAAGGCGGGTTCTAGCCGAGGGCCATGGAGGGGAGACTGATATGGAGGTAGTCAGGGACGGATGATGGGGTGCAATGGTCCTCAGGGTGGACGGACTATTCCTATTTGTCCTAGATGTGGCCGGAGGCATCCGGGTGAATATAGGATGGGAGAGGACATCTGCTATCATTGTAGGAGACCTGGGCATAGGTCTTGGTCATGTCAGGGATTGTTGGCCCAGACATTAGCTCCCAAACCATTTTGAGGTGGTTATCAGGTACCCCATGGAGGCCAGCAAAGGAACACTGCACCAGCGAGGGTCTATGTTGTTGATTTAGGTGTAATCCCAAGAGGGGGGGTGAATTGGGTATTTTTTTTAAAAAATTCTTTGAAACTGATTCACCACTTAGTCCCTATGTCTAAATTTAACCAATTACTTATCAAGTTCGTGTGAGATTATTCAGCAAGCATACGTGCAATGTAAGTAATGATGTGCATTGCGGAAATTAAAAAATAAGGGAAGAGAGAATGCAAATATAGTTTTTACGAGGTTTAGCCAACTCGGCCTACGTCCTCGTCTTGAGCAACCCACTCAAGGATTTCACTATAATTCCTGCTCCTTAAATTGGGACGGAACCTCTCTTACAATCCGTTGCTTACAAGAGGTACAATTTTCTCCTAATCTGCTGCTTACAAGAGATTTAGCTCTCTCCTCAAACCCGGTTCACAACCTGAACCGTGAATACAATGAAATCTGTTAAACACTCAAAGTTACTTCTAAAACAAAGCTAGTGAGTATAATTCAAATTGCTAATATATAATCATATGATGAAACTTGAAGCTCAGAATGTATGAAATGGTACAATCGTTTATGAATGATATGTTTCAACACACAAATCATTTTTTATCAAAAACTCCCAAGTAAAGATATATTTAAATGTTTTGGAGAATATTAGGGTTCTAGTTCACTTTGCGAAAATGCACAAATAAATCTAATGTGAACTTATTCAAAACTTTGTCTTTAGTATTAGATCAATAAAAAACAACGACTTTCTTTCAAATATTCAATCACACAATGATCTTTCTAATAAGCCAATACACACACACACACACACACACACATATATATATATATATATATAATATGATTTCCAAAGACAACAAACTGAATATTTTATTTTCCAGAAAATATCATTCAATAAAATGTATATTTATGAACAGCCAGAATGTTTAATCAAGTGTTTTAATATATCTACAATATAAATCCTTTAACTAAACACACACTTGATTTGAATCTATTTAACCAATGATGAAACCCTTTATCAAGTAGTGAGATTATCTAAATAATCTAAATGAAACTATACTCACTATCAATCCCTCAACCTATTTCAACAATAGATTTTGAAATGAGAAGTTCTTTGAAAAATATATGTTAATGGCAAAATAAAAAACTTTCTCAAGTAATGAACTAGTTAGAAAACGATCTCTATATGGATATTAACACTCAAGGTCAATCTCTCTAATGATTTTCAATAACAGATGATGATATGGGAATCTCTTAAAAACACTAAATGGATTAACTAAACCTCAATACTAAGTTGAAATCAAGATGTGTAAATGAATCCCCTTTGATTTTCTGAGTTGATTTGCCCAAGCTTGATAAGTATGTGCAAGAGTGCAGGCAATCGTATAGCTATATGCTCAAGTTTCTCAATTCTCTTTCAAAAGCAATGTTCTCTTCTCTTCTCTTCTCTTTGATCTTGGCTCACTCACTAGGGTTTAGATATTTAGTATATATAGTTATCTTGCCCTTAGAATAGATCTTGACCATTGGATAAAGAGATAGCTCGGGTGTTCGCTTATTAAAAAAATTGATTTTTAAGTTTTCCGCAGGTTTAGGCGACTGAAGTGGGGTTCAGGCTCCTAAAGTGGCGAGTTCAGGCACCTGAAGTGCCATGTTCAGGCGACCAAAGTGCTTCGGCCAGATTCTGTATTTCACCATTAAATCTTCAGGCGACTGAGCTTAATCTTTAGGCTCCTAAAGAAATTCTTTAGGTTATTGAGGTTGACTTCAGGCTACTGAAGTTCCTATTTCCTAGTTTTTTTTTTCTTTTTGATTAAAAAAATCTGCTTTGCTCTCTCTCTTGGCTCCTTTATAAAAATATTTTTCAGGGTTTTTAAAAATATTTCTAAGTCCATGAATGTCCCCTAATGATGTTTCATGAGATGCATGAGTCCTAAAGTCATTCTAGGGTATATGATTTGAGCCTTAAATTAAATCATATGAAAATGTAAATACATGAATTCTAAGTACCCATTCCCAGACTCTCTTCAACTTGGTGCTTGTATCTTCATTCTTGTACTCTTTGAGTTCCATGGATCTGCCAAGTTATGTATGCTTTGTTCTTTGTGGCCTCCATGACTTGTTATCCTTCCGTGCATGCTTAATATAGTTCCTGTTCACAAACTTAATGCACAGATCAAATACCAAGTGATTTATCATTATCAAAACCGAATTGGATTCGTAGAGTCGACAATTTTTCCTTTTTTGATGATGACAAATACACGAGTAAAAATATAGAATAAATATGGGTTACGCCTAACAAGGCTCCCCCTTAAGTAATGCATCAAATACTCAGTAAGTGAAATATGCTCATGTTCATACACACATTGTTTAGCCTGATTCCAAATGAAATATGCTTATGTTCGTACACAAGTTGATTATCCTGATTTGTCTCCTATAGCCTAATTTTTCTCCCCCGTTACACAACTAATGTTGCCAACAATTTTTGCTATTATCCGTCTCCCCCTTTGCTTCCAACAATGACAATATTTGCTCCTGATATTTATCTAGTGATGCCAACAACTTTTGCTCCTTTTCCTGCCAACAACTTTTGCTCATTTTTCTCCCCCTTTTGACATCATCAAAAAGGTGTAAAATAATAAGATATGAGTGGACATACCCATTTGAAATCTTAAAGTTTTAAGCTTGTGCTATCATCATATTTAAAAAAATTTTACTTCTCCTCCTTTTGACATCAACCATCCCCCTTACTAATGCATAAATCTATGTTGTGGAATGTAACTTGCATTGTGAACATACACAGTGTGCCAAATTTCAAAGGTTATGTGAAAATACCAAATGTTAATTAATGCGATACCAAATGTTTACATCTTAAGTAACATCGCTCCCCCTGAATTATATCGTATAATATAATTCTAGACAACCTCTCGACTATGCATCGGCCTAATTCATGCCTAATTTGGATAAACCTATCCTCCGCAAGTGGTTTTGTGAATATATCTACCCATTATTCATCTGTGCATACAAACTCAAGTGTCACATCTCCTTTTTGCACATGATCACGAAGAAAGTGATGTTGTATTTCTATATGCTTAGTTCGTGAATGTAATATGGGATTTTTTGATATGTTTATTGCACTCGTATTGCCGCATCTTATAGGGATTGTTTCATAGCTTAATCCAAAATCCTTCAGTTGTTGCTTCATGTATAGCGTTTGAGCACAACAACTACCTATCGCTATGTATTCAGCCTCAGCTGTGGAAAGAACAATTGAATTTTGTTTCTTGGAAAACTAAGAGACTAACGAATGTTCTAATAAATGACATGTACCACTTATGCTCTTCCTATCTACTTTACTACCAGCAAAATCAGCATCTGAATAGCTGATAATCTCAAAAGATGTGTACTTAGGATACCATAATCCAATTTCCACGGTTCCTATTAGGTATCTAAGTATTTGTTTAACAACTAGCAAATGTGACTCTTTTGGTGCAGATTGAAATCTTGTGCACAAACATATGCTAAACATTATATCAATTCTACTGACAGTCAGATATAATAAGCTACCAATCATTCCACGATAAAGTTTGACATCTATTGGTATACCTTGTTCATCTTTGTCTAATTTCATTAAAGTGCTCATAGGTGTACCTAGTATTTTCCATCTTCTATATTAAACTTTTTGAGAAGATCCCTAATATACTTCGATTGATTTATGAATATTCCATGTTTTTCTTGTTTGATCTGAAGTCCTAGGAAGAAATTTAGTTCACCCATCATGCTCATCTCAAATTCATTTTGCATAGTATTAGCAAATTCATTACACAATTCTTTATTTGTAGCTCCAAATATGATGTCATCTACATATACTTGCACTAGGAGCAAATAATCTTTCTTAGACTTTATGAACAGAGTTGTATCTATCTTTCCTCTTAAAAATCCATTTTCTAGTAAAAAACCGCTTAGCCTTTCATACCAAGCTCTAGGGGCTTGCTTTAAACCATACATGACTTTTGTTAGTTTATAAACATGATTTGGATTCTTATGGTTTTCAAAATTGGGTGGTTGTTTTACATACACTTCTTCACTTATGTAGCCATTTAAAAATGCGCTCTTGACATCCATTTGATATAATTTGAAATCCTTAAAAGCTGCATATGCTAAAAGCATTCAAATGGCTTCCATTCTAGCTACAGGTGCAAAGGTTTCTTCAAAATCTATTCCTTCTTCCTAGTTATATCCCTGAGCTACTAGTCTAGCCTTATTTATAAAAGTTATCCCATGCTCATCCCTTTTATTCTTATATATCCATTTTGTTCCAATGATTGATTTATCCTCAGGTCTAGGAACTAATGTCCATACTTTGTTTCTTTCAAACTAGTTTAACTCTTCTTGCATTGACAGCACCCATGATTCATCCTCAATTGCCTTACTCACATTCCTCGGTTCCTCTTGAGATAGAAATGCAAAATGACTAATCATATTCCTAAGTGAGGATCGAGTGGCTACTCCACGTAATGGTTTACCTATTATTTGATCAATGAGATGATTCTTAATATACTTCCATTCTTTAGATGGTTCATTAACTTCATTTTCAGTTTGATTAGTTTCAGTGGATGGTTCCTTAAGTTCATTTTTCTTTTTTGAATCATTCTCAATAAATAGTTCTTAAAATTCTTTGTTTATTTCAATTTCATCTTCTTCAATTCTTTTGGAGAAGGGATTTGACTCATCAAACACAATAAGAATAGATTCTAAAACCGTCAATGTTCTTTTGTTATATACTCTATAGGCTTTACTATCTAAGGCATACCTTAGGAAGATACCTTCATCTGATTTCACATCAAACTTTCCTAGATGCTCATTGTCTTTAAGTAGAAAACATTTACAGCAAAAGACAAGAAAATATGATATGTTTGGTCTATGGCCATTGCATAACTCATACGGAGCCTTATTAAGTGATGGTCTAATCAGAACTCTATTTAGCACATAGCAGGCGATATTCATTGCCTCAACCTAGAAATACTTAGGTAATTTATGTTTGTTAAGTGTAGTTTTGGCCATTTCTTGTATAGACCTATTTTTCCTTTCAACGACACCATTCTATTGTGGTGTTCAAGAAGCTGAAAAATTATGGGCTATTCCTAATGAATTGCAGTAGTCTTCCATGCCTTGATTTCTAAATTCTCTACCCCTATCACTTTGAAATTTAGTGATAGTATATCCTTTTTCATTCTAGATTTTCTTGCATAGGTTTATGAATTGTTCACATGCTTCATCTTTGTGACCTAAGAATAATACCCAAGTATATCTTAAAAAATCATCAACTATGATAAATGCATATGATTTTCCTTCTAAACTCTGAATTGGGTTTGGACCAAATAAGTCTAAGTGTAGCATTTTGAGTGGCCTAGTAATGGAGATTTCTTTCTTCTTCTTAAAGCTTGTTCTTTCTTGTTTTCCTAGTTGGCATACATCACAAATTTTATCTTTCATGAATTTAGTCTTAGGCAATCCCTTAACTAATTCTTTCTTAACAAGTTTTGAGATTAAATCTATGTTTGCGTGTCCTAGTCTCCTATGCCAAAGACAACTAATTTCATTCATGGCAGATAAGCATGTCTGTAACGACTTGCTTGTCTTATCATATATCAAAATATAATAAAAAACAAAGTCAACCCGAACTCGTGGGTAATGGAGACACACCTAACATTCATAGCAGAAACCTAAGCAGCAGTAAATATAAATCAACATTCATACAACCATAAAATATATAATACCAAATTCAACTACATCCCCAAGTACTGTGCTTATGTACAATCTCCAAAAAGAAACAAAAAGTATCTCTAGGATCCCACATCCAAAAACTTCTGATCCTAGTCCAAACTTACCCTCATGGTGAGGTAACTCAATAGACTCAATGGTGGCCTCGATCCGCCGATCTTTTTGGGTTTCCTGAAAAATATTTAATATTCGGGGTGAGACACTTCTCAGTAGGGGAAAATAAACTAAATACAGTTGTATGGAAACATGAATATTTGATGCAATTATACATATACAGTACATTTCATATACTTGAAAACATTCATCATAACATACTAAATAATCTTATACTTTCGTATTTTCTAATAAATCATATAGTTCATAAAATATCTTATATAGCTAATAATATTGAAAATTCACCCAGGATGTATAGCTAGCTGATGTCATGTATTGCCCCCCATGACAGATTGTGTAGCCCGAAGGCGGGACCCGACAATGGCTGGCCGACCACTGCCGAGTAAAAAATGTCTGTAAATATGATGGGCCCGCCACACTCTAGTATGGACTGCCATGTGGACATCTACAACTCTACAGTGAAAGCCACATCGACTATCCATCTCCCACCCTCTTGTGGGGTGGTTAGCACAAGTCTGAACATAGATATATGATCTGTATAGCAACAGTACTGTGCTCCTGTAACTGAATTAAACTAACATTCGGATTCTGATAACATATAATACATGATAATATATCGTTTAATGTAAATAGATTGATAGCATTTTTTGTAGTAACATAATACATACGACCTTGCGCCGATTACTTTCATATCTGTGGCCTTGCCAAAATCATACATATACATACGTCCTTGCTCTAAAATCATACATCATACACAGCCTTACGCCGAACATTTCATAAATATCATTCTAAATAAATAAATTATTTATCATGTATTTTGAAACCATAATGTACTGCATTATTTCACAATTCCTAAAAACATGCTTTACTCATAAAAATTTGCCATAACATAATACTTATCATGTAAAACCATATTCATGCCACACAATGCTGAGTAAAATCATATATTTTATTTTGAAATCATATTTCCTGTATAACAGTAGTATTTTCCCAAATATGCATTTTCTCAACAATATTCAAATATAATACGTGCTTTCCTGAAAATTAATTTGCTGATAAATAATAATAATTTGCATGAAAAATAACTACTTTAGTTTATTCCTTTACCTGATACTGAAAAGAAACCCCCTAAAAACACGCTTGTCCTACACCCGCAGGGTTCCCCGTTCAATAGCCTGAATCCAATAATTTCCAGAACTAAACTTCAGTATTTTTACGTGAATAACATTTCCTATAATTACGGTAAGACCAAATTTTGCAATAAAGACCTTACCTTAAACCAACGATGAATTTCAACTCAGTCCCCCCAATGATCCGCTCCGGCAGACTTGGAGAGAACTTCCCCAGGAGCATTGTGGTGGCCTTAGATCATCGATCCGGTGAATGAAGGAGCCGAAATTGAAGAAAGAGGAGAGAGAAACCGTAGGGATGAGAGAGAGAGAGAGAGAGAGAGAGTTTGAGCATCGACATTCTACTAAAAAAAATAAAGTTTGGCCTTTTTATACATTGGCCTTCATCGACGAGCCACGTCACCTCATCAATGAGGTCAAGAAGGCTTCTGATCGATGAACTCTCCCCCTCGTCGATGAAATTTAGATTTGCCAAAATCATCCTCTCGGTATCTTCTCGTCGATGAGGCGTACCCTTGTCGACAAGCCCATAGTGCAACGTTGCGTTCGTCGACGAAGCCTGCTGCCACTTTTTATAAATTTTTTCATTTTCCTCTCTCTCTCTCTCTCTCTCTCTCTCTCTCTCTCTCTTATTATTTAAATACCTTTATTCTTCGAGTCATTACATTTTCCCCTCCTTATAAAATTTCGTCCTCATAATTTACTATTTATACAACTCATCATCCCTTAAAGGCAAAACGGTCTACTTATTTTATTGCTTACCCTCACTTATGGTGGAGGAATACCGTGGTTACATTTCAAGTCCTGGGAGATTACGTATACAAAAGAAAATATCCCGCAAAACTAAAATACTACTTACTAGCTAAAGTATTACATGTACCTGCAAAAAAAAAAAAAAATACTACATATTTATTTACATTTCCTAATTACACTTGAACTTCTTGGAACAATCGCGGGTATTTCTGTCTGATCTGCTCCTTGAGCTCCCAAGATGTCTCTTCTATTGCATGATTCCTCCATGGAACCTTTACCAGAGGAATCTTTTTATTATGTAGTTCCTATTCTTTTCTATCCAAAATTTGCACTAGTACCTCCTCATAGACTAGTGAATCGTTGAGCTCTAATTCACTAAAACTGATTATATGAGAAGGTCTTGAGACGTATTTCCTCAACATAGAAACGTGGAATACGTCTTGCATCTTGGATAACGCAGGTGGTAAAGCTAACCTATCGGCAACCAGTCCCACTTTCTCTAGAATCTCAAACATACCGATAAACCTAGGGCTAAGTTTACCCTTTCTTTCAAACCTCATAACTCATTTTAACGAAACTATCTTAAAAAATACATGATCCCCAATATCAAATTCTGATTTCCTACGGCGATTATCGACATAGCTCTTTTGTCGATTCTGAGCTACACTGATTCTATCTTTGATGAGTTGAACCTTATCATACGCCTACTATACAAGCTCTGGTCCCACAACTCACCGCTCACCTATCTCATCCTAATACAAGGGAGATCGACATCTCCTACTGTATAAAGCCTCAAATGGTGCCATACCAATACTGGCCTGATAACTGTTATTATACGCAAATTCTACCTACGGCATGAACTGAGTCCAACTACCCCTAAAATCTAATACGCATGCTTTGAGCATATCTTCTAGTATCTAAATTGTCCTTTCAGTCTGCCCGTCTGACTGAGGATGGAATGTCTTACTAAATGATAACTGAGACGCCTAGAGCTTCCTACAAGCTTCTCCAGAACCGTGACATAAAATGTGGGTCTCGATCTGACACTATGGACACAGGCACCCCATGAGAACGAACTATCTCTTGAATGTAAATCTCTGCCAAATGGCTGAGGGAATAAGTGATCTAGATAGGGAGGAAATGGGCGGTCTTGGTCAACTAATCTATAATCACCTAAATCGCATTCTGGCCATGCAATGTTGACGGCAGCCTTGAGACAAAATCCATAAATATATGGTCCCACTTCCACTCTGAGATAAATAGCGACTGCAACTGACCTGCCGGCCTCTAGTGCTCAGTTTTTACCTGCTGGCACGTCAAACACTGGGCTACATACTCGACGATTTCCTTCTTCATGCCACTCCACTAGTAAAACTCTCTCAGATCTCTATAAATTTTCATACTACTGGGATGAATTGTATACAAAGATCTGTGAGCCTCCTCCAAAATAATCTTTCTGATGTCAGCATCAGAAGGAACACATAATATGGAACGGAACCATAAAACTCTATCATCTGAAATATAGAATTCCTCTCCCTGACCAATCTGCACTCTAGCTATCACCTCTGCTAATTATGGATCTTCCTTCTGAGCGGCTTTAATTCTTTCTTGCAAAGTAGGCTGCATTACTAAACTAGCAATACATACTAGAGGATCACTCTTTACCAACTCAATGTTAAGTCTCGCCAGATCCATCAT
Source organism: Malania oleifera (assembly GCF_029873635.1). Lineage (NCBI taxonomy): Eukaryota > Viridiplantae > Streptophyta > Magnoliopsida > Santalales > Ximeniaceae > Malania > Malania oleifera. The sequence continues at coordinate 89,642,279 of NC_080421.1, forward strand.
GATCGAATACTAGATCTCCATAGCTGCTAACATTGATTTGCTAACTTCCTACTCAACGCATCAGCTACCACATTTGCTTTCCCTGGGTGATAACTGATGGTACAATCAAAATCCTTAATTAAGTCTAACAACCTTATCTGTCTTATATTCAATTCCTTCTGAGTGAAGAAATACTTTAAACTCTTGTGGTCGGAGAAAATCTCACACCGCTCTCTATACAGGTAATGCCTCCAAATCTTCAATGCATGTACCATTGCAGCCAATTCAAGATCATGGGTAGGGTAGTTCTTCTCATACTCTTTCAACTGTCTGGACGTATACGCCATCACCCTGCCATGCTGCATCAATACACAGTCAAGTCCCTTTAAGGATGCATCACTGTAAATGACATAACCCTCACCTCCTGACGAGATGATCAGTACTGGTGTTGTGACTAGCCTCTGCTTCAATTCCTGAAAACTCTGCTTACAACTATCGTCCCATTCAAATCTAGCATTCTTTATAGTCAGTCATGTTAGAGGCCCTGATAAAACTGAGAATCCCTCGACAAAATGACGCTAATATCCAGCTAATCCCAAGAAACTCCTAATTGCCTGGACATTCCTCTGTCTAACCCAATTCACCACTACATCAATTTTACTGGGATCCACAGAAATTTCATCTCTTGAAATAACATGCCCCAAAAACACAACTTTCTCGAGCTAGAAGTCACATTTACTGAACTTGGCATACAACTTCTTCTCCCTGAGCATCTGCAAAACCTGCCTCAAATGCACCTCATGCTCCTCATAGCTCCTCGAATAGACCATTACATCATCAATAAAAACCACAACAAACTGATCTAAATATGCATGAAAATTCCTATTCATAAAATCCATAAATATTGCAGGAGCATTCGTCAGACCAAACGGCATAATAAGGAACTCGTAATGCCCATATCTGGTCTGGAAGTCTGTCTTCGATACATCTTCTGCCATTACCTTTACTTGATGGTAGCCTAACCTAAGGTCGATCTTAGAATACACCCGTGTACCCTGGAGCTGGTCAAACAAATAATCTATACGGGGTAGAGAATACTTGTTCTTGATTGTCACTTTATTAATTTCCATGCAATCTATGCACATCCTTATAGACCCATCTTTCTTCTTCATAAATAGTACTGGAGCTCCCTACGAAGATACACTAGGTCATATGAAACCCTTATCAAGTAAATCCTGCAACTGATCTTTCAATTATGCCAACTCTGCTGGTGCCACTCGATACGGTGCTTTAGAGATCGGCGTTGTACCTGGAAGTAGATCAGTAGGAAAATCTACCCCATGATTAGGTGGCAAACCCAGTAACTCATTTGGAAACACATCTGTAAATTATTTCATTACTGGTGTATTAATAAGCTTCATTTCATTCTCTGACATTTCCTTCACAGAAACCACAAATCCTGAATTCTGGTCTTCCTAGCAGTATGAATATCACTTCTTTCACCTGACAATCTATAATGGTAGAGTTAGTTGCTAGCCAATCCATGCCGAAGATGATATCAAACCCATGCATGTCTAGCACTACCAAATCAGCAGATAAAATCCTCCCCTGAATATCACTGAACAACCCCGTAGCATTCTACTACACCTCACAGCTGACCTAGTCGGTGTAGTCACTAATAATTCAACATTTAATATTTGTGTTTTGGCCCCACACAATTTAACAAATTCCACAAATACAAATGAGTGTGTGGCCCCTAAGTTAAAGAGTGCAATAACTTTAAATAAAAACATATTAATCGTACTTGTCACCATGTTGCCAGCCGCCTTAGCATCACTCGGCGTCAGAGCAAAAACTCTGGCTGGAGCCATATTCCTTTGCTGGCCTCCACGTGGCGCATGATAACCTCCTCAAGCAGGTCTAGGAGCAAGAGCAGCACCAATCTGAGCCTAGCAATCCCTCATCATATGCCCTGGCTCTTCACACTGGTAGCAAATACCTCGCCCAACACAACACTCTCCTGGGTGTTTCTTCCCACTAGTTCGGCAAGCTAAAAGTGGCTGCATACCCTGACAACCTCAAGTCCCTATCTCCTGCATCTAATCTTTTTAATAGCCACCTCTCTTTCACGAACCATGGCCAATTCCTTGTTGGGAACCAGAAGGTGCGGATCTCTTCTTCTGCCTCTGCTCTTCAGCCTCCAACCGCTCCCCAACCTCGGCTATAGTGGTCCTATCAACTAGCTTGGCAAAATCTTGCAACTTCTGTATCGACACCTGCTTATATATTTCTCTCATCAGGCCTCTTTAAAACTGCCATACCTTTTTCACCTCATCTGGAATAATGTACGGGGCGAAGCGAGATAGTTCGATGAACCTCGCTACGTACTGCTGCACGGTCTATTGTCCTTGCTTCAGATTCAGGAACTCCTCAATCTTAGCTTCCCTGGATGAAGTCAAAAAATACCTGTCGAAGAATATCTCCTTAAATCACTCCCACGTCATCTCCACAGATACTTTCCTCTGCTGCCCTAAAATTTTCACCGCCGTCCACCATCTCTTGGCCTCTCCAGTCAATCTGTATGTAGCGAATAGCACCCTTTGCTCTTCCATATACTGCAGCACTGCAAACACTTTTTCCATCTCCTGCACCCAGTTTTCAGCGACTGCAGAATCAGTTCCTCCAGAGAAAGCTGAAAGATTCATCTTAATAAATTTCTCTATCGAGTTGTCGTGGCTTGCTGACGAACCACCCAACTCTTTGGAGTTCCTAGCAATTTTCGCCATAAAATGCTATGCCATGCTGTGTAAAACTGCATCTAAATCACCACCCGCAACACTTGAAGGCCCAGCACCCTCATTTCCACTGGCATGGGCACTATTGCCACTAGGGTCCATCCTGAAAAACAAATAACTTAAATTAGGACCCTATTTCTATAACATGTCATCTAACTAGTACAATACTTCCTTAATTAATTTATCACTCCTGATCTTAATTCAAGGTTTGATCCTGTAACCTAGATACCCAACCCAACGATAGTTTACCATGACTTTCTTGAAATCGTCAACCCAGGAAAATCACACAAACCACCACTGAAGTCTTGCATCTAGACTGCAAAACCAGACCTCAAATTTCCTTATTCTGTACTCTGATATTATTACTGCTACACTCTAGAGTCTACAGTACCTAGTATCCTAGGCTCTGATACCCAACTGTAACTGTAACGACATGTTTATCTTAACATATATATAAACACAATAAATAAAATAGTCAATCTGAACCCGTGGGTAACGGGGACACCTGTCATTCACAGTGGAAACCTAAGCAGCAGTAAGTATAAAATTACAACCATCCAACCATAAATCATAATACCAGAGTCTACTTTCACCAAAATATCATACATTTATTTTCAATCTCCCATAACATTCCAAATATAATTAGGATCTTACAACAAAATAATCCTAATCCTAGTACAAAATCTCACCCTCCTAGTGGGGTTACTTAATAAACTCAACGGCGGCCACGGCTCGTCGGTCCCTCAGGGTCTCTTGAAAAAATAATTAAATTCAGGGGTGAGACATTTCTTAGTAAGGGAAAATAAACAAAATACAGTTGTGTGGCAACATGAACATTTAATGCAATTATGCATATACAGTATATTTTATATATCTGAAAACATTCATCATATCGTACTGAATAATCATATACTTTCATATTTGCTAATAAATCATATCGCTCATAAAACGTCTATTATAGCTGACAATACTGAAAACATACCCAGGATGAATAGCTAGCTGGTGTCATGTATTACCCCCCATGATGGGTTGTACAGCCCAAAGGCAGGACTCGACAATGGCTCGCTGACCACTGCCAAGTCAAAAATGTTTGTAAGTACGATAGACCCACCACACCCTGGTCTGAATTGCTAGGTGGACGTCTACACTCTGCACTGAAAGCCACATCAACTATCCATCTCCCACCCCCTCTTGGCGTGGTTAGCACCAATCTGATCATAGATATCTAATCTATAAGCTACGGTACTGTGCTCCTGAACTGAACTAAACTAACATCCGGATTCTGATAACATATAATACATGATATTATAGCATTTTTCATCATTTCATAAATACGGCCTCGCGCCGAAAATCATTTCATAAATACGATCTCGCACCGAAATCATTTCATATTTACGGCCTCGCGCCAAACATTTCATAAATACGGCCTCGCACCGAACATTTTATAAATACGACCTCACACCGAAATCATTTCATATATATTCGGCCTCGCGTCAAAATCATTTCATACATATCATTCTGAAAATAAATCAACTATCATGTACTTTTCAAAATCATCATAATATACGATATCTTTTCATGACTCCTGAAAACATGCTTTATTTGTAAAATTTGTCATATCATTACTTTTCATGAAAAATAACATTCATGCCACACAAAGTTGAATAATTCCGTACATTTCATTCTAAAATCATATTTTCCGTATAATAGCAGTATTTTTCCAATAACATACATTTTCTCAACAATATTCAAATATCATGCATGCTTCCCTGAAAATTAATTTTCTGATTAATAATAATAATACGTGTGGAAAATCACTGCTTTAGTTTATTCCCTTACTTGGCTACTAAAAATCCCTATGAATTCCTGGACTCACACCCGTAGGATTTCCTGATCAACATCTTGAAAATGAAAACTTCCAGTACTAATTTCAGTATTTTCATGTGAATATCATTTCTTATAACTGCAGTTGGACCAAATTCGGCATAAAAAGCTTTACCTTGATTCAGGGACGAATTTCAACTTGCTCCCACCAATAATTCGCTCTGGTAAAAATGGAGAGAACTTCTCCATGAGCGTCGTTGTGGCTTCAGATCATCGAACCAGTGATAATCCGGCCCAAAATAGAAGAGAGAGGAGAGAGAAATCGAAGGGGGAGAGACAGTGTGTGAGGGTTTCTTATTTTCTGCATAAATCTAAGCTTTTTGCACTATTTATAGGGCCAGATTCGTCGACGAGACACGTCACCTTGTCGACGAGTCCTATAGAAAGCTCGTCAACGAACCTGCACCCTCGTCAACGAGTTTCAGACTTCCAAAAATCCTCTCTCGGTATCTTTACGCTGACGAAACTTGGTTTTGTCGACGAGACCCTCTTATATCCTCGTAAACGAATCCGCTGTGTTCATTGACGAGGACTTGATAAATTTCCTTAGTTAATACCCCCAAAATGCAATGTCGTCGACAAAGTCTGTTGCCTCCTTCTGTTTTTGTTTCAATTTCCCTCCGTCATTATTATTTAAATATCATTATTCTTCAGGTCATCACATTCTCCCTTCCTTATAAAATTTCGTCCTCGAAATTTATTATTCATATATACCATCATCTATTGAGGCAAAATGATCTACTTATTTATTACTTACCCTCACTTATGGCGGAGGAATTCCGTGGTTACATTTCAAGTCTTGGAAGATTACATAAACCAAAAGAAAATTCCCCCAAAACTAAAATACCACTTACTACTAGAATATTACATGAACCTACACAAGAAACATTACATATTTACTCATATTTCTTAATTACATATGGACTTCTTGAAATAATTGTGGGTACTTCTGTCTGATCTGTTCCTCAAGCTCTCAAGAAGCCTTTTCTATTACATGATTCCTCCATAGAACCTTTACCAGAGGAATCTTCTTATTACATAGTTCTTGTTCCCTTCGGTTTAGAATTTTCACCGATACCTCCTCATAAACTAGCTAATCACTGAGCTCCAACTTACCATAGCTAATAATATGAGAAGAATTTGGGATGTATTTTCTCAACATGGATACATGAAATACGTTGTGCATCCTGAATAGTATAGGTGGCAAAGCTAGCCTATAGGCAACCGGCCCAACTTTCTCTAAAATCTCAAATGGACCGATAAACCTAGAGCTAAGTTTATCCTTCCTACCAAATCTCATAACCCCTTTTAACGGGGCTATCTTCAAAAATACATAATCACCCACATCAAATTCCAAATTCATGCGGCGATTGTCGGCATAACTCTTCAGTTGGCTCTGAGCTGCACTAATTCTATCCCTAATAAGCCGAACTTTATCGTATGTTTGTTGTACCAACTTTGACCCCACAACTCGCCACTCATCCATCCCATCCCAATACAAAGGAGGTCAACATCTCATACCATATAAAGCCTCAAATGGTGCCATGCCAATACTAGACTAGTAACTGTTATTATACGCGAACTCTACCAGTGGCATGAACTGAATCCAACTACCCCAAAAATCTAATACACACGCTCGGAGCATATCTTCTAGTATCTGTATCTTCCTCTCAGTCAGCCCGTCTGACTAAGGATGGAATGGCGTGCGGAAAGATAGCTGAGACCCTAAAGTTTCATGCAAGCTTCTCCAGAACTGTGACGTGAAATGTGGGTCTCAATTTGACATTATAGATACTGGCACCCCATGAGAACGAACTATCTCCTGAACGTAAATCTTTGTCAAACGGCTGAGCGAATAGCTGATCTTGATAGGGAGAAAATGGGCGGTCTTAGTCAACCGATCTATTATCACGCAAATCGCATTCCCACCATGCGATATCGACGGCAACCCGGAAAAGAACTCCATGGATATATGATCCCACTTCCACTCTTGGATAAATAATGGCTGCAACAGACCTGCTAGCCTCTGGTGCTCAACTTTTACCTGCTAGCACGTCAAGCACTGGGCTACATATTCGGCAATCTCTCTCTTCATACCACTCCACCAATAAAACTCTCGCAGATCCCTGTACATTTTCGTACTGCCTAGATAAACTATATACAAACATCTGTGAGCCTCCTCCAAAATAGTCTTCTTGATCCTAGCATCAGCAGGAACACATAGTCTGGAACAGAATCATAAAGCTCTATCATCTGAAATGCAGAATTCCTCTTCCTGACCAGTCTGCACTCAGTCCATCACCTCTACTAATTCTGGGTCTTCCTTAGGAGCGACTTTAATTCTTCCCTGCAGAGTAGGCTGTACCACTAAACTGGCTATATATACATGTGGATCACTCTCAACCAATTTGATGCTGAGTCTCTCCAGATCCATCATGATCAGATGCTGGATTTCCATAACCCTCAACGTTGATTCCCCATATTTCCTACTCAGTGCATCAGCTACCACATTTGCTTTCCCTGGGTGGTAACTGATAGTACAATCAAAATCTTTAATTAACTCTAACCACCTCTTCTGTCTCATATTCAGTTCCTTCTAGATGAAGAAATATTTTAAGCTCTTGTGGTCGGAGAAAATCTTATACTGCTCGCCGTATAAGTAATGCCTCCAAATTTTTAATGCATGTACCACTGCAGCCAATTTAAGATCATGGGTAGGGTAGTTCTTTTCGTATTCTTTCAACTGTCTAGACTCATATGCCACTACCCTATTATGCTGCATCAATACACAACCAAGTCCCTTCAAGGACGCATCACTGTAGATAGTATAACCCTAACCCCCAGACGGGATGATCAGTACTGGAGCTGTGACTAGCCTCTACTTCAATTCCTGAAAAATATGCTCACAGTTGTTATCCTATTCAATCTGACATTCTTTCTAGTCAGTCGTGTCAGAGGCCCTGATAAAGCTGAGAATCCCTCAATGAAATGATGGTAATAACCTGCTAACCCCAAGAAACTCCTAATCTTTTGGACGTTCCTCGGTTTACCCAATTCATTATTGTATCAATCTTACTAGGATCCACTAAAATTCCATCTTCTGAGATAACATGCCCCAATAACACAACTTTCTCGAGCCAGAAGTCACGTTTACTGAACTTTTCATACAACTTGTTTTCCTTGAGCATCTGCAAAACCTGCCTCAAATGTATCTCGTGCTCCTCAAAGCTTCTCGAATAGACCAATACATCATCAATAAAAACAACCACAAATAGTTCTAAATATGGACGAAAAATCCTATTCATCAAATCCATAAATATCGTAGGAGCATTCGTCAGGCCAAAGCACATAACAAGGAACTCGTAATGTCCATATCTGGTCCTGAAAGCCGTATTCGATACATCCTCTACTCTCACCTTTACTTGATGGTAGCCTAACTTGAGGCCAACCTTAGAGTATACCCGTGTACCCTAGAGCTGGTCAAATAAATCATCGATACGGGGTAGAGGATACTTGTTCTTGATGGTCACTTTATTAATCTCCCTATAATCTATGCACATCCTCACAGACCCGTCCTTTTTCTTTACAAATAATACTGGAGCTCGCCACGGAGATACACTAGGTCGTATGAAACCCTTATCAAGTAAATCCTGCAATTGATATTTCAGTTCTGCCAACTCTGCTGGCGCCATTCGGTATGGTGCTTTAGAAATCGGCGCTGTACTTGGAAGTAGATCAATAGGGAAATCCACCTCACAATCAGGCAGCAAACCTGGTTATTCATCTGGGAACACATCTGTAAATTCTTTCAACACAGGCGTGTTGATAAGCTTCAATTCAATTTCTGACATTTTCTTCACAAAAGCCACAAATTCCTGACAGCCACTCTGGAGCAGCCTTCTCGCCTGAACAGCTGAGACCATCCAAGGTAAAGATTGCACTTGTGACCTTGTAAATCTGAATTCTGGTTTCCTTGGAGGTCTAAATATCACTTCTCTTGCACGACTGTCTATAATAGCAGAATTAGCTGCTAGCCAATCCATGCCAAAAATGATGTCAAACCTGTGCATATCCAGCACCACTAAATTAGCAGATAAAATTCTCCCATGAACATCAACTGGACAACCATGAAGCATCCTACTACATCTCTTCGATGACCCGGTTGGTGTAGCCACTAATAACCCGACATCTAGTGATTCTGTTTCAACCCTACACAATTTAACACACCCCAAGGACACAAACGAGTGTGTGGCACCAGAATCAAAAAGTGCAATAACTTTAATTGAAAACATATTAACCATACCTGTCACCACGTCGTCGACTGCCTCAGCATCGCCCGGCGTCAAAGCAAAAACCCTAACTGGGGCCATATTCCTCTGTTGGCCTCCACGTGGCACCTGGTAGCCTCCCCGAGCAGGTCTAGGAGCAGGAATAGGGACCGCACCAATTTGAGCCTGACAATCCCTCATCATATGCCCTGGCTCCCCACATCGGTAGCAGAAACATCGCCCAGTACGACACTCCCCCATGTGTCTTTTCTCGTAAGACGGGCAAGCAGGAGATGGCTGCACACCGTGCAAATGGCGATTCCCGGTCTCCTGTCTCTAGTCTCTATAATAGCCACCTCTCTTCCATGAACCATGGCCGACTCCCTGCTGGGAACCGGAAGGTACAGATCTCTTCTTCTGCCTCTACTCCTCAGCTTCTAACCACTCCCCAATCTCTACTATAGTGGCTCTATCTACCACCTCAGCAAAATTATGCAACTTCAATATCAATACTTGCTTATCTATTTCTCTCCTCAGGCCTCTCTCAAACTTTTGTACCTTCTTTGCTTCATCCGGTATGATGTAAGAGGCGAAGCAAAATAATTCGATGAACCTTGCTGCGTACTGCTATACGGTTTGCTGTCCCTGCTTCAAATTCTGGATCTCCTCAACCTTAGCTTCCCTGGACCAAGCCGGAAAATACCTATCGAAGAATATCTCCTTAAACCACTCTCACGTCATATCTACAGGTACTGTCCTCTGCTGCTCTAATAATCTCACCATTGACCACCATCTCTCGGCCTCCCTAGTGAGTCTGTAGGTAGCAAATAGCACTCGCTGCTCCTCTAAGAACTGCAGCATCGTAAATATTTTCTTTATCTCCTGCACCCAATTTCTAGCGACTGCAGGATCCGTTCCTTCTGAGAAAGCCAAAGGATTCATCTTAATGATTTTCCCGATCGAACTACCGTGACCTGCCGAGGGACCACCTTGTTCCCTTGAACTCCTGACAATTTCTACCATAACTTGCCGTGCCATGCTTCCCAAAACTGCATCTGAATCACTACCTGCAACGCCTGAGGGTCTAGCACCCTCATTCCCACTAGCGTGGGCACTACTGCCACCAGGGTCCATCCTGAAAAACAAATAACTTAACTCAGAACCCCCTTGTCTTTACATATCATCCAACTCATATAATATATTCTCCTAATTAATTCATCTCTCCTAATCTTAATTCAAGGTTCAATCTTGCAACCTAGATACCCAACCTGATGATAGTTTACTATGACTTTCGTGAAATCGTCACCCCCAAAAAATCACACAAGCCACCATAGAAGTCCTGCAACAAAACCAGACCTTAAATTCCCTTATCCTATACTCTGGTATTATTACTGCTGCACTTTACAGTCTAAAAAACCTAGTATCCTAGACTCTGATACCAAACTGTAACGACCTATTTATATTAACATATATATAGACACAAAAAATAAAATAGTCAACCCGAACCCGTGGGTAACGAGGACACTCGTCATTCACAGCGGAAACTTAAGTAGCAGTAAGTATAAAATTACAACCATCCAACCATAAATCATAATACCAGAGTCTACTTTCACCAAAAATATCATACATTTATTTTCAATCTCCCATGACATTCCAAATATAACTAGGATCTCACAACAAAATAATCCTAATCCTAGTACAAAATCTCACCCTCCTAGGGGGATAACTCAATAAATTAAACGGTGGCCACGACCCATCGGTCTCTTAGGGTTTCCTGAAAAATTAATTAAATTCGGGGGTGAGACACTTCTGAGTAAGGGAAAATAAACTAAATACAGTTGTGTGACAACATGAACATTTAATGCAATTATACATATATAATACATTTTATATATCTATAAACATTCATCATATCGTATTAAATAATCATAGACTTTCATATTTGCTAATAAATCATATCGCTCATAAAACATTTGTTATAACTAATAATACTGAAAACATACCCAGGATGAATAGTTAGTTGGTGTCATGTATTACCCCCCATGACGGGTTGTGCAGCCCGAAAGCGGGACCCGACAATGGCTAGCCGACCACTACGGAGTCAAAAATGTCTATAAGTATGATGGGCCCACCACCTCGTCCATACTGCCAGGTGGACGTCTAAACTCTACATTGAAAACCACATCGACTATCCATCTCCCACCCCCTCGTGGGGTGGTTAGCACCAATCTGATCATAGATATCTAATCTATAAGCTACGGTACCATGCTCTTGAACTGAACTAAACTAACATCCGGATTTTGATAACATATAATACATGATATTATAGCATTTTTCAACATTTCATAAATACGGTCTCGCACCGAACATTTCATAAATACGGCCTCGCACTGAAATCATTTCATATATATATATATAAGGCCTCGCGTCAAAATCATTTCATACATATCATTCTGAAAATAAATCAACTATCATGTACTTATCAAAATCATCATAATATACTGTATCCTTTCATAACTCCTGAAAACATGCTTTATTCATAAAATTTGTCATATCATTACTTTTCATGAAAAATAACATTCATGCCACACAAAGTTGAATAATTCCATACATTTCATTCTAAAATCACATTTTCCGTATAATAGCAGTATTTTTGAAATAACATACCTTTTCTCAACAATATTCAAATATCATGCATGCTTCTTTGAAAATTAATTTACTGATTAATAATAATAATACGTGTAGAAAATCACTGCTTTAGTTTATTCCCTTACCTGGCAACTAAAAAGACCCTATGAATTCCTGGACTCACCCCCGTAGGATTTCCTGATCAATACCTTGAAAATGAAAACTCTCAATACTAAACTTTAGTATTTTCACGTGAATATCATTTCTTATAACTGCAGTAGGACCAAATTCGGCATAAGCCTTACCTTGATTCGGGGACGAATTTCAACTTACTCCCACCAATGATCCACTTCGGTAAAAATAAAGGGAACTTCTCCAGGAGTGTCGTGGTGGCTTTAGATCGTCAAATCGGTGAAAATATGGCTCGAAATCGAAGAGAGAGGAGAGAGAAACCGAGGGGGAAGAGAGAGAGTGTGAGGGTTTCTTATTTTCTGCGTAAATTTGAGCTTTTTGCACTATTTATAGGGCTAGATTCATCGACGAGACACGTCACCTCGTCGACGAGTCCTGTAGAAAGTTCGTCGATGAACTTGCACTCTCGTTGACGAGTTTCAGACTTCCAAAAATCCTTTCTCAGTATCTTCTCGTCGACGAAACTTGTATTCGTCGATGAGGCCCTCTTATATCCTCATCGACGAATCTCGTGTGTTCGTTGACGAAGACCTGATAAATTTCCTCAGTTAATACCCCCAAAGTGCAATTTCGTCGACAAAGTCTGTTGCCACCTTATGTTTCCATTTCCATTTCCCCTCCTTATAAAATTTCATCCTCAAAATTTATTATTCATATAATCCATCATCCCTTGAGGCAAAATGGTCTACTTATTTTATTACTTACCCTCACTTATGACGAAAGAATACCGTGGTTACAGTTCAAGTCTTGGGAGATTACATAAACTAAAAGAAAATTTCCCAAAAACTAAAATACCACTTACTACTAGAATATTACATGTACCTACACAAGAAACATTACATATTTACTCACATTTCTTAATTACATATGGACTTCTTGAAATAATTGTGGGTACTTCTGTCTGATTTATTCCTCGAGCTCCCAAGAAGCCTCTTCTATTGCATGATTCCTCCATAGAACCTTTACCAGAGGAATCTTCTTATTATGTAGTTCTTGTTCCTTTCGGTTCAGAATTTTCACCGGTACCTCCTCATAAACTAGCTAATCACTGAGCTCCAACTCACCATAGTTGATAATATGAGAAGAATCTGGGACGTATTTCCTTAACATGGATACGTGGAATACGTCGTGCATCATGGATAGTGTAAGTGGCAAAGCTAGTGTATAGGCGATCGGTCCCACTTTCTCTAAAATCTCAAACAAACCGATAAACCTAGGGCTAAGTTTACCATTCCTACCAAATCTCATAACCCTTTTTAACAGAGCTATCTTCAAAAATACATGATCACCCACATCGTATTCCAAATTCTCGTGGTGATTGTCAGCACAACTCTTCTATCAGCTCTGAGCTACACCGATTCTATCCCTGATAAGCCAAACTTTGTCGTACGCCTGCTGTACCAGCTCTGGTCGCACAACTTGCCGCTCACCCATTTCATCCCAATACAAAGGAGATCGACATCTCCGACCATAAAAAGCCTCAAATGGTGCCTTGCCAATATTGGACTGGTAACTGTTATCATACACGAACTCAACCAGCTGCATGAACTGAATCCAACTACCCCTAAAATCTAATACACACGCTCGGAGCATATCTTCTAGTATTTGTATCATCCTCTCAGTCCACCCTTCTGACTGAAGATGGAATGTTGTGCTGAAAGATAGCTGAAACCCTAAAGCTTCCTGCAAGCTTCCCCAAAACCGTGACGTGAAACACGGGTCTCGATCTGACACTATAGATACTGGCACCCCATGGGAACGAACTATCTCCTGAACGTAAATCTCCGCCAAATGGCTGAGGGAATAGCTGATCTTGATAAGGAGAAAATGGGCGATCTTAGTCAACCGGTCTAATATCACCCAAATCGCATTCTCACCATGCGATATCGACGGCAGCCCAAAAAAGAATTCCATGGATATATGATCCCACTTCCACTCTTGGATAAATAATGGCTGTAACAGACCTACTGGCCTCTAGTGCTCAACTTTTACCTGCTGGCACGTCAAGCACTGGGCTACATATTCGAAAATCTCTCTCTTCATACCACTCCACCAATAAAACTCTCGCAGATCCCTGTACATTTTCGTACTGCCTGGATGAACTGTATACAAACATCTGTGAGCCTCCTCCAAAATAGTCTTCCCGATCCCAGCATCAATAGGAACACATAGTCTGAAACGGAATCGTAAAGCTCCATCATCTGAAATGCAGAATTCCTCTTCCTAACCAGTTTGCACTATGTCCATCACCTTTACTAATTCTGGGTCTTCCTTATGAGCGGCTTTAATTCTTTCCTGCAGAGTAGGCTGTACCACTAAACTGGCGATATATACCCGTGGGTCACTCTAAACCAACTCGATGTTGAGTCTCTCTAGATCCATCATGATCAGATGCTGGATTTCCATAGCCCTCAACGTTGATTCCCTATATTTTCTTCTCAGTGCATCAGCTACCACATTTGCTTTCCCTGGGTGGTAACTGATAGTACAATCAAAATCTTTAATTCACTCTAACCACCTCCTCTGTCTCATATTTAGTTCCTTAAAAGTGAAGAAATACTTTAAGCTCTTGTGGTCGGAGAAAATCTCACACTACTCGCCATATAGGTAATGCCTCCAAATTTTCAATGTGTGTACCATTGCAGCCAATTTAAGATCATGGGTAAGGTAGTTCTTTTTGTATTCTTTCAACTGTCTGGATGCATATGCCACTACCCTATCATGCTGCATCAATACACAACCAAGTCTCTTCAAGGACACATCACTGTAGATAGTATAACCCTAACCCCCAGACGAGATGATCAGTACTGGAGTTGTGACTAGCCTCTACTTCAATTCCTGAAAACTCTGCTCACAGTTGTCATCCCATTCAATCTAACATTCCTAGTTAGTCATGTCAGAGGCCTTAATAAAGCTGAGAATCCCTCAACAAAATGACGGTAATAACCTGCTAATCCCAAGAAACTTTTAATCTCCTAGACGTTCCTCGGTCTAGCCCAATTCACTATCGCATCAATCTTATTGGGATCCATTGAAATATTATCTCCTGAGATAACATGCCTTAATAACACAACTTTCTCGAGCCAGAAGTCACGTTTATTGAACTCTGTAAGTACGATGGGCCCGCCACACGTTGGTCTGGACTGCCAGGTGGACGTCAACAATTCTACACTAAAAGCCACATCGACTATCCATCTCCCACCCCCTTGTGGGGTGGTTAGCACAAGTCTGAACATAGATATCTGATCTGTATAGCAACAGTATTGTGCTCCACTATCTAAACTAAACTAACATCCGAGTTCTGATAACATATAATACATGACATTATACCGTTTAACGTAAATAGATTGATAGCATTTTCTGTAGTAAGATAATACGTACAACCTTGCACCGATTACTTTCATATTTGTGGCCTTGCGCTAAAATCATACATATACATATGACCTTGTGCCGAAATCATACAGCATACACGACCTTGCGCCGGCTATCAATCACAGCCTTGCACCGAACATTTCATAAATATCATTCTGAATAAATAAATTATTTATCATGTATTTTGAAACCATAATGTACTGCATTATTTCACAATTCCTAAAAACATGTTTTACTCGTAAAATTTGCTATAACATAATACTTATCATGTAAAACCATATTCATGCCACACAATACTGAGTAAAATCATATATTTTATTCTAAAATCATATTTCCTGTATAACAACAGTATTTTCCCAAATATGCATTTTATAAAAATATTCAAATATAATACATGTTTCCTGAAAATTAATTTGCTGATAAATATTAATAATTTGCATGGAAAATAACTGCTTTAGTTTATTCCCTTACCTGATACTGAAAAGAATCCCCCTAAAAACACGCTCGTTCTACACCCGTAGGGTTCCCCATTCAACGCCCTGAATCCAACGATTCTCAAAACTAAACTTTGGTATTTTTTATGTGAATAACATTTCCTATAACTACGTTAAGACCAAATTTTGCAATAAAAGTCTTACCTTAAACCAGGGATGAATTTCAACTCAGTCCCACCAACGATCCACTCCAGCAGACTTGGAGAGAACTTCCCCAGGAGCGTCTTGGTGGCCTCAGATTGTCAATCCGACGAACAATGGAGTCGAAATCAAAGAGAGAGGTGAGAGAAACCGTAGGGAGGAGAGAGAGAGGGTTTGAGCGTTGAAATTCCGCTGAAAAAATGAAGTTTAACCTTTTTTATACACTGGCCTTCGTCGATGAGCCACGTCACCTCGTCGACGAGGTCAAGAAGGCTTCTCATTGACAAACTCTCCCCTTCGTCAACAAAATTCAGATTTTCCAAAATCATCATCTCAGTATCTTCTTGTCGACGAGGCGTACCCTCGTTGACGAGCCCACAGTGCAACGTCGTCAATGAAAGCGAAGCCTGCTGCCGCTTTTTATAAATTTTTCCATTTTTCTCTCTTTCTTATTATTTAAATACCATTATTCTTCAGGTCATTACAATGTCACACTCTGTGAAGTTAAGTTATCAAAACTGGAGGTATATACGTTTTTATGACGATCAGCTGTGAATAGTATTTTATTATTAGTTATGTGTTCAACTATGTACTTCTCATGTTCAAAAGACACTTTGTAACCTTTATCACACAGTTGGCTTATACTCGATAGGTTGTGCTTTAAACCATCTACCAATAAAACATCATCGATAATTAATGACGAATCATTACCAACTTTACCTACACCAGTGATCCTTCCCTTAGCATTATCTCCAAAAGTGACAAATCCTTTATCCTTGGGTGTGATGGATGTGAACTTTGCTTTATCCCCGGTTATGTGACGTGAGCATCTGCTATCTATATACCATATGTATTTTGAGGATGCTGATCTTAAGCATATGTGCAAGACACAATCAAACAACTAGCTTTGGTACCCAGATTTTCTTGGGTCTAGGGGGTTAGTACTATGTTCTTCTTTGACCTTCCAAACTTTCTTAATTTTGACATTTTTATATTTGAAAGAACAATTGAATTTTATGTGACCCAACCTTTTACATTTGAAGCATGTAATATTTGTATGATAATCCTTAGTTGGAACATATGATTTTGATTCTCTTATGAAATATCCCATGTAAAAATGTCTCTTTTTTAGATTTTCCTTCCCATTAAAACCAAGCCCTTCCTTTTCTAGGGAATTTCTTTGAGTTCCTAGGAGCTTTTCAAAATTATTTTGTCCTTCAGTAAATTTACAAATAATTTCAGATTTATCTTTCAAATCCTTTTCTAACTCATTAATTTTCAAAATTTTGTCTCTTATGAAAGATGCATGAGATTCATTTTGGCATTCAACTAAACTTGAAAGTTCTTTGATGTTACTTTTCAACTCATAAATTTTTTTTGTTTTCTTCTCAAGTATTTTAATAGAGTACAAGTATTCTTGTTTCAGTTCATCATATGAAATCATGTCATTTTCATTTTTAGAATCACTAGAGTAATACGAAGATGATGAAAATAATGACTGTACCTCAAGGTCATCATGTGCCATTAGACATAGATTGGCAATCTCATTGTCGCTGGTTTCAGATTCTGAACAGCTAGTGCTGTGTGTATCCCAACCGACTTTCAGCGCCTTCTTCTTTTTCTTTAAGACTTTCACTAGTTTGGGACACTCAGGCTTGATGTGTCCAACCTCTCAGTAGTTGTAGCATGTTGGAGGATCTTCCTTCTTTTTCTTCATGCTTGACTCTCCTCTTCTTGATTTTGAGTTCCGAAATTTATTGTTGAACTTCTTATTCTTCTTTGAGAACTTTTCGAACTTCTTAGTTAGCAAGGTCATGTTGTCATATGATTTTAAGTCACTTCCCTCACTAGAGCTGTGAGATGTTTCCTTAAGTGTTGTGGCTTTCTTTGCTTTGCTTTGCTCATTCTTCCTCTCATTTATTGCCAGCTCATAGGTGATGAGTGATCCAATGAGTTTGTCAACTGACATCTCCTTGAGATTTCTCCCTTCTACTATTGCTGTAGCTTTTGCTTCCTACACTGGAGGTAGTCCCTTGAGTATTTTCCTGATCAACTCATAAGTAGGGTAAGTCTTTCCAAGTGCATTTAAAGAATTTATGATGTGTGTGAATCTAATGTACATGGATTGAATAGATTCATCAACAGTCATTCTAAATGCTTCATATTCACTGGTGAACATGTCTATCCTACTATCCTTGACTTCCTTAGTGCATTCATATGTAACTTCTAATTTTTCCCAGATTTCTTTAGCAGAGTTACATGGCATTACCCTATTAAATTCATTTACATCTAATGCACAAAAGAGCAAGTTCATGGTAGTAGCATTGATTTGTATTGATTTCCAGTCTTCCTCTGTATACTCATCTTCAGTTTTTAGGTACATTAATCTTATCAATTACTTTCATGGGAACATGATTACCCTTTGTGATTATTTTCCATGCCTTTCAATCAACGTTTAATAGGTATATGCTCATCCTACGTTTTCAATAGGTGTAATTTACACCACAGAAAATAGGTGGTCTGTCCCTCACCGAATGGAGTTACACCGATATGTGGCATGTGATATTTTTACAAATAAACTATTAAGTCTATGCAAAACCGCTTCGATACCAATTGTTGATTTAGGTGTAATCCCAAAAGGGGGTGAATTGGGTATTTTAAAAAAAATTCTTTGAAACTGATTTACCACTTAGTCCTTATGTATAAATTTAACCAATTACTTATTAAGTTCGTGTGATATTATTCAACAAGCATACATGCAATGTAAGTAATGATGTACGTTGCGAAAATTTAAAAAATAAGGGAAGAGAGAATGCAAACACAGTTTTTACGAGGTTCAGCCAACCCGACCTACGTCCTCACCTTGAGCAACTCACTCAAGGATTCCACTATAATCCCAACTACTTAAATTGGGAGGGAGCTTTCCTTACAATCCGCCGCTTACAAGAGGTACAACTTTGTGATGCTCTAAAACCCGCCAAGTGGGGCCCGAGTGCCACGTGTTCCAATCACCTGTATCTAATACCATAATTAACATGTACATAGCAGAACATAAATAAATAACCTCAAATAAATATCAGTATTCTATATAACAACCCAAAAACGAACACTACAACATCCAGATATCCATATCCACAACCAACATTTAAAACATAACCCAATACAAATATATGTTTGTATATAAATACCAGTATCTCACAATACCCCAAAAAAAAACCATCAAATACAATCCCAACCTAGGCCTTCAAACTCGGTCTCCAGAAGAACTTGAAAAATTG
The DNA here is from genome assembly GCF_029873635.1 of Malania oleifera. NCBI lineage: Eukaryota > Viridiplantae > Streptophyta > Magnoliopsida > Santalales > Ximeniaceae > Malania > Malania oleifera. Next base: position 89,661,310 of record NC_080421.1, read on the forward strand.
TTAATTCACTAGGGTGAGATACTTCTTAATAAGGGTGGAATAAATTATAACAGTGTGTGACAAATAAGTTTTAATATTTACACATCAAAATGAACTACTTCTCACATAATATCAATAACAACTGAGAAAATGTACCATTAATAACATTCCCAACATCTAATGTCATACACACATCCAATATGCACAAGCACATAATTTTTATGCAGGCGAAAGTCCACAAGGATAGGGAAGATTACCTGCCCATACAAGTAGCTTCCCTCTGCTCTGGTACTAAAAACTACCTACCAGAGCACTCACCTTACTCAGTAAGCCCTCAGGTGAAGTATTATCTCGCCGCCAATATACACATCTTTATTATTTTAAAGGCGAAGGTTTTCGGGAATCGGGATGTCTACCCGCCTATACAAGTAGCATCCCTTTGCACTGATACCAAGAAACTACCTAGCAGAGCACTTGCCTTTCTTAGCAAGCCCCCGGTGGTATGTTTACCTCACCACACGCGCACACATGCATTCACAATATGCTATACCATTACTATTATGTTTTAATTAAATTCTTATGCATAACACATCCACACAAGAATCACGCAACTTATACTTCATCTTCCAATGTCCTCAGTACGTGGCCCACACAAAGCAACTGCGTACATATCAGTACGTGGCCCACACAGCCACCTATGTACTTCTTATCTACGCGTGACCTACACAGGCACCACTACCCACATAGGGTACATAACATGGCCCACATATGTGCCATTATCCACACAGGATATAACGTGGCCCACACAGACACCACTACCCACACAGGGTACATAACATGGCCCACATAGGCGCCATTATCCACACAGGATATAACGTGGCCCACACAGACACCACGATTCACCAGTATCCAATCCCCATGACCTACTCGTTATACATCAATAGAATAAGCTCCTCGACCTGTCAATGTCCTACCCTATATAAATGACAATATGACAAGCTCCTCGACCTGCCAACGTCATATCATGATTTATACCTAGGTAATATAACAACCTCCTCATGCCAACATTATATTGAGATGCATACGAATAACCGAAAAAGTTAGTTCACACAGACGCATCAATGCATTTCTACATAGGAATCCAACATATCAATACATTCCCGCACAAGAGTCAAACATAAAAATTTATTCATCATGTCATAATCATTCTAAACAACCCCTCATGCAAGCCCAAATACCACAGAAATTCATATTCAATTTATTAGAAAGAAATTGTTCTCATGCCACACAGTTTTAATATCATAAGCAATTATCCCAAATATAACCTTAAACCAAAATCATCATTTTTCTAGTAATCAGGCTATTTTGAAAATCTTATAGATAAATAATAAATTTCATATGCTCGTAAATAACTGGTTCACCTTAATAAAATACTAATATAATTTTATTCCCCTTTACCTAATTTCCTGAATCACGCCTGTATGGTTCCCAAAATTATACCCACGACGCTCATCCGAATCTTGATTCAATCAAATCAACCTCAATAAAATATTATTTTAACCTTTCCTAATTTACAATAATTAAATAACTATTAATTTCTAAATAACCCATTTATCCTGGTTTTGGGGCTATGACTACAACAATCCCATGAGAAATCCACTCCGCTAGATTTGTAGAGAATCATCCCTAGATTCTCATGGTGGTGCTCGATCATCAATTTGGCTTAAAATTTAAGAAAAATTGAGGTAAGAATGAGAATTTGTCTTACCCCAAGAGATATGCTTACGTTGCTCCTACAAAAAATTCACTTCAGTAGATATGTTGGTTGCGGAGAATGGAGTTTAGTGGTACTTTCGAATTTTCAATTGGGCGAGAATCCGCCGCGAAATCGTAGAAAGAAGAGGAGTGGAGAGCGTGAGCTGAGAGAATTTTTTTTTTCTTTCTTTTCCTTCCTGTCTGTGCGTGAGAAGAAGAAGTTTTTTTTTTTTTCTTTCCTTCTTTCCTCTTCTACTTGCTCCAGGAAACTTGACCATTAAGTTTTCCTTTTTTTTTTTTTGCCCTTTATCCTTACTTATACTTTTATATATACTTATGTATATATATATATATATATATACCCAAAATCCTCAAATTTCTTAATTTAATTAATTTTCTTAATAATAATTAATTAATAATAAATTTATTTATTTTAGGTTGTTACAAACTTCCTCCTAATCCGCTGCTTACAAGAGATACAACTCTCTTCTCAAACCCGGTTCACAACTCGAACCGTGAATACAATGAAATCTGTAAAACACTCAAAGTTGCTTCCAAAACAAAGTTAGTGAGTACAATTCAAATTCCTAATGCATAATCATATGATGAAACTTAAAGTTCAAAAACGATACAATTGTTTATGAATGATATGCTTCAACACACAAATCCCTTTTTATCAAAAACTCTCAAGTAAAGATATATTTAAATGCTTTGGAGAATATTAGAGTTCTAGTTCACTTTGTGAAAATGCACAAATAAATCTAATGTGAACTTATTCAAAAACTTTGCCTTTAGTATTAGATCAATTAAAAACAACAACTTTCTTTCAAATATTCAATCACGCAATGATCTTTGTAATAAGCCAATACATATATGTATTAAGTTTAGATTGGATATGTAGCTTGAAACATATTAAACGAAAACCACTTCCCAAGCCTTTAGTCATCACTACTCCTAAACCTAGGAACTAAGGGAAGATTAAAATATTTATATAATTTCTATTGGAATCTGATCTTCCTTTGGTCCTATAGGGTTCGCTTTCATGATTACTCATATCATTTCTTTTTCTAAGCCTTTGCACTTCTCGATGAGCAAGTAAATCGAATGTGCCTTTTCATTTTTCGATATAAGCAAATTTTGTATTTTTGTGAAGGGTTATGCTTATTTGTTCTGCTTTTACTCATTGAGGGATTTTTATGACTATGGGACTTAAAATATGAACCCTTTTTGAAAGATTTATTTCCTTTGACTCCTAAGGTTTTATCATCTTCTATTTCTTCTTTTATACAGATAATTTTCAATATTTTCTTAATCTTCTTCTTTTCTAGAGTGGCATGATATTCTTTTAATTCGTTTAATTATTTTGCCACCATTTTATTTTTATTTCTCAGGAATATTTTATGATCAGACATCCTCGCTAGAGATTTATGAATTTTAAATGGATCCTTTTCAGGTTCTTTGCTCAAGGGAATGCTATCGTCATTAAATTCAATGCATGAATCATCATGAGATTTATCACTATAACATTCATATGAATCAATGCATACACTATTATCATCAGAAACCATAGATGATTCATCATACAATATATCACATGATTTGGCACAAGAATCATCACAGCATGCACCACATGAATTATTGTATAAGCTATTAACACAATTATCACTAGGGCAATCGGATGATTCATTGCATGATTCTAGTATTCAACATAAGAATCATCAAGTGCATCAATAATAGAACTATCACATCAATTACTCGATGATTCAGCACTTGAAACAATACAACATTCAACACACGAATCATCAATCAAGAAAGAGTAAGAATCATATGCCTCCTATTCTATTAATGTACTGCCCCTGTGATTTACCACTTCCAGATCATTTAAGCTTGACACATCCAAAGTGGTGGTATCCTTTTCCTGGGTCTCTCCATAATTCTTTTCGAGTTCAACTCAGATCTCCCTCGCATTTTAACATGCCATAATTTCATGAAAAATATGAGAATCTAAAGCACAATATAATAAATCCATGGTATGTGTATTTGCATGCATTAAACTATTATCATTTTTAACTACTGGAATAATTATTCCTTTATCAATCACCTGCCAGACCCTCAAATTTATAGATTTTATGAAAATCCTCATTCTGATTTTCTAGTGGGTGAAATTTGCACAACAAAATACAGAAGGACTGGTAGGTGATCGTCCCTCTTCGAATGGGGATACACCAAAGTGAGCCATTGCGATATTTTATAAAAACATTTAAGTCTAGTGCAATGAGGCTTTGATACCAATTGTTGGAATTAGGGTATTCCGAGGAGGGGGTGTGAATTGGGTATTTAAAAATTTCTCCTAGGTTAAACCAGATGACAGAAGTATTACGTAGCCTAGGGTCTGTCTAAAGCACATACCAATTCAACAGATAATTTATTGAGTGGATATGTGAGCAATTAAAGCAATCTCAGTATGTCAAACATTCAAAGCAATAAATATTAACATACAGGTGCAGAAAGTAAATTGCAAAAAATAAAACTAACACTAGATATGTCATCGAGGTTCAGCCAATATAGCCTACGCCCCACCTCAAGCTAACAAGAAAGAGGATTCCACTATGGCTTGCTTAACGGGTGGAGCGGTACCTAATACAACACCTTACAGGATGGTGCACCTAGTTCTCTTAACCGGGTCTGAATCAGTTCGGTGCTCTCCTAACTGGGTTTGAGCAAGTCCGAGACTTTTCATAGGGCAAGTCTCCCTTTTCTGACCACATGTCGAGAATACAACAAATATAACAATTTACATACAAACAAATGCTTCTAATACAAGCAAATATGTACCAGTATAACCAATGCACTTCACATAGATAAAAACTATAAGCTCAGTGCAAAAATGTGTAATAACACTCAAGGTAATGTCACTAAGAAATCAAGCGCAAGAGTGTATTATCAATCTATCTTTGAAACAATTTATAAATATATATCAATCTCAAGTAGGGTTTCAAAGATTTTCAAAGATTGTAATATAAATATCTCAAAATAATTTTCTCAAAATTATAAGCACAAAAGACAATAGCAAACCAAGCTTGTCAAAAATATTTTGCTTCACAATCACACGACAAGCTTAATGAGTCTTGCAATAATAGTGCAAAGGCTCACTAGCTCATAAAATTTCCCCCACAAATGAATTTATGGATTAAATCAATGGGGAAAATCTTTGGCTAAACTCTCAATCAAAAATCAATCAAGCAATCAAAGAAATGAGAGTTTGAGCTATATTATGGAGTATAGGATCACGTAGAATACTCTCACTCAAAAGGATTTTGCAAAGAAATGAGCAAAGGATGTGAGTTTCAGCTTGTATTTGAGAAAAGATCACTCAAAATTTTAAAGGAATTTTATTAATCAAAATCTCTAATCCTCTCTTAATTTTTGCAAATGAGCTCATATATATAGCCTCATATAAAATTTTGACCGTTGGGATATGGTGGGAATGATTAAAAAAAGTTTTAAACCAGTTTAACCTAAATAACCTCGTGTTACCGCGGTTAAAAGTATTTCAACTTGAGAGTTTCGGTCAACTAAACCTTGGGTTCGGTCGCGTGAACAAACACATGATAAAAAGTGTATTTTTGATGTTTGGGTGTCTGGTGACAAGTTCGGTTGGTTGGTCTAGGCAATTTTTCCAACCTGTTTGAGGTTCGGTCACCTGATCCTAAGTGTTGTCTGCCGAACTTCAACTTTCAGTCGCCCGAACTCAAAATCAACGTGAAGTTCGGGCTCCCAGACAGTTGGAAAAGTCCTTTTTATAAGTTCGGTTGACCGAGAACACTCAGTTCACTTTGGTTTGGTCGCTCAAAGTCAGGTCAACATTTTGACTTTTCAAACATTTGGTCGACTGAGGCATTTTCAATGCATACATGTGGTCGCCCATTTTAGGTTCTATGTCCTATATTAAATCATGAGTTGCCCCTGATTGCATAGTTAATAGTGGGGACTTTCCTAAGTCCTTGTGCAAGGGCCTAGGGTCAGTCTACGGTCTAGGCTTTTCAATTAAGCCTAAAAACCTGACATCGTTCGACCTATTTATGGTCATTTGTTTCCTTATGGTCAATTTACGGTCATGTTGAGCTTATATTACTTCCATGCATGTCGTGCATTAATTATTACAGACCGATATAAATTATTATAGATCCAAATATAATAAATGCATTTACAAATGAAACACAAACAAGTCTTCTTCGTTTGCTCTTCATTTTCCCATTGAATATGTCAGGAGTATGATCTTTAAGTTCCTCAGGCTTCCATAAATCAACTCTCATGTGTGTGCAGTATTATAAACTTGCTCACAAACTAGATACACACATAAGATCCTTGTATTTCGTCAGCATCAAAACCAGAAATTGGACTCAAAAAGTCAACAATCTCCCCCTTTTTTATGATGACAAACACGCATGAGCAAAATGGGGTTTAGCCTAAAAAGGCTCCCCCTAAGAATATGCATAATATTAAGATAAGAAATAAAGCTCAAGCATATCCAAGAAAGAAGACATTTCAAATAAATTATGCATTTAGTTTTTATGTTTAAGCACATACAATATAGCATGCAATATAGCTCAAAGTTTTATCATTTTGCTCTCTCTCTCTCTCTCTCTCTCTCTCTCTCTCTCTCTCTCCCTTTAGGCATCAGCAAAAGGGTTAAGCTAAATAAAATTAATTTGGTCATTAAAAAAAAACTTAGCTTAAGAGAACTCTTTAAAATTAGTTACCCCCCCCCCCCCTTTTATCATATAGTATTTTGGGCATCAACAATTTTGCAACTGTTTGAAAAATATAGCATTTAGAAACATAAGCAACAAAATAAGATGTCTCACAAGTAAAATCATTTCTTGCCAAATAATAAAAATATATGTAACTATATATATATATATATATATATATATATATATATATATATCCCGTTTCGATGTTTGCAAAAAGGCACTGGGGTGTGCTTGCTGGAAAAGAAACTTTAATTGCACGCAACATTCATCTGGTTAAGCATTTAAGCACATCCTTAATATAACCAGACAAAAAGCAACCATATAAATCTTAAATATTTCAGAAATTTAAAAACAAGGATCATATGGCAAATAGATGAAAGTGGCAAAATAATAGATTTCAACTCAAGATTTTCAATAAAGTCACTACATTTTAGCACATGCCACAAAAAGTATATCCAAAATCTAAGCTAAATATATTGGTGAGCATAATGTGATATAAATTTGATTTTGGATGCTCCCCTTATTAATTTGAATTCTAACTTAGATACAATAAACTTCTTATACCAGTTAAAGACTAATTTCATTATGCTTAGTAGTATAAGCCATCATTTTGAATCTTTTAAACCAACCATACCGATTATCTACCAACTAGATTTATCCTTATTAGTATAGTTTTCCTTATAGACCATAGATGCATCAGACAATAGATATTAAGGCATTCTATAATGCTCATTACCATGAGCAATCCATATCTCAATCATAAAACAATGAAACTGGATATTATGCTCAGGGTTTCCAGAAAAGCCTCAATATTTCAATGAATGAGAGTGATGCATATGGGTGCTTTATGTTCTTTCTATAGGGATGGTGCTTAACTTCTCTAGATACCTAATGATTATGTAAGGATGAAATTTAATATTCATTTAGTTTTCACTCATCCTTTCAAAAATATTTTAACATTCATTTTTATCATAATCATCTTTGTACACAGTTTTATTGTGGGAAAATTCCAACGAAAATTCACCAGCATGCCGTCTATAAATTGGACATTTTCCCATAAAACCTGTACCTAATAAGTTCAAACAAGCAATTTATAATTCAGTTTAAGGAACACGAGAACCTATATCCACTACCAGCATGCAATACACAATATGCTGCATCAGCCATGCAGTTGGCATTCCATACAAGCATGCATACTAGTAATTTCATCAACAAATGACATAAAGGTAAACTATCCATTAGAAGATATAATCATTTAACGCATAATTTGTTGTTGTATTGTGCATATTGGTATTTGCAATGTTGTTCATAAAGGCATATGAGCATAAAAGATATGATATCAAAAAAGCATTTCAATTTATAACCATTAAAGATAAATGCTCCTCCTAAGTTATGCACTCGACTCATTTAATGTCTTTTTCATTTTCTAATTACTTAGCCAAGTGTTTTAGATTTTTTATGATTTAAACTTGGCTTATCATGCTTGGGTTTAGAGGACCAAAAAGTCACAATGAGTATTTCTTTAATTGAACTAAGCCTACATTGTCTCTTTTCTTAATGAATCCTAACGAGTGAGAGGCACAAGTTCGAATGGCTTTGAATGATAATTACATGTGCATAGGTCACTTTAATTTTATGCACTCATCTAGATTGAGACCTGCTGCGGCCAACTTTGCCATTCAACTCAGCATGAAGGATATGAAGCTCTAATGGATTTGATTTAATGTTTGAGAGCTTATGAAGCGAAGAAGAATAAATACTTTTACAATTAAAATCATTAAGTTCAGAAGAGTTTTTAGAATGAGTGGACACTTTCCAAAATATTTTCGTGTTTAGTAATCATGTCTAGGTTTGAACAAAGAGCATCTAGAAGTGTATGAATTTCTTAATACAACTCTTTGGAGAATGGAATGTATCCTTTAGATATGATTATAATTATGAGCAAGGATACGAGCCGAGGAATGGGAGAAATGTTACCGAATATGATCGTGGTTTGGTAAGGAGTCCTATGGAGGAGATGCTGAAAGAACATTAGAGGATTTTTATATTTAAAGCTCAAGGGGATTTTATTATTATTATAATACGATGAACAGTTTGAATCCCTTCCAGGTTACCTCTAATTTGATTGAGAATGATGACTTTTAAGTTCAAGGATGGGTTTAGGATTAAATGATATATAGTGTGAGATGGATTCCCTAAATCACAAGTTTGTGCAATGGACAATGTATGCTTAACTTAAGAAATATACATTCAAGCATAGATTAAGCATTAAGAATTTTATACCAAGCAAGGATGCTTTTGTCCATTTGGAAGTGAATTTTAATTTAGTAAGCTATTGCAAAAGTCTTTACATTTTCACCAATCATTATGACATATATGTATTAAGTTTAGATTCGATATGTAGCTTGAAACATATTAAACGGAAACCACTTCCCAAGCCTTTAGTCATCACTACTCTTAAACCTAGGAACTAAGGGAAGATTAAAATATTTATATAATTTTTATTGGAATCCGAACTTCCTTTGGTCCTACAGGGTTTGCTTTCATGATTACCCACATCATTTCTTTTTCTAAGCCTCTTGCACTTCTCGATGAGCAAGTAAATCCAATGTGCCTTTTCATTTTTCGACATAAGCAAATTTTGTATATCTGTGAAGGATCATGCTTATTTGTTCGGCTTTTACTCATTGAGGGATTTTTATGACCATGGGACTTAAAATATAAACCCTTTTTGAAAGATTTATTTCCTTTGACTCCTAAGGGTTTATCATCTTCTATTTCTTCTTCTATACAGATAATTTTCAAAAATTTTTTAATCTTCTTCTTTTCTAAAGGGGCATGATATTCTTTTAATTCATTTAATTGTTTTGCCATAATTTTATTTTTATTTCTCAGGAAGATTTTATGATCAGACACCCTAACTAGAGATTTATGAATTTTAAATGGATCCTTTTCAAGTTCTTTGCTCAAGGGCATGCTATCGTCATTAAATTCAATGCATGATTCATCATGAGATTTATCACTATAACATTCATATGAATCAATACATAAACTATTATCATCAGAAACCATAGATGATTCATCATACAATGTAATAACCACCCTCCCCCCCCCCCCCCCAAAAAAAAGGGCTATAGAAGATTAATGGAGTGATTCAAAAAATAAAAAATAAAAAAAAATAAATAATTAATTAATAAATAAAAAGAAAAAAAGAAAAAAAAATTAAAATTTATTTTTATTTTTATTAATAGAATATATTTTTATTAATAATAATAATAATAATAATATATTATTATTATTATTATTATTATTATTATTATTATTATTATTATTATTATTATTATTCTCCTGAAGCCAGAAGCTTTAGGAGATTCAAATTTTTATTCTTTTCTTTTGGTTTCTTTGTTTCTTCTTCTTCTTTTCTTTTTTTTCCTGCGCATGTAGGTCCTCTCTCTCTCCTCTCATTCTCTCTCCCTCTCTCCTCGATTTCATGACGGATTTTCACCCGATCGAAAATCGGAAGATACCGCTAGACTCTAGTCTCCGCTGCCGTCATTTCCACCGGAGCGGATCGATGGTAGAAGCGGCATAGACGTATCTCCTAGGATAAGCCAATTTCTTGTTTTTCTTTAATTTCTTGCAAAATATAAGCCCAATCGACAAACGGACACCACCACGAGAATCTAGGGATGATTCTTTACAAGTCTAGCAGGAAAGAATTCTCGTGAGATCGTCGTGGGAAAAACCCCAAATTTGGGGTACGGGGGTTATAAAGAAGCTTATTTTTAATTAATTAGGATTAATTTAAAAATTCTAAAATATTGAGCATTTGGAGTTGAAGTAGGATTTCTGAAATTTAGGGCCCGGGTGAGCGCCGTGGGTGTAATTTTGGGACCCGCAGGTAAAATTCATAAAATTAAGTAAGACTATTAAATGTTAGTTTAAATATTAATTTGAGGTATATGGATCCTAGGGAAGGTTAGATGAGTATTATTTTAGAGGAATAGATTAATTAATCTGGGGAAAATGCAAATTGCAGGAGTTAAATTTCAAGTGCCAAGGGCGTAGGATCTGGGTGTTAACGAGACTCTCAGTAAACCAGGTAAGGGGAATAAATTGTAACAGTATTTTTAGAATTACTGTTTAAATTAATATGTGAAAATGAATATATGGTATTTTCCCTGAAAATGATTATGATATAAATATTAGATAAATTGTGTGGCATGTGAGTAATATTAAATTGTGAATATTAAATGAAAACTGTGTGGTATGTGACTTATATTGTAAAATATGGAATATAAAGATGTGTATTTTCTGAGAAAATATTGAAATGAGAATGATTGATGTGATATTTATACGTGAGTAGAAATTATTTGCATGAAAAATGAGTTTGTACAAATTACTGATATGAGTATTTTGAGAAATGTGGAAATACATTTAATATGATATATATAATTATGAGATAATGAAAGTGCACAGAAAATGATGTGAATATTTATAATGAACTGAATTGAGACATACTGAAATATGATTGATGATATGACAATACCACACAATAATTGCGGGTGGGTGGTATTCCTTTCCTACTGATCCCGTTGGGGAGGTATGCTCAGTATGGAAATTGTGTTATGAAGTTCCTACTGATGTCGTTGGGGAGGTATGCTTAGTATGGAAATTGTGTGTGAAGTTCCTACTGATGTCGTTGGGGAGGTATGCTCAGTATGGAAATTGTGTGTGAAGTCCCTATTGATGCCGTTGGGGAGGTATGCTCAGTATAGAGACTGTGTGTGTGTGTGTGTGTGTGTGTGAAGTCCTTACTGATGCTGTTGGGGATGTATGCTCAGTATGGAGACTATATGTGTATGTGAAGTCCCTACTAATGTCGTTAGGGAGGTATGCTCAGTATGGAGATTGTATGTATGTGTGTGTGAAGTCCCTACTGATGCCGTTGGGGAGGTATACTCAGTATGGAGACTATGTGTGTATGTGAAGTTCCTACTGATGCCCTTGGGGAGGTATGCTTAGTATGGAGACTGTGTGTGTGTGTGTGTGTGAAGTTCCTACTAATGCCGTTGGGAAGGTATGCTCAGTATGGAGACTGTGTGTGTGTGTGAGATTCCTACTGATGCTGTTGGAGAGGTATGCTCACTACGGAAATCGTGAATATGTTGAGAATGGGAATTTTGTATTATGTAAAGTACATAAATGTGAATTTATGTATACATAGATATGTAATGAGTTAAAATAAGAAATGATTATGAGAAATGAAAGAGTGTATTTTATAAAATAAATAATTGAGGCGAAGTGAAACTCTCTGCCTAAGGGCTTATTGAGTAAGGTGAGTGCCCTGATAGGTATCAGATGTGGCCATACGTGGCTGCATAACGTGTTAGGGTAGAGGGAAGCTACCTGTATAGGCGGGTAATCTTCCCTATTCTCAAGAACTTCGTAGGTAAAAATGTGTTGGAATGATTGATTTTGAGAAATGATTTTAAAGCTTATAAAAACTTGTGTTGTATATCTATATGACTATGAGAATATATTTGCCAGTGTATTTTCTCAGGTGAAATGCTATTTTGAAAAGTAAAGCATGTTATAATTGAACTCATATGACCACACATTGTAAATAATTTGTTCCTTCTTACTGAGATGTGTCTCATCCAAATTATCTAAATTTTTCAAGAAACAGGGATAGATCGGGTAATAAAGTTCCGTGATCATAGGGAGCTGGAACCCTGATATACAAGGTGAGTTTGGACTACGGAGGTGTGATTCCCTAGGGTTGTATTGTTTTTGGGTATAAGATAGTATTGTGTATTTATGTATGTTGATACTCTGGGTATTGTATTCTGACTGATATATATATATATATATATATATATATATATATACTGTCTTCCGCTGTTAGGTTGTATAATAAAATAACTTTTTACCCGGTACCTAATGCGGGTCGGGTTGTATGAATGATAATAGGATTGTTGACATGGTCAATTTGTAAATGTTATGGATGACGTGTGATTATTTATTTATCATTGGGGAAAAAAAATCTGTATGAAAATCAGGGCGTCACAGTTCGGTATTAGAGTCTAGGTTGCTAGTTTCTATAGACTTTAGTAGACAGCGAAATGCAATACCAGAGTATAGAAGTGGATTTGAGGGAAATAGGAGATGGGTATATTGAAATGTGAGTTTGTGGTTGTTAAAGGATGATGTAAGAATTTAGGATTCTATCTTGCAGCTTAGAGACAGGAATACCGGGGTTGTTTCTGTGTTTTTTCTGGGGTGACGATTTCAGGAAAATCATGGATACTTTCGCTGGGTCGTGTTTCTGAGTGGTAGGACTGAATCTTAAATGGGGATTAAGGATGTGGATAGAAGAGTAATTTATGAGTTATGACAGTGTATGGTTTGAGTGGTAGTAATTGTATGCTAAGATTAGCTGCTTCCTTCGCAGGATGGATCTGGGGAACAGTAACACGAATGCGGGAGGTGATGGAGTAGGACCTTCTAGTATGGGTGGTGCAGACCCTGACGTTGTGTTGCGTCGGGTCACTCAGTAGGTGATGGTTGAGATCGCCAAGAGCTCGGGGGAGCGAAACTGCACAATCGAATAGTTCATGCGTATGCGACCCTCGTCTTTCGCTAGAGGAGTGGACCCACTGATAGCAGAGAACTGTGTTTGGGACATAGAGGACATACTGGCAGTCCTCTCATGTACAAACGAGCAGAGGGTGTTATTTACCACATTTAAATTGACTAGGGAGGCAAAGCGCTGGTAAAGGTCAGTGAGACTACTGAAGGAGCAAAGGTTGGATCCTATAGCGATGACATGGAGTTACCTTAAGGAGATTTTCTTCGAGCGGTACTTTCCCGCTACAGTCAGGAGTGCAAAGGCGTCAGACTTTCTGTATCTGACATAGGGGTCTACGACAATGCAGAAGTACGCAGCGAGGTTTGTTGAGTTGTTCCGGTTCACCCCATATATGGTGCCAGATGAGTAGAGGAAGGCGAGGAAGTTTGAGGAGGGCCTGAGGCAGAATCTGTATAAGCAGGTGGAAGGCTTCCGAGCTCAGACCTTCTCGGAGATAGTGGGCAGGGCTATGGTGATTGAGAGCATCATACAGAAAGGCGCAGCAGTACAAAGCCAGAGGAAGAGGCCCGCGCCTTATGATTTTCAGACAGGGTCTAGTTGAGGGCTGTGGAGGAGATTTGATAGCCAAGGGGGACAATGACAGGGAGGAGGAGATTGAGTAGTACAGGGTAGACAGATGCTCCCTCCTTGTCCCAGATGTTTGAGGAGGCACCTAGGAGAGTGCCGAGCGAGGGAGGTTGTTTGCTATGAGTGCCACCAGCCTGGGCATTTTGCGAGGAACTACCAGGCACCATCGGCGGTAGCGGCTGCTCCTCGACCATACAGAGGAGGCTACCAGGCACCTCAAGGTGGATAGCAGAGGAAAACTGCCACAACATGAGTTTATGCACCGACGCTGGGAGATGCTGAGGCAGCGGGAGATGTGGTGACAGATACTATTTCAATACTGTCATTTAAAGTTATTTTCTCATTTGATTCTAGGGCGGCTCATTCTTTTATCGTCCGGGATTATGTTAAGTTATATGGGTTTGAGCCTCAGCAGTTAGATATTAGTTTTTCTATTGCTACGCCGATTGAGGCTGTAGGGATATGTAGGAAGGTACTCAGAGACTGTCCAGTGGGTATTCAGGTGAGGTCTTTGTTAGCTAATCTGGTGATTTTAGACATGCATGGGTTTGAGGTAATCTTGGGTATGGATTGGCTAGTTGCCCACTATGCCAGCATTGACTGCCATCAGAGAGTGGTAGTATTCAGACCTCCAAAAGGACAGGAGTACAGATTCGTGGGATCACATGTGCGCATGCCACCTCAGTTACCGTATGCTATTCAGGCACATAGATTGTTATCAGAAGGCTGTCAGGGATATTTAGCCTGTGTGAAGGCAGTATCAGAAAGGGAGCTAAAGGTGGAGGATATCCCAGTGGTGAGGGATTTTCCTGATGTATTCCTCGAGGATTCGCCGAGACTACCTCTCGATCGTGAAGTAAAGTTTGTTTTTGATATGGTTCTGGGGACAGCGCCGATTTCGAAGGCGCCATATAGAATGGCATCGGCAGAGCTGAAAGAATTGAAAGAGTAGTTGCAGGAACTGTTAGATAATGGATTTTTTTTGGCCCAATGTGCCATGCTGGAGAGCACCAGTTTTATTTATGAGGAAGAAGGATGGCTCGATGAGGTTGTGCATCGACTATCGAGAAATGATCAAAGTAACTATCAAGAATAAATACCCGCTCCCGTGTATCGATGATGTGTTTGACCAGCTACAGGGGACACAGATCTTTTTCAAGATAAACTTACACTATGGGTACCATCAGGTGAAAGTCAGGGCGGAAGATGTTCCGACGACGGCATTCAGAACACAGTATGGTCATTATGAATTTCTAGTTATGCCGTCTGGGTTAACGAATGCTCCTGCAGTGTTTATGAATCTGATGAACGGGTCTTTCACCAGTACTTGGATCATTTTGTGGTAGTATTTATTGATGATAAACTAGTGTATTCGAAAAGCCCAGTGGAGCATGAGGAATATCTGAGGATAGTGCTTTAGGTACTGAGAGAAAAGAAGCTATATGCGAAGCTCAAGAAGGGTGAGTTCTGGCTGGAACAAGTTACCTTCCTTGGACACGTCATATCCAGGAGTGGTATTTCTGTTGATTCGAGTAAGATTGAGGCGATAGTAGACTGGGTACGACCAAAGAACGTGCACGAGATCAGGAGTTTCCTGGGATTGGCTGGGTACTACCGCAGGTTTGTTGAGGGCTTCTCTAAACTGTCAGGCTCATTGATTAGATTGACCAAGAAAAGAGTGAAGTTTGAGTGGTCTGATGAATGTGAATAGAGCTTCCAGGAATTGAAGCAGCGACTTATCACTACGCTTGTGTTGATGATTCCTTTAGGAGAAGAGGGGTTCATAATTTACAGTGATGCATCCCATAAAGGGCTCGGATGTGTTTTGATGTAGTGAGGGAAAGTGATAGTTTATGCCTTACGACAGTTGAAAGAATATGAGAAGAATTGCCCTACCCATGATTTGGAATTGGCAGCGGTGGTTTACGCGCTGAAAATTTGGAGGCACTGTCTATATGGGGGTAGGTGTGAGATATTTACTAACCATAAGAGTTTAAATATTTCTTCACATAAAAGGAATTATATATGAGGCAAAGGAAATGGTTGGAACTAATAAAGGATTACGATTGCACTATCAGCTACCACCCAGGAAAGGCTAATGTGGTCGTTGATGCTTTGAGTTGGAAATCAGTGGGTTGATCTGTGTCTGCAATGGAGATTCAGCATTCGATCCAGATGGATCTAGAGAGGCTTGGTGTGGAGCTGGTAGAGGGCGATCACCAATCGTTCATTGCTGACTTGGTTTTGCAGCCGACTCTACCGGAGAGGACGATACGGATTCTGGAGGATATGCTGCGAGCATGTGTGCTGGACTTTGAAGGTCGTTGGATGCAATATTTGCCATTGGTTGAGTTTGCGTATAACAACAGCTACCAGGCCAGCATTGGGATGGCACCGTATGAGGTGTTGTACGGCAGGGGTGCCGATCCCCATTGTACTAGGATGAGATTAGGGAGAGACAGATATTGGGGCCAAAGCTAATACAGTAGACTCAGGATAAAGTCAGACTCATCAGAGACCAGATCCAAATAGCACAGAGCCGATAGAAGAGTTCTACAGATACTCGCTGATGAGAATTGGAGTTTGACGCAAAAGATCACGTCTTACTGAAGGTGGCATTGATGAAGGAAGTTATGAGGTTCGAGAGAAAGGGTAAGCTGAGCCCTAGGTATATTGGACCATTTGAGATTCTTGAAAGAGTGGGTCCAGTTGCCTATTGTTTGACATTACCACCGGTCCAATCTGGGATCCATGATGTATTCCACCTTTCTATGCTGAGGAAATACGTCCCACATCCCTCCTATGTGATTAGCTATGAAGCACTGGAGTTGAGAGACACTTTAGCTTATGAGGAAGTGCCAATGCAGATTCTTGACTGGAAGGAACAGGAGCTACGCACGAAGAGGATTCCACTGGTAAAAGTTTTGTGGTGCAATCATGCCGTTGAGGAGACTTCCTGGGAACTAAAGGATCAGATGCACCAAAAATATCCATACTTATTCAGTAGAGCATAGAGTTGTGCCAGTCAAAATAAAAGGAATAATATTGTATATTTTTATTTGTATAGTGTAACGTAGGATAGATAGGGTTTTTAGTTTTGAAATGTGAATGGTTTTGGGAGAATTTTGAATAGTTGTAATCTCCCAAAACCCTTGTTGTAACCACGGTGTTCTTCCGCCATAAGTGAGGGTAATTAATAAAATCGGGGTGTTTCTCTCTAAGGATGGGAAGTAGATGAATAGCAAATTTTGATGACGAAATTTTTATAAGGAGGGGAGAATGTAATAGTCCCAAAAGAAAAAAAACGGGGGGGGGGGGGCTATAGAAGATTAATGGAGTGATTCCCCAAAAAAAAAAAATTAATTAATTAATTAATCGAAAAAAAAAAGAAGAAAAAAATAATTAAAATTTATTTTTATTTTTATTAATAAAATATATTATTATTAATATTAATTAAATATATTATTATTATTATTATTATTATTATTATTATTCTCCTGAAGTCAGAAGCTTCAGGAGATTCAAATTTTTATTCTTTTCTTTTCATTTCTTTGTTTCTTTCTTCTTCTTCTTCTTCTTCTTCTTCTTCTTCTTCTTCTTTTCTTCTTTTTCCTGCGCGTGCAGGTCCTCTCTCTCTCCTCTCATTCTCTTTCCCTCTTTCCTTGATTTCATGACGGATTTTCACCCGATTGAAAATCAAAAGACACCACTAAACTCCATTCTCCACTGCCGTCATTTCTACTGGAGTGGATCAGGGGTAGGAGCGGCGTAGACGTATCTCCTAGAGTAAGCCAATTTCCCCTTTTTCTTTAATTTCTTACAAAATATAAGCCCAATCAACGAACGGATACTACCACGAGAATTTAGGGATGATTCTCTATAAGTCTAGCAGGACGGAATTCTCGTGGGATCGTCATAGGCAAAACCCTAAATTTGAGGTATGGGGGTTATAAATGGGCTTATTTTTAATTAATTAGGATTAATTTAAAAATTCTAAAATGTTGAGCATCTAGAGTTGAAGTAGGATTTCTGAAATTTAGGGTCCGGGTGAGCGCAGCGAGTGTAATTTTAGGACTCGCAGGCAAAATTCAGAAAATTAAGTGGGACTGTTAAATGTTAGTTTAAATATTAATTTGAGGTATATGAAGCCTAAGGAAGGTTATATGGGTATTATTTTGGAGAAATAAATTAATTAATTTGGGGAAAATGCAAATTGCAGGAGTTAAATTTCAGGCGCCAAGGGCGTAGGATCTGAGTGTTAACGAGACTCTCAGTAAGCTAGGTAAGAGGAATAAATCATAACAATATTTTTAGAATTACTGTTTAAATTAATATGTGAAAATCAGCATATGATATTTTCCCTGAAAATGATTATAATATAAATATTAGATAAATTATGTGGCATGTGAGTAATATTAAATTGTGAATATTAAATGAAAACTGTGTGGTATGTGACTTATATTGTAAAATGTGGAATATAACGATGTGTATTTTTTGAGAAAATATTGAAACGAGAATGATTGATGTGATATTTATACGTGAGTAGAAATTATTTGCATGAAAAATGAGTTTGTACAAATTACTGATGTGAGTATTTTGAGAGATGTGGAAATATGTGAAATATGATATATATTATTATGTGATAATGAAAGTGCACAGAAAATGATGAGAATATTTATATTGAACTGAATTGAGACATACTGAAATATGATTGATGATATGTCAATACCGCACAATAATTGCGGGTGGGCGGTATTCCTTTCCTACTAATGCCGTTGGGGAGGTATGCTCAGTAGAGAGATTGTGTGTATGAAGTTCCTACTGATGCCATTGGGGAGGTATGCTCAGTACGGAAATTGTGTTATAAAGTTCCTACTGATATCGTTAGGGAGGTATGCTCAATATGGAAATTGTGTGTGAAGTCCCTATTGATGCCGTTGGGGAGGTATGCTTAGTATGGAGACTGTGTGTGTGTGTGTGAAGTCTCTACTGATGCCGTTGAGGAGGTATGCTTAGTATGGAGACTATGTGTTTATGTGAAGTCCCTACTGATGCCGTTAGGGAGGTATGCTCAGTACGGAGACTATGTGTGTGTGTGTGAAGTCCCTACTGATGCTGTTGGGGAGGTATGTTCAGTATGGAGACTATGTGTGTATGTGAAGTTCCTACTGATGCCGTTGGGGAGGTATGCTTAGTATGGATACTGTGTGTGTGTGTGACGTTCCTACTGATGTCGTTGGGGAGGTGTGCTTAGTATAGAGACTGTGTGTGTGTGTGTGTGTGAGATTCTTACTGATGCTGTTTGGGAGGTATGTTCAGTATGGAAATTGTGAATATGTTGAGAATAGGAATTTTGTGATTTAGTGTATTATGTAAAGTACATAAATGTGAATTTATGTATACATAGATATGTAATGAGTTAAAATGGGAAATGATTATGAGAAATGAAAGAGTGTGTGTTTAATAAAATAAATAATTGCGGCGAAGTGAAACGTTCCGCCTGAGGGCTTACTGAGTAAGGTGAGTGCCCTGATAGGTATCAGATGTGGCCATACGTGACTGCATAACGTGTTAGGGTAGAGGGAAGCTATCTGTATGGGTGGGTAATCTTCCCTATTCTCAGGAACTTCGTAGGTAAAAATGTGTTAGAATGATTGATTTTGAGAAATGATTTTAAAGCTTATAAAAGCTTGTGTTGTATATCTATATGACTATGAGAATATATTTGCCAGTGTATTTTCTTAGGTGAAATGCTATTTTTAAAAGTAAAGCATGTTATAACTGAACTCATATGACCACACACTGTAAATAATTTATGCCTTCTTACTGAGATGTGTCTCACCCAAATTATCTAAATTTTTCATGAAACAGGGATAGATCGGGTAATAAAGTTCCGTGATCATAGGGAGCTGGAACCCTGATATACAGGGTGAGTTTGGACTAGGGAGGTGTGATTCCCTAGGGTTGTATTGTTTTTGGATATAAGATAGTATTGTGTATTTATGTATGTTGATATTCTGGGTATTGTATTTTGATTAATATGTATATACCTTCTTCCACTGTTAGGTTGTATAATAAAATAACTTTTTACCCGATACCCAATGCGGGTCGGGTCGTATGAATGATAATAGGATTGTTGACGTGGCTGATTTGTGAATGTTATGGATGGTGTGTGATTATTTATTTATCATTGAGGAAAAAAGAATCTTTACGAAAATTGGGACGTCACATACAATATATCACAGGATTTGGCACAAGAATAATCACACAGCATGCATCAAATGAATTATTGCATTAGCTATTAACACAATTATCACTAGGGCAATCGGATGATTCATTGCTTGAAATATTCTAGTATTCAACATGAGAATCATCAAGTGCATTAATAATAGAACCATCACAGCAATTACTCAATGATTCAGCACATGAAACAACACAACATTCAACACACAAATCATCAATCGAGCAAGAGTAAGAATCATATATCTCCTGTTCTATTAATGCACTATCCCTGTGATTTACCACTTTTAGATCATTTAAGCTTGACACTTCCAAAGTGGTGGTATCCTTTTCCTGGGTCTCTCCAAAATTCCTTTTGAGTTCAACCCAGATCTCCCTCGCATTTTTACATGCCATAATTTCATGAAAAATATGAGAATCTAAAGCACAATATAATAAATCCATGGCACGTGAATTTGCATGCATTAAACTATTGTCATTTTCAACTACTGGCATACAAATTCCCTTATAAATCACCTGTCAGGCCCTCCAATTTATAGATTTTATGAAAACTCTCATTCTAATTTTCTAATGAGTGAAATTTGCACCACAAAATACAGGAGGGCTGGTAGGTGATTGTCACTCTTCGAATGGGGATACATTCAATTATTGGAATTGGGGTATTCCGAGGAGGGGGGGGGTGTGAATTGGGTATTTAAAAATTTCTCCTAGGTTAAACCAGATGACAACAGTATTACGCAACCTAGGGTCTATATAAAGCACATACCAATTCAACAGATAAATTATTGAGCGAATATGTAAGCAATTAAAGCAATCTCAGTATGTCAAACATTCAAAGCAATAAATATTAACATACAGGCACCGAAAGTAAATTGTAGAAAATAAAACTGACACCATATATGTTATTGTGGTTCGACCAATATAGCCTATGTCCCTGCCTCAAGCTAAAAAACAGGAGGATTCCATTATGGCTCTTTTAACGGGCGGAGCGACACCTAATATAACACCTTATAGAATGGTGCACCTAGTTCTCTTAACCGGGTTTGAACCAGTCTTGTGCTCTCCTAATCGGGTCTGAGCAAGTCTGAGACTTTTCATAGGGCAAGTCTCCCTCTTCCGACCACACTTCGGGAATATAACAAATATAACAATTAATGTCAAGCCTCGACCCCGGAAATAAGACCCAGGGGTGAAAATGTAATCTAACCTGTCTCTGTATCAAACTAATCATCCAAAGATACAGAACAATAAATGAGGGTCCAACCCTGTGGGGTTCCAAGGCACCCTATACATAACCATAAACAACGGAATATACGCAGTGAAAAAAGGTCATTCTATACATACATGGTACCATACCAGAGTCTATACAGAGGAGTCAGAGCTTCATAATACACAATACAAAACTCAGGTGTCAATTCAAAACCACAAAAGACAACCCGATATAGTCCTAACACTTACCCAATCGCTATCCGCAGTATACCGACCACTACGCCCCTACACCAAGAAGCTAGCTCCAGTTACCCGAAGGACCTGAAAATATGTACGTACAGCAGGGGTGAGACACCTCTCAGTAAGGAAGAATACAGGTTATATCGGTGTGTGACATTCGAGTGTTATCATGATAGCAAAACATACACAGTTAAATGCAGGTTTCAAGTACTAGTTTCAACACAGTGCATACAAGCACACACACACATGATCAAGCGGTGTCGTCACACCCTTCGGCCTGTAGCCGGCCTGCAATACCTAGCATCGGCCCAACTGACCCACAGTACTCAGTGTCCCCGGCACATGGTGAACCCTAGGCTCCCATGGCATCGTACTGGTATAAACTGGTGGATCCACACCCTTCGGTGATTAGCCGGTAAGGCTCACGCCCTCGGATATAGAGCCGGACACTCTGCCAAACATGGCCTAGCTATTTCATACACCCACGGATATAGAGCTGGACAC
Organism: Malania oleifera; assembly: GCF_029873635.1. Classification (NCBI taxonomy): domain Eukaryota; kingdom Viridiplantae; phylum Streptophyta; class Magnoliopsida; order Santalales; family Ximeniaceae; genus Malania; species Malania oleifera. The sequence goes on from NC_080421.1 coordinate 89,683,213, forward strand.
TCTCAGTACCTGGAACAACTTTGAACCCAGTTCCAATTGCATTCCACAAAACACAACTATGCATGTTCATATGATCAAACATACCACACCCATTTGGTAATCTAAAATCATGGTTTTCCAAACATATACAATTTAAATAAAGTCAAGGCACAGCCATCCCTATTACATAGTATAAAACATCATATACATATGATTTTTCCAACAAAACTTGGGATGTAACCTAATACCCCCTTTTCCCAAAATTGTAATCATGAAAAACCTATAGTTTTACCCCGTTAGATCCCCCCAAATGAGTAACCAAAATGCACACAGGACTGTGAACCACAGTTCTACCATGTCTAATTTAAAAAATAACTGACATAAACATAATTCCCTTTACCTTTAACCAAACTGTAAATCCTAAACTCCAAGGCCCCTAAACAGTGAATCGAATTTCAAAACCTACAATGTACAGTAAAGAATATACCCACGACTCCATTCTCTACAAAACTACTGGAACAGAAATGAAAACCGAGCCTTACTCGATTTTGGGCTAAAACCTGAAAATGTCCGAACCGAAAATCCAATCTGTAGAACTTGTAGAGAATCCTTCCACGATCCTCGTGGTAACGTTGGATCAACGATTCTAGAGACGTATGACAAAGAAATCTAGAGAGAGAGAGAGAAAGAGTGTAGGACGAGTTTCTAGAGAGATAGAGAGAGAAAATGAGATTTCTTAGCTAAGAAGTAATGAAAATATCTATTTATAGTACCTCACTCAGCTGTCCTCGTCAACAAATGACCTCCTCATCGACAAGGTCATATAGATAGCTCGTCGACGAGCCTGGGATTTCTGATTTTTTGAAACCCCTCGGCTTCTTCTTGTTGACAAGTCTCTAAACTTCGTTGACGAGAAATGTAAGGCCTTCGTCGACGAACTCTAGCTTCGTCGATGAAGCTTGTTTAATTACCATCTCGCCCCTCTTTTAATTAATTAAACCCACCTATCACAGTTCGGGTTCTTATAATTTACGTACAGAAAAATGCTTCTAATACAAGCAGATATGTACCAGTATAACTAGTGCACTTCACACAGATAAGAACTCTAAGCTCTAATACAAAAATGTGTAATAACACTCAAGGTAATGTGCTTAAGCAATCAAGCGCAAAAGTGCATTATTAATCTATCTTTGAAACAATTTATAAATATATATCAATCTCAAGTAGGGTTTCAAAGATTTTCAAAGATTGCAATCTAAATATTTCAAAATAATTTTCTTAAAATTATAAGCACAAAAGACAATAGCAAACCAAGCTTGTCAAAAAGATTTTTCTTCACAATCACAAGACAAGCTTAATGAGTGTTGGCTCACAAAATTTCCCCCACAAATGAATTTATGGATTAAATCAATGGAGAAAATCTTTGGCTAAACTCTTAATCAAAAATCAATCAAACAATCAAAGTAATGAGAGTTTAAGCTATAGTATGAAGTTTAGGATAAAAAATCAATCAAGCAATCAATAGCCCTCGGTTTATTGGACCATTTGAGATAGTGGAAAACGAGGGTCCAGTTGCCTACAAGTTGACATTACCACCGGTGTTGTCCAAAATTCATGACATAGTCCATGTATCCATGTTGAGGAAATACGTCTCAGATCCCTCCCATGTGATTAGTTATGAGGCACTGGAGCTTAAGGATACTATGTCATATAGAGAGGTGCCAGTGCAGATTCTAGATCGAAAGGGACAGTAGTTACGCACAAAAAGGATTCCATTGGTAAAAGTGTTATGGTGCAACCACACAATTGAAGAAGCTTCATGGGAATTGGAAGATAAGATGCACCATAGGTATCCACACTTGTTCATTAGAGCTCAAAGTTGAGGAGCTAGTAAGAGTAAAAGTAAATAACAATGTATGATTACTGACTTGTATAGTGTAGGATCGTTAATGTTTTTGGTTTTGGTTATGAATGGTCTTGGGAGAGTTTTATTTTATATGATTGATTGTAATCTCCCAAGACCCTATTATAACCATGGTATTCCTTTGCCACAAGCATACCATATTTAATATAAATGCAGCGGAAATAAGTGATACATTCTCCAAACACATTACTAGAGTTCTAATTACTATTATACATAAATGTATTCAAATATCCATATTACAACCCATAATACTGTACAAAAAGAAAACTTAGTCCATACACACTACATACATAGACTTTACGACTAGCTCAGCCCCTCTAGCCCTTCCAAACACGATCCCCGGTGTTTCCTAAAAAGATAATTTGTATATTGGAGTGAGACACTTCTCAGTAAGGAAGACTAAGTTAAAATCAGTGTGTGGCCAACATGAATTTTAGGGTATACAGAAAATAACTAGTTATCCATTTAGCCAAAAATAGTATGTAAATATATATTCATTATACATCGTTAAAAAATGCCCTTTTTCCCTCCCACAGTATAAACCAATTTAGTAAATATATAACACCATTTACATAAATCTACATATATGCATAAAAGACACTCCCTATGACTAACACCATTTACTTCCCCCATGGTATGAGTTGTGCAACCCAAAGGCTGGACGAAGCCTGAGTGATCAGCCCAAAACAAAGTCAAAATATCTCTCTGCAAGTCCGTTTGCAGGCATCCATAGCCAAGCTGCAGGCCCAATGCCCTTACTTCATCCTCACGCAAGCTATCAGCTGAGACCACCCTACACTTCTATCCAGAATAGTGTGAGTGCACATGGTCTAATAATCAATCACTAGCAACGGTATCGTGCTCACAAAACAACTGGTTCCTGGGGTTCCTAAAGCATATCATGCAATTTAAGTAATAAAAGTTGTATTTCAAATTTATTTCGTATAAAACCTGTCATATTATAAAATATCGGCCCTTGGCCGTCATAAAAAACTCGGCTCACAGCCGCTATATCAAATCCCGGCCCTTAACCATCATATAAAACTCGACTCACAGCCGCTATATCAAATCCCTATATTATTCATAAGCAATTCCAGTATGTTTCACCAATAGTATTAGTATTTTTCACAATCATTTTCTAATTCAGTTACACAATAAACCATATAAATTTATTCACCTGCCACACAATTTTAATATTCAAACACAATCCAGGAGACAACCAAGAAAATACTGTATTTTTAGTTCGTAAGATAAATAAGATTTTTCACCGTTCATATTATTTAAAATATCGTACCATATATCCTAAGTTTGTAAAATCCCTGTTGAATGGTTGGTTTTCAAAATAATCTTTGAACTCATATAAATAAATATATAACAGTTTAATCAATTCATATTTAATAAAAATCCTGACTTAACTTAATCCCCTTACTTGTTTACTGAGAGAGAATTCCTACAACGCTCATATAGCCCACCCTACAGCGATACGAGCTCCAAAACCCTAAAAACACATTTTCCCCAATTTAATAATCGTTAAGCATTCCTAGGTCCATACACCCCATTTAATCAATTAAATGCTAGACAAATAGCCTATTTCTACCCTTACCTCAACTTTGGGGTGATGCTTGGAAAGACCCCATTCAAAAATCCACTCCTCTAGACTTGTAGAGAATTTCCCCTAGATCCTCGTGGTAACTTTCGATCATCGATTCGGGCAACGAATGGCGAGATATCATAGAGAGAGAGTGAGGGGCACGGTTTTAGAGAGAGAGAGAGAGAGAGAGAGAGAGAGAGAGAGAGAGAGAGAGAGAGAGAGAGAGAGAGAGAGATTTTCTGATTTCTTAATGTAGGCCATTAACCCAAACATATTTGTTGATGAAATGGAGCCTTCATCGACGAATTACAGAAGGATGTTCGTCAACGAAAGAAGGGGTTCATCAACGAACCCTCAGCTTGAAATATTTGTCGTTCCGGATCTCTTTGTCGATGACACCTGAACTTTGTCGACGAACCACAAAAGGGTATTCGTCGATGAAAATAAGGGATTCGTTGACGAAGCGTACTGCTTGCCCTTTTAAAATTCCCTTTCTTTTTTTATTATTTATTTTTTTTATTTTCTAGGTTTGGGTTTCTACAATGTCCCACCTTTATAAAAATTTCATCCTTGAAATTGCTAGCTGATACCGATCACATCCTTATTTCACAATCCATCTCTACCGAAGAGTCTGTAGCCACCCACATAGTGGTCCCATCCCAAGTTTATTAAATATCCTCACTTATGGCGGAGGAATACAGTAGTTACACACCATATCTTGGGAGATTACAATATCATACCAAACTCTCCCAAGACTATTCATATACAAAAACCATAAAAAACTAACAAACTAAACACACCTACCTTACCTGTGACGCCCCGATTTTTCATACCATTTTTTTTCCACATATTAACATACATAACATACATAACATATCGGCCATGTCACCACGTTTATACCATTTAAACATGACCTGGCCTGGGGTGGGAACCGGATAAAATGGTCATACCAAATTCCTATCAGCGGAAGTCACAATATATATCACACTGAATACACATACTAGAGTGTCAACCATCCAAAAATTTATACATCAACATACATCCCAAAATAAAAAAAAAAACTCTAGGGGAATCATCCTTCCCTAGTTTACACACTCACCTTGTATGTCAGGGTACCAGCTCCACTCTATCTAGGAGCTCTATCACCAACTTGATCTCAGTTTCCTGAAATATTTAAATGTTTTGGGTGTGACACATCTCAGTAAAACGGAATAAATTATTTACAGTGTGTGACAATATGAGATCCATTATTTCATAGCATATAACATATCAATGATAGTCTCTTCTAAGAAAATATATCATTCCCATAATCATAATCATGTAGATATACAACACAAGCTTTCATAAGCTTTTACTTCCATTTCTAAAATCATTCATTCATCATCCAAGTTTACCCGCGAAGTTCTTGAGAATAGAGAAACTTACACGGCCATACAAGTAGCTTCCATTTACCCTTAAATCATTTGCAGCCTAGCCTAATTAACCTGGGTTTAGCTACAACTGATACTTATCAAAGTACTCACCTTACTCAATAAGTCCTCAGGCGACGTGTCTTCCTTCGCTTTAATTATTTATTAACTCACGCAATTGCATTTCTCATTTTCATTTCATTTCCATTTTCCATTTCCATATCTAGCACATGAGTATCCTCGGTAACCCACACTGCCATGTCTGTAACTCATGGATGCCATGAGGATTTTTTTCCACGTCATGCTTTCCCCATGAATAGGGTTGTTGTAAAGACCCGAAAAATTAAAATGATTGAAATAATAAAAAAAAAAGATAAAAATAACAAATAAATAAATAAAAGGAATGGCGTGGGAAAAAGAAAAAAAAATTTAATTAAAATTAAAGAAATTAAATTAAATTAAGATAAATTAAATAATTAAATAATTAATTATTAAATTAAACATTTTTACATTGGATTTAAAAAAAACCTAATTAGAATGATATATATAAGTAAGTTATTATAATATATATATGAATATATATATATATATATATATATATGATAAGATATATATATATAAGATAAGTATAAGTTAAAGTAATATATATATAAATATAAGTAAAGTAAAAGAAGGAAGAAGAAGAAGAAAGAAGAAGAAGAAGTCTGGGAGCACGCCAACCCCCCCTGAGTTTCCTGCGCGTTCGTCTCCGTCTCTCTCTCTCTCTCTCTCTCTCTCTCTCTATCTCTCTCTCTCTCCCTCTCTCTCAATTTCTTGGCGGATTTGTAGCGGATCGGGAAACGGAAGGTGCCGTTGGATTCCTGTTTCGCTGCCGACATTTCTACTGGAGCAGATTTTTCATGGGAATGACTTAGGCACTGCTTTTGGGGAAAGATAATTTTTCCCCATTTTTCCAATTTTACTGTTAATATGCGGTTAAATTGATGATCAGATACCACCACATGGTCCTAGTCGCGATTGCCGTCATTTTGACATAGATAAATTTTCAATTGGGATTTTCTAGGCCCTACTCCAAAGCGAGAGTGGGATTTGAAAATTTTGGCAATTTGAGTATATTTGCGGGTATTACTATTTATTTAGGAATTATAACCCTAGGAAATATTTAAATAATATTTTATTCAGGAATAATTTATTGGAGTTAGGAATTTTTGATTCAGGGTCCGAGTGAGCGCCGCAGGTATTTTTCGGAGTCTCTGTTGGTGTAGTTCAAGAAACCAGGTAAGGGAAAAATTTATATATTAAAATAGTGTGTGGCCAACATGAGTTTATATATGACATATTATTTAACATTTGAAAATCGTTAACATAATTTCTCAAATCATTCTCTAAACCTAATCAATCACATGCAAATGGTTAACCCCCAAGATTACCCGAGGATAGGAGTGATTACTCGCCCATACAAGTAGCGCCCCTCTACTCTGATACCTAGGCAACCCAAAGGTCGCAGTTAAAGCATACCAGGGCACTCACCTTACTCAGTAAACCCTCAAGTGATAAATTAATCTCGTACTCACGCATTCAACAATAGTTTACCGGCAAAGGCCCTAAGGATAGGGAATTCTACCCGCCCATACAAGTAGGTTCCCTCTGCCCTAGCGCGTTATGTAGCTATTGCCACATTTGAAGCTTCTAGTGTACTCGCCTTACTCAGCAAGCCCTCAGGCGAAGAGTATGCCTCGCCCAATCGTAACATGTTCTATGTACATAGATACTTCTAATATCATAATACATCATTATTTCCATCGTTATTCAATCATTCACATTCTTTCATGTTTATAACTTAACATTTCCTTGTGTTTCACTTTAAGTGACTCTTTCCCATTTGTATCATTCACCTTTCACATTTCATTTCATTGCATTGTCATTCCTTGTCATTTCATTTCATTCATTTGTACTACAGCCGCTCTTTAGCTGTCATTTGTTAGTCCACATAGAAATGTGCTAGAATCTGCTACAGTTAGTCCACATAGAAATGCTCTAAAATCTGCTAACTCGGCTTTCAGCTGTCGTACATTTACCCAGCATCTTTCAGTTGTTTTACCCAACATCTTTCAGCTGTTTACATGGTTGCATTAACACACACAAGCAACATAGTCCATGTTATGTTTTATTCACAATGCATTACTTACTTAACCTGTATCTCATACACTTAACATATAATTTACACAGATTCTCATGCCACACAATTTAATAATAAAATTTATATACATTTATTACAAAAATAAGTCAACCCATAATTAACATTTATATGCTGAAAATACATTTAATTTCTTATTTAATTCATCAGAAAATTCTTTTCACTTTCATTTGTTTATTTTCCCATATACATAGTTATATAAGCATTCCTAGGCTCAGAAAACACAAATTTCATGGCTGGCATTTTTAAACCCACATAAAAACATATATATATACATAAATAACACATAATCATTTTTAATTCATGAAAAACCTGATTTAATATATAAATTTCCCCCTTACCTGGTTTCATGAACTACGTCAACAGGGACTCCGAAAAATACCTGCAGCGCTCACCTGGACCCTAAACGAAAATTCCTAACTCCATTAAATTATTCCTGAATAAAATATTATTTAAATATTTCCTAGGGCCATCATTCCTAAATAAATAGTAATACCTGCAAATATACTCAAATTGCCAAATTTTCCAAATCTCACTCTCGCTTTGGAGTAGAGCCTAGAAAACCCCAATTGAAAATTTATCTACGTCAAAATGACGGCAATCGCTACTAGGACCACGTGGTGGTATTCGATTGTCGATTTAACTGCATATTAACAGCAAAATTGGAAAAATAGGAAAAAATTACCTTTCCTAAGGAGCAGTGTCCAAGTCGTTCCCATGAAAAATCTGCTCTAGTAGAAATGTCGGTAGCGGAACTAGGAATCCAACGACACCTTCCGTTTCCCGATCCGCTGCAAATCCGCTGAGAAATTGAGACAGAGAGAGAGAGATAGAGACAAACGCACAAGAAACTCAAGGGGGGGGGGGGTTGGCATGCTCTCAGACTTCTTCTTCTTCTTCCTTCTTTTACTTTACATATATTTATATATATATTACTTTAACTTATACTTATCTTATATATATCTTATCATATATATATATATATATATATATATATATATTATAATAACTTACTTATATATATCATTCTAATTAGTTTTTTTTTTAAATCCAATGTAAAAATGTTTAATTTAATAATTAATTATTTAATTTATCTTAATTTAATTTAATTTCTTTAATTTTAATTTTTAATTTAATTTTCTTTTCTTTTTCCCATGCTATTCCTTTTATTTATTTATTTGTTATTTTTATCTTTTTTTTTTATTATTTCAATCATTTTAATTTTTTGGGTCTTTACAGTTGTGCGACCCGAAGACTGGATCAAACTGCGGTTGGCTGACTTGGTTAGATCAAATAACCCCATATACCTGTCTATAGTAACGAATGGCCTACCACATACCCTGGTCCGAAATCCAGGGGGCAATATACAACCCTTCTCTGGCCCATTCGTACTGCCTCACCACACACTCCACGAGTCCACATGGTTGCACTTTTCATCCCCTAGCATCGGTAGCGTACTCGATATCATAACCCATCGCTGGGGTTTACATATCCATCCCATCAGGGTTTTCATTTCCACTATTTCACTTTTCTCATATCAGCATTTCCAATTTCAATATTCATTGCAGTTGTTACGCTACAATGTTCACATTTCCAATATTTACGTTCATAATTCACAAATTAGTATTTACATATCAATATTCACATTTCAATATTCCCAGTAAATTCACATTTGTCTACTGTTTCATTTCTAGTATTTCAATACCAATTTCATTTCATAACAATATGTACATATATATGAAAATATATTACGTTTCACATTATTTTGTCATTTCCAGTATGCACATATCAATATTTCATATTTCCTCCATTTCATAAAACCATTTCCATATTTCACCTATTTTCACATTTCTCTATATTCACATATATTTGTGTTTCATACCTTCACTGTTTTCATAAAATCATTTCCAACATCCATGTATCCCATTTCATTATTTTCTAGAAATCATATTAACATTTCTCATTTCAAATCACCTGTTACACTATACATTTCATCATTTTCATATAATCATATGCCACACAATTTTCATTTGTTAATCATATCTTAATAATTTCAAGGAAAATACTATAATTCGTTTCACATATAATTCACCCAGTATTTCACAAAAATACCTGCTAGAATTTATTCCCCTTACTTGGCTTACTGAGATGCTCGCAATTTAATCCAATCCTACACCAAGAGCGTTCCCAGCTCAACACCTTGAAATTTACATTTTTCCAAACAAAATTTTAGCATTATTCCATTTACTACACTTTCCTCAGTCCAAAAATACCAAATACCTTATAAAATATAAAATAACAAAATTATCCAGATTTTGGGATGGTGCCCAAATGCTCCAAATTAAAATTATGATCCGACAATATTGTAGAGAATCTTCCTAGGAGTAACGTGGTACCTTACGATCGCCGATCCGGGCTTTAACGAAACCAGAATTCTAGAGAGAAGGTGATTGGGACAAATTTCTTGTGAGAGAGAGAGAGAGAGAGAGAGTTGCATGCAATTTTTCTCATTGGAAATGTGGTTTGAGCCTATTTATAGAGTGTTGTCCACATGGCCTCGTCGACGAGCCACAACTCCTCATCGACGAGCCACAACTCCTCGTCGATGAGTCCAGGAAGGTAGTTCGTCGATGAAGACTACCGGTTCATCGACGAGCCTGAATGTCCTAAAATCACCCCTTTCGATAAATCGTCGGTGAGACACATGCCCTCGTTGACGTGCCCAAGAAGGCTACTCGTCGACGAGCATTTTGCATTCGTCGACGAGAACTTGCTGAGCCCCATAGGAAAAAATATTTTTTCTCTCTTTTCCTTTATTATTTATTTGCTATAATTCTTCGAGTCTCTACAATACCTGACCTGCAAATAAAACTAATACTTACTTGTGTTGCCTACTTATTTGTCTGGGGTTAAACCTCTCTGAAAAGTCATGGGTATTTCTGGCGTATTTCTGTTTCTAACTCCAAAGAAGCCTCCTTAAATGCATGATTATGCCACAGCACCTTCGCTAACAATATATCCTTAGTACGCAGTTCCTGTATTTTCTGATTTAGAATCTGAACTAGTACCTCCTCATATGCCAAAACATTCCCAATCTCCAAAGACTCATAACTTATCACGTGCGAAGGATTTGGCATGTACTTCCTCAGCAGTGATACGTGGAAAACATTTTGAACTCTAGAAAATGCTGGGGGTAACGCCACTCGATATGCAACTGGACCAATCTTTTTCAGGATCTCAAATGGCCCAATGTACAAAGGGCTCAACTTACCCTTCTTCCCAAACCTCATCACCCCTTTCATCAGAGCAATCCTTAGAAATATCATATCACCAATCCCAAACTCTAACTCCCATTAGCGAGTATCCGCATAACTCTTCTACCGATTCTGGGCTGCTTTAATCCTCTCCCTAATAAGCTCGACCTTTGCAGAGGTCTATTGAACAAGCTCTGGCCCTAAAATCTGCTGCTTGCCTACCTCATCCCAATACAACAGAGATCGACATCGGCAACCATAAAAAGCCTCATATGGTGTCATCTTGATACTGGCTTGATAACTGTTATTGTACACAAACTCCACTAGCGGTAGATATCGAATCCAACCATCCCCAAAATCTAGCACACATGCCCGCAACATATCCTCCAGAATCTGAATGGTCCTCTTAGACTGCCCATCTGTTTGTGGGTGAAACACGGTACTGAAGGTGAGTTGAGATCCTAAGGCATCCTACAAACTCTTCCAGAACCAAGAGGTGAACAGTGGATCTCGATCTGAAACAATGGAAATCGAGATGCCATGAAGCCATACAATCTCTTGCACATAAATCTCTGCCAGTTTATTCATAGAGTAACTACTAATCGAAACAAAGTGTGTAATCTTCATCAGTCAATCCACAATAACCTAGATAGCATTCTACTCATGCACCATCGAAGGCAACCCTGATATAAAGTCCATCGAGATATGCTCCCACTTCCATTTAGGGATATCAAGTGGCTGAAGTGATCCCGTTGGTCTCTGGTGCTCTACTTTTACCTACTAACATATCAGGCACTATTCCATGAATCTAGTAATCTCCTTCTTCATGTTACTCCACCAGAATGATTCTCGCAGATCTCTATACATCTCCATGCTTCCTGGATGAATAGTGTAGAGAGAGCGATAAGCTTCCTCTAGAATTGTTCTCTTAATCTCTGCATTATCAGGGAAACACAGCCTGGTGTGAAATCTGAGAACCCCATCCTAAAAAACATTGAAGTCAGTCTGTGGTTCACTTTATACCTTCTCCATAATTTTCATCAACTATGCGTCTCTCTTCTGAGCGACTTTAATCTTTTCCTGCAAGGTTGGCTAAATAATCAAACTGTAAATGAACGTCTGTGGATCCCCGTCCACCAACTTTAACCCAACCTCTCCACGTCCATTCTGATTTGATGATGTACAACAATTGCTGAAACTGACACACCCACTGATTTCTGACTCAACGCATCAACTACCACGTTAGCTTTCTCGAGGTAGTAACTAATGGTACAGTCGTAGTCCTTTATTATTCAAGCCATCTGTGTTGCCTCATATTCAACTTCTTCTAGGTGAAGAAGTATTTAAGACTCTTATGGTTAGTAAAGATCTCGCACCTTTCACCGTATAGGTAGTGCCGCCAATTCTTTAGTGCAAAAACCACTCCTGTCAGCTCCAAGTTGTGTATAGGATAGTTCCTCTCATACTCTTTAAGTTGGCGAGAAACATACGCAATAACTTTCCCCTACTGCATCATGACACACCCGAGTCCTTTCTGAGATGCATTACTATAGATCATATAACCACCATCCCTTGATGGAATGGTCAACATTGAGGTTGGGACTAATCGCTGCTTCAATTCCTGAAAACTCTGCTCACACTCCCTATTCAACTCAAACTTACTATTCTTCCTTGTAAGTTGCGTCAAAGGACTTGATAGCCTAGAGAAACCCTCGACGAACCAGCAATAGTACCCTGCCAAACCCAAGAAACTTCTAATCTCATGCACGTTCTTCGATCTCACTCAATCAACTACCGCCTCTACTTTGCTCGGGTTTATTAAAATCCCTTCCTTGGACACTACATGTCCTAGAAATGCCACTTGTTCCAGCCAAAACTCGCATTTCTTAAATTTAGCAAATAATCTCTTCTCTCTGAGTACCTGAAGTACCAGTCTCAAATGAGCTTCATGCTTTGCATGACTCCTTAAATAAACTAGGACGACATCAATGAACACCACAACAAACTGATCTAAGTACTCATGGAACACCCTATTCATCAAGTCCATAAATGCTGCAGGCGCATTCGTCAAATCGAACGGCTAACCAGAAATTCATAGTGGATATATCGAGTTCGGAAAGCTGTCTTTGATACATCCTCTGATTTCACCTTCAACTGATGATATCCGAATTACAGATCGATCTTAAAGAAAACCTGAGTGTCCTTTAGCTGGTCAAATAAATCATCAATACGAGGTAATGGGTACTTGTTCTTCACTGTCACCTTGTTAATTTCCCTATAATCGGTGCACATCTTCATCGACCCATCCTTCTTCTTTGCAAACAACACCAACGCTCCCTAGGGTGATAGGCTCGGTCTGATAAAACCTTTGTCCAGAAGTTCTTGTAGCTGCTCCTTTAGCTCCTTTAATTCAACTGGAGCCATTCGATATGGAGCCTTTGAAATTAGCTCCGTCCTTGGAGTTAACTCAATGGACAATTCCACCATATGATCCGGAGGCAATCCCAGTAAGTCCTTAGGAAACACATCTGAGAACTCCTTTATTACTAGGATATTCTCTAGCTTAGGTCCCTCCTTCGGTACTTCTTTCACACATGCCAGGTACCCACGACAACCCTCCAAAAGTAGTCTCCTTGCCTGCATTGCTAAAAGGATTTGTGGTGCAAAGCACACACACAACCCAAAGAATTTAAACTCTTGCTCCCCTAGAGGTCTGAACACTACCTCCTTCTTGTGGCAGTCTATACTTGCATAGCTGGATGTTAGCCAATCCATCCTCAGAATAATGTTGAACCGATGCATATCGAAGATGATTAGACCAGCAGGCAACCTTCTCCTATGAATCTTCACTGGGTGATCCCTGATCACCGTGTTACACACCACCACTGGCCTTGTCAGTGTGATCATAGGTAACTCGACACCTAATGGTTGTGTTTCTACCCCACACAGTTTAATAAATCCTCGAGACACAAAAGAGTGTGTCACACCTGAATCAAAGCGCACAACAACTTTATTTGAAAGCACATAAATGTTACCTGTAACCACATCTCTTGCATGCTCGGCGTCACCCAGTGTCAAAGAATACACACGCGCCTGGGCAGTGCCCCTCTAGTGACCACCTCGGGGTGCCTAGTTCCTCCCCCATATTGATGCTGTAGAGGTGCGTAGTTCAATGTCGCATGATAGTCCCATGCCAAATTTCCTACCCCACCACATCGGTAGTAGACAATTGGTTCTCCCCTACACTTGTCCCAAAGCCTCTAATGACATATGGAACAGATAGGACGCTGCACACCCCCATGATGGCCTCGGTACCCCCATCTCCTGTCGTTGGCCTGAGAAATTACTAGGCCGCTTCCATGAGCCTTGACTAGTGCTAGTCTGAAACCCCTGAGGCAAGGCCCTCTTCTTCTGGTTTTTTGCTCCCTCCCCCTCTTGAATACTGGCCTCAATTAGAACTAGCAAAGCGGATTGGGTCGGATAATCCATGGTGGATAAGGCGGATTATCGGGTGAAAAAAATCATAATCCATATTCGACTCGTTTAAGTGGCAGATTAGGTAGTTTCGGGTCGGATAATTCATGGCAGATGGGCAAATAATCCACCATTCTTAAATATAATTTTATTAGTAACTTATTTTGTGTCATAATAATTTAAGTTGTATACAATAACTTGCGATTAATTTGTGTATTAACTTTTTTAGTAATTATATCAATCATTCAATCTTCAAAGAATGTGGATTTCATTTTTAGCAAAATGCAAAGCTTAGTAAATTTCATTTATAAGAAAAAACTTTTAAGGCCCTATTTGAATCAAGAACTTTGTTTGAGATAAAGAAAAAAAAAACAAAATGTATTTTCCATGATATTTTTTCTCAACATCAAATAATATTAAAAATAAAAATTTACTTTTATCTTTAAAACTTAAGAAACTCAAATGTTAATCATGCATGAAATAAAGAGAACATTTAGCTTGCAACTTATGCAATGAAAACCAAAAGCTCAAAATAGATGTAGATTTCCATTATCTTTTAAAAAAAAAAAAAAATTAGAAAGAGTAAAAGAAATGAGAATCATGAGATACAAAAGAAAGGCAAACCACAAAGTGATTGGACTCTGGAGTCACTAGATGAAGCCATGAGGGAAGACAGGCGAGGCCGCGAGAGAGTTGCCATTGGCGAGATACGAAGACAACTGATAAAGCCGCAAGCCACAAGGAATGAAGATGAAGAGGACTGGGCGAGGCTGTAAGCCATGAGGAAAGATAAAAGACTGGGCGAGTCGGCGAGGCCGTGAGGGAATCGTGGATCGTGGCCGTGGGTGACAGTCGGCGATGACAATGGCAGTGGGTCATCGTGTGATGTGGTTGCGCAGTTGGAAATGATAGTTTGAAGTTTGAACTTTGAAAATTGAAACAATGAAAGTTGAAACCCTAATAGGATTTGAGACTTGAGAGAGGTTGTTTCCAACTTGTGATCATGTGAGCTACTGGCTACTGGGTTGTGAAGACCTGGCAAAATGGGTCATGTGGGCACTGTTGATGCACTGGGCTTTCCATACTTGGGCTGTGGGCACTTGGGCTTTTATGGGTTAATTAGTAATGGGTTTTTAAGCGGTTTTGCGGATATCCGCTGGATAAAATCCACCCAACCCGCTAAGGAGGCGGATATGAAAATTGGAAACCATATTCGACTCATTTAGAAAGCGGTTGATTTTAAGTCAGTTAAAACAGGTTGGATTAACGGATTTTTATCCATTTTTCTAGGTCTAGCCCCTATCCACCAGCTCAGAGAAACTCTGAGTCAACAACGCCACCACCTAAGCGCATATTCCTGCCTCAGAACTCTCTCAAACATCCGAGCCTTCTTCAACTCATCCGGGACCATGTGCGGAGCGAAATGGGATAGCTCCACAAACCTAGCCGCATATTGCTGCACAGTTATAAGCCCCTAGATTAGATGCAGGAACTCGTCTACCTTCGCCTCTCAGGTAGCAACATGGAAGTATCTATCAAAGAAAACCTCCTAAAACGGCTCCAGGTAATAGATGCATGTCCTGGGCACTGTTCCTCCACTAACTTTTCCGATCTCCACCACCTCTTTGCTTCCCCCACCAATTTAAAGGTGGCAAATTGCACCTTCTGTTCTTCCGTGCACTCCAGCACACTTAGTAGCTCCTCAATCTCCTGAACCCAATCTTCAGCTGCAATTGGGTTCGCTCCTCCTAAAAACACCGATGAATTCACTCTAGTAAATTGTTGGAATGTGCAGCCCCTATCAGTCAATAGCCGATGCTGCTCTCGAGAATCCCTCAGAGTTTCCTTCCTAGCCTATTGTGCTACACTGTGCAGCACTGCCGAGGCATCGACGTTATCTTCACTGGAGGTATCCACATGATTATCCCCTACAACCATAATATCCTTTCCCCTAGAATCCATCCTGTATATAGGATAGAAACTGAATTAGAAATTCCACATTTATCATAGTTGATGCAAGTATGGAATGACTAATAATAAAACATATAAGTTAAAAGAATTCATTTACACCATTCTGCTACAAAACCATCAAGGTACCAACCTTTAACTATAATACTGACATTACCCTTAAACTCAACCGTCTTAACATCCTAACCTAAATTTTTGAACACCAGTCTCTTAACTCAGTAACGAAACCATTGATGGATTTACCATGGTTTTCCTAAAATTGTCATTCTAGGAAAAACATAGAAAACTGTCAAAGGAACTCTGCCTCTAAGCTTCCAGACCAAAACCTAACCTAATCTACCCACCCTCATCCTTATCCTACTTCAACCTATACTCTAGTAATTATCAACCATCAAAATCTACAAAACCTAGCAAATTAGGCTCTGATACCACCTGTAACGCCCTAACCCGCCACGTGGGGCCTGGGGTGCTACTTAAGTGACGTATGTGTTCTTGATAACATATTTAATATAAATGCAGCGGAAATAAGTGATACATTCTCCAAACACATTACCAGAGTTCTAATTACTATTATACGCAAATGTCTCCAAATATCCATATTACAACCTATAATATTGTACAAAAAGAAAACTCAGTCCATACACACTATATACATAGACTTTACGACTAGCTCAACCCCTTTAGCCCTGCTAAATACGATCCCTGGTGTTTCCTGAAAAGATAATTTGTATATTGGAGTGAGACACTTCTCAGTAAGGAAGACTAAATTAAAATCAATGTGTGGTCAGCATGAATTTTAGGGTATATAGAAAATAACCAGTTATCCTTTTAACTAAAAATAGTATGTAAATATATATTCATTATAAGCCGTTAAAAAAAATGCCCTTTTCCCTCCTACAGTATAAACCGGTTCAGTAAATACTTAACACCATTTACATAAATCTACATATATGCATAAAAAACACTCCTTGTGATTAACACCATTTACTTCCCCCATGGTATGGGTTGTGCGGCATGAATGCTGGACTAAGCCTGAGTGATCAGCCCAAAACAAAGTCAAAATATCCCTTTACAAGTCCGTCTGCGGGCATCCACAACCAAGCTACAAGCCCGATGCCCTTACTTCATCCTCACGCAGGCTATCGGCTGAGACCACCCTACGCTTCTATCTAGAACAGTGTGGGCACACATGGCATAATAATCAATCACTAGCAATGGTACCGTGCTCACAAAATAACTGGTCCCTAGGGTTCCTAAAGCATATCATGCAATTTAATTAATAAAAACTATATTTCAAATTCATTTCGTATAAAACCTGTCATATTGTAAAATCTTGGCCCTCGGTCATCATATAAAACTCGGCTCACAGCCGCTATATCAAATCCCTGCCCTTGGTTGTCATATAAAACTCAGCTCACAGCCATTATATCAAATACCAACCCTCGGCCGTCATATAAAACTTGGCTCACAACCGTTATATCAAATCCCTGTATTATTTACAAGCAATTCCAGTATGTTTCACCAGCAATTCCAGTATTTTTCACAATCATTCCCAATTTTGGTTACACGATAAACCATATAAATTTATTCACCTACCACATAATTTCAATATTCAAACACGATCCAGGAGACAACCAAGAAAACACTGTATTTTTAGTTCGTAAGATAAATCATATTTTCCACCGTTCATATTATTCAAAATATCGTACCATATATCCTAGGTTTGTAAAATCCCTATTGAACGTTTGTTTTCAAAATAATATTTGAACTCATAAATAAATAAATATATAATAGTTTAATCAGTTCATATCTAATAAAAATCCTAACTTAACTTAATCCTCTTACCTATTTACTGAGAGAGAATTCCTACAACGCTCCTATAGCTCACCCTACAGCGATATGGGTTGCAAAACCCTGAAAACACATTTTCCCCAATTTAATAACCATTAAGTATTCCCAGGCTCATACACCCCATTTAATCAATTAAATGCTAGACAAATAGTTTATTTCTACCCTTACCTCAACTTTAGGGTGATACCTGGAAAGACCCCATTGAAAAATCCACTATACTAGACTTGTAGAGAATTTTCCCTAGATCCTTGTGGTAACTTCTGATCGTCGATTCGGGCAACGAATGACGAGATATTGTAGAGAGAGAGTGAGGGGTGCGGTTTTAGAGAGAGAGAGAGAGAGAGAGAAAGAGAGAGAGATTTTTTGATTTCTTAATGAAGAAGTAACTTAAAAATCAATTTATAGGCCATTGATCCGGTCACATTTGTCGACGAAATGGAGCCTTTGTCGACAAATTACAGAAGGACGTTCATCGACAAAAGAAGGAGTTCATCAACGAACCATAAGCGTAAAATTTTTGTCGTTTGGGATCTCTTCGTTGACGATGCCTGAACTTCATTGACGAACCACAAAAGGGCATTCCTCAATGAAAAAAGGGGATTCGTCGACAAAGCCTACTGCTTGCCCTTTTTAAATTCCCTTTCTTATTTTCTTATTTATTTCTTTTATTTTCTAGGTTCAGGTTTCTACATAATATATTAAAGTAAAAGTGAAATCAGAAAGCTTGAGAAGGTTCTTGATTTCAACAGAATTGAAATCAGAGAATGCCCCCCTGCTAATTCTCACCACACACACACACACACACACACACACAAACTCTCTCTCTCTCTCTCTCTCTCTACTTTCTCTCTCCTTAACCCCTCTCCCTCTCCCTGATTTCCTCGGCCAAACGTGCGCCAATTGACGAATGGAAAATACCCCTGGGTTCTATTCTTAGCCACCAAAATTTTAACCGGAGTAGATTCGTGATTAGGGTGTCATAGGTACCACTCCTGGGATAAGGTAAAATCTCTCTCTCTCTCTCTCTCTCTCTCTCTCTCTCTCTCTCTCTCTCTCTCTCTCTTCAATTTTTTCTCAAAAGTTCTAACAAATCGATGATTAGACACCACCATGGGGTCCTAGCTTCGATTCTCGTCATTTTAATCGGAGCAGATTTTTAATTTGAGTTTCCTAGGCACCACTCCAAGGTTAGAGTAAGGATAATGAAATTATATCCGTTAAGTATTTTTAAAGTTTAATTAGCTATTGGGAGTGTTGGGCCTAGGAAATATTAAAATAATTGTAATTTCGAGGTTGAGTTGATTAAACTAAAGTATGTGAATACATGGATTTTGCGAATGCCACATGCATTGCTTTAGGATTCCTGCAGGTATTTCTCCAAGAATCAGGTAAGGGGATAGATTATGTCAGGTATTTTCAAAAAATTCACCGATTAAGTCGTAGTATATAATTACAAAAATGATATATATAATT
This sequence comes from Malania oleifera, assembly GCF_029873635.1. NCBI lineage: Eukaryota > Viridiplantae > Streptophyta > Magnoliopsida > Santalales > Ximeniaceae > Malania > Malania oleifera. The sequence goes on from NC_080421.1 coordinate 89,702,333, forward strand.
TTTCAGAATATTCAGGAATATGAGTTATTATATTTTTGGGAAACCAGGTGTTTGAGTTGAGTCAACCCTATAAGTTGATTGAATATTATTTCTCAGCAAAATATATTTTCCCAGGATAGTTTACGACATTCCGAAATTATATTTTAAATCGTGTGCCAAGAGAATAATATGTTTTATTGCATAATTGAATCATAATTTTTTTATGGTATTATACAGTGAAATGGTACTGAATTTATGGAAATACTGTGAATTTGTGAAATATGTGAAATGCCGGTTTTATACCGAGATACAAACATGATATTTTTTATACTTAGAAATGTGATTGATACAAACATGATATTTTGATGTTGAAAAATGTGATTTATACAGACATGACATTTTTATAATGAGAAATGAAAAGATAGTTTTTATAATGAGATTATATGTGAAATTGTGATTTTATATAGAAATGTGATTTTATGCTGAGTATGGATTTTATATTGAATTATGAATTTATAGGAAATTGTGATATTATACTGGTTTCTTGATTGGTTGGGAATACAGTGGTATTTGTGTTATGAAGTTTGTACTGATGCCGGTGGGGGAGGTATGCTCAGTATGGAAATTTATCCTATAAAGTTTGTACTGATGTCAGTGGGGGAGGTATGCTTAGTACGAAAATTATGTTATGAAGTTTGTACTAAAGCTAGTGGGGGAGATATGTTTAGCCCGGAAATTATGTTATGAAGTTTGTACTGATGCCAGTGAGGGAGGTATGCTCAATACGGAAATTATGTTATGAAATTTTTATTGATGCCGGTGGGGGAGGTATGCTCAGTACGGAAATTATGTTGTGAAGTTTGTACTGATGTCGGTGGGGGAGGTATGCGCAGTACAGAAATTCCGATGTGAAAATACATATATGTAGATTTATGAAAATAGAAATATTTATTTAGCTAAAAGTATGTTTGATAAGAAATGTGTATTTTAAGTTGTATAGGTTTGAGTTATTATATATATATATATACATTCAGATGCCTTTTCAGTTAAAGTTAAATTAATGGTTATGTTTTGGTTAAGTAAGAACTCATCTGCCACACGCTGATAATAATTTATTCCTTCTTACTGAGAGGTGTCTCACCTAGAATTTAAACATTTCAGGAAACCAAGACAGACCAGCAGAGAGAGCTCTGAGGCAAAGGAGACCGTTGTACCCTAATATTCAGAGTAAGTGTTTAAGTTAGGGGATATGTTTTGTATAACCCCTAGACTATTTTATAGATTTTTGGGGATGTATATGTGTGTGTGTGTGTGTGTGTATGTGTGTGTGTGTGTATGTAGAGGTCTTAGCACTCTGGTATTGTATAGCATTTTGGATGGTAATGTATATTGGGCTCAGACATTGTATGTAATCCGTTGCATGGATGGTATGTTTGGATGGACTGAATACCCAGTACCCCCCCCCCCCTCCCTTAGGGTTGGGTTATGTGTAATATATGGTATCAAAGTTAGTTGAAAGATGATGATTGATTATTATTGTTGAAAAAAAAATGGCAAAAAAATCAGGTCGTCACATATCATCAACGACACCAACTTCTGCATTAGTTGTTTGAGGAATGACGTTTACATAAAATTCCACAGTGTAAATATTCAGGTTTAAGTGGTGTGGGTCCAACTCAATGCGCAGATTGTAATCATCTTGTATAGGAATAGCCTGGAAGAATACTGTACCATTTAGCCCCCTCACCGGATATCTTACAATAACCCGCAACACATACTAGTTTGGATCAATGTGCAGATATTTGTATATCTTATCATACAGTTTGTTTAATTTTGCCTTCTTGCTAATTCGAATTTCTCTAACTGGCTGAGTACTATAACCAACTCCATCCACTCTTGTGATCGTTCCCCCCTCCCCTCCCCATATACAATAGAACAATCACCAGAACATTGCTTGAGTTTCCTTCCATTAAGAGCAGTACTCTCGAAATGATAAATACCTATGAGAAACACAGAACCCTAACTTTCAACGCTTCATTATAATCAATCGTCTTACATATGAAGATAATAATAATATTCACAATATATACATATATAAGTGGGTTAGGAAAGGTGATTGTAGTTCTATTTTTGCATAGGTTGACTAAATTGCTAGATTGAAAAAAGGGGGGGGGGGTGGGGAAGGAATGATTGGATTCTAGTTTATGAGTGAGGTTATTAGAAATCCTAACTTCATCATTAAGGATAGTATTTTGCTTTAAAAAATCATTATTCAGAGAAAGACTATTTTATTTCTATGATTGAATTTAAGGGTGTGGAGGGTAGTTTCATGGCGACCTCTGAGGAAAAGTTCAGAGCAGCTTTGTTTAGGATGGTAAGGGACAAAACTCCCTATACAGATAACTTCACTATGTCTTTTTTCTCGAATTTTTGGGATGTGATGAGACTATGAGAGGCAAGTTATGAATTTATTCACAAATTTTATTTTATTAGTTATTGGAAAGAGCATTAGTTCCACTTTTGTCAGTCTGGAGCCTAAAAGAAGTCCAATTAAGGTCAAGCATTTTATGCCTAATTAGCTTGGTGATAGTGTGTGTAGGATCATTGTGAGGTCTATGTTTACAAGTTGAATATGATTTTCAAGTACTACTATTTCTCATTCTAAACAACTACTTTTTTATAGGCAGTCAAAGACATTTGCTTCTATTTTCCTGGCTAATATGGTGATCGAGGATGTGCATAGTAAGGATTATGATGTTATCTTTTAAATTGGATTTTGAGAAAGTGCATCGTCATATTAGATTCGGTCATGTAATAAATCTAAATAATATGTTAACTTTTTCTATATTTAATATATAAATTAGCATTGTATTCTCTTTTTATACTTCAAAAAGAAAATCTAAATGATACATAACAAATATTATCGAGTTACTTTTACTTCAACCTATGAATATGTAAATCTCTATTTCTTTATTTCATTTTTTGTATTTTGTCTAAATGAAATAAAATCCTAACCAAAAAAATTTACACACTAATTCATTACGCATTCATATAATTATGAAATTAAATAAAAACCCTAACAATAAAAAAAAAAAAATTTCAATACGAACCATATGACTTCAAAGTATAAGCTAATTTTAATATTCACGCAAATTGATAATAACAATTTCACATTCTCATTTATAGATTCAAATAAACATAAGATTAAATACAATTCTAATCTCAATAATTTATACATTAATAATTAAACATTCAAATAACCATGAAATTTAATAAAAACATTCATATAAAAACTCCTCATTCAAACTTTCTTACTTAAAATTAAAACTAAATTTAATATGTATACAAATGGATAATAAAATTTACATATAATGAAAAATTTCATATGCATTCATCATTTATACAAGCGAATTTAAATGAGAAATCTAATTCGTATAGATAAGTCGAGTATTCCAAGTCTTCGTCTTTAATTGACATCATTTGGTTTTCCTCGTGTTGTCCTCTGGTTTTTGTTTATGTTTGTTTTGTTTTGTTTTGATTCCATATAGACATTCTAGATTGGTTAATTTGGATTATTGTATTGGTATTTTTTTTCATTGGCTTTGATGCTAGGATGATTTTTATAGTTTATTTGTAAATCTCATGTGTCTTGCTTGTTACTACGGTTTTCCTCCGCCATAAGCGAAGACTATCAATAAAATTAGGGTTCCGTTAAAAAAAAGAATGTATGTATACATATACAAGCAAATTTAATATGCATTCATAATTTATATATGAAAAATTCAAACATGAAAAAACAAAAACTCAACCTCAATTTGCGAGTTTCACAATGATATTTCAAATCATCAAATTGACTTTAATATAAGTGGATTCAAGATATAAAATACTAATTTATACTTCAAACTAATCAAAACTTTTCAGATTCCTAGAAGTTAGAGTTTTCAACAATGTTGAATGTGAGGGGAACATACATAATTTTTATTTCTTATATAATGTTCCTCGAATGTTTCGTCTACAAAACATTTGCTTATATTTTGTAAGCAGAACAACCGAATTGTACAATTTGGACTACAATGGTCACCTGCAAAATCTCATTGCCCGTCTTTGTTGACTCTGTATGACCGTCCCACTCGGCTCTCAACTCTCTTCTTCAAGCATAGAGAGAAAAGTAGGAAGAAATTGAGATTTAACTCAATAAACATGCAACTCTTTTCAAACTAAAAACACTATTTAATTAACGTCTTTAATGATCACGTGTCACCTGTGCGGTTCTCCCCCAAATTAAAAAATGTTTGTTCAACGTTTGAAAAATAAAGTTCAATGTGAACTACTTTTAAATAAATTTTATTAAACTAATGTTAAATTAAAAAAAAAAAAAAAAAAAAAAGGCCTTTTATTCCCTCTCAAAAATCTCCCTTTGGCGTTTCCTGCCCGATTCCGTACCCGCCACCACGTGAGACCCAAAATAAACAAATAATACGGACCTACGTGTATGCTCCAGGCCTCTCCACGTGTATCCTCCGCATTAGACCAGGACAATCATTGATATGCGCGGTGAGGTAATTCCGGGACGCGTGTACAAGGCTTCGTGACATTCCGACACGTGGACGTTTAGATATTTTGGTGCCACAAAACGAAATTTCGTACTCCCAAACTAAAGCGACACGTCGAAGTCCACTGTAGCCTCCGCTCAACGGCAGACGCTATATCCCGATTCCCCGTCACAGCCTTGTCGTACCAGCACGAGCCCACCAGCGAGTCGTTGCGGGACACGTGTCCGATTCGCAGATGACGGTTAGGCACCCGTATGTCCATTCCCTGATCGACACGTGTTTACCTGCCTATGTGTGTGTGTCTATATATATATATATATATATATATATGCGCGTGGACACTACCCTCGCGAAACGCTCGCAGTGGGCATTGTAGCTAGAAATGGGCTCGAGTCAGAGGCGGAGGCTTAACCCGCCAGGCGAGGGGTCCGAGTCCAGCGAGTCCGGGATACTCAACGAGCGCGTACTCGTGCTGGTATTCGAGTCTATAAATTGGGATCTGCACACTCTGTGCTCAACGGCGTCGGTTAACAGGAAACTCAGAGCGACGGCGAAGCGTCTGCTGTGGCGGCACCTATGCGTTCACCGCGCGCCGCACATGGTGGAGACATTGGCAAACGGTGCGCCGAACGGCCGAGTCGGCGGAGGCTGGGACGCCCTCGCGAAGCTTCTGTTCTTCTGCTGCGGCTGCGAGTCGACTCGGAACTTCCGGGTGGATCACTCGTCGCCGGGTCACTTCGCGAAGGCGTCTCGGTTCTCGAAGACTTCGGGTCGGAGCTTCTTGACCCGAAAATGCCGGGGAGATCTGCTGTACGTGAGCGATCCGTGCGAGCATCCGACGGCGGACGACGCAGGGGACGATCTGGGTATCTACAGAGGGGTATTTCGGGGATTTATGAAATCGAAGACCAGGGCGTGTTTGATCGGACGGCGGGTGGAGTTTGAGGAGCGAGTGCGGTGTCCCTACTGCGGGGCCCGCGTGTGGAGCATGACCACGGCTCGGTTCGTGCCCAAGTGTGCGGCTCGGCGGCTCGGCACGCGCGACGGGGGTCTGGAGTATTTCGTGTGCGTGAACGGCCACTTGCACGGCACGTGTTGGCTGGTCCCGCTCTCGTCGGACGAGGGCGACGGTGACGAAAGTGGGAACGACGGTGGCGATGGGGTCAGCAGACTCAATCGTATTGATCAGACAGTGGCGACTGGGAGCACGCGCTCTTCGGGGGAAGAGATTGCTGTGAACGGGCCCGCAGATTGACAGTTTTGTGGGCCCGCACCTGATCCAGGGAATAACGAGAAAAATATGGATTTGGACCACCACGTCATCGCTGACGCGGCGGTCCACGCCTATTTAATGTATCCACGTTAACACCTTTTCGAATGATTGTGCAGGAAGTGGTCGATGACGTTGTATACTTGATGACGTGGAGTTGTTTGTGTGATGACGTGGTACTTTAATCTCTGAAAAAGTATAAGTATCTTAACTTGGGGGTGAGTAATTTGACAGTATCCCCAGTATTTTCATTTAATTGAAGGGTTTGATTGACGTGGTCATTCCAACGAGCCTAATTTTTTTCTCCTTAAAAAGAGTGATTGAAGGGCATTTGGTGTATGCCTCTTTGGAGTTTGAATTATATTTCAGAGCTTGGGTTTTTTCTCAATGCCCTTTTCATTTTTATTTTTTTCAAGAATCACTTGTAATTATTTGATCTGGCTCATGAAAATATATTATGCTTACCTCAGATTTTCTAACATTTTTTTTTTTTTTTACTATCAAGCTATGTATCTATCATAACTCTGATACCCTATATATAAATATCTATCATGATCACGGCCAGAGTAGCAATTAGGTTATGTTGTTGAAGGGATTGGTAACTAAACTTAGCATAGAACAATTAACTATTCATTTACATTATGATAGTCGGAGTGTTATTTACTTAGCAATAAATCAAGTCTATCATTTATAAATAAAGCATATTGCAATCTATTAAGTCTGAAATCGTCGATAATTTGTCTTGGAAAAGCCTGCACAAATTTTGAATTTTGAATATTTAAATGTTATTTTGGTTGGGTCTCGGGAGGAAACTTCTGAGGAGGCTTATATATATATATATATATATATATATATATATATATATATATATATATATATATCTGATAGCTGGATTCAGCTATGAACTAGTGGAATAAATCATGTCAAATTTAAATAATATTATCCTCATCAATCTTTTATAAATATAAAAAATATATTATTACAATCGCCTATATGAGCCAATTAAAACAAAATATAATCACTAATTGCCATCTAATTAAAGTTTGGTATTATTTTTCTTATCTTCTTAAATTTTATTATTACTCAAAACAAGTATATATAGAACTAGTGTTTTCATTGTCTTCTTGCATGCTTATTTCTTGTTATTTACATGTATAATTTGCTCTTTTAATAGGTAGTGTGGTGCACAAGCAATGCACGTGTTCCTACGCTTTTTTATTTCGATGTTTTAAAATTGTTTTAAACAAATTAAAAAAATTTATATTTTTTTGCTTCTTTTTTCGGTCTTGTCCTCTAATAAAAGTTTTTCATGTACCATCAGAGAGAATCTTTGTATGTACGTATCACTTAGGGATGACAAAATAAATAGAAATCTGACAGGTGACTCGTGACCCACTGTTTAAATCGGATTTGAATTTAATACAAGCTGATCCGTTTATAAACGGATCAACTCGGACCTAATCTATTTATTAAACGGGTTAGACGGATTCGAGTTGAGTCACTCGATTTATGACCCGTTTAAAAATAAAATAAATGTTTATATATATATATATATATGTCATTTTATATGAAATGTTTAAAATGTTTTAAAATAAAAAAAAATTATATATTTTAAACAGGTGAACCGTTTATGACCCGTTTATTAACGAGTGAGTTTAGGTTTACGTAATAGTCACCCATTAATAAATGGGTCAATCTAACCCGAATTCATTTAACCTCAACCTGTTTACTACTCACCCGAACTCGGCCCATTAACCCATTTTACCACCCTTAGTATCAATACTGTAAGAAGAATGACAAAGGGTTTAAGATATTTCATGTTTGTTATTCCCATTCTCTAAAACAAAATTAAAATAAAGTACATTGGTAAAATACTCAACTATTTTTTTTCCCATAGGTAATCAAATAATAAGTGTCCTCAAATTAACAAATTATCTAAAAAGTTGTTTTAAAGTCAATATACTTAACATATTTGCTTCCAACCAATACATATTTAAGTAATTTAACTTCAAGGGTTCTCCTCCTAGGAACCTTGTTGTTTGGATGTGATTTCCAACAAAATAAATCTATACCTCATTGTCTTGCTTGCTGCTACCAATAAATTTAACTTTATTTTTATTAATTCATTTATTAGACACTATACATAGACAACAAGTTTTATTTTACAAATATATATATGAAAAATTTAATTAAGATCGCTTGCAATAGCTTTGATAGTTTTGTCAATGTGGATAAGGAAAAGTTGTATGAGTGAAATTGAAGCATGAATTATCTAAAATTGTTTAGGTAACTCTTCACCTATCATTGTGCACAAATTTAAATTAAAAATAATTTGTTAGTATAAGAATTACAAGACAAATGGACAAAATTTTGAAATAATAATAATAATAATAATAATAATAATAATAATAATAATAATAAAGTCTTCTAAGGGTCAATACTATCTTTGACATCGTTTATCGATTTTGTCACATTTGAATTCTATAAGATGTTTTTTCTTTAGTTTGTTTACGGAATCAACAATATTTTGTCACACTATCTGATAGGCCCAAAATAATCTAGCCAATGAGGGCAGGTCAACACTTGTCTCGCGCCTTCTCCGGGTCAGACATTCTGACGAGTGATCAGCTCTAACCCAATAAAGAGAAGGAGAGATCTACGCCAGCGGCTTAAATAGCCGAGTAATAGGCATAAGCACTTTATGACTGGGGAGCGATTCACGCCCCCGCGCGATGAATACGAACCAACCTACGGTTAACTCGAGCCCCAATAAGAAGGGATCTGGAGAAGAGGTCAAAATAAGTCATTCAGCACTATTCTACTGTTGCATTCAGCCTCTCTAAAAGCATTCCTCTTATTTAGGCATCGGAGCGATCCCCCGAAGTACACCCCGGGTCCTTCAAGCCTTTCTTTTCTTCTCCTTTCAGGTTAGCGGAAGTCGAAGGAGCATCCTTGCAAATTTTCACCCCGCAACAGTTGGCACCGTCTGTGGGAACCTGCTTTTGAGAGGTGATCATATCTTGCTGACTTTCGACATTCAGGCAAAGCCGACCTCACACAGTTCTACTTTCATCCCTGCCGCGAGAAAAGAATCGTTCCAGTCCATCCACTCCACACCCGCACAACCATCGGGTGTTAGCAGGGAGGAATTCCTCGCTTTCCAAAAGGAAATGAAGGATATGCTCAACCAACTCTTACAACAAAAGAGTTAAGAAGGGCACGTCTACCACCAACCGTAAAAGAACCCCAACGCAGACAAGAAAGCTAACAAACTAATGGAGAATGAGGAGAAAACCTACCTCAACAAAAAGGTAGAAGATGTAAATAGCGTGGACGTCAACCAGCAAAGATCCACGGAGCTCGAAGAAAGAATCAAGAAGATAGATCATATAGAGAAGATGATGAAAGAGGACAGAACCAAACCCAACTATGGGGAAGCTTCCCTGAGGTCCTCAGAGCCGCCATTCAATAAAGAAATCATTTAGGCTCCATTGCCAAGTAGATTCAAGATGCCCACCTTTGAAAGGTACGAAGGTTTGTCTGACCTAATTGATCACTTGGATAACTTTAAAATGTTGATGCAATTGCAAGGGGCTCCAAATGCCATCATGTGTCGAGCTTTTGCAACTACCTTGAAGAGTACTGCCAGAGACTGGTACCGAACTTTGCGACCCAGATCCATCGGTTCCTTCTTAGAGATGGAACAACTGTTCACCGGCCACTTCCTTAGTAGCCGGAGAATTGCTAAAACAATGGGCCATCTCATGAGTATGGCGCAAGGAGAGCAGGAGACTCTAAAGAAATTCATGCACCGCTTCAACATGGCAACCCTAGAAATCCACAACCTAGACATAAGGGTGGCTTTAGCGGCCTTGACAACGGCTCTTTAGCCCGGAAGTTTCTTATACTCTCTAGGGAAAAAGCCACCAGTGGATATAGGGGAGCTGATGGCTCGAGCACAGAAATACATCAACCTGGAGGAGATGATGGACACAAGAGGAAGTCGCATAGAACGGAAAAGGAAAAGTAGTAGTAGGGAGATGGGAGAATCCTATAGATCCGTGAAAAGACACGAGACTAGTGCACTACATGCAAGCCCAAAGAAAAAAGGGCAACCCAGTAAGTTCTCCACCTACACACCCCTGAATGTACCGCACTCTGAATTACTAATGCAGATCAGAAAGAAGGATTATGTCTCCTGGCCCGAACCCATGCGAACACCTCTTCACGAGCGAAACATGTCCAAGTTTTGCGCATTCCATAGGGATTATGGCCATAACACAGAGGAATGCATCCAGTTGAAGAAAGAAATCGAGGCCCTAATAAGAAGGGGATACCTATCAAAGTTTATAAAGAAAGAAGATCCACAAAGGGAACCTCTTGAGCAGAGAAGGCTCAGCATACAAGAGAAGGAAGAGCAGGTCATAGGGGAAATTGCGGTGATCTTCGGAGGATCCGCTAGCAGAGGAGATAGTGGGGGTACTCGCAAAAAGATATGCTAAACAGGTGCTCTCGATGGAGAAGGGGGAAACAAGTAGCAAATGAAATAAAAGTTCTTGAGTGTTTCTTGCAACGTAGTAATAAAAGTTCTGATTACAGCAATTGTACTACATCAATAAAGTTTAAGAATATATATATTACAAGTGAAGTTTCAGCCGACTAGTATGCCTTGCTCCCCTCTCCAGCTTTCTCTTCCTCTCCATCTTCTTCCTCGCCCAGATCTTCCCCGGATTCGGGACTCTCGTTGCCATATCCGTGTGAGCTCACACCGTCCAGGGGAAGGTCAGGGTGCTTGGTTTTGACCTGTTCTCGGCACCTCCTGAACCCCACCCTGTAAGCTTTGGAGGTGTTCATAACGAACTGTGTGGAGTCCTTTTACTCCTTCACTGTGACTTAGAAGGCCAAAAATAGCCCAAAAGATGAGCACGACTCATTAGACATAGAGGCCAAATGACGAGCTCGACTCGAAAGGCCAAAAATGGCTTAGCAAATGAGCACGACTCATTAAGCATCAAAGGCCCAGATGACGAGCATGACTCGTAAGGCCAAAAATAGCCCAACAGATGAGCACGAATCATTAGGAACAGAGGCTAAACTAACGAGCACGACTCGGAAGGCTAAAAATAGCCCAATAGATGAGAATGACTCATTAAGCACCAAAGGCCCAGATGACGAGCACGACTCGTAAGGCCAAAAACAGCCCATCAGATGAGCACGACTTATTAGGCATAGAGGCCAAACTGACGAGCATGATTCGGAAGGCCAAAAACAACCTAGCAGATGAGCACGACTCATTAAGCACCAAAGGCCCAGATGACAAGCGCGACTCGTAAGGCCAAAAATAGCCCAGCAGATGAACATGACTTATTAGGCAAAGATGCCAAACTAACGAGCATGACTCGGAAGGCCAAAAACAGCCCAGCAGATGAGCACGACTCATTAGGCACACAGGCCAAACTGACGAGCACGACTCATTAGGCGTAGACGCCAAACTGACGAGCACAACTCGGAAGGCCAAAAAAAGACCGGCAGATGAGCACGACTCAGTAGGCATAAAAGGCCATGAGGCTGCTAGGTAAAATCAGTTCGAAAAAATTCGCTCCAAGAAACAGCTCGGCAAGAACTACTCGGAGAACTTATTCGGCAAGCCCTACTCTAAGAAATTGCTCCACGAAGCTGCTTAGTAAGATCAGTTCGGCAAAATCAGCTTGGAACACCAGCTCGAAAAATTCTCCCCAACTCGGAATATTAGCTCAGAACATCAGCTCAAAAAATTCTCCCCAGCTCGGAACACCAACTCGAAAAATTCTCCCCAACTCGGAACACTAGCTTGAAAAATTCTCCCCAACTCGGAACACCAGCTTGGAAAATTCTCCCTAACTCGGAATATTAACTCGAAACATCAGCTCGAAAAATTCTTCCCAGCTCGGAACATCAGCTCGAAAAATTCTCCCTAACTCGGAACATCAAATCGAAAAATTCTCCCCAGCTCGGAACACCAGCTCGAAAAATTCTACCTAACTTGGAATATTAGCTCGAAACATCAGCTCGAAAAATTCTCCCTAGCTTGGAACACCAGCTCAAAAAATTCTCCCCAGCTCAGAATATTAGCTCGGAACATCAGTTCGGCCAATTTCCCTCCATGGGACAGGTCGACCAACTTCTCTTCATGGAGCAGGTCTGATAGGTCGGCAAAAATTTCCTTTATGGAGTAGCTCGTACAGATCGACGAATTTCCCTCCATTGAACAAGTTGGATAGGTCGGCCAACTTCCATTCATGGAGTAGGTCTGACAGGTCGGCAAAATTTCCTTCATGGAGCAGCTCGGACAGTTCGGCCAATTTCCCTCCATGGAATAGGTCAGACAGGTCGGCCAACTTCCCTTCACGGAGCAGGTCTGACAAGTCGACAAAAATTTCCTTCATGGAGCAATTCGGACAGGTCGATGAATTTTCCTTTATGGAACAGGTCGGATAGGTCAGCCATCTTCCCTTCATGGAGTAGGTCTGACAAGTCGGCAAAAATTTCCTTCATGGAGCAGCTCGGACAGCTCGACCAATTTCCCTCCATGGAATAGGTTAGACAGGTTGGCCAACTCCTTTCATGGAGTAGGTTTAACAGGTTAGCCAACTTCCTTTCATGGAGCAGGTCTGACAGGTCGGCCAACTTCCCTTCATGGAGTAGGTTTGACAGGTCAGTAAAAATTCCCTTCATGGAGCAGCTCAGACAGGTCAGCCAATTTCCCTCAATGGAACAGGTCGGACAGGTCGGCTAACTTCCTTTCATGAAGCATGTCCGACAGGTCGGCCAACTTCCCTTCATGGAGCTAGTCTGACAGGTTGGCAAAAATTTCCTTCATGGAGCAGCTCGGACAGGTCGACGAATTTCCATCCATGGAACAGGTCAGAAAGGTCGGCCAACTTCCCTTCATGGAGCAGGTCTGATAGGTCGGTAAAAATTTCCTTCATGGAGCAGCTCGTACAGCTTGGCCAATTTCCCTTCATGGAATAGGTCGGACAGGTCGACCAACTTTCCTTCATGGAGCAGGTCGGACAAGTCGGCCAACTTCCCTTCATGGAGCAGGTGTGACAAGTCGGCAAAAGTCCCTCTGTGGAGCAGCTCGGACAGCTCGACAACTCGTTCGGAACACCATGCCCAAAGAAAAAAAAAGAAAAAAAGAAAAGAGGGAGCATTAAACCTCTAAGGGGAAAGATGCAGACAAAGCAATTATTCAAAATTTCATCCAGAAATTTGAAACTGAGGGGGGGACAACTGATATGCCCAAAATAATCTAGCCAATGAGGGCAGGTTAACACCTATCTTGCGCCTTCTCTAGGTCAGACATTCTGACAAGTGATTAGCTCTAACCCAACAAAGAGGAGGAGAGAGCCACTCCAGCGGCTTAAATAGTCGAGTAATAGGCGTAAGCACTTTATGACTGGGGAGCAATTCACACCCCTGCGCAATGAATACGAACCAACCTATGGTCAAATCGAGCCCCTATAAGAAGGGATCTAGAGAAGAGGCCAAGGTAAGTCATTCAGCACTATTCTACTGTTGCATTCAGCCTCTCTAAAAGCATTCCTCTTACTTAGGCATCGGAGCGATCCCTCAGAGTACACCCCGGGCCTACAAGCCTTTCTTTTCTTCTCCTTTCAAGTCAGGCGAAGTCGAAGGAGCATCCTTGCAAATTTTCACCCCGTAACACTATCAAAGTCCTTTGAAAGCTTGGGCAACATAATTGAAAGAGTGGGATGCATGTATGAATCCTATTTCAATAGGAAGTTCAATGTTAAAATCATTTTTTGTGTATAGCAACGCTAGCTAGGTGGGTTTAGTAAATATGTAACATATAGTCAAAACAAACACTTGTTGCATTTATGAGTAACGAGGAACTATTGGTTTAGTAAGAATGCAATAGTCAAATAAAATAAAATAAAAAGGGAATACAAGATCATTCAATTTCACTTTTGAAAATATATATATATATATATATATATATATATAGAGTGAGAGAGAGAGAATTGTGTTTTAATGTATTTATAGTGAATTTGGCGATAACCAACGTAGGCTATGTTTTCCTTAGATTCTATCCAATATTTTGTCTTCTCTGAAATGTTCCCATATTCATCAAGTGAAGTGGCAGTTTCAGCGAGGTAAACACCTCTCAAGAACTTCACCACAAGTAAGATCTTTATTGGTAGGAGTAATTTGTGAGACATTCCAATCAACTCAAAATTCAAGATAATTGTCTCCTCCTTTTTTTGTCATCTCTTCCATTATCTCTAAACACTGACTTGCCTCACTACTTTGTTGTTTCATGATTGATGCTTCACTAATCTCACCCTTTCTGTCTTCCCTAGACCCAATAGTGGCTCCCTATTAGGGTCCTTTTTATTAGTTGAGACCTTTAGACATGTGTTGTTAGATCTCATAGCATCTATGCACCACTTTACTTCTTTCTAAAAACACATTCATAAGTTGAAGTTAGAACAATCTAGCTTGTACTTTCTTTAGTTTTGCTTCGTTCAAACTTTTGAGGTTCATCTTAATTATACAATGAACTACATCAAAAAATAATCAATGAATATGCATTCAACTTATTACATTTTCAAGAAAATGGAAGGACAAAATGACTTGCTTGAGCTTTCAAAATTTCATGGGAAACAACTTTGAGGAAGTTGAGAGAATAATTGAGGTTACTACCACTATTGGAAATGTTAGAATGTATATAAATATCATATATACATGGTCTGTCCACATAACAAAAAAAAAAAAAAAATACAAAAAATAGTCTGCATCATTATCATCGTGATCGTCGTCATCCTCATCATCATCCAACAAACCATAGATCCTACAAAATAATAAATATACAACAAATTAGTATAAATTTTTTTAATACATTGAGTACAAATGATTTGATAGCAAGAATGATTATACATAGTTAAATAACAAATGATACAATTTTAAATATCTAACTTTGATCACTACATACGATTTTAAGTTTCAGCAAGGGAGGAGGTTTTGGGCACCGTTAACTCCAGTACGTCCAGCTCAATGTCATGGACATATCGGAACTGACTCCACTCAATTTGGACCTCGTATATATATATATATCTAAGGCATGTATTCTAAGTTTGCTTCTAAGCGCCTTATTTTCAATTAGGAATGAGTTTTTGGGTATGGTCAGCTCTGGCATGTCCACCTCGATCAATGTCATGGATGTTGGAATTGGTGTATTCCCAAGAGGGGGGTGAATTGGATATTTAAAAATTTATGCCTAGGTTAGATCCAAATTGCAATTATTATCTCACAACCTAGGGTTTTTATAAACAATCCCAATATTTGTTATTGGGGTTCGGCTAATACTGCTTACATCCCCACCTCAAGCTCACAAGCAAGAGGATTTCACTAATATGCCCACTTATAGGTGGAGCGTCACCGTTTACAAGTCTCCTCTCCTTACTGGGCGAGGAATACCCTAGGTTAGATTCACAGGGTTAATTCCAACCTATACAACCACAACTTAGAAAGGTGTACCTGGTTTTCTTAACCGAGTCTAAATCATTCGGTGCACGTTACAAGCCAGTGCAATTCTCTTTCGACCATACGTCGGGAATACAATAGTTAATAACAAAATTTTTTGTACAAAAAATAATGCTTCTACAAAAGCATATGTGTACAAAAATGAAGCGCAAAAAATGCACTCACACAAAATATGAACTTAAGTTCAAGTGAGTATGGGTGATTTTCTCTCAAAAGTATTTTCTAATTAAAACCCGAGAGTGAAAAATAATTTTCTCAAAAGAATATGAGAGACCTTTCAAGCAAAGATATTATAGATATAAAAATATGCTCAAGGTTCTCCTTTCAATATCCCAAGGATTTTTCCAAAATGATTTTTCAAATAATGTTCAAAGGAAGCTAGGGTTATGGCTCAAAAATATTTTTGCAAGCTAACACAAATGAGCCTTTGAATCTTGCAATGGATGTGCAAGATTCACTAGCAATAAAAAAGATTTCTCCACTAGTATATTTATCAACGAAGAAACGTGGAGAAATACTAAGCTAATTCTTACAAAATGATTTTCAAAAAGAAGTATGAGTGAGAGAGAATGCTTAAACAAAATATGCCCAAAATATAGATTCTTTCAACAATCCCTTAAACACAACTGATTTGCTAGCAAGGGAGTGAAAGAACAAACAAATGCTTTCTTAAAATGATTTTCAAAAAGAGTATAAGAGAGTATATAAATTAAGCACAAAAAAAAATTTGGGAGAAATTAAATCTAAGCATTAGTTGAAAAATTTGTTATGAGAGGGTATTTATAGGGTTTTTAAAATCTGACCATTTAAGGGACATAGAGGGTATTCTTAGAAAAGTTTAATAAAAAATAACCCTATTTAACCGCTGAAAAATTACTAAACCCGAGAGGTTCAGTTGACCGTGGGCAGCACCGATTGACTAAACAGACATAGTGATTTTGAAATTTATTTTGGGTTCGGTTGGCTATGGAAGATGGTCGGTCTACTGAGCTAAGGGCGATTCTGAACCTTCGTAGGTTCAATCGATCGTATGAAAGGGCCGGTCTACCAAAATTGGGGTCCGGTCGACTGAGGGCATTTTAAACTAAAAGGAATGGTCAGCTGAGGTATTGAAAACAAGCCAAAAGTGGAGGTTGGTCGACCAAGAAATTTAAGGCATTTAAGGGTCGGTTAGTCGTGGCTTTTTAATTAATCCTAAAAATGCAACGTCAGTTAACCAAAGTCTTTGTAAAATTAATTTTGACCCTAAATAATTTTTCTAAAAGTATGTTGGTCCCCTATGGTCAGTCTATAGTCATTACTGAGCTTATCATTCATACCATGCACACAATGCATTATTATAGACCAAAACTAAAAATGCAATATACAATAAAAACAAAACATCTTCTTCTCTTTTGCTCTTCTTGTTCTTTATGGAATTTGCCAAGAATGAGTGAACTTTAAGACCTTTTTGGCTTCCCTTTTTCCCTAATCATATGTGCGTGCTAAAATATAGACATGCTCAAGTACTAAACGCACACATGAGAAACTTATGCTTTGTCAGCATCAAAATAGGGATCAGACTCAAAAAGTCAATAATGGATGTGTCGAAACTAACCTTACTTAGTTTGGACCTCGTATGGCTGATTTGGACACCTAAGTGCTAAAATCAACTAAGTATATATCTAAGGCATGTATTCTAAGTTTGCTTCTAATTGCCTAATTTTCAACTAGTGAGGATTTTTTAGGCACCTTTAGCTCTGACACTGTCCACCTCAATGTCATGGACGTGTCAGAACTGATTTCACTCAGTTTGGACCTCGTATGCCCAATTTGGACACTTGAATTCAGAAATCAACTAAGTATATATCAAAGGCATGTATTCTAACTTTACTTCTAAGTGCCTAATTTTCAGCTGGGGTGGAGTTTTTGGGTACCATTAGCTTCAACTATCCATCTCAATGTCACGAATGTGTTGGAGCTAACCCCACTCAGTTTGGACCTTGTATGTCCAATTTGGACAACTGAGTTTTGAAATCAACTAAGTATATATATATATAAGGAATGTATTCTAAGCTTGCTTCTAAGTGCCTAATTTTCAATTGGAGAGGAGTTTTTAGGCACTGTCAGCTCCAACATGTCCATCTCAATACCACGGACGTGTTAAAGCTAACCCCACTTAGTTTGGACCTTGTAAGCCTAATTTGGACACCTGAGTTATGAAATCAACTAAGTATATATCTAAGGTTTATATTTTAAGTTTTCTTCTAAACTCCTAATTTTTAGTTGGAAAGAGTTTTTAGGTATCGTCAGCTTTAGCATGTCCACCTCAATGCCACAAATATGTCGAAACTGATCCCACTCAGTTTGGACCTCGTATGCATAATTTGGACACATGAGTTCTTAAATCAACTAAGTATATATCTAAGACATGCATTCTTAGTTTGCTTCTAAGCGCCTAATTTTCAGCTGGGGTGGAGTTTTTGGGTAACTTTAGCTCCAACACATCCATCTAAATGTCACGGACGTGTTGGAACTAACCCCATTCAATTTGGACCTCGTATGCCTAATTTGGGCACTTGAGTTTTGAAATCAACTAAGTATATATCTAAGACATGTATTCTAAGTTTGCTTCTAAGTGCCTAATTTTTATTTGGGGAAAATTTTTTAGGCACTGTCAGCTCTGAAACATCCACCTCAATGTCATGGATGTGTCAGAATCAACCCCTCTTAGTTTGGACCTCATATGCCCGATTTGAACACCTGAGTTCTAAAATCAACTAAGCATATATCTAAGACATGTATACTAAGTTTGCTTCTAAGCGCCTAATTTTCAGCTGGAGAGGAGTTTTTGTGTACCGTCAACTCCAACACGTCCACCTCAATCTCACAGATGTGTCATTACTAAACTCACTTAATTTGGACCTCATATGCCTAATTTAGACACCTGAGTTTTAAAATCAACTAAGTATATATCTAAGGCATGTATTCTAGGTTTGCTTCTATGCTCCTAATTTTCTACTAGGGAGGAGTTTTTAGGCACCCTTAGCTCTGTCACGTCCAACTCAATGTCATAGATGTGTCAAAACTGACCCCACTTAGTTTGGATCTAGTATGCCCGATTTGGACACTTGATTATGAAATCAATTAAGTATATATCTAAGGCATGTATTCTAAGTTTGCTTTTATGCACCTAATTTTCAGATGGGGAGGAGTTTTTTGGGTACCATAAGCTCCGAAACGTCCACCAAAATGTCGAAACTGACCCTACTTAGTTTGGACCTCGTATACCCAATTTGGACACCTAAGTTATGAAATCAGCTAATTATATATCTAAGACATGTATTCTAAGTTTGCTTCTAAACGCCTAATTTTCAGTTGGGGAAGATTTTTTTGGTGCTTTCAGCTCTGGAATGTCCATTTCAATGTCATGGACATGTCAAAACTAACCCCACTCATTTTTGATCTTATATGCCCAATTTGGACAGCTGAGTTCTAAAATTAACTAAGTATATATCTAAGACATGTATTCTAAGTTTGCTTCTAAGCGCTTAATTTTCAGTTTGGGGGGGGGGGTGTTTTTAGGCACCGTTAGCTTCAGCACATCTACCCCAATGATATGGACATGTTGGAACTGACCCCACTCAGTTTGGACATTGTATGCCCGATTTGGACACCTAAGTTATGAAATTAACTCAGTATATATTTAAGGTATGTATTCTAAGTTTGCTTCTAAGCACCTACATAGTAACCCGAACCAAGAAAATAAATAAAAGAAAATAAAATAAATAAAAGAAAGGAGAAATAAGGAAAAGGAAAATAAAAGAGGGAAGTCGGTTTGGAATTGGACCAAACCATTGATGGTTTTAGGGAGCCTAGAAAAACCGTCGACGGTTTTCCTACGGTTGACTTACTTAAGGGCTAAGCAAGGTTTTATTTTTCACAATATAACACTTCTCTCTCTCTCTCTCTCTCTCTCTCTCTCTCTCTCTCTCTCTCTCTCTTATGTGGCTCTCTCTCTCTAAGATCACTCGGAGCCCGTCCTCGCATTCTGATCATCTCTTTGTCCTCTCTTGGCTTGCTGGCTCACTTTCGACACCGAGTTTGGAAAGCTAGGGTTTTCGTTTCTGGAACGTAATTGGCTTATTTTTCATGATCAGGTAATGGGATTAAGTTGTGTTAGGTTTTTATTGAATCTAAACTGATTAAACTGAAGTATTTTGTTATAAAAAAACTATGTGTGACTTTTGGGTGAATCGGGTTTGTGAAAATGCCAATTTTAATGGTTATGTATTTAGGAAAAATCAACGGGAGTAGGGTAATCATCTCCGTTTTCTTAAAAATCATATACTTGAGTTAAACTAAAACCTAAAGATGATTATATCCTTGTTTTCAGTAAATTATACCTTTCTGGACTATTTGTTATATTATGGTATATTACTTAAATAAATGTGGTATGAGATTGATGATTTGGTTTAAATGAAATTCTTGGTTTCTTATTGAAACGTGGAAAGTTATGGTTTTGAACTGTTTTCAGGAAATGTGGAAAATGATATGTCGGTTTAATACCGAGGGTTTTGATATGCCAGTTTAATATTGAGGGTTTGATATGCCGATTTAATACCGAGGGTTTTGATATGCCGGTTTAATACCGAGGGTTTTGATATGCCGGTTTAATACCGAGGGATTATGATATGATGATTTTATACCGAGGAATAAATGAGTTTGTGAAAATACTAAATTGTTTTGAATGTCTTATGAAATGAAACCAGGTTACAATTTTTATTACTTAAATTGCATGATATGGTTTAAGAACTTTGAGGACCAGTTGTATTGTGAGTGTTGGCATTTTGAGTCTGATCTCTATTTTGTTGCTGATAAACCACCAGTATCTTATGTGTGCATTTAGTGTGTGAATAGATTTTCATTTCAACACAAACATAAGATACCGATAAATGGATGCTAGAAGAACTTGAAGAGCGATATTATCTGGTATATTTCATAAGGACAGGAGAGCAAAGAAGAAGAAGAAGAAGAAAAAGACCTTTGTTTCAATTTGTATATGCATTTTTTAATTTTTATTATTCTGGTTTATAATAATGCATGCATATGCATGAAATGATTTGAATGCTCAGACAGAACCGTAGAGAGACTTAGGTTGTAAAGGATTCGGGTGACCAAACTTGGCAGTACATTTTGCCTCGGTCGACCGAACGTTGGACTAAGTCATTAAGTTGACTTGAGTTCAGGCAACCAAATCGAATTCGCCATGGTGCCTTCGGTCGACAGAACATATATTGGGACTTGGTTCAACAACCTGGGCACTCGAACTTTGACATTCAAAATACCCTCAGGCGACCGAAAGGTCAAGTTCGGGCCACTGAACTTAAGAACAGGCGACCAAACCTCGAGTGTTTGGGAAATCGCCTAGTTTAGCTACCCGAATATATTTTCAGGCACTCGAAACTTAAAAACTCACTTTTTCTCTTGTGTCTGTTCGGGCGACCGAACTCAGGTTCAGTTGACTAAAACTCTCGGGTTGCAATTTTTTAATTGGGATAATTAGGGCTAAAAGTTAATTATATTTTTTTAATAATACCCAGCGTGTCCCCAACGGTTAAAAATTTCTCTGATTCTATATATACCCCTTTTATAACTCAAATTAGCAACTTTGATTAGCCAATTTTTCTCTCTAATTTTCTCCTAATCAAAGTTCCCGCAAAACATGTTTTTATTGCAAAAATCTTTTATGGGGTAAATCTTATGCTCTCCAACTCTCTTTATTATTCTTTAAAATATTTTTTAAGAGAGTATTTTAGTTGGACATTTGTTTTTAAGTGTGTTTTCATTGAAAAATCTCTTAAGCTAAACACCCTAGTTTTCCATGAACTTATTTTTAACATCTTTACTTGAGAAAATATCTTGAGGGTTTAAAGATCTTTGTAAAATACTTATTGCATATTTCATTTTTGAAATCAAAGATCATATAAATCTTTGATGTTCTTTTTCATATAAATCATTTTCAAAGATTGCAAACTTTATTTGAAAAACACCCTTACTCTACTGAGCATACATTTCATATCATACTAGATTGTTTGCATTTGAGCTTAAATGTGTACATTTCTGCTTGTATTTAGAAGCACTATATTATGTACAAAAATAGTTTTTATTGTAACGGTTGGGTTTAGCCCGAAATTGAATTGGGGAGTTTCAGCCCCGTAAGTGAGACTGGTTCGGTTTAGCCCGAAAATTAAACTGGGGAGTCTCAGCCCCATAAGTGAGACTAGTTCAGCTCAGCCTAGTAGTTGAGCTGAGATTTTCCTCACCCCGTAAAGAGAGGATGTAAATGGCTTCTACTTTGCTCATTTAAGTGAGCAGGTATAGTGTAATCCTTGGGGGGTATGCTCAAGGCGGGGACGTAGGCTGGTTTGACCAAACCTCGATAACAAATCTTCTCTCTCTCTCTCTCTCTCTCTCTCTCTCTCTCTCTCCCTATCTCATTTAAATTACTGCACTTTAAATTCAGTGTGTATGCCTATTTATATACTATTATATTTAGTTGCATGCACACATTTACTTTGAATGAGATACACATGTATGCATGAACCAAATAGCTTAATCTTTTTATATACACACGTTTAATATTGAATGAGATATGATATGTGGTGAATCAGTGAAACATTTAAATTAGCCAAAAAGTTTTTAAATCTCCAATTCACCCCTCTCTTGGGATTGCACCAAAGTTAACAGTGAGCACGATACCGTTGCTAGTGAATTATTTGGCCAGGTGCAACCACACTGTAGTGGAAGTGTAAGGGGTTTCAGCTAGTTGGCATGCAAAGAGTTTTTGTACCTTCCCTGGGGTCTAAATTAGGACATGGTAAGGCAATCGGACTTGCAGCTGAGCTTGCAGATGCCTGCAGACATACTTGTAGATGGTTACTTTGACTTTGTTTGGGCTGATCACCCAGGCTAAGTCCAACATTCGGGCTGCACAACCCATCATGGGAGTTAATCATGTCGTTTGTCCCAGGGGGTGTCTTCTACGCATATATGTGAATTTATGTAAATAGTATCATCTATTAATTGAACTGGTTTATATTGTGGGAATGGATGAGTATTTTCAATTGTATAGGTGTGAATACAATTCTATGAATGCCATTTTTGATTAAATGGAGAAATGAATATTTTTAGATTCTACTAAAACTTATGTTGGCCACACCCTGATATTAACTTAATCCATCTTACTAAGAGATGTCTCACCCCAATGATCATTTGAATTTTCCGAAGGTACCAGGGATCGTGCTTAGCAGGTCAAAGGGGTTGAGTTTAGTTTGTCTAGTTTATGTGCGTGGTTTGTATGGATGAAGTTGGCTTCTGTCTTTTATTTTTGAATTGTAATATTAAATGCTTAGAGACCCTTGTGGATAATGGTAGTCTAGAACTCTGGTAATGTATTTGAGGATGTTTAGATTATTTTTCGCTGCTTTTATATGATAATTATGGTATCAGAAATACAGATATTACTAAAGTAGCACCCCGAGCCCCACGTGGCGGGTTCAGGACGTTACAACCTAATTTTCATTTGGGGAAAAGTTTTTGGATACCATTAGCTCTAACATAACTCAGTGTCATGGACATGTCGGAACCGACCCCACTCAGTTTAGACCTCATATGCCCGACTTGGACACCTGAGTGCTAAAATCAACTAAGTATATAACTAAGGCATGTATTCTAAATTTGATTTGAAGCGCCTAATTTTTAGCCGGGGAGGAGTTTTTGGGCATCGTCAGCTCCGACACGTCCACCTCAATTTCGTGGACGTGTTGGAACTGACATCATTCACTAATATCCTACTTAATATTTCACCTAACCATCCTTGGAGCACAAAAATCATCTAAACCAATAGTAAAGCCTTCAGAGAATAGATGTTCCATGAGCAGCGGTTGTAATGAATTGAAAATATTCATAACTTATTTTGGACCTTTTTCAAATAAAGCAACACTAAAAATTTGATTGGTCAAAGACTGGACTTCATCCCTATTCAAATCAACTCTTAACAATTTTGGGTATGTATCTTCAAAAGCTGGTGGATGATAAGTTATTCCTAACCTATAATTATGGCTTATCCACATACTTATTAAGGAAGGATTTAAAGGGGTACAATTTCATATCAACTCTTAGCAACCTACTCTTACAAATTAAGAGTTGCAAAAGTAAATGTTGGCCTAACAAGGCTTAAGAATCTTATTTTGATGATAACAAATTAAGGGAACTTAACATATTTGGTTAAGTGATGATGTTTTAGGATTCAAGTGATTTTAATAAAAGGTTCAAGATCTCAAGTGCTTGATGAAGTTCATTAAAAGTTTGGACTCAAAGATAGAAGATCAAATGGATCTTAAAGTCATTTGAAGAAAGAAGTCAAGATAGACTCAAAGAATGGAAGCAAAAGCATGAAGACTTAGTGTTATAGAAAGTTAGAATCTTAAAAAGTCCCATGTAAGTACTTCATTAAATTTCAATATAAATGGTTGAAGCTCTTAGAAATTATTATGGACTTAGAGATCTGTTTATGAAAACCTCGAAAAATATTTTTAAATAAGTCTCATTTAAGTTGTACAAAATCAAAGGTTTAAAGTGTTGAAAAACAAAGTTTTTTTTTTTTTTTTGAAACATTGCAAGTTCAGGCGACTGACCTAAATGGATCAGTTGACTGATACCTTCAAAGTGTTAAAAATTAAAGTTTTTGAAATATTGTAACTTTAGGCGACTGACCATGTTTGATCAGTTGACTGATATTTTTATGTTGAATAAATTGAGCAAACATAATAACATCAGGAAACTAACCTTATAGGTCCAGGCGATTGACTCCATTCTGTGTTTGAAATTTTGCTGAATTATAAAGGATCAGGCGACTGACCCTGTGAATCATAGTCAACTAACTTTTGACTTTTTAAATTAAAAACAATGAGGGAAAGTTTTCAAAACTGATTACTTGGTCTCCAAACTTTGTGAAAACTTGGGAAACATTGCAAGAAACTTGGGGAATATGAAATATTACTTTTTCTATCTATAAATACATGTTAAACCTAAAGATTAATCACACCAACAATTACCAACAAGCAGCTATTGATCAAATTCTCATACTTTCAAAGAGTTCTTGCTGAATACGTTGGTGAAAGCTATTACTAAGTACTTGCTAAATTAAAGATTACAATTCTTGTGTTCTAACTGAGTTTTTACAATCTAAGAAAGAACCCCTTTGAGCTTCATCTCTTTATATTATTTATTTGCTGAAGTATATTGTACTTTTAACTTGAACAAATATGCTCTAACTAAAAGTGTTCATTGTACGACAACAAAGTTTGTTTTTCTTGTTGTTTTTGACAATTTAGGGTTGTTGAATCGTTGGCTAACAAGAACTGGTATTCTTGTTAGAGAGGGATCTCCACCTGAGAAGGAGTGAGGTTGTAACTTGGCCTAATAAAAAGTTG
Organism: Malania oleifera; assembly: GCF_029873635.1. Classification (NCBI taxonomy): domain Eukaryota; kingdom Viridiplantae; phylum Streptophyta; class Magnoliopsida; order Santalales; family Ximeniaceae; genus Malania; species Malania oleifera. The sequence continues at coordinate 89,727,157 of NC_080421.1, forward strand.
GAATCCTTATAGCAGTTGCTTGGGGCAAGGACGTAGGCTGCAGGCCAAACCTTGTAAAAATTTAGTTCTAAGCTCTTCTCCCTAAATCTCTTTAAATTTTTGCAAAGATATTAAATCCATGTATGATCTTTATATCTTGCTAAACCTTTGGGAGTGCTAGAATCTTGAATTTGAAGCATAGTTAAATTCAGCATATATTAGTTAGTTGGTTGGTTTGACAAATTCATCAAAGTTCCGATTTTGAATATTAAAACAGTTGTAAGGTATTTTAAATTAAAGTATTCAAAAATAAAATATATGAAAATTATATTGATTGGAGTAAAGGAATAAAATCTGAGTTTTTTTAAATTTGAAATCTAAGTTTTATTTTTAAAATATCCTAATCTAATTTTTGGAATTTAATCAGATGAGTGTCAATATCAAAGATTTGAACTTGAGATTGAATATATTGGTTAAACTTAATTGATTATCAATAGTATTGTGGTTAATGGTAAATTGCTGAAAGTATACATTGTTGAGATTAAAATTCAACTAAGGAATTTTTAAATACAAAGTAAACAAAGAAATTTTAAAAACCCAATTCACCCCTCCTCTTGGGAGTTCACCTTACTTTTTAATTGGTATCAAAGAGGGGTTGTAACAAAGATTAAACTAAAAGCTACATAAAGATCCCTATGGCACATTTAGGTGTATCTCCTTTTGCCGAGGGTCAATCCTCATCTAGACCACCCATCTTTTGCGGTGTTAACTACACTTTTTGGAAACAACGAATGAGGATATACCTGCAAACCATGGATTGGAAAGCTTGGAAAGTTGTCACACATGGTGACCTTGTCCCTACCAAAACCATGGACAATAAAGAAATTCCAAAATAAGAAAAAGAGATGACAAATAATGACGATGCTACAAATTAACTTAAGTACAATGAATGCAGTATATTGCGCCCTTGATGTAAATGAATTTAATAGGGTCATGACATGCAAATCGGCCAAAGAAATTTAGGATAAACTTGAAGTAACTTATGAAAGAATGGTTGATGTAAGAGATAATAGAATCGACATGCTCACTCGCGATTATGAAGTATTTTGGATGAACCATGATGAGACCATTACTAGTATGTGCACTAGGTTTACCCATATTATAAACTCCCTCAATGCCTTAGGAAAAAATTACTCTACATATAAAATGATTCGAAAAATCCTTAAAGGACTTTCACCAATATGGGAACCTAAGGTCACAGCAATTACGGAAGGAAAAAACATGAAAAATACCTCTCTTGATGAATTGATTAGATCACTTCTTACATATGAGATGGCCATAAATAAAAGAAATTCAAAAAGTAACAAATGTAAGAAATTAATAGCCCTTAATGCTGCTAAAGAAAGCTCTAGTGAAGAAGAAGAAGAAGAAGAAAATGAATTAGACAATGATGATATAACCTTACTTACTAGGAGACTTGGAAAATTCTTCAAGAAAAATAAGAAATTTACTAAAAAATTTAGAGGCTCAAAATCTGACAAAAGAGAAAAAAGCAAAAAAGGAAACCAAAAATGAACCTCCTACATGTTATAACGGCAAAAAGGTTGGACATATAAAACCTGATTGTCCACAGCTCAAGAAATAAAAGAAGAAAAAGAAGGCAATGAAAACTACTACGTGGAATGACACAAGTTCAAGTGAATCAGAAAATGAATAAAGTGATTGAGATGTGGCAAAACTCTACTTCATGGCTAAAGATACTAAGGTAAATTCCTATACTAGTTCATCTGAAGAATCTAGTGATGAATCATGCAGTGACTCATGTGAAAGCATGCCTTCATATAGAGAAATTCAGGCTGAACTATTTACTTTACATAAAAGGTTCATAAGAGTAACCAAAAGAAACTTAGCTTTTAAAGAATATAGTGAAATACTCAAAAGTCAACTTGAAACTTCAAAATCAGCTGAAAAAGAAAAGGACTCACACATTGATAATCTCATGGATAAAATAAATGAGATGTCTCAAGACCTAGTAAAGTTGCAAGTAAATGGTGAAAGTAAGAAGGATTTAGAATTAAGTAAACTTAAAAGTAAAATTGAGGATAAAGACAAAATCATCTACAATTTCAAAACGAAAAGAAAATTTTGAAAAGCTGGTCGGAATACAAAGAATGTCATTAGATAAATAAGGAATTGGATACAACGGAGTTGAAAACAAGAAGAAAAAGAATCTCTGTATAGGATACTTCATTAAAGAATCAAAATATTATGTCAGCACATCTTGCTTAAATTCTTATGAACATACTACTTGCTTCTTGTATAAGAAAAAGAGACATGTAAAGTTTGAATGTTCATTTAAAAGTAAAAATGTTAAAATCAAGAAAGTGTGGAGAGTCAAAACTGAAAATAAACTTGAAATAAAAAGACCTAAGAAGGTTTGGGTACAAAAAGGTAACACCTTGAACCCTTCTTGTAGGTATGCTTTAGGATCACTCCATTAAAAGACAGATGGTACTTGGACAACGGGTGTTCAAGGCACATGAATGGAGACAAATCAAAGTTTACTACACTAATGCAAAAAGATGGTGGATATGTCACCTTCAGTGACAATGCCAAAGGTAAAATTATCGGTATTGGGAAAGTAGGTAAAGAACCTTCCTTAACCATTGATGATGTTTTACTAGTAGATGGGTTAAAACATAATCTACATAGTATAAGTCAATTAAGTAATAAATGCTTTGACATAATCTTTAAACAAGACAAATGCATAGTTGAAAATAAAGAAAAACATGATGTTTTATTCACTGCAAAAAAGGGTTGATAATGTGTATTGTATAAACTTAGAAAATCTAAAATCTCAAGAAATCAGATGCTTAACAGCCATGAATGAAGCTAGTTGGATGTGGCATAGAAGACTAGGACACGCTCTTGTTATCTAAATTAGCTAAAAAGAAATTAGTCAAAGGTCTACCTAGCACAAAGTTCATAAAAGAAAAAAATTGTGACGCTTGCCAGCTTGAAAAGAAAAGTAAGACTAGTTTTAAAAAGAAGAAACACATCTTCACTAGTAGACCCTTAGAACTTATCCACTTAGATTTATTTGACCCTACTAGAACACAAAATCTAGGAGGAAAGCAATATGCTTTTGTCATTGTTGATGACTGGTCCAAGTTTACCTGGGGTACTGTTCTTAGCCTCCAAAATGAAGCTTGCAAGATGTTAATTAACTTGTGCAAGAGAGTCCAAAATGAAAAAAGGGTATGGAGTTCTAAATATCAGAATGATTAAGGAAAAGAATTCAAAAATAAAGAAGTTGATAAATTTTGTAATGAACATGGAATAAATCACAATTTTTAAGCACCTTAAACTTTAAAACAAAATGTAGTTGTTGAAAGGAAGAATAGATCTCTTCAAGAATTGGCTAGGACCATGCTTAATGAACATAAATTACCTAAGTATTTTTGGGCCGAAGCGGTAAATACCGCATGTTATGTGATAAATAGAGTTTCCATAGATCAAACCTAGATAAGGCCCCTATGAACTATGGAAAGGAAGACAACCTAGCATATCTTATTTTCATGTATTTGGATGCAAGTGTTTTTTATTGAATAATAAAGAAGACTTAAGAAAATTTGATACAAAATCAGATGAAGGAATCTTCCTAGGGTATGCATTAAATAATAAAACATTCAGAATCTACAACAAAAGAACACTCACAATCATAGAATCAATACATGTATCCTTTGATGAGGTAAATCCATTCACCAAAACAATTGATGTTGGCCTAACAAGGCTTACAAATTTTATTTTTATGATAAAAAATCAAGGGAACTTAACATATTTTGGTAAGTGATGATATTTCAGGAATCAAGCATATAAGTTCAAAGATCAAGTGCTCACAAGCTTTGTTAAAAGATAATGCTCCAAAGACAAGTGGTCAAATGAAAGCTTAAAGTATATTTAAAGCATGGACTCAAAGATAGAAAATCTGATGAAGTTTAAAACATATTGAAGTATGAAGACAAGATGGACTCAAGAAAGACAAGCATGAAGACTTAGTACTTAGAACGTTTAAGTTTTAAAGAGTCTTATGTAAGTACTTCATTTAATGCTGATATGAATGCATTGAAGCTTTTAGGTTTCAATATTGACTTAGAGACCAAAATTTTTGAAAAAGCCCAAAAAATATTTTCAAAAATCTCAAAGCAATATGAAAAGTATAAAAGTTAATAAAAGTTTTGGAAACGAATTTGAAAAAGCATATGTTGTGGTACGTATAGGCAACTGACCTGATTTGGACAGGAGACTGTACCATTAAACTGAAATAAATTGTGCAAATAGAATAGGCACAGTCGACTAAACCCATTAGTACAAGCGATTGACCCCCATTCTGACTTTGAAATCTCGCTGGTTTTTAAAAGCACAGGCAACTGACCCCGATAGTGAAGTCGATTGTACTTCATAACGGTCAGATTTAAACAGTAAAGAAAAATTTTTAAATTTAATTTCTTGGACCCCAAACTTTATCAAAACTTGGGAAATACTCAAAGCTACTTGGGAAACACAAAATAGAAGCATTTTTCATCTATAAATACATAGGAAAGCAAAGGATTTCGCACACCAATCAATTGCAAACAACATTCAAACTATATTGTTCATGCTTTTCAAACTCTTGCTACATACACTTTGCTAAAGTTTTTTTTTGCTTTTTTTGCTAAGATCCTTGTTGATCAAATCACATTGTTCTTTACTCACTTACTGAAAAATTCAAATCTAAAAGAGAACCCGGTGATAAATTTCTGAGCTTCAATTCTTTCTACATTGATATTTAATTGAAGTATTTTCTGTTGTGCATTCAATTGTACTAATCATGTAGAGACCCGAATTATAGTAATCAAATAATAAAATAAAGGAGAGAAAATGAATTTTAAAAAGGGACTTCAGCAGGGTCTCCTCGACGAGTATAGAAGTGCTCGTCGATGAGCAAGGCTCTTCGGCTTGTCGACGAGAACTCGTGCCTCGACTATGAGAAATTACCGAGAGAACTTCTTCCAGAGCCTGAAACTCATCAATGAGAAGAAGGTGTTTGTCGACAAGACTATCACTTGGACTCGTTGATGAGGAAATGTGACTCATTGACGAGGAAATGTGACTCGTCAACGAGGCCACGTGGACAAGCAATTCTATAAAAGGCCAGAAACTCATTTTTGGTGAGAGGATCATGCAGTAATTTCCTCTCTCTCTCTCTCTCTCTCTCTCTCTCTCTCTCTCTCTCTCTCTTTAACTTTGTCCCCTCCCCCTTCTCTCTAGAAATCCATCCTCATTTCACGCTGATTCAACGATCTGAAGCCACCACGCTACTCCTGCGAGGTTTCTCTTTATATCTGTAGCAGTAGATCATCAGTTAGGCTAACTTGGGGACCATCCTAAAATTTGGGTAAGTTGATTATTTTAAGTTTTATTAAGTAATTTGGTATTTCTGGACTGATGGAAGGTATTAGATGAGTTTATACTAAAATTTTGTTGGTAGGAATATAATTTCAGGGTGTTGAGCTGGGAACATCACCGGTGCATGATTGGTTAAATTATGGGTTTTTTTAATAAGTCAGGTAAGGGGATAAACTAAGTCAGTATTTTTTATGAAATTATTTTCCATATTACAACATTTATTTTCAGAAATTATGTATGTATTAGTACAGTGTTTGGGAATACTACAGTTGAACAGGAAAATGGATTTAATGTTATTTATTAGGAAATATGATTTTAGATCAGGTTTTATGCTTAAAAACATTATTCATATTTGTGTGGCATGAGTATAATTTTCATGAAATTGTATTATATCAAAATATTGTGATTTTCCCAAAATAAGCATGTTATTTTTAGTTTTTAGGAAAATCATGAAATCAGTATAGGAACTATGTTTAAAGTATGGTATTGAAATAGTATAAAGATTTCAAACTATGTATGTTAAAATATGTGTCGGCGTAAGGGCCTTGATTTTACATGATATGATATGCCGGCGTAAGGGTCGTGGTTTTTACGTGATATAATATGCCGACATAAGGGCCATGATTTTATATGTTATGCTATACCGGCATAAGGGCCATGGTTTTTTCATGTTATACTATACTGGAGTAAGGGCCGTGATTTATAAGATACAAAATGTCGGTGTAAGGGTTGTGGTTTATATGTTATGATATGTAAAAATGCATGAAAATCTTATCTTGATAGATATTATTTTGAAATAGTTATGTATCATTATTTAAGATTTACTATATGTTATCAGAACTCGGATGACTTGGTTTAGGCTTTCACGAAGCACGGTACCGTAACTATATGTTCATGATCATGTATATGTTAGTGCTACCACGCATAGTAAGGGACTATGGGAGAATGGAAGTCGATGTGGTTTTATGGTAGTGCAGGCATCCCTCTGGTAGTCCGGACCAGGATGGGCAGACTCATCGTACTTATAGACTTATGTTGATCTAGCGTAGTCGACCAGTCATTGCTAGGTCCCGCCTTTGGGCCGCATAACTTAGTTATGTGGGGGTAAGACATGACACCAGCCAGCTATCCGTCCAGAGTATTATTTTATGTACAATTATATATGATGATTTCATGTATAGAACTCAGTATGATATTCCATGATATGATAAATTATGTTTTATCCAGTTATGGTACAGACATTTTTGCCAAATATGATTTATATACTGTTATATGTATAACACGAAAATACTCATGTTGCCACACAGTGATATTAGTTTATTTCCCTTACTGAGAGGTGTCTCACCCTAGCTATATAAACATTTTAGGAGCCCTAGATAGAAGAGCGGATAGAGCTCCGCAGCGTTAGAGGTTGACTGTCCTACCCTGTCAGAAGGGTAAGTCATTATGCTAGGGTCTGATGGATTTTTTGGTTATGACCCTAGGGCACTTTTTGGTCTTTTTGGGATGTGTATATGTATATGATAGGTTTGGTAGAAATCTGGTATTGTATTGGTAGGATGACTTGATATGTATATGATTTTATGTTTTCCGCTGCTTAGGTACCAGAGTTGTATTTCAGGTATATCCCTGAAACCCATGGGTCCAGGTTGATTATGTTTTATTAGTCGAAGAGTATATCAATATTATTATATTAAATGTTATTATCGAAAAAAAAATTACGGTAAAATAGGAAAGTCATTATAGTTTGGTATCAGAGCCTAGGTTGCTAGGTTCTGTAGACTGTAGAGTGCAGCGGAAACAATACTAGAGTATAGGAAAAGGATTTGAGATTTTGTTCTGTAGTTTGGAGGCAGGACTTTCGTGGTGGTTTCTGTGTCTTTCTTGGAGTGACAATTTTAGGAAAGTCATAGTAAATTATTGTCGGGTTGTGTTTATAAAGTGTAGGACTAGATCTTGAAATAAGATAAGGATGTCAATATATGTGATTTTGAGTAGATGTGTAAATTATAAGAATAGGTTCCATGAGCCATGTTTATTGTCTTTTCAAGATGGACCCTGGAGGAAGTAGTGCCCATGCAAGTGGTAGTGATGGTGCAGGGCCCTCGAGTGTAGGCGGGACTGATTCAGATGCAGTACTATGCAGCGTAGCTCAGCAGGTTATGATTAAGATTGCTAGGAGCTCCAGAGAGCAGGGAGGCCTATTAGTAGGTCATGAATGCACAATAGAGAAATTCACCAAGATGAATCCTCCAGCATTTTCAGGAGGTGCTGACCCTACAGTCGTCGAAATTGGATGCAAGAGATTGAAAAGGTATTGGCTGCAGTGTACAGAGGAGCAAAGGGTCCTTTACGCCACCTATAAACTGTCAGGGGAGGCCGAGAGGTGGTGGAATGCTGTGAAACTCTTGGAGTAATAGAGGACAACACCAATAGCTATGACATGGGACTGATTTAAAGAATTATTCTTTGATAGATATTTTCCAGCCACTATCAGAGAGGTCAAAGTGGAAGAGTTATTGAATCTGAAGCAGGGATAACAGTCACTATAGCAATACGCGATGAGGTTCGTAGAGTTGTCTTGTTTTGCCTTGTATATTGTTCCTGATAAATTAAAGAAGGCGAGACAGTTTGAAAAAGGATTGAGGTGTCTAATATACAAGTAGGTAGTAGTGTTGAAGATACATGATTTTGCTGAGTTTGTCAACAGAGTAGCATTAGCTGAGGCTAGTGAGCGGATGGATGTAAAGGAGTAGGGATAGAAGAAGAGATCTACGCCTTTAGGCTTCCAGTAGGGATCTAGGTAGGGTCAGTGGAGGAGAGAAAACTATGGCAGAGGACAGAGGCAAGAGACTGGAGGTTGTGAGTTTCAGGCAGTGTAGAATTTCCCTGTCTGTCAGATTTGTGGAAAGAGACACTTGGGAAAGTGTCGAGTGGGGAGAGTTGTCTACTATTGCTGTGGTAGGCAGGGACATCTAGTGCGAGATTGCCCTACACCACCTGGTACTGCTCCTGCTCCTAAACCATACCGGGGAGGTTATCAGGTGCCTCGTGGAGGCTAGCAGAGGAATGTAGCTCCGACGATGGTCTATGCTTTGACGCTTGGAGATGCTGAGATTGCAGGCGATGTTGTGATAGGTACCTTTAATTTTTTATCATATCAAGTAATTGTTTTATTTGATTCAGGTGCCACCCACTCCATTGTGTCTACGACCTATATTAAATTGTATGGAAACGATACCCAGTTATTAGATGTAGAATTCTTAGTAGCTACACCATTAGGGTCAGTGGTGCAATGTCGTAGGCTGCTCAGGGGTTATCCGATAGAAATTCATGGAAGAGTACTACCAACTGACCTTATTGTGCTTAATATGCATGGATTTGATGTAATACTGGGTAAGGATTAACTGGAAGCTAATTGTGCTAATATTGACTATCATCTGAAAGAGGTTATTTTCAGACCACTGGGGAAGTAAGAATTCAGATTTATGGGATCGCAGGTGAGTTCCCCTCCGCAGTTAGTGTTAGCCATGTAGGCAAGAAGATTACTCCTAGATGGTTGTTAGGGGTTTATGACCTTTGTAAAGGAGATGTTAGAAAATGAATAGAAGCTGGATAAGACACCAGTGGTTAAGGAGTTTCCTGATGTTTTTCCAGAAGATCTACCTGGGTTGCCTCCTGACCGCGAGGTATATTTTGCTATTGATCTACTACCCGGGACGACACCAATTTCTAAAGCTCCTTACATAATGGCTTCAGTAGAGTTAAGAGAGCTAAAGGATTCGTTGCAAGACTTATTGGATAAGGGTTTTATTCAGCCCAATGTATCACCATGGGGAGCTCCAATGTTATTTGTAAAGAAGAAGGACGGGTTTATGAGGATGTGTATAGATTACAAAGAAATTAATAAGGTGACAATCAAGAACAGGTATCCTCTACCCCGTATAGACGATTTATTTGATCAGCTTCAAGGTATGTAGGTGTATTCGAAGATTTATCTGTGCTCTGGGTACCATCAAGTGATAGTCAAAGCAAAAGATGTCTTGAAGATAGCTTTCAGGACCAGGTATGGGCATTATGAATTCCTCGTTATGCCTTTTGGTTTGATGAATGCTCCTACTGTGTTCATGGACTTGATGAATAGGGTTTTTCACCAGTATTTAGATCAGTTTGTTGTAGTTTTCATTGATGACATATTGGTTTACTCAAGGAGTTTTAAGGAGCATGAGACGCATTTACAACGGGTACTTCAGATGCTCAGGGAAAATAAGTTGTATGCCAAGTTTAGTTAATGTGAATTTTGGCTAGAGAAAGTGTCATTTCTGGGGCATGTTATTTCAAGGGATGGTATTTCAGTGGATCCTAGAAAAATTGAGATAGTGTTGAATTGGGTTAGGCCGAAGAATGTTCAGGAAATTAAGAGTTTCTTGGGACTGGCGGGTTATTACCATTGGTTTGTTGAGGGGTTTTCAGCTTTATCAAGGCCTCTCACGTGTCTGACGAAGAATAATGTCCGGTTGGAATGGGATAATGATTTTGAGCAGAGCTTCCAAGAACTGAAACAGAGGCTTTTCATTGCACCGGTGTTGATTATTCCATTAGGGGGTGATGGTTATGTAATTTACAATGACGTGTCTTTGAAAGGACTCAGCTGTGTATTGATGCAGTATCGTAGGGTTGTAGCTTATGCCTCCCGATAGTTGAAAGAGTATGAAAATAACTATCCTACCAATGATTTGGAATTGGCTGCAGTGGTACATGCGTTAAATATTTTGGAGGCATTACTTGTATGGTGAGAGATGCGAAATATTCTCTAATCATAAAAGTTTCAAGTATCTTTTCACCCCAAAGGAGCTAAACAAGAGACAGAGGAGGTGGTTGGAACTTATTAAAAATTATGACTGCACTATCAGTTACCATCCAGGGAAAGCAAACATGGTAGCTGATGCTCTGAGCAGGAAATTAGTGGGACCAGTACTAGCGGCTATGGAGGTTCAGTATCTGATCCAGATGGATCTAGAGAGACTCGGTGTAGAGTTGGTAGAGAGTAGTCCGCAGGAATTTATTGCCAACCTAGTGTTGCAGTCTACTCTACAAGAAAGGATTAAGAATGCTCAGAGAGATGACGCAGAATTAGTAGAGCTGATAACAAAGGTGCAGGGCGGACAGGAAAAGGAATTCAACATTTCTGATGACAGGGCCTTGAGGTTCCGATCTAGATTGTGTGTGCCTGCAGTTATGGACATTAGGAGGATGATCTTAGAGGAGGCTCATAGGTTCTTCTACACGATTCATACAGGTAGTACTAAAATGTATAGGGATCTATGAGAGTCTTATTGGTGGAGCGGCATGAAGAGGGAAATTTCTGAATTTGTCAACAGTGTCTGACATGCCAACAGGTAAAGGCTGAGCACTAGAGGCCAGCGAGTCAATTGTAACTGATTTACATCCTATAGTGGAAGTGGGGTCATGTATCTATGGACTTCGTGATGGGTTTACCGTCGACACCGCATGGTCAGAATGCTATTCGAGTGGTCGTTGATAGATTGACAAAGACCGCTCACTTCATTCCTATTAAAGTTAACTACTCCATGGACAGACTGGTGGAATTATATATTCAGGAGATAGTATGACTACATGGTGTGCCAGTTTATATAGTATCAGACCGAGACCCATGTTTCACGTCACAGTTTTGGAAGAGCTTGTAGGAGGCTCTGGGGTCTCAGTTATCTTTCAGCATGACGTTTCATCCTCAGACGAACGGACAAACTAAAAGGATGATTTAGATATTAGAAGATATGCTGCGGGAATATGTGTTGGATTTTGGGGGTAATTGGACCTAGTATATGCTATTGGTAGATTTTGTATACAATAACATCTATTAGACCAGCATCGACACGACACCTTATGAGGCGCTCTATGGTAGGAAGTGTCATTCTCCTCTATACTGGGAAGAGATAGGAGAGAGGCGAGTGTTGGGACCAAAAATAGTGCAATAAGCCTACGACAAAGTCCGTCTCATTAAAGAAAGAATCAGTGCAGCTCATAGTCGGCAGAAAAGCTACGCCAATACACACCGCTAGGAATTGGAATTTGAAGTAGAAGACCATATGTTTTTGAAGATAGCACCACTAAAGGGAGTTATGAGGTTTGAGAGGAAGGGTACGTTGAGCTCGAGGTTCATTGGCCCTTTCGAGATACTTGAAAGAGTGGGGTTAGTTGCCTATCGGCTAGCTTTACCACCATCTTTGTTTAGAATTCATGACATATTTCATGTTTCCATGCTGAGGAAATACATTCTAGATCCCTCCCATGTGGTTAGTTATGCAGAGTTAGAGCTCAGAGATTCACTAGCTTATGAAGAGATACCAGTGCAGATTCTGAACAGAAAAGAACACGAATTGTGTAGTAAGAAAATTCCTTTAGTTAAAGTCTCGTAGAGAAATCATGTGGTTAAAAAAGCCTCATGGGAGCTCGAGGAGTAGATACGATAGAAATACCAGCACTTATTCAGTAGAGATTAGCACTAGGTATATGGGTAAAGTAAATGTAGTATGATTTAATTTTATGAAAAGCAAGATGATATATGTGTGAGTAGTATTGTAGGTTATAGAATAGGTAGTATTTTGGTTTTGGGAGAATTTTAGCTTGTGTATTGTATTCTCCCAGGACCTTGAATGTAACCACGGTATTCCTCCGCCATAAGTGAGGGTAAGTAATAAAATAAGTAGCCCATTTTCTTTAAAGGATGGTGTCAATACAGATAGTAAATTTTAAGGATGAAATTTTTATAAGGAGTGGAGAATGTAGAGACTCGAAGAATTATACTAATTAAATTATAAAATAAATAAGAGAAAAATAATTTTAAAAAGGGATTTTAGCAGAGTCTTGTCGACGAGTGTAGAAGTGCTTGTCGATGAGCAGGGCTCTTCGACTCGTCGACGGGAACTCGTGCCTTGTGGATGAGAAATTACCGAGAGAACTTCTTCTAGAGCCTGAAACTCATCAACGATACTACTGCTTGGACTCATCGACGAGGAAATGTGACTCGTTGACGAGGCCATATGGACAGGCAATTCTATAAAAGGCTAGGAACTCATTTCTGGCAAGAGGATCATGCATGAATTTCCTCTCTCTCTCTAACTTCGTCCCCTCCCCCTTATCTCTAGAAATCCGGCCTCATTTCACCCTGGTACGATGATCCAAAGCCGCCACGCTACTCCTAGGAAGTTTCTCTTCTTATCTGCAGGAGTAGATCGTCGGTTAGGCTAACTTGGGCACCATCCCAAAATTTGGGTAAGTTGATTATTTTAAGTTTTATTAAGGAATTTGGTATTTATGGACTTAGGGAAGGTATTAGATGAGTTTATACTAAAGTTTTGTTGGGAGAAATATAATTTCAGGGTGTTGAGCTGGGAACATCACGGGTAAAAGATTGGTTAAATTGTGGGCTTTTCAATAAGTCAGGTAAGGGGATAAACTAAAGTATTATTTTTCATGAAATTATTTATCATATTACAACATTTATTTTCAAAAGCTATGTATATATTAGCACAGTGTTTGGGAATACCGCAGTTGAACAAGAAAATGGATTTAATGTTATTTATCATGAAATATGATTTTAGATTAGGTTTTATGCTTAAAAAACATTATTCATATTTGTATGGCATGAGTATAATATTCATGAAATTGTATTATATCATAATATTGTGATTTTCCCAAAATAAGCATGTTATTCTTAGTTTTTAGGAAAATCATGAAATCAGTATTGGAACTATGTATAAAGTATGGTATTGAAACAGTACAGCGATTTCAAACTATATATGTTAAAATATGTGTCGGCGTAAGGGCCATGATTTTACATGATATGATATGCTGGCGTAAGGGCCGTGGTTCCAACATGATATACTATGTCGGCATAAGGGCTGTGATTTTATATGTTATGCTATGCCCACATAAGGGTCGTGGTTTTTTCATGTTACACTATGCTGGCGGAAGGACCGTGATTTATAAGATACAAAATGCCGGCGTAAGGGCCATGGTTTATATGTTATGATACGTAAAAATTCATGAAAATATTATCTTGATAGATATTATTATGAAACAGTTATGTATCATTATTTGAGATTTACTATATGTTATCAGAACCCAGATGACTTGATTTAGGCTTTCACGAAGCACAGTACCGTAGCTATATGTTCACGATCATCTATGTGTTAGTGCTACCACACGTCGTAAGGGACTATGGGAGAACGATAATCGATGTGGTTTTATGGTAGTGCAGGCGTCCCTCTGGTAGTCCGGACCAGGAGGGGCAGACCCATCGTACTTACAAACTCATGTTGATCTAGCGTGGTCAGCCAATCATTGCTAGGTTCCACTTTCGGGCCGCACAACCTAGTCATATGGGGGTAAGACATGACACTAGCCAGCTATCCATCGAGGGTGTTATTTCATGTATAGAAACTCAGTATGATATTCCATGTTATGATAAATTATGTTTTATCCAGTTATGATACAGACAGTTTTGTCAAATATGATTTATGTACTGTTATATGTATAACACGAAAATACTCATATTGCCACACATTGATATTAGTTTATTTTCCTTACTAAGAGGTGTCTCACCCCAGCTATGTGAACATTTTAGGAGCCCTAGATAGAAGAGAAGATAGAGCTCCATAGCGTTAGAGGTCGACTGTCCTGCCCTTTCAGAAGGGTAAGTCGTTATGCAAGGGTCTGATGAATTTTTGGGTTATGACCCTAGGACACTTTTTGGTCTTTTTGGGATGTGTATATGTATATGAAAGGTTTGGTAGAACTCTAGTATTATGTTGGTTAGATGACTTGATATGTATATGATTTTATGTTTTCTACTATTTAGGTAGCAGAGTTGTGTTTCAGGTATATCGCAGGTACCCATGGGTCCAGGTTGATTATGTTTTATCAGCTGAACATGATATCAGGATTATTATATTAAATGTTATTATGGAAAAAAAAATTTACGATAAAATAGGCAGGTCATTCCAAATCAGCTCTTTTGAGAGTGTCATTGTACACAAATTGTATCTTGTTGTTTTTTATGGTTCAAGTTGTTGAATCATTGGACTAGCGAGAGGGGATTCTTGCTAGGGAGATTTGTTGACGGTTCAGGGACTTGGATCATTGTACTAACGAGAGGGGATTCTTGTTAGAGAGGTCATAACTTTGGCCTAATAAAAAAAATTGGAAAGGAAAATCATCATAGTGGTTTGCTTGGGGCAAGGACATAGGTCTTGGACCGAACCTTGTAAAAATACAGTGTCACTCTCCTTACCCTTTACCCTACTCTCTTTAATTTTCTACATTTATAAATTGCGTGGATGTTTAGATAAATGGCTGAAAATCAATTTGGCTTTGATAAATCCGGAAACCTAGATTAAAGAAAGTGAAATAAGGAATAGCTTCCCAAGAGGGGGGTGAATTGGATTCTTTTGAATTTTAACGATTTTATAAGCTTTTGATTTTAACACCCAGAATATATAAATGATAATCACACTTAAAAATATTGAAATTTAAATTCACAAGTCAATTAAAGGAATCAAAGTAATTCAATCACTCAACCAAGAATATTATAGCATTAGTTGATTTCCCTGTAAGATTTTAGAATGCACCTCTCTTGATCAAGATTTCCGCAGATTAACCAATGTACTCTCTTTTTGGGTTTCCGCAAACGGTGAACCAAAACGTACTTTCTAACTATCAAGTACCTTTGTTTCTTTCTCACTTAAAAACCTGCAACCTGCACTTTTAAACCATACAATAATAACAAATAAAGAATATAAAGTAAAGTATAGAGAAAGAGACAAGAATTTTTACAAGGTTTGGCTTCAACACAGCCTACGTCCTCGCCCTTGGCAAAATACCAAAGGGTTCCACTATATCAGTTCTGTTACCGAGTGGAACAACACCTTTTTACAACCACTCCTTCTGTTAGGCTAGAGTCTGCCTCTCCAAACAACAATCCCTCGTTTGGTCCAATGATTCAACAACTCTGAATCGTCTAAGAATCAAGATAAAGAGTTTTTGTGTACAAAAGAAAACTCTCACAACAGAGTAAATTAGTACAATGATCAGCACAATGATACTTCAAGGTAATTCAAATATAATAAATTTGAAGCTCAATACTTAATATGAATTACCAAATAATTTTCAAAGAAAATGAAAGATTCTGATTTTTGAAAACTTTGCTTCAAAGTATAAATCAATAGCAAATCAGTAGTTTAAGCACAAGAGAGTTTTAGATCCTTTGAGAATTTTGAATGCTTGATCTAAAAACTTTGAAAGTTGCTTGATCTAAAAACCTTTGAAGATTGCTAGATCTGAAAACTTTTGAAGATTGCTAAATCTAAAAACTTTTGAAGATTGCTTAATTTCAAAAACCTTTGAATATTGCATCAATGTTGAAAACCTTTGAAGATTAGGACTATTTATAGATGTTTTAGAAGCCATTCATTACTCTTAAAGATTCCTAAAAATCATTTCCAAGTATTTTGAAATAAATATGTCCAAAAACGTGGTTTAAAAAATCTTCCTGTTGAGAGATTTAATACCAACGTTCGAGTTGCAGTCGCCTGCCACGACTTGGCAATCGCCTATCACAGAGCAACCTCTCAACACAAAATGCTAGCAGTCGCCTGCCAGAACCAAGACACTCACCTGGCTTGTTCACGCAGGCGCCTGACAGGTTTAGGCAGCCGCCTGTCTAGCTACTGACTTTTTCAAAAACCTTCTATTTAATTTGGCAGTCACCTGCCTTATTATGGTAGTCGCCTGGCCCTTCATTATTTTAAAAAAATTCCTTTTTTTAAACGTTTTCTTTTTATTGATTATAAAGATATTCTTTAGAGTATATATATATAAAAATATATTTTTGAATTTCTATGAGCTTCAAACCACTTTATACTTGAGATTAACTTTGAAGTACTTACATTTAGAATATCCTTGAAAAAATATAATTCTTTTAGTCTTCAATCTTGTTCTTCCATCATCTTTGTGGTTTCAATCTTTCCTTTGAGTTTTTCACAGTATAACTTTGTTCTTCATGCTCTTTATAATCCATAAGCTTTACTTTGTGTTCTTCAAGGGTTCTTTGTAATCTATAAGCTTTACTTTATGTTCTTCAAGGATTCTTTGTAATCCATAAACTTCACTTTATGTTCTTTAAGGATTCTTTGTAATCCATAAACTTCCTTATGCACTTGAGCTTTTTTACTTTCCTGAAAAACTTTTACTTGAAACATATTAAACATATCATTGATTTGTTATCATCAAAATAAGAATTGTAAGTCTTATTAGGCCAACAATCTCCCCCTTTTTGATGATGACAAATCGAGAGCAAAAATAATAAGATTTTAATACTCATGGCTTCCCCTATCAATAAGCATGATATATTTTTAAAGGTATGATTCATGCATATAAGTCCAGAAGATAATCCATGAATAAACCATACATACAAGTACAAAGAAAATCCATCAATCCATTTAAAAATTTCACAAACCATGATAACGTTTTAAAAACCATAAGTATATCATATTTTTGCACTCACAACTTCTATTAAACATTTCTCCCCCTTTGGACATCAATCAAAAAGGAGAAAGAGATACAAAAATAGAGAAATGCTGCAAGTCAAAGTACTAGTTTTAGAATACCAGAAATAGCCTATCTGATAAAGCTTGAATACATAAAAGCACATAAAAGTGATAAATATCTTATAGATAACAACACATAAGTCAGAAGCTTCCATAGATTCACTCTCATCATCTCCTTCCTCTTGGTCATCAGATTCATTATCTCCTTCCTCTTGGTCACTAGATTCATCATCTCCTTCCTCTTGGTCACCAGATTCATCCTCACTGGATGTAGTAGAGCTGATATTCATAGGTGATTTTCCTTTAGAAGAACTGGTCAACTATTGCTCAATCTTATCAACTCGCTTATCAATATGTGAACAATGAGTTTCTATGGAGGTAACTTTCTCTTGCAAAGTACCAAGACCAGATTTCATACCATCGCTGAACGTCATATAATGATTAAAAAATGGAACAAGCCATGAAGGAGTTTCTGGATCAAGCTGAATTGAAGGTGTTGGTATGGAAGGTGAAGAAGGTGGTGGAGCAAATAAGACATTCCTATGTCCTTTATAAAACCACCGTTGAGGAGAATTCTTATAACCCATCCATTTAAGAACGGTATCAGAAAAGATATCATAATAAGTCTTTCTAGTGAAGTTGAATGAAGGTGTTAAAACATTAAAATGAGCAAAAACCATATTCAACATTCCAGCATATGGTAGAACAATACAAGGAGCATCAACTTTCATGATAATCCATTGGATAATCAAACTTGGAAGATCCATCTTCTTTCCTTTGAGAATACACCACATTACAAAACAATCCAGAAATGAAATGTGATCATGAGAACCAGATCATGGTAAAATGTTGTTTGTAATGAGCTTGTGTAGAATTAGGGCTTTCAGATTAAGCTACTTATAAAGTGGAGGATGCCCAAAGTTAACAGGAGTTTCAATCATGACCAGAGGCAAAAACTCTTGTGGAGTAAAACTTTGAGCCATAATCCATTGCTTCTCAATAATATGAACCTCAAAATCCCCTAGCTTAATGCAAAGAATCTTTCCCAAGGATATTGAAGTTAGATGGATGTTTTGCCCAAGAAAATTTGTTTTGATTCCATTATTGCATCGTTCCACGTTTGCATAAAAAATCCGAACAACATTGGGATAATATCCTTTAGCTTGATAGGTAATAAACTTATCCCACCCAATGTTCTTAAAGATAAAGTACAAAGTGGACAGGGAGCCGATTTTACTATTTCAGATGATGGTACTTTGAGGTTTGGTACCAGACTATGCGTACCTATAGATACTGAAATTAAAAGAACCATGTTGGAGGAGGCGCATCGATCCTTGTATACAGTGCACCTAGAAAGTATTAAAATGTACACCGATCTTCGAGAATCCTTTTGGTGGAGTAATATGAAGAAAGAGATAGCTGAGTATGTAGAGTAGTGTTTGACATGCCAGCAGGTAAAAGTTGAGCACCAGAGACCGGTGGGACAATTACAGCCACTTCACATTCCTAAGTGGAAGTGGGAATATATTTCTATGGATTTTTTTACTGGATTGCCGCCAGCACTTCATGGTCAGGATGCTATCTGGGTAGTTGTAGACCGGTTAACAAAGACTGTCCACTTTCTTCCCATCAAAATTGGCTACTCCATGAGTAGGTTGTCAGAGATATATATACAGGAGATAGTGAGACTACATGGAGTGTCTGTGTCAATCGTCTCTGACTAGACCCACGATTCACATCGCTGTTTTGGAAAAGTTTGCAAAGAGCCATTTGACATTCAGTACAACCTTTCATCCTCAAATCGATAGACAGACGGAGAGGATGATTCAGTTACTAGAGGATGTGTTGCGAGCCTGTGTATTAGATTTTGGTGGAAGGTGGATCCAGTACATGCCACTAGTCGAATTTGCTTATAATAATAGCTACCAAGCCAGCATTGGGATGACACCATATGAGGTGTTATATGGCAGGAGATGTTGATCCCCGTTATATTGGGATGAAAATAGTGAGAGACAGCTTTTGGGGCCAGAAATGGTTTAGCAAACTTCAGAGAAAATTAAACTCATCAGAGATAGAATTCAAACAGCTCAGAGTCAGCAGAAAGTTATGCAAATACTCGCCGGTGAGAGTTGGAATTTGGTGCAAGAGATCATGTATTTTTGAAAATTACACCAATAAAAGAGGTGATGAGGTTTGGGAGGAAGGGTAAGTTGAGCCCTAGGTACATTGGACCATTTGAGATACTTGAAAGAGTGGGTCTGGTTGCCTACAGGTTAGCCTTACCACCAGTTCTATGTACAATTCATGACATGTTCCACATATCGATGTTGAAAAAATATGTCCCAAATCCCTCCCATATGATTAGATATGAAGCACTGGAGCTTAGTGATGCCTTATCTTGTGAAGAAGTGCTTGTACAAATTCTAGATCGAAAGGAATATGAGTTATGCACAAAGAGAATTCCATTGGTAAAAGTATTATGGCACAGTCACGCAATTGATAAGGCTTAATGGGAATTAGAGGAATAGATGCGCCAGGGATATCCACATCTATTCAATGGATATCAGAGATGAGATATTAAGAGTAGAATAAATAGTAGTGTATGTATTGTTGGCTTGTATAATGTAAGGTAGAATAGTTAGTATTTTTGGTTTTAGGTTATAAATGGTTTTGGGAGAATTTTATTTTCTTTAAAAGAGTGTAATCTCCTAGAACTCTTTCTTGTAACCACGATATTCCTCCGCCATAAGTGAGGGTAATTAATGAAACTGCAATGTTTTTCTTTAAGGTTGGAAATGTGACAGATAACAAATGTCGAGGATGAAATTTTGTAAGAAAGGGAGAATGTAGAGACCCAGAAAATAGAAATGATAAGAAAATAGAAGAAAAGAGGCAAATGGTTTGGTGACGATTAGACTCTGTATTTTAGGCCTAGCAGCAATCCTCGTCAATTTGACCAGAGCAAAATTATGTTTTGAGGATCCTAGGCACCACTCCAAAGTTGAGGTAAGGATGTCAAATGTGGGTATTTGATTTATTAAATGAAGATATGGGTTTAGAGATATTTAAATGATTATAATTGTGGGGTTAAAGTTGATTGAACTGGGAAAAATGTAAATTTTAAGATTTTGGTGCGAACGCCACGGGCACAAATTTAGGGTCCCTGTGAGCATTTCATCAGGGAATGAGGTAAAAATAATAAATAGTTGGTTGTTTGATGTTTCATTGATTAAATGGAGCATGTGGGTCTAGGAAAATGTGAATGTGATATTATTATGGGGAAATACATGATTTCAGAATTTTTGAGTTTCGAACGCCGCGGGCATGAGTATAGAGTTTTAGCAGGTCTCTCGATCATCAAGTAAGGGGAATAAGTTAAGCCAGATAAATTTAGAAATTTTATCAATTAAAGTATAACATGTGTTTATGGGATTTTAGCATATGATTTACTGAATATTATAAAATATAAATTTAGAGTATGAAATTGGGTATTTTAAAATTCTAAGATGGATGATTTCAAAGGAGGTGTTGATTTCAAAAGAGGTGTTGATTTAGGTGTAATCCCAAAAGGGGGGGGGGGTGAATTGGGTATTTTAAAATTCTTTGAAACTTATTTACCACTTAGTCCTTATTTCTATGTTTAACAAATTATATGCAAGAGTTTGAGGCTGATTTAGATTTATTTAATCAATGAATCCTCTTTACCCAATTAAGAGTGTGTGGAGTTATGCAACATACACATGCAAGCTAGATATTGAAATCCGATGCAAAAAGTAAAAAGATAAGGGAAGAGAGAAGGCAAACGTGATTTTACAAGGTTCAACCAACCCGACCTACATCCTCGCCTTAAGCAACCCAGTCAAGGATTTCACTATAATCCCTGCTCCTTAACTTGGGATAGAGCTTCCCTTACATCGGTTGCTTACAAGAGGTATAACCTCCTCCTAATCCATTGCTTACAAGAGATATAGCTCTATCCTCAAACCCAGTTCACAACCCGAACCATGATTACAATATAATCTGCAAAACCCTCAATGTTGCTTTTAACAAAGCTAGTGAGTACAAATGAAATACCTAATACATAATCATATGATGAAACTTGAAGCTCAGTATGTATGAAACGATACAATCGTTTTATGAACAAAATGCTTCAACACCCAATTTCCCTTTTTACCAAAACTCCCAAGCAATGATACAATTAAAATATTTGGAGAAATTTAGGGTTCTAGTTCACTTTGCGAAAATGCATGAATATCTAATGTGAACTTATCAAAAGCTTTATCTTAAATATTATATCAATCAAAATCAAAAATCTTTCTTTCAAATATTCAATCATAACACGATCTTTGTAATATCCAAATATATATATATATATATGTATATATATATATATATATATATATATATGTGTGTGTGTGTGTGTGTGTGTGTGTGTGTGTGTGTGTATGTTATATTTGGTGCAACCCCAAGAGTGGGGTGAATTGGGTATTTAAAATTTATTGCCTAGGTTAACAAGTTTTATTAGCAGTTCAATACAACCTAGGGTGAGTCTATACAATCCACAGATAACATACACATGCAGTAAAGGTAAAGAGCAAAAATGTAAAGAACAAGCATGATATGTTATTGGGGTTCGGACAACTGTGCTTACGTCCCCGCCTCGGCCACACCGGTACAAGGATTACCACTATAATGCTCACTTAAACAGGTGGAGCGGCACCTAATACAATTAGGTCAATTCAAAGGGCTGACCTCATCCAACACACCTTAACAGGATGACGCACCTAGCTTTCCTAATCGGATCTAAGCCAATCCGGGACTATTCTACAAGGCTAGTCTCCCTCTTCAGGCCCGCGCCTGGAATACAACCAATGTGTATAAAATGTTTGTACACGGAAATTCGTTTCTTGACAAGCAGATGTGTGCACCAGTATAGCTCAATCAATAATGCAAGAACGAATGATATGTAAATATGCTCAGTGCTCTAATGTGTGCTTAAACACTAAATCACGTATAAGATTTCAGCTCAGATCTAAAGTGTATACCCAAGAAATATTTGAAACACACTATGTGAATAATAGAATATCATATTAGGGTTTCAAAATGTTCTAAGCAAGTACAAACAAACAAACTTAATAATGTATTCTAATATTCAAGGCACAATAGAGTTGTTTGAAATACTAGCTTGTGAAAAGGAACTTTTGCACACAAAAGCTAGGTTTAGGTAACCTGCAACAATAATGCAAGAACCTTAACCTTCAAAGTCTTTCCACTCTAGGTTTATCAAATGTAACCGGTGGAAGAACTTTAAAGCTAGAGTCTCTTAGAAAATCGATCAAGCAACAATGTAAATGAGAGTTCTAGCTACAGAGATTAAGCACAATAGCCTTTGAAAATACTCAAAATGCTTGTAGAAATCGAGAGAATGAGGAGTATGTGAGTGTTTGGAAATATAATTTGGCTAATGTAGGGTTTTGAAAGTTGAGAGAATTTTTGTCTAATCAAGTTGGCTAATCCTTGTTAATTATGACAAATGAATGAGTATATATAGGCAAGGAGGAATTTTTTACCGTTGGGGACAAAGTGGGTATAATTAGATTTGTTTAAAATACCATTACGAATATTAACCCTTTTTACCCCATTTAAAAATTCGGTAAAAATTATTTAAACCCACGAGGTTCAGGTGCCCGGCCAAGGGTTCAGGTGCCCGAACAAACACAGTCAAAAATTCAACTTTTAGAGGTTCGGGTGCCTGAAGGATGAGTTGATCGGCTGAAACAAAGTCAGTAGCAAATGTTTGATATTTTGGGTGTCCGACTCATAGTTCGGTTAACCAAACCAGGAAGTTCGGTCGCCCGAGCCTCCTTTTGAACGTAAACCTTCGGTCGCCCGAGTTGTTGAAAAGTGCCCTGACAGGCTTTCGGGTACCTGAGAAAGGTACGTTCAAAATAGGTTTGGGTGCCCGAAGACCAAGTCAACATGTTAACTGTTTTGGCCGCTCGAGCCGCTTTACACGACAAAGGTTTGGTTGCTCGAACCCTCTCAATTTTTCTCATTAAGTGTATTTTAGCTTTATTTTGATTCCCTTGATTAAGATAAGTGATGTAGGGGACTTGGGTCCTTAGTATAGGTAGCTAAGGTCCAACTATGGTAGTTTTGAGTATACCTACCTACCATGCATGATGCAAATTATTACAAGCCATACACGCGCACAGTTTATAATAAATTACAACCCAGAATGAAGAACTAAACAAATGAATATGAGTTACAACATATAAATCTTCATTCTTTGGCACGAACACTGCACGCCATCATGATAAGTCTTTTAGTCCTCAAGCGCGCACAAGGTGATCCTACATGCAATTCTCAGTACAACCAACCATTAGTACCAAGAGTATTTGTCATAATCAAAACTGGGTGTGACTTATGAGGTCAACAATATATATATATATATATATATATTTATATATAATATGATTTCCAAAGATCAAAAACTGAATATAAAGTTTTCCAAAGAAAATATCCCTCAATTAAATAAATATTTATGAACACTAAGGATATTTAATCAAGTGTTTTAATATATCTAAAATTTAGATCCTTTGACTGAATACACACTTGAATCAAAACTATTTAACCAATGACGAAACTTTTTATCAAGTAGTGATATTATCTAAATAATCTATATGAAAGTATACTCACTATCAATCACTCAGCTTATTTCAACAATAGATTTTGAAATGAGAAGTTCTTTGAAAAGTATATATAAATCTTGCAAATCAATTTATATGAAGAACTATATGAGAAGAAATATCAACGTGTAGATCGATTTACCAAACCTTAATATCAAAATGATTCCACAATGATAGCTAGATTGCTCTTTGAAAAACGAGATAGCCTTAGCTCAGATTCGATGTAAGAATTATGAAATCCCAGGCAAAGGTTTCAGCAGTGTGTTCAAAGTTGCGCTAAGTGTGCAATCTCTTCAATTGTATGCAAAAGGTTTGTTCTTTTCTCTTCCAAAAGTCTTAGCTACAACACTAGGGTTTAGATGATGTATAAATAGGTATTTTTCCTTTAGGATAAATCTCAACCGTTGGATCAAAGATTAGATCGCATGTTCTTTTATTAAAAATTAGATTTTTAAACTTTCCGTCAGGTTCAGACGACTAAGGTTAAAGGCCCAGACGACTGAAGTTCCATAGAGCTTCAAAAAAATCAACTTGGACACAGGGTCAGATGATTGAAGTTGGGGTTCAGACGACTGAAGTGTCGGGTTCAGACGACTGAAGTCTGAGTTCAGTCTTCTGAGGTGCTTTTGTCAGGTTCTGTGTTTCACCATAAATTCTTCGGTCTTCTGAAGAAATTAATCTTCGGTCTTCTGAAGAAATTCTTCAGATGACTGAGGTTAACTTCGGTCTTCTGAAGTTACAACTTTAGACGACTGAACGTTGAGTTCAGTCTTCCGAACTTACCAAATTCAGGATATTTCTTTTTAGTTCAAAGAATCTGCTTTGCTCTTTTTCTTGGCTCTTTTATAAAAATATTTTTCAGGGTTTTAACAATATATTTAAGTCCATAAATCTCCCTTAATGATGTTCATGAAATGCATGAATCCTAAGGTCATTCTAGATTATGATTTGAGCCTCATATTAAATCATATGAAAATGTAAATACATTAGCTCTAAGTACCCATTCCCATGACGTTCTTGAACTTGTTGCTTGCATCTTCATTCTTGTACTCTTTGAGTTCCATGGATTGTACCAAGATATGTATTCTTTAATCTTCATGACTTCCATGACTTGTTATCCTTTTGTGCATGCTATATATAGTTCTTGTTCACAATCTTAATGCACAGATCAAATACCAGGTGATTTGTCATTATCAAAATCAGATTGGACTCACAGAGTCAACAAGAGGAAATGAGGCGAGTTATTCTTCCATATGGAGGAATATTGAACCTCATTTTTTATCATCTTGGTGTTGCCAACTCATCCACCTTATTCATTAAACGCACATCATATGATCACTTTTCATCAACTGGTGTGAAACTCATGGGATATGAGTTGTATCGAGGACATGAATGGGTACCTAAACCAAATCGAGCTTAGCAAGGCAATGTAGGATTACAAGTAGATCAACCTCGTGGTCAAGATCCACATTAGGATGCACCATTTGCTCCAGCTGTTCCAAATACTGATGCTCCTTCATGGTTCATGGATTATCGTTGACATATGGACTCCAAGCTGAGCGCTTTTCGTGGTGATATGGATTCAAAGTATAATGCACTCCAGTCCAATTTTACTTCATTTGATTAGAGGCTTGCACGCATTGAGAGCCATATAGGTAGTTCTTCCTCTTTGAAAGGAAAAGCTCCCATGGAGGTGAGTTCAGGTAATGAGAATGATGACGATGATGAGGAGACTTCTTTTGGTGGTGATCTTGATGAGTACTAGTTGTTTGTTTGAATTCACTTGATGAAAAAAATTTGGGTTGTAATATTGTGATACTTTATTTTTTTTAAACTCTTAGTTATTTTCTTGTCATGAATGCTTAATACCTCTACTATTTTCTCCTAATTACTATATTCAGATTATTGTGAACTGCATGCTAGAAAAGGATCTTATTGATGATATGTTGCATGATGGTTTAATGGACATACTACTGGATATATTGTTTGAGAATTGCATGCTGACTATTGGACCTATTGTTTGTGAACTGAATTCCGGTTAACGGTCCTATTGAGAATTGCATGCTGGATTTTTTGTTTCATTCCTTTTTTTTTATGCCAAAAGGGGGAGAAGCTTATGTAAAAGGAGAAGTTAAATGCTGAATCTAAATGATAAGTTACTTAAGGAAATCTTATATTCAAGGGGAGAGATACATATTATTTGCTAAAGCTATGTTAAAATTCTGAAATAAGCTTTGTTGATACTAAGGGGGAAAGTACACTATGTTATGCTAGGTTGATATATGTTGAGAGTAAGCTATGTTATGTTGAATACATGTTGAAATTTGGAAATAAGCTTTGTAAGCTTTGTTAAAATTCTGAATACATGTGTAAGTGGAATACATGATAAAATATGTTATTCTTGGAAAATAAGTTTTATAAATGACTTGTTGAGGATAATTTTTTTGAAAAGGAGAAACACCAAATCATGGTAAAGCTTGAACAAGTATGTGTATATTGATTATGTTTTTGTGTTTCATGCTTATTGTGAAACCTTATCAAGGCTACCTCATTTTGCTCCTTACTTGTTATCATAAAAAAAAGGGAGAGATTGTTGATCTAACAAGGCTTAATCTAGTTTTGATGATAACAAATTAAGGATGCTAATTGTGCTTTCAAGTTATATTTCAAGTATAATATTTTTTTCACATGCACAATGAGCAAACTTGGTAAAGATTGATTAAAGCTCACCTTAAGTTCACAAGTTATGAAGAATACAAGCTCACTAAAGTATTGATCAAGCTTGGACAACATTAAAGCGATACAACATGAAGACTTAGGATTTAAATGTAGTTGAATATTTTTAGAGTCTTATGTAAGTACTCTTAAACTTAAATTTGTTTATAAAGCTCTTAGGAATTAATACTGGATGTTGACTCTATGAGTCCAATCCTGTTTTGATAATGACAAATCACTTGGTATTTGATACGTGCATCAAGATGGTGAACAAGAACTATATTAAGCATGCGCGTGCATCAAGATAGTGAACAGGAACTATATTAAGCATGCACGGAAGGATAACAAGTCATGGAAGCCATGAAGGGTAAAGTATACATAACTTGGCAAATCCATGGAACTCAAAGAGTACAAGAATGAAGATGCAAGCACAAAGTTCATGAGCGTTATGGGAATGGGTACTTAGAACTCATGTATTTACATTTTTATATGATTTAATTTGAGACTCAAATCATAACCTAGAATGACCTTAGGATTCATGCATCTCATGAACATCATTAGGGGATATTCATGAACTTAGAAATATTTTTAAACCCCGGAAAATACTTTTATAAAAGAGCCAAGAAAGAGAGGAAAGCATATTTTTGAACTAAAAAGAAAAAATTCAAAATTGGGAACTTTAGAAGACCGAAGTCATCGGTCAGTCGTCTAAAGTTGCCACTTCAGAAGACTGAAGATAACCTTAGCCATTAGAAGAATTTCTTTAGAAGACCGAAGATTAAGTTTAGTCATCTGAAGAATTTATGGTGAAACACAGAACCTGGCAGAAGCACCTTAGAAGACTGAACTCAAACTTTAGTCGTCTGAACCCGAAACTTCAGTTGTTTGGGCCTTTAACCTCAGTCGTCTGTGTAACACCCCGAACCCTTAAACTTGGGTCTGGTGCGTTATACCTGATAAAATCCTGATAATCCATAATTCAATACATATGTAGCGGAAAACATAACATAATCATTATATAACATTATACTGTAATACCATAATGTCATAATACCAGAGTTTACTATTTTCTATCTAGAAATCCATAGAATTCATCCATCACTTGCATTTCCATGAATACATACATCTCCAAAATCATTTCAGTATTTTCACAATCATTCATCCCTCAACATCCTTAGGCATAAAACGACATAAAACATAAAATATATATATTTACATCCAAAACGTCATCAACATATACCCTGTTTCTTTATATTCCTAAAAAAGACTAAATACCCTCGAGCACCCTAAGCCCGACCTCGAGGATGTCCTGAAAAAGAAAAAAAATCATATTCGGGTGAGACACATCTCAGTAAGGGAAGAGACATATATTAAGACAGCGTGTGGCTAACATGAGGTATAAAGATATCATTTTAAATACATTTTCAAATCATTATTATAACATTGAAATCATTTTCTAAACCTAAACAATCACATGCAAATATTTAACCCACGAGATTACCCAAGGATAGGAGTGATTACCCGCCCATACAAGTAGCACCCTTCTATCCTGATACCTAGGCAACCCTAAGGTCATAATTAAAGCATACCAGGACACTCACCTTACTCAGTAAGCCCTCAAGTGTTAGATTGATCTTGTACTGACACAGTTCAACAATAATTTATCAGCAAAGGTCCTAAGGATAGGGAAATCTACTCGTCCATACAAGTAGGTTCCCTCTGGCCTAGTACGTTATGCGGCTACTGCCACATCTGAAGCTACTAGTGCACTCACCTTTCTCAGCAAGCCCTCAGGCAAAGAGTATGACCCGCTCAAATCATAGCATGTTCTACATACATAAATACTTTTAATATCATGATACATCATTCTTTCTGTCTTTATTTAATCATACACATCCATTCATGTTCATAGCTTAACATTGCATTGCATTTCACTTTAAGTGACTCTTCCCATTTGTATCGTTCACATTTCACATTTCATTTCATTACATTGTTATTTCATTGCATAACGTTTTCGTTTCATTCCTTTGTACTATAGCTGGTCTTTACTCATCATCAGTTAGTTCACATAGAAATGCGCTAGAATCTACTAACAGTTAATCCACATAAAAATGCATTAGAATCTGCTAACCTGATTGTCTTTCAGCTATCTTACATTTAAATGGTTACATTTAACATACATAGGCAACATTGTCCATATCATATTTTATTCTTAATACTTTACTTGCTTAGCCTGCATCTCATACATTTAATATATATATTTGCACATAATCTCATGCCACACAATTTAATAGTAATTCCATACATATTCCTGTAAAATAGGCCAACCCACATTTAACATTTATATGCTGAAATTACATTTTAATTTCTTATATAAATTCCTTAGAAAATACCTTTCACTTTCATTCATTTACTTTCACATATACATAGCTATATAAACATTCCTAGGCTCAGAAAACATATTTTTACATGGTTGGCATTTTATACCCACAAGGAAACATATATATACTTAAATAAAACATAAACCATTTTAATTCATGAAAAATCTGATTTAATACATAAATTTCCCCCTTACCTGATTTTCGAGCTACACTGATAGGATCCCCGAACTGATACCCACAGCGTTCACTTGGACCCCGAATCCAAAAATCTTATTTAATTAAATAAATTCCAACTAACTCAAATCTTAATAAAAACACCTATTTACTACTTCCTACGCTCCATATAACATTATTCATTAAGGAAATCCCAAAATAACTCACTTACCCCGATTTTGGGATGTTTCCCAAACCTCACAACCCAACGATCAGCTCCTACAGCCTTACAGAGAATGATCATAGGAAGCTCGTGGTGGTTTCGAATAATCAAATTGGGTCAAATTTGGCCCAAAATCAAAGAAAGAAGGCTGGGACACCGTTTTTAGAGAGAGAGAGAGAGAGAGAGAGTGAAGAAGGTTCGTAAATTTCACACTAAAAATGAAGAAAACTCTTTTTATAGGCGGAGCTTCGTCAACTAGACACATGGGTTCGTTGACGAGGCACTGTAGATACTTTGTCGATGAGAAGATACCTTCGTCGCTGAAATTCAAAGTTCCAAAAATACTCTCTCGGAATTCCTTTGCCGACGAGGAACTGGTGTTCGTTGACGATCTTAGAAGGACACTTGTCAACAAGGACAACACATTCGTCGACGAGGCTTGTTGTTCCTCTTCTAATTTTTTTTCTTTTTCCTTATTACCCATTAATCCATTTCATTTATTATATTTCCTAATTATTTTAAATTTTGGGTCATTACAGTCTAACCCTGTGTCTAAGTTGATTTTTCGAAGTTTTAAGGAACTTCAGTCATTTGGGTGTTTATCCTTAGTTGTCTAAACTTACGGGAAAACTTAAAAATCTATTTTTTAATAGAAGAACTCGCGAGATTATTTTTTATCCAATAGTTAAGATTGATTACAAGGGTAAGACACCTAATACATCATCTAAATCCTAGTGTTGAAGCCAAGATCAATGAGAACAAGAACAACAATAAAACTTAACCACAAAAAGAAGAAAATCAAAACTTGGCAATACGATTGAGCATATTAGCACAGCTTGGGAGATCACACTACTGAGGTTTTGATTGGGATATTAAATCTTAGGCTACACATCTGAGCTAAACCTACTTTGATCCTCAAAAGGTTTTCTTGGGATTGTTATACAAGCTTGTTTGATATTGAGTTTTGGTAAATCGTACATCTTGTTAAGAGTTAGTTGCATAGAGTTCTTCATATATAAATTGATCTACTTGTTGATATTAATTTTTCAAAGAGCTTATCATTGCAAAATCTATTTATGAATATTTGATAAAAGGTTGATCTTGTGTGTGCATATAGTAAATCACTTCTGAGAAGATTACTACTTGAGAAGAGTTTTAGTTATTGATTAAATACTTTAGGTTCAAGTGAGTTTTCTTTCATAGACTTGATATTTTTAATATAACAAATCTACTTATTTGAATATCCTTAGTGTTCATAACGATATATTATTGAGGGATATTTTTTGAAATATATTACATTAAGATTTTGATCTTTGGTCATATTTATACTAAGTTGCATATTACAAAGATCATATGGTGGTTGGAAACTTGAGAGAAATATTGTTGTGATAAAGTGTGTTTGAAATCTTTGCAATCTTCAAAATTGTTTTTGTATTCAAAGATTTAAAGATTTAACCTAGTTCTTCAAAGCATTGATTCCTATAAATATTTTTGGGAGATTTGATAAAAAAAAAAAAAAGGGATTTGTATGTCGAAGCATATTCATTCATAAAAGATTGTATCGTTTCACACATTCTGAGCTTCAAGTTTCATCATATGATTATGTATTAGGAATTTGAATTGTACTCACTAGCTTGTGTTGGAAGCAAATTTGAGTGTTTCGCAGATTTCATTGTATTCATGGTTCAGGTTGTGAACTAGGTTTGAGGAAAGAGTTGTATCTCTTGTAAGCAATAGATTAGGAGGGAGTTGTGCCTCTTGTAAGCAGCGGATTATAAGGGAAGTTCCGTTCCAATTTAAGGAGCAAAGAATATAGTGGAATCCTTGAGTGGGTTGCTCAAGGCGAGGATGTAGGCCGAGTTAGTTGAACCTCATAAAAATTGCGTTTGCATTCTCTCTTCTCTTATCTCTTTATCTTCTGCATTGCATTTCAATATCTAACTTGGTTGTGTATATTGAATAACTTCACACACACTTAATTGGGTAAAAAGGAAGTCATTGATATAGTAATTTAAATCAGCTTCAAATCCCTGCCATTAATTAGTTAAATACAAAAATAGAGATTAATTGGTAAATAGTTTCAAAGAATTTTAAAATACCCAATTCACCCCCCCTATTGGGATTACACCTAAATCAACACTGCACTTAGAGACTGGCTTAAGAATCTTGAAAATATTTTTATAAAGTCCAAAATACTTTTCAAAGTAAATATAAACAAGTTTTGCAATCAAAATATGGAAAAACACTAAATTATATAGTGTTTAAGCGGCCGAGGCAAATTGCTCAGGCGACTAAATTGCTACTGCCAGTGTAAAAGGAAATCAGAACATGGTAAGACGACTAATATGCTATTGCCAGTTCTGGAGTGCATATTTTAAATGGTCCAGGTGACTGAAGTCTGTGATTTAGACTTTCGAATAACGCTGATTTCTTTCCAAAATTACAAGATATGGTTTCCGAACTTGGGGAAAACGGCAAAATTTATTTCTAATCTATACAAGGGTTATTATATTCGCATCAGGGCAACCAATGCACATGCATACACATTAATATACATTCAATTATTTTTTATTCATACTTTGAGTGTATGAACCCCGAACTGTGATATATGGAATAAATAAATAAGATATAGGTAAAACGGTAAATTGAGCCAGCTTCGTCGACGAAGTTAGAATTCATCGACGAGGGCCCTTCTATCTCTCGGCGACAAAGTTTAGTGGCTCATTGACGAGGAGATGCTGAGAGATTTTAGGAAATCTGAAATCTCAGGCTCGTCGATGAGGCCACCGCCACGTCGG
Organism: Malania oleifera; assembly: GCF_029873635.1. Lineage (NCBI taxonomy): Eukaryota > Viridiplantae > Streptophyta > Magnoliopsida > Santalales > Ximeniaceae > Malania > Malania oleifera. The sequence goes on from NC_080421.1 coordinate 89,759,173, forward strand.
CGAACTCCCTTCATTGGCTCGTCGACGAAGATGCTGCCTCGTAGATGAGGTTGACCGAGTCGAAGGTGCTATAAATATCATTTTTGGGTTGCTTCATGGCTAAGTTAGCAAATTCTCTCTCTCTCTCTCTCTCTAAGAACTCGAACCTCCACTCCCTCTTTCTCTCTCTCTCTCTCTCTCTCTAGATTTCTTCACTGTTCGTCATGGGAATCGATGATCTAACATTACTATGAGGATCGGGGAAGGATTCTCTACGTGTTTTGTGGAACGGATCTTCATTTCGAGCGTTTTCTAGTTTTGAACCGAAATTGAGGTAAGGCTCGGTTTTCATTTCCGTTTTGGTAGTTTTGTAGGGAATGAAATTGTAAGCATGTTTGGTACTGTGATTTATGGGTTTTGGGAACTCGGTTCGCTATTTAGGAGCCATAGAATTCAGGTTTGGATTTTCGGGAAAAGGTAAGGGGATTCTGCTTATATCGGTTATTTTCTAAATCAGATTCGGTAAATTTGTGGTTCATGATCTTGTGTGTATTTTGGCTACTTATTTGGAAAAATTTAACTGGTAAAATTATGAGGTTTTTCATGTTACAACTTTGGGAAAAAAAGGGGCATTAGGTTGCGTCTATGGTTTTTTTTTGGAAAACCGTGGATATATTGTTAAATATATTGTGTTATAGAGATGGTTGTGCTTTGACTTGTTTTAAACTGCATTCGGAAAATCATGATTTTTTGATTACCAAATAAGTGTGGAATAAACTATTATATGAATATGCATCGAGTTGTGATTTGTTGAAATGAGATATAGGAACGTGGTTTCAAATTGTTCCAAGTTGTGAAAGAGTGTCCGACTCTATATTCGAGGGGTGTGAAATATCACCTGCCAGGCAAGAGTATCTGAATCTATATCCGAGGTCGTGATCCTTACCTGCTGATCACCGAAGGGTGTGGATCCACCAGATGTACTGGTACGATGTCATGGGAGCCTGGGGCTACGCCATGTGCCAAGGACGCCATGTAATGTGGGCCGGTTGTAGGCCGAAGGATGTGATGACACCAGGTTACTTGATCATGTGTGTGTGGGTGATGTGAATTATAGTGGAACTGTTTTGTGAAAAATACTGGAACTATATTGAACTATGTATGTTTTATATCATGACAACACTTATATGCCACACACCTATATAACCTAATTCTTCATTACTAAGAGGTGTCTCACCCCTATCGTAAGTACATATTTTCAGGTTCTTCGAGTAACCAGAACTACTGTCCTTGTGTTGGGAGCGTAGTGGTCGGTGTACTGCGTGAAGTACTTGTGTAAGTACTAGGACTATATTGGTTTATCGTTTTGGATTTTGGCTAACACTCGGGATTATGTTTTGTATTATAGAGCATAGACTCATTTTGTATAGACTTTGGTATGGTACTATGTATGTATGGAATGAACTTTTCCGCTGCGTATATGCTGTGTATGTGGATGTGTATAGGGTATAGGTGAACCCCACGGGGTCAGACCCTTACATTGTATGGTATCATGTATTTTTTGTATGATACAGGAACAGGTTAGGCTAGTAATTCACCCCTAGGTCCCATTACCGGGTTTAGGGTGTGACAACTTGGTATCAGAGCTATCCAGGTTGTTAGGTTTTGTTGACTTGGTTAGGTGTAGTTATGTGTACATACCAAAGTATAGGATGTCGTGAATGGGTAGAGTAGGTCGAGGGTTGTTTTGTTGCTAGACAGGGACTCATTAGCTGTGTTCTATGTTTTTCCTGGAATGATGATTTTAGTAAAGTCACGGCAAACCATTGATGATTTTGTGTCGGTGTGATAGGACAGATCGGAACCCTTGAAATTGGTAGTTAACATGATTAGGTGTTCATGATTGTGTTAGTTGTATGTGATGTAAGAGTTCTAATAGATTCCTATCCTATTTTCAGAATGAGCCCAAGGATGACAACTTGGAAAGCGGTTTCAAGGGAACTGTGAGTGATGAGTCTCTTTTTGTGCCTCGTGGGTTGACGAGGCAGCTTATGCTGGAGATTGGGTGGAGTGTTAGGAGACGTGAATGTTCTCCTACTGCTGCGTGGTGTACCATCGAGAGGTTCACACGTATGCACCCTCTGACATTTTCAAGAGGACCTGATCCGATGATAGCAAAGGACTGGGTCGTGAATATTGAAAGGATTTTGGAGGTCCTACACTGTACAGTTAAGTAGAGAGTCCTTTACGCTACCTTCCAGCTGTTTAGGGAGGCTGGGCGATGGTGAACTGCGGGGAGTCTGCTGGAGAAGCAGAGAGCCAGTCCAACAGAGATGTCGTGGAGCCACTTCAGGGAAGTGTTCTTTGAGAGATACTTCTCAGCTTCTCTGACACAAGGAGATATAACGGTGCAGGGGTATGCTGTTCTGTATATAGAGTTATCCCGTTTCGCGCTATGTTTGAACTCAAATGAGTATGAGAAGGCTTGGAGGTTCGAGAAGGGCCTAAAGAAAGACATCCACAAATTAGTGGGTATGCTACAAATCCGCGAGTTTTCAATTTTGGTGGATAAGGCCACTGTGATCGAGACCCGCATCCGAGAGGATGAAGTGGATCAGGAACCGAAGAAGAGGCCAACGTCATCTCGTTCTCATTAGGGATCATGGAAGAAGTGGAACTATGGCTCGGGTTACTGCTACAATACCGAGCATCAGGGTTCTCAAGTGGAGTAGTTGCGCGACCATTGTATCAGGTGCCATAGATGGCATGATGGCGAGTGTCAGTCATTTGGGGGTAACTATTACAATTGTGGCAAATCAGGCCACATGGCTCGTGACTTCCACACACCGAAGAGAGACACGCCTGCATCCAGTGTGAACTAAGGTAGCAATTAGATACCTCGGGGAACCATTTAGGCGAACACAGCTCCGGTAAGGGTATATTCTCTTACTCTAGCGGATGCTGACCGTATGGGGAAAGTAGTGACAGGTACCTTATTATTGCTTTCAAATAGAGCTGATGTTTTATTTGATTTGGGTGTAACTCATTATTTTGTATCTGTGAGTTTTGTAAAGCTGTGTGGGGTTAAGACCCAAGTTATGAATAAGGATTTATCTGTAACTACATCGTCTGGGAGTGTAACGTCCTGTAGGAAGATGTTAGGAGACTGCCTAGTGGTAATTCAGGGAAGACTACTAAAGGCAAATTTGGTGGTATACGATATGTCTAGGTTTGATGTCATACTGGGGATGGATTGGTTATCCTCCAGTTATGTTGTGATCGACTATCGTGGAAAGGTAGTAGTGTTCAGACCTCCTAGGGAGCAAGAGTACGAGTTTGTAGGATCGTGTATGCATTCAACGCCATAGATTCTATCGGCGTTACAGGCGAGGAGGTTGCTCTTCGACAAATGTTAGGGGTACCTAGCTTGTGTGAAGGAACTACCGCGGAATGAGTTGAAGCTCGAGGATATTCGAGTGGTTAGCGAGTTCCTAGATGTATTTCCAGTAGACTTACCCGGTTTACCTCCGGATCGTGAGGTGGATTTTGCGATAGAGTTGCTGCTTGGCAAGACATCAATCTCTAAAGCTCTGTACCGAATGGCTCTAGTAGAATTTTAGGAGTTGAAGGAGCAGTTGTAGGAATTACTGGACAAGAGTTTCATCCGACCTAGTGTTTCACCCTGGGGAGCTCTAGTTTTGTTCATGAAGAAGAAGGATGGGTCAATGCGCACGTGCATTGATTACCGTGAGATCAACAAGGTGACTATGAAGAAACGTTACCCGTTACCTCATATCGATGATCTCTTTGACTAGCTTCAGGGGACACAGGTCTTTTCAAATATCAACCTACAGTCAAGGTATCATCAGGTGAAGGTTAGATCTAAGAATATTGCGAAGATTGCTTTTCGAACCAGATACGGCCACTATGAGTTTTTAATCATGCCTTTTGAGTTGAAAAATGTTTCAACAGTGTTCATGGATCTGATGAACAGAGTTTTCCATGAGTACCTGGATCAGTTTGTAGTGGTGTTCATTGATGACATTCTCATATACTCGAAGAGTCTGGAAGAGCATGAAAACCATCTGGGATTGGTGCTATAGATTCTGCAAGAGAGGAAGTTGTATGCCAAGCTAAAGAAATGTGAGTTCTAGTTGAATTAGGTCATGTTTTTAGGTCATGTGGTGTCTAAGGGCGGTATCTCAGTTGATCTTAACAAGATTAAAGTTGTGGTCGACTGGGCAATACCGAAGAGTGTGTAGGAGGTTCGGAGTTTCCTAGGACTAGCGGGAAATTATGGTCAATTGGTGGAGGGTTTCTCTAAGTTGTCTGGACCTTTGACACAATTGACTAGGAAGGGTGTGAAGTTTGATTGGACCAAAGATTTTGAGCAGTGTTTTCAGAAGTTGAAGCAGCGACTGGTTTCTGCTCCGATTTTGACCATTCCTTCTAAGGATTGTCGTTTTGTGATTTAGAGCGACGCATCTCTGAAAGGTTTGGGATGTGTGCATATGCAATAGGGTAAGGTAATTGCTTATGCTTCTCAGCAACTTAAGGAATACGAGAAGAATTACTTTACGCATGATCTGGAATTAGTTGCTGTAGTTTATGCGTTGAAGATCTAGAAACACTACCTGTATGGTGTTCAGTGTGAGATTTTCACTGACTACAAAAGCCTCAAGTACTTTTTCACGCAGAAGGAGTTGAACATGAGGCAGAGGAGGTGGCTTGAGCTGATCAAAGACTACGATTGCACCATCAGTTATCACCTGGGGAAAGCTAATGTGGTAGCAGATGCGTTGAGTCAAAAGTCAGAGCATACGGAAGTACCTGCAGTTGTAGCTCAGCATCATATCAAATGGGATCTGGAAAGCCTAGGCATAAAGTTGGTGGTCAGAGATCATCAGGCGTTCATTGCTAGCTTGCTGATCCAACCGACTTTGTTGAAACGTATTAAAGCTGCGCAGGCCAGTGAAACGGAGTTAGCTAAGATGGTGGAGAAAGTGCAGCAGGGGTTGGCTGTAGATTTTAAAATCTCTAAGGGAGGTGTGTTGAAGTTTGGGACCAGGCTATGTGTTCCAAACGATGACGAGATCATAAGGACGATCTTAGAAGAAGTGCATCGTTCTTTGTATATGGTACATCTTGGTAGCAAGAAGATGTATTAGGATTTACGCGAGACCTTCTCGTAGAGTGGTATGAAAAGGGAGATTGCTCAGTTTGTGGAGCAGTGTCTGACGTGTCAGTAGGTGAAAGTTGAACATTAGAGGCCGGCAAGGCCATTACAATCCTTAGCTATTTCGGAGTGGAAATAAGAGCACATTTCCATGGACTTTGTTACCAGATTACAGCCAGTGCTTCACGGGCAGAATGCCATTTGGGTAATCGTGGACAGGTTGATGAAATCTGCTTACTTTGTATCGATGAAGGTTAACTACCCTTTGAGTAGGCTAGCAGACATGTACGTGCATGAGATAGTTGCATGGGGTACCGGTGTCCATTGTTTCAGATCGAGACTCGAGGTTTACTTCTCGATTCTAGAAGAGCTTGTAGGAAGCACTAGGGACGAAGCTTACTTTTAGTACAGTGCTCCATCCCCAGATTGATGGGCAGTCGGAGAGAACAATACAGATCTTGGAGGATATGTTACGGGATTGCGACTTAGACTTCGGTGGTAGTTGGATCCAGTTTTTACCATTAGTGGAGTTTGCCTATAACAACAACTTCCAAGCTAGTATTGGGATGGCACTGTTTGAGGCTTTGTATGGTCGGAGGTGTCGGTCTCCTCTGTATTGGGATGAGGTTGATGAACGTCAAGTTTTAGGGCCTGAAGTCGTGTAGTAGGCTTCTGAGAAGGCGGGTTTGATCCAGGATAGGATTAAATCGACTTAGAGTTGGCAGAAGAGTTACACGGATGTTCGCTGCCGTGAGTTGGAATTCGAGGTGGGGGGTAAGGTATTTTTTAGGATCACTTTGATGAAAAGGGTAATGAGATTCGGGAAGAAGCGCAAGCTAAGCCCAAGGTTTATTTGGCCATTTGAGATTCTTAAACGAGTGGGTCCAATAGCCTACAGGATTGCACTACCCCTAGCACTCTCGAGGATCCACGACGTGTTCCACGTATCCATGTTGAGGAGGTATGTGTTGGATCCATTGCATGTTATTAGTTATGAATACTTGGAAATTGGGGATGCTTTAGCGTATGAGGAGATACCTGTTCAGGTTCTGGACCATAAAGTTCAGAAGCTTAAAACCAAGGATATACCATTAGTAAAGGAATTGTGGCAGAATCACGAGGTTGAGGAAGTTTCTTGGGAATTGTAAGTGGAGATACGTCGGAAGTATCCACAGTTGTTCTTAGTTAAGTTTTGATGGTAGAGTCAGTTGTGAATGCGTGTATTACTTTACTATTGTATCATGTTAGGTGGTTAGTTGTCGGGAGTGTGTATTATTGTCAACTCTTGAGACAATTTATGTATGTAACCATGGTATTCCTCTGCCATAAGCGAGGGTGTGTATGTATTGTGACGGGGCCACGATGTAAATGGCCGCCGGTCCTTTCTAGAGTTGAGTATGTGTATTTGGTTGTGTGGATGAGTTTGTGAATGAGAGATTACAAATTTCAAAGATGAAATTTTTGTAAAGAGGGGAGGTTGTAAAAACCCGAACCGTGATATATGGAATAAATAAATAAGAGAAGGGTAAAACGGTAAATTAAGCAAGCTTCGTCGACGAAGCTAGAATTCGTCGTTGAGGGCCCTTCTATCGCTCGGCGACGAAGTTCAATGGCTCATCGACGAGGAGATGCCAAGAGATTTTGGGAAATCTGAAATCTTAGGCTCGTTGATAAGGCCACCGCCACGTCGGCGAACTCCCTTCATTGGCTCGTTGACGAAGATGTCGCCTCATCGGCGAGGTTGTCCGAGTCAAAGGTGCTATAAATATCATTTTTGGGTTGCTTCATGGCTAAGTTAGCAAATTCTCTCTCTCTATCTCTCTCTCTCTCTCTCTAGATTTCTTCATTGATCGTCGCGGGAATCGACGATTCGATGTTACTACAAGGATCGGGGAAGGATTCTCTATGTGTTTTTTGGAACAGATCTTCGTTTCAAGTATTTTCTGTTTTTGACCCAAAATCGAGGTAAGGCTCGATTTGTATTTCCGTTTTGGTAGTTTTGTAAGGAATGAAATTGTAAGCATGTTTGGTACTGTGATTTATAGGTTTTGGGAACTCGGTACGCTGTTTAGGAGCTGTAAAGTTTGAGTTTGGATTTTCAAGGAAAGGTAAGGGGATTCTTCTTATATCTGTTATTTTCTAAATCAGATTTGGAAGAATTGTGGTACACAATCCTGTGTGTGTTTTGGTTACTTATTTGGGAAAATTTAACTGGTAAAATTATAGGGCTTTTCATGTTATAGTTTTGGGAAAAAGGGGGCATCGGTTTGCATCTCTGGTTTCGTTGGAAAACTGTGGATATATTGTGTTATAGAGATGGCCGTGCTTTGACTTGTTTTAAACTGTATTCGGAAAATCGTGATTTTGTAATTACCAAATTTGTATGGAATGAACTATTATATGAATATGCATCGAGTTGTGATTTGTTGAAATAAGATGTAGGAACGTGGTTTCGAATTGTTCCAGGTTGTGAAAGAGTGTCCGACCCTATATCCGAGGGTGTGAAATATCACCTGCTAGTGGCAAAAGTGTCCGGATCTATATCCGAGGGCATAAGCCTTACTAGCTGATCACTGAAGGGTGTGGATCCACTAGATGTACCGGTACGATGCCATGGGAACCTAGGGCTACCCCACGCCGTGTAATGCGTTTCGGTTGTGGGCCGAAGGGTGTGACAACACCGGGTTACTTGATCATGTGTGTGTGGGTGATGTGAACTATACTAAAACTGGTTTGTGAAAAATACTGGAACTATATTGAACTGCGTATGTTTTATGTCATAATAACACTTATATGCCACACACTGATATAACCTGATTCTTCCTTACTAAGAGGTGTCTCACCCTTATCGTACGTACATATTTTCAGGTCCTTTAAGTAACCAGAACTAGCGTCCTTGTGTTGGGAGCATAGTGGTCGGTGTACTGCGTGAAGTACTTGTGTAAGTACTAGGACTATACTAGGTTGTCGTTTTGGGTTTTGGCTGACACTCGAGATTATGTTTTGTATTATGGAGCCTAAACTCCTTTTGTATAGACTCTGGTATGGTACTATGTATGTATGGAATAAACTTTTCTGCTGCGTATATGCTGTGTATGTGGATGTGTATAGGGAATACGAGAACCCCATGGGGTCGGACCCTTACATTGTATGGTATCATGTGTGTTTTGTATGATAAAGGGACAGGTTAGGTTACTAATTCACCCTTGGGTCCCATTACCAGGTTCGGGGCGTGACACTGAGATAGCAGTTGTGCATATTCTTGAGCCCTAATTGATTTCTAATTCAATCTTATGAAATTCTCATACCACGAATAAGAAAACCTTCGAATTCTTTGTGAGCTTCAATTGCAAATTGTTGATTTAGAGTATATAGTGTTTATCTTTGTACAAAATCTTTTCTGCTGTGTGAGTAATCTACTTTTACGAACAATTAATTTGCTGTTTTTTGCAATATGACGACTCGTGGATAAAGTTGTTGCCTAGAGAGAAGGTGTTCTTGCTAGAGAGGGGTTTCCACCTTCCAATGGAGAGAGGCTACTCCACCTATTGAACGGAGTGGGTAAAGGAAAATCCTCCCAGTAAGTTGCTTGGGATAAGGATGTAGGTGGGAAGCCAAACCTTGTAAAAAATCCGTGTGTTCAACCATTTTTCACTAACTCTCTTTAAATTTCTGCACTAATTAACTGATGTGTATGTTTTGAATTTATTGGGAAAATTGATTGAATGCTGAGTTTGGATTTGAATTACTTTGAATAATTAAATTGGTATTGTTAACACTTTGTATGGTTTAAGTTTTCGATTGAGAGTTAGACGATTGCTTAAACTCTGAAGTAAGATTAGTTGGCTAAGGTAAAGCTATTTTGTTTGGTTGATTGTTCAAATATAAGAAGCTTACTTGTTTGAGTTATATTGTTGAATATTGTCTTAAATACATACTTGCTCATTGTTTAAAATTTAAAGTGGTAGTTTAAAATTTGCTGAACGTAAAATATTGATTGTGTTTTTAAATTCCATATATACCTTGGATTGTTTATTAGTATAGCAAGTCGCTGATTAGTGAATTGTGTGGTGATTGAAATTGTAATTGAAATTGTTATAAAGGTTTAAAATAAGTCAAACTTCAGCGTAATAAAGTTTTTAAATACCCAATTCACCCCCTCTTAGGATTACACTATACTTTCAATAAGAATAAAAATGTTTGATGGTGTTGTGAGAATATTATGTGATGTAAGGCACATACAAGATCTATGAAAGAATTTAATTTCATTAGGCACTTTGGATTGTAACAGATTTAGTTACAAGTTTGAAAGTAAGGTAATGAAGGTGTGTAAAGGCGTTCTAATGGTCACGAAGGGTGATTAAGTGTCAAAGTTGCTTAATTAAGGTGTTTAAAATATGTTAATTGGTTATTACAAATTGGATTAAATGCCCAAGCTACTTACATTATTTTAAATGGAGCTCAATTTATAACATTAGAATTTTTTTCTAATTTTGCCCATAAATTTACGAACACTTACGTCTAATTATTATAGGGCACTTTTGAGAATTAAAGGTGAAGGCCCCGAGCAGTTTAAAGCCATGAAATTAAAGTCATGCAAGATATTACAAGAGATAGCCCAAGTACGTGAAAGCCCATAGTGCATGGGCTATGCACAAAGAAATTTAAGAAGTTCGTGAGCTGGGGAAAGTAATAAAGAAGGCTGTGAGCATATGAGGCCCATGCAAAATGCATAGGCCATGCATTTGAGAAGAGCGGTCGTGCGAACAATGGGATGGCAATGCTCAAGTAAAAACAAGGAGGCTGTAGGGTTTGAGAAGACCAAGGGGAAGCCAAACCAACTAGGGCAACAACTTTATTATAGCTGCTGTTGTGCGCATATTTTGGGAGGCTAGAGAGAGAAAAACAAAAAGGGATTTTGGGGAGCAAAAAAAGAGGAGAATAGGGTTTAAGGAAGGGAGTTTGGGCAGCAGAAAAGAAGGAAAAAAGGGGACACAACAACTTTAATAGCTATTGTGTGGGCAGACCAAAAGCAAGGGGTAGCAAGCTTGCTTCAGCCACTTCTCTCTCTCTCTCTCTCTCTCTCTCTCTCTCTCTCTCTCTCTCTCTCTCTCTCTCTCTCTCTCTCTCTCTCTCTCTCTTAATTTGTTCTTATTTTCTTATTTGTATTGACCATTTATATTTTTGTTTTGATTAGTTTATTTTTAGAGTAATTAGTTGTTTTATTTTCATGGTCTATTTTATGTTAATGTTTTGAAAGATTTATTGTTGGTTCTTTGGTTTCTTTATTTTTAATGCTCATTTTAATTTAGTGTTTTGAATATTTTGTTATTGGATTGAGTGCTCCTTAATTTTAGTGTCATGCATTTTATTGTTTTGAATGGTTAAACATTAGATTCATTAGTTCTTTGTCTTTTATTTTGTTGTTTGGAATAGCTTGTCATTAGATTAATTGCATTTTTATTTTTAATTATCCAATTATTTAGTGTCTTGAATGAGTCATTGTTGGGTTAATTTGTTGCATTTGTTTTGTGCACTTTTTTAATTTGATTTGTGTTTATGGGCTGTTTTACAACACAAGGAGACTAGAACTTAGTTTAATTTCAAGGTGCACACAAGGTGTTTGAAAAATGCACATTAAAGCATAAGCATTATACCTTGTCATTTATTGTTGGAATATGGAGGATTAGATGATGTTGATGATTATGGTTTAGCTCCTTGAGTAAGGATAATTATAATTCATTCAACACACGTTCTCAAATTCCTCTAATTTAGGGGCAAGAGTAATGTTAGTGCCAAGGGCATCAAAGCATAAATCCTAAATTTGTTACGTAGCTTTGTTTTGCTTCTCACTTAAGTTTATAAACACATTGCATTTAAAATTCCTTTAATTCATTAAGTACACATTTTATCAATCTCATACAAAAGAAGAACGAACCATCTTTGAGCTATGCCCAAAAACCTCGTTTCATTGTAAATAACATTTTAATTAGTCGTAGTGTTTAATTCTCCTTCATTTATGATAATAGTTAAATTTGGAACTTAAACATATCATTCCTTATGGAAATGACTTAGGGACTTCCCTAATACTACTTGGTGACACTCTTATACTTGAGAGTTATTCTCTAAGGTTTTTAGATTGAGTCAAAGGGGTAAAAGTTAGGAGGAAATATCTAGGCACAGTTGGGTACTACAATTGTATGTGGGGCTGCAGCTGCAAATTCTGAGTTAGATAATACTATTTTGTGGCATATGCAGTTAGGGCATATGGATGAGCATGGGATGAAAGAACTTCATAAGTGGAATCTTTTGAAGGTTGTCAAAATATGTAGGCTAAACATTTGCAAGTATTGTGTTCTTGGGAAATAGAACAGGGTATAGTTTAAAACAGCAACTCACAAGATGGAGGGTATTTTTTACTCCATTCATTCGGATGTTTGGGGGACAGAGAGAGTAGCATCATAGGGTTTACATATGTACTTTGTGAGTTTTATCGATGATTACTCACGGAAGGTTTGGATGAACTTCATGCGGCACAAGTCAGAGACGTTTGCCAAGTTTAGATTGTGGAAAATTGAGGTGGAAAACAAGCCTAGGAGGAGAATTAAATATCTTCGGTCAGACAATAGAACCAAGTATGCTGATTCGAGGTTCATGGAGTTTTGCAAGTAGCATGGCATAAAGAGACTTTTCACAGTACGCCATACACCACAACAAAATGGTGTGGCAGAAAGGGTGAATCAAACTCTAGCTGGAAGAGTTCGTTGTCTTTGGTTGAATGTAGGACTTGCAAGGAACTTTTGGGCTGAGGTAGTATGATGTGTTTCCTGGTTAACCGATCACCAAAGGCATCACTAGAAGGGAAATTTGCAGAGGAGGTGTGGATAGGTAATGCAGTAGGCTACTCCGGTTTGAGAGTATTTGGTTGTCCATTCTATGTCCACATTTCTAGTGAGGAGAGATCAAAACTTGATGCAAAGTCTAGACGCTGCATTTTTCTAGGGTATCAAAAAGATGTGAAAGAGTTCAAGCGATGGGATCCAATGACAAACAAGGTGGCGATCAGTAAATATGTGGTTTTCGATGAGAAAACCATCATGAAGCGTACTTAGGAGGAAGAAGAAAAGAAATAGATACCAGAAAACTGAAGCAGAAATGAGCATGTGGTGCATGTGGAGTTAGAGACTCAGGGCAGTGATGACAGTATCACTATACACAGACCCAGACACACTATCAGGCCACTGCTCAGGTATGAATTTGATGATCTGGTGTCTTATCCTCTTATTACCAGCTGCAAGGATCCTACTACTTTTCACGAGACAGTGCACGGCCAAAATAAAAGTAGATGGATGGGTGCTATGGCAGAGGAGATGGAATCATTGCATAAGAACCAGACGTGGGAGTTGGTGGAGCTTCCAGAAGGGAAGAGGGCAATAGGATGCAAGTGGGTGTATATGAAGAAAGAAACAAAATCAAAAAAGGAATGAGAGAATTTCAAAACTCACTTAATAGCAAAAGGGTTACTTGTAGAAGAAAGGAATTGATTATGATGAAATCTTCTCCCCTGTAGTCAAGTACACTTCTATTAGGGTAGTTTTGGGATTGGTGGCGCATTACGATATGCATTTGGAGCAAATTGACATAAAACATCGTTTCTTCAAGGTGATTTGGAGGAGTTGATTTACATGGTACAACCAGATGGGTTTAGTTAACCTAGATAGGAGCATTTGGTTTGTAAACTGAGGAAGTCACTTTATGGGCTGAAGTAGTCTCCGAGGTAGTGTTACAAATGTTTTGACTCCTACATAATCTGAATTGGCTACAAAAGGTGTGAGTATGATTGTTGTGTGTATGTGAAGAGTCTTGATGATGGTTCTCTCATTTTTCTGTTACTTTATGTTGATGACATGCTAATTGCTGCGAAGGATGTGACAAAGGTAAATCGTTTGAAGACTTTACTAAATAAAGAGTTTGACATGAAATATTTGGGTGCAGCCAAGAAGATTCTTAGGATGGAGATTCGTAGGGATATAGCTGCAGGGAGCTTGTGGTTATCTTAGGGCAGCTAAGTGGAGAAGGTGTTGGAGAGGTTTAGCATAGTTAATGCAAAATCGGTAAGTACACTGTTAGCGAATCATTTAAATTGTCTACCGCTCAGTTCCCAAGGACTGATGATGATATCCATGACATATCAAAGGTCCCTTATGCTAGTGCAGTGGGGTGTTAACGTATGCTATGGTATGTACAAGACTAGACCTAACACAAACTGTCAATGTGGTAAGTTTCTTTCAAATCCAAGTAGACAACATTGGAGTGTCATTAAGTGGATTTTTAGATACTCGCAGGCTACTTCCCAATATGGAATCATGTTCAGCAGGCAACATAGTGATCTATTAGTTGTGGGATACGTAGATGCAAATTATGCAGTGAATCTAGATGACAGGAAGTCTACAGCAGGGTATGTGTTCAACCTTGTAGGAGGGCCTATTTGTTGGAGGTCCATGGTACAATCTCTAGTTGCATTATCAACAACTGAGTTGGAGTATATGACAGTCGCCGAAGCTACTAAGGAAGCATTATGGCTTACAGGTTTAGTCAAGGAACTGGGTATACAACAACGTGGAGTTCAGCTGTGTTGTGATACCAAGTGTATTATGTGAGAACCAAGAACATAGATGTGAGGTTTCACGAAATTTGGGAGTTAGTTTTTTCAGGTGAACTTGTGCTTGATAAAGTTCACACTTCTGAGAATGCAACAAATGTATTGATGAAGCATGTTACCGCAGATAAGTTCAAGCATTGCTTGGACTTGCTAAATGTCTCCAATTGCTAGACGGGAGGCGGTCCCAACCTATTGTCCAAGGTGGAGCAGCGGGTTATGTTTTCGATTTTCTCCTAAGGGGTATATATTCGCCAAGGTGGAGATCGTTGTAATATGTGGCTTATATGTTGAGTGGAATGCATGTACAAAGAGAAAACATGGTAGAAAACAGTGAAGCTGGCTTGTAGGAAGAAATTGGCGACGATTTTGTCTAGGTGCTAAAGAAACAGTTGACGAATTTGTAGTGTTACATTGATTGTTTGGTCTCGGCTTTAAACCATCGACGATATGTCTGAAATCGTCGACAGTTTTGCTCGTTTACCCAATGCTGGTTTTTGAATTTTGAATTGGAAAGTTGTATAGGTTGGGTTTTAGGGGGAAAACCTCTAGAAGGGTTATATATACATGTTGTATGTTGTAATTTCGAGTCTTTTGGACAGAAGATAGTGAAAAATTACTATCATTTGCTCATGTGGATGTAGGCATTGCCATACTACGTAATTTTTCATGTCATTGTTGCTTTCATATAATATGCGTGATTGTATTTTTATGTATATTTCACCGTTGGTTGTTGCGTTGTAAGATCATTTGCTTCCTTTGCGTATTTATTTGCATAACATATATAAATAAAAACATAATTACAAGCGATGCGATAACAAAAATTATAGATGAAGAGGAGAATAAAGGACCTATTCTTTCCATAAAATAATATTTGCCCATTTTTATACTTTTAAACTATATTTAGAAACACACATTTCATGACTTGAAAAAGGATTTGTGCAAATTGAGATGATAATTAGTACAAATTTGTATTGCATTTAATCCATGTCCATGCAAAATCCAACTCTAAATCCAAGATCTAAACTTTAAGCAACCAGAGATAGGATAATGAAGTCTTGTTTAGTCTCTTTTCTAATATGTTACAAGATATTATACATAATTTCTCAATATAAATTTTCAAAGAAATGACAAATGTTGCCAAGATATTACTGGATCGGTTTTTTCTTTACTTTTATCCCTCCCATTGGAGGCCCATTTGGTTTCTGTTGCACAATGAGAGGTAGCTTATTTTAATCTAATGATATCATCACTGGTTCTATGAGCATTGCATGCGCACATGGAGAGAGGAGAACCCATGCTGGTCCTTTCTCTATGCTCTTGTTGACCCTATGGGTCATTCCCAGTTTTGATAATGACAAATACTCTGGTATTTAATGGTTGCCAAGTTTGTGTGCAAGTTCTTATTGGCAAGTTCATATAATGGCATACGGCAACCTGAAGAGAAATGAAGACCCAACATATTTATTCATTGTATTTTCTATTTGGGTCTGTAATTTTAATTAAGAAAAGGTCTGTAATAATCTACATATCATGCATGTAGGATCTATAAGCTTAAGACCTTAGGGATCATCCTTCGGTCGACCGATGCTAGGTTTTTTGGCATACTTAAAAAGGCCTTAGAAAGGACCCTAGGTCCCAGCACTTGCACTTATACCTTGGATAGGCCCCAATATCACATAAAATATTAGGGGAATTAACTGAAGGAAAATTGGACTTAATTGAAAATATTTGTGAGAGCTCAGGCGACCAAACCCCAGGTGTTCAAAACACCTCGGGTGTCCAAACCACTAGGAAATCAGCGGGTTGACCTAGTTTCAGGTGACCGAACCAATAATGAATGTACTGTCCTCGGGCAATCATATCTATGTCAGGTTACTTTCACCAACTCGGGCGACAAAATTTTATTGTTCAAAATGACCTCGGGCGACCAAACTTGTGAGTTCGGTTAATCGAATGTTGGACCGGGCACCCGAACCACGGACAATAGGAAAATTGCCTTGGTTCAGCTACCCAAATATAAATTCGGGTACCCGAACATGGAAAAATCCCTTTTTTCCATTGTGTCTATTCAGGCGACCGAACCTTGGGCTCGGTCAATCGAAACTCTCAGGTTGCACAATTTTTACCGCGGGTAATTTCGGTTAATTAAGGGTAAATTGGTTTTGAAATTCATTAAACAA
Organism: Malania oleifera; assembly: GCF_029873635.1. NCBI lineage: Eukaryota > Viridiplantae > Streptophyta > Magnoliopsida > Santalales > Ximeniaceae > Malania > Malania oleifera. The sequence goes on from NC_080421.1 coordinate 89,775,170, forward strand.
ATTTAATAATACCCTTTGTGTCCTAACGGTTATATTTTTGAGTAAGACTATATATATGTGATCATTTGTAAAAATTAAGTGAAGATTAGGGATTTAGATTAGGGAAATTTCCTCTGAAATTTTGAAAGCTCTATCTTCCCATATTAAGCCAAATACTCATCTTTGCTCATTCATTTGAAAAATCTTATTGTGTGAGCGTATTCTTGAGTGATTCTATAATATTCCTACTTGCTAAAAAACTCTCTTTGATTTATTGATTGATTGATTTTTATTGAGAGTTTTAGCTTATAGTTTTTCCCCCTGATTTATTTAATAACTTCATTGTGTAGGAAAAACTTTGAAGCTTGTGAGTCTTGACGTTTGCATTGCAAGACTCCAAGGTTGGTATTTTGATTGTGATAAAATTATTTTTGACAAACCTATATTTCAAATATCTCTTTGTGCTAGATTCATGAGAAAATTTTTTTAGAGATATTTTGATTACTATTGTTGGAAATCTTTGAAACCCTAATTTGTGATTGAGATATACTTTGGTTTAAAGTTTCAAAGATTAGCTTATTGATACACTCTTGTGCTTGATTAGATAAAGTTATTATTCTGAATGTTGATTGCACACATAGAGCACTGAGCTTATATTTCTTACATGTTTGGTGTGCATTGATTATATTTGTTGTATTCCAGGCGTGGACCTGAAGAGGGAGACTAGTCCTGTTGAATAGTCCCAGTTTGGCTTAGACCTGATTAGGAAAACTAGGTACACCATCCTGGTAAGGTGTAGGTTAAGGTCAATCTCGCTAATTGACCTGGTTGTAACCGGTGCTGCTCCACTCGTTAAGTGAGCTTTAGTGGAACCTCGAGCTTGCGAGCTAGAGGTTGGGATGTAGGCAGTATTGGTCGAACCCCGAGAAAATATCGTGTGTGCACAGTTTACATTTTCGCAATTTATATTTCTGCACATGTATGCTATGGTGTGAATGCTGTGTATGATTTAATTTCCGCACGTTATATTTATCTGCGCATTTGGAACATCATAGACAGACCCTAGGTTATGGATACAATACTGTTGTATTAGCTAAACCTAGGGGAGAAATTTTTAAAATTCCAATTCACTGCCCCTCTTGAGAATACACCAAAGCTAACAGCTCTTGTCACATGATACTACGATGTTATGCATTTTCATATCCATCTCATACATTTTTTTCAAGCTATAATGATTGGAAAATCATCTACTAGGCACAATTGCATTTGTTTTGTTGTAAAAGTTTATTCGTATTAAATCGTAAATGAATGGAGTCAAACTTTTAACTAGTCTAAAAAAATTAAAGATAGATGATATAGACTATAGGGAATCTCATGAAACTTTAATCTCAAAATGTACGAGTTAATGATTCGCTCTTGAATTGAATCTTATTGCGAGCTATCCTATGAGGAATAGTTTTTAGAATTTTTGGGAAAATTAAATTTATTTTTAAAAAAAATAAAAAATGATTATATATTATTAATAATTAGAGGTTTTAGGTTGAGGTTGAACACTTGTACTTTCTGCCCTGACTAACCAAAGGTGTTAAAAAGACTAGGGTAATGTTTTTTGAAAAGTTTTCAAGTGGCGAAACGACCTAGAGTTTTTTCCCATTTTATCTCTAATTTAAAATAATATATTAAATAATACCCTGTTCGGAAAAATATTTCCCAAAATGATGCTCGCATAATCTCGCTGCTTGGTCTAGCGAGATTTGTTTGCCACACGTCACTCAATTTCTGGGTTACTATTTAAATCTTGCTACTTAGTCCAGCGTGGTTTGTTTAAATGCTGCTGGATCAAGTAATGACATTTACTGCACATTCATTTTTTATTTTTATTAATAATCCAAAGTATGTCATTTTCAAAAATCTTTTTAACTACAATTACAACATGGATTGTTTCAATTCTTTGTGTTCTCCTTTTTTATTTATTTATTATAATAAAAATAAATTAAATTTTTGGAGCAAAGAATTATTTATTTATTTAAATTTTCACATAGAATAAATTAAATTTTTTAATTTAATTAAAAATTTTATTTTTATCATAATTTAATATAACAGTCATACGCTATAAATGTATACTAATAGCAAAATTATTTTTAATTAAAAATAATTATTATTGAAATTGTTAACTAAAAATCATATTAATTCTCATTTAAATTATATTTAAAACTAATAATAACACGTATTTAAATACAGTCAAATGTCACTTACAAAATAGGAGGTAATTTCTTTGCTTTTAGAGTAACAAGGGCACCTTTGCTGACCTTCATAACTCCACGTTTAGTAGAGTACTTGTACATTTGGATTCAAAGACTCCAAAGATAAAACAAGATTCTTCTTCAAATATGGAATATTTCATACTTCGGTGAGAGTTCTCACAACACCATCATGCATTTTTATTCTTACCATTCCAATCCCAACAATTTTACAAACTATATTATTGCCTATCAATGCAATCCCACTAAAGCTTGATTCATAAGAGGAAACCAATCTCTATTGGGAAGCATGTGAAACGAGAATGCTAACCATCACCTAATGATTTTTAAAGTATGCATCACTAGTAAAGGAAATAACAAATTTAGTAGCTTCATATTCATTATCGACAACATTTGCTTTCATGCAAGCATTATTTATTTGTCAAATAATGTCTTAATGAAATTTCTAAAATTTGAGCCTGTAATAGTAGGAGGCAACAAATGGATGGAATGAGCCACTTAGCAGTCATTATATGCTTCTGCTTCTTCTTCTTCTTCTTCTTCTTCTTCTTCTTCTTCTTTTGAAGATATAATTAATTAATGACTAAAGTGTACTTGTGGAGATCATCAACAGTGGCTTTGATCAACAGATGGATGAATTCTTTTGTTAACATGGATTGTTTCAATTCTTTGTGTTCTCCTTATTTATTTATTTATTATAATAATAATAATAAATTAAATTTTTGGAGCAAAGAATCATTTATTTATTTAAATTTTCAATTAAAATTTTTAATTTAATTAAAAATTTTATTTTTATCATAATTTAATATAACAGTCATACGCTATAAATGTATACTAATAACAAAATTATTTTTAATTAAAAATAATTATTATTGAAATTGTTAACTAAAAATCATATTAATTCTAATTTAAATTATATTTAAAACTAATAATAATACTTATTTAAATACAATTAAATGTCACTTATAAAATAGGAAGTAATTTCTTTGCTTTTAGAGTAACAAGGGCATTTTTGCTAATCTTCATAACTTCACCTTTAGTAGAGTACTTGTACCTTTGGATTCAGAGACTTCAAAGATAAAATAAGATTTTTCTTCAAATATGGAATATTTCATGCTTCGGTGAGAGTTCTCACAACACCATCATGCATTTTTATTTGTACCATTCCAATCCCAACAATTTTACAAACTATATTATTGTCTATCAATGCAATCCCACTAAAGCTTGATTCATACGAGGAAACCAATCTCTATGGAGAAACATGTGAAATGAGGATGTTAACCATCACCTAATGATTTTTAAAGCATACATCACTAGTAAAGGAAAGAACAAATTTAGTAGTTTCATATTCGTAATCGACAACATTTGCTTTCATGTAAGCATTATTTATTTGTCAAATAATGTCTTAATGAAATTTCTAAAATGCGAGCCTGTAATAGTAGGAGGCAACAGATGGATGGAATGAGCCACGTAGCAGTCATTATATGCTTCTTTCCTAACTACCGTTTTCTATAATTAATTAATGACTAAAGTGTACTAGTGGAGATCATCAACAGTGGCTTTGATCAACAAATGGATGGATTCTTTTGTTGCTTGAATCATTCGCCTAAATAGAAACAAAAATATGGCTTTTAATACTTAATAATATAAATATTCATATCCTTTGGATCCAAAGTATTAATGCTATCAAGTATTAAAAGGATGATTTTCTTATCAATTATTTTATTTATTTATCTTAGATTAATCTTCACTCATTAGTTAATTAACTATTTGATTAAGGGATGGGGTTAGCGAATCTCGATTCAACTAGGTTTTGAACATTGAGCTGGATCAAATTATAGATTTGTGTTTATCCAAGTCCTTTTTTTTTCACACTTGTTACCCCCACTATTTCATTGGATTAATTTGAAATAGATATGTGATCATTAATTATTTTTTAACAATGTTTCATATGTGTAGCCATGTAAGTTCCTTGATGAGAAGTGGTGTCCCAAATTTGTGGTAATTGTTGCTCAAAATAATCATCACACTAAGTTCTTCCAAGCTAGTGGGTGTCCAGACAATGTTCCTCCTGGTAGGCGCACATTAATTGGTTATATCTCGTCAGTTTTCATTTATCTTCCCCTCTCATATTGACTTACTAGTTGGATTGGTTCTAATTAGTACTAAAATCAATGCATCTTAATCCCTTCCATGTTTTATTTCTGAGATCAACTAGGTCGTCTCCACATGAGATGTACTTGGGAGGACTCTGCTATAGTCCAAAAGGAATATTGTAGCTGTAGATACCATATTTTCAAGTGTGAAGTAGTGCCTAGCTAAAACACCGCCATTTCTTTCTTCTTTCATCTTTCATCTTCTGGGGTCCTGTGGGTTGGGAGATATAAACAAATTCTTAAACTGACTATTTAATGATCCAGAATCCCAATTACATTTTCACATGTTATTGAGGTGGATAATTAAAGTTATTTACGCCTTTCAACCTTATATGCCAATTGTAATTATTTTACTGCTTGCTTTAATTTGCAAGGGACCACAATGCCCACACATTACCATGTGTTGTTGGATAAGTTTGGTTTTTCTGCAGATGACCTGTAGGATCTTGTTCATTCTTTATCATATGTGTAAGTAGATTCGGGCCAATGTAGCTACTGAAATTGTAACGACCTCCTATTTAACTGGGGTTTTTTTTTTTTTTAATACTATGAAATTTATATTGTTTTGATACCTACCAAACCATCAACTTAAGCAGCGAGAAGTAGAATCCATATAAACACCACCAAGAAAATATACAATACCAAAATGCTAAAATGTGTCCCCAAAATATACATATATGACTGTTTCCTAAAATACCCTCAACTGGGTTAGGGCTATACATAAATACTCTAAAAAATACTCACTCTATTGACAGGGCAGTCCTGAGGCCCCTCTATCTGCGAGCTTGATCTACTCGCCTACCTGAATTACCTGAAAAATGTTAAAGTAATGGGATGAGACGACGTTCAGTAAGACGAAATATGCTATTACTAGTGTGTGGCAAAAGAGTTACAATACTTTAAAGATCTGTTTCTAAATAATCATGTATAATTGAATATGAGAATATATGTACAAATAACATATACAACCACCACCTGTACCCATGTTGCTTAACATATTTGTTTTTATAAGTTTTCCATTCATAATACTTCTACTATATAGAAGTACCCCCACCGTTACTGTAAAACTGTATGTACATCTAATAGCTGAAAACTTCCCTGTGGATAACTGTATGTTATGATTTAACCCCTTATGATAGGGTTGTGCGGCCCATAGGCGGGATCTACCTTGGCTGGCCGACCAGGATAAACCACTATACTCCATCAGTATGATCAGCCCTCCTCAACCCATATCTGATGGGGATCCTGTCCACTCGTGGGCTCTATACGATCGACTTTCATACCATGTATTATCAGAATAGGTGGTTGCACTCTATACTGTATATAGTTACAACACAGTGCTCTGTAAACTGTATCTGTAATGTCCATCAGGGTCTGATACTATATAATACATTTCTATATACAACTATCTGTTTTACCATGATTCCGTAATAACTGTATAAACCATGACGTTGTGATAAACTGTATTTGTATCAATTGAATTTTTCGAAATAAACAGTAAAATTGTATGTCATGGTACTGTAAATTGTATCTGTATCAACTGTATAATCATGGTATTCTGTAATTACTATAAAATATATTTATTGTCTGTATATTCTATAAAACATAATCCTAAAAATACTGTAAAAACACGTTTCTGTACTATATCCATATTCTCATGCCACACAATAATTTAAAACATTTTAAATGCATTTGATAAACTGTATAAATTCCTACTGTGAAATAGTAATCTGGTAAAAACATATAATTCATACTGAAATCATACGAAAACTGCCTAACATAACATATTTCTCTTACCTGATTTATGCTAAAATCCCCCTACTGTGACGGGTCCTACACCCGCAGGGTTCTCCACTAAACACCCCGAAAACCATATATCTCAGAACAAAATATTACTATTTTTACATTTACAACATTTCTTACAACTGCTGGAAAGTCAAATTTTAACAAAAAGGTCTTACCCTAAATTTGGAATGAAATCCAATTTCGTCTCACCGAAGATCTACTCAGCGGACTTAAGGAGAACTTCCCTAAGAGCATCGTGGTGGCCTCAGATCGTCGATCCGGCGAACGATAGAACCGAAATCAAAGAGAGATGGAGATGGAGCCATAGGAGAGAGAGAGAGAGAGAGAGAGAGAGAGAGAGAGAGAGAGAGAGAGAGAGAGAGAGAAAAAGAGAGAGAGAGAGAGAGAGATTGAATTTCTGTAAATTTTCAGTATAAAATCCAATTTTCAGCTATTTATAGAGCCGAATTCGTCGACGAGACATGTCACCTCGTCGACGAGTCTTGTAGAAAGTTCGTCAACGAACCTGCATCCTCATTGATGAATTTCAGACTTCCAAAAATCCTCTCTCAGTATCTTCTCGTCGACAAAACTTGTCTTTGTCGACGAAGCCTTCTTGTACCCTTATCGACGAATCCCTTGTGTTTGTCGACGAGGATCTGATAAATTTTTTTGGGTCATTACATCCCAAAGTGCAATGTCGTCGACGAAGTTAACTGCCTCCTTCTGTTACTGTTTCCATTTCTCTCACTCTTTATTATTTAAATACCATTATTCTTCGGGTTGTTATAGAAATGATGGTATTGAATAGTTTTAATTAAAAATAATCTTGTTATTAGTGTATATTTATAACGTATGATTGTTATATTGTTGACTAGTGACTCCCATTGCCCATATTCAGTCATGCACTTTGAGATGTTTATTTGTTTTTGAACCATTATTCTATAATATGAATAATATCAAGTAAGTATTGGAGTTCAAAATTTGATATACATATCCCCCTTACAACTTAGATGGTTATGTTCTGGTCAACAATGAGTTCATACAAATTTACAATGGCTCTAAATAACATAACACAATCAGCAAACAACCACAGTGCACAATAACGATGCTCAACATCCAATCGGAAAACTTATTGATTGTTTGCCAATTCATGAACAGAAGTATTAAAACACAAAAAAAAAATTGGAAAGGGGAATTCTGAGATGGAGATTGACCTATGTAATTTTGAACGTAGCACTACTTGGCCTTCACGTTCTTACAACTTCAAAGTGGAATTCCAGGAATTTAAATGTTCATTCTATTTTAAAATCAACAAGATTCAATGCAAATAAAATAGATTTAGGGTAAAATACATACCCAATTTCTACCCTTTTATAGCCTACTCGAATGATCACCTGCAAAACTCCGTGAACGGTTACTTGCAAAACTCCTTGAACGGTCACCTGCTGCTTCTGCTGCCGTCCTCCTCCCTGCCAGACCCTGCACTCTATCCCTTCCTTGCATTCGCGAGTGAAGCGAAGGAGAAAGAAGGAGTTGAAGGCAGTTAAGGCAAATCTTGTTGGATCAAGTAGCGAGATTTGTCACACGTCACAAACCGATTGACCGTTTCATTTCCCAAACAAATATCGCTGCTTGGTCTAGTGAGATTTGTCTTGACATGCGTTAACACTCGAGTGTTTATCTCCTTTAAATCTCGTTGGAACAAGTAGCGAGATTATATGAGCATCATTTTGGGAAATATTTTCCCAAATAGGGTATTAATTAATATATTATTTAAAATTAAAGATAAAATGAGAAAAAAACTCTAGACAAAAAGTACAAGATAAGGAGGAAAAAAAACAAAAGCGGAGGGGTAAACTTGGGATTTCACATCCCGTTCATTCAAATACTCACCCGGCATAATCCGCAACGTACAAACAGCGCACTAACGGCAAATAACGAAACATAATTCGCATTGCCATCTGGTTCCGCGCCGCCCCTCCCGTCATTGCCGTTCTCCTCGCTCCTGCATTCTCAAACTCTTCCATCACGCTGAACCAGAAAAGCCCTAATCTCACCATAGCCTCCAGCCAGACGAGTCTCTCGAGATGTCTGAATGCTGTTTTCCGAGAATCGAGTCTCCTCAAAATTGCATTTTTCTTTTGCAATCCGTAAAGTAACGTGCCAGGTGATTTTGCCTCTGTTTTCTCACCTTCGCCCCATTGGTCCCCGCTGGTTTCTAGGAAAATGCAGGAAAAGATAGGACAAGAAAAGATCATGAATTTAAAATTTTTTAAAGCTCAGACTTTTATGTTTTTTCTTCGCATTTCATTTCCTCTGTTTTCCCGGGAACCAAGTGAAGGGAGCTATGATTCGTTTCACGTTAACGGGGAAAGTCTTTCTTCTAACCATGGTCTGTAAGGTGGAATTTTCTAATTAGCAGCATAGAATGGTCGTGGAAACAGCCAAATATATGCTTTTTTTTTTTTTGGTTTTTGAGTTTTGGTAGAAATCTGGAAAATATCATTGTCCGTGCGAGTTGAGTCAGCGTCAACGGAATTTTGACAAATCTGGTGATTTCTTTCTTAAGTTTTTTTTTCCTTTAAAATTTGCTTTCATTTTGAGATACACATACACACACAGAGATATATAAGATGGATATAAATTTATATTTTTTCATTTTTAATGCTACAATGCAACGCAATCATCTTTCTGTATAAGTTAGCAAAATAAGGGATTGGCAATAGGAAAGAAAGATGTATATGTATTGTTTTGGGCACAAAATGGTCCCTGAGTCTAGTAAATTACAATATTTTTCCTAATATACTCTGTTTTGTTTTTATTTCCTTTTTCCCCATTCAATGGCGGAATAAAGTTTTTGTTTAGGAATTGGAGAATCTGCAATTATATTCTAATTCACTGGGTGCATGTACGGTGGTTGCGGGTGCCAAAACTTGTTTTACACCTCTGTTAAGACCTCGAAAATTGGTATAGGTTTGATTTACAATGTTTGTATTAGGAAGTTGCCAGTGCCACTAAGTAATAATATGCCAATAAAATTTTTAGACTTCAGACCATGTTATCTCGGTAAGATATTGATCATAGACGATTATTTTGTACTTTTCCATATCACTTAAACTATTTTATATTGTCTTAATGGAACTTTTAAAACTGTCAGAAACCTTTCTATTACTACTAGTACTACTGTTATTTTAATATTAATTATAGTTATTTTTATGGCCAATTGTATGAAGTGGTAGCACTTGTTTTCTTTTTCTTTAGAAAGTTGAAGCAATGCATCTTAACTTGTAAACTACTCAAAGATAGGAGGAATAAACCATTGCCATTGGAACAGGATTTTTGTTCTCAGGAAAGTTTGCTATGAAATTTACCATAATAAATTAATGTATAACTGCTAAAGAGTTGTTTTGAGTTCTACACCGGTTAAATGAGCTTTGAAAACTGCTTTTTCATGTTATCAAGCTATCTAGGTGTGCATCAGAAGACAGGAATGCAAAAAAAAAAAAAAAAAAGTGAAAAATTTGAAATCCAGTTTTTATATTCAGAAGTATGAGATTTTGTCCTGTGATTTTAATTTGAGGCCTTTTTCTTATTATATGATTAAAAAAAATTTATAAGCAAACTACATAACTGAATCCCGTACCATTTGAAAAACAATTTTGATGAAACAGTTCATAAATGAATTTTTTAACCAAAATTCAATATTTTGGGGATCACTAAGAATTCCAGTTTGATTCAGTGGCAGCGCAAGTCACTGATCCACCAAAATATGTGAAAAAAAAACTTATAATTTCTCCTGTTTTAGTAGCTTCTTAGTTAGGACATACCTCACTTTTTGTCTCAAATATTAGGAGATCAATAATCTTCAGAGACATAAATGGCTACCCTTCAAGATATCAGTGTTTCAGCAGCAATTAATATTCTATCTGCATTCGCATTTCTTGTGGCCTTTGCGGTACTAAGGCTTCAACCATTCAATGATAGAGTTTATTTCCCAAAATGGTATCTTAAGGGGCTAAGAGGCAGCCCAAGACGTGCTGGAGCATTTGTGAGCAAATTTGTCAACTTGGACTTCAGATCGTATATAAGGTTTTTAAATTGGATGCCTGCAGCATTAAGAATGCCAGAACCAGAGCTTATTGATCATGCAGGGCTTGATTCCGCTGTATACATTCGGATTTACCTTCTTGGGTGAGTCTAAGATGCATTCATATTTACTTTTCAAACATTCTCATTTGCATAGTTATGTTTTTGTCTCTTTTGTTGTTTTCCAAGCATATTATGTTATCCTTGAGATCATTTTCTGAAGACAAATTATATTTTATTCATTTATTTGTTTGTTTATTAATTTTTTGTTGTTTGTTGCTCATTAATTATTTTAGCTATATCTTCTAATTTGAGGATTCATCTACAGGTTGAAAATATTTGTACCGCTAACAATCCCTGCTTTTGCGGTTTTGGTACCTGTCAATATGACGGGAAATACATTGGAGCATATTAAGGATTTAACATTTAGTGATATTGACAAGCTCTCCATATCCAATGTTCCATACGGATCAGATAGGTGAGAATAAATTTTCCGAGGCTGTTTTCTGGACTGAAATAAAATGATGCAAATTAAATTTATTTCCCTTTTGAAGTTAAGTAGATGCCTTTAAACAGCAGTTGTTGCAAAATCTGAAAAATAATGAAGTTTTAGTTTCTGACAAAAACTAATACTACCAACACATCTTGCTGCAGTTCAGATCAGGTAATCATTACCATGGACTACCATTAAAAAATGCTTAATTTCAATTATTTTATGATTGTGTTCAACCTTATAAAATCATTAAATTCTTCTAAGCTGATTTCTTAGTTAAGGCAGATAAGATCTTAAGATTCTAAATATTAGTAAATGTTTTTATTTTTTCTGCAAAATTGGATTTTAGTAATTTGTATGAACCTCTTAGAAGTTGAAAAATCATGCCATGTCATAAGCAAGAAACTCTCTTTGTTGTCTCTAACAGGTTTTACGCACATCTAGCAATGGCATATGTCTTCACATTCTGGACGTGCTTTGTGCTGTACAAGGAATACAAGATCATAGCTGCTATGAGGTTGCATTTTCTTGCATCTGAATCTCGACGTCCAGATCAATTCACAGTGAGTTTAAATTCATTCAGACTGAATTCTGTTTTTCAGCACTGACTACTTGTGTCTTTTGTTAGGTTATGTTGATTTTTGCATGTAGTGAAAGCAATGTCTGTCTCTTTCTGTTAAGCATATGATTTCAACTTTAGGCATACATAAAACATACCTTTATTATACAAGTGAACCTTTATTAGAGGGTTTGAGTGCTAGACTGCCTCCTTAAAAGGAAAGAAGTTGCAGTCTGAAAGTGCTTGCATTCAGGGCACCATTGACTGCCCATAAGAACACAAGTTACACAACCATGGTATGAAACCATAATTAAGGGTTTGAACTCTAGTTTGACTGAATTCATTAATATAATTTTTTAATTATCAAAATCTTGGGCTCTTTTATAAAAGACAAGGAACTTTGTTTTTGAAGTAACAGCTGGCAGGAAACATCAGAGTGTTTTCTTGTTTGAATAACAGCCACATTATGCTGCTGTTAGCAGGCATTTAATTAACCATTGAATGAATATTTTTATTCCCAAGACGTATAAATATGTAATGTAACCCCCCTCCCCCTTCTCTCAATTGGAGAAATGCATGAAAAGACTCTTAAATATCAAAATCTTCATTGTTTTTGTTCATTCTCCTTCCATTCTGATCGATTGTTTGAGCATTTGCTCAGTTTGCTAATGTTGTTTACTGCAACTAGTTTTGTTGCTGTAAGATAAAGAAAGGATATTTTGCATGTACGTAAGTATAATCAATAACATTTAAAATCTAAACAAACATATCACCCTATACACATGGCTCCCGCTCCTCATTGAGCGTCTCGGGAGGGCATAATGTCCACGGCCTTATCTTTGCACTATAGAGAAGCTCGCACACCACATTGCTACTCTTAATACACAATAGTACAGGGCCTTTACATTTCCAACACTATTCAATGGAAGGAATTTGGGCTAGCCATTTGGCCAAGGCTTGCCCTCAAATAGTTCTAATTCCTCAAATATCCCTTTAACCCAAAGTCCTTTTTACGGACATATTTAGCCCAAATTCTCTTTTAAAATTACTGCTAAATTGTGAATTTATCTGTCGTATCTTTTGAACTAGTTTGACAAGTACCTCAGTGTCTATTGTGAGTGCTCATCTTGTAAACTCATATCATCATTATAGCTATATTCTTTTACACCTTGCCTTTCTGATTGCAAATCATATGATGAAAGATATGCTTTGCCCAGCAATGTAATGTAAGTATATTTAAATAGACAAGTTGTGAATTCAACACATCTTTCCTTGATTTTCTTATTTAACTATTTTTCCAAACCTAAAGTTGATCTGAGCTCTCAGTCATAAGAAAGTTAATTCCACAAATATTCATACATACATAATTGATTCAAGCTATCAATCACAAGAAAGTTAATGGATATTCAATGAGACAGGCAATTGTACATGTGCCCATGCATACATACTTAAATATGTAAACAGACGAAGACTGTTAATGTATCATCTTTTTTTAGTATGTATATACTCATAATTTCCATTTCAACTTGCTTTTTGTTGATTTTATTTACTACTGCAGGTTCTAGTAAGAAATGTTCCTCCAGATCCTGATGAATCAGTCAGTGAACATGTTGAACATTTCTTTTGTGTAAATCACCCTGATCATTATCTTACACATCAGGTTAGTTTCTTTATTAATTAACTGTGAGTATAAGAGTTTTGGCTCAGGTGATAAAGGGATGGGTTGGGGCTTGGGAGATCCAGGGTTTAAATCTTATTAATCGAAAAAGGAAGAAAAACTGTGAGTAATATAGTTTGGCTGGAGAAAGGAATTTTTTGTTTTTGTTTTGTGCTTAAAAAACAATTAATAATGAAAGAAGGTTGCAATTCTATAACCATTTGAAATGATGGTAAGTGAATAGATCAGAAACTTTTGCATTTTTCTGTCATGTTTGTAGATTTTATGGATCATGTTTTCTTAATCTGGGTCCAAGCTTAATAAGTGTAATTTCATGATTTGCTCAATGAAAAAGAGTCACATGGTTCTGACCTTGTAGGTTGTATACAATGCAAATAACCTTGCGAAATTGGTGGCAAAGAAGAAGGGTTTGCAAAATTGGCATACCTACTACCAAAATAAATATGAGAGAAATCCAGCAAAAAGACCAACTACAAAGGTATCTTTATATTGTGAACATTAGGCGGAGGTTTTGTTTCTCATCTATTTCTTTCTTTGTGAGGCATTCTGTCTAACTTATTGGAAGAATATAACTTAATTTTCTTATTTATCTAAGATTTGAGTTCATCAATTGAAATCTTGTAATATATAGACAGGTTTCTGGGGCCTTTGGGGAGCTGCTGTGGATGCTATTGATTACTATACTGCTGAAATCGAGAAGATGAGTGAAGAAGTAAGTCTTGATTTAAATGTAGTGAGCAGGGGACGTTTAATCATCTTTTTCTGACTCTTTTATTCTTTTTTTGTTTTTTGTTTTTTTTTTTTCCTTTTAATCTTGAGATTTCTTCAATCAAATCAAGAGTTTTGGTTAAATTTATTTATTTTTTCATTCATCAGTCTTCATAAAAGTAACCACTTTGTTTTTGCCATGTCGTCATTATTGTTTCGCAAAAATAGGTTCTTGTGTTTGCTATCTCACTGTTGCTTCATTACTGCTGCTTTTGTGGATTTTTTTCCTTCTTTAGTTGTTGGACGATGCCTCGTTCTCCATGTTGTATTTCTATTTTCTCCTTAATTAATTTCTTTGTTTATCTAAAGATTATACATACATACATACATACATACACACACACAAACATAAATACATACATACATAAATACATACATGCATGCATGCATACATACATACATAGGTACACCACACACACACATACATATGCTAAAAGGTGCTTACCATTTCAGCACTCTCTTTATCAGCTATTAAAGTTGAGTGAATTGAGTCTTGGGAGGCGAACACGCAGTTTCTTCTAAAAAGTGGATAAAAATATCACCTAATCCCAGCTAGTTATAACAATTAGAGAGGTCTAAATAAAGTCTTTGTGAAAGCATCAGCTATCTAATTAAAACTTTCACAAATGTAGTCAGCACAACGTTCTCCATTGCATCCATAACAATAATGACAGCCACATTCAATGTGCTTTATCCTTTTATAGACTCTGGGTTGCCAGCAATATAAATGGCAGCTTGCTTATTACAAAACATATTTACATGCTTCAATACTGAGAATCCCAGCTTTGCAAGGGACTCCAACCACACAGCTCACTTACAGTAGGAGCTATAGCTCAGTATTCTGCTTCAGCCCAAGATCTTCCTACAATAGTTTGTGGGATTACCTCCCATGACCTTAATCTGTTAGAGCTTCCTGGGCAATTTTTATTACATTTATAAACCAAACCTCTTCCTGGAGAGCCTATGAGATATTGCAGAATCCTACAAATAGCATCCCTATGTGGCAGTTAGGATTTTCCATAATCTAACTCACCCCCCCCCCCCCCATAACAGAAGATATGTCACATCTAGTGATAATCAAGTAGATCAACTCGTCAACCAATTGCTTACGTTGACGTTTCTCTTAAAATTATGGTCCAATATCCTTTGACAACTTCACGTTGGGATCCCTATGAGAATAAACTAATTTAGCTCTCAACATATGACTCTTAGCAAGTCCAAGGTATATTTTTACTGAGATAGGTCCAATCCTTACACCACATTTTCAACAATTAAGAAAGAAAAGATTTTGTGGAAAACACACCAAAAGAATACCCAATCCAAATCCTCAAGTCACTACCCATTCGAGGAATAAAATATTCCAGCACTTGCACAAACATGGTCATATCCTCAGCCATTTCTTAAAAAAAAAAAAAAAAAAAAATCTCAAGAAACCCCCCCTAAAAAGAGAAAAGAAAAAGAATAAAAAGCATTGTGGTAGAGAGGGAATCTGAAAAGATCTACAAAGAGTCCAACATAACCTCACCCACCCAAATATCCTCCCAAAACTGAATAATATTTCGAGAACACGATAAAAAGGGGATAGAAGAAATAAGCAACTTGAGAAATCAATTTCCAAGAACTAGAATAAGAAGCACCAACAGTAGTACCCCATCCATTCCTATTGTTGGGTTTGTGGCTCATATTTTGAGTGGACGCATGCACCGGGAACGCATCGTGAAGTGAAGAACAAGAGAGAAGTTTGCAAGATGAAAACCAGCAATGGTTTGCTCGACGGTTTCAGAATTGAGGGATAACCGTCGATGGTTTGGCCTAAACCGTCGAGGGTTTTGTTCGGCGCAAGTTATGATTTTTGAATTTGGATATCAATAGATTAGGGGGATCTGAGGATTTTCCTCCGGGGATTGCTATAGGGATGATTTAGATAGGCTCTAAGGTTCCTGTACACTTAGGGTTCATATATAATCATATTTTGTAACCCTAGTTGTAAGCTTGATATTATTGTGATAGTGAAAATTCAGTTGCTGCTCCCGTGGATGTAGGCACATTGCTGAACCACGTAAACCTTGTGTCTTTGATTATTGCTTTTATTGATTCTCTTTGTGAGTGATTGCTTATTCCGTATTGTTCATCTTTGAGTGCTTGCATTGCTTGTTCTGTGATTGTTTCGAGTTTGTGTGAGGTTTTTGCTGCGAACTCGCGAACA
The DNA here is from genome assembly GCF_029873635.1 of Malania oleifera. Classification (NCBI taxonomy): domain Eukaryota; kingdom Viridiplantae; phylum Streptophyta; class Magnoliopsida; order Santalales; family Ximeniaceae; genus Malania; species Malania oleifera. Next base: position 89,791,144 of record NC_080421.1, read on the forward strand.
AAAATTGGTATCAAAGCGCCAATTGGTACAACAATTGGTATCAGAGCAATTGGTTCATGATGATTGGGATCTCTTCGTGAAGTTCGATGTTAATAAGTTTGATAGAACGGGGAATTTCGGACTTTGGCAGAGGAGGGTGAAGGCTTGCAAGTGCAACAAGGTATGGTGAAGGCTCTATACGGAAAGAAGTCGGAAAGTATGGACGATGCAAGTTGGAAGGAGCTGGAAGCAAAAGCTGTGTTCACTATCCGACATTGTCTGGTTGATGATGTGATGTATCACGTCATGGATGAGGAATCGCTGGTAGCGGTTTGGCTGAAACTAGAAAGCCAGTACATGTCCAAGTCATTGACGAACAAGTTGTATCTTAAGTAAAAAGTATATTGGCTTAAGATGACAAAGAGTTTGGAATTGACTCAGCACATCAACACATTCAATTAGATCATTAGTGATCTGAAGCGAGTTGATGTGAAGTTTGAGGAAGAAGACAAGACATTGATGCTGCTTAATTCCCTACTGACGTCTCCTACATACGAGAATTTGGTTACGACTCTAATTTGGGGGAAAGAAACCCTAGAGTTGGTGGACATCACAAGTGCATTGCTAGGGTTCCATCAGAGGAAGAAGGCCAGTGATGAGTGTTCACATGGTGAAGGGCTCATGGCGAAGGGGAATCAGGATTGTGGGAGGAGCAACTTCCGGGGTGGGTCGAGCAACCATAGGGCTCGATCCAAATCCAGGAAGAGGAAGGATGTGCAGTGTTTTAAGTGCGGGAAAAAGGGGCACATAAAACCCGAGTGTCCGGAAAGGAAGAAGGGGGTTATTGAAAACAAAAAGGGTTCATCAAACACAGAGAATGTAGTAGAAGAAGGAGACTTTGGGAGTGGTGATGGTGATATGCTCTCGGTTTCATCTAGGTCGGATGAATTCGCAGATTCTTGGATCTTAGACTCAGCGTGTTCTTATCATATGACGCCCAACAAGGATTGGTTCACTATGTACAGATTGATGAGTTCTCGTTCCGTTCTGATGGAGAACGATGCTGTGTGCATAGTTGTCGGGATGGGGAATATCAGAATCAAGATGTATAATGGGTAGTGAGGACGTTATGTGATGTGAGGCACATACCAGAGTTGAGGAAGAATCTGGTTTCGTTAGGCACTGAAAACCAAGGTGTAGTCCCAAAAGGGGGGGTAAATTGGGTTAATAAATTTTCTTTTAATTCTTTTTAAGATTCTCCACCTCTTGTTGATTTAACAATCACACAACAAAGTGTTTACTTGTTTAGCAAAAGTTTATTTACTTGTTCAATCCAAAAACCTACAACTAAAGTATTCAACACAACACAAGTAAATAAAACTTTAAACAATCAACCAACCATTCAACAATCAAAGTGTTCAATCCACAAATACCCAATCAAGATAGCCTTTTGGCAATTTACAGCTTTTCAAGAATTCAAGATATTTTGTTGTTTGCAGCCCTGTAAATATATGTAAGTTTAATTCAAGCCTTATAGAGAATGAAATTTATTTTTTCAATGCAAACCACAACTCAAATTCCCAACAACTCAGAATTTAAATAAACTCTTAGTTAATTTATCTTTGGGTGTTAACCAATCAATGTACTCCCTTTGAGGTTTGCGCAAAGTATTGATCAACCAACGTACTCCCTTTCGGTTTCCACAATCCCAAATTAAAATTAAACTTTGGTTTATTTAATTTCCAATCCACGTAGTTTTTATGATTAAGGAATTTAAAACATCCACGTAGTTTATATGTTTGCTGGAATTTAAAGAGAGTAAGGGAAAGAGAGTGACACCAAATTTTTACGAGGTTCGGCTTATCCCCAGTCTACGTCCTCGCCTTTGGCAAACCACCAAAGGATTCCACTAAACCAGTTCCTTTCCGGGCGGAACAAAACCTTTCAAGCGATACCCCACGCTCAAACACTCTTTCACTAGGCTAGAGCAATGCCTCTACAAGCGACAGCCCATGCTTAGGCAACGATCCAAACAATCCTTGAATCGTCAAATCTATAAGAACAAGATCAATAATCTGTGTACAAAGAATTACCTTCAGATGGGGTGGATTAGTACAATTTCAAATACTATATACTTTAATCAAAATATCAATATGAAATACAATTGAAGCTCAAAAGAGATTTCACCAAGTTTTCCTTCTAGATGAGAATCAACAATTTAGAAACATAGAGAAGGATTGATCGGTTGCTTTCAGAAAATATCAGCAATTCAGATGTGCAAAGATGAGAGCATGAGAGCTTTAAGAGTATGAGAGTTTCAGCTTTGAGAATTGATTTTCAATTGCTTGGTATAATTTGATTTTCAAAACCATGTATTTATAGAGTTTTTAGAGTGAGTTTCCTTGTTTCCCAAGTTTCTTGGAGTGTCCCCCAAGTTTTTATAACGTTTAGATTTGAAAAACAAATTTTTAGAATTTTACCATTAAAGTTCAAAATTTAAATTTCTGTAGAGTTAGTATGCTGGATAGGTGATTGGGTAAGTGTTTATACAAGGTCAGTCGGCTGGACAAGCGGCTGAGACCTTTCTGTCTGTCAGAAATTAATTCCATTAAATTGTTAGCCGGCTGACTGAACACAGTTCAAAAGCGTCAGTCGGCTGGACAAACCCTCTTATCAGTCAGCTGACTGATCATAGGTCAAAATGGTCAGTAGGCTGGGCAGTTATTCAACTTTTATATTTGTCAGTCGGCTGAGAAATTTCAGAGCATTCTGGTCAGTTGGCTGACCAGTCAATTTTTTCCAAAACTTCTATTTTTTAAGATTTTAAACCTTTTTGTTATTTGAAAAACTTAAATGTGACTTTTCAAAAACATTTTCCAGGGTTTTTAAAAACTGGTCTCTAAGTCTTTGTTGCATCCTAATGAGCTTCAAAGTATTTCATAAGATATTTAAAATATGAAGTACTTACATAAAGACTTCTTATGGCTTTAGACATTCTAGGCGCTTAAGTCTTCATGCTTTGCTTTTCTTTGGCTCTCTTGTCTTTAAGCATTAAGCTTTTAGCACGTTCTATTTAACACCCACACTCTCATGATCTTCAAGCTTTAATAGATATCATTTTTGAATCTATGCTTTAAACTTCATATGATTATCCTTCTTTGAAATATAAGCTTTCATGAATCCTTCTGAACACTTGACCTTGCTTTCTCATAATTGAGTCCTGAAATGTCATCCCTTAACCAAACATGTTAAGTTCCACTTGTTTGTTAGCATCAAAACAGGATGTTAGGCCTTGTAAGGCCAACAATCTCCCTCTTTTTGATGATGACAAACAAGGAGCAAAAAAAATTGAGTGAGCCTTAAAAAGACGCCCCTTTACAATAAGCATCATCTCAACAAACTTAACAATATTAAGATCAATTTCAAAAACTATTTTACTATGATCATCCATTATTCAAGTTCAAGATCATCATTCAATATCAAATAAGGATCATCTCAACATATTTAACAATATCAAGATCAATTTTAAAAAACCTTTTACTATCATGCTCATTACATTATTCAAGATCAAGATCATTCAATATCAAATACTTCTCCCCCTTTTGATACATATATCATGTTCAAATTTTTCAATACCATGCAGAATTTTTGCTCAAAACTTCTCCCTCTTTTGACATCAATAAAAAAGAGTAGGATATAAAAAATAAATCATATTTTGAGCATATGAATATCAAACATGCATATCAAGCTTATGTACATACTCAATTCATTATTTTTCAATATGGCAAGTGTAGTGTGCTTTAATAGTCAAATAGTCATGATACCAATTGAAAACTTCATTAATTCACGATACCAATTGAACTTGTGATACGAATTAAAACATTAAAGAATAATACTAATTGTTCATTTCATTAATTCATGATATCAATTGAAAAATTAGGGAGAAACAAAACACAGTACAAGCTATAAGTCATATGACTCCCCCCGAATTTAATACATTCAGATTTGATACTAATTATGTTTTGAAATTTATCATCCCATGCTTTAAATATTGATTCATATCATGTATGTGCTCATTGATACTAATATCTAATACCAATATTATGTCAATATCATCAATATCACAACATGATCATGGATATTATTATGCTTGTCATGCTTAAATTTTAATTGATATATTCATGGATACCAATATACTTCATAGATACTAATGCTAATGTCACATTATGCACTTGTTAAAATCCCAATCCCAAGTATCATTGTAAATAATACACAAATTAGGAAAGTGGGTAAATATGGGGGATTTGATATTATTCAGTAAGGGAATTGTTTCCTTGTTTAGAATAGGTAATTGTATTATATATTGGGATGTACATATGAACAAATTAATGAAAAAAGATTCAAAGCTTTTGCTTACATGGTCTCAGAGCTAGGGTTTCCCAACCTTAGCTAACTGTGGCTAGCGGCACCGTCAACCGCAGAGGGTCGACCTCTTCTGCAAAGATCGACGGTGTCTCAGAAGCCACATCTGTTGGGGGTTCGAATGGGCTAGATAACATAGCCTTTCCACTCTCATTGGAGAAATTCAATGGAAAAAATTTCCTTGAGTGGGCTCAATCCATGAAATTGGTGATTGAAGGAAAAGGGAGGCTAGGTTATCTTACCGGTTAATGGAGGAAACTAGACCCTACTGACGTTGTAGCCTTGCAAAAATGGAGGTCCGAAAACTCCATGGTCACAGCTTGGCTTGTCAACTCAATGTAGTCGTCAATCGGAAAAGTCTACTTGTTCTTGCCAATGACGAAGGACGTCTGGAACACCGTTTGTGAGACATACTCTGATGTTGAGAGTTACTTGCAGATCTTTGAAATCAAGACCCGATTGTGGCAGATGAGGCAAGGTGAGAGAGGCGTTATTGAGTATTTCATGGAGATGACCCATATCTGGCAGGAGCTCGACCTGAGCATCGACGAGGAGTGGGAGTGCTCTGGTGACAGTACATGATACCGAAGGAGGCTCGAAAACGAAAGGGTCTTCGAGTTCCTTGCCGACCTGAACCGAGAGCTTGAGGACGTGAGGGGATGGATCCTTGGCCGGCGACCTTTTCCTTCAACCCGAGAGGTCTTTGCATAGGTTAGGAGGGAGGAGAACAGGAGGTGTGTGATGCTAAGGCCCTAAAGTGATCGTGTTGGGCTAGATCTACCCGTACCCGTATCCACCAAAAAAATAGATGGGCACACTAATGGGCCTAATTTTTTGCCCCTTGTATCAAAAGGCCCAGGAGGACCTAGTCAACGACCACAAAAAGGGAAATTATGGTGCGAACATTGCCGAAAAATAGGTTATTTAAAAGATACATGCTGGGAGATTCATGGAAAACCATCAGATTGGAAGTTGAGACAATACCAAAAAAAATCGTGGGTACCAAGCTAGCACTGACGGGTCAACAGAAAGATTACAAGGAGAAAAAACCAATACCTCTTCAAGTAGTGCATTCAGTCCTGAACAGTTGGATCAACTGTATAAAATGATTTCGTCAATTCAAACATCGGGTCAGTCTTCCTCTGGTTCCTTGGCTCACCGTGGTAATTATCTGTCAGCTTTAAATATTACATCCTGTTACAAGTCTCCATGTATAATTGACTCGGGTGCATCTGATCATATGACTGGGTCTTATCAATGTTTTTCATCCTACTCACCATATGTTGGGAATTTGAGAGTAAAAATTGCAAATGGCTCTCTCTCACCAGTTGCTGGAAAAGGATGTATTCGCATATTTGACTCTATAACTTTACAATCTGTCCTACATGTTCCCAAGTTATCTTGCAACCTGTTATCCATCAGTCAGTTAACAAAATACTCAAATTGTTCTGCTAAATTTGTTTCCTCTCATTGTGTTTTTCAAGACCTGTCATCGGGGAAGACCATTGACACTGCTAAGGCGTATGAGGGACTCTACTACTTTGAGGAGGCAAGCTTGAGTGCACTATGTAATACTGCAATTTGTGACTCTGCATCTATTTCTAGAGATAGTGAACTTTTGTTATGGCATTCAAGGATGGGTCATCCCAATTTCCAATATTTAAAACGTTTGTTTCCTTCTATTTGTTCAAATAAAATGTCTTCTGAGTTTCAATGTGAAGTGTGTGAGCTTGCAAAACACTGTCGTACTTCTTTCCCATCATCCATATACAAACCATCTTGCCCATTTACTATGTTTCACAGTGATTTGTGGGGTCCCTCACGTTCCCTCAATCGCACCAATACAAAATGGTTTGTTACCTTTATTGATGACCATACTTGTCTTTGTTGGGTCTACTTACTGAAAGACAAAACTGAAGTCCGCTCCATTTTCATCAGTTTTCATTCCATGATTCATACACAGTTCCAGACTCATATTCAAATTTTACGTACTGATAATGGTACGGAATATTTTAATACTATTATGGGAACTTATCTTCAAAAAAATGGGATTGTTCATCAGAATTCTTGTGTGGATACCCCTCAACAAAATGGGGTTGCTGAACGAAAAAATAGACATATACTTGAAGTAGCCCAGGCATTAATGTTCACTACCAATATGAAACATTATTTTTGGGGCGATGCCATCTTAACAGCCACACCTCATTAATCGATTGTTGAGTTGCGTACTTTCCTTTGTCACCCCTCTTCAGAAATTCCAGGAACACTTTCCTACCTCTCGACTCCCCTCTAGTCTCCCACTGAAAATCTTTGGTTGTACTGCTTTTGTTCATGTTCATGCACACCACCGAAATAAATTGGATCCTTGTGCCATTAAATGTGTCTTTCTTGGTTATTCTCCTACCTAGAAAGGCTACAAATGCTATGATCCGGTCTCAAAAAGACTGTTTGTTAGTCTTGATGTTACTTTCTTTGAAACCACTCCTTATTTCCTAAAGCCCCCTCTTCAGGAGGAGCAATGGAGTGAAGATCGATTCTTTGATCTCTTTACTACTGAATCAGCGTCATCTGAACCAGTACCACCTATTGAGCCTCCTGTCCCTTCATTCCCTCCTGTTGCTTTATTCCCTGACCCATCTATCGAGTCTTCCATTGCATTACTTCTTGACCTGCCAAACAAAATAGAACACTTAACCTCAGGGGAAGATATAGGAGAGCAAAACAACGCAGACATACTTGTTTACTCAAGAAAGCCGAAAACAAAGAATAGGGAGAATCTCATACCTGAGGCACCACGAGCATTGGAACCGGTGATGGCTCCGAATAACCATGAGCCCACGCCTAATCCTGATCTGGTAATTGAGTCTTCTTCTGATAATCCTGTACTTGATGATATCAATTTACCTATTGCAATCAGAAAACAAACCAGGTCATGTACTCAATACCCTTGGTCTAAATACATGTCTTATAAAAGCTTGTCTACAGGATATCGTGCGTTTGTCTCTAACCTTGACAGGATGAAAATGCCAAAGAACATTCAGGAAGCTCTAGAAATACCTAAATGGAGAGAGGCAGTCATGGAAGAAATGCGAGCCCTAGAAAAAAATGGAATGCGGGAGTTGACAAATCTACCGCAAGGGAAGAAGCCAGTGGGTTGTAAATGGGTCTTCACAATGAAATATAAATCTGATGGAATAGTTGAAAGATATAAAACCAAACTTATTGCAAAAGGTTTTACATAGACTTATGACATTGACTCTACGGAGACATTTGCACCAGTGGCAAACTTCAATACAGTTCGAGTTCTCTTGTCCTTGGTAGCCAACTTAGAGATTGGCCACTACAACAACTGGATATTAAAAGTGCCTTTTTAAATGGAGAGTTAGAAGAAGACGTATACATGACTATACCACCAGGATTTAGTGGGAAAGGTGAAGAAAACAGAGTGTGTAAACTCAAGAAGTCCTTGTATGGCCTCAAATAATCTCCCAGAGCATGGTTCGACAGATTCGCAAAAGTAATAAAGAATCAAGGTTATCAACAAGGGCAATCAGACCATACACTGTTCTTCCAACAGTCTGAAAGAGGTAAGAGAACAATTCTAATAGTGTATGTTGATGATATAATCCTTACTGGTGATGATACTGTAGAGATGGAGAGATTGAAGAAAGTTCTGGCTGCTGAATTTGAAGTTAAAGACTTGGGACAAATGCTGTATTTTTTGGGCATGGAAGTGGCGAGAACGAAAAAGGGAATTAATGTTTCTCAGCGAAAGTATGTTACTGATCTCCTAATTGAAATTGGCATGCTGGGATGCAAACCCAACGAAACCCTGATGGAAGAGGTAAAGAGGGTTGAAGACTGTGGAATAACAGTGGAAAAGGAGAGGTATCAGGGACTGGTTGGCAAGCCAATCTACCTATCACATACTAGACAAGATATTGCATTTGCAGTTAGTGTAGTAAGTCAACACATGCATTCACCAAAAGAAGCCCACTTAGATGTTGTGTACAAAATCCTTAGATATCTCAAGGGATCCTCGGAAAGAGGACTCTTCTTTAAGAAATGTGAAAGCAAGGAAGTAGAGATCTTTAGAGATGCAGATTGGGCAGGATTAGTGGAAGATAGAAGGTCTACCACAGGTTATTGTATATTTGTCTGGGGAAATCTGGTAACTTGGAGAAGTAAAAAACAGAATGTGGTGGCTTGTAGTAGTGTTGAAGCTGAATTCAGGGCAATCGCACAAGGGATATGGGAAGGACTATGGTTACGGAAACTCTTGGAAGAATTACAGGTCCCTGTGAACTTTCCTATCAAACTCTATAGTGACAATAAGGCAACTATCAGCATCTATCTCAATCTAGTTCAACACGACAGGACTAAACATGTGGAAGTGGACAGACACTTCATCAAAGAGAAAATTGAAGAAGGGATTATTTGTATGACTTATGTACCTACCAAGGAACAAACTGCAGATATTTTCACTAAAGGGTTGGGATGACAGAACTTTGATGATCTCATTAGCAAGTTGGAGATGATTAATATTTATGATCCAACTTGAGGGGGAGTCTTAAAATCCCAATCCCAAGTATCATTGTAAATAATACACAAATTAGGAAAGTGGGTAAATATGGGGGATTTGATATTATTCAGTAAGGGAATTGTTTCCTTGTTTAGAATAGGTAATCGTATTATATATTGGGATGTACATATGAACAAATTAATAAAAAAAGATTCAAAGCTTCTGCTTACAGCACTGCTCATGGATACTAAATTATTTAGATGCAAATTTTTCAATTTATCCATGTGATCCATCATTAGCATGTATGATCAAGAATTAATCAAATCATATTCATATATCAATATCATACCAAAATTTATGCTTCTAAATCATGCTTAACTTTATGCTCAAATTTTCAAAATATAGTGAGCCATAAATCATCAATATTTTCATTGTCTTTAAAGATTTCAAGATACCAATTTCAAGACATACACATGTAGCATATTGCATATCATTATCATGTGCATTGTACTACACTTTTGCTTAGATTGTTCTTATGTTGCTCAAGTATCTCTTATTCTAAAATATATTTCATATTAAACTTGTTTAAAGAATTTTACCTTCAGTCAGTCGGCTGACCTATCCTTTCTTTCACAAATTTTCTGCCAAGCTCTCTTCTTTATCAAAAATACTTATGCAATAAGCTCCATTTGCTTTATATTTTCTTTTCTTTTGATTTCATACAAACATCCATATATTTTAGTACTTTCTAATTTAAGCCTTGTATGATTCATTCATTGATTGAGGCCAACAATTTTCATTAGTTTCAATAAGATAAGCATTGATAAGTTTGAATAATTTTATCCTTATTCTCTATTTCAATTTTGTTCAATATCCTTGTATGATTTTCCATAGATTTGATATCAATTGAAATTGAAGGATTTAGTCATACTATTTCATCTTGGTACCCATACTTTCTTGGGTCTAGATGGTTTAACAATGGATGTTTCTTTTACTTTCCATACTTGTTTAGTTTTCACACCCTTTCTTTTTAATGGACATTCAAACTTTATATGTCCTTTCTTCTTACATAGGTAGCATGTGGTGTGAGTGTAAGCATTTGAAGAAGTGCTAGCATAATTTTTAGATGCTTTTGTAAAGTATCCCATGTAGAGATTCGTTTTCTTGGTATTCTCAATTCCATTGAATCCTATGCCTTCTTTATTGAAGGACATTCTTTGTAAGCCAATCATTTTGTCAAAGTTTTCTTTTCCTTTTGTGAAATTGTAAATGATTTTGGCTTGATCCTCAATTTCTTTCTTAAGATCATAGATTTCTGAATTTTGTATGTTTTTACCCTTTTCATGATTTTGAGACATTTTTGTGATTTTATTCTCTAATTCAGAGATATATTGATCTTTCTCATTTTCCATAGAGGATTGGGATCTCAAGTCTTCTACTTCCTTTATCAACTTTTCATTCTTGCTTTCTAGTCTCTTGATTTTCAAATCTTTTTCTTTTTCAACAAAATTTTTAGATTCTAACTCTTTTATCACAGCTTCATTCTTATTTTCTATTTTCTTGATTTTTGAATCTTTCTCACTTACAACAAGTTTAAGGAACTCTAACTCTTTCATAACTCCTTCATTCTTGTTTTTCAATGAAGTATATTGTTTAGTTACTTTGACTAGCATCTTATGCACTTTGAATAAATCATTTTGTAACTCTTCATAAGATGGCATGCTTTCATCATTGGATTCATTAGATGAATCACTACTATAACCATTAACCTATTTGGATGAAGAGCTTTGTTCTTCATCATCGTCCCATGCCATAAAGCAAGTATAAGCAACTTCTTGGTCACTTGATTCATTATCGGAACTACTTGTACTCATATTGTCCCAAGTAGTGGCTTTTATTGCCTTTTTCTTTTTCTTTTTAGAATCTTTCTTAAGTAGTGGACATTCCGGTTTTATGTGTCCATCTTTCTTGCAATTATAACATGTGGGGATTTTATTCTTTGACTTCTTTGTATTGGTTTCTTCTTCATCTGATTCTGAGTTTTGGATTCTTCTTTTGAATTTATTTTTCCTTCTTAGTATTCTTGCAAGTTTCTTAGATATGAAGGCTAGTTCATGCTCTTCATCTTCACTACTAGAGTTTTCTTTTGAAGCTTTGAAGGCTATAGATTCTTGAGCTTTAGTTTTTCCACTTCTTTCATTCATTGCCATTTCATATGTGAGGAGAGAACCTATTAATTCATCTATGGAGGTGGTTTTCAAATTTCTTCCTTCAGTTATTGTAGTGGCCTTAGGTTCCCATATAGGCGGCAGCCCTCTACGAATTTTCCGGATCATTTCATAGGTGATGTATGTTTTTCCTAATGCATTTAGGGAGTTTGTTATGTGGGCAAACCTAGTGTACATACTAGTGATGGATTCTTCCGGGTTCATCCTAAAAGCTTCATACTCGTTAGTGAGCATATCGATTCGATTGTCCCTTGAATCAATAGTACCTTCATAGGTTACTTCTAATTTATCCCATATTTCTTTGGCTGATTTACATGCCATGACACTATTAAATTCATTTATGTCTAGAGCACAATACAAAGCATTCATAGCATAATAATTTATTTGTAGCATCTTATGTCATGGTTGGTCCATTCTTTTTCTTCTTTGGGTACTTCTTTACCATCCACAAGTTTAGTGGGGATAAGGTCACCATGTATGACAACCTTCCATGCTTTCCAATCCATGGTTTGTAGATAGATTCTCATGCGTTGTTTCCAAAATGTGTAGTTTAAACCACAAAAGATGGGAGGCCTAGTTGAGGATTGACCCTCTCCAAAGGGAGCTATGCCTAAGTGTGCCATTTAGATCTTTATATAACTACTTATTAGGATTTGTATAACCCTGCTCTGATACCAATTGAAAACCAAGGTGTAGTCCCAAGAGGAGGGGGGTGAATTGGGTTATTAAAATTTTCTTTTAATTCTTTTTAAGATTCTTCACCTCTTGTTGATTTAACAATCACACAGCAAAGTGTTTACTTGTTTAGCAAAAGCTTATTTACTTGTTCAATCCACAAACCAACAACTAAAGTATTCAACACAAAACCAGTAAATAAAAATTTAAACCATCAACCAACCATTCAACAATCAAAGTGTTCAATCCAAAAATACCCAATCAAGATAGCCTTTTGGCAATTTACAGCTTTTCAAGAATTCAAGATATTTTCTTGTTTGCAGCCCTGTAAATATATGTAAGTTTGATTCAAGCCCTGTAGAGAATGAAATTTATTTCTACAATGCTAACCACAACTCAAATTCCCAACAACTCAGAATTTAAATAAACTCTTAGTTAATTTATCTTTGGGTGTTAACCAATCAACGTACTTCCTTTGTGGTTTCTGCAAAGTATTGATCAACCAACTTACTCCCTTTCGGTTTCCACAATCCCAAATTAAAATTAAACTTTGGTTTATTTAATTTTTAATCCACGAAGTTTTTATGATTAAGGAATTTAAAACATCCACGTAGTTTATATGTTTGCTAGAATTTAAAGAGAGTAAGGGAAAGAGAGTGACACCGAATTTTTACGAGGATCGGCTTATCCCCACCCTATGTCCTCGCCTTTGGCAAACCACCAAAGGATTCCACTAAACTAGTTCCTTTCCGGGCGGAACAAAACCTTACAAGAGATACCCCATGCTCAAACACTCTTTCACTAGACTAGAACAATGTCTCTCCAAGCGATACCCCATGTTTGGGCAACGATCTAAACAATCCTTGAATCCTTAAATCTACAAGAACAAGATCAATAATCTATGTACAAAGAATTACCCTCAGATAGGGTAGATTAGTACAATTTCAAATACTATATACTTCAATCAAAATATTAATATGAAATACAATTGAAGCTCAAAAGAGATTTCACCAAGTTTTCCTGTTAGATGAGAATCAACAATTCATAAACATAGAGAATGATTGATCAGTTGCTTCCAGAAAATCTTAGCAATTCAAATGTGCAAAGATGAGAGCATGAGAGCTTTAAGAGTATGAGAGTTTCAGCTTTGAGAATTGATTTTCAATTGCTTGGTATAATTTGATTTGCAAAACTGTGTATTTATAGAGTTTTTAGAGTGAGTTTCCTTGTTTCTCAAGTTGCTTGGAGTGTCCCCCAAGTTTTTATAACGTTTAGATTTGAAAAACAATTTTTTAGAATTTTCCCGTTAAAGTTCAAAATTTAAATTTCTGTAGGGTCAGTTGGTTGGACAGGTGACTGGGTAAGTGTTTATACATGGTCACTTGGCTAGACAGGCGGCTGAGAACTTTCTGTCTGCCAGAAATTAATTCTATTAAATTAATTCACTCTAATGTAGGTCTACTCCGCCTCTAGTTTCATTTGTCAAGACAATTTCATCTTCAAACAACATGTGGAACCTCATCTTGGATATGCCTTGTAAGTTCAACTGCTACTAAAGTAGAAAAAGGAAAGACCTAAAGCAGACTCTTGATGCATTCAAGTTTTAAAAAAAAGGGCAGCCCAGTGCACAAAGCTGCCGTGTATGCGGGGTCCGAGGAAATGGCGGACCACAATGGGTCTTGATGCATACAATTTATGATTTGGAAATTATCTTTTTTCTTCCTTGCTCCAACTAGTCATTGACCTCTACATGTCTACTACCGATTCCCTTCTTTTCTAGAACCCATCATCAAATTTCTCTAGGTACTAGGTAGTAGCATGGTCTTCAATTTCCAATAAATTTTTGAAATTTCTGCTTTCCATCACCCTCAAAGTCAAAATGGCAATCAATTTTCGTCTTAAAAAATTTTCATCAAACTTTCTACTAATCATCCAAAATTTTAGTGAAAATTTGTAGAAATTTTAACTATTGAATAAAATTCTTATACAATTCAAATTTGAGATTTAAATCCAAAGTGGAATTCTCTATGCTTTTATATACCAAAACTTGCAACAAGGACTTCTGGAATTGCATGAAAAATAAACTTAGGTATTGGCCACAACATTTTATTGGACCATTTATGTCTAAATTATCCATATTTGTATATTTAATAAATTAATAAATGATGTTTATATTAACTTAATATCGTTAAGATGATTATTATATTAGACCTATTGCACCTTATATACAACACACCTATCATTGATGTATTCTAGAACTTGCATTATTATGTCTTCCAACTATTTCTAAATTTTCATAAAAGAATTCCATGATTTACTACTAATTTGCATAATATCTTTAAAAATGAAATTGACATCAAAACCAAAATTTCCACTTTTGAACCTTCACATTTTAGTTGAAGTCAAAATCCAAGACCTTGGGTATTAGGCACTTATCAGCTTTTTTCTTGATGTAATCCCTCCTTTTTAAAGCCATTTGCTTCACTAGTAGATGATATATAAATAAACTAGGAAATTATGCATGGGCATGGATCCATTCCTCATGGCTAAACAATTTGTTGATCAACTTGTACATTTATTAGAGAAAAATGCTACCATTCTATTTGAAAATACAAGTATTTATGAAAATGTTGTAAGAAAGGAATGTGTACTTTATTGCAACATTGTTAAAAGTTCTAAGCCTGAAACATTTGTAATGCACAAGTAAAAGCCAATAGCTGGAAAGGAAGTAGAAGGTGAGATTAAATTAAAAGTCATAATGAATTGTATAACAGTAGGGTACAAAAAATGGGGATAAAGGTGTCTAACAAGTTTTTACAGCATGGAAAATGAAGATTAGGAACTTGGTATCACATTAACTATATTACAAAGTTTTAGCTGAGGATCAGCTTATGGAAAGTTGGGTGACTCACTTTTTATTAATGAAAACTAGAAAATAAAATTTATTTTAGGGTAAATAATAATTTGTTTGGCTATAAAATTTTGATTTTTTTAATAAAAATTTTAGGTAGCTTACATCAGTGAAACATTGTATAAATTGAATTTTTTGAGGCCTTAGGACATAAAAGTTTCTAACTTTGGTGTATTCCCAAGAGGGGGGGGGGTGAATTAGAAATTAAAATTTATTCCAAGGTTTATTTAGTTCAACAGCAGTACATTCACAACCTAGGGTCTATCTATGCAGTTCCAAATGCGCAGATAAATATAACGTACGAAAATTAAAATCTTGTGCAGCATTCACCAACTATAACATACATGTGTAGGAATGTAATTTGCATAAAGATAAACAGTGCACACAAGATATGTTATCGGGGTTTGGCCAACTGTGCCTACGTCCCCGTCTCTAGCTCGCAAGCCCGAGGATTCTACTAATGACTCACTTAACGGGTGGAGCGGCACCTAATACAACCAGGTCAATTAGCACAGGGCTGATCTTAACCTTTACAAACTCTCCTTGCGGGGCGGAGAAGGCCCTAGGTCAAATTCACAGGGCTGACCCCAACCTGATCCTTCTGGGCTAGATCAAACCCCCTTAGGCCACGCCTGGAAATACAATAGTATTTTTCACAAAGTAATCTGTACAATGATTATGCTTCTCAAGTAAAGCAGATATGTACCCAATATAAGCGCAATCACATACACATAAAAAAATGTAGGTAAATGTAAGCTCAGTGATGTGTATTTTTGTGCAAGCTACACTCAATAAGGTATGATCGTTAATATGCTCAAGAGTTTTCTAATCAAGCTATTTCTTTGAAACAGTATATATCAAATCTCAATAATTATTAGGGTTTCAAAGATGCTGCAAATATTCAAAAACAACTCAAAATATTTTCTTCAATGTAATATGCTCAAGAGTAGTTTGAAAAATATTATAGTTTGTAAAAATATTTGCACAACCAAAAGCAAAGCTATTGGACACTTGCAATAACAATGCAAATATCCTAAGCTTACTAGTTTATCCCAACACAAGATTTATAGTATGAGAATTTGTGGGATAAATCTAAGCTAAACTCCCCAAAAACAATATCTCAATCATACAAACACACTGGGAGTATTAGCAATACTAGCACAACCAATATACTCTCACAATACTAAAATATATCAAGGGAATAGAAATTTGAGAGTATTTGGACAAAAAGAGTATTTTCAAAAGAGAGGATTTTTGGCTAATTATTTTGGCTAATCTTACACTAATCCTTTCAAATGAACCCATATTTATAGGCAGGGGCAAAAATATAACCGTTTGGGACCCATTGGGTATTATTAGAAAAGTTTCAAATGGTTTAAACACAATTAACCCAACTTAACCCATTTTTACCTCAGTTAAATTAATTTTAACCCGGCAAGGTTCGGGTGGCTAAACTTTGGTTTGGTCGCCCGAACAGATACAGGGATAAAAGTAATTTAAATGAGTTCAGTCGCCCATGTCATGCTGCGGCAGCCCGAATCAAAGTCAGTAGCATTGCTTTGTGACTTCGGGTGCCCGGTCATATGTTCGGTGGCTCGAATTTGTGTGTTCGGTCGCCCGGGGCCCATTTTGAACTAAATAGTTCGGTCGCCCGAGTTGGTGGAATGTCCCTTCAAAGGATTCGGGTGCCCGTGGCCGGTACGCACAAAATAGTTCGGTTGCCTGAGAGCTCAAGTCAACTGTTGACTTCTCAACAGTTTGGGCACGCGAGGAGTTTTAAACTCCAAGGGTTCGGTCGCCCGAGCTCTCTCAAAATCCCTAATAATATTCATTTTAAGCACAGATTTAACACTCCAATATATTATATGATATGTGTGTGAGTGCTGGGACCTAGAGTCACATTAAGGTCTTTTCAAGGGCCGTTTTTAGATAGTCCCAAAAATCCGGCGTCGGACGACCGAAGGGTGCCCTAAAGTCATTCAGCCCTTATGGTTATTCTACGGTCATTTTGAGCTTACAAAACCTACATGCATGACATGCAGAGATTATTACAGACTGTTTCTCCTAATTACTATTACAGATCCAAATTATACAAAATATAAATTACAATAAGTTTTCAGGGTCTTTAGTCTTCAAGTTTTCATGTGCCATCAATTGGTTTGCTAATATAAACCTGCACACAAACTAGATAGACATTAAATACCAGAGTATTTGTCAAAATCAAAACAGGGAATGACCCATAGGGTCAACAAAAGTATTTCGTGAGGCACGAATGTATGTGGCTATCGACATCATGGTTTAGTTAGACATAATTGTTCAAGAAGATCATAAAAACAGGGAAAAAATGCAGACAATAGGACTGCGGCTAGATCATTTGTCCAATTAGCTTTTCAAATATAATGACATCAAGGTTTAGTTAGAATTAATTGTTCAATCATAAAAAAAAGAAAGAGAAAAATAAAAGGACAGAATGCAGATGGTAGGACTACAGCCAGCTCATGCATCGACTTTGCATATCAAATTTGTAACCATGCACATGCACATTCTTTTTAATGATAGTATTTGTAGAGTTGTGTACTGAATTTCTCATTGTCATTTTTTCCCTTTATTATGATTGTATCTGTAGAGGTTTGTAGTGACTTTGTCACTGCCATGTTTGCATGTATACACATGTATATTAAGGAGATTTATGATTTATAGCCAGGACTAAAGCACACTCACCCAGTCTCCATGATGTTTGCTTCAGTACAAACCTTTTCCAGCTAGAATGACAGCATTATAAAACAAAGTACATTATATACTCCATTAATCTATTAGACACATAAGGCATATGATTTTATGAATAATACAAATATACAATGATTAGAAAATAAAATAAGGTTAAAGTTAAAAAATGTAGAACATAAATATCACATTGCTAATTTTATCAAAATAAAATATTTTCCTAACAAGTTAGTATTTTCAAATTGTTAATTAACGCATTTCTTGTGAGTATTTAAAAAAAAATAGTAAATTTTGTATCATTATACTACTTTACAACCAGTTACTGATTGAGAAAAACCCACATGATGTTAAAAACCTACCATGAATCCAAGCCAATTCAGGGGCTGAGCCCTGAGATGGCCTTGATTTGGTGTCATTCTTACCAACTCACCAAATGTGCTACCAACAAAACTTTCATTTTCTAAGAAGCCCAACTTGTAAGAGTATTGGTTTTATTTCTTTAGTTTTGACGCTTAGTTAATTTTTCTTGCTCTCTCAGGAAGCTGAAGAAAGAGAACGTGTAATAAGTGATCCCAAGTCTATAATTTCTGCAGCATTTGTTTCATTCAAAACCCGCTGGGGAGCAGCTATCTGTGCTCAAACTCAGCAATCCAGGAACCCTACAATATGGTTGACAGAATGGGCTCCTGAACCACGTGATGTTTACTGGGATAATCTTGCAATACCATATGTTGAACTCACCGTCCGAAGATTGCTCATGGCCGTTGCTCTTTTTTTTCTGACATTCTTCTTTATGATCCCTATAGCATTTGTTCAATCTCTTGCCAACATTGAGGGAATTGAGAAGGTTTTTCCTTTCTTGAAGGAACTGATAGAAATGTAAGTTAACTTCATGCTTTACAGCAGTTAATGCTTTCCTTAAGCCCACTCAATCATTCTCTTTCTCATATAACACGCAGCCATGCTTTTAAAATACTAAGTTTCTAAGTGATTCCTGAATCTGTTCTTTATATGAATATGATATCATTGTCGATATTCTTTCTATCTTATCCTACCAAGGATTTTGAGGAATCTAAAAAGGAAAATTTGATGGCAATTTAATAGATCTTATGACAATCAATTATAACGTTGTTCAGAAAAAAAACTTAATACCTGATGCATATGCATCTGCATACAAAGGAAGAGGATTGCTACTTAACAGGTCAGCTTTTTTCTCATAATTTCAAGGAAACAGCATTTGTATGGGTATACCACTCCAATGACTAATTAATAGCCTGAATCTGTTATCAGTAAATTAGATATGACACTGCTTCTGCAGAAAAACAGTGAGATGGAAAATGCATAAAGCTATTTTTAGTCACTCAACAAAGCCTTATTGATATAACCTGATTTTTTGGGTCATTGTTTCTTTTACATAATTGATCATCAGTGATCATGCCTTATATTTTTGGATTTCATTCTTTATCACCTTTGTCTTTCACTTGTGGGGCTGAGTGAAACTGCTTTTAGTATGCACTCTTTGGTCTTTGCTGCACATTATTAGACAGTTGAGATGGTTTTATATGATATTGTCCATCCATTTTTATAGTCATACTATTCATAATGTTAGAGTGTGCATGTGTTTTGTTTGTTGGTTTGTTTTTTTGTGTGTAAAGGACAGATGAAATAGTAGTGTATCATAGCAATGAAGAAATAATCAGAGCTTTGCATCAAGTTAAAGAATGCCGTCACCTCAACAACTAGACATTCTTGGTACTCTCTCCATAAGAATGATGACAAATTTTTTATTTAATATGCTTTTATGCATATTAACTAGGGGTATAAAGGGTGTGGATTTGGAGTGGGAAGGGCATAACTTGAATGTATCCTGCCAAGAATAATCCGGCTTCCACCCAAAGTCCCCATCTCCACCTCATTTGGGGATCCCTAGATGAGCCCTTTGGACCCAAACCACCCCCCCCCCCCCCCCCCCCCGCGGGTGGGCAGCATCAAACCAGAGGAAGAGGCTCACCCCCTTAGCATGCCCAAGTTAGAAGAGAATTAGCTCTTGTGCGGAATTTTACCCAAGACCTCCTATTACCAAGAGACTTGCTGTCCCTTGAGCCAAACCTTGAGGGCAATTAAAGCAACAATAGGGTAAATCTTCATGGATCATGGCAGCAAGGCCACTCTGCCACTTATACCACATTGCGAATTTGAGTCATCTACAAAGGACTCTACCTATTGCATGAAAATTTTATTTTAAAGTAGCTTACACGACTCATTTGATGCAAGATCTTGACCTCCGACACATGCCTTTGTAGACCCCTACTGAGGGTTGGCAAACAAGCAATGGGCACATCTTTTGCTTCTAGCTTGGATTTTTACTTAGAGGTGTTCAATCATAATCCAACACATAGTAGCTTTGCTCCACTGACTTTTCAATCAAGTGCAATGACTATTCGTGCGAATCAACCGTTCTTCTAGGTAGATTTACTGTTGCAATGCTGTTATGGTAAAACTAACCATTTCATGATAGTCAAACTTGGCCTACGTACTCTATTGGTCGATGAACAATTCAACCCTTGTTGAATTCTGCTTCACAATGATAGGAAGAGCCAACATTGAAGCATCAGAAAGCAACATCACTAGAAAGCTTGGTTGGCACAAGCTAGTAACTTTTCTGCCACCTCTAGCTTCAAATTCCAAAGGTTTAAAGGATCTAGGCCACACTTTCATGCTTGGTATTTGTACTGAAAATCAAAATTAAATGAGCCTTTACCCCTTTGTTCCAATGAGATTTCTGTTCTTGTTGGGCTTCATATTGAGAAACCTGCGAATCTTTGAATAGATGGGCTGCCATAGCCAAACTCCCCACTTGGCAATGGAAGTTATCTTATTTTAATATAACTTAATCGTTGATAAAACATAACCTTTCTTGTAGAATAATATATAATAGAGCAAAAATAATACATTTAGAATCTATGAACAATCGAATGAAAATACTATATTTATGCATACACAAATTTACTTGAACTGGACCAAGACAAATTATAAAATTAATGATGAATATGGATCCACATTGAGGATGTTGTACCAAGCCTAAAATTCTTAGGTTCAAGTCATGGAAACGGAAACATCCTCTTTAAATCTAGAGCTAAGGTTGCATACATCATGCCCTTCCTAGACCCCTGACATGGTGTGGGAGCCTAGCTCACTGGGTGTTGCACTTTTCATATGATTGATATTGGTAAATAGGAAAGAAGAAATCCAAATGCAAAAATGGGGACAACTAAAGTGATAAAAATCCCAGCGACTGTTAAAATGTGTGAGGTCTGTGTTATATTGCATAAAGCCACTGCAAACAACATATTTTAAGCAGTTCAAGTTTGTTCTAGCTGTCACACGTTTGACTAATAAATGACGGATTACTTTATACCGCCAACGAAAATTTTCTGTGAGAAGTTGGAAACATTGCCAGTAACATGTGTGGCTTCCCTTTGGGCTTGCAGGTTGTTTAGGGTTTGCTGTTTTCAAGATGTCATCAGAGACTGGAGTGCTTTATTAAGATAGCGTAGTAGTGTTTTTATGTTTCTTTTCTTCTTTTGATTGATAACTACTTATTATTATTATTATTTAATCTTTTATTTCTGCTTTTCAATAAAGTTCTTTTTCTATCCACAAAAATGTGCTTGTGCGCACTCCCACCCACCCACCCACCCTAATCATCTTCTCTCCTGCTAGACAAGACTTGCTCTAAGTTCATGTAGTTTAAATGTTGATATGAAAATGCTTCAAAATTGATTCTAATTCACTTAAGCAGTAGAGTGAATTTTACATATGATTGACTGCACATTTGAGGCGATAATATTTAGTTCCTCTACTAGTATAAACTAACTTCTTTGTAGGACAAATAAGTTGATTTCTTTACAACTCCCTTTCTAGGATATGGTCGCCCTTTTTTACCAAAAATAAGTTATTTCTTCTAGAACATATATGTAGTATTTGTATGCATGCATGTACCTGTATGCATTAATACATGTATGTCATTGTTTATTCAAAATAGAGAAAATATGTGTAGCTTATAAGTGATTACATAGCGAGAAATTTGAGTTTATCTTTGGTGTTGTCCATTGGATTATTTCCTTTTCCAAAATCAATTTTTGATGAAGTCTTTCTTTTCTTTTGAATTTTGTGGCGGTGAGAAGAATTAGTAATGAAATTTCAGAATGGTGGAAATTACTGTTGCAGAGATGTTGTCAAGTCTTTCATTCAAGGTTTTCTTCCAGGAATCGCTTTAAAGATATTTCTTATTGTTCTTCCAACAATTCTCATGGCTATGTCCAAAATTGAAGGCTTTGCATCACTGTCATCTTTAGAGAGGAGATCAGCGGGGAAGTATCATTTGTTCATACTTGTCAATGTGTTTCTTGGAAGCATTATTACAGGAACAGCATTTCAGCAACTCCACAACTTTGTAAACCAGTCCCCAACAGAGTAGGTTCTCACTTCATTTCTATGGAAAGAAAACTTATCCTAATCATGTCACTCTTTCCAATTAAATTATTGGAAAAAGATACTCTAATACAAATTTCTTGTTGGGTAACAGATGAAATAGGGCAATTCATAGCTTATGCTTAACTCAAAATTGTTGGCTATCATATTCACTGAAAGATACCCTTACATATCCTTCTCTGTTTTTAACTTACTGATACTGTATGTTGTGTTCTACAGTCGCTTGCTTTTCTTTTTTCTGGGAAAACTGTAGTCACATCTTTTATTTGAAGGCTATGCATAGTTTTACAAATGTATATTTCTGATTTTTCACTTTAATTTTTAGTTAATATTTTCTGGATACGTGAATTCGACATCACCTGAAAATTTTAGATTATCTGGTAAAAATCTGTACTTGTTTTCTTAATAAAATTTCTCGCTTTTACGCTTTTCTTTCCCTTTAACTACCAAGTTTGCTTCCTCCATAATTGCTGTGTATGTTCACAAAAACAAAAGTAGTGCTATATAATTGGAAAAAAAAAAAAAATTTACATCTGGTTCAGACCTGGAGATAAGGCTGTGAACAGCCTTCACAAAGTGCAGATGTGTAGCATTGTGCACTGATTTTCTCTCTCTCTCTACATATATATATATATATATATATATATCGACAAATCTAATCCACAGGTTATAACCGTGCATACATTTGTCGTGTCTGTAATCTCATTTTTTGTTTTTGAAGACAATAAATTACTGTTACTACGCATGTCCTTTAAAGTTTTTTCAAATTTCTGTTAATGATGTCAATATGTGACATTATACTTATCTTGCAGGATTCCCAAAACTGTTGGTGTGTCCATCCCAATGAAAGCCACTTTCTTTATTACTTATATAATGGTTGATGGTTGGGCTGGCATTGCTGCAGAGATCTTCCGACTGGTTCCACTAGTTATGTTCCACCTGAAGAACACATTTCTGGTCAAGACAGAGCAAGATAGGGTGCAGGCAATGGATCCTGGTTGCGTGGGCTTCGCTACATCTGAACCTCGAATACAGCTTTATTTCTTGTTGGGACTTGTTTATGCGGTTGTCACACCAATACTCCTTCCTTTCATCATTGTTTTCTTTGCTTTTGCATTTATGGTGTTCCGTCACCAGGTATGTAGCTTTAGAATTGGCTATCAATACCATTCCTTGAATCATTTTTAACAAATCCATTCTTTCCTTTTTCCCTTGCCCCTGCCAAGAAGATAAAATTGTTGTATTTTTCTTGAGCAATACACATTTGAACTATTTTTCTTTAGGCAACTTTCTTTCTTACAGCATATGTACATATGTGGATACTATAGTGACATAGTCAATATTTTTATTGCTAATTCTAGTCAATCAAATATTCTGATGAAAAGTCCAAATATTTTTCTTCCTAATGGTGCTAATCACTGCTTGCAAGATTATCAATGTTTATGATCAAAAATACGAGAGTGGGGCAGCATTCTGGCCAGATGTGCATCGCCGTGTCATAATCAGTTTAGTAATATCACAAATTTTACTGATGGGATTGCTTGAAACAAGAGATGCTAAGAAGTCAACACCATTGCTCCTTGTACTTCCTGTTTTGACTATCTGGTTCCATAGATTCTGCAAGGGACGTTTTGAATCAGCATTTGTGAAATTTCCTTTGCAGGTTAGTGAGAAATACATTTATTTAAGGTGTTTTAAGAGACGATTTCCAAAGACTAATGACCCACGTCTTTTATGTTTGATTCACAGGATGCAATGGTAAAGGATACATTGGAACGAGCAACAGAGCCAAACCTAAACTTGAAATGGTATCTCCAGGATGCTTACATACATCCAGTATTCAAGTCCAGTGAGATGGAGAGACCGGCAGCCATTGATGAGGAAGAAAACAATCCACTGGTACCAACCAAGAGGAACGCAAATAGTAGTAAATATAATTCTGATATGAGTTCTGATGCTGGTATTTGAGACATTTAAAAAATAAATTATTTCAGTCATTTATTCTTGTATTCTTCCATTTTTTTTCCTTAAAAAAATTGTACATGCACCTAGGATTTTAACATCAATTCAGCATTGTAATGAAGAAAACTGTCAGAATTACTTCGCCTCTAGATGTCTAAAAAGTAAGAAATGTGCAGATAAATGAATAAAAGACTTCGAGAGTATACCTTAGTCTGCTGACCTTTAACCCAGTGAACATTTTTGGTTCATTTTATGGAATTTATTTGGATTTTGGAGCAAAGGGTTCAATTTTCAAGTGCTTTGCAATGCTCTGGGAGTACAATTAGATCACTGATTCATCTTTAAGGACTCTGGTTATTTGCGGGAACAAACTCTGACTTCATGGCACGCCACATGATCAGTGACATCCAGCAGCAGTTCAGCCCCTTTTTAGGGGTATAATTCATGACCAAATATATGTATTGCAATTGCAAATAAATGCACATTCTTTTTATTGATTTGCTTTCTAGCAACTAATTTAGTTTGTAGACTTGGGGGCTATGGCTGCTCATCCTTTTAAGCACTAAATCTTTCATTCACCCCCCCCCACCCCCCCCCCCCCCCCTGAAAATGATTTCCGAAAGATTAGTCTGCAGAGTTCTTATCTGGTGCTTTGGTTGGAAGTTGCCATGATGTTTGCATTTTGATAGATTTTGCCACTTCAGTTTGGAAAAGTATGAAAAGAGTTTACCTCCTGGGATGGCTCTGCAAAATATGAGATTAACTAAAAATAAAACAGGAATGCACGTAACAATAGAAGCACCCATGTGAAATATTATCTAAGCACTTTACATGTTTCTGCCTATTCGCATGACCTGGGAAATAAAGGAAACCTCACAACAATATCAGCAATTGCCAAACTTAGTAGAGTATAATCTAAGCACTTTACATTGTTCTGCTTATTCATATGACCTGGAAAATACAGAAAACCTCAAAACAACATTTGCGATCCAAACTTTGAGTAGAGCACAAGTTTTGTTGATGGTCCAGGCTAGGATCATAAAAACCCTTTCCTAAAGAACCCAACAATTATAAGCACTTCATTTTTCTTCCTTTCTACATTATTGACATAAATGAACCCCAAAGCCAAAGCATGACTAACATTTGAAATTAATGGCCAGCTTTAGCAGAGCTTTGACTGAGTTTAAGTATGTTGGTTCTCCTATTGCTTCATCTTATTGCAACAGCTTGAAGATCTAGCCCATTTTGCATTTTGTACTTCACATTTTGGACCAAATTTATTGTAACAAAGCATTAGTCTTCTCTGTCATCAGCTTCCACTGGTGTTGCTAAAAAAATGCAGGCCATTGCAAAAGGGTTTGATTCAAGTTCAACTTTTAGACAAATATGTGACACAAAATTCAAATGCTACTCTCTATAATCACTTTGGCAGCTGCATCCATTGTGCCAACCCCACTGGCTCCCAGCACAGCAAGGGGCAATTCTTCCTCATTCCACAGCCTCAGCATCCACATCGGCATGCATCCCACCATCAAACTCACAAATCCCAACACATAAGGTCGCCAAGTAGCTGAATTACAACCCAGGGATATTTTCCCATCAAGTGCACTGGCTAGGAACTCTATGTGGCTGCCAATAATGCTTGGCCGCCACTTTGATGCCAGTGATGCTGAGTCCACATCCCAAGCAAATGTCCCACAAAACACCACTAGTGCACAACTCCTAGCACCGCAACTATGCCACCAGAGTTCCCTCCATTTGCCTCCAGCTCATGGCCTGATATGAACCAAGAAGTCAAAGTTTCTCTGATTAAAGTTTCGACCAAAGTTAATCCACCAGATATCCAAACTAATGAAGCTCCAAATGAAGCTGCAAGCTCAACATGCATCAAAGCTGAAATAAGAGAGAACTCACCGTTTCTCATCCCAGACTTCATCTTCTTTAACTTCTCCAATTGCTCCCCTTGTAAACCGCTGGTTGTAATCTCTCCCTAACAGAAAACATTAAAAGAGAGACGATTTCTTCTGCCAAGAATATAATGCCCCTGACAGACTGGTATACCCTTGGGCCTTAAGTAGAGAATTCCAGGAGCAACAGGTGAAATCAACGCATGGCCAAGGAGAGCACTAGTGCCACCATGGTTGGAGATGGGAGGGGTGTTGAGCCCAATAATAGAAGAGAAACAAATCTTAAGGAGTTGCACCACAGCATCACTATTGTGGTCAAAGACAGAACAAGAAGCAAGCAACACTAGGAAGTCATTCCAACATTTTGCCTTCTGAGCCCATAAAGCAGTTATGATGGGCATACATGGCCAAGGGCAACAAACTGCAAGTTTGGCTAGAGCTGGACCAACCAATGTCAAGAAGGGATGAGACGCTCTATCAAATTTATAGGTTATCGGGAGGCTTAGGACAGCCAAAGCCCAAAGGTAGAGGAAGTGTAGCTAGTAAGCTTTCCCCCGCAATAAAAACAAGATTCAGCCCCAAGAAACTCTGCTGAAATTATAGCTGCAAACATTTAAGAAGGGACCACTGGAATACTTTATTTTTCAAACAAATTCATAGAATAAGTTTTTCATTTGATGATATAGATCAGTTTATATAGGGCCTTGTCTCACAACTAGGAGCTAACTGAATAGATTCATGTCTTTTTGTTCTCTCGTCATGAAATTCTTGTCATCATCAATAAAGGACACTGAGTGAATCAAAGAGATAATATAACTTATCACTTCCAATTGATGAAACTTCATTCCAGAAGTCATAGCCAACAAAGCCTCAATCTTTGCAGCAGAAGCAGAGTATGACTGGGAAATTTATTTGTGCAGACAATACAAGTAACAAAACATATGGACCTATTTAAGAAGAAAGTGCCTGCAGCAAGACTAGGGACATGAACACCCAGTGGCAGGGTGTACAACATTTACTGAAAAACCAAAAAAAAGACTCGAAACCAGACCGAAATAAGTTTCGGTTCGGTTTTTCGGTTTTCGGTTTTGGTTTCGGTTCTTGAAAATAGAAAATTTTGGTTTTCGGTTAGGTTTCGATTTCCAACCCAAAACCAAAATATCCTATATAAATTAATATATATTAATTCTATCATGCAATATAATATCAAAGCTTTAACTAAGATTAATATATTCATAAGTTCTTTAACTAATAATTTCCAAGTAAATTCCCTTTTAAAGAAAATAATTACATCTTCATTTTCTTAGCCTTTCTTTAAATTTTAATCGTAGTATGAATCACGGGAGTTTAATGTCTATTTTTTGTAAAAGTCAGGGAGGTCAGTGCATTTTGTCAGACATAAAATAAAATACCTGGAAGGACGTAAAGAACAACAAAGAGGATATTAAAAGAAAGAATCCAAGCTTAATTTCAGAAATAAAAGCTGCCAGTACCTAGGTACACGAAATAAATCCCAATCAATGAATCAACCAGATCAAGAAATAGTAAAAATCACAAGCACAATTCACCCTCTTGGAATATCCAGATTTTTATTTTTAATAAACTACATAAAAGAAATTTTGAGTTCAAGAGTAGAGTCACACAGAGATGATTAGCCCCCTGCAAGTCATGTGCATCAGAACAAGCCCCCACTCTTATGCCAGTGTGAAAAACATTAGTTGTCATGCTGAAGAACAGAAAATTACTTAAAGCAATTTACCAACATGTCATTCATACTCATGCCCTCAAGGCATTTGCACCCAACTTTGAATCCTGAAAGAACCACCACCGCTTTGGCAGCAGCATGATTGGCTGTTGAAGTAACAGTTAACGACGGAGTCAACAAGCTTTTATAATCACCCAACAAATGTAAGCTCAAAACCAAAGTCCTTGTGACGCTTTCCCAGAATCCGTTCCTCTTTCCTTTGATTAGTGGGGCAGCATTCAATTTCTTCAGTAGGTATGCATTCCTCTTCGTCAACAAGATTAATTGCAAGTGTTGTAACCGACAGTAGCAAGCATAAGCAGGTATCAAGGCAAGGTAGAGGACCTTCTGGGATCCCTTTCCTAAAAGAAATAAAAAATAGTTTAGATTGTAAATAAAAAAATAAAAAAATAAAAATGGAATACTTATTAGAGTGTACATGCACTTGTAGCGAACCAATCAGGGGTGAGCGAGTTGTTTTTAGAGGCTGTAGGAGGAATGAGTGAGTTAGTGTTGGAGGCTGTAAGAGAGGGTGGAGTAGACCAAGATAATAAGGATTTGATAGAGGTCCAACTTGATAAAACTGAAGTAGAAATGGGAGAAAAATCAAAGTAGGAAGGATTGAATTTTCTGTGTTATTTCAATTTGTACAAGCGCTATTTATACAAAAACATTCAAACAATCTGTACACCAAGATTGACTTTTTGCCTTACGTGATTTCAGCTGTGATTTGATTTCTTAATTCATGCCACAGATTGCGGCATTTTTCAATGCTCTATTTATGCCGTGAAGTGCGGCATTCCTCAACAATGCGGCATTCCTCAACACTCCCCCTATTTATGACACCCAACTTACTAAGTAAATAATTAAACTGTGCGAATCCAAGAGCTTTGGTAAAAAGGTCAGCAGGTTGCTGACTTGTATGCATGTAAGCCATTTGGATGATGTCACTCTGGAGTTTCTCTCGAACCACATGACAATCTATATCGATATGCTTGGTTCGTTCGTGGAACACTGGATTTGAAGCTGTGTATAGCGACCTTGTTATCACGGTACAAACTGACTAGTTGAGAATGCATTACATCAAGATCGGAGAGTAGAGACTTTAACCAAGTGACCTCACAACATGTGGAGGCCATAGACCTATATTCTGCTTCGGCTGAGGAGCGTGAAACTGTTGTTTGTTTCTTGGTCTTCCAGGAAATGGGTGATTTTCCGAGTAGGATGCAATACCCGGTGATCGATCGTCTGGTATCCCTACATCGTGCCCAATCTGCATCACAATATGCATGGAGCTGAATTTCGCTAGAAGCAAATAAGAAAATTCCTTGACCTTGGGTTTTCTTAAGGTACCATAAGACTCTGTGTGCTGCATCCAAGTGTGGTATTCGTGGCTTGTCCATAAACTGACTTAGCACATGCACTGAATAGGCTAAGTCGGGTCTTGTGATGGTTAGATAAATTAATCTTCCAACAAGTCGCCTGTATGATGAAGGATCTGAGATAAGTTCGCCATCACTTTCGTTAAGTGCAAGATTTTGATCCATGGGAAAGTTTCTAGGTTTAGCTCTAAGGAAGCCTGTATCTTCTAATATCTCGAGTGCATACTTTCTTTGGGATAAAAATATTCCTTTGGCTGAACGGGCGACTTCGATTCCCAGAAAGTATTTAAGAATTCCAAGATCTTTGAGTTTGAAATGATCGCTTTGATATTTCTTGATCTCATTGATTTCAAGCTATTTCCTGCAACAATAATGTTATCCACATAGACTAGAATGGCAGTGAAATTACCCTCATGGGATCGAACGAATAGTGAATAATCTGCCTTGGATTGTTTGTATCCTACATCAATGAGAAAGTTTGGCAAACCATTTCCTTGAAGCTTGTTTGAGACCATACAAAGACTCAACAAGCTTGCAAACTCTAGTCTCTCCCTTTCGTCCGAATCCCGGAGGAAGCTGCATATAGACTTCTTCATGAAGGTCGCCATAGAGAAAGACATTATTGACATCGAGTTGATGGATGTGCCAATTGCAAGTGGAAGCAAGAGCCAAAATGGTACGGATGGTGGTCATTTTAGCAACCGGAGCAAATGTCTCAGTGTAGTCAATGCCTTTTAGTTGACTGTAGCCCTTGGCAACTAGGCCAGCTTTGTATTGGTCGATGGATCCATTAGAGTTGTGTTTGATCTTGTATACCCATTTGCAGCCAATGGGTTTCTTTCCAGGAGGAAGAGGAGTAAGTTGCCAAGTGTTGTTGTGCTCGAGAGCATCAATTTCAGCACGCATGGCAGTACGCCAGTTGGGATCTTTCATGGCCTGTAAAAATGACTGTGGTTCTTTGGCAAGAGAGAGAGCTGTGGTGAAAACACGATGAGAAGGAGATAAACAGGAATAAGATAAAAAATCAGTCAGACAATAAGGGTTACCTGATAAACGAACCATTACAGAGTCAGATGATTGAGCGGGCCGAGATGGTAAAACCTGTTCCACATGAAAATCTTACAAGTATGTCGGTGGCTGAGTGGGACGACTAGATCGTCGGGCAGGTGGAGAAGAGGGTAAAATTTTAGATGGGGATGGAGGGGAGTTTGGTGGTGAAGATGGTGAAAAGGGTGGAACTTCAGTGATGTCAAGAGAAGCAATAGGACAAGGTAAGACGGGTTCCATAGTTTTGGGAGTAGATGAAGCAAAAGGGAAGGAATCTTCATGAAAGAGAACATCTCGAGATACAAAGACGTTGTGTGTTGCAAGGTTATAGAGTCAGTAGCCTTTTTGACCATATGGATAACCAAGAAAACCACATCGAGTCGCTCTGGGGTCAAATTTTGATGGATTTTGCAAGTGAGTGGAGGCAAAGCATAGGCATCCAAAGACTCGCAGATGGCTATATGCAGGTTTGATATTATACAATCTTTCATAAGGAGACAAACCATCTAGAATAGGGGAAGGAGTTTGGTTAATGAGATAAGTTGCGGTAAGAATGGCATCTCCCCAAAAGTGTTTAGGTATATGTGCTTGAAAAATTAATGCATGGGCAACATTAAGGAGGTGACGATGTTTGCGTTCAACTACTCCATTTTATTGGGGAGTGTTGATGCAACTAGTTTGTATAATGCCTTTGGGTGCATAGAATGAAGGCATGTCAAACTCAGGCCTATTATCACTTTGAATGATTTTATGGTGGTGGAAAATTGATTTTCGATAAGGTGGATGAAGGACTGCAAAATAGGGCGTGTGTCATATTTGTGGTGCATTAAGTAAACCCAGGTACAATGGGCATAGTCATCAACAAGGGTGAGAAAATAGTGTGCACCACTAGTGGAAGCAACACGATGGCTCCCCCAAATGTTAACATGCAACAAGTCAAAAGGTTTAAGAGAAGAAATGGAACTAGATGGAAAAGGTGTACGAGTTTGTTTTGCTAATGGACAAATTAAACATGGATTTGAATTAGAACTACAAATTTCTGGAAATTTATTGGAAATAAAAGACAAATTTTTATTTGACAGATGACCCAAACGACGATGCCAAAGTTGGGAAGTGGATGTGGATGTAGCCACTTGACAACTAGCATTCCTGGTAAATCGGTATAAGCCATCCTACTCAGTTCCCATCCCAATCATCTTCATCAAGCGTAGGTCCTGAATGAAACAAAAATCAGAAGAAAAAATAATGAGACTGATGAATTTTGCACAATTTAGGGACAGAAATTAAGTTGAAATGAAAAGTCGGGACACAAAGGACATTATCTAAAACAAGATTAGAAGATAAGTGAACTGATCCAATATGAGTAACGGTGGCATGAGATCCATCTAGTAATTGAATGGTATGGCCATGTACGGGGATGGACTGTGTGAAAGCAGCAGGTGAGTAGACCATATGATCAGTTGCGCCACTGTCAAGAATCCATAGTAAATCATTATGAGATTTACCTGACAATGGTGATTCAACACTACCCACTTGGTGTGTCATGGGTTGAGAGGGAGCAGAGTTGTTAAGAATGGCGAGAAGCTGTTGACACTGTTCAGGGGAAAAAGGAAGGCTGCTAGTAGATGGATGCGAAGAAGCCTAATGAGCACTATGCCTGGGACCTTGAGTAGGTTTTGAACTGCGATGCCCTAGAGGGAAGCCATGGATGCGATAGCATCGATCTATAGTATGACCTTCTTTGCCACAGTGCATACATTTGAAAGACTTCCTCGGTGGACCAGGCCATCCTTCCTTTCGTGGCTGATGGTTGGGGGTAGGCAAAGCAATACCATCAATGGATGGTGGAGACAAGATGTCGCGATGATGTTCTTCTTGAAGTGCAAGGGCATAGGTACGGTTGAGAGTGGGAAGTAGATCAATTAGAAGTATCTGCCCACGAATTGTAGTGTAGGAATCATTGAGCCCCATCAAAAACTTTAAGACACGGTCTAGTTCTTGCTGTTTGAAGGTCTCCTTGCCTGCGCTACAAGTGCAAGCAGGTGTTCCTTGAATTGTGCATAATTCATCCCACAAACTCTTCAATTTGGAAAAATATGCACCAACTGATAAGGATCCTTGAACAAGATTAGCAATATCTTGTTTAAGCTTGTATAGGCAGGGGCCATTGACTTGGGAGTAGCGATCTTTTAGATCGTCCCATATGGCATGTGCATTTTCATAATAGATCACACTACTAGAGATTTCCTTTGAAATAGAATTGAGAAGCCAAGAGATTACCATAACGTTGCATCTCCATTGCGAGTATTATGAGGAATCAGAAGGTGGTGGAGATAGTGTGCCATCAATGAAGCAGTTTTATTCTTCGCTTGAAGTGCAAGAATCATGGCACGGCTCCATGTAGAATAATTATCCTCTGTAAGCAGTGAAGAAACTAAAATCAATCTAGGATGATCTGATTGTTGGAGATACAAGTGATGATTTGGATCATCATATTTTTCCATCTTGGTTGCCTCTTGAGCCATAAAGGTAAACCTCTCCCTTCCTTTTTTTTTTTAAAATACTAACCTTATAATAAAATAATCACTTCAAATATCTAAATATTGTTCGTCTTATCCAGCAAATGCTTATTTGTTGTACATCACTCTCACCCATGTAATAATCAAAACCCATATAATAGCCTTAAAATAATAATTCCCATATCAAAAGCATTCTTCCTCACCAAATGTGAGCAGCAGATTTGCTGTAGCAGAGACGATGGAGAATGGAAGAGATGCCGGAGAAGAATGCGGTGAAGGATTCAGAACAACAAATGCCAAAGAGATCGGCGGCAAAGCATGATTGCGACAGCGACAGTGGCGATCTGGTCATCGGTGATCATCTTTGCGTTGCTGCCGTTGTAGTGATCGGGAGCCGCTGTGATCGTAAACTGATTCTAAAACACTTTTGCCAAGGGTAATGAACAGAAATATATATATAATCAAATAATTGGAATAGAGGTTTTGCAACCTTGCTCTGATACCATGATAAAACTGAAGTAGAAATGGGAGAAAAATCAAAGAAGGAAGGATTGAATTTTCTGTGTGTTATTTCAATTTGTACAAGCCCTATTTATACAAAAACATTCAAACAATCTGTACGCCAAGATTGACTTTTCTCCTTACGTGATTTCAGCTATGGTTTGATTTCTTAATTCATGCCGCAAATTGCGGCATTTTTCAACGCTCGATTTATGCCGTGAAGTGCGGCATTCCTCAACACAACTTTCCTAGGATATTACCTTGGATTGTGCAAAATGCACAAGAGGATTCATGTAGTTAACCCCACCTAATGGGACTTAAAGTTTGGTTGTTATTGTTCTAATCAAAGTAAATAGTGTTGGGGTAGATCTAGAAGCAACAATCGCACATGAGCAAAATACACGACCACAATAATGCAAGACCAGATTTACATGGTTTGGTCCACTATGACCTATATCCACAGAAGCACACACAATCTACTATAACCTAGAAAATTACAAGGAGGAGGAGGATACTATTGCCCTCAACTCCACTCTCTCTCTCTCTTTCTCTCTCTCTCTACAAAGATTAACTCTACCTCACACAGCACACCACACCTCTTATAACGCACACAACTCTCAACCCACACACTAGTCACTCACATACATCACATATATATACACATATGGGAGGGGGGAAAGTCATACAAGGTGGCTGCAAATTTAACATGGTAGGCAGCTGTTTGGTGGCCGTCGGTTTCCAGCGTTAACGATTGCGGCTGGGTGGTGCGGCTGCCGACTCCAATAAGAGCCACACCCTAACAATCTCCACCTTGGCGAGTATCAACTCCCAAGTCAACAGTTCCACCTTGATACGAACTTGATTAAGGCAAATCTTCATAGTTTGGTTCAAACATCTGAACCATACAAAGAGTACCGCCTTCTTCATCGGCAAACCGAACTTGTTTGTTCGTTTTTGATGATGTGCTGCTATCATCATCCGAGGTCAAACCACCAACCACTATGGTTCCCATCAACCGATATAGCCCACAAGACTCCTTCCCAGTAAATACCATTAAGTCACGTCAGGTCACCTCCATAGCTCCACCTGCGACAGAAATTTGGCAACCTTTAGAATCCAACCGACTAAGGGAGATCAAATTTCTTCGCATCCTTGGAACGAAGTTTACGTCATCCAAAATACGAATCGCTTTAATAAGCGTCTTCAACTTCATAGATCAAATCCCTCTGACATCGCATGAAGACCCATCACCAAGTGAGACCGTACCGCATACTTCTTTGAAAGAATGAAAAAATTCTTTCTTAAAACAAACATGAACTGAACTCCCAGAGTCCAAAACCCATCCATCATCGTTTGGATTGTAGCGAGCATTCTTGTCCTTTCTTTTCAATTTCCGGCACTCCCTCTTCATATAATCGTACTTCTTGCAGTATCGACACTGCACATTTCTTTGATTGATTTGTCAATGTAAGCTGCTCGTCATTACAAGGACCTCATCATTTCCACGCCATGTGGCATGCTCCGATACATTGACACCATCCCGTGTCTTTTTTTTTTCTTCGTATCGTTTTCAATCTTCACAGTCCCTCTTAAAGTACCCCTTTTTATCATACCAATAACATACGACCTCGTTCGTATCTCGTCCTCTTGATTTTGAACGCCATTGTTTACCTCCGAGCTTTTGATCTTTGCTTCTTCCTTGTCTCTCACTATTAGCCACCAAAACTTGCTCATGAGAAGTCACAATCGGCTTCATTAACATCTCAGAATCTTGAAGTGATGTCATCACATCATCCAACTTCAAGGTATCCTTCCCCACAAGCAATGTAGTTACCAGACCGTCAAATGAAGCCGATAGAGACGACAAAAGTAGAAGCGCCTTATCCTTTTCATCAATTTTTACGCCAAGGCTCAACAACTAGGTCAAAATTTTGTTGTAATCATTCATGTTATAAAAAATACTACTTCCCTTATTCATTCGGAGTTGATAAAGTTTCTTCTTCAGAAACAACTTATTGGTAAGGAACTTCGACATATATCTTTGCTCCAATTTCTTCCAGAGCTCCATCGGTGAGGTTTCATCTAACACCGAATATTTGACTTCATTTGCCAGACACAATCGGATTGTGCTGACTGTCTTCATCTCTAATTCGGTCCAATCATCATTATGATATCACCTGGCTTCTTCCCGATCAACGGCTTGATCAAGCCTTGTTGAACCAAAATATCCTTCACCGTGCTCTGCCATAAACTGAAGTTGTTCCGCCCATTAAACTTCTCCACCTCAAATTTTGAAGTGTCAACACTTGCCATTCTGCTCCAAATCTCACAAAATGGACACCCCCAATGGCTCTGAAGGGGCCAAAAACCTTAGAAATGGTTCAAGCCGTTCAAAAAATCGACCCGAAATGGCTCTGAAAAGCCCGGTCAAACTTCAGGTCAAACCGGTCAATTACCAATCAACTATCCGTCAATTTTAACGGAATATTTTTTATGCCATTAACGGTCACTGACGCCGTTACTTGACGCTACCTGCTGACGTGGCACTGGAGCCCACTTGCTGATGTAGCACCGTGGGGTCCATTGCTGGCTGTGCAGCCGACTTAGTGCTAACGTGGCGCTACGTGGCCATGGACCCGCTAACGTGTCTACTGACTCAGTGCTGACGTGGCGTTGACGTCAACGTCTTCAACCTCCGGACGCTTGCCGTACGTGCACCAGCATGTGGGAGTGCATAAACCCACCTTCCATTCCTTTGTCGGCGCATGAGAGCGTGTGAGCACACCTGCCAATCACCAACTGGTGCGTGGTGGCGCGTGTGGATGCGTGGCAATGTTGTCTTTCCGTTGTTGGCATGTGTGAGCGCGTGCGACCTTGTCTTAGCTCCGTTCGAGCTTTGGTTACAACCGTTGGCTTCATCTGGATGAGAGGAACATGTGGTGGTCTCAAAAACGAGTTTTGAGCTACTGGGCAGAGGCTCCAATCTGGGAATTTCACTCCGATTTGGAGATTTTGCTCCAACCTCGCTCTGATACCATTTATTGGGGTGGATCTAGAAGCAACAATCGCACATGAGCAAAATACACGACCACAATAATGTAAGACCAGATTTACGTGGTTCAGTCCTCTGTGACCTACATCCACGGGAGCACACACAATCCACTATAGCCTGTAGAGTTACAAGGAGGAGGGGGAGGCTACTGCCCTCAACTCCATCTCTCTCTTTCTCTCTCTCTCAGTCTCAGCAAAGATTAACTCTGCCTCACACAGCACATCACACCTCTTACAACGCACATAGCTCTCAGCCCACACACTTGCCACTCATATACATCACATATATATACACATATGGGAGGGGGGAAAGTCATACAAGGTGGCTTCAAATTCAACATGGTAGGCAGCTGTTTGGTGGCCGTCGGTTTCCAGCGTCAATGATTGCGGCTGGGTGGTGCGGCTGCCGACTCCAATACGAGCCACACCCTGACAAATAGCTTGAAACAGAAATTTTAAGGAAGCTACCCTGGAATCTCTGGTTGATGTAAACAATCTCATCAAGGACACCTGAACACAAAGACCTAAAATTAGAACCATAAGGGTGTTGAGGATGCAGCTACCTTCTCTTTGATTGAATCATTTTTAACTAAAGGTTGATTATCATTTACCATCCCTTTTTTCCAGGTCTAGATCAGACAGATAAAATCCTTACCCACATCCTACATTTCCTATTTTCAGGCAAAATTTGGCAGTATAGATGTCAGGCCAAGACCACTTCCCAAGTTTTAGTTCATCAACTATGTGAGGCTTAGTCAGAACTGGGATGAATTCTAGAAGACAAATCTAAATTGGACAAAAATAGCAGAGATTTTTTGGAACTTGAAGCCTTCAGCAGACTTCTATTCAACTGGGAGAATAAGTGGGGGAAAAAACCCTTGTCATGGATCAAATCATTTTAGGGTTTCTTAATGTTGAAAAATAGAGAAGGAAAAAAAAAACCGTGTTTACAGGAATAATCAATTTCCTATAATCAGTGCTTGCATTGCATGAGATCCCACCCTTTAGATGAGCTGTAGAGCTGCAATCCATAGCCCTAAAAATGTATCACACCATGTGATCTTAGTAACAGCCTGCATAGCCTTTACCAAACCTACAAAAATTCAGCACAATTGCATTGTTTGGAACTATTAAGTTCACATTATTTAAAGTTGACCTATAATTTTAGGCATTAAAAACAAGAAATGATATATACCAGTGAGATTATCGGCAGCACTTGATGACAATACTTCTGACCCAACCAAAGCAAAAACAGATCAATGGGAAGCCAAAAAGCAGAACCAATAGCCCCATGACATCGACCAACAGAAGATATAAGAGATCTAGAAGCCATTAGTGCATGGACCTGTTGTTGTGAACTTCTTTTGCATTTCTGGGACCAGAGTTCACTTGTATTAGATGTCAGCTTGTTGAAATATGGCTCATTCTAGAAGCCTACAATTGTCATTGAAGTCTTCAATGGTGGGCTATTTTTTTCAAAGGTAGGTGATTAGTGGTTGTAATAGTGGTATTTCCTAACCTATATAAACCCATCACCTCCATTTGTATTCTCATCCCCAAATTTGCCTACTTCTCTCTTAGGCACATTCTCTCTTCTCTCTCTCATTTCGTAATATTTCTACAATAGAGAAATATTGATTGATAGTGTCCGAGGACGTAGGCACAATTAGCCGAACCTCGTTAATTTTGGTGTTCTTCATTTTATCTATTCAGTAGTTAACTTTTGTCGGGTATAGTTGTAGTAATATATTGTGTTAATTACATGTCTAAGGAAAATTCTGTCTAGGAAAGAGGGATTTAAGTGGTCCGTTGTGACCCCCCACTTCCCTGGGAATTTACCTGGTGTAATTTTGTACAATTATTCACTCTCTATTTACCTGTACAATTGTAACTGTGGTAAAGTTAGGTGTAACAGTCTCAAGTTTGACAACAAGCTGTAGAATGGCCACTAAAGCCAAATGTTTCGAAGTCCTTAAAGCTGATGAGTTTGCTGCAAGTAGTTGTAATCGTTGCATGAAGCCTCCCCAGTGTGAAGGCCTATGAAGGAGGAAGCAAGTTATTTATCTTTCCTGAAATCTATTCTAAATTTTAGCTGATCATACTAAAAACCCCCCCACTCAGGCATTTCTTCTGTTAAACCAACAAGCCACTCTGTGAATTGCTTGTTTTCAATTGAAAACCTCAAAGAACAAATGAGAGAATGTATGCACCACGAACAAAAAATGATTTAAAAAAGAAATATGCAAACAAACAATAAACATGGTAACTGGTGTTGGGCTTTTGTGGAGCCTAGTTGTGTCTTAATTTGGATGACGACCCGACCTTTGTTTAATTAGAGATTTCTATCCTAAGGTTCACGGCCCAAGCCTTTGCTCCATGGATTAAGCGGTACAAACCGTACTTGTGGGGGTCCGGGGGCAACGCCCCTGGGGAAAATTTTTGGAGCCCATTCGGAACGGAACCCTAGGCGCAACATATAAAAAGGGTGCTTTCGGGTGATTATTTTTTGCGTGGTGGTATCCGCAAGAGAGAGCGAGAGCGAGAGAATTGTATCGCCGCACTCTCTGTGCTTTCTTCCTGATAATATTGAAATCCCTGCAACTCCGTGGACGTAGGCAAAATTGCCGAACCACGTAAATATTGTCTTGTGCGTGTGATTGAATTTTTTTTCTTTGGCGTTATTCTTTCTCTATTTGTTTCTCACAGGTTTCGGGAATTTGTTCGTATATTCCTAACAACTGGCACAACAAGTACTTACATATTTTGGCATGCTATGTAAAGAATCTCAGAAGTTACTTTATTTTCTAGAAATTTTCCAATTATCTCAACAGCAACTACTGTATTTGTTTTGTGCATTCCCCTATGACATTCAGTTCTCTTCTCTTCAAGGCTATCACAACCATCTACTTCCATAATATGTGATCTGGATGGCCACGTAAACTTTTTCTCTGGGGTATGTTCCAGCAAACTTTCATCATCTAGTGATGCATCAAGTAGCTGAGATACAATTGAAAAGATAAATTCAACTACAAGACCCCCAGGTTCACAAGTCTGGAGGTCAAATATTAGGGAAAGGTGAAGAACGTCGTCTATGGACTTCATGATCCTGCAATAGCATAGCAAAGATATGTTGATACCAGCAGCCAAATTATTCATTATAACGATACAGAGCAAACATCTATGAAAAAGATTGTGAATAAAATTAATAAGAAGAAGATGCCACTATTATTGGGATTTAGTGACTAGTAAGCATAGGAGTGTTTGTTGTATAATAATTTTTAGTTCATCAATTTTGGATGACAAAATAGATATGACTAGAATAAAAGCATAGCATCTAAGGTCAGACAAGTTAGTAATAAATGTTTAAAATAAATAAGCACACTGAGTTGTAATATTTAAAAACTGTGCCATGCTTTGAACTTAATTTTGAGTAACAAAATTAAGGACAGGTTGTAAGTCCTTGTAGTGCACCATTATTCTGCACTAACAATTGAAGAGACCATCTCTTGATTTGGTGTATCAATCAGAGAGTGCCTCACATATTAACTTCTGATCAGCTTTTGACCAGTGCTGGTGCGAACATCACAAGATAGGTAACAGCAAGGCATGTTAAAGGAAATTAATAATATGAAAAAATAAAATAGGCCACCATTGCTCAAGTGTTTTCAAGGCATTTAATTCTTTTATTCTTTGTGTGTGTGTGGAGGGGGAGGCAGGGTGGAGAATTACTATTGATAGTCCGGTCCATTGATCTGAGATGCAAATGAAAATGCATGCCTCTTAAGAAGCTCCATAAAAAGCCTATATGCTGCAGGATGGAGTTGTCGACATGGTATGACCCTGCAGAAGAAAATGTTAAGAAATACTAAAATCAGCGGACGTGAATACATAATTGTAGGAATATGAAACTTCAGAGCCACAGGTTGTTCCAAATGGTTTCAGGGAAGATTGTCACACCACAAGCTTGAGCTTTTAGAGTAGCAAATTGTTAGACTAGCAATCTATGCAAAGCAGCAGTGTTGTTTAAGTTATAAAAAAAAAAACAAATAAATAAAGGATGGGCGTAATGGGGAAATTCTCGAAGGAGTTTTTTTAGATAACAAAGTGAAGTTAATGTCAGGTTGCAGGATAATATACACGCGGTTCCATGTGATGCCTTCGGGGGTAGAAAACACACTGTGAAACTCTAAAGAGGATTTTCTACAAAAAGTTGCACATGAAACGACCTCTCAAGTTGTTTAATATTTGAAAATTTTGGAGATTGCCTCGCAGAGACCAGGAAACATTTAATGTCCCCAGATGCTAAAATCCCAAAACGTATTTGACATAGAATGAAACAAAAATCTAAAGAGTTAAAACGCCATCAATCCTAAACTTAAACCACCTCTCCCCTTGGTTATGAACGAGTACTTAAGATTGATCAGAAAAGAAGTTTCAACTTTTCACGAAGCCCACATCATGCCCACTCAGAGAATAAAAAATAAATAAAAGAAGAGCAGCGCGAATCAAAATTAAACCTGGTAGAGAGAGCGAGGACGAGCACTGGGGGCACGATGTTGGCCGTCAGTGCTTTGGCCAAGAACTTCCAGGCGATGGGGATGTTATTGGCCCAGCAAATGTGAGAGACGAGGAGGTGGGCTACCACCGTCGACGGTAGAGATATGCCGGCGGAGTTGAGAGTGGCAGAGAGCTGCGCCGCCCTGAGAAGATGGTCGCTGCCCTTTTCCTGAGCTGCCTTCGTCAGCTCTGGGAGATAGACGAAAGTTAGTGGGAAAACCGTTGTTTTGTACGTGGAGAAATAACGGTTTGTGCGTGCGTGGATAGCAAACTAGCAATTGAAAAATATAAAAGAAGTGTTTTAAAAAGTGTATATTATTGGGAATGAATATGGTGAAAATATATTATAATTTTTTATATGTCCACATAATGACTCATTATAAAATTGACCTTTGGGATATTAATATAATCGTTGCCTACACATGTTTTACAACCAAAATTGGAGAAAAAGAAGATGATTAGTAACATTTAATTCCTAAAGAATTAGATTGCTGAATTTCTATAACTCCAAATTTTTTTACTTTAATTTTTCTATAATTGTCTCTTTATTTCATTTACAACATATTATCAATACGATCAAGTAATGGTATAATAAAATCTTTTAAGTTTCGTTGGTATTATTTCAAGGTAAGAGTCTTGTTTTTTTTTTTTTTTTTAAACATTTGTTATCTATATGACTTTAGTTTTTTTTTTTTTATCAAACTATATTTATATGTTAACTATATTTCTTATCTTGAATACGTGTCCTTAAATATTTTTTATGTTGAAATATATGTGAGCATAACATTTTCATTTTAATATTTACCTAACTTTGAATTTTTATTTATTTTTCAAAATGATTTTATAATGTCAAATCTCATAAAGTTTGAATTCGTTGCCCTTAATATTTCTGGAAGAAATTATCTATCATGGGTACTTGATGCTGAGATTTACCTTAATGCTATGAATCTTGGTAGTACAATTGAAGAAAAAATCAAGCATTCTTGCAGGATCGCACAAAGGTAATGATTTTCCTTCGACATCATTTACACGAAGAATTGAAAAATGAGTCTATTACTATTAAAGACCCATTAGTCCTTTGGAACAACTTGAAGGAGAGATATGAACACCAAAAAAAGGGTAATTCTTCCAAAAGCTCGATGTGATTGGATATACTTGAGTCTACAAGATTTTAAAACTGTAAGTGAATATAATTCAATCTTGTTTAAAATTAGCTCTCAATTGAAATTATGTGGAGAAAAAATTACTGATGATGAAATGTTAGAAGAAACATATTCGACTTTTCATGTCTCGAATGTGCTCCTACAGTAGCAATATTGAGAGCATTGATTTACAAAATATTCTGAGCTAATTTTTTTATTTACTAGTGGCTGAACAAAATAATTAGCTTTTGTTGAAAAATCATCAATCTCGTCCAAGTGGCTTAACACCATTCCCTGAAGTGAATGTAGCTTTTTTCTTAGGGGCATGGACGAGGTCGTGGTGGTAAAAGGGGTCGTGGTAGGAAAAATTGTTGGACCCGTGATGATCATCTTTCAAAGTTTGAAAGCAAAGGTGCTGAAAAGACTCAAAGGAAATGGGAAAAGAATAAAAAAAGTTCTGAACAAAATAATAAAGTACAAAATAGTGACAATATTTGCTATAGGTGTGGAACAAAAGGCCATTGGTCTCGAATCTGTCGCACTCCTAAACACCTAATTGATCTTTACAAGACATTGTTAAAAGGAAAAGGGAAAAATGGTGAAGTGAATTTGTCTGAACCCATTGATGCTAAGTATGAGTCTCCTTTGGATGTTGATTTTGATGTTTTTGAATTTTTTTTTTAGGATCCTAGTGGCAAAATTGATCATTTGATTGATAATGGAAATGTCTACTATGAAATTATCTTTATGTTTATGTTATTTTGAAAAATTAATTTATGTAATTTTTAAAAGTTTTACATATAATATGCTAGATAATATTTGGTTATCTTTCTTAATTCTTAAATTTTATTTTTCATTTACGAGATCATACAAAATAAACTTGATAAAATGGAGGATGACATGTGTTTGGTGGATAGTGGCACAACTCATACAATTCTTCATGTTAAAAAATATTTCTTGCAATTAATATTAGGTGAAATTAATGTTAATACAATATTTGACTCTGCAAATGTAATAGAGGGCTCTGGAAGAGTCATATTATGCTTCCAAATGGAACAAAATTGTATATTGATGATGTATTGTATTCTAGCAGATCCCAAAGAAATCTATTAAGTTTTAAAGATATACATCGCAGTGGATATTATGTTGAAACCAAAAATGAAGGAGATATGAAATATCTTTTAATTACATCTACAATTTCAAACCAGAAGATCATATTGGAAAAATTTTCAAGTTTTTCATCTGACCTATATTTCACAAAAATAAGGATGGTTGAATCAAATTTTATGCACCGGAAGTGCTTCGAGCCTAGAAGTATTATACTTTGACATGATCGTCTTGGCTGTCCTAGTTCAACTATGATGCGATGAATCATTGAAAATATACATGGACATCCATTAAAGGATCAGAAAATTCTTTCACCTGGTGATTATTTTTGTATTTCTTGTGCTCAAGGAAAACTACTTGTTAAACCTTCTCCATCTAAATTACCTTTAGAGTCTCAATCTTTTTTGTAAAGAATACAAGGAGATATTTGTGGCCCAATCCATCCATCTTGCGAATCTTTTCGATATTTCATGGTTTTAATTAATGCTTCCACTCTATGGTCACATGTTTGTCTACTTTCAACTCATAATGTTGCTTTTGCTAAATTTCTTGCTCAAATAATAAAGTTAAGATCAAGTCTTCCTTATCATCCCATTCAGACTGTCCGTTTAGATAATGTAGGTGAATTTTCTTCAAAAGCATTTTATGACTATTGCATGTCAATAGGAATAAGTGTTAAACATTCTATTACACATGTTCATACACAAAATGGTTTAACGGAATCCTTCATTAAGCGTTTACAATTTATTTCTAGACCTATGCTTATGCGATCAAAGCTTCCTGCATCTACTTGGGATCATGCTATAGTGCATGTTGCGTCTTTGATTATAATTAGACCAACTACATATCACAAGTTTTCACCTTCACAACTTGTGTTTAACCACCAACCTAATATATCTCATCTTAGAATTTTTGGTTGCGCAGTATATGTTCCTATTGCACTTGCGCAATGAAGTAAGATGGGACCACATCGTCGGCTTGGTATTTATGTTGGTTTTGATTCTCCTTCTTTCATTAGATATCTTGAACCACTAACAGGTGATCTTTTTAGAGTAAGATTTCTAGATTGTCAATTTGATGAATCAATTTTCCTGTTATTAGGAGAAGGAAAAGGATTAAAAACACAAAAAATTTGTTGGAACACACCAACTTTGCCTAATTTTGATACACCCACAAATCAATGTGAACTTGAAATTCAAAGAATAATTCATTTGCAGAATGCTGCAAATCAATCGCCAGATTTTTGTACAGACATCAAAAGGGTCACTCAATCACATGTTCTAGTTGCAAATATTCCTACT
The DNA here is from genome assembly GCF_029873635.1 of Malania oleifera. NCBI lineage: Eukaryota > Viridiplantae > Streptophyta > Magnoliopsida > Santalales > Ximeniaceae > Malania > Malania oleifera. Next base: position 89,835,319 of record NC_080421.1, read on the forward strand.
AGATTGATTGTTCCTGAAGAACACCCAATGGGAATAGCATCTAATGAATCTAAAATGCGCCCATGGTAGACCAATTGGTGCAAAGGATACTATTCTTCAAAAGAAAAAAGGAAATGAATAAAAGTGACACTCCAAAAGAGGTCATTAACACTCAAGAAGAGGTTAAAAGAAATATAGATCAACAATCCCATATTTCCACAGAAGCAGCACCAGAAGTGTTTTTGGTATTGGAAAATTATAAGAACTCATTAAAATTTGGAAATATGAGGAGAAGAAATGAAGTTATTGTTGACAATGTGTTTGCATATGCAATTGCTTTAGAAATTATTAATGATAATGAGCCTGAACCTCAAACTGTAGAAGAATGTCGATATCGAAATGATTAGCCAAAATGGAAAGAAGCAATACAGGCTGAGTTAGACTCATTAGCTAAACGTAAGGTATTTGGACCAATAGTCCAAACACCTAAGAATGTCAAACCTGTTGGGTATAAATGGATTTTTGCACGTAAAAGAAATGAAATAAATGAAATTGTGAGATACAAGGCGCGTCTTGTAGCACAAGGTTTCTCACAAAGGCCTAGTATAGATTATAATGAGACCTATTTCCCTGTTATGGATGCAGTTACTTTCAGATTTCTGATTAGTTTAACAGTTTCTGAAGGACTTGACATTCGCCTCATGGATGTAGTAACAACTTGTATGGCTCATTGGATAATGACATATATATGAAAATACCTGAAGGATTTAAAATGCTTGAAGCATATAATCTAAAACGATGGCAAATGTATTCTGTTAAATTACAAAGATCCTTGTATGGACTGAAGCAATCTGGACAAATGTGGTACAATCATCTAAGTGAATATTTGTTGAAAATTGGATATGAAAATAATCTTATCAGTCCTTGTGTTTTTATCAAGAAGATAAATTCTGGATTTTCTATAGTCGTAGTTTATGTTGATGACATAAACATAGTAGGAACTCCAGAAGAGATATCAATGACTGCTGACTACTCAATGAAGAATTTGAAATGACGGATCTTAGGAAGACAAAATTTTTTCTTGGTTTTCAAGTTGAACATTTAACAAGTGGAATTCTTATTCATCAATCATCTTATGTAGAGAAAATCTTGAAACAATTTTATATGGATAAATCTTATCCATTAAGCTCCTCGATCGTTGTTTGTTCACTTGATGTGAAAAAGAATCTTTTTCGTCCTCGAGAAGATGATGAAGAAATTCTTGGTTCTAAAGTACCATATCTTAGTGCAATTGGAGCACTCTTGTATCTTGCAAATTGCACTAGATTAGATATAGCTTTTGCGGTAAATTTTCTGGCAAGGTTTAGTTCTACACCAACTCAAAGACATTGGAATGGAGTAAAACATGTTTTTTGTTATCTCCGCACATTTGATATTGGTTTGTTTTACCTAAAGGGAGTAAAGTTTGTGTTGAAAGGATATGTTGATGCTGGATATCTTTCTGATGCTCATAAAGCTCGATCACAAACATGATATATTTTTACATGTGGTGATACTGCTGCCTCATGACGATCTGTAAAGCAAACGATCATTGCTACGTTTTCAAATCATTCAGAAATATTGGCAGTTCATGAAGCAAGTCGTGAATGTGTATGGTTAAGAATTATAATACAACACATTAAAGGGACAAGTGGATTGTAGAGACTCAAACCCGTAAAATAAGAAAAGAGTAAAAAGGAAATTTTTGCAGGCTTCGTCGACGAAGTCATTGTTCTCATCGACGAAGGCCTTTCAGTGCTTCATCGCCAAAATTTAGAGTCTCATCGACGAAGAGATCTCGACTAATAGGGAGAAATATCAGGCTTGGGTTCGTCGATGAAGGAGGAGGTTCGTCGACGAACAGTCTTCTATAGTTCGTCGACGAGGAACCAATTTGTTGATGAATTTGACCAGGTCAAAAAGCCTATAAATAGGATTTTTCATTGCTTAAGGGTTAAGAAACCCAAAATTCTCTCTCTCTCTCTCTCTCTCTCTCTCTCTCTCTCTCTCTCTCTAGAATAGGCGAGTCTTCTCTCTCTCTCTTTACGAATCTTCACTGTTCATCGCCCATTTCGACGATCGGAAGTTACTGCGAGGATCAGAGAGTTAAGATCTACAATACTAGCAAAATAGATTCTTGCTTTCGTGAAATTCAGGATTTAGGTTTTCGAGCGTTTCGGTTTATTTTAGGAAATAGGTCAGGGGATTATGTTTAATACAATGTTTTAATGATTTTGAACCGATAGAAATGTTTGTGGAGTAAGTATGTTATGTTTTCAATTATTCTTTTGAAAACCAATCGTTCAAAAGGCTCGTTTTTGAACCTAGAATATATAATATGATATTTTGAGTAAAAATGAACGGTGGAAAGTTCAGTTTGATTCTACAAACCATTTGTGCAATGCTTTCATGGTTGCCTGCGGACTATGTTTTTAATATGGAAAACTGTGAGGCAAGTGAATATTATTTTGAGAATTATGGAAATACCAAAATGGGTATGTTTGTGTAATACTCAACTATTTGCGAAATTTACTGGAATTGTTTGAGAAATGTAGGGGTTTTTGTGAAAAGGCAGAGGCCCGAGTTTGTAAAAAAAAAGGGGCCAAGGCTCGAGGTTGTATTAAACGGCTTGAGGCCGTGATTCATAAAATAACAGAGTTTCATTTAGAGGCTGAGAGTCGATTTGTAGCAGAGGGGCCAAGGCCCGAGTTTGTATTTTATGAGGGCAACCAAGGCCCGAGTTTTTATTTTATGAGGGGGGCCGAGGCCTGAGTTTGTATTGAACGGCCGAGGCTGGTGTTTATTATATGAATTGAGTTTTAATTACTTAAATTGCATGATATGCTTTAGGAACCTTGAGAACCCAGTTGTTGTGAGCACGGTACCGTTGTTAGAGAGAGTTTCACCATTTGACAGCATGCGCCCACATTTATGAGAAAGTGGTGTTGGGTGGTCCTAGCTGATTGACTGAGATGCGATTGGATCCGTAAGCGAGCTTGCGGATGCCTGTTAAAGTATAAGCAGGGAGTTGACTTTTCTTGGGTTGATCCCTCGAGTTTTAGTCCAGCTTTCGAACTACACAACCCTGACCATGAGGGTCTATACACGGCGAGTAGTTCCAGGGAGTGTCTTTCATGCATATCTACATATTTACATAATATTTTAATTATTTCCAGCATTGATTTATATTATGAGAAATGAGTATACATACTATGTTCAGTAGAAGAGAGAAGTATGATTCTTGTATACACTAAAAAGAATGCTACCACACAATGTCATTAACTTAATCTTCCTTATTAAGAGGTGTCTCATCCCGTTATACAATCTATCTTTTCAGGGAATCACTGAGAGCGAGTTTAGAAAATTCCAAGGGGTGGAGACTAGAGTAGTTCTTTTGTGAGTGTCTTCAAGAACTCAGACATGAGCAATTTATGTAGTATGCCTTCGGGCTTGTATTTATGGTCATGTGGACCGGATTAGTTGACTTCTTATTATGACTTGTATTATGAGAATGGAAGAACCCTGATGTATATTGTGGTTTAGACTCTAGTAATAGAAAATGGAGAGTGTTTCATTATTCCATTGCATATCTTGTATGTTGAGATGGTATCAGGTACATAGAAGTCTCTGTAGCACCTTAGGCCCACGTGATGGGTCGGAGCATTACAGGTGGTATCAGAGTGCCAGGTTTGCTTGGTTTCATAAACTTTGTCAGTAAGAATTACCAGAGTATATGTTGAGATAAGTTAAGAGTAAGAAGGGGTAAGAAAAGTCAATTTTTAGTCTAGAGGCTTGGAAGTGGAAGTTTGTCGATGGTTTTCTGTGCTTGTCCTGGGATGACAATTTCAGGAAAACCATGGTAAATCCATTGACGGTTTTGGTTCTAAGTTGAAGAACTGGGCTTTGAAAGTATGTACGTTGTGTCATCGTATGAATAAGGTCCGATATTTTGGAAGTTTTGTAGTAAAGAGGTATAAGTGGTTCCTTTAAACTGCAAACTTATATGTTTTAACTATTAGACATCCCATATTTGTATTAACCATGATAAATGTGGTATTTCTAAGTCGGTTTCTATCCTATCTTCAGGATGGATTCCATGGGAAAAGGAGTCGTGAAATGAGGGGACAACCATGTGGATACCTCTAGCAGTGACGATGTTGAGGCTTTGGTCGTGCTGCATAGTAAAGCATGACAGGCCAAGAGAGAGTCTCGGAGGGATTCTAGGGAATGAAGTCAGCCAGCGACAGATGGAGGCTACACGTTCTATAAGTTCTCATGGATGAATCCGCTAGCATTCTCGGGTGGACCAAACCCTATTGCGGAGGAGGAATGGCTTCAGGAAATGGAGGAACTGTTGGAGGTGCTGGAATGCACCAAGGAACAAAAAGTTAGATTTGCCGCCTTCAAACTGGTGGGGGAGGCAAAGAGGTGGCGGAGATCGGCTAGGTTGGTAGAGGAATAGCGTCCAGGGTACGTATATGTTACCTGGGGCCGGTTCAAAGAAGTCTTCTTCAACAGATATTTTTTGAATGCCACTAGAGAGGTGAAGGTTGAGGAATTTCTACGTCTGACCCAGGGGTCCATGGCCGTGTAGTAGTATGCAGCTTGATTTGTGGAGCTATCCCATTTTTCTCCACATATGTTTCCAAATTAGTTGAGGAATGCTTGGATGATCGAGAGGGGGCTGAGATGGGCAATATGCGCATAGGTGGCGACGTTGTTGGTCCAAAGCTTTACGAAGAAAGAGGCAAATAAGAAGAAGATGCCTTTATCCCAGAGTTATCAATCCAACACTAGTCAGAGCTCATGGAAGCTGCTTGGTAGTTCGTCAAGCCAGCGAAAAGCATTATGACCTCGAGCTACTCAAGGAAATTTTCAGCGCCCCACCTGTCCTCAATGCAATAAGATGCATGCGGGCGAGTGCAGGACTGGTTTTTTGGGCTGCTATCGGTGTGGCAGTATGGGACACCAGATACGGGATTGTTGCGTGGTATTGAACTACTTGCCTTCACAATCCCAGTATGCAGGAAGTAGTTAGACGGCCAGAGGAGGTCACCAAGGGGGCACCGCATAGGCGTGGGTGTACTCTTTGACGCTGGGCGATGTAGAGAACGCCAGCAGCGTAGTGACAGGTACGATTTTAATTTTCTCACATAATTATATTGTGTTATTCGACTCAGGTGCGACCCACTCATTTGTATCACGGAGATTTACTAGAGTATACCGAGTTGAGACCCAGTTGTTGGGGGTCGAGTTAGGAGTGGTTACGCCGACAGGGTCAGTTATAGTATGCAGTAAGGTGGTTAGAGACCATCTAGTAGAGATTTAGGGGAGGAGGTTGCCTGCTAGTCTCATTGTTTAGGAAATGTAGGGATTCGATATTATCTTAGGGATGAATTGGTTAGCATATAGCTATGCGAGTATAGATTGTTGAAAGAAGGAGGTAGTGTTTAGACCTCTAGGGGAGGAAGAGTTTAAATTTGTAGGGTCGTGTGTGCACTTTGCACCACAGATCCTCTCAATGGTGCAGGCAAGGAAGTTACTTCTAGATGGCTGCCAGGGGTACCAAGCATGTGTGAAAGCGGTACCAAATGAAGGACTAAAGTTGGCGAATATTCCAGTGATACGGGAGTTTCCCAATGTCTTTCCCGAGGACTTATCAAGGTTGCCTCTAAATCGTGAGGTGGAGTTCACTATTGAGTTAGCACCAGGGACGGTACCAATTTCCAAGGTGCCGTATAGAATGGCTCCAACAGAACTAAAGGAGTTAAAGGAGCAACTGCAGGAACTTCAAGATAACGGTTTCATTAAACTGAGCGTATCACCCTAGGGAGTATCAGTGTTATTCGTGAAGAAGAAGGACAGGTCGATGTGGATGTGCATCGATTACATAGAGATAAACAAGGTAACCATAAAGAACAAATACCCGTTACCACGTATTGTTGACCTGTTTGACGAACTGAAGGGAACTTAGGTTTTCTCTAAGATTGATCTGCGATCCGGGTATCACCAAATGAAGGTGAGGTCAGATTATGTACCAAAGATGGCCTTTCGAACCCGATATAGCCATTATAAATTTTTGGTTATGCCGTTTGGTTTAACAAATGCGCCTGCAGCATTCATGGACCTGATGAATCGGGTATTCCACGAGTACTTGGATCGGTTTGGGGTAGTATTTATAGATGATATCCTGATCTATTCAAGGAGTCCTACAGAGCATGTAACTCATTTGAGGCTAGTACTTCAGGTATTTACAGAGAAAAGTTGTTTGCTAAATTCAAGAAATGCGAATTCTGGCTTGAGCATGTTGCATTTTTTTGACATGTAGTGTCCAAAGAAGGAGTATCAGTAGACCCGGGCAAAGTAGAAGCAGTAATAAACTGGGCCAGATCGAAGAACGTTCATGAGATTAGAAGTTTCTTAGGTCTGGCAGGGTACTACCGCCATTTTATCGAGGGTTTTCCTAGGCTGTTAGGTCCGTTGACACAGCTTACGAAAAAGAACAATAAGTTTGACTGGACTAATGATTATGAGCAAAGCTTTCAGGAGTTGAAGCAACGTCTAGTCACAGCCCCAATGTTGACCATTTCATCAGGGGACGTTACTTACATGATTTATAGTGACGTGTCTTAGAAAGGACTTGGGTGTGTTTTGACACAATAGGGTAAAGTTATCACTTATGCTTCTCGCCAACTCAAGGAGTATGAGAAGAACTACCCTACGCATGATTTAGAATTGGCAGTAGTGGTATTTGCACTAAAGATCTGGCGACACTACCTTTACAGTGAAAAGTGCGAGATCTTTACTGACCATAAGAGCCTTAAATACTTCTTCACCTAGAAGGAGCTGAATATGAGGTAACGTAGATGGCTCAAGCTGATTAAGGACTACGACTGCACCATTAGTTACCACCCAGGAAAAACTAATGTGGTAGCTGATGCTTTAAGCCGGAAGTTGGTGAGCGTGTTGGTTTCAGCAGTTGTTCTATAGCATCAGATCGTGATGGACCTAGAGAGGTTGGGAGTAGAGTTGGTGGAAGAAGATACACAGGCGTTCATCGCTAGTTTAGTTGTTCAGCCAACCTTGGGAGAGAGAATCAAAATAGCTTAGAAGGAAGACGTGGAGCTAGTAGAGGTCATGGAAGGAGTGCATAATTGATTGAAGCCAGATTTCAATATCTTTGTTGATGGGATATTAAAATTCCATACCCAGATTTGTGTACCAAATGACGCCAATATTAAACGGGTCATTCTAGAGGAGGCTCATCGCTCTCTCTCTATACTGTTCATCTAGGAAGTACAAAGATGTATAGAGACTTGCGAGAATCATTCTGGTGGAGTAACATGAAGAGGGAAATTGCTAGATTTGTGGAGCAATGTCTAATATGTTAGTAGGTTAAGGCAGAACACTATAGGCTAGCAGGACCACTACAAACACTTGACATTCCCAAGTGGAAGTGGGAGCACATCTCGATGGATTTTGTATTAAGGTTACCTGCAGTGATGCATGGGCAGAATGTCATCTGGGTTATAGTGGATCGGTTGACAAAGACTGCACACTTCATTCTTATCAGAGTCAGCTATTCCATGAATAGGCAGGCAGAGTTATATGTGCAGGAGATAGTATGACTTCATGGCATCCCTGTTTCTATAGTTTTAGACCGAGCCCTATCATTTACCTCTTGGTTCTAGAAGGGTTTTCATGATGCCTTGGGATCGTGGCTCACTTTTAGCACCTCGTTTTACTTGCAAACGGATGGACAATCAGAGAGGACCATCTAGACCTTAGAAGATATGCTGCGGGCGTGTGTGCTAGACTTTGGGGATAGTTGGATTCGGTATCTACCACTCATGGAGTTTGCATATAATAAAATCTACCAGGCCAGTATAGAGATGGCACCATATAAGGCATTGTATGGTCACCGGTGTGGATCTCCGTTATATTGGGATGAGGCTAGAGAGCGGCAGGTATTGGGACCAAAACTGATCCAGCATGCCTCTGCAAAGGTCGAGCTTATCAAAGAGAGGGTTAGAGTAGCTTAAAGTCGGCAGAAGAGTTATGTGGATACTCACTGATAGGAGTTAGTGTTTGAGATCAGGAATAAGATATTCCTGAAGATTGCCCGGATGAAAGGGGTGATGAGGTTTGGGAAGAAAGGGAAGTTGAGCCCTTGCTACATCGGGCCATTTGAGATCCTAGAGAGGATAGGTCCAGTTGCTTACAAGGTGGCGTTGCCCCTAGCACTATCCAGAGTTCATGATGTGTTTCACGTATCCGTGCGGAGAAAGTACTTGACAAACCCTTTGCACGTGCTCAGTTATGAACCTCTGGAGATCAGAGACGCATTATCATATGAGGATGTACCGGTTCAGATTTTGGACCCGAAGGTACAACAGTTGCGTACTAAGGAGATATTTTTAGTGAAAATACTGTGGCTGAACCATGCAGTAGAGGAGGCTTCTTGGGAGTTAGAGGCCGAGATACGCCAAAAGTACCCACATCTCTTTGGAGAGGGTTAGCTCCAGACAAGTAAGGTAGGTGGTGTGGTTACTAGTTACTTTCATGTATTTGAGAGAGAGGTTAGTATGAGAGTGTGATTTAACGAGACTTTATGTTGTATCCATGGTATTCCTTCGCCCTAAGGGAAGGTATGTAACAAACTTGGGCCAGAGCCGCTATATGGGTAGCTGCCGACTTTTCCGTAGAGTTAAGTTGTAAGTGAGAGTACATTCGGTATCAGTTAACAAATTTTGAGGACGAAATTTTTATAAAGAGGGGAGATTGTAGAGACCTAAACCCGAAAAATAAGAAAAAGGTAAAAAAAAAAAAAGGATTTTTGTAGGCTTCGTCGACGAAGTCATTGTTCTCGTCAATGAAGGCCCTTTAGTGCTTCATCATCGAAATTCAGTGTTTCATCGACAAAGAGATCCCAATTGATAGGGAAAAATATCAGCCTTGGATTCATCGACAAAGGAGGAGGTTCATCGCAAATAGTCTTCTATGGTTCGTCGACAAGGGACCAATTCGTTGACGAATTTGACCGGGTCAAAAGGCCTATAAATAGGATTTTTCATTGCTTAAAGGTTAAGAAACCCAAAATTTTCTCTCTTTCTCTAGAACCGACAAGTCCTCTCTCTCTCTCTCTCTCTCTCTCTCTCTCTCTCTCTCTCTACGAATCTTCATCGTTCGTCACCCATTTCGACGATCGAAATTTACTGCAAGGATTAGAGAGCTAAGATCTATAGCACTAATGGAACAGATTCTCATTTTCATGAAAAGTTGAGATTTGGGTTTTTGAGCGTTTTGGTTTATTTCAGGAGATAGGTAAATGGACTATGTTTAATGCAGTGTTTTAATGATTTTGAACCAATAGAAAAGTTTGTGGAGTGAGTACATTATGTTTTCAATTATTCTTTTAAAAACCAACCGTTGAAAAGGCTCATTTTTTAACTTAAGATATACGATATGATATTTTGAGTAGAAATGAACGGTGGAAAGTTCAATTTGATTCTACAAACCATTTATACAATGTTTTTATGGTTGCTTACGGGCTATGTTTTTAAATTGGAAAATTGTGTGGCAGGTGAATATTATTTTGAGAATTATGGAAATACCAGAATGGGTATGTTTGTGTAATGCTCAAATGTTTGCGAAATTTACTAAAACTGTTTGAGAAATGCAGGGGTTTTTGTGAGAGGGCGGAGGCCCGAGTTTGTAAAAAAAAGGGGGGGGGGGGCAAGGCCCGAGGTTGTATTAAATGGTGCGAGGTCATGATTTATAAAATAACAGAGTTTCATCTATCCAACTAACTCTTAACAAAAATATCATTTATCAAACCTCAATGCTCGAATGAAGAACCAAATGAGTAACTGAGTTCCACTTAGATATTCTGAGTAGATTTGCCCAACGTAGATGAATGTAGAGTGACAAGCAGACAATCGTTTATCAATCAACACAAGTTCCTCTATTCTCTTTCAATAGAATGTGTTCTTCGCTTCTTGTGTGTCTTAGCTAACGTACTAGGGTTTAGATATTCAGTATTTATAGTGTCTTACCCTTAGAATTCATCTCAACCGTTGGATCATTGAGATAGCTCGCGAGTTCTATTAATAAAAAATAAATTTTTAAGTTTTCCCATAAGTTCAGATGACTGAGGTCAAGAGCCCAGATGACTGAAGTCATTTTATCCTTCGAAAAAAAAATAGCCTATACACAGGGTCAGACGACCGAGGTCAAGTTCATACGACCGAAGTGTCAAGTTCAGACGACCAAAGTGTCAAGTTCATACGACCGAAGTGCTTCTGCCAGTTTCTGTTTTTCACCTATAAAACTTCAGACGACCGAGCTTATTCTTCAGATGTTTGAGGAAATTCTTCAGTCAAATGAACTTAAAGTTCAGTCAATCGAAGTCCCCAATTTTGCATATTTTCTTTCCAGTTCAGAAATCTATTTTGCTTTCTTTCTTGGCTCTTTTATAAAAATATTTTCCAGGGTTTTGACATTATTTCTAAGTCCATCAATGTCCCCTAATGATGTTTATGAAATGCATGAGTCTAAAATCATTCTAAGGTATATGTTGAGCCTCAAATTAAATCCATGACTTGTTATCCTTCCATGCATGCTTAATATAAGTCATGTTCACAAACTCAATGCATAGATCAAATACCACGTGATTTGTCATTATCAAAACCAGATTGGGCTCGTAGAGTCAACAATCTCCCCCTTTTTGATGATGACAAATGCACTAGCAAAAATATATATAATGGGTTATGCCAAACAAGGCTCCCCCTCAATTAATGCATCAAATATTCAATGAATGACAATATGCTTATGATGTTTCCACAATTTTTGTTATTATACCCTTTTGCACAATTAGTTTTGCCAATAGTTTTCGCTCCTAATATTTCTCCCCAACACCAAGTTTTAATTTTTCAATTTCTCTTATTTATGCTTTTTGTTCTGATTTCTATTATTTTTGTTCCCAGTTTTCTCTCCCTTTTGACATCAACAAAAAAGTGTAAAATAATAAAACATGAGTAGACATACCCTTATGTTCTTCTCCCCTTAAAAATCTTACCATTTTAAACATGTTCAATCATTAGTTTAAAAAAATCCTTCTCATGCTTTTTGATATCAACTGTCCCTCGTGCTAACGCATAAATTTTAAAGATTACATGAGGATACCAAATGTTGATTAAATGTTATGTCGAATTATTAATACCAATTGTGGATTAATGCAATACCGAACATTTGATTATTATGATACCAAGTGATTACATCGTAATTGACGTTGCTCCCCCTGAATTATATCATCTAACATAATTCTAGACAACCTCTCGACTATGTATGAGACCTAATTCATGCCTAATTTGGATAAACCTATCCTCCGCAAGTGGTTTCGTGAATATATATGCCCATTGTTCATCTGTGCATACAAACTCAAGTGTCACATCCCCTTTTTGTACATGATCACGAAAAAAGTGATGTCGTATCTCTATATGCTTAGTTCATGAATGTAGTATGGGATTCTTTAAGATGTTACTTGCACTCGTATTATCGCATCTTATAGGAATTGTTTCATAACTTAATCCAAAATCCTTCAGTTGTTGTTTTATGTATAGCGTTTGAGCATAACAACTACCTGCCGCTATGTATTCAGCCTCAGTTGTGGAAAGAGCTACTAAATTTTGCTTCTTGGAAAACCAAGAGACTAAGGAATTTCCTAACAAATGACAAGTACCAATTGTGCTCTTCCTATCCACTTTGCTACCGGCAAAATCAGCATCTGAATAGCTGAGAATCTCAAAAGATGTGTACTTAGGATACTATAATCCAATTTCCACTATTCCTATTAGGTATCTAAGTATTCGTTTAATGGTTAAAAAATGTGACTCTTTTGGTGCAAACTGAAATCTTGCACACAAACATACGCTAAACATTATATCAGGTCTACTAGCAGTCAAGTATAATAAGCTACCAATCATTCCATGATAAAGTTTGACATCTACTAGTATACCTTGTTCATCTTTGTCTAATTTCAATGAAGTGCTCATAGGTGTACCTAGTATTTTTTCCATCTTCCATATTAAACTTTCTGAGTAGGTCTCTAATATACTTTGATTGATTTATGAATATTCCATGTTTTTCTTGTTTGATATGTAGTCCTAGGAAGAAATTTAGTTCACTCATCATGCTCATCTCAAATTCATTTTGCATGGTATTGACAAATTCATCACACAGTTCTTTATTCGTAGCTCCAAATATTATGTCATCTACATATACTTACACTAGGAGAATATCTTATTTCTTAGTCTTTATGAACAGAGTTGTATCAATCTTTCCTCTTATGAACCCATTTTCTAATAGAAAACCGCTTAACCTTTCATACCAAGCTCTAGGAGCTTGCTTTAAACCATACAAGGCTTTTGTTAGTTTATAAACATGATCTGGATTCTTATGGTTTTCAAAACCTGAGGGTTGTTCTACATACACTTCTTCATTTATGTAGCCATTTAAAAATGCGCTTTTGACATCCATTTGATATAACTTGAAATCCTTAAAAGTTGTATATGTTAAAAGCATTCGAATGGCTTTCATTCTAGCTACAAGTGCAAATGTTTCTTCAAAATCTATACCTTCTTCTTGTATCCCTGAGCTACTAATCTAGCATGTTTCTCACAACTACTCCATGTTCATCTTTCTTATTCTTATATATCCATTTGGTTCCTATGATTGATTAATCCTCAGGTCTGGGAACTAGTGTCAATATTCTATTCCTCTCAAACTGATTTAACTCTTCTTGCATGGACAACGCCCAAGATTCATCCTCTATAGCATCACTCGCATTCTTAGGTTCTTCTTAAGATAGAAATGCAAAATGACTAATCATATTCTTGAGAGAGGATCGAATGACTACTCCACGTTATGGTTCACCTATTATTTGATCTATGGGATGATTCTTTACATATTTCGATTCTCTAGGTGGTTCATTAACCTCATTTTCAGTTTGATCCATTTCAATGGATGGTTCCTTAAGTTCATTTTTCTTTTCTGGGTCATTCTCAATGGATAGTTCTTCAAATTCCTTGTTTAATTCAATTTCATCTTCATCAGTTCTTTTGGAGAAGGGATTTGACTCATCGAACACTACATGAATAGATTCTATGACCGTCAATGTTCATTTTATATACTCTATAGGCTTTACTATCTAATGCATACCCTAGGAAGATACCTTTATCATATTTCACATCAAACTTTCATAGGTGGTCATTGTCTCTAAGTACAAAACATTTACAGCCACAGACATGAAAATATGATATGTTTGGTCTATGGCCATTCCATAATTCGTAAGAGATCTTATTAAGAGATGGTCTAATCAATACTCAGTTTAGAACATAACAGGCGGTATTCACTACCTCAGCCCAGAATTACTTAGGTAATTTATGTTCGTTAAGCATAGTTCTGGTCATTTCTTGTATAGACCTATTCTTTATTTCAACTACACCATTCTGTTGTGGTGTTCTAGGAGCTGAGAAATTATGGGCAATTCCTAATGAATTACAATAGCCTTCCATGCCTTGATTTTTAAATTCTCTACCCCTATCACTTCTATTTTTAGTAATTGTATATCCCTTTTCATTTTGGATTTTCTTGCACAGGGTTATAAATTTTTTGCATGCTTCATCTTTGTGCCCTAAGAATAATACCCATGTGAATATTAAAAAGTCATCAACTATGACAAAGGCGTATGATTTTCTTCCTAAGCTCTGAATTGGGTTTGGACCAAATAAGTCTAAGTGTAGCATTTGGAGTGGCCTAGTAGTGGAGATTTCTTTCTTCTTCTTAAAGCTTGTTCTTATTTGTTTTCCCAGTTGACATGCATCACATATTTTATCTTTCACGAATTTAGTCTTAGGAAGCCCCTTAACTAATTCTTTCTTAACAAGTTTTAAGATTAAATCCATGTTTGCGTGTCCTAGTCTCCTATGCCAAATCCAGCTAATTTCATTTATAGCAGATAAGCATGTCATGCTCTGTGAAGTTAAGTTATCAAATCTTGTGGTATATACATTCTCATGACGCTTAGCAGTGAACAATATCTTATTATCAGTTTTGTGTTCAATAGTGCACTTGTCATGTTCAAAAGACACTTTGTAACCTTTATCACATAGTTTGCTTATGCTCAATAAGTTGTGTTTTAAACCTTCAACTAATAAAACATCATTTATAATGAGTGAGGAATCATTACCGACTTTACCTATACCTTTGATCTTTCCCTTAGCATTATCTCCAAAAGTAACAAACCCTTCATCCTTGGGTGTGATGGATGTGAACTTCGCTTTATCCCCAGTCATGTGAAGTGAGCATCCGCTATCCATATACCATCTATCTTTTGAGGATGCTAATTTTAAGCATATTTGCAAGACACAATCAGACTTAGTATTAGATTGACCTTTGACCTTCCATACTTTCTTAACTTTTACATCTTTATTTTTGAAAGGACAGTCGAATTGTATGTGACCCAACCTTCTACATTTAAAGCATGTAGTATTTTTATAATAATTCTTAATTGGAACATATGACTTTGAATCTCTTCTAAAATAACCCATGTAAAGATGTCTATTCTTTAGATTTTCCTTTCCATTAAAACCGAGTCTTTCCTTTTCTAGGGAATTTCTTTAAGATCCTAGGAGCTTTTCAAAATTGTTTTGTCTTTCAGTAAATTTACAAATAATTTCATATTTATCTTTCAAATTCATTTCTTACTTCTCAATTTTCAAATTTTTATCTTTTATGAAAGATGCATGAGATTCATTTTGGCATTCAATTAGATTTGAAAGTTCTTTGACTTTGCTTCTCAACTCGAAAATTTTCCTTGTTTTCTTCTCAAGCATTTTAATAGAGTATAGATATTCTTGTTTCAGTTCATCATATGAAATCATATCATTTTCATTTTCAAAATCACTAGAATAATATGAAGATGATGAAACTGATGATTGTACCTTAAGGTCATCATGTGCCATTAGACACAGATTGGCAATCGCGTCGTCGCTGGATTCGGATTCTAAACCGCTAGTGCTATGAGTATCCCAACCGACTTTCAGTGCCTTCTTTTTTTCTTTGAGGCTTTCACGAGTTTGGGGCACTCAGGCTTGATGTGTCCAACTTCTCGGCAATTGTAGCATGTTGGTGGATCCTCCTTCTTTTTCTTCATGCTAGACTCTCCTCTTTCCGATTTAGAGTTCCAAAATTTTCTGTTGAACTTCTTGTCCTTCTTCAAGAACTTCCCAAACTTCTTTGTTAGAAAGGCCATGTCATCATCCGTTTCGGAATCACTTCTTTCACTTGAGTAACTTGATGATGCCTTAAGTGCAGTGACCTTCTTTACTTTGCTTTACTCATTTTTCCTCTCATTTATTGCTAGCTCATAGGTGATGAGCGATCCAATGAGTTTGTCCACTAACATCTCTTTGAGATTTCTCCCTTCTGCTATTGCCGTAGTTTTCGCTTCCCACACTAGAGGTAATCCCCTGAGTATTTTCCTGATCAACTCATAAGTAGGGTAAGTTTTTTCAAAAGCATTTAAAGAGTTAATGATGTGAGTGAATTTAGTGTAAATGGATTATATGGATTCATCAGTAGTCATTTTAAATGCTTCATATTCATTAGTGAGCATGTCTATCCTACTATCCTTGACTTCCTTAGTGCCTTCATATGTAACTTCTAATTTTTCCCAAATTTCTTTAGCTGAGTTACATGCTATTACCCTATTAAATTCATTGACATCTAATGCATAGAAAAGTAAGTTCATGGCAAAGGCATTGATTTGTACTGACTTCCAATCCTCTTCAGTATATTTATCTTTAGTTTTAGGTATATTAATCTTATCAATTACTTTCATGGGAATGTGATTTCCCTTAGTCACTATTTTCCAAACCTTCCAATCTACGTTCAATAGATATATGCTCATCCTACGTTTCCAATAGGTGTAATTTACGCCACAGAAAATTGGTGGTCTAGTGGATGAGTGTCCCTCACCGAATGAGTTACACCGATATGTGCCATGTGATCTTTTTACAAATAAACTATTAAGTCTATGTAAACCCGCTTTGATACCAATTGTCGAGTTAGGTGTAATCCTAATAGGGGGGGTGAATTGGGTATTTTCAAATTCTTTGACTCTATTTACCTCTTAATCCCTACTTGTATATTTAGCAAACCAATTTCAGGGTTTTATAACAAAAGCCAATTCAATTTACCAATGAGTTCTTAATTACCCAATTAATTGTGTGCAATGTTATTCCACCCACACATGCAATATGTTCAATTTAAATATAGTGCTGAAAGTGAATAGTAAAGGGAAAAGAGAAGACAAACGCGGTTTTTACGAGTTCAGCCTACGTCCTCGCCTTGAGCAACCACTCAAGGATTTCACTAAATCCCTGCTCCTTAAATTGGTACAGAGCTTCCCTTACAATCCGCTGCTTGCAAGAGGTACAGCTCCCTCCTACTCCGCTGCTTACAAGAGATATAACTCTCTCCTCAAACCCCGGTTCACACACCGAACCGTGTATACAATAGAATCTGTAAAAACAATCAAAATGCTTCCAAAAAAAAGCTCGTGAGTACAATTCAAATTCCTAATACATTAACATATGATAAAATCTAAAGCTCAAACTGTATGAAACGATAATCGTTTATGTATGATATGCTTTAACACATAAACCCCTTTTTATCAATTCTCCCAAAAATGTTTGTATAAAAACAATGCTTTGGAGATCTTAGGTTAAATCCTTGAATATAAAGATAATTTTGTAGATTGCAAAGATGTTACACCCACTTTGTAAAAATTATTTCACGAAATATATCAATCTCAATGATATTTCAATCTTAATGTGCTCTAGGTAATATTTGACTTGATGTATATGTATATGTATCTCTAAGATGATAATACCAAAGATCAACACTCTTACTATATAATTTTCTGAAAATATCCTTCAATATATATTTAAAGTTACAAACATAAATGATCTTCAAATAAGTAGATTTGTTATATTGAAAATATCAACTCTTTCAATGAAATCTCACTTGAACCAAAAGTGTTTAATCAGTACCTAAAGTTCTTCTCAAGTGGTAATCTTCTTAATGAAATGATTTGCTAGATGCACACACAAGATCAACTTATTAACAAGAATTCAAAAGTAGATTTTGCAATGATATACTCTATGAAAAATGGATATCAACAAGTAGATCGGCTTGTATAAGAAAAACTCTATCCAACTAACTTTTAACAAAAATATGATTTATCAAACCTCAATACTCGAATGAAGAACCAGATGAGTAATTGAGTTCCACTTAGATATTCTGAGTAGAGTTGCCCAATGTAAATGAATGTAGAGTGACAAGCAGACAATCGTTTGTCAATCAACACAAGTTCCTCTATTCTCTTTCAATATAATGTGTTCTTCTCTTCTTGTGTGTCTTAGCTAATGTACTAGGGTTTAGATATTCAATATTTATAGTGTCTTACCCTTAGAATTGATCTCAACTGTTGGATCAATGAGATAGTTCGTGAGTTCTATTAATAAAAATTAAATTTTTAAGTTTTCTTGCAAGTTCAGACGACTAAGGTCAAAAGCCCAGATGACTGAAGTCATTTTATCCTTCGAAAAAAAATAGCCTGGACACAGGGTCAGACGACTGAGGTCAAATTCATACGACTGAAGTGTCAAGTTCAAACAACCGAAGTGCTTCTGCCAGTTTCTATTCTTCAAACGTCTGAGGAAATTCTTCAGTCAACTAAACTTAAAGTTCAGTCAATTGAAGTCCTCAATTTTGCATATTTTCTTTCCGATTTAGAAATGCATGAGTCCTAAAATCATTTTAAGATATATGTTGTGTCTCAAATTAAATCATACGAAAATGTAAATACATGAGGTCTAAGTACACATTCCCAAGATGTGCTTGAACTTTGCCGTTTGTATCTTGATTCTCGTATTTTTTTGAGTTCCATGGATCTTGCCAAGATATGTAAACTTTACTTTTAGGCTTCCATGACTCGTTATCCTTCTGTGCATTCTTAATATAAGTTCTGTTCATAAACTCAATGCATAGATCAAATACCAAGTGATTTGTCATTATCAAAACCGGATTTGACTCGTTGAGTCAACACCATTGCCTCAATACTTGCTTCAAGTCATATAAATTTTTTTTAACTTGTAAACTAGATTTTGCTTCCGTTTCACAAAAAAAAAAAAAACCCTTTGGTTGCTCCATGTAGATTTTTTTTTTCTTTTTCAAGTCACCATGGAGAAAAGCAATTTTGACATCTGTCTGTTGTATCTTCAAAACCATTCTAATTTCAAACCGAGCACCACTCTCAAAATCAAAGAAAAAATATCATCAAAGTCAATTTGTTGTTTTTTGACTAAATATTTTCACAACCTTGCATTGTACCTAGGTTGTGAACTATTTTCTTTAATATTCAACTTGTATACTCATATATTTTTAAAGTTCTCTTATCTTTAGGAAACTTTACTAGTTCAATATATGATTCTTGTGTATAAATTTCAACTCTTCCTGCATGACCTTTAAGATTTACATGGAAAACCCTTTGATGTGAAAGGAAAAATAACATGATCGAAGTCTGCTTCTATCTTCCTCTATATCAAAAAGTAGGTTACAATCGGTCTTCTTTAGTTAAAACTAAAGGAATACATCAATTATAATTATTCAGAATATCAAATTCTTAGCACCTAAAATCAAACTTGAATAAGAAATCAAGATGTCTTATCCAAAAATAGAGGTTGATGTTGACTATACTGTAATCCCAAGAAGTGGGGTGAATTGGTATTTTAAAATTTTTCTCCCCTAGGTCAATTCTCCAACAAGTAAATTTGTACCAATATCAATTAATGCACATCAACAAGATAGAAACTATAAGCTCAGTGCAATATGTGTTGTCACTCAATCTAATGTTAATATGCAATCAAGTTCAAGAGTGTATAATCAATCTATCTTTGAAACTATGTATCAATATTAATAAACCACAACTAGGATTTCAAAGAGTTCCAACAAGAGTATTCAAAATATCTCAAAAATGATTACCTCAAAAATATTAGCTCAAGAGATATTTAGAGTATAGACTAGTCAAAAAATAATTTTTGCGCAATCAAAATACAAGCCTTAGAGTCTTGCAATACAAATGTCAAGACTCACGAGTTTCAAAGTTTTCCCCACACAATGAAGTTATTAAATAAACCGGGGAAAAAAATTAGGCTAAAACTCTCAATAAAAATCAAAGTATCAACAAAACCAATGAGAGTTTGAGTAAGTAGAATCAATGTAAAATCACTCAAGGCACTCTTAGCAAACTAGATTTAGCAAAGGAATAACAAGAGTGAATGTATAGACTTTGTTCTTGGAAGAATGAGCTTAGATGGATGAGTGATATAACATTGAAAGAAAAATTAAAGAATGAACATATTCGCAGTAAATTAGGTATAACTCCTATAGAGGATAAGATAAATGAGGGACGACTGAGATGGTATGGACACTTGCAACGTAGGTCACATAGTGCACTAGTGAGGAAGATTGAGTTAGCTACTGTGGGGGGCAATAGAAGGGGTAGGGGTAGACCTAAAATAAATTGGGAGGAGATAGTGAGTAAGGATTTAATATCCTTGAATCTGTCAAAATAAATGGTCTATGATCGCATAAATTGGCGGAAAATGATTCATATAGCCGACCCCATCTGGTCAAACTTAAGGCTTGGTTTTGTTGTTGTTGTAGATAATAAGTCACAAACAACTACCAAAATTTTAGCTGAATCAGATGAGAAATCACTATTTGATCATCAATATCAAGTTGATTGCACGTATGTACCTTCAACCATAAATTTTAGCAAACAATTTTCTTCTCTCTGTCACTCTCTTCTCAATTGTCCAAGGATGCACGAAGCTCATCTTACTACCAGTAATAGCTTTCCAAATTAATTGATTTTGTTTCTTTAAAGATGACCATTCATCTTCCAGAGCAAGCTCCAACCAATTAATAAATGAACTATTTCATTTCAAGACAACAAGTGAGCTACCACAAAACATAAAACCCTTCTACTTACATTTGAGAATGGTTTTCACTTGGGCATTGACCAATACGTCAAATTAGACCATTCCACACATGTAGGTCATCCCTCACGTAGGAGGGGAGGAGCCCAACGAAATATTTAACAATGTAAGTAAATCACTAAAATTAAAATTAAGAGAATTTAAATAAAACATTTATAATATATACATAGCTTTAACTTAGTTTTTGTTGATTTTTCATTTCAATTTTTATAGTCACAATTTAAATTGAAAATATATATAGATTATTTTAAAACAATACATTTTGAAGTCAGAAAACCTAACTAAATAACCAAATAGAAATGAAAAATAGTTTTGTGTTTTGCCTAGTTTTTTTTTTTTTTTTTCTAATTTTCTTACCATGGCTATCTAAGTGTACTTCAAACAAAAAGCTTTTAAAAGTACTTCTATTTTGACGTTAAGCATAAGAATCATAAGTACTTTTTGAAAAGAAGTTAAAATACCAAACAAAAAGTTTGGCTTTGTATCATGATATAAATATGGTTTACCTTTCTTGTAATAATTATCAAGTAAACATTGTTAATTTGGATAGAAATGCAATCATTTGAAGAGAATTTAAGCAAAAAATTGATGCATCAACCAAAGTAAACTTATCTTAACTTGCATCTTATCATTTTTTAAGATGCATGAACTCCTGAAATTTGGGATTCAAGTTTAAATCTCACTCTACGATCCACTTTACAAGTAGGTCAAGGTTTTATTAGTGACATAATTTTAGAATACAAATTATATGGACCCAAACAATTGATTATTATGCTTTTTATTGCTACCATGATTCTTTTTCAACAATGATAAGGTATTCATTGGGAAAGAAAACTTTTGACTCAAGTAATATGAAAAATATTAAACTTAGACATGTGATATTAACTTTACAAACTTGATGATCTAAATATTGGGTGGCATTTTTTTTTTTTTTTTGACCATGCTAAAAGTTAAGTCCGAGATATCATATTGAATGCTACAAAAAACTTAGCATTATTAATTTGAAATAAAAATTACTTTTCACCATTATTAAATCAAGTATATTTAAAATGACTTGACAGTATAAATTCTCTCAAAATGGCCTTGTTTTGTTATAATTAATTTTAGTATCAACTAAAAATTTGTCTTGAAATCAAGGAAGATTTTTTTGCACACAATTGAATAATTTTGATGAAAATGAATTTAGGCGCAACGGTAAGATTGTCGTTTTCAAGGCGTCGAAACAGTTTCTTATAAAAATGTAAGGTAAGACTACATAGTATACACTCATTGTAGTCCATCCCTTTCTCGGACCTTGTATACGTAAGAGCTTTGTGCACCGAGCTGTCCTTTTTTTTTTAATTGAATAATTTTGAAGGTGGTACAATATATATTTACAAGTTAACAAAGCAATTTGGACTATTTGAAACATCTATTATATTTCATTATATTATGCCAAAAGCTAAAATAATAAGGCAAAAACTTTTTTATCTATTGAAAAACCTATTAGACATGAATTATATATTTTAAAATATAAAAAATGTAAGTTCACCTTAATTTACATTTTATGAAAGTCAAAATCAATTTCGTACCAAAATTATCAAATTCAATTCACAACGGAACTGTTTTCTTTTAAAAATTTTAATTGTTTATTTCTTACTCACTATTGAGTGTTGGGACATTGTTTGGAAGGGAAGATTTTGCACGGAGGGTAAAAGGGATTGACGCTGGAGGAGTGATAAGCTCACTCGGAGCAGCACAGAGTGCACTCTCTCTCTCTCGTTCGCTCTGACTCAAAATAGCGATGGAGTGGACATTATAGATTTCCAGCGATCAAGGGCAAAAAGCAGTAAGACCTTCTCCCTCTGAATGAATTTTTCCTTGAAGATTAGTTTTTCTCATTCTAATTCCATCTTGAGTTCTGGAAATTCTTTCATTAATCTTTGTAGCAGATTGGAATGTGGATTAAGTGTTCACTGGGTTCAGCGTTTATCGTGCCTTTGTCATGTATTACCCAATATACAGCTTAAAACATTTGCAAATAGAGCAGTTCGTGGAAATACGGATTTTAATTTTGGCATTAATTGATGTGGAAATTTGACACATGACAGAAATTGGATCATTTTTTTGCAGTTTGCATGTTATCTGAAATGGATCTGTTATCAATTTTAAAAAATAAGGGCATTTTTAATTCAGTTTGATCGATGGACATTGGATCAATATTTAGTGATCATATATTCCGTGTGTAAGTTCATATCAAAGTTGGGCTTTTTTTTTTTCCAGTGCTATTCATTTGTCACTATTAATTTTTTAGGCGCTCTATGAAGATCATGTTGATCCTGCAGAACGGGTCTTATTCAGAATAATGTTACTTGATTGATATATATACATTTTTAGAGAAGAGTCTTTTAAATAGATCACTTGCTAAGCGCTAGGTTAGTGCATATTAGCCAAATTTTCTATTACTAGATTGAAAATGCAGTGCTTGCTTTGCAACAATTTTTTTTCTTGGCTTGAAGACATTTGTTCAACTATTAATCTCTCTTAGATGGAAAACAATTTTGATTTCTGCAGGCGAATTTCCCCCTTGCTTGTAACATCTTTGTCCTGCTCTGTAATTTTGTTTTTTCTCTTTATGCTACTATAGATGGCAATGCTGTCACTTCCACTTGCAATACGACCCCACTGTCTAGACTGGGGAACCTCCGAATCATCTAAACTGATTGTTGCTAGGCATTATATCTATGGACAAAAGGTGACACACAGCTTAGAGAAATCAGATCTGGAAAGAGCACTACCATATGGAAAAGTGGAAAAAATAATGAGGAAAAGGTCTTCTCAGAATTTTTGCTCAAAAGTGTTCGCTGTGTCACACATTTCTCTTGATCAAACTAAACAAAGATTATCAACTTATCTATTTAGGACAGAAATTGGTGGTCAGGTAAAGGTGCTTGTTGGAAAGAAAAGTTTCAAATATGGAGTGTCTGTTGACGTTTCATCCTTGCAATTTTCTACAAGCATTGATAAATTAGTACTGAGCTGGGGCATTTTTAGATCCGATTCTTCATGTTTAATGCCCCCAGATTTTCAGAGTTCAGCTCCAAATGTCACTGCCAGGACCATGGAAACACCATTTCTGCAGAGTTCATATGGTAGGTTTGCACTTGAATTAGACTTCGAAGCAAATCAGGGCCCCTTTTATTTCTCATTTCTTTTGAAGTCTCCTTCATATGCTGATATGAACAGCTCAGAAATTAGAAACCATAGAAAGACAAATTTTTGTGTTCCTGTGGGTTTTAATTCAGGGTACCCAGCTCCATTGGGACTCTCGTTTTTGAATGATGGTTCCATGAATTTTGCCATTTTTTCAAGAAACACTAAAGGTGTGGTTCTCTGCTTGTATGGTGAGAACTCGGCAGACAACCCTGCATTAGAGATTGATCTAGATCCTTATGTCAATCGATCAGGTGATATCTGGCATGCCTCAATGGACATTGACACGACCTTCACGTGCTATGGTTACCGGTGTAAGGGCACCATTCTGCAGGAAAAAGGAGACAAATTTACTTCGGAGCATGCTGTTTTAGATCCATATGCTAAGATTGTTGGTTATTCCATTCCTGGTAGTCATGGATCTGGTTTGTTCCCAAAATATCGTGGACAGTTAGACAATCAACCTGATTTTGACTGGAGTGGTGATGTTCGTCCTTACTTACCAATGGAGAAGCTAGTGGTCTATCGGTTGAATGTTGCACGTTTTACAGAAGATAAGTCTAGTAACCTGCCCACCAATGTAGCGGGAAGGTTTGCTGGTATTACTGAGAAGTTGCACCATTTCAAAGATATTGGCATGAACGCAGTCTTACTGGAGCCAATTTTCCCTTTTGATGAGCAGAAGGGGCCCTATTTCCCATGCCATTTTTTTTCACCAACAAATCTATATGGACCTTCTAGTGACCCTGTACACACTATTAACACATTGAAGAAGATGGTGAAGAAATTGCATGCTAATGGAATGGAAGTTCTGCTGGAAGTTGTTTTCACCCATACTGCTGATGGTGGAGCATTGCAAGCGATTGATAGTTCATCTTATTACCATGTCCACGGGGATGCAGATGGGGCAAAAAAAACTGCTTTGAATTGTAATTGTCCCATCGTCCAACAGATGATTGTGGATAGTCTTCGGCATTGGGTAACTGAGTTTCACATTGATGGGTTTTGCTTCATGAATGCGTCATCCCTGTTGAGAGGGTTTCATGGGGAGCACTTGTATAGGCCGCCTTTGGTTGAAGCAATTGCTTTTGATCCGGTGCTCTCAAGGACCAAAATCATAGCTGATAGTTTGGATCCACATGAGAAGGTGCCAAAAGAAATCCGTTTCCCTCATTGGAGGAGATGGGCAGAAATGAATTCAAAATTTTGTAATGATGTAAGAAATTTTTTGAGGGGAGAGGGTCTTCTGAGTAACCTTGCCACGCGGCTTTGTGGGAGTGGTGACATATTTTCAGATGGTCGAGGCCCAGCATTCTCTTTCAATTTTATTGCCAAGAACTTTGGACTTCCTCTTGTTGACTTGGTTAGCTTCAGTAGCAGCGAGCTAGCTTCACACTTGAGTTGGAATTGTGGGGAAGAAGGCCCCACCAATAATCCTGTAGTCCTTGAAAAACGACTTAAACAAATTCGTAATTTTCTCTTCATATTGTTTGTTTCATTGGGAGTTCCTGTTCTTAATATGGGGGATGAATGTGGTCAATCCTCTGGAGGTTCCCTTAAATATGGTGGCAGGCGGTCTTTTAACTGGAATGCTGTGCGTACCAGTTTTGGGATACAAACCAGACAGTTCATTTCATTTTTGACTTCACTGAGAATGAGGCGAGCGGACATTTTTCAGAAGAGGAACTTCTCGAGAGTAGAGAGTATTGATTGGCATGGACCTAAGCAGTCTCCTCCAAAATGGGATGACCCATCAACCCAGTTCCTCGCCGTAACACTGAAGGCTGATGAAGGAGAGGTTCAGTCCACCTCTGAATCTTCTCTTGTAAGGGGTGACTTGTTTATGGCTTTCAATGCTGATGACCAGTCGGAGAGTATTCTTCTACCCCCCGTTCCGGCCGGGATGGCATGGCTTCGCCTGGTTGACACTGCTCTTCCATTTCCCGGGTTTTTCTCAATGGATGGTGATCCCGTCCCTGAGCAGATGGATGGATTATGTATTTACCAAGTTAAGTCTCACAGTTGTGCTCTATTTGAAGCCAGGCGCTCAAGTTGAATTCTACCCCATTCTCCCCATTCTCTTCAGATTCTGGCCTCGTGACGACAGAAAGTGGTTTTTTTGCTGTAAAATAATGTTTCAATAAAGCACCATAGGCGGTGCAAAATCATTGTTTGGAAACCAAATAAAGTCATGTTTTATTGAATAAGATTGTTATTTATTTCTCTCTCTTTCTTTTACATGTGCAAATTAGAGGATCCACCAAAATTGCTTATACAAGCTTCTTGTTTTAACAAATAGAAGGAAGAAAAAAAAAAAAGCTCATGTCAGTGCATTCTACGTGCATTACCAGTTTGTCACATGCATGGATGGTTTGGTTGTGTCTTTTATGATTTTAACCCTTTGTTACAATATATAACATGCATGTGAAAAATATAGAAATGCCTCATGCAAAAATATAATAAATTATGCCCCAAATGAAAATAGCTCAAAATAGCATTGGACCCCAAGCTTTCCATGCAAAACCTCCAACTTATTTACAAACTTCAAGAGGATAATCATTTTGAATACAAGCCACAACTCAAACTTTGTTATTATTTCTCAACAAAAAGAAGCTTGTAAATACTTCGCACTCCCTCCTTTGATTTACTTTTAAGGCTTCTCCAATAGACAAATAAAAAAAATTAAAACAAACATATGAATCAATAAGCAACTTACATATTCTGTTCATTCATAATACAGGAACCCTCTCAATAATTTTAGCCATTGACAAAGGTCAAGTACAGCACAATTTCTAGTGACAGGTCCTAGGATCACTACAATAATCTCCCTAAGAAAAGCCCATTAACAGTGAGCACTGCTTTTCTACTTTGTCAAATTAATCGCCAGATCCAGCAGAGCTTCTACTTGATGTATGGTCCGTTGCTTCTCTTGTTGCTTCAACTTGTTCGCAACGGCCAAGGGGTCAAGTCCTTCTTCGTTGTGTACCCTGCTTTGTTCAGACCGAACTTCTTGTAACAAAGCATCAACTTCTCGAACAAAATCCACCCTCAGTAGAATATCATCAGCTTCCGGTGGCAGTGACAGAGGACCTTGGTGCTGAAGGGAAGGCCATTTAACAAATATACTTCAATGGAAACTGTAACAGAAGTAATAAGGTATAACATCTAGATAACCCTCAACAGTTGAGACATAACACCTTGTTTGGAACTTGTATATAATTTTGGAGCTACCAGGTATATGCACTGGAGAATTGAATGATTTTTGGCTTAGGCTTAGATCTTTCCTTAGTTTCTATTCTTTTATCAAAAACAGTATACTTGTTCTATATTCTTTCAGATGCGCACATAACCCCTCGAGCATCTAACCTACAAAATATTCATTACACTAACGTATCTTTCAGCACTTCCTAAAAAAAGGACAATATATTCAGGCCAGCCCATAGACGTGGGGATTGATGCGAGTTCAGCTTTGACATGGGCAATGCACCTCTTAACAAAAATCCCAAAAAGGGAAAAAAATTAGCTCATTTACTTGTGAAAAACTATTTTCATTTTAAAAAACATTACAAAAAAAAAAATAGCTAATTTTTTTTTTACACTATTTGTATTGACTTTTTAAAATTTTCAAATTAATAAAGAAAAATTGAAGGACATCTTTTTTATTATTTTCTAGATTTTTAACTTTGTGTATAGAAGCATGGAATTTTAATCTTAGACTTTCATTTGTGTGGATTATATATTGAGTTCTTTTCCAAATCCACACACATCCAAATTCAAGAACCAAAATCTAGGATTCCAAATACTATCTCATCTAATTTTTTTTTTTAAATTGAAAAACAAGTTTTCTGTTTTTTCAATCATTTTGAAATCTTGAATAAAAAAAAAAAAAGATAAATTATTTTACACATTTAAACAAACTCTTTTTTTTTTTATAGTTTTTTTTTTTAATACAAATCTTGAAAAAACTAAAAGAAAAGGCACAACTTATAAATCTTTGAAAAACTAAAAAATGAAAAATATTTTCCACAATCAATAAAGCCCAAACCGATTCTATGCCAAACAAAATCTATTTTCAAGACATTCAGGCAGTAAAAAATATCACTCTACTAAAGCAAGATTTGGTACTTGGCAGAATGATAAGGGAGATCAACTTCTTCTGATCAAATGCATAAAATTATGTAAGATTGCAATTTTTTTTTTTTTTCTGTAAATATCACATCAGACAACAATCAATTGCAATTTGCATCAGAAAGCAACACACAGTAGAGACTAAAATGTCACTCAGACATCCACGGGAAGAGAGAAAGAGAGAGAGAGAAAGAGAGAGAAGCCCTCAATGAGCTCAAGACATTTCTTTCATTTGAATGAACCATGAATTTAGATAGAAAGTCTGATCCTGGCCATATGATGAATGTTAGCAGTTTCATTCATGTCATTTGAGTTAAAAGCAAAAGCCACAAACTTGCAATTATCCAGCATACCTTGTCAATGTCAAACCCAGCTGGCACAAGAATACTGAATGGATCTTCTTGTGGAAATGTATCAATCATACGCCTTTTGCACTCCTTCAGCCACGCTTCATCATTAAACCCATCATGCAAATTCAAAAGATCATTGAGAAGTCTCATTGCAGGAGTCGCCTCTCGTTTCAAAATCTCTGTCTAAAAAAAGAACAAGACTTGGATGTCATAATATCCAATGAAATGCAAAAAGAAACTGAGCTTACATTCAATAGAAATTGAGATTTGGAGGAAATGGAAGATTAAATTACAGTTATCATGCGCATTGCACAATAAGTGAAATTGGAATTACTATCAAGATTAGTAACTCATTTGAATTGTACAGTGCAATGAAGTTTTAAATATTGATGGATTTGATGAATAAAAACTTTTTAATATATACATGGACACACTCTTCAAGACATTTTCTTTTTTATTTTTGTGATATAAGAAGCTTTAATAGGAAGAAGATAAAATAAGTACAATGAGAGGATAAGGTACGCTCTTCCATAAATAAAAAAGAAAAAGAAAAACAAACAAACGAAGTAAAGACTTCCAAAGTCCAATCTGTTTTCAGGTGAATCAAAAAGATCCAGGCTGAAAATCAAAGAGAAGCAAGGAAAAAAATTCTACCCACAGAAGATCAATAAACAAAGGTTGACCTTTAATTTCTCCGACAAAATATACCAAATACCCACTAAAACAGCACAACAGATAACTTTTCCCTCTTCCAAATATTCTGGCAACATGAAGGAAAAGGCTGTCCACAGAATCCAAGAATAAGCACGCATTCACTGAAAACAACTTTCAAAATGTCAACCAGATCCACAACAAACACGCCCTGCACTTCACATGGAACTTCCAAAAAGGACAAGACAACAAAGAGAAAATATTTTGAACCATGACAGACTAACTTCGAAACAAAATTAGAAATGTTACAGACTAGGAAGTGTGCATTAATGGATAGATGCTTTCTGTAAGAACGCCTCATTGGTTGCAAAATGCAGAGTCATGCTATAAAAAACTGATGCAGTGCCACATGTATAAGAATGCCAAATATACTTTTACATTGTCAAGGTACACTCCCTTAGGCACTCTGGAACTGTAATCAGAGTATGTCTATGGAAGTTCAACACAAAACTCCAGATGTTAAATCCTTGCCATATATTCTAGAAGTTTGGCTTTAGCTGGACTCAGCCACTCGAGAAAAGGGCAAAAGACACTAACCACCCCTGATGTTTGGCCAAAAAATAGGGACCTTGCCTGAGATTTCAAAAATCATAGAGACCTCCCTTAAAGTTTCAAGAATTCCAAGGACTTTCCCTGAGGTTTGTCAAAAAAACGCAAACATCTCCTTATATTTTGCAAAAAGACAAGTTTTTTGAGGTAAGGTTTGTGTCTTTTTGGCAAACCTAATGTGGTCAATGGGATTTTTGAAACTTCAGAGAAGGTCCCTGTCTTTTCGTCAAACCTCAAGGGAGGTCAATGTCTTTTTCCCAAATAATTAATATTTGGAGTCTCGTGGAAGCTAAAAGCCTGTTGAACAAACCTTTCATTGAATTTGCAATGTGATGTTTTTTTTTCCTTTGTTATGGCAATGGTATGATTTTTACTTTAAATATGATAAATAACTCATACCTCAACCCTCCGGTATAAGAGATCAAGACTTCTGATGACATCTTTTTCATCCTGGAAAGATGTGATCGATGTGTGAATTATAGAGAGAGAGAGAGAGAGAGAGAGAGAGAGAGAGAGAGAGAGAGAGAGAGAGAGAGAGAAATGGCAGCATATATTATTTCAAATAAACAGTCATAGAAATGGTTCTAGAAACTTTTGACTGATCTCGTCTTTTTATACCAGCAACATAGAACTTGGTAATTCAAAGAAATGTAGAGGCGGAAAACAGTTTCCAAATATGCTAACAGCCTCATCTTTGTGTAGCTACCGTCACTGTAATAACATAAATAAAATAACTAAGGGCACAAGACGAATCCATAGTTTGGAAAGAAGTTCACAAATTAAGCATAACAAATGAAGGAATGCCATGTACTTCATTTGCACAATTAACGAATTTTTAACACACTACCAATCTTCTCCTCCAAAATCATTTGCTTAAACTACAACAACAACAACAAAAAAAAAAAACCAAGCCTTAAGTCCCACTAGGTGGGGTCGGCTATATGAATCATTTTCCGCCAATTTATGCGATCATTTGCTTAAACTACTCTCTAGAAATACCAGATGCAGCCAGACAGTCAACGATTTTAGTTTCAAATATATTGAGACAAGATTAAGGGTATTGAGCAAAGAATTCTAACAAAACATAGGAATTTGAACCATTAAATAATCTCTTATATGGGTTCACAGATATATCATGCATTGAATTAGCAACCAAGTTTCAATGATATTTTTCAAACACACTATTTTTTCGATAATTAAAATTTCATTAAAGAAAACAAAACAATAGTATGATACGAGGAGGACAAAGCGTCCTCCAGAAGTAAACTAAAAGCAATTATACTAATGCTGCCCTCCAATACCTTTGGAGATTGACAATGAAAGCAAGAAAGAAAATGCTGTCCCACAGCAAGTGGAAAGAAGTTGTTTGAGAGTTGAAAATTCTTGCATTCTGCTTGAGTGACAATCCAAATTATTCCAAACGATCACATACATTGCACATGACCATTAAGCTTTCCCTTTTTCACTTTTCCCAACACCCAGAATGATACCAAAAAGAAAACATCCACATTTTGAGAGACCACTCATGATTCACCAAAACATGAGAAAAGAGTATACAAAAGTTGGCACGCCACCCAACAATGTGGAAAGAAGTGCGCATTAGTCTCAATTAGACACTCAGCACATCATGCAAATAGTTTGGCTGATGGCCTTATAGGGTATCCTTACCTATAACAAGTATTTCATACTAATCCTATTAAGAATCAAGTCCAAATGAAAGCCCTCGTCTTAGAAGGAACCTCAGACTCCAAATGACATGATACAAAGGCAAAACCTAGGGTTTAAGATTTCAATAAATGAAGAAAGCAAAACTTGGAAGAAGAAGAACCCAATGAATCCCCTAACCAAACCCTCACAGCATTCCTTGGTCAGGGAACAAAAGAATGCAAAACCCACAGCAAGGTAGTAAGCTCATCAAACTCTCTTTCATTGTAACTCCTAACATGGTAATCCAAGAGAGAGGAAGCCTCACTTCGAAGAATAAAAGGATGCAGTTGGTGCATTATGAACATAACATTATCTAACAAGATGACGCACCTACAACTTCTATGAAGCTTCTCCCACCCAAAGATCCGCCCAGCACCAAATCTAATTAACATTACCAGCTTTGAACCGACTTTGAAAAAAGAACAAATGAGCAACCTGATTTCAGGGACTCACACAAGAATCATTGCCACTTCCTCTAGTATCCCACACAATCCGATGAACTCCATACATCAAATTTGTGCTGTAGGAAATTAACCTATAATGAGAACCTCCATAGCCATTTTTCAATCGAAGAGATGATCCCTCTTATTATCCCCTGCACCACCAAACCAAAGGAAATCTCTCATAATCCTCTCAGAAACCCCTGCTAACTCGTATGAATCCTAAAGACAGATATAAAAATAGTGGGACTGTAGAACTATTAGAAAGGGAAGCACTAATGAGAATAACATGACGCACTCTTTAATGATAAGCATGCCCGCTTCCACCCCTCTAATCTCCTACTCACTTTGTCAATCACTAGAACCCAAAAGAACATAAGTCATCCACTAAAGGAAAACCCAAATAGGACAAAGTCCAATTCGAGAACACACAACTAGCTAGTGCCTTTGATGCAAAAAAAGCAATGTGAGTTGCTATCAAGGGAGAAAAATTAGAAAAGAAATAGACAAAAGGGAAAAGTAAGTAGAAGGAAGAGGGAAAAAGGAAGAAGAGAGGAGGATGGAGATGTAATGAGAAAACATACATTCACTTCAATTTCCAAATTCACAAGAACTTCTCTGATATGGGTTTCACACATTATTTACTGGAAAACCTAAAAAACAAAAGAATTACAAATAAAGCCCTAACGATACAATAAATTACAAGAGACCCCTAAAAAGACACATCTTTGACAAAAACAAACCCCAAAATACACATAAGCCTACTACAAACTAAACTACACACACATTATAACTACTAATTAACAAAACACATTTGAGTTTGAACACAACAATCCATAGACCTTGCTCTTAGAAATCAGTCTCCAAACTGAGTCAAATTGATCCATGCAATAATCCAATTCCCACCCTTCATTAGCCTCCAAGCCCTCTAAGTCACTATGATCCATGTTGACATTGGCTGCTCCACATGCTGATCACTTGATCTTCAACATGAAATTTTCCCAAAAATCTTAATAAAATAAGAACCACGAACTTTTTAACACTTTAGGACGGAATACAAGTTTCTTTTTTCAATCAGTCTTCTACTTTATGCACCACAAAGCAATTTTGGGATTTGGATGCCATTAATAAAATAGGGGGGCTGGTGACCACTCAGGAAAAATGGTCTTGCTAGAATTCTTGAATGATTATTTCTTCTTCTATAGGCTGTAGTATCTTTCCAGTTTCTTCCTATCATTCCACAGTCAAATAAGATTGAACTTGGTAGTGCTAACTAAATGAACTTCAAAATATATTTTCAAGGAATCAAGGGTAAGTAATCGTTAAAGATACGTAATCAATAAAGCTTTTATTGCATCCTGCTTTGATCCATTTTACTTTCTAAGCCTCTCTCTAGCAACCGACAGGTTTCATTATATATCTATTAACAAATGATTTATCTGTGAAATGTAGAGCAGTTGTGGTCCAACTAGAATGAACTATTAGCCTTCTTGGTATACTTTTTGCATTAAGTCAGGAGTTATATATATACATATATATATATTCAATGAGAGGTACATTTCAACATAAAGCTAATCTTAACATTGAGGACCAACACAAGTACCTCACTCACTGAAGTATGTTCTTGTGCCACTTAAAGCCAATGGCTGTGTGCCATTGAGGTCCTTAAGCTTACCTCCAGGCATATTCTTAAGCTTTCTATGCCCTGAACATATGTATGCAATTTATGATTTAATAATATTAAACAAAGTAGACTATAAAATTTATCATTGTTATCATAATCATTGAAAAAAACTAAGATAATCCAACTTATATAGGTATTGATTTTGAACCTCATGCATAAATTTTCAGGAGTGCATAGAGAGCTATTGTCTGCTGTAGTGGCAGAAGTCTCAGGCTACATAACTCAAATGTGAAGTTTTCTGAGCCTTAGAGAGCCGCCAGTTCATGCAAAAACATTTAAGAGGTTAGTACCACTTTTAGATCACTCCTCCTAGGACTCCAATAAGTGGAACTAGCATTTAATGCATTCAATGTTTTTTTTTTTCTAATTTTTATTAGTTGTTTAGTTGCACACAATGCCATCCTCCATTGCATATCAAAAAATAAAAATAAAATTCTTCACAAATTTTCCAAGTCAAAAGTGTGCACCATACAGCAGCACTTCTTCAAAAACCTCAAAAAGTAGAACATATATGGTAGAGCAATTAGAGACAGTAACGAACATCTCGTCGAGCAAGATCAAGACGATTCCATATGACCATCAGAACAAGTTCAGTGAGTTCCCCTCTCTCAGCAGCTTCTTCAATTTTCTGCATATAAGTAAGCCAATCAGCATTTAAGATATCAAGTGGTGAAAATCAATCTTAACTCAAAATGATCATTGCACTGAAAAAGTTTGTGAGGAAGGCACAAGGGCAATGTCAAATGGACAGTACAATGCAACGTTCAGACAGAAAGCACATAAGTTTTCTTCATGATAATGCAAAATATTAAAATAATATAAAAAAAAAAATTGAAGAGGCAAACCAGTTTTTGAGTTCGAAAAAAATGTACTTTTAATATTTACCAGGATTTTTATAAGGAGACACTAACCTCCCCTGAGGCTTGGCAAAAAGACAGGGACCTCCCCTGAGGTTTAAAAAATCTCATTGATCTCCCTTGAGATTTTAAAAATGTCATAGACCTATCCTGAAATTTTTTAAAAAGACACAAACCTCCCCTCAAAAGACTTATGTTTTTAGAAAGTACAAGGGGAGGTTTGTGTTTTTTTTATAAACTTTAGAGGAGATCCCTAGAATTCTTGAAACCTCAAGGGAGGTAACTAGGATTTTTGAAACCTTAGGGGAGGTCTTTGTCTTTTTATCAAACCTCAAGGGAGATTAGTGTCTTTTCCCCTTTATATTAACATCAGCTTAAACACAATGAAAATTCACAATACAAACAGTGTGTTATAAACATGTGATCCCTTAAAAAATTTAGCAAGAAAGCACATCGAGATCACCATAATGCCAAGGTAAAATCAATTACATCATCCTTGCTTAAACACATTGTTTGAGTGTCAAACCAAACAAATCGCTGTTCTGTAAAGCTACTCATAGGAACTGCTAAGAGGACCTTGGCCCTCATTTTTTTTTCCTCTAATTAAAAAAAAAAAAATGCTCAACTTCCAGTGCCTAGTATTTTTCCAAGTTTGGATGTGAGAAATCATAAATTAACTATAAATATACAAACGAATTATTAAATGTATTTTTAATGCTGAATTGCTAACTATATGCAAAGAAAATCTGTGTCTTGTATTTTAAAAGGAATAAGCAAGGTTGTTGACGCAATGTGGATGCTGCTTAAATTCTGCCATGAGGGAAAGATGATTCTTTTTGACAATGCTAATTCTTTTATCTTCCTAAAAAGCACAAATTTCCAAAGTACGCTGGTAGGAATTGGAGGGCCTTCCATCAGCTCCTTGTTGGAATTAACTTTAATCCATAAATCTAACATCCAAGATCATCATGTTATTCAATTAAGAAAACTAAAAGCGGAATAAATACCTGGATCCATAGATGTGTATGATTTGATTGTCTAACGGCCTTTAGCGGAGAGTTTTGATCTTCCACAGTCAAATCCCTAAGTGTCTCACTTGTGTTCTTCTCTTTAGATGGGGAAAGCAAGAACGTGAAAATTGTTTCTGATTTGACTTGGGGACCACAACCCTATTATACTTTATTTATATTCTAGGTTAATTTTAGGAGTCCATCAGTCCTAAATTAACTTAGTATTGGGCTTCTACACATTGCAAACACCATACCCAATAGAAGTTAAAATAGCCCAATAAAATAATTGCTCTTAAATATGTGAGCTCACAATAGGAAATTAAAATTTCCTAACAATCTCCCACTTGGGCGACACATAAATATCGAAAACAATTATATTACCCAAACCTTAAGTGTGCACAATATGGCTATCATCCTTATAACATCTCCTTAATTCAATCTTGTTCATATCATATACTAGCATGGGATCAAAGCGGCACTCGTTACACTCATATTCGTAACTAAACCCATCAATGGTCACCACACTAATATACTCAATGGCATAGATCGAGTATGGATGTGTAGCATGGTAATATGCATGTTCCTTAACCTTAACATGCATATCCCAACTAGTCCTACCTTATTCCTTATAAGATCAACCTTAGTTCCTTAGTCCTTGGTCCTTACCTCTTCCAAAAGGAAGATAACATTCAAAGTCACAAATACATAAAAAAATGCATTCCTTTATTACTTTATTTCTACAAAAAATAATCCGAAACAAGTGTCTACAAGAATGAACATAAAAATAAATACAAACTCCCACTAAACCACAACATCGTCAAACAAGACGACGCCCATACGAGCAGTGTGCTCATGAAACCTTAGGCGGTAAACCCTCGGTGAGTGGATCTGCAACCATGGAGTTTGTCCCAATATGTTCTATCGACACTTGACGACTCTGAACCCTTTCCTTAACCACCAGAAACTTGATGTCAATATGCTTTGACTTGGTGGAGCTTCTGTTGTTATTTGAATACAACACCACAGACTTATTGTCACAATAGATCTTGAGCAGTTTTTCAACCTCGTCCAAGATATGCAGCCTTGAGACAAAATTCCGCAACCAAATTCCTTGATTAGATGCCTTGTAGCATGCTATAAATTCTACTGCCATGGTCGAAGGAGCTATGAGAGTCTACTTAACACTCTTCCAGAAAATAGCACCTCCAGCCAGCAGATAGATATAGCCCGAAGTGGATCTCTTGCTATCCTGGCATCCAACGAAATCACAATTAGGATACCCAATGATCTCAAGTTTATCTGATTTCCTATAGGTGAGCATGTAGTCTTTTGTTCTCTAAAGATACCTTATAACCCTTTTGGCTGCCTTCCAATAATCCAATCCTGAGTTACTCAAATATTTGCCTAAAATTCCAACTATGTACGCCAAATCCAAACGGGTACATACCTGAGCATACATAAGACTCCCCACAGCTAACGCACAAGGAATCTTCTGCATTTCCTTCTTTTCAACCCTAGTCTTGGGGCATTGACTGAGACTGAATCTTTCTCCCTTAGCTATGGGTGTATCTCCTGGGTTATAGTCTTTCATGCCAAATCTAGCAAGTACCCTTTCGATATAACTCTTTTGTGATAACCCAAGTATACCTCGAGAGCGATCTTGATGTATCTGAATTCCTAATACAAAAGAGGCGTCCCCAAGATCTTTCATCTCAAAATTTTTGGTCAAAAATCTTTTGGTTTCGTGCAATAAGCCTATATCACTACTCGCCAGCAATATATCATCAACATACAAAACCAAGAATATAACCTTACTCCCACTAACCTTAAGGTATACACAATCATCAACCAAATTTACCTTAAAATCATATGAGATGATTACTTGATGAAACTCGTGATACCATTGACAGGAAGCTTGCTTGAGCCCATAGATGGATTTCTTTAATTTGCATACCATATTTTCTGGATTTCCAAAAATAAAATTTTCAAGCTGCACCATATAAATCGTTTCATCAATGTCAACATTGAAAAACGTTGTCTTTACATCCATCTGATGAAACTTTAAGTCCAAATGAGCCACCAATGCAATTATAATCCTGAAAGAGTCTTTCGATGAAACCGGAGAGAAAGTCTCTTTATAATCAATGCCTTCCTTCTGAGCAAATCCCTTAGCAAGTAGATGTGCCTTATATCTTTCAATATTACCCCTTGAATCCCTCTTGGTCTTAAATAGCCATTTGCAACCAATGGGCTTCACACCTTCAAGTAATTTGACGAGATCCCAAACGTCATTTGCTTTCATGGAATTCATCTCATCATTCATGGCATCAATCCACTTCTGAGAATTAGAACTTTGTTTGACTTGATAGAAGTTGATTGGATCATCTTCCATCATACCTATGTCAAACTCATGCTCTTAGAGAAAGACAATATAATCATCCGAAATCGCACTTCTCCTTTCTCTAGTGGATCTCCTTAATGGCATCACTTCTTGAGGTTGTTGAGTTTGATCTTCTGGAGCAATATCCTCATTTTGTGTAGGGAGTACAATAATATTGTCTTGTATTGTTTCTTGAACAAGTTCAATAGCAAAACTAGGAAAAAAAATAAATTCCTCCTCAAAGACAATATCTCTAACCTTATCTCCCCCCACAAACTCAACTTCCCCAAGAAACTTGGTGTTTCCCGTCTCAAAGAAGTTCCTTGTCGAGGAATCATAAAATTTATAACCCCTTGACCTTTTAGCGTACCCAACAAAGTAGCAACTAATTGTTCTTAGGTCCAATTTCTTTTCATTAGGCCTATAAGACCTAGCCTCATCCGGACAACCCCAAATGTGTAAATGTCTGATACTTGGCTTTTTGCCAGTCCAAAGTTCATAAGGAGTTTTAGCTACTGCCTTACTTGGCACCCTATTCAATATATATGCTGCAGTCTTTAGTGCTTCTCCCCAGAGAGATTCTGGTAAAGAAGAATGACTAATCATACTTCTTACCATGTCCTTAAGCGTCTTGTTTCATCTCTTAGCAACACCATTCATGCTAGGTTTCCCTAGCATGGTGTACTGTGGAACGATACCGCATTCCTCTAGGAATTTAGCAAAGGGTCCTGGACGTTGTTCTCCTGATCCGTCATATCTACCATAGTATTCACCACCACGGTCAGATTTGACGGCCTTAATTTTCTTGCCTAGTTGGTTCTCAACTTCAACTCTGAAAGCCTTGAACACATCCAAAGATTATGACTTCTTATGTATCAAATAAAGGTACCCATAGCGCGAGTAATCGTCTATGAACGTGATAAAATACTGTTGTCTATTTCAAAAAGTCGTAGGGAATGGACCACATATATCAGTGTGTATTAGTTCTAAGACACTTGAGGCTCTATTGGCACCTAAATTTCTTTTGTTTGTCAATTTCCCCTTAATACATTCCACACAAACTGTAAAGTCCGTTAAGTTTAGGGGTCCCACTATTCCGTCTGACACAAGCCTTTCCATTCTCTGTTTAGAGATATATCCTAACCGCTTGTGCCATAAGGTGGCGGAATCCTCCTCAGTTAATTTGTGTTTAGTACCTCGTGAACTAACATGCAAGAACTCATTATTAGAGGCAATAGTATCCAACATATATAAATTGTCAACCAAAGATCCTGTTGCAACCATATTTGAATTTTGAAAAAGACAAAAATTATTATTTCCGAAAGAACAAGAATAACCAAATTTGTCAATACAGAAATTGAAACCAAATTCCGTCTAAAAGACGGTACCACATATGTCTCTTCCAAATTCAAAATACAATCGGATTTAAATAACAATCTAAATGTTCCACTTGCCTCAACCTCAACTTTATTGCCGTCGCCTACGTAGATGAATTTTTCTGCATCAATTGACTTTCAGCTTCTTAGGCAGCCCTGCATTGACACACTTATGTAAGTAGTAGCACCCGAATCTACCCACCAAGTATGTAAAGGTACTATAGCCAAATTAACTTCCGAACAAACTAAAGTTAGAAGTGTACCTTTCTTTTCCCGCCAAGTGGCGTAATTGGGACAGTCCCTCTTCAGGTGTCCTCCCTTCCTACAGAAGAAGCGACCAAATTCTTGGTCTGATTTCTTTTGCAGTTTTCCTTGGGATGTCCCAACTGCAACAACCTTGTCCTTCTTCCTTTTGTTATCCTTAGAGGAAGTTTCTAAATGAGCACTTTCCGTCTTTTCTCGCTTAATCCCTTCCTCTTCTTGCACACAATGAGCAATGAGCTCATTCAAGTCCACTTATCCTTCTGAGTGTTATAACTCACAGTGAACTGACTGTATTGTGCAGGAAGGGAAATCAAAATTAAGTGCACGAGCAAGTCATCAGACAACTCTAACTTAAGTGCCTTTAACTTTGAAGCGATGTTAGACATTTCCATAATATATTCTCTGATATGACCTTTTCCTTTATACCTCATTGAAACAAGACTAGCCAAAAGGTTGCTTGTTTTAGCCTTTTCATTTTTTGCAAAACATTTCTGTAGTTCCTCAAGGAATACCCTAGCATTA
The DNA here is from genome assembly GCF_029873635.1 of Malania oleifera. Lineage (NCBI taxonomy): Eukaryota > Viridiplantae > Streptophyta > Magnoliopsida > Santalales > Ximeniaceae > Malania > Malania oleifera. The sequence continues at coordinate 89,874,633 of NC_080421.1, forward strand.
TCCTCATCGGACATTGCACCCCTGAATACTTCTAGAACAAAGTGTTTCATGATCATTAGGCTCATGCGATTAGAATGCTCCCACCTCTCCAAGTCCCTCTTCATTTCAGAGGTACTTGTATCCGTAGGGGCGGGAGGTCGTTCTGTCCATAGCGCAAGATCCAGATCTATACAGCCTAGAACAATCATGACACTCACCTTCCAATTCTTAAAGTTGGAGCTGTTAAGCACCAGAATGGAATTTATGTTGGCAAAAATTGTAGTAATAGATGTAGTTACTAAATGTAGAACAAAAAACCAAACAACATGCTCAGTCATAATATACAAGTCATATGAAATTCTTAAATCAGTTTCATATATACATGACAAGCATATTAATAAATAAAAGTGGGCCGCATCGGAAGATACCTAGTACAACATTTATATTCTATCTTTGGACAGAAATATTAACTTGTTAGTGGTATCCTTCATGCAGTGATCAAATACTTACAATAAGTCCTGTCGAACAACAAGCCTTTCTTTGGACCGACTTATTATTCACATGGATAACCTAATAATTGTAACGTACTTATCGCCACAAGTATGCAAGTTATTTGGCCTAACAATGACCTTCCTTTGGGCCGATCATTACTTGCACAAATAACACACATACGTCCCTAATGTTTCAATATAAATGCATCTACATAATAGAGGTTACTTTGGCAACTTATTACTTCAATATACTTATACTGAAACAGTAGGCATACACAAATTACCTTAAAAGGAAAATAATTTTTTTTTTTTAAATTCATAAAATAATGATGATGAAAATAATTCCAAATTCCAAATCAAGCAGGATTCTTTATAGTCCTTAAGTGTGCCAGAGATACCCTCCATATGCAAAATTCAATTTTGGATGTACATGTCAATATATATATATATATATATATATATATATATATTGGTCAAGAAAAATTGTGGGTCACACAAAACACACAAATTGTACTGATTCCTATAAGGAGAGTTCCCAATAACTTCATGAGGACAAATATACATCACATCCTCATTACTACTTTGAAAACAAAAATATGGGGCATTATATTATTTTCTATATCAATAAAATACTTCAACACCTGTAATACAGGCTTCTTTTTATATCCCCCAAATCAACCAAACAAAAGCAACAAGAATGATCCTCTGCCCTTTTTTTTTTTTTTTTTTGTGTTCAGTGTCTTGTACGTCTGTTTCTCCTAATTGACTGTTTTGTTTTGTTTTGTTTGATTCCATCCCCACCACATATCAAATCATACCACTACAGCAATCATAAAATCCAAAACCCTAACCAAGAAATTTCCTTTTTAAATTGTAATTTTTCTAGACATACCCCACCAGATTTTGGAAAAGTGAACCAAAATAATAAATAAAAAATATTCCTGTTGAACTGAACGGAGGCCAGCGGTTGTGGAATCTGGCAATGACATAGAGATTCCCATTTCCCAACTGCAGTTTTTTTTGGATTGAAATTAATACAAATTTATCTTAAACCTTAACCATCCTAAATTAGGGTTGGATCCATAAAATCATGCAAAAACACATCAAATCTAAGTTTTCTTTAAATTTTATCATTCCTAGATTAGATCATGCATAGTTTCTTAATCAACAACATGATTAGGCTCTGATACCACTTGTTGGAATTAACTTTAATCCATAAATCTAACAATCCAAGATCATCATGTTATTCAATTAAGAAAACTAAATGCGGAATAAATACCTAGATCCATACTAAACGCGGAATAAATACCTGGATCCATAGATGTGTCTGATTGATTGTCCAACGGTCTTTAGCGGAGAGTTTTGATCTTTCACAATCAAATCCCTAAGTGTCTCACTCGTGTTCTTCTCTTTAGATGGGGAAAGCAAGAACATGAAAACTCTTTCTGATTTGACTTGGGGACCACAACCCTATTATGCTTTCTTTATATACTAGATTAATTTTAGAAGCCCATCAATCCTAAATTAACTTAGTATTAAACTTCTACACATTGCAAAGTCCATACCCAATAGATGTTAAAATAGCCTAGTAAAATAATTGTTCTTAAATATATGAGCCCACAAGAGGAAATTAAAATTTCCTAACACTCCTTACTCAAATGCTCACATCGGCATCTTAGAGCAAGGTATCCATGGAGGAGTGTGATGAGCCAAACTCGTACGGTGCCTCATTGTTGCCTATAGCCGCTTATCTCATGCCCATTCACCTTGCATCCATTTTGTAAATAGTACCGTAGGATCTTACATTTTGGAGACCTCATGCGCAAGTATGTAAAAATTTTTGGGGAGAAAAATGACATAAGTAAGCATTCTAGTAAATAGAGGGAGTATGATTCCTTAGACATCCTTATGTTTCCTCTTGCCAAAGTGAGAACAGCACAAAAAGCTCTTTTGAATGTTCATCAATCTTGTATAGCTCATTAGTATTGTATCTATATTTAGCATGCTTCCCGCCCTTGCTAAACATCACTTGTTGGCTATGAATCTAAATGAACTATGTTGTTTTGCTCTCCATCATGTGACTCATTTTTCTTCTTCACGTTTACTCCCCGTAGGTTAATTTGAATCCATGCTCGTTAACAAGTTCATGCAATGGATCGACAATAAACTTTCAACTAGTTTAACCTTGTCTATCACAGCTAGTGCCACAAAGCCCTCAAACTAAGGGAAGTGTTTGACCAGAGACAAGAACCAAGAGGAGTGTTTCAATTTACATACAAGCATGTATATAGATTTAGATGCCATAGCAAGCAAATGAATATGGAAAGCTTGTTCTTGCAGAAATTTAAACTGGTGCAACTAAAAACTGTTGTGAATTTTACCCCCAAAAAATGCGACTATAAGTAGAGGCATAGAGCGCACATATTTGGGGCACATACAGTGATACACATAGTTGGGCGATTATGGAAAGCATGTTCCAACATAAATCCAAGGATATGTTTGGTATCATTTTTGTTTTCTATATTTCTTTGTCATTTACGCATAGTGAAAAAACAAATTATAAGAACATGTTTGTTCAGGTTGCCAATTTTTTGTTTCGGTTATTGGTTTTTGGCTATTTCAAAATATTTGAAAACCATATTTTGTGGTGTCAATTGTTTTGGCAACCATAATAGAATTAACTTTCGTGGATTAAATCATCCATTTTATACATTATTTTAAACTAAAATTAAAATAAAATAGAATATTAGTTTAAAATATAATTAAAAACTAAAATATCAACAAGTTTTCAAAAAAATAATAATAATAATAATAATAACAATCATTTAAAAAATATTTTTACTACTTTTCAGTTGTCATGCACAAATGCACAATACGATTATTCTTGTAAAGTGAATGTTGAAATATAATAATTAAGTAGAATAATTATAATTATTTTATTTTTATTTTAATAATATTAATTTTTATTCTTTTATAGTTTTATTATTTTAATAATATTATTTAATTTTTTTTTATTCAATGACAAAAATGATTGTTTAATCAAGTTTTTTGTTTTAATTTTAAAAATTTTAACCAGCCAAGTTGTTGGTTCTCAGTTATTAATTTCTGTTTTTGGTTTTTAGTTTTCATTTTTTGTTTTTGTGTTCATAATTTTTTACAGCAATATCAGACGGCTGGTAAATTGGTGAGAGTCGTGAGACTGAAAAATGGTGATGAAGTTTACCAAATAATAGGGGATCACGATAGAAAAGGGCACAAAGTAAACACAAATTTGGGGCTCAGACACAGTTGGGGAAACTGTGGTGCTATAATTAGTAAGCAGTACCTCTTCCACTTCTTCAGCTGCTTTGATAAAGCTTGAAACCAATATCCTTGCTTTTCTAACTTCTTCATCAGGATAGCCCTTCAGCCGTGAGGCAATTTCACGATATTCTTCAATCTTCCTTTCCTCCTCTTCCTCTTCCTCTTGGCGTCTTCGGTGCAATTGTTTAGTCTTTTCTCGTTGCCGAGCTTGCCATTCCTATCCTAGAGAAGGTTAATGCTAGCTTTCTAAATAGGCATAAAAAATAAACAGTGGTAGTAGTAAATGTGTTCCTATAATTAATCCAACTCACATTCCACCAATGTTTAGTTTGTATGAATCCGAAGCATTTTATATTAGGATTACCTGTTTTAGGATTTAAAATAATGCTTCATCTTGAAAAGATTTTAACTTCTCATGAATCACAAGAATTCCATAAAAAAATTTCACATGTAGCAATTTGAAAAAAAAAAAAAAATTAAAAGTATTGAAGATACTGCTGCACTTATTGCACATATACATAAATATATATATATAAATTAACAATTTTTTGGGATATATGGGTAATTTGGGACAAACCCATCTCATGAGGACACAAAATTCAATGTTCCTTCTAGCCCAATCCCATAAATTAGCTAAATAACATAGAACGAGAAAAAGAGAAGAACAAGTAGGTAGCTTTTATAAACTGCGTACATCATCGTAAAACTCCTTCGGAAGCCCCTTCGGAAGCTCCTGTAGTTCCTGCTCGTCCTTGTTCTTGTTCCTTCGCAGAACTGCTAATTGAGCCAACGCAAAAAGAAGAAAGAAAGAAAGATTTAAAAAATAGTTAACAACAAAATTTAAGACAAAGTATGTATGGCGTCGTCAGACTCCAACCTTCGACGAATGGCGATTTAGACATGAGAAGAGGAGAGCTTAGAGATGATGGAGTCTTCCCAAGGGACGGGCCATGGAGAGGAAGATGTGCGCACGTTAGCTGGAACACCTTTGCCTCCATTTCTAAGTCATTAAGCAGGCTGAGAGGAGAATAGAGCAAGGAAGCACTCCACTGAAAATGGATTGAAGCACTATGGGAATTTAAGCTGCACCCCCTGGGTTGTTGGGGTTTTCCACTGTGGCCCTTCAATTTTCATATTTTGGCTTTCTTATCTCAATTAATTATTACACACACACACATACAATGATTAGCAGTTATGGTGAGAGTTCTCTGTAAGCCAGCAAAAATCATAGATAGTATTGGAGATATGTCTCAGGAGTTGGATTAGCCGAACGTCCAACTGATACACAGAATCCGTATCCGCATTCGAACTTTATCCTGATCAGCGACACTTGGGGATGGAGGACGTTGATCCGTAAATTTGATGTCGCACCAATGAGTTTGAATGATTCGTTGGTGGTTAGAGTTTCTATGTAATAAAAAAAAAATGATTAACAGTTATAAAAAATTTTAATTTAATTATCATTGATTGTTATAAAAATTAAATTACAAATTTATGTTACAATTATATGATATTAATAAATTTTAATTATGGATCAATTTCAAAATATTAATCAACTTATTAAATTATAATAATAAACACATCAACTCAAAATTCAATTTACATATCCACCTCACTAGCGTGTATTGTGGTAATTAAGTCTTAAAATTTAAACGAATTTTAATCCACCTACGATAAATTTTTAAATTGATTTATCAATACTTTTTATAGAAATTAAATTATAAAGTTATCATATAATTTTAGAAATTACATTATAAATTAATGAGACGATTTTAAAATAGATCCATTATATTTTTAAATTAATGAGGTAGTTTAAAATTTTTATAATATAATACGCCAACACAAAGTTCAATTAGCATATATACCTTGCAAACCCATGTCGTAATTGATTAAGTCTTAAAATTTGAATTATTTTTAACTCGTTTATTATTTTAACCATAAAAAATCAATTTATTATTAGTTGTTACAAAAATTTAATTATAATTTTATTATACAATTACAAAAATTAAATTATAGATTCACAAATTGGTTTTTAAATAAACCTATTTTCTATTAATAATTGCAAAAAAAAAAAATTTAATTCACTTATGAACCAGTAGTTATAAAAATTTTATTTTAATTATCATTGGTTGTTATAAAATTAAATTATAAATTTATGCTGCTGCTCCAAAATATAATAATTTTATTTATGAGTCATTTTCAAAATATTAATCAACCTATCAAATTATAATTTATTGGGAAGTTTTCAAATTTTAAACCCCATATTTTGAATAAGTGTTTTGATGGTTTATCATGCAACTAATTAACTTTTCATTCTCAAATTATTATAACAACAAACACATCAATTTGGAATTTGATTCACATATCCACCTTACAAGAACATGTTATGGTTAATTAAGTCATAATTTTTTATTGATTTTAATCCGGTTATAACTTAATTATAGAAAATTAAATTAATTGATCATTAACTGCTGCAAAAAAAAAATATTTTGTAAATTTATCATACACAAAAAAAATATTAATAAGTTTATTTATGAGTCAATTTCAAATTTTTAATCAACTTATTTAGTTATATATTTTATTGGAAAATTTCAATTTTTTAAAATAATTTTAAAAAATAGCTAAACACTTAAGCCCCATTTGGAACTAAGAAAATATTAGGAAGTGGAAAGAAAAATATTAAGGAATCTATATTTTCATCTTTGATTATCAAAAAAATGAAAATAAAAAATAAAAAAAATATATCAAATTCATGAACAAAAAATTTATTTTAAATATCACTAATATTTTAATTTTTCTTTATTTTTAATCATATTAAAACGAACTTTTATTTTTAATAGTATTTAATATAGAAGAAAAAACTAATAGAAAAGGAGTTTCCTCCTTATCCTTTTTTTCCTTCATTTTCCTAAGCAAAATCTTTGATCCAAACATATCCTAAATAAGACGAAGTCTTATTTTTCATTATAGTTTCTCTTTGTACCAAATATTACTAAAAATAAGATTTAATTATAGAAGTTTTCAATTAATTTGTCATTTCTTGCTACAAAAGTTAAATTATAAATTTATCATACAATATTAAAGTATCAATAATTTCTATTAGCCCACATGTGAAGTCAAGAGGGGGGTGAATGGACTCTTTCGCATATTTTTGTTTTTCTCTATAAAATAATAATATTGGCAAGATGTAAGTAATTATATCACAATATATAAAGTGTAAATCATGCACAAGATATGAAATGAAGAGTAAAGAGTAGAGAAGTTTAATACCGGTATTTTAACGTGGTTCGGTACCAAACCTACATCCACGCCTTGAGACTAACTCAAGGATTCCACAATCCGCTAACAAACTCCTTCACCGACGGAGAAGTCTTACAACATGGGAATAAATCCCTCAACGCTCACCAAGAGTGGTAAGGTTCACCAAGAAGCCTTGCAAATCAGTCCACCAAGAACCTTTAGCAATGGTTCACCAAGAACCTTCAATACAAGAACCAATCCCTTTACCACAAGAAGATGAGATACAAAACGATGCTCCTTTAATTAAGCTGATATCAAATATAACTCAACCTCACACTAATCTCTCAAGTAATGAATCAAACAAGATATAGAGAGCAAGAGAGAAATTGAGCACTTGATATGAAGAACTAAAATGCAAAGTGTTTAGGTTTTGTATTCAAAATATGTTAATCACTAAACTCATGTAAAAATCATCAAACCCATGTTTAATCAAGTTTATGGACTTGTATTTATAAACAAAATAGGCTACTAGCCATTTTATGGTCGTTGGGATGATATATTATATGTTTAAATTGAAAACTAGCTATTTTTAGCCGTTAGGGACTAAATCCCAACGCAAATTGTTGACTATTTGACCCAATTCGTCGACTACTTATCCCAATTTGTCTACTAATTGCCCCAATTCGTCGACTATTAACATTCTGCCTGAAATCATCGATGAATTATCTTAAATCGTTGATGAATTATCTTAAATCGTCGATGATTACCCCAAATCAGAAAAAGTCATCAACACAAAAGTTGTGGGATTTTATCTTATCTTTCCGTAGATACTAAGATCATCCTTTTTGGACTTTTCTAGTAAAAGTTATACTCCAAATACCAAAATGTGTTTAGAAAATTTGAGAGGTACATAACTAAGGTTTTAAACCCAACCAGGACTAAGTTTGTAAAATATCATAACACTAATATGATTTAAAACTTGTCCTTATGAATATATACTTAATTTTCTTGAGGGTTTAGGACATAAAACTTGTTCTGGACCAAGTATATAGAAGATTATAACACAAACACCACTTAACACTTGTCTCATTTGAAAACATATTTGAGTATAGGGTATTTTGTCAAAGTCTTTGTTTTAGTATTGAGTTTGTGACTTAGTGAGATCTCATATACTCTTGTATCCTAGTATGTACATGCAATTTTGCTCAACTCTTGCTTAGAAATCATGCATGAAACAAAACCGCAAGAGTTACAATAATTCCTACCTCAAACACTCTACATTACATATAATTCTATACTATCTTCCTTGGATATGCTTGAGTACTTCCTAGTGAGTGTCTACTTTGATCTTTCCTACTCAAACGCCTACTTGGTCCAATCTTTGCCTCTGATCTGGTACCTTCATGTATTCGTCATTTGTATCTGAACTAAACATGATCTGCAAAGATGGAATACACTTGGAATAACAAATAGGTTAATAACATCAAAACACATTAAACCTGATTATGTAACCACCAAGGCTAACAATCTTCTCCTTTTTGATGATGTTGAACCTATTAAGATTTTACTTAATCCTTGCATTTATGTTTGTACTTACCATAGCTTAATATGCAAAGATTAGATCACCTAGAACCACTAATAGGTTGTCATCATCAAAACACGACAATTAACCTCATGTAGCCACCAAAGCTAACAATCTCCCTCTTTTTGAAAATGGCAAACCATTGGTGTTCTTATAGGGTATAATTTCAAGCTCCCCCTTAATTTATGCATATTATTAAATAAGGTATACATTTTGCTCCCCCTTACTATATGCATATAAGGCATAATAACATTCAACTAGATATTTCATATCAATTGGAGTTATATCACGTAATACATTAATAGAAAGTTCAAGTAGGATAAAATAATAAGCAAGCTTAACTTTTATAACACCACATGCATTTTTCCCCCACATACATAACACCACATATCTTCTCCCCCTTTGATCATCATAAAAAAGAAGAGGTACTATTCATTTAGCTAAAATAATTTCTCCCCTTTAAGATCAGTTTCCATGGTGGTGAGGTGAGTATGTGCTAAACACAGATGCCAATTGTTGGTGCTAAACCATAACATTTGAAATGCCTAGATTGGTTTCCTTACTTACTCATGAAGGATGATTTCTAAGGTTTATTAGAAAGATACTACTTGTCGTTGGATCAAAAATTCAATGATAATTCAAATATGGAAAGAGTATCATCGACTTGAGGAGTAGCTTGTTGTGGTTCAAGAGCTTGAGGAGGTGCTCAACCTATACACCTACCTTTAAGAAACCAATCTTGTTAATGTTTTTCATACCTCATTTGATTAATCGTAGTGGAAGAAAAGATGTCATAATGGGTCCTCTTGATAAACAATGTCGACGGTTTGATTACGCCGAGATGGTCAAATACGATATTTAGAATTCCTTAATATGGAATAATTACTCTACAATATTCTTCTCTCGAAATCATCCACTTCAGAATTAAGCTTGGCAAGTCAGGCTTCTTACCCTTTAGCAAACACCATATTACAAAGCAATTAAGATAGGAGACATGGTCATGTGATCCTATCGTAGGCAAGATATTGTAAGTGATAAGTTTTTGTAGGATTTGAGCTTGCAGATTCAGTTGATTATAGATTGGAGGATGACCAAAGTAGACAGGGTCTATAGTCATAACCAAAGGTAGAAATTCCTCAGGGGTAAAGTCTTGAGCCATAATCCATGATTGGCCAAGAGGTGCAACCTCAAATTCTCCCTCTTTAATTCTTAGAATTGTAGCTAAGGTTCAGGGAGTAATCACAAATGATTTCTCCATGACCTGGGTAGAGGTCATAGTTTCCCCTTTGATCAAATTTGCAAAAAAGAGCTTAACTAAGTTAGGATACATTCCTTTGGTTTGATATTGTATAAAATGATCCCATCCTAAATCTTTGAACATAGGCAAAATGGCGGGAAAGTCATCTTGAAATAATGTAGTAACTAAGACCTTATAAAAAATAGGTTTAGAAGATCGAAGATGGTTTCGATAAAGTTGCTTGGCATGAGGAGTCATTAGCCATTGGTTGATATCGGTGTTGTCATCTTTCCCAGAGATAGAACCTCAATTCGCTATGGTTTTCGTTCTTGGCATGATTTTCTGGAGAAACTAAATGGTGAAATCGTTAAAAAAAAAAAAAAAAAAAAAAAGGTAGGAAAGAAGTGGGAGGATGTATTTCAAGGTTTAATAGGAGGATTTTTCATGTGGGAACACTCGTGGATGAAGGAGAATGGGTTTGGAGGAGAAGAGAAGCAGGGTAAGTAGACTGAGGAGTGAAAATTTGGGGTTTTTACAAATTGTTAATATTTATACTGTCGTGGGTTAGCAGACTGTGCTCAAAGAGTCAGTCGCCTGACCTGTGTATTTCTTTGAAAATTCACATACCAGTAGAGAGTCAGTCACCTGACATCAAGGTGTCAGTTGACTGATGATCTTAATCTTGAAAAGTTGTAAGTTAGAGAGTGCTCAGTCGACTGAGGTTAATTTGTCAGTCATTTAGCCTTCACTATTTTGAATTTCCTCCTAACACGAAAACACTCATCCTTTTTCCTTTTCAAACTACTTCTCTACTATGCAATAGGCCTAGTTCTCATCTAATTGAGATTAATCTATACTCTTAAATAGGTTTAGTAAAAATGTCAACCCATTGATCATATGTATTTATGAACTCTAGTATGATATCTTCTTTTTGCACATGATCTCTTAAAAAGTGATGTCTAATGTCGATAAGCTTGGTCCTAGAATGAGAGATGAGATTTTTGGAAATATTGATGTCGCTAGTATTATCACACTTAATTGGTACATCTGAATATTCCAAATTGAAATCCTTTAACTGTTATTTCATATAAAGAGTTTGTGCACAACAGCTACCTGCTGCTATGTACTCTGCTTTTGCAGTATATAGTGCCACAGAATTTTGTTTCTTGGAGAACCAAGACACAAGATATCTTCCTAGAAAGTGGCAAGTACTACTAGTACTTTTTTGATCAATTTTACATTTTGCATAATCTGCATCTGAATAACTAATCATCTCTATCAAATATCTCAATATTCTCTTGACAGCTATTTGGTGAGATTCTTTAGGGGCTGCTAGAAAACGGGCGCACATGCAGACACTGATAATAATGTCCAGTCTACAGGCTGTCAAATAGAGCAAACTACCTATCATGCCTCGGTAGTATTTCCTATCTACTAGCTTTCCTTGCTCGTCTTTGTCAAGGCTTATAGAAGTGCTCATTGGGATCCACAATGGCTTCCCTCCTTCTATATCAAATTTCTTAAGAAAATATCTTATATATTTTGATTGATTTATGAAAGTCTCAGTCTTATCTCACTTGATCTGAAGACCAAGGAAATATGTTAACTCGCCCATCATACTCATTTGAAACTCGTCTTGTATGCATTTTGTGAAGTCTTTGCATAATTCTTCATTTGTAGCACCAAAGATGATGTCATCCACATATATCTGAATGATGAGCATATCTTTGTCTTTAGATTGAATAAACAAAGTGCTATCCATTTTTCCTCTTGAAAAGCCATTTTCCCAAAAAAAAAAAAAAAAAGCCACTTAGATGCTCATACCAAGCTCTAAGAGCTTGCTTTAGTCCATATAAGGCTTTTGTCAGTCTAAACACATGATCAGGACAATGAAGATCCTCAAATCCTGGATGTTGTGCTACATATATTTCTTATTTTATAAATCCATTTAAGAATGCACTCTTCACATCCATTTGATAAAGTTTAAAATCTTTGTGAGATGCATAGGCTAGTAGCATTCTTATTGCTTCCATTCTAGCTACGGGAGCAAAGGTCTCATTGTAATCTATTCCTTCTTCTTGATTGTAACCATGAGCTACTAGTCTAGTCTCGTTACGCACTACAATGTCATTCTCATCCTTCTTATTCCTAAACACCCATTTGGTGTCGATTACTGAGTGATCAGCGTGGCTAGGAACTAACTTCCAAACTCTATTTCTATCAAATTGATTTAACTCTTCCTGCATGGCTACTATTCATAAGTCATCATTTAATGCTTCGGTTATGTTCTTGGGTTCCTCCTAAGATAGGAACGCACAATGGTTGCACATATTCTTTAATGAAGACCTAGTAGATACTCCTTGTGAAGGTTCACCAATGATTTGATCCTTTGGGTGATTCTTTACAAATTTTCATTCTTTAGGTAACTCGGATTGATCTAGAGGGCTATCATCTAAAGATGAGCTTGATTCCTTACTCTCATCTTTTACTTCTTGAATTTCTAAGTCTTCTAATCTTTGTTTAATTTTAGCTTCCTCAATATCAGATGGTTTAGAAAATGGATTTGCCTAATCAAAAGCTACATGGACTAATTTTATGATTGAGAGAGTCCTTTTGTTGTAGACTCTAAATGCTTCACTATTCACTAAATATCCTAAGAAGATTTCTTCGTCTGATTTCGCATTAAATTTTCCTAAGTCATCTTTGTTAGAATTGGTGTATTCCCAAGAGGGGGGGTGAATTGGAATTTTAAAATTTATCACCTAGGTTGAACTGGATAAATAGCAATATATACACAACCTAGGGTATGCCTATTCAATGTCCAAATGCGTAGATAAATATAATGTGAAAATTAAGTCATACGCATCATTCACCCATAACATACATGTGCGGTAAATATAAAGTGCGGAAATAAAAATGAACACACGATATGTTATCGGGGTTCGGCCAACCGTGCCTACGTCCCCGCCTCAAGCTCGCAAGCTAGAAGATTCCACTAATAGCTGACTTAAGGGTGGAGCGGCACCGTTTACAACCAGGTCAAATTAACACAGGGTTGACCTCAACCTTAACCAGGTCAAATTAACACAGGGCTGACCTCAACCTTAACCAGGTCAAATTAACACAGGGCTGACCTCAACCTTAACCAGGTCAATTAGCGGGGCTGACCTCAACCTACACGCCTTAACAGGACGACGCACCTAGCTTTCCTAACCGGGTCTAAGCCAATCCGGGACTATTCCAGGGCTAGTCTCCCTCTTCAGGCCCGTGCCTGGAAATACAATCAAAGTGTATTACAATGAACTGGTACAGTGATTGTGCTTTTAAGTAAAGCAGATATGTACCCAAATTCGCACAATAATATACACCACAAATATGAAATAATTTATAAGCTCAATGTGGTCAATATGGTTCAACTCTCAAAGTATATTCTATCAGTGTAATGTGTACGTGAGAGTGTCGAACTAACAGTCTTTGTATCACAAGATATGTTCAATAAATAGGTTCACACAAAGATGTCAAGTCTTGTATATTTCGATCATTTAGATATTTCAAGCATGTAAGTATTAAACGATGTATATGCTTGATTTGCAAAAGACGTGTAATCTTTGTATTCAGCAAATGATATATGAGTGAAAGAATGTTGCAACAAAGATCACAATCACACAAGCAAATATCTCTTCAAAGTATTTTGCAACATAAAAGTATAATAGATATTTGAAAGTGTTTTGAAAAGTTTTTGCAGACAAAAGCAAATACACTCTTCTCAAGATCTTGCAATGAAGGTGCAAGCTTAGAAGATCTAACAAGGTCTTCTTAGGAAATGCTTTATTAGCAAAAGCCTCCTAAGAATCCTAAGGTTTGGCTCTCAAGAAAATCAAACGAGTAACACAAGGAGAGCAAACCTATTAAGCAAAACACTCAATCAACTTACAAAATATGTAGGCAATGCTAGAAGGCAAGTATGAGTGGTTTGAGTAATAAAATGAGTATTATAGGGTTTTGGTTTTTCAAAGAATTTTTCCCTAATCAAGGTGGCTAATCCCTTCAATCTTTTGCAAATGAAGATATGTATATAGGCAAGGGAGAAAATATGACCGTTGGGGACCTATAGGGTATTATTTAGAAAAGTTTAATGGAGTTTAATGCATTTTAACCCTGTTTAGAAAAATATTAACCATGGTAAAAATGGGAACAACCCGAGAGGTCCGGTCGACCAAAAGTGGTTCGGTCGACCAGGACTCAAGTAGCTCGGTCGACCGGGAGCATTTTGAACTGAGTGGTCGGTCGACCGGAAAAAGGCGATTTTCAAAAATACCGCGGTTTGGTCGACCGAGGCCTTTTTGAACTGCTCGGCTCGGTCGACCGGGTTGTTGGGAATTTTCCCAAGACCCTTCGGTCGACCAAGTAGTTGGAGTACAATTTTGGTCGGTCGACCGGGAGGTCAAAATGTTGACTCTCAGGGTGTTCGGTCGACCGAGGTCAAATGACCTATAAGCGGTCGGTCGACCGGGAGCGGGTCAAATAGTTGACCCGGACCGGTTTCGGTCGACCGGGCCAATTTGAACTGAGTTGGCCGGTCGACCGAAGGTGCACCAAGTGTGCATTTCGGTCCCTTCTTGCAACATAAAAACCTTATTCAAGTGCCTATTACATACAAGTGCAAAGGTGAGTGTCCTAAGGTCACTTGGGGTCCAATTTTGAAGACACAGAAGAAGTCCGGTGTCGGTCGACTGAAGGTCGACCGAAGGTACACCCTAAGGTCTTTCTATGGTTCGGTTTGAGCTTACAAAGTAAATCATTCATGTGATGTGTGTGAGCTTATTACAAACCGAAAAACCCTAATTACTATTACAGACAATTTGACTGGAAAATATTATAATTAAGAGTTTATGAAATTGTCTTCAAGCCTTTCTTGCTTTGTGCACATCTTGATCTTATCATTCTTGATTCCTGCACAAAAACTCAACTACTCATTAGATACAATGAGTATTTGTCATAATCAAAACCGGGCGTGACCAATAAGGTCAACAATCTTTATCATTCAAAACGAAGCACTTGCATCCAAACACATGGAGGTAAGAAATGTTTGGTCTTCTTCCATTCCAAAGTTCATAGGGGGTCTTTTCTAAGCTTGTCCTAAGAGATACTTTATTCATCACATAACATGCGGTGTTTACCGCTTTAGCCCAGAAATACTTAGGCAAATTATGTTTATTTAGCATGGTTCTAGCCATTTCTTGAAGTGACCTATTCTTCCTTTCAACGACTCCATTTTTTTGAGAAGTACGAGGTGTTGAAAAGTTATGAGTTATTCCATATTCATCACAGAATTTCTCAATGTATTTATTTTTGAATTCTCTCCCTCGATCACTTCTAATGTTTATAACTTTGTACCCTTTTTTCATTTTGGAGCTTCTTGCATAAGTTAATTAGCATCTTACACACCTCATCTTTGGAGGATAAGAAAAGTACCCAGGTAAACCTAGAGTAGTCATCAACAATGACGAACACGTATTGCTTTCCTCCTAGACTAGCTCTATGTTCTGGTAGGGCCAAACAAGTCTAAGTGAATAAGTTCCAAAGGCCTACCAGTGGATATGTGCTTTTTCTTTTTAAAACTTGTCTTAGTTTGCTTTCCAAGTTGACAAGCATCACATACTTTGTCCTTTACAAACTTAGTGCTAGGTAGATCATTAACTAAGTTCTTCTTAGTTAATTTGGACAACAAGTCCATACTTGCATGTCCTAGTCTCCTATGCCACAGCCAGCTGGCTTCATTTAAGGCTGTGAAGCATATGACTTCTTGAGATATCAAGTTCTCAAAATTTATGCAATATACATTGTCAACCCTATTTGCAATGAACAAGGTGTCATGCTTTTCTCTACGTTTAACTATGTACTTCTCTTGTTTAAAAGTTACATAAAAACCTTTATCACTCAATTGACTAATGCTAAGCAGATTATGTTTTAACCTATCTACCAATAAAACATCATCAATAATTAAGGAGGGGTTTTTACCAACTTTTTTTATGCCAATTATTTTGTCTTTAGCATTGTCTCCGAAGGTGACATGTCCTTCATCTTTTAGCATCAATGAGGTAAACATGGATTTGTCTCCAGTCATATGTCTTGAACATCCACTATCCAAGTACCATTTTTCTTTTGATGGGGTGGACCTAAAACATACCTACAAGAAGGGTTTTAAGGTGTTACTTTTGGTACCCAAACCTTCTTAGGTCTTTTTTATTCAGTTTTAGTTTTAGTTTTGACTCTCCATACCTTCTTGACTTCGACATTTTTTTTCTTTTATATGGACATTCAAACTTTATGTGCCCCTTTTTCTTACACAAGAAACACGTGGTGTGTTCATATGTATTTGTTGAAGATGTTTTTGCAAAGTGTTTTGAGGTTTTTACAAAGTATCTCATGTAGAGGTTCTTTTTCTTCTTCTTTTTTTTCAACCCCATTGAATCCTACTCCTTCTTTATCCAAGGACATTCTTTGTGATCCAACCAGTTTATCAAAGTTTTCCTTTCCTCTAATGAAATTGTCGATGATTTTGACTTGATACTCAATTTTACTCTTGAGATCACAGATTTCTGATTCTTTTATATTTTTACCATTTACTTGTAGCTTTATTAGTTCTTGAGACATCTTGTTGATTTTACTCATAAGTTCATCAATAAGTGAGTCATTTTCTTTTTCAACCAATGTTGATGTCTCTAGTTGGTTCATTAACTTTTCATCATGCTCTTTCAATGCTATGTTTCATTTGGATACTTTTATGAACCTATTATGTAATGAAAATAGTCCAACTTGCATTTCTCTATATGAAGGCATACTCTCACATGAGTCACTACGTGATTCGTCATTTGATTCTTCATGTGAGCTAGAATAGGAATTTACCTCATCGTCTTTCGCCATGAAGCAAATGTTTTCCACGTCTCGATCACTTGATTTCACTCGAGCTTGAGTCATCCCACATGGTTGCTTTCGTCACCTTCTTTTTCTTCTTCTTGGTGTCTTTCTTTAGCTATGGACAATTAGGTTTTATATGTCCAACTTTCTTGCAATTATAGCATATAGGTGGTTCATTCTTTGTTTCTTTCTTACTATTTTCACCTTTATCAGTTTTAGAGCCTCTGAATTTTCGAGCAAATCTCTCGTTCTTTTTGAAGAATTTTCCAAGTCTTCTAGTGATTAAGACTATATCATCGTCTTCTAATTCATTATCTTCTTCTTCACTAGAACTTTCTTTTGCAGCTTTTTAAGCAATTGACTTCTTTTGTTTGCTACCTTCAGTGTTTCTTTCATTTATCTCAATCTCATATGTGAGGAGTGATCCTATTAATTCATCTAATGAGGTATTTTTTAGATTTCTACCTTTCATTATGGAAGTGGCCTTAGGTTCCCAAATCGGTGAAAGTCCTCTAAGGATTTTTCAAATCATTTAATAAGTAGAATAGTTTTTCCCTAATGCATTAAGGGAATTTATTATGTGGGTGAACCTAGTATGTATACTAGTGATAGATTCTTCAGGGTTCGTCCTAAACGCCTCATACTCACTGGTGAGCATGTTAATTCTACTATCCCTTACGTCAACCGTTCCTTTATAAGAAACTTCAAGCTTATTATAGATTTCTTTACCTAATTTACATCCCATGATCCTATTGAATTCATTGGCATCTAGGCCACAATATAGTGTATTCATTGCACTTGAGTTTATTTGCAGCATCTTCATATCATTGTTGGTCAATTCTTTTTCTTCCTTAAGTATGTCCTTGTTATCTACATTTTTAATAGGAATGAGGTTACCATGTGTGACTACTTTCTAGACCTTCCAATCCATGGTTTGCAAAAATATTCTCATTCGCTATTTCTAGAAGGTGTAATTTACACCACAAAAGATAGGTGGTCTAGATGAAGATTGGCCTTCGCTAAACAGGGATACACCTACGTATGCCATAGGGATCTTTAAGTGGCTTCTAGTTTAAGATTTACTACAACCTAGGGCTTTGATACCAATTGAGAATAAAGGTGTACTCCCAAGAGGAGGAGTGAATTGGATTCTAAAAATTTCTTTGCAAAACTTTAATTTAGTATAACCCTTTTCAATTTAATTTTATATGATCACACAAGCACAAGAAATCCTATCAATCACCTTACTTAAACCAACCAACAACCTTATGGATGAAAATAACAAACCAATTCCAATTTCAATACTTCAATAGATAAACAAACTTCAGAATCAGAATTTCTTTTCAATAATGAACAATGATAATATCAATTTATAATTTCAGAAGATTGATTTTAAGTACCCTACAACTTTCCTTCAATGGAATAATTTATTTCACTAGATTTACCTCAGCTATGATATTCAGAAACTCAACAATAAAATCTAATCAGAAATTTCAATCCAACCAATATAATTCTTTGATTCAACGATAATCAAATCAGTATTCTAGCAATTTGCCAATATCCAGCAAGAATTAAATAAACATACACACAGTTTAGATACTTGCAATAATGTAAAAAGATTAAGGGAAAAAGAGAGGAATGCCATATTTTTCACAAGGTTCGGCTAGCGGCCTACTTATTTGCCTCAAGCAACACGCTGTGAAAATTCCTTTCCAACTTCGTTACTAGGTGAAGTTACAACCTCTCTCCGTTCAAGGTGGAGACCCCTCTCTAACGAGAATGCCCCTCTCTCTAGGCAACGATCCAACAATCCTGAATCATCAAACAAAACAGAAATGAGAACAAATTTGTTCGTACAAGCAATACTCTCAGAGCAGATTTGTACAATTCAAAATCAGTATACTTCAATCAAAATACAATATAGAAATTGAAGCTCAGAATAATATCACCAAGGTTCTGATTTAAAAGTGAAGAGATTGAGAGATTGAATCAAAATTTCAGTTGAAACTTTAGTAGAGGCACGACAACTCTTTCAGAATACTTTCAACAATATGATTTCAGAAATACAATTCGTATGTGAATTGTGTGTTTTTCTAATTTTTGAAAATATCAAGTATATATAGACTAATAAAGTTTCTTACCGTTTTCCCCAAGTTTCCTCTTTGGTTGGGAGTCAAGAAATCAATTTTAGAAACTTTTATCAATGTTGTTTAAAATTTAAACATGTACCTCAGTCGACTAAGACCCGAGGGTCAGTTGTCTGAGCTTCTTAAAATCAGTGTGTTTTGAAGACCAGTGTTAAGTTAGTCGACTGTATGTTAGAGGGTCAGTCGACTACTTTGATTTTGTTTGCTTATAAATAGTTAGAACAATATGTCAATCACTTGAGGATAAATCATCAGTCGCCTGATCCTGCATGCTTCTACTTTCTTTTTCAAATTTTGAAAACTTTGAACTTGGAGAACTTATTTGAGACTTAATGAAAACATTTTCCATGGTTTAAAAACAGGTGTCTAAGTCAATGATATTTCCTAAGAGCTTCAAGCATCCATATTGAATTTTGTGAAGTACTTACATGAGACTTTTAAAATAAACTTTCTAAGTACTAAGTCTTCATGCTTTAGCTTCCATTCTTTGTGTCCATCTTGAACTCTTTCTTCACTAAGCTTTATTTTCATCACTTCTCATGTGTTGGAATTTGTGTATTCCCAAGAGGGGGGGGGGTGAATTAGGTATTTAAAAATTTCTACCTAGGTTAAACCAGATATCAGCAATATTTTGCAAACCTGGGGTCTTTCTATATAATCAAAAACCAAATCAAATATTCAAACAATTAAATACATGTACTGCATATAATAAATCAAATATAAAACATACATGTGCCGAAATTGAAAGTGCGGAAATGAAATAGACACGCGATATGTGATCAAGGTTCGGCCAATACTACCTATGTCCTCGCCTCAAGCTCACAAGCAAGAGGATTCCACTATGACTTGCTTAACGGGTGGAACGACACCTAATACAACACCTTACAAGATGATGCACCTAGTTCTTCTAACCGAGTTTGAACCAGTCTAGGACTATTCACAGGGCTAGTCTCTCTCTTCCAACAACCGGTCGGGAATACAACAAATGAATATTTTTTGTACAATGAAATATGCTTCTAATACAAGTAGATGTGTACAACACTAAGCGCAAATACACTCACGTATGACATGCAAATAAGCTCAATGTGAGAATTTGATTTTCACAAATGTAATCTTTGAATAAATACATGTATGATGAGTGCTCAAAGATTTTATGCCCAAAGAAGAAATTTTTCCGAAAAATATTTCTCTAAATAAAGTGTTGGAGAACCTAGGGTTTATGGATAAAAAATAATTTTGCAAGCACAAGCAAATGAGCATTTGAATCTTGCAATGAGTGTGTAAGATTCACAAGCAAAGAAGTATATTTTCTCCAAGGATTTATATCAATGAATATATATGGAGAAAACTTTGATTTACTCTCAAGACTAAGATCTGAAATGTGAACAAACTATGAGAGTAAAAATGATTTTGATTTAAAAAAACAAATGTCCAATATATGTAAAGCACTCTCTTTGGAAATTGATTTTTCAAAGTAATAATTAGAGAGGATGAAAAAATAAGCTTGGGAAGATGAAAATATGATATAACAATTTGAGAGAGTTTTCTAATTAATCATCTTACTAATTATGACTTATGAAGGGGTATATATAGAGTTGAGTGAAAATATGACCGTTGGGGACATGGTGGGTATTTTAAAAAAATATTTAATCATGTTTAATGTAAAATAACCCTGTTTAACCGTGATAAAAATTTGACCAACCTGAGAGTTTTGGTCGACCGTATTATAGGTTCGGTCAACCATATTACTATGTTCAATTAATCGTGGCAATTTTAAACTGGAGATATGGTCAACTGTCTCAAGGCGATTTTCAAACCCTTCGTAGGTTCGGTTGACTAAAACAAGTTCGGTTGACCATTTTCTGACGTTCGGTCAACCAAGGTAATTTTGAACTAATGGTTCGGTCAACCAAGTAGTTGGGCGTCAGACACGTGCCAGTTCGGTCGCTCATAAGGGTCACGTTCATTTTGGGACGATCGACCGAGCGAAGTCAATATGTTAACTTCTTGACTTTGGTCAACTTCTCAGTTTGGTTGACCAAGGTCAAATGACCTTGCGATGGTCGGTCGACCGGGGCAAATGAAATTCTTATTTTGCCCTTGATTTTGACCTTAACAAAATTTCCCCTTAAATGTGTGAGTATGGTTTTTAAGTGAGGGATTTTTCCATGAAAGATTTTGTGTCCTAAGGTCAGTCTATAGCATATGCCTTTTAATTAAGCCCAAAAAATCCAACGTCGGTCGACTAAAGTCTGAGTCCCTATGGTCGTTTGATTCCCTATGGTCCGACTATGGCCTCTGAGCTCATTTATATCATGCATGCAATACATTAATTATTACAAACCAAAATATAAACTAAATGCAATACAATAAAATTAAATGTCTTCTTCTTAATCTTTTGCTTTTCACTTCATTGAGTACGCCAGGTGTATGTGAATTAAGATCCATCTTGGCCTCCATTTCTCTTAATCCTTATGTGTGTGCTGAACTAAATACACATGTAAGATACAGATACTTTGTCAGTATCAAAACAGGGATCGGGCTCAAAAAGCCAACGTCATGTCTTTAAGTACAATCTTCATTCATTCTTTTCAAAGACTTGAACTTGTTTTCATGAGAACATTTGGGCCTTGAAACTTTAATTAAACAAACATGTTAAGTATTCTTGATTTGTTATCATCAAAACGAGATTGAGCCTTGTTAGGCCAACACAGAGCTTGCTTTTGTGGTGGAGAGGGAAAAGGCGTCCCCATGCAAATCTCGCTACATGAAGTAGCGATTTTTTTAAAAAAATAGTTTAAATTTCGTTGGACCTTCCAACGAGATTTACCCACCACGTGTCAATCAGCCGCCGCCCTCATCATTTAAAACCCAGTGGATGGTCCAGCGAGTTTTCCTTAAAAACTCGGTTGACCATCCAGCATGTTTTGGGACGCATCAAAATAGGAAAAAAAAAGTTCCCAACAAATCGTTATTTAATATTTTATATAATAAAAAATTAAAAAGGGAAAAAACTCTTATTTATTTTCTTGCATCTTTTATAACACATTACGAGACTCTAACTATCTGAGATATTTCTTTAAATCATATTTAATTTATTTCTTGTAAGTTTTACACCATACAAGTATAATATTCTCTAAAAGAGAATATGTCTTTTAAAGTTTAAAGAGTACTAATTTTTAAAAGAGATAGTAAGATAGTTCTCCTAAAGAGGCTATATATTTAAATCTCCTATACATATATATATATATATATATATATATATATATATAAAATCTCCCGAAGAGATAGACCACCTAAAGAGGCTATGTATCTAATCTCCAAAAGAGATGGTAAATATTTACCTCTTGAAGAGGATATATTTTTAACCTCCTGAAGAGATGTTAAATCCGACCTCCTGAAGAGGTGAAACATTTATCCTCCAAATGAGATAGTATATTTAACCTCCAGAAGTGGTGGTAAAAATTACCCCCTTTAATATTGTAAATTAGAATCATACTCCTGAACAGCACAAATTGAGAAAAATAATATAATGTTCCTGAAAAAACAAATTTAAGTACCCCGGAAGGGTGGAAATAATATTATATTATTATCTCAATTTTATTTTAATTTTTACATTTTGTTTTCTAATTGTCTTTTTATTGTTAATTTATTCATATGTCAAACCTAAGCAAAGTTGAATTTGTTCCCCTTGATATGAAAAAAGCAACAATTATTTATCATGATTCTTGATGTTGATACCATCTAAATGCAATGAACTTGGGAAAAACTATTTTACATGGAAATACTACAACCCTGTAGGATCGCGCAAAAGTTATGATTTTTCTTTATCATCATTTAGATGAAAAATTAAAGACCGAATACCTCACTATTAAAGACCAACTTATTGTATGGAAAAATTTAAAGAATAGATTTAACCACAAAAAACTATGATTTTACCAAAAGCTCGATATGAATGGTTGCACCTGAGATTGCAAGACTTTAAAATAGTCAGTGAATATGACTTTGCTCTGCATAAAATTAGTTTGAAGTTAAAATTATGTGGTGAAAATATTATTGATGAAGACATGTTAAAAAAAAGCATTTACTACTTTCCATCCCACTAATGTGCTCCTACAACAGCAATATAGGAAGAGAAAATTTACTAAATTTTTTGAACTTATATCATGTCTTCTTGTTGTTGAGCAAAATAATGAGCTTTTGATGAAAATCACCAAACTCGTCCACCAGGTTCGACCCTATTCCCTGAAGTGAATATGAATACATCTTGTGGTCGAGGACGAGGCCGCAGGTATGGTCGTGGGTATGGTTGTGGCCATGGTCGTGGTTGAAATAATCATTGCAGTCGATGTGAGGTTTCAATTCTCTAGAAGAGGGATGACCCCAGAAGAGGGACAACCCCCAGAAGCGGGTTAATGATCAAAATCAGCAACCCATGCAACATGAAAATGAATGTTACAGATGCAGAGGAAAAGGTCATTGGTCGCGTACTTGTCGTATGCCCAATCACTTGGTAGGTCTATACTTAGTCTCTATAAAAGATGTTGGAATTGGTATATTCCCAAGAGCGGGATGAATTGGGTAATAAAAAACTTTTTGACTGATTTAAACATTTCGTCGATTTACCACAAATCATATCCCATTCGAAGTACAAGCGTGTATGTAACATAATTTAAGTAGTGAAAACATGTAACGACCCCAAAAATAATTATACTTGATTAGGGTTATGATCCTAAAAAAAATTAATTAATTAATTAATTAATATAAATAATAATAATTAATTATATAATATAATATAATACAATAATATATTAATATAATATAATAATATTATAATATAATATTATGTAATAATATTATAATATAATATTATATAATAAATATTATAATATAATATTATATATATATGAAACATCAGGAAGCATCTTGATGTTTCATTAGGAAATCAAACCCCCCTGTGCATTTCAACTTCTCTCTCTCACCGTCTCTCTCTCTCTCTCTCCTCGATTTTCTCAGTCAAGCGTGTGCTGATCAAAGAACAAAAAATATCCCTGGGTTCCAAATTTGACCACTAACATTTTAATTGGAGTGGATTCGTCATTTGAGCATCGTAGGCACCACTCCTAGGATAAGGTAAAGGGAACACATTATGTCAACTTTTTAAAGATTTTGAATCGATTAAATTTGAGTATATTATACATATACGCTGTATTTGAATTTTTGTATGATTTAAGCGTATGGAATGGTTGTTTTTGAGTGTTAATCATATTTGGAAATAACCAGGAGGGTGGTTTGTGTGCCTCCATTTTAGGAAAAATTGCATGTTTAAAATTAAATAGAATTTTCAGAAAATAATCGAACCAGATTTTAGAAATACGCGCTTTTTCCCGGTGGATTACTTAAATGAAAATTTTAACATTTAACTGTGTGGCATGAGATTAATTAACAAATAATTTTATATGAATTTATTAAAATTGTTATGGTATGATATTGTGAGTATGTGGCATAATACTAATTTATGGATATATGTATATGGTGGGATGACTATGAAATTATAAAATGACTGGTTTGATATGGATATGGGGATATGACAATTTAATTACATTAATCATGAAATGATAAGTTAGATTTTGCATTTGATTGAAAAATATGAAGTGGCGATGCTCTGTATAGAAACTTTGTGTGAAATCTAAAATGATGTCGAAGGCCTGTGTGGCATATAAATTGAAGTGGTGATGCTCAATATAGAAACTTTGTGTGAAGTCTATACTGATGTCGAAGGCCAGTGTGACATATAAATTGAAGTGGTGATACTCAGTGTAGAAACTCTGTGTGAAGTTTATACTGATGTTGAAGGCCTGTGTGAGTATAAATTGAAGTAGTGATGCTCAGTATAGAAACTCTGTGTGAAGTTTATACTGATGTCGAAGGCCCATGTGGGATATAAATTGAAGTGGTGATGCTTAGTATAGAAACTCTTCGTGAAGTCTATACTAATGTCGAAGGCCTGTGTGGCGTATAAATCGAAGGAGAAGGTCTTTGTGGCATATAGAAGTGCTAGAGAAGTGTAAATTTAATTATCTATGGTGTGTTGTGAAACCTACGTTAATAGATATAATTGAACTGCATTATATTGTTTGTGATATGTCGTAAACCTTACATCAGTAAATTTATTATAAACTGCTTTACTTTGCGTGTGATATGTCGTAAAACTTACGTTAGTAGACTTATCACACTGCATCATATTGATTATACTGATGTTGAGTATATTTAGGGGTAATATAAGAGACATATATAAATAATTGTCACAATAGAACTCATCTGCCACACACTGATAATAATCTATCCCGTCTTACTGAGAGGTGTCTCATCCCGATATTTATTCCCATATTTCAGGACCTCGGGAGAATCGAGCTTAGCGCTCCAAGGCAGGGCATAGTTAGTATATTGAAAGTAAGTGCTGGTGAGATTTGTTTTGTATGCAGGAATGTTCTATACACTTCGGATTGTGGTAACATTTTGGAGAGTGACTTAGTATATATGATAGTACTAGAACTCCGGTATTGTATTCCAGATTTGATGTTTATGATTCTGTTGCATATACGTACATACATACATACATACATACATACATACATACATACATATGTATATATATATATATATATATATATATATTAAATGTATTGTGAAGTTATGGTATAAAAAAAAAAAAGTAGAAATTTTGGGTCGTGATAAAACAAGCACACACATTTGTAGTATCTTATTTAAATTAAATGGGTATATGCAAATAGTTATAACAATTTATATGAACTTGCATACATGTGCGGAAATTAAAGTGCGGGAATTTAAATAAGATAGAGAGAGAGAGAGAGAGAGAGACACACACACACACACACAAAGATTTGTTATCGAGGTTCGGCCAGACCAGCCTACGTTCCTGCCTTTGGGCCCGCCTTTGGCATAACCCCCAATGATTCCACTAACCCTGCTCACTTACAGGTGGAGCAGAAACCGTTTACATCCTCCTTCTCTTACAGGGTGAGGAATGCCTCAGGTCACATTATAGGGTTGACCCCAACCTACACACCTCTCCTTATGGGGCGATAAATACCTCAACTCAATTATTAGGCTGAGCCAAACTGGTCTCCCTTACTGGGGGGGGGGGGGAGGGGGGAGACTTCCCAGTTCAATTACGGGTTGAACCTAACCGGTCTTCCTTACGAGGCAGAGACTCCCTAGTTCAATTAACGGGCTGAACTCAACCGTTACATTAAAAATATTTTTATACAAAATACATGCTTCTAAATACAAGTTGAGATGTATACAATGACGCTCTAAAAAATGCACTCTCAGATGATATGAAATATGCTTAGAGAGTAAGGGTGTTTTTCTTAAAAACAATTTTGCACATAAAAATTTATATGATCTTTGATTTCAAAAATAAAATATGTAGTAAGTGTTTTCAAAGATCCAAATGTGATAGATATGTTCTCCAATAAAAATCTTGCAATAATAAAAAATGTTTGGAGAAACTAGGAGTCAAGCTCAAAAGGATTTTTGCACAAAAAAATATGTATGATTTTTGGTTTGAAAATAGTGTGCAAAAATATCCACAAAATAAGTTTCTTCAAAAAAATTTATGAAGAAGAAATATGTGGAAAAACTCTAAACTAACTCTCACAAAATGATTTTTTAGAACTGAAGAAATAGTGAGAGTATGTGCTTTAACCATAAAAGTAAATGTCCAAGTCAAATACTCTCTTAAAAGGATTTTCAAAGAAAGAGTGAAAGGTAGTTGGAGAGATTAAAATATTTTGTCCCAAAGAAATGATTTTTGCAATAAAAATAGTTTGGAAGAACTTTGGTTAACAAAATATTTTGAGAGGATTTTAACATTAATCAAAATTGCTAATATGAGTTATGGAGGAGGTATTTATAGAATTTTTGAAATTTTGATGGTTGAGGGACATGGAGGGAATTTTAGAATTTTTTTAATTAAAAGTTAATTACATTTAAGCCCTTAACGAAATAGGAACCTGAGAGGCCCGGTTGACTAACCTTCAAGTCAATCAACCAAAAACACACAGCCATTTTGAGTTTTGAAATAGGTTCGGTTGGCTATGGGAATGACTGATCGGCTTAGCAAGGCAATTTTCCAAACTTTTGTAGGTTCGGTCACCCAATCTTAAGGCCGGTTTGCTGGTTCTTGAGGGTCGGTTGCCCAGGGCCTTTTTGAGCTTAGAGGACGGTTTGCCGGGGCAAGTAGAAAGGTCAAACTTCATTGGTCGGTCGACCGTGGAAGCTATGTTCAAATTAAGGTTGGTCGGCTGATGCTTTAGTCAATTATTTGACTTCTGACCTATAGAGCAGTCGGTCGACCGTGGTCATTTAAACGTCAATGGGTCGGTCGACTGGGGCTATTTAATTAACCAAAAAATCCAACGTCGGTCGACCGTCTTTGTCAAATTCATTTTAGCCATAATTTTTTACCCTAATGAATTACTTATTATGAAAAAGTTTTTCTACAAAAATGTTGGTCCCTAGGGTCTGTCTACGGCCTTTGATTCCCTACAGCCAGTCTATGGTGCTGTCTAAGCATTCAAATCATATCATGCAAGATGTATGCATTATTACAGACCAGATATGAAAACTAAATGCCAATACAATAAACACAAATATGTCTTCTTCTTCTTTTACTCTTCTGTCTTCCATGGAATGCGCCAAGTATATAATCCTTAGGTTCCTCTTGGCTTCCATGTCGTACACACACTAAATACACAGATAAGAAACATGTACTTTGTCAACATTAAACCAGGGATTGAACTCAAAAAGTCAACAAAAGAAAATGAAAAGAGTAAAGAAGTTGAAACAAATTTTGCTAATAATATTGTTCCAATAGATCTTAATGTTGGACCATCCAACTCTATTTATCTTGATGTTATTGATTTCTTTATAAATCAAGATGAAAATAATGATGTAATATTTTAAGATATAAAGTAAGCAATATTGTATTTTGATTTTAATAAATTATCATATTTATTGTTGCTATGATCAATTATAATAATGAATTTTTAAAATATGTGTTGTTGTGTGAATTGTCTTAAAGCTTTAATCGATTCTAAGATGTTTTCGGAAGAAATTTGTTTAACTGACAGTGTTACAATAGACACAATTCTTCAATATAAGAAATATTTCCATTATTTGAATATATCTTCAACAAATGTTAATACAATGTCTGGTTTTAAAAATTTAATTGAAGGCACCGGAAGAGCTCATATAAAATTACCCAATCATACATTTTTTACAAATTTATGAAACTTTATATTTCAACAGATAAAGAAGAAATATGTTAAACTTTAAAGATTTAAAACTCAATGGATATTACATTGAAACTACAAATGAAAGCAGTAAAGAATTCCTTTATTACTTTTATTGTTTCTAGGGAAAAAAAAATTTTAAAAAATTGCCGACTTCATCTTCTAGATTGTATTATACAAAGATCAAAGCGGTAGAATCATATAATGTCTTATACAAGAAGTGCAATGACCCAAAGTTATTTACACTTTGACATAATCGTCTTGGACATATGGAGATGTAATGATGCGAAGAATCATTGAGAATTCACATGGTCTCCCACTGAAGAACCAAAAGATTCTTTTATCAAATGATTTCAGGTGTACTACTTGCTCTCAAGAGAAATTAATTGTCAACCATCTATTTCAAATGTAAGTCTTGAATCTCCCAATTTCTTACAAAAAATTAATGGTGATATATGTGAACGAATACATCCACCATCTAGACCATTTAGGTATTTTATGGTCTTAATTGATGCATCTACTAGATGGTCACATGTTTCTCTACTTTCTACTCATAATATTGCATTTCCTAAACTTCTTTCTCAACTGATTAGATTATGAGCTCATTTTCCCTATTATCCAATTAAATCAATTCATTTGGATAATGCTGGTGAATTTACATCCCAAACTTTTGATAATTATTGCATGTCACTTGGAATAAATGTTGAACATCTCGTTGCTCGTACTCGTACACAAAATGGTTTAACTGAATCTTTTATTAAGAGACTTCAACTCATTGCTTGACCTATGATTTTGAGAACCAAATTGCATTTATATGTTTGGCGACATGCTATTCTTCATGTAGCATGTTTAGTTCGTATAAGGCAAACTGCTCACAATAATCTTTCATCCATGCAATAAGTTTATGGGCAACAACCTGATATTTCTTATTTAAGAACTTTTGGTTGTGCAGTATATGTTCCTATTGCCCCTCCTCAAAGAACTAAAATCGGTCCTCAACGCAAACTTAGTATCTATGTTGGTTTTTATTCCCCTTCTATTATTAGATATCTTGAACTTTTAACAGGTGATTTGTTTAAAACACGGTTTCAAATATTGTCATTTTGATGAAGCAGCATTCCCTACATTAGGGGGAGCAAAATCAGTGCCTGAAGCACAACATGAAATCACATGGAATGTCATGAGTTTGTCTCATTTAGATTCTCACACAAATTAAAGTGAACTTGAAGTTCATAAGATTATAAATTTGCAAGGGGTTGCAAATCAATTAACAGATTTTTTTGTAGATACCAAGGTCTTATTAAAATCCCATATACCTGCTGCAAATATTCCAGCACGTATTGATATCCCTGAAGGACAATAGTCGGTTAATGAACCTAGACCGCAAGTTAAGCGTGAAAGGCCAATTGGTGCAAAAGATAAAACTCCCAGAAGTAGAAAATTGAAACCTGTAAACACTCTAGAAGAGGTTAAAGAGGTGGATAATTCATTCAACATTCACAAACCCATTTCTCCTGAAAATGAAATCCTTATTATGGAACCTCCTGAAGAGGAATCTTTTGAAGAGAAAACACCAAAAGAGACATCCCTTGAAAAGGGACAGGTACTTGGAAATAATAATGAGATCTCAATTCATTGCATAGGAGAAATATAGGATAGAAATAAGGTTGTCGTCAACAACAAATTTGCCTATGCAGTAGCTACTGACATTACCAGAAATAATGAGGATCCTGAACCTAAATATGTTAATGAATGCCGATATAGAAGTGGTTAGCCAAAATGGAAAGAGGCTATCACATCAGAGTTAAACTCTCTATCAAAAAGAGAAGTTTTTAGACTTGTAGTCCAGACACTAGAAGATGTCTAACCCGTTGGATACAATGAGTATTTGTACGCAAGTGAAATGAAAATAATGAAATTATTCGATATAAAGCAAGGCTTGTGGGACAAGGTTTCTTGTAGAAACCCAAAATTGATTATGAGGAGACATATTCTCCTGTAATGGATGGAATCACTTTCAGATTCTTAATTGGGCTAGCAGTTGCTAAATGACTGGGCATGCGTCTTATGGACGTAGTAACAACATACCAATATGGATTGTTGGATAATGAAATTTATATGAAAATCTCTTAAGGATTTAAATTGCCTAAAGGAAAACCCAAAATATTATATTCAATTAAACTTCAACGTTCTTTATATGGACTACAACAATATGGACGCATGTGGTACAATCGACTAAGTGAGTACCTTGTGAAAGAAGGATTCATAAATGATCCAATTTGTCCATACATTTTTATTAAAAAGATCAGAATCAGAATTTGCTATAATTATTGTTTATGTTGATGATTTGATTTTAGTTGGGACTCCTGAAGAGCTCACTAAAGCTGCTAATTATTAATGGTGGAATTTGAGATGAAAGATTTAAGGAAAGAAAAAATATTATCTTGGCCTACAAATTGAACATGTAAATGGAGGAATTCTTGTTCATTGATGAGTCCCTAAAATGCATGATTTTGGACCCTCATTTATCTTGTTCATCCTCATTTTATTATGTATTTACCCAGAGTCATTATTTTTCAGAGCTACGCAAGGTTAGTTTGTCTTTTTAGGAAAAACGGGTTAAAACCATGGAGTTAGGTATTACGAGAAGCCAAGGAGGATTTGGAGGACTCAAAGTTCAAATTAGATGCTCAGCCAAGATCCTGAAGCTTTAGATCATCAAGGGACAAGAAGACAATGCTCGACCATGTGGCGTGACCAGTAACACATAGGGGCGACTTAGTCTTTCATCGCAAACTCCAAGGTTCAGATTGAGATCAAAATGCTATAAGGTTCAACCAAGTCCTCGACCAAGTGACTCTCCATGGTGACCATGTTGAGATACTGAGCCAGATCTGAGGCCTTAATTACCGAAAGCTTCGACAAAGTGTTCGACCAAGAGACCGTAAGGGGCGACTATGTCGAGTTCCTGAGATTTCTTGAAGATCAAGATCCTGCAAGTCTTGACCATCAACTCGACTAGCAAGACACAGTCAAAGACATTGAAGATTTGAATTCTTGATTTTCTGTGAGTTTCGATCGGGGCACACACAAGAATGACATAGGGCCAACTTGGTCGACAGCGACGATCTTCTGTAGGAGATTTGCTACAAACTTTCCTAACTTGTAAAAAAAACCTTGTAAACCCTAGAGCCTATAAGTATTCACTACAAACACGAGCTCTGGGTTCCTCTTTGGCCTCTCTTAGGTTAGTGACAAACTTAAGATGTCATTGAGAACCACTTTATATTAGAAGTAGAGTCTATTTCAATTCCTATTTCGATTTGTGCATGAAGTGTCCGACAACTTGTTCCTAAGGCCTTCTTGTGCTTCTGTGTATATTACACGATCTTCTTTTGTACTTCCTAGCATTAGTGCCAGACATGATGAATGCAAAGGAATGATCTTTTTATATGCTTTCTCTTTACTACTTTCATTTATTGTTTGGATTGTGATTATGTTTAGTGACAAGATTAGCACCTCTATTGCTTCAGTTAGATACACGTATTAGGCTACAGTCTCCTATAGAGGTTCTCGTGATCGTTTGTGATAGAGTATACTCCAGTTCCCGACCGTGCTCCGGACGGCTAGTGCACCTTTGCTATTCTATGCCATCAAACGGCTCCTTGGATTGTTTAGCTGGGTTCCTATTAGTTTAGTATGGTAAACTCACTGAACTTAGATTACACAAAACAACATCCTAAACTATATTCATGTCTAAACACTGCTTTGTAGGAGTAGGGTTAACTTAGATTTATGTGCTTTCTTTTACATGCTTTCCAGTAGATTGTTAGACTTCACCCATTGAAAAACACCACTTTTTTACTTTTCTTTTATACAAGGTTATAGTAAACTAATTTGGAAAATGTCTCATAACTACACTTTAAGTCTCTGTGGATCGACACCCGACTTACTCACTTTCTACTGAGCTTGGGATTAGTTAGGTTATATAAATTTTATCTTTGGTAGTTAAGGATCCAAGCATTGGCGAGCCTACCATTCATCAATCTACACATACCAAAAAGATATTAAGACAATTCTATATGGACAAAGTTCATCCTTTGGGATCTCCAATGATGGTGCGATCACTTGATATTAAAAAAGATCAATTTCGATCTCATGATGAGGGGGATGAATTACTTGGTCTTGAAGTACCATATTTAAGTGCTATCGGTTCTCTAATGTATTTGACCCATTGTACACGACCCAACATTGCATTTGTTGTAAATCTACTAGCAAGATATAGCTTTGCTCCTACTTGGCGACAATGGAATGGAATTAAGCACATTCTACACTATTTGAGAGGTACGTCTAATTTATGTTTATTCTACTCATTTGATTTCAAATCTCAACTAGTAGGACATGCAATGCTGGATGTCTATCTGATCCTCACAATGCTAAATCTCAAACTGGATATGTATTTGTTTATGGAAAAACTACTATGTTTTGGAAATTAGTAAAGCAAATTATTACAGCAACATCCTTCAATCATTTTGAAATACTAGCTATCCATGAAGCTAGTAGAGAATGTGTGTGGCTCAGATGAATGATTTCTCATGTGTAAGCAAATTGTGGTCTTCAATAAATCAAGGATATTCCAACAGTTTTATATGAAGACAACGTTGCATGTATAATTCAACTAAGAGGATGATACATAAAGGGTGATATAATAAAACATATCTCTTCAAAATTCTTCTATACACATGAACTTCAGAAGAATAGTGATATATATGTTCAGTAGATCCAATCAAGTGATAATCTAACAAATTTGTTCACTAAATCTTTGGCTACTTCGACATTCAAGAAATTGGTTTATCTCATCGAAATGAGATATCTTAAAGATCTTAACAGAAGGAGTTAATATATGAGTGACATCCAAAGGGAAGTGTTATGAAAATTATGATTGTCACCCCTTCATCTTCTACCCCTTCATCTTCCACTCCTTCATCTTCCACTCCTTCATCTTCCACCCCTTTATCTTCCACCCCTTACCCTATAAAAGGGCCCTCTCCCTCTCATTTTGGATTGCACAAAAAAAAAAAAAAAAAAAAAACTTAAAAAAGTAGGCATATAGAAATGATGAGAGAAGAGGAGAGATCAAGTGAAGAGAGATATTTTGTACAAGATCGGTTCCAAATCATCTTGTTATTCATTCCGAAATAGTGAAGTTTTTTATCCCATCCGCCCGTGGAATAGGCATAGTTGAACCATGTAAAATTTATGTCTCATCTCTATTTATTTTTCTGTATTTTTTATAACAAAATATACCTTAATAATAATAATAATAATAATAATAATAATAATAAATGTATGCAAAGAGTTAAAGGAAACTAGGATAGGTGCCCCTATTTTCATATTGTTACTTTGATTTCTATTATCCTGTCAAGGGGCTAAAAATACATACTTATATTTTGACAAAGAAAGAAAGAAAAAGGGAATAGAAAAGATAAGAGAAAGAAAAAAGAGAAAGAACTTGACCTAACCTATTCTTGAGGGGAGGTTGTTGCAGATTGGGTTAAATGTCATCTACAATTCAAGGCCTTTGTGTTTTGTTTAACCTATTCATCATGTCAAATATACTTAAAAGTGAATTGTTAAATTTCAAAATGTATAATTGTATATAAAATTATTACAGTCCAAAACATAGAGGATTATATTGCTCACATGATTCAAACTTTGTAATTAAATTTTATATTTTTCTGTGAAAAGTTTCCTATGCATGGATATGAGGATATTGTGTGCAAGATCTTACTCACATTCTTAGGATTCTTATGTTATATGGTTAAGAAAATTAGAAATATTTAAGTTTTTATATACTTTTCCTTTGTAAAATTTAAAATAATTTTTTTGACATCTTATGATAGATTTAAATTGGGTATTGTTGTTTTTGAGTTATATATAATTGTATTTATTTATTTTCCATTGGTAAATAATTTTAAATATCTTAAATATAGGGAAAATATTATCAAAATTTTAACAATTTATATCTAATGCACTTTGAATTTCATAATTTATAAAACATGGGGTTGGAAAATTAATTTTATTATTTAATAATTTAATTTTGAAACCCTATTTATGAAAGGACATGTATAGCATGGGTTCTCTCTTGAAGGTGCTCCAAGAATCTTCCATGCAAATGCAAAGGATTATATATAGGAGCATCAAAAAATATATATATATATATATATATATATATATATATATATATATATATATATATATTCATCACCCCTCTCTTGAAGTTGCTCCAAAAATCTCCCATGCAAATGCAAGGGATTATATATAGGAGCATCAATTCTCTATTTGCCCGAATGGTGAGATTGATTGAACTTTGACATATATTAATATGATCGATTCAACTTTGACATCTATTAATATGATTATTATTCAATTGATGATTCTCTCATGGTGAGTAGCAGGTTGAACTCCCGCCACCTGTGTTAGGAGTTGATCATAAAAAATACAGACATAGCACAGTAAATTATGAAATTCAATTCCAAGTTGAAAGAAAAATAATATAAATTTATATTATATTTTATATGAATCCACATAAATTCATATTTCGAAACACAAGATTAAAATATTTTTAAAAATTTTGGTTTGATAAATCTGAAGTCGCCCCATAACCTTGCCTTCGGAGTTAGGATGATTAACCATCCACTATCCTAAAATTTAATACATTAGAATAAAATGAATTGAAAGCAAAATGAATTTTTTTTTTCAAAAAAAATTATATGAAAAATATCTATTCTATTCTTACACATCTCTTCTTACCTCACAAAACCCTAAAATGACTCTCTCTCTCTAACAAAACTCCCCTGGTTGCCACTTTAAGTGCTTTTAGGTTTCCTGCAGAATGTTGTTCTCTCTGGGCCTTCTCAACCACTCTCGCATGATGTCTATACTACAGACACTACAGGCATAAACATAAGTTTAACATCCCTAATCACATATCTACCCAAGGCATTAATCCCCATAATTTGCTCGCATATTTTGAATTTTGAGCTAATGCATGGTATAAATAAGCAATGGTTCTAAAGAGGCATTGAAGGCAAAATTCAAGGTCTTTCCAGCGTGCAGACTTCAACTCATCACCTCACTAGTTGTAACAAGCAATCTGCAAGATTGAAATTCAAGAAATATGGCATTCAAAACCTCATTTAAAACCTCATAAACCAATATACAGTGTAGATTTGACAAAAAATCAAATATTACTTTCAATAATGAGCTCAGCAGCTGCGCCCATTGTCCTAACCCCACCCTTTACTAATAGTGCTAGAGCCAATTCTTCCTTATTCCACTGCCTCAATCCCCTACTCAACCTGTTTAACACATCTACATCCACCTCAAACAACCATGTTGGCGTGCATTCAACCATCAAACCCACAAATCCTTCCACATAAGCTCGCCAAGTGGCCAGATCACAGCCCAATGATATTTTCCCATCCAAAGCACTCACAAGAAACTCTAAATGGTTGCGAAGAACACTCTGCCGCCGCTTTGATGCTGGTGATACCGAGTCCACGCCCCAAGCAAATGTCCCACAAAGCAGTGCAAAGTATGCTAGAGCATAACCTCTTAAAATCGCAACCATCCCTCTGGACTCCTCCCCATCTATCTCCAATCCATGGCCTGATATAAACCAACACGGTAAGGTTTCTCTGATCAAAGTTTGAACTGAAGTCCATCCTCCGGATATCCAAACCAAGGAAGCCCCAAATGAAGCAGAGAGTTTGACACGTGCCATAGCTGCGGCAAGAGAAGGCTGCCCATATCTCATTCCACACTTCATCTTCTTCAATGTCTCTAACTGCTCATTTGGCAACCCACCCATTGCAATCTCTCTAACAAAAAACATTAAAAGAGAGATGATTTTTTTTGTCATGAAGGTAACATCCCTGACATGCTGGTATACTTTTAAGTACAGAAATCCAGAGGCAACAGGAGCAACCCCACCAGAAAAAAGGGAACTAACCCCATGGCCAAGGAGAGCACCTACACCACTACCACCGGAGATGAGAGAAGTATCAAACCCAAGAATGGACGAGAAGCAGACCTTGAGGAGCTGCACTACAGCTTCACTGTTGTGGCGGAAAGCACTGCAAGCAGCACGAATCAAAAGGAAGTCAGTCCAGCGCTTCACCTTCTTGGACCATAAGGCAGTCATGATGGGCATACATGGCCATGGGCAACCTGCCGTGAGATTGCTCAAGGCTAGACCAGAAAAATTCAAGAGGGATCCAGAAGCTCTATCAAGTTTATACGTTATTGTGAAGCTTATGAAGGCAGCCAATGGTAAAGGAAGTGTGGCTGGTAAGCTTGCTCCTGCAACAAACAATTTTCAGTCTGAAGAAATCGCCAACTAAAATTATAACCAATAATTCATTTCTTCGACACATAAAATTATGCAAAAGACTACAAGGAAACACCAGAATACACTATTTTCATACATGATCACCAGGGAAGGATATTGACTTCATGTATAGATAAATAAATATGGAAGGTCAAAATTCCCCCGAAAAACGAAGCATTTCTTTTGCTTGGTTGTGCTTAATAGCATTAATACTAATGACTTGTTGTAGATGAGGAGAACTTTAAAGGCTCTCCTTCCTAACATTTGTTTGTTGTGGTTTAATTGTTCAGAGTCTGTTTCACACATTTTCCTGCACTGTGATTATGCATGGAAGGTTTGGAACAAGTTATTCAATTACTTTAAAGAAAGCTGGGTTTGTTCTAGAGCAGCGGAGGAGTTCTTGGCAATTTTTTTTGTGGGGTTTGGGAGGAAGAAGGAATTGCATTATGGAATTGTGTTATATTAGCAGCATTTTGAGGCTTGTGGGAGGAATGTAATGCGTGTATATTTGCAGGGAAGAAGTTGCCATATTGATTGGTGTGGGAAAAGATTCTGTTTATGGCTTCTTTATGGTGTATGGGCTATGGAAATTTCAAGGGAATGTGTGTTACAGACGTGCGCGATTGGAAGTCTCTTCTAAGGGCATCTTGAGATTTTTGTCGTTGTTTAATTTTGCAATTTTCTTTTTGGTTTTTTCCTGAGGATTATCAGACTTTGTTAAGGAGATGTCCTCTCTCCTGCTTATAAATTCCATCTTTATCTAATGAATTTCTTTTTCTTTTTCTATCAAAAAGAAAAATATATCAGAGCTTGTTTGATGAGTTTTATTTTTTATAAGAAAAAACGGAAATTTTATTGATTTAACCCCCAAAACTGATTTCCTTATCCCGCACACAGCTCCCTATATATAAGTTTACATAAACACATACATATATATATACACGCACACATAATATTTGTGCTCTACCAACAATTCCCTCTTAACACCCTAACAATATATTCTTAGGAACCCTCACTTAACCCCCTTCCCACAAATACCAGAACAATGACCCTGAAACACCTTCCCTCCCTTCCTCAAACCTACACACTTCCCATTCACTGCCATCCTTGACACCCTAAGATCAATTTCATCAGCCCACCACCCTGCCAGGTGACAGCAGCCAATCAGCTCTCCACTGGAGATGCAAAGGTGGTTAATGAGAATGGTGTTCACTCCCTCCCCTATCCACTTGAAGATCTGCAGGTATGCAATGAGAATGATGTCCACCCAAAAAATCTATATGATATGAAGGTTGTATGATTGGAGCCAATGCTCAAAGAAATAACTGCACTAGCCAACTGTGATGAAGAAAACCAAACAGAAAACAAGTTCAGTCTATGTTAGAGGTTATATATGTCTTATTATTGAGTGTGTTAGTATGTTAATTAGAGAGAGTTAGCAAGGGTATTGTTGTCGTTAGGATGTATTTAAATTTGTATTATAAATAGAGGGAGAGACCTATCTTCAAGTTAGGTCATTCATTTTTAATCAAATCTTAAGATGGTATCAGAACATGATCCTATCTAAACCCTATTTCCCTCGGCCGTCGCCAGAAAACACCATTCCCACGGCTGTTTTTCCCTAATCCACCTCCATTCCATACTAATCACAAAACCAATCATATACCCATAATCAGACACCACCACCCCCCCGTCCCCCAACAACCCACCCCACAAAACCCCATCGCCGGAGGGCACTCCATGTGCCCCCACGCGCCGGCAGGGCCGACCCCATGCGATGGCACAAGTGAGGTTCTGGCTTTTATTTTTATTTTTATTTTGCCATGCTCTGATTCCTTCTTTAGACTATATTATCAAGCTGTTAGGCCAGTTTTTTACAAAAAAATTCAACCTTTTTCGACCATGCACTCGCGGTATTCCATTAATTTCTGTTCAGGATTTGTGAAAGCTTCCTTGTGAGTTTTTTGGAGCCGTGGCAGCGTTCTTATGTTCAGTTGTGAGGCTGTGGCAGTGCTATATTCGTCAGTGAGTCGTTCACCTCACCCATGGTTGTGTGTGATTGTTCCGATTAATGAATGTTCTTGTTTTTGGTGTGGTTTCTGATTTGTGAGTGCTGTGGCAGCGCTATATCTGTCAGTGAGTTGTCACCTCATTCGTCGTTGTGTCGGTGCTTCACATAGTTTGTGATTATCCCAATTAGTTTTGATTGTTCTTCTTGTTTTTGGTGTGATTACTGATTTGTGAGTGTTGGGATGAAATCTATGAATCCCAAAAATTTGTTTCCTACATCATTGCCGCAAATAGCGACTCAAAAGTTGGATGAAAAGAACTATGTTCAATGGTCTAAAGCTGTTCGGATTTATTTAGTGGGATTAGGGAAATTTGATCACTTGCTCCAATCTGATTCTTCTAATGAGAAGAGAAAGGATGTGTGGATTTAGGAAGATTCCTTGATTGTTTCCCTTTTATGGAATTCGATGGAGTCATAGATTGCATGAATGTGTATGCATCTAGATACGCAAGGAGATTTGGGATTATGTCAAATTTCTATACTCCAATAACATTACATGTGTGTATGATTTATACCAGGAAAACTTTCAATTACAACAAGGAGATAGGAGCATTGCATAATTTTTTTTGGAGAGATGAAGCGTATTTATGAGGAGCTTAAAGTTGTGCAATCTAAAACTGCCAACGTTCGTGAGATGCAGAATCAGAGAGAGCAGATGACACTTCTTCATGTTCTAGCAAGCTTGAGACCTAAGTTTGAGGCAATTCGGTCCTAGATACTCAATAGTATCGAGCTGCCATCATTTGCTGATGTTTATTCTAGTGTCCTTCGTGCTTCCTTTGCCTAATCTTTCAAATTCTACGTTGTTGTCTGTTGGCCTAACAAGGTCTTTCAATTGATTTTGGTGATAACAAACAAAAGATGATTTAACTTGAAAAAGGTTGAGTTTTGATGTTTCAGGAAATATGGATCAAGTGTGGTTCAAAGCAAAGCTCAAGTATGGTTTAAGAGAAGAATAAGTATAAGTCAAGTATGAAGATATCTTCTTAAAGATCCAAAGAGCGTCTAATATATTTAAAGTTCAAGAAAATTTCTCAAGAGCAAAGAGAACTCAAGCTTGAAGGCCTAGGAGACATATTTGTAAGTATTTCAAAAGGCAAAATATCTTTGAAATATATTTTGAAGCTTTTTAAAAAAGGTTATCAAGGTTTAAAGACTTATTTAAATATATTGAATTAAGAGAGCAAAACATTTTTAAAGAAAGCCTTTTTATAAAACAGTTTTTAGTAAGTTCAGTTGACTGAACTTTTCAGTTCAATTGACTGAAGTAGAGACTTCAGATGACTAAACATTAAGTTCAGACATCTGAAGAATTACTTCAGACGTATGAAGAATAAGTTTAGACGACTGAAGAATTTCCAGAACAGGCAGAGAGTTGCAGCAGTGAGTTCAGACGACTGAACTTGCGACTTTAGTCATCTGAACCTGCGACATCAGACGTCTGAAC
Organism: Malania oleifera; assembly: GCF_029873635.1. Taxonomy (NCBI): domain Eukaryota; kingdom Viridiplantae; phylum Streptophyta; class Magnoliopsida; order Santalales; family Ximeniaceae; genus Malania; species Malania oleifera. The sequence continues at coordinate 89,914,763 of NC_080421.1, forward strand.
CCTGACTTCAGACGATTGACCCTATATCCAGTTCAATTTTTTAAGGGTTTAAGGAACTTCAGTTGATTGACCATGACACTTCAGACGACTGAACACTGTTCAAAGGGCAAAAATTTTAAAATTCTTATTTTTAAATTGTAGCCGTTTGAAACCCAAATTTTCTAACAACTTGGGAAACTCTTTAAGGAAACTCTTACAACAAGGGAACCTACTTGAAAGTCTATAAATACATCATTCTTGTGAATTAAAAATTTATCCAAGCATTGAAACTCTTTCAAAGCTCTCTTGCTCTCAAAGTCTCTTACCCAATCTCTTGCAAAGCTGAAAGTAGTGTTGTTCTGATCTTTTGTTCATCAAATCCTGAAGAATTACTGATTTCTCATCTGGAGAAAAGGATTTTGGTGAATTCTTTGAAAAGCTTCAAAAGTTTATTTCATTCTTGATATTTTATCTTTTGAAGTACATAGTTCTTATTTGTACTAATCTGCTCTTTGTGTGAGCTTCTCTTGTACATCAGATTTTGATATTTCTCTTGTAGATTTTGGACGATTCCAGGCTGTTGGAATGTTGACCAAACAAGGGCATATTGTTTGGAGAAGGCGGGCTCTAGCCTTGACCAAAGGAGTGATTGTAGACAGGCGTTGTTCCACCCGGTAACGGAACTGTTATAGTGGAAACCTTTGGTATTTTGCCAAGGGCGAGGACGTAGGCTGTGTTGAGGCCGAACCTCGTAAAAATCTTGTGTCTTTCTCTCTATTTTATATACTTTACTTGCTGTGTGGTATGATTTCAAAGTGCAGGTAACAAGTTTCAAAGAGAAAGAAATAAAGATTCTTGGTATTTAGAAAGTACGTTTCGATTAACCGTTTGCGGAAACCCAAAAGGGAGTACGTTGGTTAGTCTGCGGAAATTTTAAATCAAGTGAGGCGCATACTAAAAGTTAAATCAAAGCAGGGGATACATATTCACAGGGAAATCAACAAAAGCAAAATTATCCTTGATTGAGTGATTAAATTGTTTTAGTTTTATTGATTGTCTTGTTTATTTAACTTACAAGTATTCTAAGGAGTGTTTATAAATTATTTGTTTTGTTCTATTCAGTATCTAAAGAAAAAGGATTAAAAATCATCAAAATATAAAAAGATTCCAATTCACCCCCTCTCTTGGGAAGCTATTCCTAATTTCATTGTCCTTGCCCAACCAACCATCTGAGTTTCCATGTGGTTTGAGTCCTTCTCATCGCCTTGATCATCCTAATTTGCAGGTGTATTCATGACGGCGGCTCCAAGGAAGAGAATCCCCTTTAGCTTCTACTACCATGGCTTTGGTTTCCTCGTCTATTGATTACACTTCCCATGATGTTGATTCTCCTATTGTTGTTCGTAAAGGTAAACACACAAGTACTCAACACCCCATTTCCAACTATGTTTCTTATGACTCCTTATCACCCTCTTATTATTGTTTTTGTCATTGTTCTATCATCTATTACCCTTTGTAAATCTGTTTAAGAAGCCTTGGCACATTCAGGGTGGAAGGATGCTATGGTTGAAGAGATGAATGCTTTACATGAAAATGGTGCTTGGGACTTGGTACCTCTTCCTCCTAACAAGTCTGTGGTTTGTCGTCGCTGGGTTTACACTGTGAAAGCCAACCTTGATGGTTCTGTGGCTCGTCTAAAGGCCCTTCTTGTTGCTAAGGGATACACTCAAGTGTATGGTCTGGATTATTCTGATACTTTTTCTCTAGTTTCCAAACTTACATCAGTGCGTCTATTAATCTCCTTGGCTACTACTTGTCACTAGCCTTTACATAAATTAAATGTGAAAAATGCCTTCTTGCATGGTGACCTTGAGAAGGAGGTTTATATGGAGCAACCAACTGGATTTGTTGCTTAGGAGGAGTCAGGCTTAGTATGTCAGCTCAAGAAGGCTTTATATGGTTTAAAATAGTTTCCCAAAGCATGGTTTGGTCATTTCAGTGTTGTAGTACTTGAGTTTGGTGTTCAACGGCGTACTGTGGATCATTCCATGTTTTATTGTCGTACTTTATCAAGTAGAATCCTTCTTGTTGTTTATGTGGATGTTTATGTGGATGATATTGTTATTACATGTGATGATGATAAGGTATTCAGAGTCTCAAACTTTTTCTACAAACTAAGTTTCAGACCAAAGAATTGGGACCGTTGAAATACTTCTTGGGTATAAAAGTATCGAGATCTCGTATCAAAACTATTGTGTCACAAAGGAAGTATGTTCTTGATCTATCAGATGAAACTGACTTGTTGGGATCTAAACCGGTTGATACGCCCATGGATCCTAACAACAAGTTAATGTCGAATATGGGTGATTTGCTGCCTAATCCTGGACAATACCAGAGACTTGTTGGAAAGTTGAATAATCTTACAGTTACTCGGTCGGATATATATTTTGCAACAAAGGTTTGAGACAATTTCTATATTCTCCCAGGTCAAGTCATTAGGGCACAGTAATTTGCATCTTGAGATATCTCAAAGGTGCACCTGGGAGAGGTCTTTATATCGTGATTAGAGTCACGTTTATATCCATGGATATACAGATGCAGATTGGGTAGGAGATCCACCACCGGGTACTCTATCTTGGTAGGTAGTAATTTGGTTTCTTGGAAAAGTAAGAAACAAATTATGGTGGCAAGGTCAAGTGCTGAATCAAGCTATAGAGCTATGGCTCACACTACTTATGAACTAGTCTGGTTGAAGAACATGTTAGAAGAATTGGGTTTTCTGCATTCTCAGCCTATGAAGTTGATGTGTGATAATCAAGTTCCTCCTCATATTGCCTCCAACCTAGTCTTTCATGAGCAAATGAAGCACATTAAAGTTGCTTGCCACTTTGTTCAGGAGAAACTTGTGTAGAAGCTCATTACAACCGTGTATGTGAAGTCGGATATGCAACTTGCTGATCTGTTTACCAAAGCTTTGGAGGGTGCTCGTGTTAAATTCATTTGTAACAAGCTAGGAGCTTATGACACTTATGCTCCAGCTTGATGGGGAGTTTTAGAGATTATATATGTCTTTTAGTATTATTATTATTGAGTGTGTTAGTATATTAATTAGTGAGAGTAAGGGTATTATTGTCATTAGAATGTATTTAAATTTGTATTATAAATAGAGGGAGAGACCTATCTTCATGTTAGTTCATTCATTTTTAATCAAATCTTAACAGTCTCCAACCAATGAACTTAAATACCTCATATGGAGCCTCTTATACCCAGATACAAAAGCGTCATGCCGTACACTCCTAATCCACCTAGGCTTAGTTCACAATCACTCTGATGAAAAAAGAAATTTGAAAAAATAATTTATGAAAAGGAGTTGCTTCTACAACAACAAAACCAAGCCTTAAGTCCCACTAGGTGGGGTCAGCTACATGAATCCTTTTCCGCCAATTTATGCGATTGTGGACAATTTCTTTCGACAAATTTAGGGCTACTAAATTCTTATTCACTATCTCATTCCAAGTTATTTTAGGTCTACCCCTACCCCTTCTACTGCCCCTCACAATAACTAACTCAGTCTTCGTCACCGGTGCACTATGTGGCCTACATTGCAAGTGCCCAAACCATCTGAGTCATCCCTCACTTATATTATCTTTTACAAGAGTTACTCCTAACTTACTAGGAATATGTTCATTTCTTAATTTATCTTTCAATGTTATACCACTCATCCATCTAAGAATTTTCATCTCGATAACTTTTACTTTTTGGATATGTTGTTTGTTGGTCGCCTAACATTCTAATCGATATAACATAACGAGTCTTATAGTCATCCTATAATACTTCTCTTTTCATTTTAAGGGCATTCTACGATCACAAAGCACACTTGTAACACTCATTCATTTTATCAAACCTGCTTTAACTTTATGCATTACATCCTCCTCAAATTCTCCTTCAACTTGCATAATAGACGCAAGGTATCGAAATCTACTAGTGCTATTAATTTCTTCATCATCAAGTTTAACTTTGTCTCTAATATTTCTCTTACTATTACTAAAATTATAATATATTCTGCCTTATTCCTACTTATCCTAAAGCCTCTAGATTCTAAAGTTTCTCTCCATAATTCTAACTTAGACTCTACTTTACCCCCAGTTTCATCAATTAATACAATTTCATCTGCAACCAACATACACCATGAAATCTCATTTTGAATACTCCTAGTCAGTTGATCCATCACTAAAGCAAAAAGATAGGGGCTCAAAGCAGATCCTTGATGTACACCTATTGTGATTGAGAAATTCTCTAGTCTCTCCACCTATAATCCTTACACTAGTCATTGCTCCATCGTACATATCCTTAATGACATTAGTATTGTTGTAGAATAAAAATGTCGAATGACCTCCGATGAGCTTTCCGATCTCGATCACCTGAGAAAGGATGAAAGAAGAGTGGTTTGGAGGACCCGGGGTGCACTCCGGGGGATCACTCCGATGCCTAAGTAAGGGATTGCTCCAGAGAGGTTGTAAGCAACAATAAAGATGAGTTTAGAATGAGATACCTTAGCCTCTTCTCCAAGTCCCTATTTATAGTGAAAGAGTTTGACCCGAGAGTGATATGCCATTTATTGGCGAATTATGGTGCGGGCGTGAATCGCTCCGGTTATTACCCCGTTGGCGTGGATTGCTCTGGTCATTATAAGGCGGGCATCAATTGCTCCGGCCAGGCGATTGACTTGGGTGGTAACTGCCCTCATTAATGTTGTGCTCTGGTTTCCTCTAGGTAGGTGATATGTTTGGGGTATATCAAGTATACCTACTACAAACTCCTTTTTTTTCTAAAACCCACCATAGAACTTCCCTACGTACCCTATCATATGCTTTCTCTAAGTCAATAAATACCATATGCAAGTCCCTCTTCTTTTTCCTAAACTTTTCCATTAATTTTCTTGAAAGATATATAGCTTCTGAAGTAGATTTCCAAGGTATAAAACCAACTTGATTTTTTGAAACATTATTTCTAGCCTTAATCTTTGTTCAACTACCATTTTCCATAATTTCATCATATGACTCATAAATTTAATTCCACGATGGTTATTAAAATTTTAGTACCTCCTTTATTTTTGTATATAGGTATTAAAGTGTTTTTCCTCCATTCATCTAGCATTTTCTTAGCTTTTATAAGTGTGTTAAATAAACTAGTTAACCATATAATTCTGTTATCACCTAAGCATTTCCAAACTTCAATCGGGATGTTATCCAGTCGTATGGGTTTTTCATTTTTCATCTTTTATAGACAAACTTAACTTCATTAACTCTAATCTTGCGAATAAATCTCATATTTTTAGTCTTTTCCTCATTTTCCAATTCTAAGTTTAAGCTTTCTATTTGGTTTTCATTAAATAGCTAACTAAAGTAACTTTGCCATCTTTCTTTTTCTTCCTTAACCAAGACAATTCTAGATGCTGTAAAAACTATTTGCCCCCTGAGGAGCTGCTACAAAATTTCCATCTCAAGGTTTGGTGAAAAAGCTGCAATGTATCTAAAATGTTTAGAACAATCAATCTGGATATGTAATTTTAGGAGACATATATAATGCATAGATAATTTTGTAATATTCAAAAAAGTAAATAAGGACACTCCTTGAACATAATAATTTGTTAGAAAAAAGTCAGCCTCTCTGCCTTTAGCTTTCAAAAGCTTCAATCTGTAACTTTTAGAAGCTCGCTAAAAAAGGCTAAAAACTAGCTTTTCATTAGTCAAAAAAGCTGTTTACCAAATGTATTATAATCAACATCTACTTTTTTAAAAGGAGAAGTTCATCCAAAAAAAGAGGGGGCCAAAATCATCCTTAGTACCCCATTTGTGTTACCTAGTCCCCCATTTGTGTTACCCCAATTTCCAACTCTCTCCTGGCCTAGCTCAATAACCCACACAGGACCATATGCTCCCAAAAAATCCCTCACACCAAACACACACTCAGACCCACTCAGCATCCCTTCATTGTGACCTGTGTGACACCATCACACCTGCCTGAAGACAAATAGCCCTTGCTACTACCTACCTATCACACATAACTTTGCTGTGTGCCTCTTTCATCCGTAACATGTAGTATATTTTACAGGCTAAATCCTCTCTTTTTATGTTTCTACAACCCATGAACAACTAAGCAAAGTAAAAAGAATCGATCGTCCACCCCCGCCCCCCCCCACCCTAATTCTTTATATACATGTCAACAGCCCCCATTTGGCAGCTATGAAAAAGAAGTGCCTATAGAACTCGTCACATAAAATAAGTGATAGCGCACAAGAGGGGCTTCTTTCCCTACTCCCAATTTTGCGAGAGAATCAGCAAAGAAATTACCCTCCCTTAATATATGAGGAAAAAAAAAAATCAATTTAATACTATGCCACAGGACAGGAAGATATGTTTGAAAGCCATTTTGAGCATTCAAAATTGAAGACATTCAGTGATTTTTTTTTTCCTTCATTTTGTTTGGGAAAGAATACTGAAACCGTAACATATATATTAGTGAAGAATTTAATACAACTGTCTAACAATTCACTTTCCATGAATTACAAATACATTTTTTTAGATATACACAAGAATACAAATATATTAGATGGCCTAATATGTCCAATGAATGCAATGAGTCTTTCAGTGCAGAAGTCATAGCTAAAACACTTCCAATCTTTGCAGTTGAAGCAGGCATGTATCAGCCATTTAACATGCCCAAACAGTAGCATGCAAGGAAACATTCTAACCTAGTAAGGTCACAAGAAAATACCTGTAGCAAGACTAGGGAAATTAACACCAGCATTAGTCAAAATTTTCTTTATCTTTTGCTCCACCATGGATATATTTGCAGCAGGGCTTGGCCAATCAATTCCATTCATAAAAGCTAGCTTCCACACACCTTGTGTTACTTCAACTGAAAGGTAGCTGACAATCGTTACCCCAGATGCAGGAAGAAAATCAGCAAGATCTTTCAACCCTGAGAAATGTAGCATAAAAGTATAAAAAATTTAATATGAGATCAAATGTGAAATCATATTTCTGAGCAAAACTTGTATAGGCATTGTAAATTGCACTATGGTTTGTAAAACAGAAAATATCGTTGTTTAGAGGGAAAGGAAATTTACAAAATATAGGTAAAGGTGAAGAAACAAGCTGTAGCCCTCTCCCAACAATACAACAGTAAATTCAAGAGAATGTTGGGCTTCTTTTCTTGTTTTTCATGCATAAAAATTTGAAGAAAAAAGAGAGGAAATAATACGACTTTGTGAAGCAACTTGGACTAACCAGTAGCCAGTTCACGTGGAGATAGTCTCCCATGGACACAGGCTGTTAAAGCAGCATCGAGTGCAAAAGGGATAGCTTCAAGGATATCCCATGCAGGTAACTTGAGTTGAGAAGAGGCACTTTCAGTTCTTCCAGGAGACCTACAATTTTCAGAAGTTGTAGGTATCAAGTCCTTACCACCACTACAAATTTTTCCAAACATCATGTTCAAGAGCCCATCAACAATCTCATGTAAAGGGGTCCCAGGAGAAAGACTTGAGAGGCTTGAAGCAATACATGCTTCATACTGCTGGTACCAAAGTTTTAATTTTGGAAAAGATTTCATAAACATGGGCTCCATAGACAGACTTTGATTTCTACAAACTCCCCAGCTTTTGGTCTGATCCTTCATGTTTCCAAATGTGGCTAATTGGGAATTCCGCAACAATAGGAGGTATTCAGGAATGGACTTGGATCCCACTGGAGGCACATCTACCATCATGTGTTCAAGTGGTGACTTATTAAACTTCCATAGTGTTAATAGAAGAATAAATGCATTGGAGAATACTGTATGCGCAGATATTTCTTCCCCAGTCATAAGAGTCCATGATAAGTTAGGCATGCAAGACCCAAAAACCTCACAAATTGGCATCAATGCACCTGCAAGTTGTGGAATCTAGCAGTAGAAGTATAACAGCATTAGTTCCCATCCAGCAGAATCTTCTGCCCTAATTATAGACTCCCCTTGCTTATGATTTTGTTCTTTTTTATTTAAATGAAGTTATCAAGCATTGATTTCACCGTATCTTATGTTGTGAACATGTTTGTCAAACAAATTTAAATTGGAACATTAAACCATTGGCTTGATGACGCCTTTGCATGTCTGCATGCATTTTCACATGTATGCAAACAAGGTCGCGTTATCAGTTTACATAGGGCTAGTGTATTCCTGACATGCTCTGTCTCCACCACAAATGAAAATTGCTTAAATGGAGAAAAGCATAGGTTTTTGTTTAATTTATAGTTCTACAATTGCAGAGAAAATTTTTGGAACTCTTTGCCTAGATTTAAGGACTGCAGGTGGAGAGATTAGGGAATTTCCAAACACAATAGTTGTACATCAAAGATTTGCTTTGAGCTCTTATCTTTTTGCTTTAGTGATAGATAAACTGATTGGGAGTATCAAAAATGGGGTTCCATGTTGTATGTTGTTTGCAGATGATATTGTCTTAATTGATGAAACTAAAGGTGTAGTAGAATCTAAGTTAGAATTATGGAGAGAAGCTTTAGAATCTAGAGGTTTTAGGATAAGTAGAAATAAGATAAGATATATGGAATGAATTTTCAGTCATAGTAGGAGGAATATTGAGACAAGGTTAAACTTGATGATGAAGAAATCAATGGCACTAGTAGATTTTGATAACTTGGATCTATACTGCAAGTTAAAGAAGAAATTGAAGAAGATGTAATGCATAGAGTTAAAGCAAGTTGGGTAAAATGGAGAATTTCTTCAAGTGTGTTGTGTGATTATAGAATACTGTCAAAATAAAAATGGAAGTTTTATAGGACAGCTGTAAGACCAACTATGCTATATGGATCAGAATGTTAGTCGACTATTAAACAACATATCCAAAAAGTAAAAGTTAAAAAATTAATGAATGAACATATTCGCAGTAAGTTATGCATAGCTCCTGTAAAAGATAAGAGAGGGACAACTTAGATGATTTGGACACTTGCAATGTAAGGCCACATAATGCACTGGTAAGGAAAAGTGAGTTAGTTACCGTGAGTGGCAGTAGAACGGACAAGGATAGACTTAAAATAACTTGGAATGAGGTAGTAAGAAAGGATTAATAGCATTGAATTTGTCGAAGGAAATTATCCATGATCACATAAATTGACAAAAAAGGATTTATGTAGCCAACCCAACTAGTGAGACTTAAGGCTTGGTTTGTTGTTGTTTGCTTAGATTTCTACAAGGAACAGAACCATTCACATTTTTCCAATAACATAAGGATAAGAACTTTGGCTGTATGTTACTTTGTAGACTTTCTATTGATAAGTATGTTGTTTTTTAACATATACATTTATATGTTCAATATTTAAATCAATTATTATAAAACTTAAGAAGAACAACCTACCAAACCATGTAAGGAGAAAATTCGAATACAATCAAAAGAGGATATCCCAAGGATTAGAACATGCAGAAATGGAGCAAAACCAATCAAATGGCTGTTAGTTCCAGAATAGTCTGCAGGAATCGAGGGTGACAATAATCTTGTAATAAAAAGAACAGTGTGTTCCTGCGAACATAGACAAAAAATGTTGTTGAATAAATGGATTGAAGAAGATTTTTCAACCGAAAGAGAAGAAAAGCAAGCATTTAGGTCAACCAAACAGAACACAGTGCTACCTGTATATTCCAACCATGGATTAGGGATGCTCCACAAAGAATGGTAGCAGCAGATATCTTCTCATTGTCTGATCCATTAATTGCCATATTGTAAACTTTCTCAATCTCTGATAAGCTTCCATAAAATCCATGAACTTAAATTCAGTTGCAATGCCAAGTAAATTTACCCCCCCCCCAAAAAAAAATGAGGATCTAATATGCCTGGATTCAGGAAAGGGAAGGGTATAACTGAAGACTAGGTCATTATCAACATAACTGGGGAATCTTATAGCTAATTGAGCAGAGTTACTGAACATGTTCCAATAAGCATTGCCATGAAGCAAAATGGGCACATAAAAAACAAAAGCAAAAGACATCCTCACAGCATATCTTATCTTATATCTTAAAATAGACAGATGCTCTGTATTGCTTCAATGCATGATATATCAGCAAAATATTGAGTCATAAAATCATATGACTAGTTCTATCAAAACAAAGACTTCAGTGCTTGCCCCTTGCCCTCTCAGCAAAGAGCCTACATATTTGCCCAACCACCAAACAAAAGTAAATTATTTGCTGTTTATCAAGTTGTGCAACTATATTTAAGCCAATTTTATTTCATAATTGTAATATATGGCATTACATATCCCGTATGCATTTTAAAATATAATACTTTACAATTAATATATTAAGATTCACTAAATAACATAATTATTAAATAAACTGTATTCATATTTGTATAGGAATTCTACTGCTAAAATTTGTTCAACCAACCACTAAAATAAATTTGTATGTCTAAATTTCATGTAAAATATACAAAAAATAACAAGTATTTGTGACATATTAAAAAAAGCAACCCAATTTAAATCAATGTGCACATAATAATATTTATTTAATTATTTCAATGTTGCTTTATAGGGAAGATTGTGCAAAATCACTTTTCTATAGAGCATATAAGAAATAATTTTTTCATCCGCTATCATCATCATGACTTTCACATAGTTTGGGGCAATTTTCTAGTTATTTAATTTTTTTTTTTTAAAAAAAGATGTTAAAACCTAAAGATAATAGTAGTTCAGTACTCAGCTGCCACAAAAGCTTCTACACAAAGCATTCCAATCTAGCAAAAAAATAAAGTAAATGGAGAACCTTACTCAAAGATAGCTCTCCTTCCCTATTTATATATTTATAGTCTCATGTACAACATGATAATCATAATATCCTTACCAATATACCACTAACATTCAGTAATAATATAAGGTAAACACCCCCCCCCCCTCTCAAGCTGGAACATAGATATCATATGCTCCTAGTTTTTTACAAATGAAATTCAACCAAGGAACCCCCAAATGGTTTGGTGAGCAAAACATCAAATTGGTACTTGGACTTCACGTGAGTGGTTGCAATGAACTTCTTGACAAGTTTCTCCCAGATAAAATAACAATCAATCTCAATTTGCTTGCTCCTCTCAAGAAAACTGGACTGAAGGCAATATGAATTGTAGTTTGGTTGTGACATATCAATTTCATACGTAGCAAATGTAGAAAACCAAGTTTTTCCAGCAAACTCTTTGGCCAAATAGGTTTAAAGGAAATATGGGCAATAGCCCTATATAGAGACTAGCACTTGATGGTGCAACCAGAGTCTGTTTCTTACTTGTCCAAGATATCAACTTACCACCAACAAACACACAGTATCCTGTTGTGGATCTTTTGTAAGAGGGTGACTCAGCCTGATCTGCATTCATGTGTCCTTGGGCAAGAACATGGCCCAAGTCCTAATAAAGAGACCTCTCCCATGTGAGCCTTTGAGATATCGCAAGATACAAATAACAACATCCCAGTGACTCCGATGGAGAGAATCAAGCATGGTTTTAAACCTAGAATGGACTGCTGGTATGGATTGAAACTGGGCACTTGTCCAGTCACCCGAGAATTGAGCAATAAATAGAAAAACGGGAGACCTAATCCAAACAAGTATGTGCCAAGGTTGGTTTTGGGTAGACCCTGTATGGATTTTGTTTTCAAAATAAAATTTGACCTACCACTAGGTTAACTTGATGGTGGCCGGACCTACATCACCCACATAACCATTTTCCCAAGAAATTTGAAAGAAAAATAAAATTTTAGAGAGAGAGAAAAGAGGAGCAGATGAGAAGGCAAGCAAGGCCGCATAATCACAATCACCCCGCCCTTTACCGCCATCCTCAACTTTGCTGCATCATCATACTCAGCCAACTGCAACCTACAACACAACTCAAGTAAAGAGAGAACTCAAGTGCACGTGTATGTGTGTGTGTGTGTGTGTGAGAGAGAGAGAGAGAGAGAGAGAGAGAGAGAGAGAAATGAAAATTGCTAGATTACCACTTTACCTAAAAGCTCAAGCTGACAGGATGTGGCCAACAATCTATATCAAGCCTTACACTACCCTGTACTTGCAATCTGATTGCATGTGGAGAGAGAAACAAACAATAAAGAAAACCCATTACAGGCAATTTAACAAACAAACAATAAACTTGGGCAACATAACTAGAACTCAAGACCTCCTTGCAGCCATAGTTCTGATACCATGTTAGATCACCACTTAAACTAAGAGCTTAAGCTGTTAGGCTGTGGGAGTAAACAATGCTTATCAAGCCTTAACAAAAATGAAATGGGGAGAGCATGATTACACTGGAAAATTCCACTTACTACCCTCAAAGCATTTAATGCATTCATTAGTTTATCCTCTTTTAGACATTCTAAATAGGGAAATGAGGGCTTGTTCTTTAATTCCTTCTTTTTCTTTTTGACTTTTTAAAGAAAGAAAGTATTCTTGCTAGAAGAGAGGGGGTTTGGTGGCATCTTTGTGGAGTGCAGATTAATTTTTAAAAAAAGTATAAAAAGAAAAGGTTTAAGTGTAAAAATAAAAGAAAAATATATGTACATTTAATGATTAATATAAAATATGTATAATTACTTATACTTTTACAAATAATATATAACTACACATTTATTTATGTATATAATTATAAATAAATATATATATGACAACATGTTGATGTCACCAGTCATAGTTTTAAATCGCGGTAGCAGGTAGCGTAACGTAACGGTAATGGGTGTAACAAGAAGCGGGAGTAGCGGATGTTACATAATGGGAAGCAGGTGTAACGGCCGTGGATTTTTTTGAAGCACGCACAACCTTATGCATATTAGCGTACTTGCATGTTTTAAGCTTTTAGCCTTTCTTAGAAAGAGTTTTAGTGTATTTTGGATCCTTTAGTTCGTGTAACTAAGTTATTTGGTAAGGGCAACAAGTTTACATTTGTTTTAAACCACCATTGATAGAAAAATTATGTGTGTGCACGTATTTATACTTTTCATTGTTCTTATTTGTGACAAATTCTTATGTGCGCTAAATTAATTAATAAAACAAAATACATTATACACTACATTAATTTATTAGACACATAAGACATACGAATAATACAAATATGAAATAGTTAGAAAAGAAAGAAGGTTGAAGTTGAAAAATATAGAACGTAAATATCACAATACTAATATTATCAAAATAAAATATTTTTCTAACAAGTTAGTATTTTCAAATTGCTAATTAATGCATCTATTGTTAGTATTTAAAGAAATAGTAAATTTTGTATCATTTTCATCCTCATTATAATCTTTTCCCCCTCTTGCTACTAGGTATATTGAGAATGATATATGAAAGAGAGGAAAAAAGTGAGAAGAACAAGTAAAAAATAAAATAATTTTTTGGTGTAACAGTCCTATAGCAGTTACGTAACGGACGTAGCGGCCTTTACGTAACGGTCATGGTCCGTAACGGCTGCTACGGCTGTGATTTTTCTGCCTACCGATTTCGCGGTGTGTAATGGTATCGGTAACCCAAAAAACTGTTACGTAACGGTCACGACCTTTATTTAAAACCATGTCACCAGTTCGACTGGCAGGTTGACTTACCAGTACATTTACAACTGGTCCAACTGACCCATGGCTTCACTAGGTTGGTCACCAACCCCATTTTTGTAAAAGCATGGAATCAAGGAACTAACTGACAACACTTAAAACAAAAAAAGAGATGTCTAATTTTGAGGTAATTCAACTTCCAAACAAATATCCTGTATTGTCTATGATCAACCAACAAGTCAATCACATTTCGCATGAATTACCGCAGCTGTATGTTAATTAGGGTATCATTGTCATTATGATGTACATGAGAGATATTACAAATAGAGCGAAATATTATTGTTGAGTAGATATTCCACTTACTACTTACCTTTAAGATGATACAAGCATGGTCCTGAGTAGGGGTATACAAAAATAATCGAAAACCTGAGAGCTGGACCAAAACCAATCCATTCAGCATTTCAGTTACAGTTTTTGGTTTTAGGTTTTCAATCTTTTCAAAATCGGTTTTCAATTTTGGTTTTGGTTGTACAAGTAAACCGAACAAAAAAAAATGAAAAATCAAATTCCCATTTTTATTATTTAAATTTTAAATATTATGTTTTTTAACAGTTCTTTGTTCATTTTTTTTTTTACTTTTAAAAATATTTATATACATAATTAATGTTATGCTATGGTCTTACAAAAAATTAGATTTATAATCATATTCTGCCAAGGGGGGATGGATCTTGGAAGCATTTTACAGAAGAGGAACCTTTGCTTGTTCATATTCTGGTGTTTTTTCACATTTCAAAAGGCTGTTTGTTGTTCTGTTTAGTTTGTGTGTGCAGCAGTGCAACACTCCCTTTTGACATTGTCCCACAACTGTTTGCAAGATGGGAAAGCCCTCCCCCTCTTATATAAACCAACCCTGCAATGGTTTCTTCCAAGCTCATGGCCTATGGCAAATGTGTAATGGTCTTGGGCCCAACTCTGGTGAGGTATTGTCTCCTCTGGTCCACTGGCCTCACAGGCTTGTCCAATAAACTGCGCCTTAAATAGTCGGAGCCCAAATCATCTTTATAAGCCTAAGATCTCCCTAGTACACATCCAATGTTATACCGTGACACAATGTCATGTTTGCTAGTTGGGCCTGTTCTTTATGGGCTAATAGCCCTCTATTCTCTCTAAAACAGTTATGGGTCAAAAGGACCATATATATTAAATTTAATACTTAAAAATTATAAAAACCATTTTGAGAGCAGTTTGAAAATTAAAAACTAAAGAGTTGGGTTGGGTCATCAGTCTTGGAGAAAACTGAATCGATTTGTACCAATTAACCTAGTCCTAAAACCTAAAACCCTAGGGAGTCACTATCACTTTCTAACTTTTAACACCATGGTGCCACCACACCACTTTAGAGCCATTGTCTTCTTGATCATCCTTCTTTGAACAAATTAAAACAGTTGGTTTCAGATTTGGGTTTTGTGTCTACTTCAGAGTGTGAACCTTGTTACTTGAGAAAGTATTATCATGTTCCATTTGCTTCCTAACATGACTAGGACCCCAAAACATTAGAATGAACTAACATGAAGGGGCTCACTCTTGTGTTTTCAAGTGACTTTTGGAGTTGTTTCACGCTTGTTAGCCTGGGTGGCTACATGATCCTAATTGTCGTAATTTGATTATAACAACCCATTAGTGGTTCTAAGTTAAACTAATCTTTACATATGAAGCTGTGCCAGGTATAAGTGGCGAAATCACACAAATACGAGTTTTAGTGCAAAGATCAAGTGAACATTCTCATAGGCAAATATCGAGTGGATATTCAAGAAGGAAAGATCAAAGTGGACAATCATTCAAAAGGACTCGAGCACAACCATCAAAGCAAATGTAAAGTCATATGTATAATGGGGAGTGTTCGAGGTAGTGTTTATTGTAACTTTAGTAGTTCTGATTCGAGCAAGTTTATTTAGCAAGAGTTAAGCAATTGCATGAGCATACTAGTACATAGAGCATATAGGATATCACTAAATCATAAGCTTCATACTTAAGAGTTTTTCAAAAGACAAAATCATGATTTACATGGAAATATCCTATACTCAAATATATTTTCATAAGTGATTTATAGATATATGACCTAAAAAACAATTGTTTACATTCATCGTAAAGTCATTTTGAGATATACGCCCTAAAAAACAATTGTTTTGTTTGGGACATTTACTGTATTTCTTTCAATGTTATTATTTATAAGAAAAGAAATTTTTATTGAAGGGAGAAAAAAAGTGCAAAGCAGAGGATGAGAAATCCATGTAAAGAGGAAAAATAAAAAAACACATCAATACTTAGTAAAAAAAAAAAATCAATATAAAGATCACCAGTCACTCTGAATAGGAGACAATGGAACTCCTAAAAAAGCACCTGGCACTAACGACCAAAGAGAGGCATAAAAACCACCCTCTTTCTAAACAAACACCTCAAGAGGGTTTCACCTTAAAAATTTTTACCACATGATGGCCATTAAAGCAAAAATTCATAAAATTCTAGAATCTTTCCTTCTGCCAAAACCTCAAAATCTAATAAGAAACAGCTCTTCCACATTGCTCAGACCAAGCGAACATTCTTCTTTAACAAAGTTAAAAAGGTAATTCCACAATCCAAGTAAAAGAGCAACCCACCAAAAAAGGTGGCCAGCAGTCTTTCTACTCTGCTTGCACAAGACACAAAGATTACGTGATAAAACCTTATTAGGCCTTCTCCTCTACAAATAATCATTAGTATTTACCTTATTCAAAATCAAGCACCAAATAGAAACCTTAACCTTGAAAGGAATCTTGGCCCTCAAATAAAATGATTTAGGAGGAAAGGACGATCAGTTATGGACTTCACAAGGTAAAAATAAAAGGACATAACCAAGAGATAGTATTTGAACTATCAAAATACCAAATTCTCTTGTTGTAAGAAAATTGAAACTGACAAGTGTCGACATTGGGTTTTGAAGACCCATTTTGGTTTGCCAACAATCGGTGACTAGTATGAAATCTAAGTAACATAACCCTCCTTGGTTATCTTACTCATTTAATTAAATAAGGAATCACTTTATTTTATTTTTAGAAAAGGTTAAAATAAAGGAAAAAAACTTTCCTTCCAAAGTCCGGTCCGGGAGTACCATTGTGATAGGAAAGGCAAGCTTCCAAATCTCTTTCATTTGAGATTTGGAAGTCCTAACATCCTAAAGCACCCATTCCAACGACAATTGCTGCACTTACCCTATGTGGGTGGTGTTCCCTTAAAAAACATGAATTTTTTTTTTTTTTTTTACAAAAGAAGCAGAAAACAGCCCAATTTTGAACTTGCAACATCAAACGGTCAACTATCTGTAGAGGGCGGTCGACCGGCCTATGCTGATTTCCATTTCTTTCATTTTGTAAAACCTCAAACTCTCTTATCCCTTTCTCCATTTGAGAAGGATTTCATGGAATTCATGTGGAGGCAAAAGTCCCTTGGGAATTCCACTATTTTTTGCCTTATCAAATCCTCAAACAATCAGAAAAAATAACAAACAAAGAAAGAAAAATAACACAAGTAACGAAAACCAAAAGTTTTTGGTTGTTGTGGCTGAATCTACCATGGTAGACTGCCTATGTATCCTCCAATGGAGGAATCAAGCCACTTGTACTTCCAAAAACGTTTTCAAAATGAGTTTTAGAAAACATTTCTGGTGAATGTTTTGAAAAATCCCTTGAAAACACTTGAGTCCTTTTGAATCACTTGAAACCTTTATTGAAAAATTCTTTATTCTTTGATTAGAAAACTGATTTTCCAATAAATACTCTATAGAAACAGAGATTGCAAACAAGTTTTAACTCAGAAAAACCATTTCTTCCACCCTCAAACCATTTCATAGGTGATTACTTTGAAAGAATGATTTTCATTGTAAAACCTTGAAAGCTTTATGGATTTTTGGTGGGAGAACCACAATCCCTCCTTGAAACCTCATGTAAAACTTGGAGAACACCCAAAAGACACATCATGGATGTATAACTCCAAGTATTTTTGGAAAACTTTATGAAAAACTTGAAAACTTCGGGAAAACATGGATGAGTTTGCTTAAAACATGAAAAACTTGATTTTTATGGAAAAAGACACAAAAACTATCACAATCAACAAAAAACTCAACCAACTACACTCTAATGAGTGAGAGACTCAAAAACATGCAAAATCCCGGAAGTGGGCCTTCTCCAATGAAATAGGACGAGCAATAAAATAAAGGAACTAAACCTTGCTTGGCTTGCGAAATAGAATTCAAGCAAGAAACGAAACATGGGAGGAATGAAATCAAACAGGAACGGAATTGCTTCTGGAATGCAATGCATTTTGTTAGCAACACAAAATGATCGTAGGAATCACAGTTTTGAATCCTTTTTCAACATTTGATATTATTTGCTATAATTTTTAGGGGTGAGCATAATTCGGTTAAAATTGAATTAACCGAATTAATCAAGTAAATTTAGTCAGTTCAGTTTGATCAAAAATTTATTCGGTTCATTTTTGTTTTCATTTTTGTTGAATTTCGATTTCCAATTTTCGGTTTGGTTTTTGTGTTCGGTTAATTCGGTTAAATAGTATACATTAATAACAAACAACTATATATTATATATTTTATATATGTTATATATATTAAAATTTTAAATCGGTTAACCGATTTTAACCGAAATTCAGTTCGGTTGGTTTTGAATTTGGTTAGTATGGAATTTCAGTTTGGTTCGGTTAATGAAAATTTTCGGTTAATTTGGTGAATCCATAATATTTTTAATGAAAAAGAAAAAAAAAAGTCATTTTTCAAAATTATAGTTAGTACAAAATTGTCTAACTTTTTTAGGGGAAAATCCAACAATACCCCCTAAGTTTTCCAAATATGACACTCCACCCCTTGTTTTTTGAATATGACACTCCACCCCTTGAATTTTTGAAAACTACCAAAAAAGCTCCTTGATTATTAAATTTATTGACAAAATGAATATTTGGCTAGTTGACCATTAGTCAACCATTAAATATATGTGAAAAAAATAAATTTTACCCTTAATAAAATGATATTTTAAAATGATACCAATTTAATAAATTAAATTAAGAAAATTAGCTAGTATAATGTGTTGAAAATTGAATAAACAAATCGGAGACCTAACCGATTCTCAAATTGAATGGTTTAGCCAGTCCAATCACTTTGGGTCAACCAATTGACATCAACATGACAAAATAATTCTATTATTGTTTTAAAATTTTTAAATTATATATATAAAAAATAAAAATTACTAATAAATCAAAAAAATATGTCTAGTAATTATAATGCTACAAAATGTTTGTTAGATGTAATTTTTATAAAAATTTAATGACTAAACACTTCATAAAACAAATGAACATAGTTCAACATTTTTAAATTCAAATAGGCTATTAAGCAGTGTTAAAAAAATAAACTAAAATTTTAAAATATGATAATTCATAAATTAAAATTATAAAGTTGAATTTTAGTTCTTTTGTGGGTAAAATATGAATGTTAAATGGATAAAGAAAACCCAAATTTATATTAATTGGTTGACCTTTGATCAAGTCAATTCACTGTTTTTTTTTTTTCTAATTTTATCCAAGTTACTATGTTATTAAATATGAAATTTAACTAGACCTAGAAAGAGAGCCACAATTCGACCAACCACCTGATTCAAGCCAATTTTTAAACTATATTTTATTTTTTAAAGATATATTTAGTCATTTCATTTGTATGAAAATTTTATATAACAAATATTTTGGAACAATATAATTAACTAAGTATTTTTTCTGATTCATTAGCATTATTTATTCATTTTTCAAATATTTTAATTTTTTAAAATAATATTTTAATCACGTTTTCATGCTCATGTTAACTGGATGATCCAAACCAGTTGGGCAAGTTAAATGGTCAACCTGAGAACTTCGTATCCAATTCTTTTACAAGTTTAATTTCAAAAACGTATTATACTTAAATAAACAATTTTTTCAATTTAATTTTTCAAATTAATGTCATTTTCTTAAGTTATCTTATCACAATTGAATAAAAAAAGGTAAAATTGTAATTTTATCAAGGGTAAAATTCATTTTTTCACATATACTCAATAGTTGACTAATGGTCAACTAGTGAATAGTTCATTTTGTCAATAAATTTAAACATCAAGGATCTTTTGGAAGTTTTTAAAACTTAGGGGATGGAGTGTCATATTTGGAAAAGTCTAGGGTATTGTTGGATTTTACCCTTTTTTTCTTCTTCAAATATATGACTTCAATTTAACATTATTTTTTATTGATTTTTTTACATTTTTTAGATCATTTTTTTTAATATTTTTAATAATGAATAAATAAATTATATTTTTTGGATTTTCTTGTTATTTTTCAAAAGTAAACAATAATAAATTTTTTTTGTTGATATTGTTGCTTTTTTTATTTATAATTTTTTTTTCTAATAATAACAATTTTTAAAGCAATTATTATGGCAAGTGCCTCCGCCTCGGTACAGGTGGTCTAAAGTTCGAGACTTGGGAGCGGCCTTTCCAAAAATGGGGTAAGGCTTGCCGACATCCACCTCTCCCAGACCCCACTCAAAGTGGGAGCCTAGAGCACTAGGTACGACCTTTTTTTTTTTAGTTATTTTTTTATTATTTTTACAATAATAATAATTATTCTTCTTCTTGTTTTTTGGTAGTAGTTATTACTTTATTATTTTTTTTATAATAACTAATACTCTTATAATTATTATTGTTGTTGTTGTCATTATTTTTTGTTTTCTTATTATTGTTGTTGTTGTCGTCATCATTCTCGTTGTTGTTATTTTTATTTTTTTTACGATAATAATTAATAATTATTATTAATCATTATTCTATTACTATTATTTTTATTCCTTTTTATTAAAATAACAATTATTATTTGTCTTTTCTTATTATTCTTAATTTTATTGTTTTATAATAATTACTATTATTTTAATAATAATTAGCATTCTTATTATTTTTAATGTTATTTTTATTTTTTATTATTTCTATGATAATAATTATTGTACTTATAGAAACAATAATAACGACTATTATTATTATTTTTTATTTTTTTTGGATTATGCACCGGGTATCCACGCTTTCGTTTTACGGTTCACGTGACTAATCCTGCACCCCTTGAAGTTGATCCCACAACTCTAAAGGGAGGATAAATTCAGGAGTCCAGGGACGAAAACGAGTCCAAGAGGGTTTGAACACCTAACCTCGTAAAAGACACTCTTGTAACCCGCACTACTTTTTTAGGATTTATTATTCAGTGAGGATTATATTGTCTTTCAAAGAGTCAATAACGACTATTATTATTATTATTATTATTATTATTATCGGTGATGGTATGGTAAAAAACGGTCAACTCGTACTTTTTTAGGATTTATTATTCAGTGAGGATTATATTGTCTTTCAAAGAGTCAATAATGGAATTGGGATTCTGTCTATAATAGGAATCGCCATTCTGTTCATTGGGGTAATCAGCGTTTCAGGAACGCTTTACACAAACCAAACATGGAAATGGGAATTGGGGTCAAAATTTCAATCTCATTGCAGCCTTGATTCTGCAAATCAATCAGGAGATTATTCTGAAAATTTACCTAAAAGAGAAGACCTTTGGGGTTTTGCACGGTACCTAGGGCAAGGATGTTGCACGCTAGGTCGCAGTCGCCGTCGCACCGCACGGGGGTCGCTGTCGTCGCCACACGCTGCACGCCGTCGTTCCATATCAGGCGCTGCTGGGCCGATTTTGTACTCGTTGGTAAGAAGCAGCTACCGCACGCCGTCCCTTTCAGGCGTTGCTGGGCCGGTTTTGCCGAGTTCTAGGCATGTAGAACTCACCGGGAAGAAGCAGGGCAAGCTCCTCTACGTTTTCATTGCCAAATATTGAAGTTTTGGGGGACGCTGCACGCCAGAAGGAGATTGCGTCGCCATCGCACCTTAGGTTCCATCTACTCTTTCCACAAAAGGTTTGGTTTTTATTTTTAGGCTTTCAATATGGAAAACAGGTAGTGTTGTTGGGAAGGTGTCGTCCCCCTCCGATGGCCTCACCGTCGGCGAGGAATGCCGCCCAGGCTGGTTCCAGGATGCAGTCGTATGCACAAGCCGTGAATAAAAAAGTGGAGATACTTGTGTTTAAAATTTATATGAGATTTTAGTTAATATCAATGGTGAATTGAGATTTATTTTCTCAGAAGCGAAGATGGTTAAGGCTGAGGAAGAGTTTTGTTTTGCATTAGTGATGAAATGTTTGAGGAATTGGCTATCTATTGATAAATTCAATTATTGATTGTGAAAACGTGAGGCTTGACGGAAATTCCAATGATCAATATTATAGATGATTACCATGTACTTATACACATGAAAAATAAACGTGACTTTTTGCATCGGTTGGCAAAGAAAGTAGAACTATGGAAGGCAATTCATTTTGGCTATTTAAGTGGACGAAGGATTTTGATGTCAAAAAAGAATCTCCATTGGCTCCTCAGCGGAATTTCTTACCGGGGTTACCAATGTATCTTTACCGAGCAAATTTTCTTCAAATTATAGCGACTCATTTTGGTCGTTATCTCGGGAGCACGAATTTGCGTGGAAGTCGACTTGACGATGGAGCTGGTTAAAGGATTTCCTCTTATTTTATCTCCGAAACAATGTATTTGACAAGAGGCCAAATATGAAAAGATGAGTTTTTTTTGCTCTAAATGTTGCCGGCAAGGACATACCTCGATTGTTTGCAGGGTAGGAGAGAAGCGAAGGGATGAGGGAAAATATAAAGAAAAAAAAGATATGGAAACCAAAGACGAATGACGGTGTAATGGAAATCAGTAAGTACTGATGTGGATAAAGGGGCAAAGAGGGTGGAGCAGAAAGTAGGACCCAATAATGTGCCGATGACGAAGACAACCAAGGATAGGTGCCCTGTATTACCGAAAATTCTTGCGACTCAAGAAAAAAGGAATTATGCAATTCAAAAATCTGATGTACCGCAGAGAAGCTTGGAAAATAATATGAATGAAGGTTTAACAGAAAGTGATGAAGAGGAGTGTGAGGAAGTTGGGTGTGATGATGATGCTCGAGTTTCATATGTTGAACCTATGTCTCAAGAGAAAGTGAATCATGCGGACAGTATTAAACAGACTGAAGGTGGGAACCATGGTTTGCATCAGGGGGAATTGGCTCTGGGTTATTCGTCCAAGAGGGAGGAAGGTGAAATTTCAGTGTTGAAGGGCAAAGAAAAAATGTATGAGTCTGATACAGGGCAGGGATGGACTTCTGAAAACACCAAAATCGGAAGGAAAAAATTTGTGAGGAAATCTCAGAAGGTTCACATCCGACCGCATAAATTAAATTTATGACTGATATAATTTTTTTTTTTGAAATATTAGAGGGTTGGGTAGGTCTAGAGGTAGGTTAAAGAAGCTGATCAATAAGTTTAATGTTGGTTTGTTTGTTATTTCAAAACCTTTTGTGATTGAGGAGCAGATGGTAATGTTAGGTAATTTTTTGAATTATCACCATTTTATATCTAATAAAAATCAGGGCAGTAAATTGTGGCTATTTTGGAAAGATATTAATGCCTTTGAGGTGATTTCAATCATGACTTAGATGATCTCCGGGTGGTTCTTCAGGAACGGCCAAAGGATTTTGGTGAGTTTTGTCTATGCCAAATGTTCTTATGTTGAAAGAAGGAATTATGGTGGCAACTGGAGGCGTGCCAATCGAATTTCCCTTGGTTGGTCCTGGGTGATTTTAATGTTATTCGAACGGATGCAAAAAGAATTGGTGGAAATCCAAGGCCACTCTTACCTATGATGGAGCTTAATGACTGTTTACATCATTGTGATCTCTTTGATTTATCAAACACAGACTCTCGTATGTCATGGTGCAATGGCCATGAAGGGGTGGCTCGTAGTTGGGCTAAACTTGGTCGAGTTCTTATTAATAATGTTTTTTCCAACCTATATGGTTCGGCTAAATTCAAATATCTAAGTAGGAAATCCTCATATCATAGTCCTATGGTGGTTTATACGAATACGTCATTCTCTTTGTATGACCCTACCCCATTTCGGTTCCTTAATATGTGGAGTTCACATGATCAGTTTTTGTCGTGCGTTAAAGATGCCTAGATCAGGAATGACTCGGCCTCAGGTCTTTTGAAACTTGCTATTCGTCTTATGAGAACTAAAATTGCTTTACGTGTATGGAATAAAAATGTCTTTGGGTGAGTGGGAGAAAACTTACAAGCTCTCGAGGGAATGATGGAATCTCTATAAAATCAGCTGCAATTAGGTTTTTCTGAGGAGGTCGAAGCCGATTACTTGACTACAAAGTTGGAGATTTAGGTGTGGGAGAATAGGGAAGCATCTCGCTTAGGACAAATTGCGAAAAAAAAAAAAAAATGGTTGATTAAGGGGGGTCAAAACTCTAAATTCTTCCATTCAGTCATCAATCATAAGTGGAATAAAGGCCGCATAGACCATATGGTTCTGAACGACGGGAGGATATTGGATGGTGCGGAAGGAATACATAATGAAACCACTACTTTTTTTTCAGAATTTTCTCTCAGAGTCTTTAGTGGTTGAACCTTGTGATCTCTCCGAGTTAATTCAAAGGTAGATCTCAAATGCTGATAATAATTTTCTCTGCACCGATCCGACAGAAGAAGTTAAAAGAGCGGTGTTCTCAATTCCCAAAAAAAGCAGTCCGGGACCAGATGGGTTTGGATTTGAATTTTATATTTCTTGTTGGGACATTGTTAAAAAAGTTGTCTTGGATGCGGCAAAGAATTTTTTTCAAGGCATATCTCTTTCCAGGTTCTTTTCCTCTTCATTTATTGTTTTAATTCTAAAGGTGGACAATCCTTCTAACTTTAATAAATTTCGGCCTATTAGTTTGTGCTTTATGGCTTACAAAATTTTTTCCAAGATTATTGTTTTTAGGCTAACTGAAATTGTTGATAAGTTGGTCTCGCATGAGCAAGGTGCTTTTATTCCTGAGCATAGTATTTTTAAAAATATCACGCTTGCAAAGGAAATGGTTCATTCTTTGCACAAAAAAATGGCTGGCGGTAATGTGATGGTAAAGCTGGATATGGCTAAGGCTTATGACAGAGTGAATTGAAATTTTCTTTTGGAGGTTCTTAAGGCTTTTGGCTTCTCTGAGAGATTTTGCAAGCTCATAAAAAATTGTGTGGAGTCCCTGTGGTTTTCCGTTATGATAAACGTAACTTTTAAAGGGTTTTTTCAATCAATTAGAGGCTTGAGGCAAGGGAATCCACTTTCTCCTTATTTATTCATCATAATGAAGGAGGTTTTGACAAGGTTGCTTAGGAAAAACTATAAGACAGGTCGTATTGGACAATTTAATCATCCGATTGGAGCTCCTTTGGTTTTGCATTTACTTTATGCGGATGATATTCTTATTTTTGCAAATGGTGGGAAAAGATCTATTAAAAATTTGGTTTACACTCTGGAGATGTATGAGAAGTATCAGCAAGACAAAGTTTGCGTTATTCCTTTCGAAATACATTATTCCTGCTCAGAAACATGGTTTATTGAGAATCACGAGTTTCATGGAAGGTAAATTCCCAGTTACGTATTTGGGTGCGTCTTTGGTTTATGGAAAATTGTCTTCCAGGATCTTAAAGCCTCTTATGGAGAAGATTAGGAAGAAAATTGCATGATGGAAATTTAAGTTGCACTCGCAAGGTGAAAGATTAGTTTTATTAAGACATGTGTTGTCTAACATGCCGACACATTTGATGTCGGTTATTAATGTTTCACAGGTCACATTTTCCCGCATCAACTCTCTTCTTAATAATTTTTTATGGGGAGAGGTGAAAGATAAAAGGAAGATTCATTAGCGCTCTTGGGAGAAAATTTGTAAACCTATCTCGGAAGGGGGTATGGGTTTAAGAGATCTTAAAGAAGTCCAAAAATTGCTTCTCCTGAAATTTGCCTTCAAACAGCTCACTTCTGACAATCTATGATCAGGTTTTTTCAAGGCTAAATATTGCAAAAATGATCATTTATTAATAAGGAAGGGGAGACCAAATGACTCTCGGTTCTAGAAATCGATGATGGCCGCCACCATTCCAAAAGTTATAGATAATGTTAAAATTTTGGTGAGAGGTGGGAACTCTTCTTTTTGGTTCAATAGGTGGCCTTACATTAGGCTTGTTAGCTGTGCGCACTGAGAATATTTCAAACAAGAAGCTGTGTATTAAGGATTGGTGACTGAATAACAATTGGAACTCTGATTTATTAATGGAATTGGTTGGGGCCGACAGAACAATGGAAATCTTGCATAATGTGCCAACTGGTAAAAGTGGTAAGGATATATTCATCTGGAAGCTTGCCCCAGATGGCAATTTCTTTACAAAAATGGCATGGGAGGCAGTGAGGAGCAAAAGTGATAATTTTGAGTGAAATGACTGGTTTTGACATTCTCTATTGTCGAGAAGAATCTCAATATATTTATGGAAAGTCTGGTTTAGATACTTGGCAGTAGATGATAGAATTCAGACCAAAGGAATACCGATGGCTTCGGCTTGTGATTGTTGTGTGTAGAGAAGCCAAGAAAACACTGATCACATTCTTTCTTTAGGCGAGGTGGCTTCAAAGGTTTGGTGTTGGGATAATGTGGTGTTGGGGATTCCTTTCCAACAATTCCTTCCCTAGAAAAACAGAATTGCAAACTAGTTCCACTATGCTCGAAAATAATCTATTAAAGGTATTTAATCAGTCTGATTTCGTGTTTGATTACGTGGCGCCTCTGGAATCGAAGATGCAAAGCGAGAATGGAAGAAGTTTATCAAAGTGCGGATCAGACGTGGATAAGTGTTCAATATTGGGTTAGTTTTTTAGCTGAGAGCTCTAATTCGTTTCGAAAATTGAAGCTATCGGACATTACGATTTTGAAAGAATTTCAAATTTAGCATCAGGGAGTTGGCGCCAGGCTTAGAAAAATTATTTCGTAGGTTAAACCCCCAGCAGGGTGGATAAAACTTAATTGTGATGGGAGCTATAGGCATGGTATTAAATAACGGCTGTTACGTAACGGAAAAACAGGTCACCAATACCATTATAAGCCACATTAGCGGCAAGCAAAAAATTCACATGGGTAACAGCCGTTACAGAAACGTAACGGCTTGTAACATCCGTTACGGCACGTTACGGCCGACAGCCCCTTACAGCGTACCTTATCTCCTTGAATCTGCTCCACTTTGTGCGTCTCTCCTTCATCTGATATCGTCATTGGAATCCTCCAAAGTCTGAAGAACCGAAAAGCAGCTTCGAGCCTTTGAACCCTTACATTTGTCGTCTACAATCTGAGTTAAGTTCCCTCTTCACTTAAATCACTCTTTGATTCTTTGTCTCCTTCGTATGTATAGCTTCGATCTACTTATCTGAAGCTTTGATATCCCTAAAACCCTCAAAATTTGCTTCGTACAGCTTCGTCTCCCTCAGTCCGTCATTCGTCTCCTTCGTCCAAGAACCCAAAAATCAGCAAGCCTTCGATTCCTCCAAAATTTGGAGGCTTGCAGGTTGCAGCTGTACCAGGCCAGCAGTTCTCTCGCAGTCACAAGCTCGCAGCTTTCGTGGGAGTGGGAGTCGGGAGTGGGTGTTGGGTAAGTGGTAACTGAGTAGTGGGTGGTGGCCAGTGGGTATGTAATATGTATGTTGTTTTATTATTTCAATTTATGTTTTATTGCTTAATAATTTATTCTATTATATTATTTCAATTTATGCTCTATTGCTTTATAAAAATTGTAAATTTTAATTTATGTAATTAGTATATAAATTGCAAATTTCAGTTCATTTAATTAGTATTAAATTGTAAATTTCAGTTTTAAATTTAGTTTGTTTTATAATTTCAATTTATAGTTTATATAAATTATAAATTTCAGTTTATTTACTTACTAATTAGTATATAAATTGTAAATTTTGTTTTATAATTTCAGTTTATAAATATAATTAGTATATAAATTTAGTTTATTTATTATTTAATTAGAATACAAATTACCAATTGTAAATTAGTAATGATTGTATAAGTAGAATTTATTAATTAAAACAAAAAAAATAGTATAAAGTTTTTAAAATATAAAATTTATAGAGTTACTTAGACTCTTAGAGAGTTAGAACTTAGAAACTTTGAGTACAAGTTTAGTAAAAAAATTATTAACTAATTAATTTTTTTTAATACCTTAAGGTCCTTGAAAATTAATAATTTAATATTAGATAAACAATTTATAATAAATTCTAATTTGTACACAATTAGTCAAGTCTCAACTCTTAAGTGACTCAAGTTCAAGTCTATTACCATTTAAATAATTAAATTGTAAGATTTATAATTCCATATTTATTTTGTTAAATTGTAAATGTTAAAGTAATTTAAATTATAAAAAAATATGGTTTCTTTGTAAACATTGCACTAAAATTAATATAAAAATCATAATGCTTATTAAAAAACATTTGTAGGTTGAATGAAGACCTTTAAAATTCATTAAAAAATCATGTATTAATGGGTTTCATGCTTATTTTTTATTTTGGCATGGTTGTGCATGCATGAAAAAAATTCACGACCGTTACGCCCACTTCCCGCTACGTAACACCCGCGTCTCGCGACACTTGCGACCTTTACGCGACATTACCCACGACCGCAATTTCGAACCATGGCTGTAGGGGCAATCCAAATACTTCAGGAGGTGAAAGAATTATTCGGGACTGCCATGGCATGGTGAAAGCGGCTTTTTCAAGTTATTTTGACAATGGTACGAACAATAGTACGGAATTAAAAACAATTATGGATGGAATTTGTTTATGCAAATGACTTCATTTTTTAATGTGATTATTGAAAGTGACTCGCGAATTGTTGTTGATTGGATTCGGAAAGGTAGATTTACCTTGTGGCATTTTGGGATTTTTGGGAGGATCTCGTGGCGGAGCTAGAAGGAGTGAACTTCATGGTGATCCATCAATATAGGGAAGACAATAGTGCGGCTGATTTTCTCGCTGGAAAAGGAGAAATAGGAAATAATGTCATCTACGAATAACAACATCTTTTATCACGTTCTTTGAAAGGTATCATTTGGATAAATAGGTTGGGTCTTTTCCTTTCGTCATTAGTTCATCCTTTTGATTTTTGTTTAGTTGGTTTAGATTTTTAGATTTTTAGATTTTAGTTTATTTTATTATTTTTGTTTTTGATAGGCCTGTTTAGATTTGTTTCTTATTTAGTTTTGTTTGAATTTGTAGTCCTGTTTTGGTTGATTGTTGGTGTTGTTTTTGGGAGACCTTTAATCTTTTTTTTTTTATCTATAATCTCCCAATGTTTGTCTTATAACCACAATATTCTTTCGTCAAAAGTAAGGGTATATCAATAAATAAATGGAGGTGCCGCCCTCCTTTAGTTAAAAAAAAAAAAAAACATTTTCAGGAGGATTAGTTGCACCAAAGAATTTGAAGCAGAGATGAGGATTGCATAATGATTTTGAGCTCTTTTTAGTGAAACTTCTTAGTCTGACAGCATTTTATTTCTCATTTAGTTCTCATATTTCTTCATGTGTACTTCTGCTATGAGTTATTAATAAATTTACATTGCCTTTGAAAAGAATAATAACAGAACTGCACCTTGGCACAAGTGGTTAGTTACCTTGCCCCATGCGGGAGGCCAGGGTTCAGAGTTTGTTTTTGTTGGCTTACAAGGGGCCATTAAGGTCTCCCTTGACTTAAATCTCATTAGGAAATCACTTTTCTTGTGACAAAGCATGGAAAGAATCTAGAAATGGTGATCCAATTCAATGCATTGCCTCTTTGGTGACTGTTAGCAACACCCAAGGCTTTAGAGCTGGATCGGCAGAATTTAGAAAGGGCAGAAAGAAAATAGATAGAGAGAAAAATGTGAAGAATTACAAGTTTCAACAAACCTTGAAGCCGGTGTTGATACCAAAACATTTATCATCGATGGAGTCGGAGCGAACCCTTTCATCAAGAATGACCAACCAGGCACTTGGCAATGAATGCTGCGAGGTACATGACTGTGACATCCATCCACATAGCCAGGCCAAAAATATGCTGAAGTGTCCAGTAGATTTCTTGCAATGCAAGCTTCAACAATCAAATGCCACAGGTTTCCTGCTGCAAGTGGATACAAAAGATAAAATATACCATAAAAAGAAGCATGTGCGCCGAACAATAGATACAAGATGCAGCTCCTGCAAGGCGATAATACCTAAATGGCTAAATGAAAATGTATTAGAACAGCACAGGCACACTAAAATTGGAGCTCACATAGGTAATAAACATATAAAAACAAAAATAAGAGGTCTAGAAGCCCATGAAAAATAAAATAAAATAAAATGTCTTAAAGGAACAGTGAACAATATATTCAAAAAATAGTATAAGTAGAATATCAAAAATTGAAGCTGCCAATATGTAGGTGATGAGAAGTAAATTCTAACCAACAAAGTCAATCTGATCAGGAAATCATAAGAATTACAAGAATGTCTGGACTCCTTTGGAAAATGCAATAGTATAATGCTAATTCAGAAAAGAAGTTCAGAGATCAAAATCTAGGTAAGGTTTTAGCACACGAACCTAGTGAAGTGACAAATGAATGATGGGAAACCTGCAGGTCATGAGTATCAAAACCATCCAATTCTTTCCCTTTGAGTGAAAGATTTAAAAGGAATCAGCTGTTGAAAGAAAACAGACGATTACTTACAACAATTCGTCAGTATATCATCCATGCTCACGCACTCGGCATATTCTTTCCCAACCCGAAACATCATTGCTTTGGCTGCAGCTTGATTGGCTATTGAGGTCAGGGTTACGGGTAGAGTCAACAAGCCTTTATAATCACCCAATAACTGCAGGCTTGAAACCAAATCCTTGTGGCGTCTTCCAAGAACTTGTTTCACTTTCTTTTGATTGGTGGAGCTGCTGCATTCAACTCCATCAGTCAGGGTGCCTTCCTCTTCCTCAATAACACTAGCAACCGCAAGTGTTGTAATAGACAATAACATGCATAAGCTGATATCAAGGCAAGGTGCAGGACTTTCAATAGGATCCTTTTCCTAAAAGAAACAACTAAAGATTAAAATCGCTGAAATGTAAAAAGGCTACTAATCGAACTTTAACTAGTTATAATAACACGATAAAACAAAAATAACTGCAGAAACTAGATGGTGAATGTTCTGTGTGGTTTTGTTACATGAAACTAAGTAGAAAATTTTAGCAAAATGAAAATCCAATATCCCCTGCCATTGAACTCAAGAAACATGAAAATTTTATTTGAAACAGAAGCATAGTTTTAGGAAGCTGCAGCACTGGGAACAGGTGGGAAGGACAATAATAGACACAATGGAGGCGAGAGGTGGGAAACACAAGCAAGAAGGGAATTGATTAGCCTTTCTGAATATTCCAAGCATGCTCAAACAAGGAAAGACAAGTGTCAAGCAAATAGAAAAGGAGAAAAGGCATGTAGCAAAAAAAGGAAAGGATAAATGGCATATGCAACAAATATAAAATGGTTCTCCTTTCATAGTATAGTATATTTGACTCATTGGGATTTGAAATATTCACCCAGCTTTTATGGCCTCAGGAGATTAAATTAGAAAAGGAAAGCCAGTGTTTTAAGAAATATTTTGCTCCCTGTAATCCTTTTTGTATTGCATGAGTTCCCACCCTTTGAACAAGTCGAAGAGCTGCAATCCATAGACCTAAAAACGTATCATGCCATGTGGTATTATTAACAGCCTGCAGAGTCTTTACCAAGCCTGCGACATTAAATTCAGTTCAATCATACAGCTTGGAAGAATAAAAGTACTATTTATTTAAAGAAAATCAATAATATGAGCATTCGAAAACATGAGACGATTTCTACCAGAGAGAACATCAACAGCACTCGTCGACGCCACTCGTGACACATCCATTGCATCTGCCAAAAATAGATCAATGGGAAGCCAAAGTGCAGAACCACTAGCTCCATTACATTGACCAGCAGATATAACAGATCCAGCACCCAGTATTACATGAGAAGGTTGCTGTGAACTCATTCTGCATTTCCAGGATACAACATTTTGTATATCAGATGTTAGTTGTAGAAGAGCCTCTGGAGTCATATGTTTTGAATTCTTCAAAGCCAATGAATTTGCTGCAAGCAGCTTTAATCGCTGTGTGAAACTTTCCCAGTGCGAAGACCTAAGGAGGAGGAAGCAAGTAACTTCTCATTAATGTAATCTACTATAAATTTTAAATCACCATATTACTGCTCTGAAGAAAAGCATTCCTAGGTTAAAACAGCAAGCAATTCCATGAACTGCGTGGGATCAATCACACACATCACAAAACAAATGTTTAATTCGACCAACAACAAAAGAATTTTAAAAAATAAATAATTAACAGGTGGTTGATATCTAACGTACTTACATGTTTCGGCATGCCAAGTAAAGAATCCTGGAAGTAACTTTATTATCAAGAAATTTCCCAATAATCTCAACAGCAATTACAGTATTTATTTTCTGCATTCTCTCATGATATTTGGTTCTCTTCACAAGAAAGCTATCAAGATCATCTATTTCCATATCTTGTGATTTGGTTTCCCATATAGACATTTTCTCTGGGGTGCGGTCTAACAACCTTTCATCATCTAATGATGCATCAAGTAACTGCCATACAATTGAAAAGACAAACTCAACCACAAGAAGCCCAGGTTGAGAATCTTGGAGGCCAAATATTTGGGAAAGATAAAGAACCTCATCAGTGGATTTCATGATCCTACAATTGCAAAGCAAAGGTGTATTAATGTTAGAATCCAAATTATGCATTGTAGCAGTGCATGGAACAAAATCGTCTAACGAAGACTGGAAGATCAATGTCACAAAACTACTGAGCAGATATAAATATTGTCATCACAATGTAAGCAGCCAGACATAAATAAAAATTTGTACAGATGTTATAGAAGTTATTTTTACCTTCACTCATCATCCACAAAACGTTAGGCTATCAGCTTATTAGTAAAATGGATAATGTATTACATACATCATCAATGGCCATATAATATGTAAAAGTTCAAACATGTTACTTTCTAAATGACATAATTTCCATGTGTTGAAAAAAGCTTTACTTGACACAAACTAGGATGTCACTTTTTGTTCCTCCTAATAGATTGGTAAAGAGCCAAAAGCAAGTTAAAAGGAGAATATACCAAAAAGACAACCCATTCCAGAAAGATGAAGCAATGTGGAGAATGTTTGAAATTATAGGAAGCCAAAGCACCAATGTGAAGATGGTCATATGCGTCAGTATTTCATTTTTATGCTAGACATTTGAGCTAAAATTACACAACAAGAAGCTTATATGAAACAAAGAAATTAAAATTTAATCATCCAAATATCCAGGAAAAAAAGGTCAAATATGACATTGGCTCCACATTGTTTTGAAGCAATCACAAGGGTTTTCCCTTATCAAGACAGATTTTGCAAGAAAATAGGACTTCATATCGAGTTCCAAATACACGCCATTGGGGTGGGATGGCTCCTACTAGTTCACCCCAACAACAAACAGCACATGTGAGCTCCCTGACATACAGCTCAAGTGGCAAAGGGTCTTTCCTTTTGCACATGGTAAACACTCCGCTGTAGCCAAGCCTGCTGCTAGCCTATCAGTGTTATAAAACCTGTATATTTTAATACTTTTTTACATAAATATTGTCTTTGATTAAATCAATTTTTAGGCATACAAAGATATCATCACATTAAAAGGCAAGGCATTACCACTTATAAGCAAAAAACAATTAAGTCCAAGATACTGTGGGCGTTTGCAATGTTTTTTCTGCTAAACCTAAAAATAGACATTTTCAACCATCTATTTTTAAGCCTCAAAAGCAACATTTTTTCGCCCCGTTGAAAATATTTCTATTCATTTTTCTTCAGGCCACCCAAAAAAATGGTGAGGGGGGTCAAGGCAATCCTTCTCATTTGTGTTTCTGAACCACCTATTGTTGAGCCTCCAAGGTCAACAGGTTTACTCTCCCTTGAAAGTGTTGTTATTCCTTTCCCTCCACTCCACTTAAAAAATGCAAGGGCAATCAAGACAGCCTTTCTCCTTTGTATACAATAATAATTAACATACCTCCATGCCCACAATTAATCTTTAATTGATTCAATAATTATTATTTGTAGACATTGTTAATGGTTATTTGGTCATTTAGCATTATTAGTATGTGTTAGAGTTATATTAGCAAGTGTAAGTAAGGGTATTATGGTCATTGGCATTGTACTTGACATATATTCTAAATAGAGGGACAGACCTATCAGTGAAGTTAGGTCTTCCATTTTACCCAATTATTCAACATGGTATCAAAGCACGATTCTACGACCTAAACCCTAATGGTCATAACCACCATCAAAACGGAAGCCTAAAACCTTAACCTGCTGCATGTCTACCATCATATAAGAATTTCCAGCAACACTATAGCCCAAGAAAACAGCCAGCAGCTGCCAGAATTCAAACCAGTAACTAGAAATTTTCTGGGTGACACTGCCAGTTCAGGAACACAAAATCTACTATAGATTTTGCAAAAACAACACCATAGCCACCCACAGACACTACTGATCTGCACCCCCACTGAAATCCTATCTCAAGACAGTACCCCACACGCCCTCATGCGCCGGTCGAAGGCTGCCAGGGCCTACCCCACAACTCGTTGCATGAAGCCAATTTCAGGCATGTTTTTGGCCTGAATTCATCTAGCAGTGCTCAAATCCCTCTATAAACATATTAGCGATGTTTTTTGTGATGTTCTTTGTCCAAAGATCTCACCTTTTTTTAATTGCTCATGTGCAGAACCCAAGGAATGGTTGTTTGATGCTTACTGAACCTGTTTGTCAATGGTTATTGAGTTTATTTGGCCTGAAACAGTGGTATTTGCTGTGTTTTTTATTCGTACATTGTGTTCTTGTGATTTGCATCGGTTCAAAGGTTG
This sequence comes from Malania oleifera, assembly GCF_029873635.1. Lineage (NCBI taxonomy): Eukaryota > Viridiplantae > Streptophyta > Magnoliopsida > Santalales > Ximeniaceae > Malania > Malania oleifera. The sequence continues at coordinate 89,949,333 of NC_080421.1, forward strand.
CATCGGTTTCTGACCACCTTTTTCTGATTTTTTTCCCCTCCAGAACGTTCTGATTCCTTCCATAGACCATAATATCAAGCTGTTGAGCATGTGTTTTGCTCAAAGATCTGAACTTGTTTTGCTCAAAGATCTGAACTTTTTTGTGGTAATCCGTTAGTTGTTGTTCAGTGTTAGTTAAGTCCATTGGTGAATCTCTTGGAGCAGTGGCAGTGTTCAAAAGCTGTTTTTGTGAGGCTGTGGCAGTGTTATATCAGTTTGTTGGTGATTTGTCCTTGGTAGTTTCGGTGGTTCACCTCGTTCATGGTTGCCTCGGTGTTCGTTGTTTTTATGCTTTCTGGGGGGCGGGGGGGGGGAGGCTGTGGAAGCCTTATGCTGGTTTAGTTGTGACTCGTATATGGCAAGTCACCTTGATCATGGTTGCTACAATTGTTCCAGTGATTTGTCTTGGTTTCTTAGGGGCTGTGTCTAAGTTTCTGGGTGCTGTGGCAGCATTGTACTGATTTATTTGTGGCTCACTCATGGTGGGTCAACTTATTTGTGGTTGTTCCAATTGTTCCGATGCTGTGTGTTGGTTACTTAGGGCTGTCTAAGTTTCTTGGTTCTGTGGCATCCATGTGCTGATTTATTTGGGACTCGTTCATGGTAGGTCACCTTGTTTATGGTTGTTCCAATTGTTCCAGAAATTAATCTTGTTATCATTGGTCTAAGTTTGTGAGTGCTAGGGAGGAGTTTGCAAATCCCAAAAGTATGACTCCCTTGTTGGTCACTTGTTTAAGTGAACTGCGTACTGTGACTATATCGGAGAGGAGTATTGAAGGTTTCTACAGTATCAATCGTCTCAACAAGCATCTTATCACATTGCATCTTTTGCCCAGAAAGGTAATCCTATAGTCTGTATGTCATTTGGTATCTTTCCCACTAATCCTTGGGTCATCAATTCTGCTGCCACTGATCATATGACAGGTGCAACCAACTTCTTTTCTGCCCTCCAATATCCTAAAAATCTGCCTCAAGTTACCCTTGCTGATGGGTCCACTACTGCAGTTAATGGGATAGGAACAATAAATCCTACTCCATCTCTCTTTCTTCTGTTTTATACATTCCTAAATCCCCTTTCAATCTAATGTTAGTTAGTAAGCTTATAACGTCACTAAATTGTTCTGCAACCTCCTATCCTAATTCTGTGGTTATTCAAGATCTGAAGACAAGGAAATCATTTGGCACAAGATGTGAGGCTCGTGAGCTTTGCTACTTTGAGTCGCTGTCTCCTCCCATTGCCTGCACAGCCGCTGCTACACCACTTCAAATCCAATGTGACCTTGGTCATCCATTCTTGGACAAGTTGAAACAGCTAGTTCCCACACTGCATTCTGTATCTAATCTTGAGTGTGAGTCTTGTCAATTGGGAAAACATTATTGTGCTCCCTTTACTTCCCAAGCCGCAAAACAGGCCGTTAGTCCTTTCATGCTAGTCCATTCTGATGTTTGGGGTCCTAGTCATGTCATGTTGAATATGGGGTTTTAGTACTTTGTTACATTTGTTGATGACTACTATAGGATGACTTGGTTGTATTTAATGAAAGATCATTCCAAGTTGTTTAACATCTTTTGGGTCTTCTATTCTCAAATAAAGACTCAATTTGATAAGCCAATCAGGATCTTTCATAGTGATAATGCTAAAGAGTACTTTAGAACCCAATTCATTACCTATATGACTAATTCTAGTATAATCCATCATTCCTCTTGTGTTGACACTCCATAACAAAATGGAGTTGCAGAGCAGAAAAAACAAACATATTCTTGAAGTCACTTGTATCCTATTGTACAAATGAATGTCCCTCAAGTTTTTTGGAGTGATGTTGCGCTCACAGCTTGCTCCCTCATCAATAAAATGACATCCTTTGTCATTGGTGGTAAAATCCCATATTTAGCTATCTTCCCTAAAGTTCCTATGTTTTTCCTTCCTCCTTGTATATTCGGTTGTATGTCCTTTATCCATTAGTTAACTCTAGGAACGGATAAGTTGGATCTTCATGCTATCAAATGTATTTTTCTAGGTTATTCCTATACTCAAAAGGGATATAAATGTTATAGCCCTACTTTACATTGAATTTTTATCACTACAGATGTCACCTTTTTTCAATCTACACCATACAATTCTAACTCCTTGAGTTTTATTGACCTTGATGAGTCTCTTCCTCTACCTTGCTTTCCAGATCCCAACTCATTATCTGTGCCCAATCCTCCTACATCTTCATCAAGTTTGAGTCCTTTTCATTGCTTGGATCATCCCAATTTGCACTTATACACACGTCAACTCAAAGGAGGAGTGCCTCTGCCAAGTTCTACTACTGCACCGCCAAGTCCCTTGTCAAACGATTTTATTTCCTATGTTGTTGATCTTTTTATAGTTATTCAGAAAGGTAAATGCACTTGCACCCAACATCTAGTCTTTAATTTTGTTTGTTATGATTTCTAGTCATCCTCGTATTACTATTTTGTTAGTACTCTATCTTATTTTGCTCTTCCAAAATCTATTTTTAAAGCCCTATCCCATTTTGGGTGGAGGACTGCAATGATTGAAGAGATGCATGCGCTACATGATAATGATACTTGAGATTTAGTACCTCTTCCTCTTGATAAGTTTGTGCTTTGTTGTCGCTAGGTATACAATGTGAAAGTCAATCTTTGATGGTTTTAAGGCTTGTTTAAAGCTTGCCTTGGATATACTCACGTGCACAACTTGGATTATTCAGACATATTCTCTCTGGTCGCTAAACTTGCCTCGGTAAATTTGTTCTTCTCCTCGGCCACTACTTGTCATTGGCCTCTACATCAGTTAGATGTGAAGAATGTTTTCCTACATGGTGATCTTCAGAAAGAGGTCTATATGGAGCAACCACCTGGATTTGTTGCTCAGGGGGAGTCAAGCTCAACGCATCAGCTTAAGAAATCATTATATGGATTAAAACAATGAAATCATTATATGGATTAAAACAATCTCCCGAACAATGAAATCATTATATGGATTAAAACAATCTCCCAAAGCATGGTTTGGCCAATTTAGTATTTTAGTACTTCAATTTGGCCTCCGATGGTGTGCAATAGATCACTCTGTATTTTATCGTTATACTCCATCCAGTAGAATTTTGCTTATTGTGTATGTGGATGACATTGTGATCATTGGTGACGATGATCAAGGCAGCCAAGACCTAAAGCTTTTCCGAAATAGTTTTAGACCAATGACTAGGGACCACTAAAGTACTTCTTGGATATAGAAGTATCGAGATCTTGTATGGGAACCGTCCTATCATAAAGGAAGTATGTTCTTGATCTTTTAGATGAGACTGGGTTGTTGGGGTCCAAACCTGTTGATACCCATGGATCCCAATAATAAGTTAGTAACAAATATGGGTCATTTGTTGCCTAACCTAAGACGAAACTAAAGACTTGTTGGAAAGTTAAATTATCTCATAGTCACTCAACTAAATATCTCCTTCACAACAAGTATTGTAAGTTACTTTTCTCGATTCCCCACACTCATATTCACGGATAAACCGATGCAGATTGGGTCAAGTCACCTTATAACTAAAGATCCACAATTGGGTATTGTATATTTGTTGGTGGCAATTTGATGTCTTGGAAGAGTAAAACACAAACTATGGTGGCCAGGTAAAGTGCTGAGTCAAAGTATAGGGCTACGCCGCACACTACATGTGAACTTGTTCAATTGAAGAACATGTAGGAAGAACTGGGTTTTTCACGTTCTCAACCTATGGAGTTGATGTGTCATAATAGAGTGGTTATTCATATTGCCTCCAACCCAGTCTTCCATGAGCAGACAGAGCACATTGAAGTTGATTGCCACTTTATTCAAGAGAAACTTGTACAGAAGCTCAATGCAACCACTCATGTGAAATCTAATTTTCAAGTTGCTGATTTGTTCACTAAAACCTTGGGAGGTGCTCATGTGAAATTCATTTGTGACAAGTTAGGAGCATATGATATATATGCTCCTGCTTGAGGGGGAGTGTTAATGACTATTTGGTCATTTAGCATCATTTGTAGTGTTAGAGTTGTGTTAGTAAGTGTGAGGGAGAGACCTATCATGAAGTTAGATCTTCCATTTTACCCAATTATTCAACAGATACAATGGTTACTTGACTATATTCATAACCTCATGACTATAAAAATAATAGAATAGTGTATTGCTACAGCATTTTTGTAAAATTAGCAGGGCCACTTAGTCAATGCATTATTTTCTGATAGACAGAAGAAAAGCAATCACTAAAATCACCAATAGGGTGCAATCCAAGTGCACAAGCAAATACAGAAAAAATATTATCAAAATTGACGCCAGCCTAAACATTAAACAAAATTCTACCCACAAAATGGAAAAATGAAGTATTAAAAAAAAAAAATGATTGTTAAAAAAAAGTTAATTGCAGATTAAAAAAAATAGATGATTGTTAAATGGAGAAATGAATAATGAATTTAATGGTATAACCAGGGTCCTAAATTTCCACAAAATTATTGAAATTTCCACTTTCTAGAACCCTCGAACTCAAAATGGCAGTTGATTTACATTTCGCACAATATCCATCAAAATTTCAATAAATCATCCAAATTTATTGAAATCTTGAAATTTTAGCAAAGCCTCTTAAATTTTAATTATAGAATGAAATTTTCTTAGAATTCAAATGCGAGATTTAGTCGTAATGTGAAATTTATCTTTTAATTTATCTATTTATTTTTATATTGCAACAGAAGATTATTACAAGGGCTTTTGAAATTACATGAAAAATTAAATTTTCAACAACATTTTATTTAACCATTAATGTCTAATTTATCTTCATTGGTATAATAAATAATATTTAATTGATTTATGAATGAATTCATTTATATTAACCTAATATGTTTAATACATATTATATTACAATTATGGCACCTCATACACAACAAAGATATATTTAACTATTTCTAAAGTTTTATAAAAGAATTTAACACTTTACTACTAATTTCCATTTTTTTTTCACATCAAAATCAAAATTGAAATCAAAATCAAAATGTTCATCAAGTTTTTCACACTTATGAAGCTTCAAAATTTTAGTTCAAATTGAAGTTTAAGACGTTGCTTGTCCCTTTATATGTCCTTTCTCAAACCACTATTCATCATTTTTTCCCATTTCTTTGCACTCAATTCACTTCTAATGGCTTCTATTAAGACTTGACATAAACAGCTTAAGCTTTAGGTTAAGTGATTGCCTAACATGGTATCAAACCCATGGTTGCAAGTGTTAGTGATAATAATTATTTGCATGATATCAGGTAGAATAGTCTCTTTCCCTTTCATTCTTGTAGGCTATATAAGTCATCTTTATCTCTTATAGAACTCTAATGATTTAATGAAAGTCTTTTCTTTTCCCAATCTTTTGCTCCTCTTTGATTCTATCATGGTATCAAAGTAGGCTAAACCCTCGTTGGTATCATTGAGTTGCTGCTGCCGCCGCTGAGTTGGTCGTCATTATCGTCGTCGTTGGGCCATCGTCATCATTGGGTCGTCGTTGGTCGTCATGCATCGTTGGGTCGTCGATGTTGGTCTGCCGCTAAGTTGTCGCGATCTAAACATGGAGTTTTTTCCCCCCGTTTTATAATTAAAAAGAAATAAAATATAAAATAACACTCTGATTGGGAAAATTTTTCCCAAAATAATGCTCACGTAATCTCGCAGTTTCATGCTGCGAGATTTAAACTCATGGGCCACTCTGCCTTCGATGCGTGACAACGAGAGAAACATCGGGCAGATGACGCGTGGCGACGCTGGACCAAATCTCGTAGCTTGGAGCTGCGAGATTTAATGAGGGCATCGAACTGGAACGTGACGCGTGGCGGAAATCTCGCAGGACCAAGCTGCGAGATTTGCGCCTAAAATCCATCTGCGTTGTGACACGTGGTAAATCTCGCAAGATAGTCCTGCGAGATTTGCTTCGTCTGCTCAAATCCTTCCCGAGCTCTCTCAAAAGACAATATCGCAGAGGAGAAAAGGTTGCAGAGGACCGTTCGAGCGGAGCTTGCAAAGAGGACCGTTCGAGGTGGCAGGTGACCGTTCAGGCGAAGGCGAGGCTATTTAAGGGCCGAAGATGGGGTAGGTTTTTTTTATTTAGAAAAAACGTGAATATATTATTTTACTTACTGAGATTTATTTTTTGTTTTGAGTTGGTTTCGTTTCATATTTTCGTTCCGACTATTTGCGTTCGTTGCTGCATCTAGAGGAAGGTTAGTTTTTTTAATTTACTAAATTAATTTACGTGCAATTTTAGTGAAAGCAATGAAGTATCATAAGATCCATGAATATATCTATATTTATAAACCTGAGTTTTCTTCACAAATCAGTTATCCATGCCATGTATGTTTGCGTCTCTGTTAGTATGTGTATATACTCTGTGTGCATAATGATCTGTAGAACTTGGTATTGCTGTACACTTAGGGTCTGTTTAGTTCTTGAAAATAAATTTTTTTTCCATTTCCAGGTTTATTATTACTATCTTTAGAAATTCAATGTTTAATTCCATTTGTATCACTTGAGTAGTTATGACTATTTCAGTTTATAAAATTTATTTATTATTTGCTTAATTGATATTACTTAAGATTCTATGTTTCATAATAAAAAATCGAACCGCAACATCAAACCAAACCAAATCGAAAAATTGGTTAACCATTTCTTTGGTTCAATTTTGGTCACAAAATTTTAATTTTTTTCATTTATCAATTTGGTTTTTATTTGGCCCATTCAATAATCACAATTAACCAAACCAAACCGATATACTATAAATATATATATAATGCATATTATGTATAATATCATGTAAATTTTTAATAATTTAATCTTGAATATTTTAAATTAAAAAAAGTATATTGATCTAATATTCATGCTTCAAATTTTATGTTGAATATTTTAAATTTACATATTCATTATTATCAAAGAAAAAATACTGTTTGTAGTGTCTTTAAAATTTCAAATTATACTTAACAATTCGGTTCAATTAACCATGGAAATTAATTTAAAAATCTATCAACCGTTTTTCAATTACCATTTTAAGCGAACTGATTTCAATTCGCATTTTGTAGAGAATCAAAACATTGGTTCGGTTAACGGTTCGAGGGCATTGTTCAGTTAACCAAACTATGCCCAACATTTGTAGATAGTGCTTTTTATTTTCAAGGAGATCAAAATTTTTCAAATCGAAAAAGAAATTTATTCTTTTGACATGCATATATGCAAATAAAAGGGATATATATTTCAAGATTATTGTACATTATGTTGAAATATAAAAGGATTGGTTACATTAAATAAGACAATTCGCTTAAATGAAGTTACTTAAATTTTAAATATCAATACGGCACCACGAGCTCATAATATCAAACACTAAAAATTACATACACAAAAAAATATTTCACCAAACTAATCAATGAAAACACGGGATGTGTACATAACATCCCTTATTTATCTCGAGTAATTAATTACTTTTAAAATGTTTGTCCTTAATATCTTAATTAGCTAGTAAGTAAATAAACATGATAAATACAAATACATATTTGAAACAATCGAAACTTACCTTACTTTAATTGCAAGTACTTGTTGAAGTTAAAGTAGTAATTAAATTCTTATTTTCGATGTGTCCAAAATAAAACTGAAATTTGTCGATAAGCTTACGATATTAGACATCATAAAAAATACAATATATATATATATATATATATATATATATATATATAAACTAGTCCATAAACATCCCTAAGTCACTGTCATCAAGAAATTATTTTCATTTATATTTAATATTTTAGAAATGAATAAAAACATTACATGCCCTTATTCATGTAATTTATCTAATAGAGTAAGTAGTGAGTTTAAGAATCAAGAGTGGTAAAAACTACGTCCATCCTATTTAGAGCATGAATCTTGAAATTGAAAAGTAAGGACTTGTCTATTTGTTGGAAAATAGTTTTCATTCTTCTATTCAAGTTTTTTTTAAAAAAAATTATAAAAAAGTAAACTATTTTTTTTATTTTACAACATATGTATGCGAAAAAAATAAAAAAAGTGAAAATTTATTTACCTTTAGAAATAGTTTTATTTTTATTTTTAAAATTTTAAATAATTACAATAATGTAAGATATGTGCCTACTTTTTAAAATTTTAACAAACTCGAGGTCGAGGGGTCACAGACTGGTTGAGTACGCATGCGATATTCGTCACTGCGTGGGAGCATCGACGAGACTACATCGTACGAGGAGTGGCGGAGCATGGTCCGATGCGTCTAGACGACCCATACTTCACTTGGTATACGTCTATCACACGCCGCTCCGTCGATAGGACCGCTGTTGTATATTTGAGCCTTGTAAGAAGACTAATGCCACAACTCATTTTATGATATATACGTTCCGATTTAAATGCGTTAATAATATATGTTCATATCCTGCAGGTTGACATAGTCATTGAGGCAAACCAGATCTCGTCGGATCTTGCGATCCACCAATTGATGAGTGCTGCATTGGACCTCGTCCACGAGGATGGTCGACGGATCCCAGAACGAGGAGGTCGACCTGATGTACCAGCACGAGGAGGTCGAGCAGCTCCAGTACGAGGAGGACGACATGCCTCCTCTAGTCATCCAGGGACTCCCATGTCCTCCCCACCACTCGTACAGGCCGAGTACTTGTTCGGCCCGTCAGCGCCTTATGCGCCTTCCACTGCAGCTGATATTGCCGAACCGTCGAGCAGACCAACTGATGCCCCATCCGACTCTGTTGCTACCCTATCTATGTCATTTTTATTGGACGATCTTTTCGATGGGGTGGAGGTCGATGCACCTCCTATGCTGCCTTGTTCTCGTCCCGAGACATCGTATCATTTTTTCACCGCGTGCGCTCCGCATGGATGATGATGATTATGCAGCACCTCTTGGGGGAGAGGATCCACATCCAGGATGACGGGACAGGACACCTGATGATGCTGACCAGCAGGGAGAGGGTAGACGCAGACGGCAGCCACCACGACCCCGGAGACGACCTCGCTGCGGCACGGAGTAGTTTAGCATTATTTTAATTGCATTTTATTTGTATGTATATCATTGATTGTTTTGATTTCATTTGTATATAATTGATTATTTTTTTGATTCTTTTGTATATATCATTTAATAATTCGTATCTTTAAAGAATTCAATACTGCCAAATATAAAAAATGAGACATAATTCATATCGCTAAAATTTGCATGTCTAGTTAAGTTAATTTCCTAAATTGAATTGTCTTAACCCTCTCAAAATTCATATCGCTAAGATTTGTATGGTATTTGGTTAATGGATTTTATTTTTCGCGGTGTATTTAGTGTCGTGGGTAGTCAAAGTAAGATTACTTGTGTATTAAAAAAAATTAGCTTGAATTTTTTTAAGATAATTTTCGTATAATTTTCCAAGACTATGAAAACAAATTAGACATTTAAGTGTGCGTGGAAACTAGTGTCATAGGTGTTTAAGACTATTTATTGTATTTAACTGTAATCGAGTTTTAATAAATAACTTCTTAACAAAACAATTTTATACCTTATCTCAAAATAATAAATTAAATAAGAATATTCTACCTACCCATATGATAGTATCCTAAGATAATTTTCATATAATTTTAATAATTTTTCAGTTAAATTCCAATAGATTAGTACTTTGTTTTGTTGGGTCTCATAACAATTAAACACATTGTTAATTTTTTTAAAATATAATTGGAAAAAGTAAATTTCTCAATAAGTTATAAAAATGCCTAATAATTATAATGCTGTAAAATATTTATTAGATGTAATATTTAAAATTAACAATGTGTTTTATTTAAATTTAATTATAATTACATTTAATTATAATTTAAAATATAAAATTTAAGTTTATCAATTTTATAAACTTAAAATTAAAATATAACAATTGTTTAATTGTTAAAATATAACTTTCCCTTATAAATTTAAAAATTAATTAAATTTAAATTTTTTAAAGTTATAATTTAAATTTAATTATAACTTTCCCTTTTTGCAAATTTAAATTTAAATTCAAATAATAAATTTAAATTTGTCTTGCAAAATGTTTAATTGTTAATTTTAAATATTACATCTAATAAACATTTTTCAGCATTATAATTACTAGGCATTTTTATAACTTATTGAGAAATTGATTTTTTCCAATTATATTTAAAATTTTTTTTGAAATAATACAAATTATTTTGTCATACTTATATAATTAGTTGGCCCAAAGCATCAAAGCAGTCAATTCGAAATTTTTGTTCGGTTTCTAATCCACTTATTTGACTTTAATCATTATATTAATTATATATATATATATATATATATATATTTACTAAATTAATGTCATTTTAAAATATCATTTTATTAAAGACAAATTTTGTTATTTCACATGCATTTAATAGTTAACTAACAAAATATTCATTCCGTCAATAAAATTAAATTATAAGAAATTTTTTAGTATTTTTTTGAAAATTCAGGGGTTAGAATCATATTCTTTTATGTAAATATTTTTTTTAAAAATTATATATTTAAAATTTAAAAATTTAAATTTAACTTTAAATTATATTTATAAGAAAAAGTTATGATTAAATTTATTAAAAGAGAATGTATTTAGCATGTGTCACAACACGGATGGATTTCAGGCACAAATCTTGCAGTTTGGTCATACGAGATTTGCGCCACGCGTCACGTTCCAGTTGGATGCCCTCATTAAATCTCGCAGCTTAGAGCTACGAGATTTGGTCCAGCGTCGTCACGCGTCACCTGCCCGCTGTTTCTCTTGTTGCCACGGGTCGAAGGCAGAGCGGCCCATGAGTTTAAATCTCGCAGTATGAAGTTGTGAGATTACGTTAGCATTATTTTAGGAAAATTTTTTTCAATCTGAGTGTTATTTTATATTTTATTTCTTTTTAATTATAAAACGGGAAAAAACTCTCTAAACATGCATCCCATTCTTCCGATAGGATCTCGGATCTCCACCGCCCATTTCCCCCATAGCCGCTTGGTGTTTTCTTTTTTGCGGATTTTGATCTTTGGTACTTTCGATATCTGTGATTCTGTACTCTTTTGATCTGTCGTAGGATTGAAGTTAAGTTATTCAATCATTTTTCAGATCTGATGTGATTTGATTACTGTATGTAGGTGGGTTGTTGTTTGGTTATGATGCATTTTAGTGTGAATATCAAGTCCTTGCTGGATTTCGTTTTCGGAGATGTACTTGTTTTCCATTTTGTGGGTGGTGCGCTGCATTATTGATGCAGCTGTAGAAATTCACGCTGCGATACTCTATCGCCACAGTTAACCCCATCACCGCGGTTAACCGCTGCTTCCCCGGGCGGCGATTGAACAGATTCTTCGAAGATTTTTTTGACTTAGTTTGGGATTAAAATTCGCCGTTTGATTGAGTGACTCGATTCTGATCTTGTTGACATGCTTCTTCACTCTCTGCGGAGTATTAAGAGCATCGTCTTCTGTTTGTAGTGCTGTTTGCAGACCGAAAATTGCAGGCTGGAAATTGCAGACGGTCGCATCATGGCATCATCTGTTTGCAGTGCTGTTTTGTTTTGCTTTTGCCTTCACAACTTTCTTCTTCGCAAGAACAGCCTTCTTGGCGCTAGCATAAGCAAACTTGGCCGTCGCAGGGAGCTTTTGCATTTGAAGATTATTGTTGATTCAGTTGTCAGTGAACAAATGGCAAAGAGGAAGTGCGTTTCAAGACATTTGTGGGTAAAGGTCTTCTCCCAGTTCCTACTAAGACTGTTTTGATTATTTGAAGATGATTATTCAGTTGTTAGTGAACTAATGGCAGAGGAAGTGCGTTTTAAGTCATATGTGGGTAAAGGTCTTCTCCTAGTTCCTATTAAGACTGTTTTGGCAGTCTCATCTAAGGAATCTTCCAATGGTCAAAATTGACGTTAGAAAGTTGTCATTGATGAGTGTAGTTTTTGCAAACAGAAGGGTCATTGGAAGACTCAGTGTCCAAATTTGTTGAATAAGACTCAAACTTCACAGTTGTGGCGAAATGGAGGAAAGCTATCTCAGCATTCAGGGGGTCCAATGCCCCAGCAGTGGCGACCAGGAGGGCACCAATCTAATACAGGTATATCCATGTCCACTTCATCTGCAGTAAGTTTGTCATCGCCTACTCCCTTAGGTATATCCTTTTCTTTGTGGGTTTTAGTTTCTGGTGCATCTCATCATATGTCCCCTAGCTTCTCTTCATTTGCGTCCATACATCCATCATTTTCTTCAAATTCTATGCTAACTGCTGATGGTACTCCTATGGCTTTAAAGGGTATTGGTTCCAGTCGTACTCATAATTTCTCACTTTCAGATGTTTATTGCATTTCTAACCTAACCATGAGTCTTGTCTCTCTTGGTCAATTGTGTGATGCTGGTTATTCTGTTCATTTTTCCTCTACTTCTTATCATGTGCAGGATCCTCAATCCGGGAAGCTGACTGGGAAAGGCTATAGAAAGGGTGACATATATGTTTTGGATGAGCTATGTGTTCTTGATCATGAGGCAGCATCGGGAGTATACCTTTCCTCATTCCGCTTGGATTCCTCATCCTCTGTTTTTTATTTATGACATTCTAGACTTGGTCATGTGTTGGCATCTCGTTTAAAATTTTTGGTATCTTGTGGTGTTTTGGGTGACTTACAGATACATGATATTTCTAACTGTAGTGGTTGCAAATTGGCAAAGTTTTTTGCATTACCTTTTAATCACAGCATATCTAAGTTTGTTGCACCTTTTGATTTAATTCACTCTGATGTGTGGGGTCCTGACCCTGTTGACACAAAAGGGGGATCTAGATATTATGTTTCTTTTATTGATGATTATACTTGGTATTGTTGGATGTGTGGGGTCCTGACCCTGTTGACACAAAAGGGGGATCTAGATATTATGTTTTTTTTATTGATGATTATACTTGGTATTGTTGGGTCTGTTGACTTTTTGAGTCATATTCCGTTTTGATTATGACAAATACAAAGTATCTTACCCGTGCATTGAGTATGTTGAGTAAGATTATTACTTTGCATGCATAGATGGTAAGGATAAAATAGAAGCCATAAGGAGCTGAAATTCAACATCACCTGGCATATGGCATGGCAATACGAAGTGCAAAAGGAATGAAGATAAAATTTGTCAATTCAAATTGCATTATATTTTCTTTACGTCTGTAATAATAATATGGTTTGTAATAATTGCATTACATGCATGATAGGATGCATAAGCTCAAAGACAAGCTTAAACCATCGAAAATCTTAAAAATCTTGGCTAATGGAATTAGAAAATTATGAAAATGCATAAAATGGATTAACGCATAACTCAAGGGGAGCATTACACTTTCATGTCTACACAAATTAAATGCTCTCATTATCTCATAACATTTTTACCCATATGCCTTTATGAGAACTGCACTGAACTCATAACTATCCATTGTTATTTATTGTTTATATTCTTTGTTAGATAGATTATTATTTATGAATTGATAATTGCTACCTGATTGCATGCTTAGTCTAGAATGTCTCCTGCATGACGAATACAATGATGAGATTTGCATGCAGGTAGTGGATTTTAGGTTGTTGCATGCCTTATATGAACTATTTGATGAAAACAACCAGTTATCAGGTACAGGTTTTATGGGAAAATGTGTGATTTACAGACGGCATGTAGCCGAAATTTCGACAAGAATTTTCCCAAAGTAAAACCTTGTACAAAGATGATTATGATTCAATGAAAGTTAAAATATTTTTGAAAGGATAAGTGAAAATCAATTGAATAATTCAATTTCATCCTAACATAATGATCGGATAGTTAGAGGAGCTCAGCTCCATCCCTATAGAAGAAGTTTAAAGAACTCATATGCATCAATTCACTTTTCGAATATTGAGACTCTTCAAAAAACCCGAAAATCATATCCAGCTTTTAAAGTTATATAATTAGATATGGATTGTTCTTGGTTGGTAACACAAAATCATGCCTTAATATATCTTTTCTGATGCATGTGTAATCCATAGGGATAGCTATACTGGTTGCATAAAAGAGTAAATTAATTTTTACCACTATATTTATTTTAAGAGATTTAAAATGATGACTTATACTACTAGACATAATGAAATTAGTTTTTAACTAGTATAAGCAACTTATTTCATCTAAGCTTGGATTCAAATTGAAAAGGGGAGCATCTAAAATTAAAATTTCATTCCTTATGCTCACCCTACCTTTAGCTTAGATTCATAGCTTGCTGTGGCATGCACGATTAATAATATAAATGAATCTTTTTCTACCCACAGTGAATCTTAAATTCAATGCATCTAAGCTCATACTCAAATTTATAGGGGGAGTCCTTGAAATTAGATCTCCATCTTGTCAGGCTCTCCAACACCTTTGGCTTAGATCTATTTTTTTTTATTAATTAAATGTGGCATGAGTTTAAATGTGATGATTGTATTGAAAATCATAATTTGAAATATGTTGATTAGCCACAATTATCTATGTTGGCATATGATCTTGCATTTGATTGTTAACTTTAGGATCTATATGATAGTATTTTTTTTCTAGTTATGTTTTATTTTTGTCCTTAAATGACCACCAGAAAAATTGTACTTGCATTATCTTTTAAATTTTTTTTTTTTTGCAAGCACATCCCCAGTACCTTTTGAAAACATCAAAGGAGGAATACTTTTTTTGTTATGTTTTGTTTTGTTTTAAGTTCTTAATTGATATATTTTTCAAATAGTTTTTAAAATGTTTTTATATACCCAAGTGATTTTATTGTCTAACCCTTTTGCTGATGCCAAAAGGGGGAGAAATATATTTGCAAATTTGGGTGAATATTGGCCTTCAAGCTTTGATAGATGTGCTTCAGTGACAAACTTAAAATACAATGCATATTGCTTTGACAATGTCTTCTGTTCTTGATATGCTTGATCTGCATTGAAAATTTGAAATTATGCATACTCTTAGGGGGAGCCTTTCTAAGCTATACCCACTTTTACATTTGTATTTTTCATCATAAAAAAGGTGGAGATTGTTGACTTTTTGAGTCATATCTTGTTTTGATTATGACAAATACAAAGTATCTTACCTAGGCATTAAGTATGTTGAGCAGGATTATTACTTTGCATGCACGGATGGTAAGGATAAAATAGAAGTCATGAGGAGCTGAAATTCAACATCACTTGGCGTATGACATGACAATACGAAGTGCAAAAGGAATGAAGATAAAATTTATCAATTGTAATTGCATTATATTTTCTTTGAGTCTGTAATAATAATATGGTTTGTAATAATTGCATTACATGCATGTTAGGATGCATAAGCTCAAAAACCATAGAATGACCTTAGGGATCACCTTCAGTCGACTGAAGGTCAACCAACATTGGATTTTTGGGGTTAACTCTCGAGGCCATGATTGACCCTAGGACACATCATGATTGAGTCCTTTGAGCCTAATTGCAAACATATACAAATAGGGATAAAATCATATAAGGTCAAACGAAGAGGAAATATTTTTTAAAGGGCTTCGAGCGACCGAACCTTGGCGTTATAAATGCCTCAGTTGACTGAACCAGCCTAAAGTCAAACTATTGACTATGGCTCGGGTGATCGAACTAATTTTATGCATATTGTCCACGGTCGACCGAACATGAAAGTTCATTTTTTCCACTATCCCCGGACGACCGAACTTGTAGTTCAAAATAGGCCTGGGCGATCGAATTGTGACGTTCGGCAACCCAAACCATGGACCAAGCGCCTGAAACCACGAAGGTTGGGAAATCACCCTAACATTCAGCCAATCGAACTCACCTCAGCCACATGAAGCTTGGAATAGGCTTGTGTTTGTTCGGGCAACGAGCCCTATGGACGGGCGACCGAACCTCTCAGGTTGCTTGATTTTTGTTGCATTTAAACTAGGTTAATTTTAATTAACCAACATTAAACTTTTCCAAAATGACCCTTGTGTCCCCCAACGGTTATAATTTGTTGAATATCTATAAATACTCATTCATTTGGAGAGATTAAGGATTGATTAGCAAACTTAATTAACAAAAACTCTCTCAAAATCTTGGCAAATTTCTTTTATACTCTTACTCATACAAGCTTACATTTTTACTCCTACTGATTCTCTCTTGCAAAATTATTTTAAGTAGGAGTGTTTTAAGATCATCCATTTCATTTACAAAAGCTCACACTCTCATTGCACATTCCTATTTGAAATTGATTTTTAGGAGAGTGAGCTAGAGTTTTCCCTTGGTATTTTATCCATAATTCTTTTGGGGAAACTCTTGAACTTGTGAGTCTTGCATTCTTGTTGCAAGATTCAAAGGTTTGTCTTGTGCTATTGGCTATTTCATTTTTGACAAACTAGAATCTAAATATCTCTTATACTTGATACTTGAAAAATTATTCTTGAGATATTTGCTTGTGCTCTAAAGATCTTTGAGATTATTTCTTGTGATTGATATACATATATTGACTCAAAGATTTATTCACAATACTCTCACATATAAATTGTTATAATTGCATATGATTAAGAGTTGGGATATAGATTTCATTGAGCTCATACATTCATATCATACTGAAGTGTAATTTGTTATTGTATTGTGTGTATTGGTACATATCTGCTTATTGGAGAAGCACATATATTGTACACGAAAATTATACTAATTATTTGTTGTATTCCAAGCGTGGCCTGAAGGGGTGTTAGTCTAGCCCGTACGGATTGATTGTGAATGTTGAGGTCAGTCCTGGTAATTTGACCTAGTATTGTATTCGGTGCCGCTCCACCCGTTAAGTGAGCATTATTGGAATCCTCGGACTTGCGAACTGAGGCGGGGACGTAGGTAGTATTGTCCGAACCCCGATAACATACCGTGTGTGCACTTTACATTTCCGCAATTTATTTACTGCACATATATGTTATTTTCAATTGACTGTGAATGTTATGCATGATTTAATTTCCGCACATTATATTTATCTGCACATTTGAGATTGCATAGACAGACCTTAAGTTATGAAATATTGCTATTTATATAAATTGACCTAGGAAAGTTTAAATTTCCAATTCACCCCCCCTCTCTTGGGAACACACCAATTCCAACAGGGTCTATTTAAGGAAACGTCGATTTGATTTTATCCATATCTATACTGTTTTCTGATCATTTGTTCGTACTCAACACTCTGCTGTAGTTAAGTGTTTTCATTCCAATTTGGGTGGGGAGTATACTTCTAAGGCACTTTTTGAGTAGCTCATCTTTGATGATACTGTTCATCAATCTTCTTGTACTGATACTTTTCAACAAAATGGTGTTTTCGAAAGAAAACATCGCCATATTGTTGAAATAGCTCGCTCTCTTCTCTTATCTGCTAAGGTTCCTAGTGAATTCTGGGGGGAAGCGGTTCTTACCGCGGTACACTTGATTAATAGAATCCCCACATCCCAAAATTCTGGTCTCTCCCCTTGGGAAAAATTATATGGGTCCCCCCCCCTGATTACTCCTCTCTAAAAGTCTTTGGTTGCCTATGTTTTGTCCTTCGTCCCGCTGTTGAGTGTACTAAATTATCGCCACGTTCTGCTATGTGTGTGTCTCCCTTGGTTATGGAGAGGGACGGTTATAGGTGTTTTGATCCTGTTGCTCAGAAACTATATGTCTCTTGTCGTGTTGCCTTCCTCAAACACATTCCTTTCTTTACCATTCCTCCTAGCTCTCCTCATATGACATAGCCAGACCTTATTCGTATTGACCATTTCTCTAATGATGAAAATGGTGGCGATGGTGGTGGTGATGACGATGCAAATGGTGGTGATAATGATGCCCCTCTTGCGGTCCCCCAAGAATCTCCTATGGTTGTGGATTCTCATCAGTCTCGCTATCCCAAGCATGCTCGTAAGTCCACTTAATCACCAAATTTTGTTTATTCTTGTTATTCTAGTTATTTCGCTTCCTTTTTAGTAGCTATTCACCCACTTTGTGAGTCTACCTCGCATAAGGAGGCTGCTTGTGATCCTCTTTGGCAACAAGCTATGGTCGAGGAAATTTCTGCGATGCATAAAACTCATACTTGGGACTTGGTGTCACTTCCTTCTAGTAAGAAATTGATTGGTTCTCGTTGGGTTTATAATATCAAAATGAAGTTAGATGATTCTATTGAGCGATACAAAGCTCGTTTGGTTGCTAAGGGTTTTACCCAAGAGTATGGTACGGATTATGAAGAGACTTTTGCCCTAGTTGCTAAGATGACAACTGTTCGTGCTCTTATTGCTGTAGCTTCTGTTCGTCGGTGGCCTATTTCTCAGTTGGATGTTAAAAATGCCTTCTTGAATGGGGATCTTAAGGAGGAAGTTAACATGGTACCCCCGCTTGGCGTCTCTCATAACCTAGGTGAGGTTTGCAAACTCAATAAGGCTTTATATGGTCTCAAACAAGCCTCTCGAGCTTGGTTTGAGAAGTTTTTGATGGTTGTCACTTCTTTTGGCTTCTCTTCCAGTGCTCATGATTCAACTTTATGTGTTAAGCGTACTTTTGCTGGCTATATCATTCTTTCTTTGTATGTTGATGATATGATTATTAGGGGTGATGATGTTGATGGTATTGTGGACTTTAAAAAAGATGTTGGCTCAAGAGTTTGACATGAAGGATTTGGGGCCTGAAATCAGAATAGGTTTTCTATATTTCTTGAATAATTTTTGTACAAGCCGATACACAATACTTATAATACAATTGGTTATTCTAAATATGGAAACAATCTCCTAAAATAATCTCTCTCGATAATATACAATCCTCTACATAAATGCCCCCTAAATCACTCCAAGATACTCGGGATTTCTGCACTCCTCCTTAAGTTGGATCATAGATATTGATCATATCCAACTTGCAGATGAAATCATCAAAACTCTATCGGGCTAACCCGTTGGTAAGATGTCTGATGTTTGTTCCTTAGTAGGTACATAAGTCACACAAATGGTTCCTTCTTCAAACTTCTCTTTGATAAAATGTCAGTCCACTTCTACATGCTTAGTCTTGTCATGTTGAACTGGATTGAGAGAGATACTGATAGCTGCTTTGTTGTCACAGTAGAGTTTGATAAGAAATTCCACTGAAATTTGTAATTCTTCCCAAAGTTTCCGTAACCATAGTCCTTCACATATCCCTTGTGCAATTGCCCTGAATTCAGCTTTAGCACTACTTTGAGCCTTTACATTCTGTTTTTTACTCCTCCACGTCACCAAATTTCCCCATACAAAGGTGCAATATCCGGTGGTAGACCTTCTATCTTCTGTTGATCTTGCCCAATCCACATCTGTGAAAATTTCTACTTCCTTACTTTCACACTTCTTGAAGAAGAGTCCTTTGCTGGGAGAGCCCTTGAGATACCTGAGGATCTTGTACACAACATCTAGGTGAGTCTTTTTCAGTGAATGCATTTGTTGGCTTACCACACTTACTGCAAATGCAATGTTGGGTTTGGTATGTGATAAATAGATTAGTTTACCAACCAATCTTCGATAACGCTCCTTTTCAACTGATATTCCACAGTCTTCAACTCTCTTTACTGCTTCAATGGGGGTTTCACTAGGTTTGCATCCAAGCATGCCAGTTTTGGTTAGGAGATCAAGGATATACTTTCGCTGAGAGACACTGATACCCTTTTTTGATCTAGAAACTTTCATTCCTAAGAAGTACTGCATTCGTCCCAAGTCTTTAACTTCAAACTCAGTAGCTAGGATTTTCTTCAATCTTTTCTTCTCCACTGTATCATCTCCAGTTAGGATTATATCATCAACATACATAATCAAAATTGTTTTCTTACCACTTTCAAACTGTTGGAAAAACATAGTGTGATCTGATTGCCCTTGTCGATATCCTTGGTTCTTTATCACCTTCGCAAATCTATCGAACCATGCTCTAAGAGATTGCTTGAGTCCATACAGGGACTTCTTGAGTTTACATACTCTATTTTCTTTACCTTTCTTACTGAAACCTGGTGGAATCGTCCTATAGACTTCTTCTTCTAACTCGTCATTTAGAAATGCATTCTTAATGTCGAGTTGCTGTAGTGGCCAATCCAAGTTGGAAGCCAAGGACAGGAAGACCCGAACTGTATTCAATTTTGCCACTGGTGCAAACGTCTTTATGTAGTCAATGTCATAGTTTTGCGTAAACCCTTTTGCAACAAGTTGGGCTTTATACCGTTCAACTGTCCCATCAGCTCTATATTTCACTGTAAAGACCCATTTGTAGCCTCCTGGCTTCTTCCCTCCCGGCAAATTCATAACGTCCCAAGTCCCATTCTTTTCCAAGGCTCACATTTCCTCTATGACAGCTTCCCTCCATTCAAGAATCTCCAAGGCTTCCGGGATATTCTTTGGAATTTTTATCCTGTCAAGGTTAGAAGTAAAAGCACGACACCCTGTAGACATAGTTTTATAAGACATGTATTTTGACCAGGGATATAGAGTACATGATCTAGTTTGTTTTCTTACTGCAATGGATAAATTGATGTCATCAGGTGCAGACTTATTAGAAGGAAGCTCATGGCCATCTATTACCTGATCGAGATTGGGCATGGACTCATGGTTGCTCGGAGCTATCACCGGTTTCAACTCTCTTGGTGCCTCAAGTATGAGATTCTCCTTGTTCTTTGTTTTTGGCTTTCTTGAGTAAACAAGTATTTCCTTATTATATTGTTTTTCTACATCTCCCCCTGAGTTTAAGTGGTCTTTTGTACATGACAGGTCAGGAAATGATGCAATGGCAGACTCAATATATGGCACAGATTCATTAACAAAGATATATGGCATAGATTCATCAACAGAGTAATCAAAGAACTGATCTTCACTCCAATCTCCCCCCTGAAGAGAGGGCTTTCGGAAGTAAGGAGTAGTTTCAAAGAACGTGACATCAAGGCTAAATTTTTTTTTTTTTTTGGTGACAGGATCATAACATTTGTAGCCTCTCTGAGTAGGAAAGTAACCAATAAAAACGCACTTAATGGCATGAGGTTCCAATTTATCCCTATTGTGGCCATGAACATGTACAAATGCAGTACACCCAAAAATTTTCAAGGAGAGATTGGAGTTGAGCCGAGAGTTAGGAAAACATTCTTGAAATTTTTTTAGAGGAGTGACAAAAGAAAGAACCCGACTAGGCATTCTATTAATGAGATATGTAGCTGTTAAAATGGCATCGCTCCAAAATATTTTTGCATATTTGTAGTGAACATCAATGCCCGAGCTACTTCAAGAATATGCCTACTTTTGCATTCAGCAACCCCATTTTGTTGAGGGGCATCCACATAGGAACTTAGATGAATGATTCCATTTTCTTGAAGATAATTTCCCAAGATATTATTGAAATATTTAGTACTATTATTAGCACGTAAAATTTGAATGTGAGTTTGGAATTGTGTTTGAATCATGGAGTGGAAACTAACAAAAATACAACGAACTTAAGTTTTATCTTTCAACAAGTAAACCCAACAAATACGAGTATGATCATCAATAAAAGTAACAAAACATTTCGTGTGAGTGCGATTAAGAGAGCATGAGGGCCCCCATAAATCACTGTGAATCATAGTAAAAGGTTTGGATGGTTAGTATGTGGATTTTGGAAAGGAATTAAGTTGGTGTTTTGCAAGTTCACAAATCTCACACTGAAATTCAAAAGACGTTTTATTTGAACAAATGGAAGGAAATAAACGTCTTAAGTATTGAAAATTGGATGACCCATCCTAGAATTCCATAACAAAATTTCACTATCCTTAGAAACAGATGCAAAATTGCAACTAGCAATTTTATATTGTTCACTCATATTTGCCTCCTCAAAGTAGTAGAGTCTTTCATATGCCTTAGCACTACCAATCGTCTTCCCTGATGATAGATCCTGGAAAATATAGTGGGAGGAAATGAATTTAGCAGAACAATTGGAATCTTTTGTCAACTGGCTAATGGATAACAAATTGCAAGACAACCTAGGGACATGTAGGACATATTTTAGAATTATAGAACCAGAGATTCGAATACTCCCTTTGCCTGCAACAGATGAGAGTGATTCATCTACAATTTTAACTTTCAAATTTCCAGCACAAGGTAAATAGGATGAGAACAGATGATAAGAATCAGTCATATGATCAGAGGCACCAAAATCAATTATCCATGGTGATTTGTAATGAGAGACGGCATTTAAGGCTGTCAAAAAATTACCTCAGTGGGCAAAAGAACTAGAAGGAATACTTGTGGAAGACTGACCCGATGCTTGAATGGTAGAGAACATTTTATAGAGTTGCTCCAACTGCTCTGGACTGAATGCGCCACCTGAAGTGGAATTGTTATTTTTCTCACCTTTTCTCAACTGGGTTATCAATAGCAGCTTGGTAGCCACGATTTTTTTGATTCTGTCTCGGCTTCCAATCTGCGGGCTTCCCATGTATTTCCCAGCAATTATCTTTTGAGTGGCCTAGCTTGTGGCAGTGCTCACACCAGGGATTCCCTTTCTGTACCTTTTGGCTTGTACCCATAGGAGTTCTCGAAATTAGGGCAGACATCTCAGACCCATTATTTCTGATCGGCTCCTTCAACATTACCTTGCGACGATCCTCCTCTCACCTCACCTCCGCAAAGACCTCCAGAGTCGAAGGCAGAGGACGTCGGCCAAGAATCCTCCCTCGCACCTCATCCAAGTCTTGGTTAAGTCCGGCCAAGAATTCGGAGACTCGTTCATTCTTTAGTCTTTTCTTGTATCAGGTACTGTCTCCAAGGCATTCCCATTCTTCCTCAACGCTCAGGTTGAGTTCTTGCCACAGATTCATTATCTCCATATAGTAGTCGGTGATGTCTCTCTCTCCTTGCCGCATCTGCCATAGCCGAGTCATAATCTCAAAGATTTGGGAGTAGCTTTTAACATCTGAGTATGTCTCTCGGACAACATCCTAGACATCCTTTGCCATCAGTAGGAACAGGTAGGTATTGCCAATTAAAGGTTTCATGGAGTTCACAAGCCACGCAGTCACCATGGAGTTCTCGAACTTCCACTTCTGCAAAGCTGCAGCGTCGGTTGAGGCGGGCTTCTTCCTCTCGCCGGTAAGGTAGCCTAACTTCCCTTTGCCGTCAATCACAAATTTGATTGACTAAGCTCATTCATGGAAATTTTTTCCATTCAGTCTTTCCACCGAGAGTGGAAAGGACGAGCTATCTAGCCCATTCGAACCCACGGTGGAGGTGGCTTCAGTCTCGCCGTCGAGAGCTTCAAGGTGCTCGACCCTTTGCTGTTGACGACTCTTTCTGCCATTGCTAACTAGGATTTAGAAACCCTAGCTCTGATACCATGAAATCATAATAGGTTTTCTGTATTTCTTGAATAATTTTTCTACAAGCCAATACACAATACTTATAATACAATTGGGTATTCTAAATATGGAAACAATCTCCTAAAATAATCTCTCTCAATAATATACAATCCTTTACATAAATACCCCCTACATCACTCCAAGATACTCAGGATTTCTATAGGACCACTCCGCTACTTCTTGGGAATTGAAGTAGCCTACTCCCACAAAGGTTACTTGCTCTCCCAATCGAAGTATGTTGCATATATTCTTGACCGTGCTCATCTCACTGATAGTTGGACCGTTGATACTCCTCTTGAGGTTAATGCCCGCTACACTCCCACTGATGGTATTCCTCTACCCGATCCCACCTTGTAACGTACCATTGCTGGTAGTTTTTATCTAACCATTACTCGCCCAAA
Source organism: Malania oleifera (assembly GCF_029873635.1). Taxonomy (NCBI): domain Eukaryota; kingdom Viridiplantae; phylum Streptophyta; class Magnoliopsida; order Santalales; family Ximeniaceae; genus Malania; species Malania oleifera. The sequence continues at coordinate 89,973,151 of NC_080421.1, forward strand.
TATTGCTTATGCTGTCCACATTGTGAGTCAGTTTGTTGCTTCACCTACATCTGTGCATTGGTCAGCTAATTTGCGCATCTTGCGATATCTTCGAGGGACTCTCTATCAAAGTCTTTTATTCTCTTCGACCTCGTCGTTAAAACTTTTACTCTGATGCAGATTGGCCTACTGATCATACTGACCGAAAATCCACTACCAGCTTTTGCATATTTTTAGGTGACTCCCTTATTTCTTAGAAAAGCAAGAAGCAAGTTTTGTGCTCTTCCACCAAGGCTGAATATCGTGCAATGGCGTCTACCACGACTGAGATTGTGTGGTTACGTTGGTTGTTGGCTGATATGGGTATTATATTTTCTGCTCCTACTCCTCTGTATTGTGACAATAGGAGTGTTATCTAGATTGCAATGAATTCGGTGTTTCATGAATGGACCAAATACATTGAAATTGATTGTCATGTCACCAAACACCACCTTCAGCAAGGAATTATTACTTTGCCTTTTGTTCCCTCCACCATACAGGTTGCTGACTTCTTTACGAAGTCCCACACCGTCCAATGCTTTTGTTTTTTGGTTGACAAGTTTTTGATGATTCTTGCTGCCGCATCGTGAGTTTAAGGGGGTGTTAGTAATAATAATTATTTGCATGATATCAGGGTAGAATGGTCTTTTTTCCTTTTATTCTTGTAGGTTATATAAGTCATCTTTATCTTTTGTAAAACTCTAATGATTCAATGAAAGCCTTTTCTTTTCCCAATCTTTTGCTCCTCTTTGATTCTATCAGCAAGGAGGCCCTAGGTTCTAACCTTGTTGCTCGTTTTATTGCATGAGTGTTACAAATTATCATATATCCTATAACGGATGGTTTTTACAATTCATTTCTCTCTCCGCACGTGCGGGGGAGAGTTAAGGACCTCAAAACTTAAGCTTTTAGATAAAGTGGTTTCTCAACAATTTCCAAATTGAAATATTGGCAAGTTGACCACATTGACCACATTTGGATTTACTCTAGTTTTGATATGTATCATGAGGAAATATATTGGCTTTTGCCAAAAAAAAATTCTGGGAAATGGCCATAAATGCATCAACTAAAGGGTATTTCTACATACTAGCTGCCTAACCTAGGTACCAATGAGCAATGGATGAAAAGAAATGAAAGTGCATAAATAGTCCAAAAAATATCGAAGGACAAGTTAAAGGAAATTCATAGTGAAAAAATAATAATTAAAAAAAATGCAGGGTCGCCTATGATTAACTTCAAGGACCTTTAACAAGCATCACTTCCTTTTCGATGGAGAGAGAGAGAGAGAGAGAGAGAGAGAGAGGTGCTTACTTATGATAATAGAGAGAGAGAGAGAGAGAGAGAGAGAGAGGCGCTTACTTATGATAATTTGGTCCACTGCTTTGAGATGCAAATGAAAAAGCATGCCTCCAAAGGAGCTCCAGAAAAAGCCTATATGCTGCGGGATGGAGCTGTCGACATGGTATGACCCTGTACTAAACAAAAGAATTCAACATGATCATTTGGTATCACTGTCAAAAATTACAATAATGAAAACCAAAAACGGTAACCCAAAACTAGAAAAAAAAAAATAATATTTATTTAACATTTATATAACTAATACAAATTAAAAATTTAATTAAAAAAATGCTCATTTTCATCTTTAAATTAAACAATATCATAAAATATAATTAAAATAATAAAATTACAAACAATACACATTAAAAAATATTATAGTAAAAATAAAATTATTGTAATTATTTTACTTAATTGTTATACTTCTAAAATTTACTTTACAATAAAAATTTTATTAGACATGATAAATTAAAAAAAAAGTAAAAATATTTTGTAATTGGCTTTATTATTAATTTTTTTTAACTTAAGTATATTTTTATTTTTATTTTTATTTTATTTAATTCATGTGATCATTTTATTTTAATTTTAATTTTAAAGTATATAAAATTAATTATTCAATCCAAGAAAATTATTTTTGGATATTAAAATTTCAGACAATAGTTGTCAAAACTAAAAATCATAAAATATAATTTTCTTTTTTTTTACAAAACTAAAAACTGAAAGTATAAATAAACATGGTTTCATATTCTGTCTGGCACCAGACAGACTCTTAAATAAACAGCTATTGTGCAAACATAGAAAGAAAAACTTAGTTATAAAAAGAAGAGGAGCGCATTGTGGGACTACAAACTATGAATTGGCTTCTAACAATTTCGAGAACGAACTGAGGGCCACTGAAACTAGCTCGACAAAATCAACTAAACATGCAACGTTGGAACCATTTCAGAGATCATTATCTCACAGAGATAAGGAAATATCCTAATCCTACATTTTCACAGGCACCATAAATCCCAAAACACGTTTCATACAGAATGAAGCACAATTCATGGAAAATCTTTTCATCTAAAACACCACCAGCCCCAAAAATAAAATTGAAAAGAACTACTCATGAATGAATGACGGTTTATCAGAAACTACATTTGCTGGCGCAATGGCGAGGCCAAACATCATTCCCAGAAAAATCAGCTTTTGTGGCGATTTTTGCCGCCGCAAAAGCTGTGAACTTTCTTCCTTCTGTTTTTTTCTAGCGACGGCGCCACACAGCAAACACCCAGCGACCCCTGTGTTCCTATCGACAGGGAGGAAAAACCCAGAAGCGCCCATCTCCATGCTCGAGCTTTCGACCTCAAATAATGATTTCCCCCAACTCTAAAGTTCCAAACAATCGAGGAACCTGCAACTGGCTCCTTCGTCGATTTCACTCCAATTGAATTGAATCTATGGAATTCAATTCATACAAATCTAGAGCAAAAATCATTCGAGAAAATAAACACCACCTAGCCCGGCAGGAACAGGTGAAATCTTTAACACAAATTGGGTTTTGGCCTTTGTGAGATGGTAATCCTACGTTTTTCAGAATTATGAATGATTCTGAAATCTCATTCTCCCACTTCCCCAGTTTCATGAATATCATATGTTTTTAGACTAAATTATTTTTATTATTTTAATCACTTATTTTATTTTCTCAGTGTAATAGTAGAATTATTTTTACTATTTTAGTCACTTAAACTTTAATGTCTCGTAATAAAATACCATTACATGTTGTTGTGATTAGCGCGTATTATTATGTTTAGTTAGATTATTATGTGTTGACTGGTTTTAATTTGTAGTTGAAAATTTTATGCCATGAATTTAATTTGGTGCACATTTAGTAGGTTCTCATCATGAAAATATAATTATTTTGTACACAAATTAATAGTATAATAGTAGTTTTTTTTTAAATATTTATTATGATTGTTGTGTTAAACTAAATATTGACATGGACAATTACGATCTTCTAAATCTATAAAAATATTTATGTCATACAGGCATTGCATTTTCAATACTAAAACTCTCATGAATGCATTTTTCATTTTTTTAGTTTAGCAAACTAAATGCCACTTTAGGACCATTCCATTTACAAAATCTTTTTACATTTTTCAATAATTTATTATCCTTGTCAGATCATTTTCACATTTATTTTGCCTCCTTTTTCACAAGTCCCTTACTCTATTTCGTGTCAAGAATTGCAACACTCTCTGAAGCTATTCACACTCTATGTCCTTCGATCACTACGATGTGTGGCATTCCCTCTCACCCTACGATTTTGGGTTCTCCCGCCCGCCACCCGGAGGGGGGGGGGGGTGGGAGTGGGTGGGGACTACCCTCACTTCGTTCTCGAATGACTACTTTAGTCTCGTCGTTTGTGATTCTCACCCAAGAGTCACCTCAAGTCAAGAAGTGATATATGGTAGGATTCTCACATTCCTTAAGAATGAAATTCTAAAAAAACAGGATGTCTATGGAATACACAAGAATGAGAATAAAATTGAACATAAATGGCCTTGCAATGTAGTAGTATGCAATATTATCATATTTATAAGAATGAGAATCCTAAGAATAGCATATAAGGGATACAAAATCTTTTTTACTTTTTTTTAATAATATGGTACCCATGTCATCTCATTTTCACATTTATTTTAGGGCAAGAAGTGATATGTGGTAGGATTCACATATTCCTTAAGAATGAAATTCTCAAAAAATAGGATGCCCATGGGATATTTGAGAATGAGAATTATCATATTTATAAGAATGAGATTCTTGAGAATATCATATAAGGCGTAAAAATTTTATACTAAGAATCAAACGGGGTCTTTTGAAGAAGGGTCTAACATTTACATCCATGGTTTGGATGTTTTATTCAAGTATAAGAAGAAAAAGGGTAATTATTAAATTTATTGCCACATTCCATCCAAAAATTCTCCAATTGGAGGATTTTTTTTTTAATATAATGGAATGAAATGAATGGAAAATCCTTTCATCCTTCTCTCCTCTACAAAAAATTCTAAACAAGAAGTATTTAAAACTCTTCCTTGCATTCTTTTCCCTTCCACTCCCTTTTCCATTCTCCCAAATACAATGTAAACCATACTACTTTGCCACCAAAATTAAAAGCATTGATTGTGTTTGGTACTGAAGGAATATTTTTTATTTTTTTTATTTTTGTTGCTAAGATGACTCACAAGACAAACACAAAGCAAAAAACATATGAGAATGAACAAGAAAGTACCACAGAAACAAAGGAAGAAGATGGCGGCCCACCTGACACTACCTCCAACAGCACACCTTTGAAAATCTTTGAACCAAGCTCAATGAATCCTATGAGGCAAGCAAAAAGGATGAAGACAAAACTTCTTCTAGAATGTGCAATGAAGTTGCCTATGTAGCAGCCCAATAAGCTAGGTTATTGGCTTCCCCTAAGGCAAGAAGAAAGATCCCTAGATTGAAATTTGGTGAAATATAATCCTTTTAACAATGTGATTGTATCCCTAGTAGGATTCTTATGAGATTGAATTATATCTTCAATGATAAGTTTAGCATCGCCTTCAAGAATTGTTATACCCTCCTCAAAATTTAGTCTTGATAATATCGAACATCACCTCTCCTATTGAAGGGTTAGTAGCATAAAATACATTGACCCATCCTTCAAGTAGTAAACCATTATCTTTCCTAACCATGATTGTTATATAACAATGAAACTCTTTCCTTCTAAATAGGGGGTGTAAGTGAGTCAAGTCTACTTATGAGTTATTTGGATTCGACTCGCCTCCTAACTCATCTCGGCTTGATTTTACTCAAGTTTGAACTACCCAAGTTGTAACGACCCGAAAAATTTTAACTATTTAAAATAATAAGAAAGATAATAAAAGAAAAAGGAGAAATAGAAAAAAGGGAAAAGAAATTTTAAAGGGTAATAAGCAGGTGCTCGTTGACGAACTTTATTTTCTCGTCAACGAGCAATCTTCTGAGCCTCATCACAGAGTATGCATGTCTTATCGACGAGGGTTTACCGAGAGAGGTTCTAATATTTCTGAATTTCATCGACGAGCTCCTAGTTTCATCCACGAACTGTGTTATTGGTGGGCTCGCCGACGAGTCCAGATGTCTCGTCGATGAGGCCATGCGGCGGGTTCGGGACGTTACAATTGGTATCAGAGCATAACGGTCTTGCGGACTTTAGGAGGATTAATGTCAAAGTATAGGTTTAAGTTGGATAAGGGTAGGAATGGGTAGACTAAGGTACTGACAGGAGTCTGAGTTTGTTTCATAGCCTGGAGGCAAAAATTCCTTGTCGGACTTCTGTGATTTTTTGAATCAGTCTATGGTTTCAGAAAACCACGGTAAATCCATCGACGGTGATGTTTTTAAGCAAAGAAACTGAAACTTGGAATTTGAATTTAAAGGTTAAGATGATTACGGATAATTAGATGTTGGATATTTAATTGAGGATTTGGATATTAAATAGGTTTTATGTTTTATGATTATGTCATATATATATATATATATATATATATATATATATTAAGATGTAGAGATTCTAAATTTGCCTATGTTATATATATATTCAAGGATGGATCCTAGAGGCAAAGGCGTGGATGAAGGAGGAGGAAGGCGAGTGCTCTAGTAATTATCTGTAGGTACCAGAGCAGAGGGAAGCCACTTGTATGAGCTGGTGACCTTCCCTATTCTTGGAAACTTTACCTGGATACATAACCCGAGTGCTTACTGAGAAAGGTGAGTGCCTTGGCATTAGCATTAGAGTAGAGGAAATCTACTTGTATGGGCGGGTAGACTTCTCTATTCTCGGGAATTATTAGTAAAAATAATTATGTATGTGTGTATGTGATTGGGTGATAGAGAAGACGACAATGTTGTGATTAAGGATGCATTTTCTCAGTTGTTATTGATAGTGGATTTCAATTGTATGTATATTTTGTAATTATATATTAAACACTTCAGTCACACACTATTGTAACTTATTTTTTTTCTTACTGAGAGGTGTCTCACCCCGACGATTTATCAATCTTTTCAGGTCTTCCAGGTGATCGAGCTTAGAAAGCTCTAGGGCGGGGTTAGTTTTTGTGAGTGGATATCAAAACGAATATGTGCATAGTTTTATGTTTACTATATATTTTGTCCTGGTTATGTAATATGGATTATGGATGTACTTTTTATGGGTTTGCATATGTGAATATAAAATTCTGGTATTTTGTTTGAGGTTATTTAATTAATTCCGCTGAATGAATGGTATTAGAGACGTATGATTGGTCTCATAACACCCCGAGCCCCATGTGGCGGGTCCAAGTGCAACACCCCGGACCCACCACGTGGGGCTTGGGGTGTTATGAGACTAATCATACGTCTCTGATACCATTCACGCAACGGAATTAATTAAATAACCTCAAAGAAAATACCAGAGTTTTATATTCACATATGCAAACCCATAAAAAGTACATCCATAATCCATATTATGCCCTGGACCCGCCACGCGGCCTCGTCGACGAGACATCTAGACTCGTCAACAAGCCTAAGAACCAGTTCATGGACAAAACCGGGAGCTTGTCGACGAAATTTAGAACTATTAGAACCTCTCTCGGTAAACCCTCGTTGACGAGACATGCATACTCGGCGACGAGGCTTAGAAGATTGCTCGTCGACAAGAAAATCAAGTTCGTCGACGAGCGTCTGCTTATTACCCTTTAAAATTTCTTTTCCCTTTCTTATATTTCCCCTTTTCTTTTTATTATCTTTCTTATCATTTTAAATAGTTAAAATTTTCTGGGTCATTACACAAGTGTTTTAGGTTCGACCTCCGAAATAGTACTTGGGTCAAGTTTGAGTCTAATTGAACTTTTTATTCTTATTATTGTTATATTATATAAACCCTATAATATATATTTTATACTTATATTTAACATTATATATACATCATATATATTTATACATGTATTCATATTAATTTATAATAGAGTCGAGCTTATGTTTTAAGAACTTGTAGCCGAGTTGAGTTCGTGTTTAATAATTTTGAGATCAATTGAATTCAAGTCAAGTTTCAAGCTAGCTTAACATTTTCGAGTTGAGTATCTTATTGTGTCTACTCAACTCAACTCAAATACACCCCTACTTTTAAAGGCAACATCAAAATTTATTTTAATAGTCCCTAGCTAAGGAGAAATCTCTCTCTTCTTTGCACTTGACACTATGGGTTGATTATGGTGTCGGGCACCCCACTTGTGCCAAACACCAATACTACAACTATTGCTATTGAATATATAAGAAACTAAAGTAATGCAGAAACTAATAATAAAACAGTAAAAAGAACAAGACAAAAAATTAACGAGATTCAGTATAGAATTACCTACGTCCTCGGACGCCAACGATCAATCCACTACTTCTTAACAAAGTACAACTTTGAGGTGTGTTTTATAAATGGAGAGTTGAACTCTTTATATAGCTTCAACCTCAAGTCCAAAAAACACTTCTCCTCATGTATGGTTTATAAGCATTTGAACCCTCTATATCAAAGTACTAGGCCTCCTTGACAACTAATGACTAGAATTATCTCAAGTCCACATCCATTGGAATTTGAATGGTTTTGAAAAATTATTTTGATCACCTTGTGTTTCGAGCTCAACAGGATTGTGATAAGATTAAAAAGGTAGGAGGTGTTTAACAATTTCCTTAGGGAAACAACTTCTCCATGCTATGTTAGCAATGCCTCTATCCAATCTCTCTTTATTATTGGCTAATCCAAACCTTTTGTTTGTTCAAGTATAGGGTTTACCATTGAACCTAAGGTCTATCATGCCCTAATTCTCAATTAAAATTTTTAAACTTTTTTAATGAGTAGGAGCCCCTATCTTTACCACCTCTTTTACCTGCTTTTGAAAGCAATCGATTGAAATCCCTAATGCATAACATAAGGTCTCAAAAGGATTCTACTATATAGTTCTCAGTTTGTCCAAGAATTTAATTTTCCTTATGATACAGAAGTCCATACAGCCTCAACAACAACCACTCTTTTCCTTCTTAATTTATCAAAATTGCTATGAAATTCTTACCTTTAGAAATGATTTCCACCTATGGCCTCCAACCCATTCCTAATCCTCCTTTAGAATTTTTAGAATCAATTGTAGCAATCCCAGATATATCCATACCTTTAAGTATTCTCTGACCTCCTTTAGAATTTTTAGAATCAATTGTAGCAATCCCAGATATATCCATACCTTTAAGTATTCTCTGAAGTTTTTCCCCTTTGCATTTTGTTTCTAATAAAAACAAAAAAGTTTAGTTTATGTTCAATCACCAAGGCATTTAAGTGTTGAACTAACCCTGAACAGTTCAATTTTATAATTTTCATGAGTACTAGTGGGGCATGGTTAGGTATGCCTCTTCAACCATTTCCATAAGTGTTTCTAAAACCTGGTAGTTGTTGCTAGTTGATTCCACCTTCTGAATGCTTCTTTTATTTTTCTTGATAATCTTACCTCACCGATGCCTTTCTTTTAGCTACTAAACTTATTTGCCTTTCCTATTTCCATTTTCCCTCCCTCCAAAACCTCTTTCCTCTCATAGCTAGTGAAAGAACCCGAACGTGGTATGTGGATTTAATATTTGAAAGAAGGGTAAAGTGGTAATTTGAGCAAACTTCGTTGACGAAGTCCCTTCTGTTCTCGGCGATGAAATTCAGTGTCTCGCCGACGAGGAGATACTGAGGGATTTTAGGAAAAATCTGGAACCTCGGCTTGTCGACGAGGCCACTGTCTCGTCGACGAAGGCAATGGCGAACTCGTCGACGAGGACGCCAATTCGTTGACGAATCCACCCGAGTCAAAGGGCTATAAATATCAATTTACATTACTTTGGAGTTAAGTAATCTCAAAATATCCTCTCTCTCTCTCTCTCTCTCTCTCTCTCTCTCTCTAGAACTTGAAGAACTCTCTCTCTCTTGATTTCTTCGCCATTTGTCGCCGAATTCGTAAATCCAACGTTACTGCAAGGATCAAGGAAGGAGATTCTCTACATTTCTAGTAGATCGGATCTCGTTTTGAGCGTTTTTGGGTTTCAGGCTAAAATCGAGGTAAGACTCGGTGTACGTTTTTGATTCAGAATATGTGTAGTAGTACGAGTTGTAAGCATGTATTGTACTATGGTTTGTAGGTTTTGAAGTCTCGGTTAGTAGTTTTGGGGACCATAGAGTTCGTAGTTTGAAATCTGTTTAAGGTAAGGGAATTTAATTTATATATGTTATTTTCGAAATCAGAATCGGTAAGCTTGTAGGCTACGATCGTATGTATGTTTTGGTAACTTATTTGGAGAAATCTATCGGGTAAAATACGAGATTTTTGGGTTACAGTTTTTCAAAAAAATTTGGGGATTTCGGATATCATCTCTACGTTGTTTGAAAAATCGTTCGTTTTTTTTAAACTGTATTATTGAGATAACTATTATCCATATTTGCATAAATTGTATACTTGAAATGGAAAACAATATGATTTGTCGTAAACCAAATAAGTGTGGTATGTATGGTTATATGTAATTGTTCCAGGTATTTTCTAAAATAGCTAGTGGCGGCTAATTACCATACGCTGATATGTATAGGAGTGTGAACTCTAAAATGATTCTAGGTTTTGTGAAATCGGCTAGGGGCGGCTAACTACCATACGTCGAAACAGCTATATGGCGGCTAATTACCGTATGCTGCGCCATGTACCAGTGTGAAAACCGTGGGGGGGGGGAGGGAGAGTGTCCGGCTCTATATCCGAGGGTGTGAAATATCACTACCTATCCTGGCTGGTCATCGAGGGGTGTGAGCTACACTGTATTGGCAAAGTAATCACTGTGAAGTTTCGGGTTTCATGGAGTAGTTGCGTGTTGGCAATGTAATCGCTGTGAAACTTCGGGTTCATGGAGTAGTTGCGTATTAGTGTGAGCTACATCGTATTGGCACTGTAATCGATGTGAAGCTTCGAGTTTCATAGCGTAGTTGCGTATTAGTGTGACGAAACTGATCGTATGTTTTGGGTATCATATGTACTGGAACGCATTTGTGAAAATACTGGAACTGTATAGCATTGTATGGAAATGTTTTCGAACTGTATCGTATTGTATAGTGTTATGTTTTGCGTAAAATAACACTGGTATGCCACATATTGATATAACCTGCTTTCTTCATTACTGAGAGGTGTCTCACCCCGAATGTACGTACAATGTTTTCAGGTCCATCAGGTAACCGTATTTAGCATCCTAGCAATCGGAAGCGAAGGTGTCATTAGCTGCTGTTAGTACCTAATTAGGTACGAGATTTTGTAACCGGGTTGTCATGATGGTTTTTGTAAACACCCGGAGTATGTATGGTATTTGTGGGATTGTATACCCTAGTATTATATGGGTTTGTGTATCCTAGTTTTGTACAGACTCTGGTATGGTATGTTATACAGATAGATGAAGCGTTTTCCATTGTGTAACTGAAGAGTATGAATGTATATGTATATGTGTGTAGGGCATCCGTGTACCCCACGGGGTCGGACCCTCTTATTGTATTGTATCATGTATGTTTGAATTGATACAGAGACAAGTTAGGTTAGGTTACTATATTCGCACCTGGAATCCATCTGCGAGTTCGAGGCGTGATAGCTTGGTATCAGAGCTAACCAGGTTACTAGGTCTTATAGACTTGGTTAGGGGTATTGATGTGTATATACTAGAGTATAGGATGTAGGAAATGGGTAATGTTGGTCGAGAGTTATTCTGTTGCTAGACCGGGATTTGTCAGCGGTATTCCGTGTTTTTCCTAGGATGACGATTCCAATAAAGGTAGGGCAAACCATTGATGGATTCGTGTCGGTGTGATGGGACAAGCTTAGACCTGTGAGAGTAATAGTTTACATGATTAGGTCTATGATTGTGTTAACTGTGTACGATATAAGAATTCTAACCAATTCCTATTCTGTTTTCAGAATGGAGCCCAAGGATAATAACATGGAGAGTGGCTTTAAGGAGACGACAAGCGATGAGTCTCCTTTTGTGTCTCGTGGTTTGGCGAGATAGGTGATCCGAGAGATTGGGCAAAGTGTTAGGAGATGCGAGAACTCTCCTACTGATGCGGGGTGTACCATCGAGAGGTTCACACGTATGCACCCTCCAACATTTATGGGAGGACCTGATTCGATAGTGGTGGAGGACTACGTCGAGAAGACCGAGAGGATTTTGGAAGTCCTCCACTGCACTGAGAAGCATAAGGTCTTATACGCTACCTTCCAGCTGACTAGGGAGGCAAGACGTTGGTGGATGGCGGTGAGTCTGCTTGAGAGGCAAAGAGTTAGTCCATCTAGTATGACGTGGAGCCACTTTAAAGAGGTATTTTTCTAGAGATACTTTCTGGTCTCCACTCGGGATGCGAAGGTTGATGAGTTCTTGGGCCTGACGTAGGGAACTCTGACGGTGCAGAGGTATGCTACCAGATTTATCGAGTTGTCTCAATTTGCACCGTACTTGGTTCCTAGTGAGCACGAGAAGGCTCGGAGGTTTGAGAGGGGTCTGAGGAACGACATCCGCCGTCTTGTGGGGATGCTGTAGATCCGTGAGTTCTTTGTCCTGGTGGATAAAGCCACCATAGTTGAGATCGACCTTCGGGGAGATGAGGTAGTGCAGGATCAGGGGAAGAGGCTAGTATCTTCTGGTCCTCAGAGTGGTCCTTGGCAGGGACAGTAGAAGAAGAAGAAGAAGAGGGTATATTCACTTACTCCAGCAGATGCGGAACACGTTGGGAACGTGGTGACAGGTACCATGTTATTGCTTTCGAATAAAGCTGTTATTTTATTTGATTTGGGGGCAACCCATTCGTTCATATCTGCTAGTTTTGTGAAGTTGTGTGAGGTTGAAACCTGTGTGATGAATGAGATGTTGTCTGTGACTGCGCCGACTAGGAGTGTGACAATCTGTAGTAAGATGTTAGGGAACTGTCCAGTGGAAATCCAGGGGAGACTACTACCAATGAACCTTGTAGTATATGACATGTATGGTTTTGACGTCATACTTGGGATGGACTGGCTATTCTTTAGTTTTGCGGTGATTGATTGTCGTAGGAAGGTAGTAGTGTTTAGACCTCCTAGAGAGCGGGAGTACGAGTTTGTAGGATCGTGTGTGCGTTCGACGCCACAGGTTCTATCTGCATTACAGGTGAGGAGGCTACTCTTGGACGAGTGTCAAGGGTACCTAACTTGTGTGAAGGAATTGCCGCGGGATGAGTTGAGACTCAAGGATATTCGGGTAGTCAACGAGTTTCTGGATGTGTTTCCTAATGATTTACCTGGTTTACCTCCGGATCGTGAGGTGGACTTTGCGATAGAGTTTTTGCCTAGCAAGACACCAATCTCTAAAGCTCTATACCGGATGGCTCTAGCAGAACTTCGAGAGTTGAAGGAGCAGTTGTAGGAATTACTGGATCAGGGTTTTATTCAACCGAGTGTTTCGCCCTAGGGAGCTCCAGTTTTTTTTGTGAAGAAGAAGGACGAGTCGATGCATATGTGCATTGATTACCGTGAGATCAACAAAGTGATGGTGAAGAAACGTTACCCTTTGCCTCGTATAGATGATCTCTTTGACCAGTTGTAGGGAACGCAGGTCTTTTCGAAGATCGACCTATGGTCAGGGTATCATCAGGTGAGGGTTAGATCTGAGGATGTAGCGTATACTGCTTTCCGAACTAGATAAAACCACTATGAGTTCTTGGTTATGTTGTTTGGGTTAACCAATGCGCCAATAGTGTTCATGGATTTGATGAACAGGGTGTTTCATGAGTACCTAGATCAGTTCGTAATGGTGTTCATCAATGACATTCTGGTATACTCGAGGAGTTTGGAAGAGCATGAAAATCATCTAAGGTTGGTACTATAGATTCTGTGAGAGAGGAAGTTGTATGCTAAGCTGAAGAAGTGTGAGTTCTGGTTGAATCAGGTCGCGTTCTTAGGCCATGTGGTGTCTAAGGGCAGTATCTCAATTGATCCTAGAAAGGTTGAAACTATAGTCGACTGGTCGAGACCGAGGAGTGTGCAGGAGGTTCAGAGTTTTCTGGGACTGGCAGGTTACTATCGTCGGTTCGTAGAGAGTTTCTCTAAATTGTTTGGACCTCTGACACGATTGACTAAGAAGGGGGTGAAATTTGAGTGGAATAGTGATTGCGAGCAGTACTTTCTTGAGTTGAAGCACCGACTAGTTACTGCTCCAGTATTGACCATTCCTTCGGGGGATGAAGATTTTGTGATCTATAGTGGCGCGTCCCTGAAGGGTTTGGGATGTGTGCTTATGCGACAGGGTAAGGTGGTAGCTTATGCTTCTCGGCAACTTAAGGAGTATGAGAAGAATCACCCTACGCATGATCTAAAATTGGTTGCTGCAGTTTATGCCCTAAAGATCTGGTGACACTACTTGTATGGTGTTTAGTGTGAGATTTTCACTGACCACAAAAGCCTCAGGTACTTTTTCACGCAGAAGGAGCTGAATATGAGGCAGAGGCAGTGGCTAGAGTTGATCAAGGACTACGATTGCACGATTGGTTATCACTTGGGGAAGGCTAATGTGGTAGCAAATGCGTAAATCAGAACATGCAGTAGTATCTGCGGTTGAAGCTCAGCATCATATCTAGCGGGATCTAGAAAGCCTTGGCGTGGAGTTGGTGTCTAGTGATCATCAGGCTTTCATTGCTAGCTAGGTGATCCAGTCGACCTTGTTTGAGAGTATTAAAGTCGCGCAGGCTAATGATGCGGAGTTAGCTGAGATTATGGAAAAAGTGCAGCAGGGTTTGGCTGCTGATTTTAACATCTCTAACGGAGGTGTGTTGTGGTGTGGGACCATGTCGTGTGTTCCAAATGATAATGAGATCAGAATGATGATTCTAGAGGAAGCGCATCGTTCTTTGTATACGGTACATCCGAAGTAGTACGAAGATGTATCGAGATTTGTGTGAGTCCTTCTGGTGGAGTGGTATGAAGAGGGATATTGCCTAGTTCGTGGAGCAGTGTCTAACGTGTCAGTAGGTGAAAGCTGAATATCAGAGGTCGGCAGGGCCATTGCAGCCTTTGCCTATTTAGGTGTGGAAATTGGAGCACATTTCCATGGACTTTGTTACCGGATTGCCGCCAGCACTTCACGGGTAGAATGCTATTTGGGTAATCATGGATAGGTTGACCAAATCTACTCACTTTATACCGATGAAGGTTAGCTATCCTTTGAGTAGGCTAGCAAACCTGTATGTGCATGAGATAGTAAGAATGCACGGAGTACCGGTGTCCATTGTTTCGAATCGGGATTCGAGATTTACTTCTCGATTTTGGAAGGGCTTGCAGGAGGCACTGGGGATGAAACTTACTTTCAGTACAACGTTCCACCCCCAGACTGATGAACAGTCGGAGAGGATGATACAGATCTTGGAGCATATGTTACGAACTTGTGTATTAGACTTAAGTGGTAGTTGTATCTAGTTTTTGCCACTATTGGAGTTTACCTATAACAATAGCTTCCATGTTAGTATAGGGATGGCATCATTCGAGACTTTGTATGGTCAGAGGTGTTGATCTCCTTTGTATTGGAATGAGGTCGGTGAATGTCAGGTTTTAGGACCTGAACTTGTACAGCAGACGTCTGAGAAGGTGGTTTGATCCGGGAGAGGATTAGATTGGCTCAGAGTTGGCAGAAGAGTTACGCGGATGTTCGCCGCTGTGAGTTGGAGTTCGAGGTAGGGGTAAGGTATTCCTTAGAATCGCTCCGGGGAAAGGAGTGATGAGATTTGGGAGGAAGGGCAAGTTGAGCCCGAGGTACATTGGACCATTCGAGGTTATTAAGCGAGTGGGTCCGATAGCGTACAGAGTTGCACTACCCCCAGCACTCTCGAGGGTCTGCGATGTGTTTCACGTATCCATGTTAAGAAGGTACGTGTTGGATCCATCACATGTTATCAGTTATGATGAGTTGGAAATTGAGGATACTTTAGCGTATGAGGAAATACCTGTTCAGGTTTTGGACTGTAAAGTTCAGAAGTTTCGTACCAAAGATATACCGTTAGTAAAGGTATTGTGGTGAAACCATGAGGTTGAAGAAGCATTTTGGGAACTGGAAACGAAAATATGTCGGAAGTATCCGCAGTTATTCTGAGTAGTAGTTGAATAGCAGGGTGGTATGCGTATGTATGTATGTATGTATGTATGTAATACTCTATTATCGTATTAGTATTGAGTGGTTAGTCTCTGGGAGAGTCCTATTGTATTGTAAGCTTCCGACGCCACGTATGTATGTAACCACGATATTCCTCCGCCATAAGTGAGGGAATGTATGTATGTATGTATTGTATTGGGGTTGCGTATAAATGGCCGCCATTTTCTCTAGAGTGTGTATGTATATATCATGAAGGGGCTGCGTATAAATGGCCGCCGTTTTCTCTAAAGTATGTAGGTATGTATCGTAACGGGGCTGCATATAAATGGTTGTCATTTTCTTTAGAGTTTGTATGGATCGTAACGGGGCTGCGTATAAATGGCCGCTGTTTTCTTTAGAGTATGTATGTATCGTAGAGGGGCTGTGTATAAATGGTTGTCGTTTCACCTCAGAGTGTGTATGTATGTAGTAGTATGAATGTGTTTGTAATGAGAGATTACAAATTTCGAGGACGAAATTTTTGTAAGGAGGGTAGGTTGTAAGAACCCGAACCGTGGTATGTGGATTTAATATTTGAAAGAAGGGTAAAGTGGTAATTTGGGCAAACTTCGTCGACGAAGCCAGTGTTTGTCGACAAAGTCCCTTCTATTCTCGGTGACAAAATTCAGTGTCTTGTCAATGAGGAGATACCGAGAGATTTTGGGAAAAATCTGGAACCTCGGCTTGTCGATGAGGCCATCATCTTGTCGACGAAGGCAATGGCAGACTCATCGACGAGGACGCCAATTCGTCGACGAATCCACTCGAATCAAATGGCTATAAATATCAGTTTCCATTACTTTGGAGCTAAGTAATCTCAAAATATCCTCTCTCTCTCTCTCTCTCTCTCTCTAGAACTTGAAGAACTCTTTCTCTCTTGATTTCTTCGTTGTTCATCGCCTAATTCGTAAATCCAACGTTACTGCGAGGATCAGGAAATGATTTTCTACGTTTCTAGCGGATCGGAATCTCATTTTGAGCGTTTTCGGGTTTTGGGCTAAAATCGAGATAAGGTTTGGTTTTCATTTCTGATTCAGAATATGTGTAGTAGTACGAGTTGTAAGCATGTATTGTAATGTTGTTTGTAGGTTTTGAAGTCTCGGTTTTGAGCGTTTTCGGGTTTTGGGCTAAAATCGAGATAAGGTTTGGTTTTCATTTCTGATTCAGAATATGTGTAGTAGTACGAGTTGTAAGCATGTATTGTAATGTTGTTTGTAGGTTTTGAAGTCTCGGTTCGTAGTTTTGGGGACCATAGAGTTCGTAGTTGGAATTCGGTTTAAGGTAAGGGGATTCAGTTTATATAAGTTATTTTCGAAATCAGGATCAATAAACTTGTAGGTTACGATCGTATGTATGTTTTGGTAACTTATTTGGGGAAATCTATCGGGTAAAATACGGGACTTTCGAGTTACAATTTTTCGAAAAAATTTGGAGATTTCGGGTAACATCTCTACGTTGTTTGAAAAATCGTTCGTTTTGTTTAAACTGTATTATTGAGATAACTGTTATCCATATTTGCATAACTTGTACACTTGAAATGGAAAACGATATGATTTTCCGTAAACCAAATAAGTGTGTTAAGTATGGTTGTATGTAATTGTTCCAAGTATTTTGTAAAATAGCTAGTGGCAGCTAATTACTGTACGCTGATATGCATAGGTGTGTGAACTCCAAAATGATTCCAGGTTTTGTGAAATCGGCTAGGGGCAGCTAATTACCGTACACCAAAACAGCTATGTGGTGGCTAATTACTGTATGTTGCACCATGTACCAGTGTGAAAACCGTGGGCAAGAGTGTTCGACTCTATATCGGAGGGTGTGAAATATCACTACGTATCCCCGCTGGTCACCGAGGGGTGTGAGCTACACTGTATTGGCAATGTAATCACTGTGAAGTTTCAGGTTTCATGGAGTAGTTGTGTGTTGGCAATGTAATCGCTGTGAAACTTCAGGTTCATGGAGTAGTTGCAAATTAGTGGGAGCTACATCGTATTGGCAATGTAATCGCTGTGAAGTTTTGGGTTTCATAGCGTAGTTGCATATTAGTGTGACGACACTTACTGTATGTTTTGGGTATTGTATGTACTGGAATGCATTTGTGGAAATACTGGAATAGTATGGAACTGTATGGAAATGTTTTCAAACTGTATCGTATTGTATAGTGTTATGTTTGTTATAAAATAACATTGGTATGCCACACATTGATATAACTTGCTTTCTTCCTTACTGAGAGGTGTCTCACCCCGAATGTACGTACAATATTTTCAGGTTCATTAGGTAGCCGTATTTAGCATCCTAACAATCGGAAACAGGGGTGTCATTAGCTACTGTTAGTACTCGATTAGGTACGAGATTTTGTAACCGGTTTGTCGTGATGGTTTTTGTAGACACCTGGAGTATGTACGGTATTTATGGGATTGTATACCCTAGTATTGTATGGGTTTATGTATCCTAGTTTTGTACAGACTTTGGTATGGTATGTTATATAGATAGATGAAGTATTTTTCGCTGCGTAATTGAAGAGTATGAATGTGTATGTATATGTGTGTAGGGCATCCGTGTACCCCACGGGGTCGGACCCTCTTATTGTATTGTATCATGTATGTTTGAATTGATACAGAGACAGGTTAGGTTACTATATTCGCACCTGGGACCCATCTATGGGTTTGGGGCGTGACAGCTAGCAACTGACTTTCCCCTTTTAACACATTGTTCCTATGTGCACCAAATGTTCATTTTTAAGGATAAGTTGTTAAAGAGTTATAATAGTAGATTTCCCATGAATTTTGAATTCTCCATTTGTGCACTTTTACTTTCAACCACATTCCTATGATGATCCTTAGTTCCCTCCTCTGCGATTAAAACCAAGTATTGAGTTTGTATGCTTTCAAGTTGGATATCAGACTTTGAGTTTGTTCCCCTTCCTATCCCTTTATTGGAATTCCAACCCAATACTTACTACTTTATACTTCATTATCCTATCCTCTTCTTCTCTCTCCTCTCAACTTTCTATCCCATCTTGCCTCACATGTATATGACCTATTTCTTTTTCTATTCTTTCCTTGTCTTTATTAGCTTCCATTACCTTACCTTCAAGTTCATTTACCATAGTTGTTAAGTCTTCTTTCATGAAGTCATTGTAACAACTTCCTCCCCCTCCTCAGTTTTCTTCTTCTTCATCCCATTCTCTATTAACCTTGTAAGATGTCCTCATGTGAGGGCCATATTCAATAATGTCATTAGGTTTAATGTGTTTTCCCCTTTTTATAGATATGCTTTCTCCTTTGCAAGAATTTTGTGTGTATCCTAGTTTAATCTAATTGGGTTCGTGGGAAAAAATGAATGAATACTCCCCTTAGGTGGAGTCCTCATGTGAGGGTCATATTCAATATTGTCATGTGAGTAATGCTTGTGAAGCCAGAAGATTGTCTAAAAAATTAGCACAGCTCATTAGATAAGAAAGAATCGGTCCAATTGACAAGCAATGCTCGTGAGGCTAGAAGACTGCCCAAAAAATGAGCACAGCTTATTAGGCAAAGAAGAATCGGTCCAACTGACAAACAATGCTCATGAGGCCAGAAGACTATCCAAAAAATGAGTACAACTCATTAGGTAAGGAAGAATCGGCCCAACTAACGAGCATGCTTGTGAGACCAGAAGACTACCCAAAAAATGAGCATAGCTCATTAGGCAAAGAAGAATCGGCTCAACTGACGAGCAATGCTCATGAGGCTAGAAGATTACCCTAAAAATGAGCACGACTCATTAGGTAAGGAAAAATCGGCCCAACTGACGAGCAACGCTCGTGAGGCTAAAAGACTGCCCAAAAAATGAGTGCAGGTCATTAGGCAAAGAAGAATCGGTCCAACTGACGAGCAACGCTCGTGAGGCCAGAAGACTGCCCAAAAAATAAGCACAACTCATTAGGTAAGGAAAAATTGGCTCAACTGACGAGCATCGCTCGTGAGACTAGAAGACTGTCCAAAAAATGAGTACAATTCATTAGGCAAAGAATAATCAACCCAACTAATGAGCAACGCTCGCGAGGCCAAAAGAGTGCCCAAAAAATGAGCACAACTCATTAGGAAAGGAAGAATTAGCCCAATTGACGAGCAACGCTTGTGAGGCCAGAAAACTTCCCAAAAAATGAGCATAGCTCACTAGGCAAAGAAGAATCGGTCAAATGACGAGCAATGCTCATGAGGCCCAGAAACGGCCCAAAATATGAGCACAACTCATTAGGCCAGAAACAGAAAAAAAGAAGAGCACGACTCATTAAGCCACAAGCAGCCCAAAATGCCTCAAGAAGCTGCTTGACAAAAAAAAAATAACAACAACATTCGAACTTTGGAAATAAACTTCAAAAATTCGAAACTGAGGGGGGGGGGGGGGGGCAACTGATATACCCCAAATATATCACCTACCATAAGTTCAAAGGAGACTAGAACCCAACATTGATGAGGGTCAACCGCCCGATCAGAGCAATTGATCCTCACCTTATAATAAGCAGAGCGATTCATGCCAACGAGGTAAGAACCAGAGCAATTCACGCCCACACATTAACTTGCCAATAAATGACATTATACCCTCGGGTCAACCTTCGTTACTATAAATAGGGATTTGGAGATGAGATTAAAATATCTTATTCTAAACTTTACTTTACTTTTGCATAAAAAACCTCTCATGCCAATCCCTGACTTAAGCATCGGAGAGATCCCCCGGAGTACACCCCGGGTCCTCCAAACCTTACTTATTTATCTCTTTTCAGGTGGTCGTGATCAGGGATCGTGAAAGTCGTTCAATTTTTGGTTGTAACATTTTCGTTACAACATATTATTAAAATTAAAAATAATTTTAACATACTAAAAAATTTTAAAAATAAATATAAATAATGTGTCAAATTAATATTTTTTAATTATTAATTTATTATAAATTAAAATGTTATATCTTTTGTTAGAAGTTCAAATTTTTAGATGGCCTTGTCTTAGTGAATCTTGGAAGACTTTGTCCTTTTTGCCCTTGTCATTACCCTGCCCCCTACTCTGGTAATATTCTTGTCCCCAACCACGATGGCAAAGCAGGTCGACGCAGACGCAGACGCAGACGCAGACGCAGACGTACACGCAGACGCAGCCCCGACGCAGGCTCTCTGCTGTCTTTCGCTTCTTCTTTTTTTTCCCCCTTCGTTTTATTTCTTTAAACTGGAAGCAGAAGCCTTCCTCACTCCGTCACTTCCTGCAGGCTGCTACCCAGCCACATCTCACGATTGAGGATTCCCCAGTACGCAGGCACACCGCACGCAAACGCAGCCATCGGCCGCTGCCCGACGCAGGCTCCCTGCTGTCTTTTGTTTTGTTTTTTTTTTCCCCGGCCTTCGTTTCATTTCTTTAAATTGAGTTGCGTGATTGCATCTCAGGAGTCTGAGGACCACTCTGCTCCTGGCTTACCAAAGCCTTGGCGTGGTATATGGGGACTGGAGCATTTCCCCCATATATGTTTACAAGAGCACATTTGCAAATTGCAGAAGACATTAAACATTCAAAAAGTCAGAAACAAACGAAAGGAGTGTTTTCCTTTTTCTTTTTAATATGAAACGTTTAAAAAAATTTAAAATAAATAAATTATATTTTTTAAATGGATGATGACGGATTTGAATTTTAGACACTCATTAATAAACAAGTTAATTCAAAGTCGAACCCATTTATGACATGCTCAAACGGCTCATCGTTTTACCACTTATGGGCCTTAGTGCCTTACCCCTATCTCCATTTGATGGTGGGGGATGATTACTTCATTAAAATTTTCTAAAATTAAATTAAGAAAAAACTGTATTTATGATCTTATTAAAAACCTTTAAATTTAATATAAATATATGTGTTTATAATTATGTCGAGAATTAAAATTTAAAACTTCCATATGAAATTTTTATATATGGAATGAAAGGAAGTATGTCCAATGGATGGAGGATATGTAATATGTTTTACATGTTTAGATTCTGTACAATCAATCTCGTGCAAGGCGACAAATTAACTGCTTCAAGAAGAGAAAGGGGGATTCAAACCTGGCAGACAGAAGGGCGAGGACGAGCGTCGGGGGCACAATGTTGGCGGTCAGTGCCATGTCCAAGAACTTCCAGGCGATGGGGATGTTATTGGCCCAGCATATGTGAGAGACAAGGAGGTGGGCCACCTCCGTCGACGGCAGAGACTCGCCGGCACTGCCGAGGGCGGCGGATAACTGAGCCGCCCACAGCCGAGGGTCGCTGCCCTTCTCCTGAGCCGCCTTCGTCAGCTCAGCCACTTCCTCCCACACACTCATTCTACTCCCTCCCACTGACCCCGCCATCTATATCTCGTCTTCGCACCTGCAGTTTATATGTTTGTTTGTTTCTTTTCATCAGAGAGCTATCTTTCTATACATTCGCTATATCTGATCTACACGCACCTGCAGTTTACGTGTGTTTGTCACTTTGTCTCAGAGAATTATCTTTCTATGTCTATGTATGTGTATATGTATATGTATATGATTTCTTCGCATCTGCAGATTATATGTTTGTTATTTTGTCTCAGAGAATATATACATACGGAGAGAGAGAGAGAGAGAGAGAGAGAGCGGGAGTCTTTGGGTCAATAGTTCTTGACTAATAAGGGCACGTCTTTCGGCGCCAGCAATCAGCGTTGCATATGGTTCCCCATAGCCATCGCAAACTAGTCATAGATCTCCACGCATCTGCATTATTTGTTTGTTACTTTGTCTCAGAGAGCTATGTATGCATACCGGGAGAGAGAGAGAGCGGGAGTCCTTGGCCTTGGGTCAATACTCAATACTCAATAGTTCTTCACTAATAAGGGCGCGTATTTCGGCGCCAGCAATCAGCAATCAGCGTTCTTCACTAATAGTCCTTGGTGTGCGAGCTATTTGTGCGCTCGAGCAACGATCACTTGCACCTGACCAGGCCTTTTCCCTTTTAACCCAACAATTGTTCCATGCATAAATAATTCTGTCCATCAGGGTAAAAGGGAAGGAATGAAAAAAGAGAAGAAAAAAAAAAAAAAATATATATATATATATATATATATATTTTGTGATTTTATCAAATATGCTTGTATATATGGTCATATTACATATTTTGTTTCAACCATGGTCTAATATTAGGATAAAAAAAAATGCGTGTTATGGTGTGTAATTATTTATTTGATGGTGTATCAAACTTGGGAAAAAATTGGATCTTTTGCAAAATGATGTTGTATATTCTTATTGGTCAATAATATCTGGCTGGTTTTTCTAATTTTTAATTATTTTCTTAGGTATGATAGTCGTGATGATATAAGAAAAACAATAGAAGAGGAAAATTCCTCTTATCCTAAAAGAAAGCATTTGGATAGTACACGAAAATTGACCAACATTTTCATAGAATTGAACAATAGAGCTATTGATTTTTACCAAATACATGGTTAAAGTTCAATTGGATCTTATATTACCATCGATTATCTTTAATCATGACAATATTGCACATGCTCTTACTTGTGCCCTAAGTTTTGTGAAAAGAAAAGAGCAGAACAATAATAATCTGCAAAGTGTCAATAAAATTCAATTAAAAGATATTTTGAAAACAAATGGTCAGTTATTATTGTTATTTTAGTGTTTTAGTAGTATTTCAAAAACATAAGCCAATGGTTTCATTCTTAATTACCCTTGCACTTGGTTTCGTGCTCCTTGACTTGTTGTCGTTTGATTTGTCTCACGTTGAATGTGAATCTATTATTCTAGTTAGTGCATAAGCATCGACGGGTTAAAATTTTATTGAAAAATATTCTGACTCATTTGATTGGAATAATTACTTTTTGGAATATGACGGAATACAGTTTAAATTTTGGGAATCAATGGAATAGTTATTCCTTGTATATTTCTAATTATTTAATTTAGCGTGTAATAAGAAAGAAATCGATATCTCCATGATGAAATTTGGGAATAGTTATTCATTGTCTGTTCCTTATTATGGACTCATAAAATATTTTATATTTTTATTTGTTTTATAGTAACAATATAATTTTTTTGTATAACTAATTATAACTAATTAAGAATAAACATTCTGCAAATCAAACGTGACCTTGATTTTTACCAAACACATGGTTACAATCAAACTGGATCTTACATTACTCTCGATTATCTTCAATCATGACAATATTGCACACATTTTCATTCACGTCCTTGTGTATGTAGAAGGTTTGTAAAAAGAAAAGAAAAGAATAATAATAATGTGTAGAGTGCCATTACAATTCATTTAAATGATATTTTGGGAAAAAATGGCTAGTTTTTATTGCTATTTTTAGTGTTTAAGTAGTATTTCAAAATCCTAAACCATTGTTGTCGTTCTTTTTTTTAGGTACGTCTTGGTGTCCACGTCCGTTTTTACGGTCCGTGACTAATCCCACGCCCTGTGTAGCTGGCCCCACAACCCACAGGGAGGGTAAATTTTTAGGAGCCCAGAAGCTGAATCGAACCCGGGAGGCGGAAACCCGCTGACCTCATGAAAGGCACTCCCAAAATTCACTCAACGACTTGAGCCACGCCCTGGGGGCACCATTGTTGTCATTCTTAATTACCCTTGGGCTTGCTTTCTTACTCCTTGACTTGTTGCCTTTTGATATTTGTTTCATATTGATTGTGAATTTTTTATACTAGTTAGTGCACATGACGAGTTAAAATTTTATTTGAAAATATTAACTTTTTCTATCTACATTGAAAACTAAATCACATATAAAAGCATTAACTAATAAGTTATTTTTTTATAAAAAATTTAAACAAAATTTTTCTCCCATGAAAATTCCACAGATTGATAAAATGAGTCAGGTCAATTATTTTAATAATTTTTACGAAGATAAGAAATTTATATTAGAAGTTATAAAATCTATCCTGTTAATAGTTTTTAACCACACTCATTTCATTTAATCCAAAAATATTAGTAGTTTTGATTTTTCTTTTTAAAAAAGCATCAAATATTCATTTTAAACTATTTGCGTAAAAAAGCTTTAACTCATTGTAGTGCAATTATATATATATATATATATATATATATATAGCGGTGGAGGGAGGGAGAGAGAGAGAGAGAGATCTTTCAAACATCTTAAAAATACACATTATCATCGAATAAAAAACATATACATTTTTAAACCATAATGACCATCATCATCATACACATGATGATCATCTAAACATTAGTGTTGCATGCAAGTTCTTACTAGTCTTCAAAATTAGGATTTTACACATTGACAACTCTATTTTTGAACCCTACCTCTGCTTGAGAGTGACAGTTGCCAAACCATGTGAAATTATCTCTAATGACCTCTTTTTCTCAACAATTCACTCATATGGGTACCTGATTTTTTTGTCTCTCCAAACATTTGGATTTTGCTTCTTATGATAAGTTTTACACCTTTTTATTGGACTATTATTTAGGCTATATATATATATACATATATATATATATATATATATATATATATATATTGTTGCGGAATAAAGATGTCAAGGACCTCTGATGAGCCTTTTGATCTTCGATCACTTGAAAATGATGAAAACGAAGGTGGTTTGAAGGACCCGAGGTGTACCTCGGGGGATCTCTCCGATGTCTAAGTAAGGGAATACTTTAGAGAAGTTGTATGCAATATTGAAATGGGGTTAGAATGAGATACATTGGCCTCTCGCCCGAGTCCCTATTTATAGTGGCAGAAGTTGACCTGAGGATGTCTGGCCATTTATTGGCGAGTCATGGCGCGGACGTGGATCGCTCTAGCCTTTAAGGAGTTGATACTAGCTGTCTGTGGCACAGGCGTGGATTGCATTGGCCTATATGGAGTTGACCCCTTTAGAGCAATTGTCCTTGAGCGATGATGACCTTGATTGCTACTGTGCCTTAATGCTGTAGATTGACTATTTGACCTTGGTATATTTAGGGTATATTAGTTGCCCTCCTTTTTAGTTTCAGAAGCAGTGCTCCATAAATTTGAAACTAAAAGGGAGGGCAACTGATATACCCTAAATATACCAAGGTCAAATAGTCAATCTGCAGCATTAAGGCACAACAACAATCAAGGCCATAATTGCTCAAGGATAACTGCTTTGAAGGGGTTAACTCCATATAGGCCAGAGCGATCCACGCCCGCTTTACAGACAGCTGGTATCAACTCCTTAAAGGCCAGAGCGATCCACGCTCATGCCATAACTCGCCAATAAATGGTCAGACATCCTTGGGTCAACTTCTGCCACTATAAATAATGACTCGGGCGAGAGGCCAAGGTATCTCATTCTAATATCATTTCACTGTAGCATACAACCTCTCTAAAGTATTCCCTTACTTAGGCATTGGAGAGATCCTCCGGAGTACACCCCGGATCCTCCAAGCCACCTTTGTTTTCATCCTTTTCAGGTAATCGGAGATCAGAAGGCTCATCGGAGGTCCTTGACATCTTTGTTCTGCAACAGTAGCCCATATGTTTTTAATTAATTCTTGCAAGAAATTGTTGCACTATAACATCACGATAGAAACCAAAAATGTAGGATTCTTGATGAACATATATTTCCTTTTAAATTCAGCTAGTTAAGAAAGAATTGTCCATAAACAAATATTGAGCTTGACAATTGTGAAATTAAGAATTCTAAAATGTAGTTAAGAAGAAGTACGTAAGTGATAAATGAAAGAAATTAACTTCAGAGATGAATCTTACACTTTCTTGTTTGATAATGATCCTTTTACTGACAATGATGTTGTAAAAAACCTCAGATGATGCACACTTATGGAAAAAGGCTTGCTATAACAAAAATTAATTTATTTAATTTTTCTTCTCCAATTTTAAACCCCCTTGAGATTTATTTTTTAAAATTTCACTAATTTTTATGCATGGCTTATGTTTTCTTCCAATTTAAAAGAATAAAATTAAAAAAATATAAAAGCAACGTGGATTTGAAAAGCCTCGGGGGTTTTAAAGATGAAAAGAGTGTGTGCATTTTGCGTGTTGAACCCTACCTTCTTCATTCTTGTCTCATGTACGCACACAAGTAGTGTCGAGCACAATGCGATGCATGGTTACTCTCCCTAAGTCCCTTGCTCCTATCCTATCACTTTCAATTATGAAAAGGTGGAGGTAATTAAGCTCCCTTCTTCCTCCACTCTCTTTCTAGACTACCAACTAGTGAAGCAAGCTAACTATCACTAATCGGACATGGAAGCCAACCAACTATCACTGGCTATGTAATGACCCGAAAAATAATGGTATTTAAATAATAAGAGGGAGGAAAATAGGAAAATATATAAAAAGCGGTAGCAGGCTTGCATTCATCGACGACGTTGCACTATGGGCTTGTCGATGAGGGTATGCTTCGTCGACGACAAGATACCGAAAGGATATTTTGGCAACTCTGAATTTCACCGACGAGGGGGAGAGTTCATCGACGAATTTCCTCTTGACCTCATCGACGAGATGACGTGGCTTGTCGATGAAGCCTATGGTATAAATAGTGCAAACTTCGGATTTTTCACACAGCAAATCAGAAAAATCTCTCTCTCCTCCCTATAGTTTCCCTCTCCTCTCTCTTTGATTTCAGCTCCGTCGTTCACCGGATCAACGATCTGAGGCCACCACAACGCTCCTAGGGAAGTTCTCTCCAAGTCTACTAGAGTGGATCGTTGGTGGGATAGAGTTGAAATTCATCCCTAGTTTAAGGTAATACTTTTTATGTAAAATTTGGTCTTCCTATAGTTCTAGGAAATGTTATTCACGGAAAAATACTGAAATTTAGCTCTGAGAGTTGTTGGTTTCAGGGTGTTGCTCGGGGAACCCTGCGGGTGCAGGACCGGTATATTCTAGGGAGTTTCTCTTCAGTAATCAGGTAAGGAAATAAATTAAAGCAGATATTTTTCCATGCAAATTATTATTATTATTATTTATCAGCAAATTTATTTTCAAGAAGCGTATATAATATATAAGAGGAAATTGGTAAAAATGCATATTTGGAAAAATACTACTATTATGTCGAAATGTATGTATATATATATATATTAGTATGAAATGCCAGAGAATATGATTTTAGAATGGAATGGATGCTTTATTCAACATTGTGTGGCATGGATATCATTTTACATGAAAGGTGTTAAGTTATGGCAATTTTACGAATAAAGTATGTTTTTAGAAATTACAAAATAATGCAGTACATTATGATTTTTGAAATACATGATAAATGAATTATTTATTAAGAATAATATGTATGAAATATTTGGTGCAAGGCTGTGATTGATGGCCGGCGCAAGGCCATGTATGATATATGATTTCGGTGCAAGGTCATATGTATATGTATGATTTTGGCGCAAGACCATAGATATGAAAGTAATTGGCACAAGGCCGTATATATTATGCTATCACAGAAAATGCTATTAATCTATTTATGTTAAACTGTATATTATCATGTACTATGTATTCTCAGAACCCAGATGATAGTTCAGTTTAGTTCAGGAGCATGGTATCGTAGCTATACATATCAGATTACTATGTTCAGACGTGTGCTAACCACCCCACAAGGGGGTGCGAGATGGATAGTCGATGTGGCTTTCAGTGTAGAGTTGTAGACGTCCACCTGGCAGTCCGAACTAGGGTGTGGCAGGCCCATCATACTTATAGACATTTTTAAATCGGCAGTGGTTGGCCAACCATTGTTGGGTCCTGCCTTCGGGCTGCACAACCCATCATGGGTAATACATGACATCAGTTAGCTATACATCCTGGATAAATTTTCAATATTATTAGCTATACCAGACAGTTTATGAATAGTATGATTTATTTGAGATACGAAAGTATATGTTTATGCAGTTATTAAATGATTAATGTTTTCTGATATGCGAAATGTACTGTATATCTATATTAGCATTAAATATTCATGTTGCCATACAACTGTATTTAGTTTATTTTTCCCTTACTGAAAAGTGTTTCGCCCCCAAATATTAAATAATTTTTAGAAAACCCACATAGACCAGCGGATCAAGGCCGCCGTTGAGATAGTGTGGTACTACCCTGCTAGGAGGGTAAGTTTTGATTTACGAATAGTAGATTTGTGTTGTGGGTTCCTAGATATGTATATATTTTGTGTTTTTTGGAGATTGTATATAAACACAGATATTTTGGAATGTAGTTGACTCTGGTATTTGTATTTTATGGTTAAGAAAATGTGATTTACATTTACTGTTGCTTAGGTTTCCGCTGTGAATGTTAGATGTGTCCCCATTACCCAGGGGTTCGAGTTGACTATTTTATTAATTATGCTTAATTACATGTTAAGATAAGCGTGTCATTACAATTGGGTATCAGAGCCTAGGATACTAGGTTTTTTAGACTCTAGAATGTAGTAGTAATAATACCAGAGTATAGGATAAGGGAATTTGAGGTCTGATTTTGTAGTCTAGATGTAGGACTTTTGTGGTGGTTTGTGTGATTTTCCTGGGGTGACAATTTTAGGAAATCCATGGTAAACTATCGTCGGGTTGGGTATCTAGGTTGCAGGATTGAACCTTGAATTAGGATCATGAAAGATGAATTAATTAGGATAATATATTATATTAGTTGGATGATATGTATAGTGAAAGGGGTTCTAAGTTAGGTTATTCGTTTTTCAGGATGGACCCTGGTGGCATTAGTGCCCATGCCAGTGGGAATGAGGGTGTTAGGCCCTCAGGCGTTGCGAGTGGTGCTTCAAATGCAGTTTTACGTAGTGTGGCATAGCAGGTCATGGCAAAAATTGTTAGGAATTCCAGGGACTTGGGTGGTTCGTCTGCAGGCCACGACAGCTCGATCGAGAAATTCATTAAGATGAATTCTCTGGCTTTCTCAGGGGGAACTAATCCTACAGTCACTGAAAACTGGGTGCAGGAGATTGAGAAAGTATTTGCAGTGCTGCAGTGTTGAGAGGAGCAAAGGGTACTATTTGCTACATATAAATTGACTGGAGAGGCCAAGAGATGGTGGACAACGGTGAAACTCTTGGAGCAACAGAGGACAGTACCTGTGGAGATGACGTGGAAGCGATTTAAGGAGACATTCTTTGACAGGTATTTTCTAGCCTTGTCCAGGGAAGTTAAGATAGAGGAGTTCCTAAAACTGAAGTAGGGACAGTAGACGGTACAGCAGTACGCGGCAAGGTTTATCGAACTATCTCGCTTCGCCCCGTACATTATCCGAGATGAGGTGAAAAAGGTACGACAGTTTGAAAGAGGCCTGAGGAGGGAAATATATAAGCAGGTGTCGATACTGAAGTTGTAGGATTTTGCGGAGGTGGTAGATAGGGCCACTATCGCAGAGATTGGAGAGCGGTTAGAGGTTAAGGAGCAGAGATAGAAGAAGAGATCCACGCCTTTTGGTTCCCAACAGGGGGTCGACCGTGGCTCGTGGAAAAGAGGTGGCTACTACAAATATCGGAGGCAGGAGGTAGGGAATCGTGGAGTTCAGGGTATGCAACCACTTCCAGCTTGCCCGACTTGTGGGAAGAGGCACCTGGGGGAGTGTCGTGCCGGGCGAGGTGTTTGCTACCGGTGTGGGGAGTTAGGGCATGTGATGAGAGATTGTCAGACTCAGATTGGTGCTGCTCCTACTCCTAGACTTGCTCGAGGAGGCTATCAAGCGCCACGTGGAGGCCAACAGAGGAATATGGCTCCAGTTAGGGTCTTTGCTCTGACGCTAGGTGATGCTGAGGCGGCTGGTGACGTGGTGACAAGTATGGTTAATATGTTTTTATTTAAAGTTATTGCACTCTTTGACTCAGGTGCCACACACTCGTTTGTATCTGTGAGGTATGTTAAATTGTGTGGGGATGAAACATAATCACTAGATGTTGAATTATTAGTGGTTACATTAACCGGGTCAGCGGTGAGGTGTAGTAGGGTACTCCATGGCTGTATAGTTGATATTCAGGGGAGAATTTTATCTGCTGATTTGGTGGTCCTAGACATGCATGGGTTTGATATCATTTTCGGCATGGATTGGCTAGTAGTTAATTCTACCATTATACTGTCGTGCGAGGGAAGTGATATTCAGACCTCCAAGAAGACCAGAATTCAGATTTACAGGGTCACGAGTGCAATCTCTACCTCAGTTAGTTTCGGCTATTCAGGCAAGGAAACTACTCTAGAGTGATTGTCAGGGATTCGTGGCTTTTGTGAAAGAAATGTCAGAGAATGAAATGAAGCTTATTAATATGCTAGTGGTGAAATATTTTACAGATGTGTTTCCAGATGAATTACCAGGTCTGCCACCTGATTGTGAGGTAGATTTTTCTATCGATCTACTTCTAGGTACAACGTCGATTTCTAAAGCACTGTATCAAATGGCGCCGACAGAGTTAGCAGAATTAAAAGATCAATTACAAGATTTACTTGATAAGAGTTTCATACGACCTAGTGTATCTCCATGGTGAGCTTTAGTATTATTTTTGAAGAAGAAGGACAGGTCTATGAGAATGTGCATAGATTACAGGGAGATTAATAAAGTGACCATCAAGAACAAATATCCTCTACCCCGTATCGATGACTTGTTTGATCAGCTCCAGGGTACATAGGTATATTCTAAGATCGACCTCATATTAGGTTACCATCAATTAAAGGTAAAAGCAAAAGATGTATCGAAGACGACTTTTAGGACTAGGTATGGGCATTACGAGTTCCTTGTTATGCCATTTTGTCTGACGAATGCTCTTGCGATATTTATGGATTTGATGAATAGGATTTTCCATCCATATTAAGATCAATTTGTTGTCTTTTTTATTGATGATGTACTGGTCTATTCGAGGAACTATGAGAAGCATGAGATACAGTTGAGGCAGGTTTTGCAGATGCTCAGGGAAAAGAAGTTGTACGCCAAATTCAGTAAATGTGACTTCTGGCTCGAGAAAGTCGTGTTTTTGGGGTATGTTATCTCAGGAGACGGAATTTCTGTGGATCCTAGTAAGATTGAGGCGGTAGTGAATTGGGCTAGGCCAAGGAACGTCTAAGATATTAGGAGTTTCTTAGGGTTGACTAGTTACTATCGTCGTTTTGTTGAGGGGTTCTCAGCATTATCAAGGCCTCTGACAAGACTGACTAGGAAGAATGCCAGATTTGAATGGGACGACAGCTGTGAGTAGAGTTTTCAGGAATTGAAGCAGAAGCTAGTCACAGCGCCAGTACTGATCATCCCATCAGGGGGTGAGGGTTACATCATTTACAGTGATGGCTCCTTGAAGGGACTTGACTGTGTATTGATGCAACATGGCAGGGTGGTGGCGTATGCATCTATACAGTTGAAATAATATAAGAAGAACTACCCTACCCATGATCTTGAATTGGCTGCAGTGGTACATGCATTGAAGATTTGGAGGCATTACCTATATGACGAGCGGTGTGAGATTTTTTCCAACCACAAGAGTTAAAGTATTTCTTCACTCAAAAGGAATTGAATATGAGACAGAGAAGGTGGTTAGAGTTAATTAAGGATTTTGATTGTACCATCAGTTATCACCCAGGAAAAGTAAATGTGGTAGCTGATGTGTTGAGCTGGAAGTCTGCGAGACCAGTGGTAGCAGCTATGGAGATCCAGTATCCGATCATGATGGATCTGGAGAGATTCGGCATAGAATTGGTAGAGAATGTCCTTTAGTATGTATTGCCAGTTTAGTGGTATAATCTACTCTGCATGAAAGAATTAAAGTCGCTAAGAAGGAAGATGCAGAATTAGCAAAGGTATCAGTTAGAGTGCAGAATGATCAGGGGGAGGAATTCTGTTTGTCAGATGATGGAGCTTTGCGGTTCCATTCCAGGTTATGTGTTCTTGCTGATGCTGACATTAGGAAGACCATTTTAGAGGAGGCTTATGAATCTTTGTATACAGTTCATCCCGTCAGTACAAAAATGTACAGGGATCTGCGAGAGTTTTATTGGTGGAGTGGGATGAAGAAAGAAATTGCCGAGTATGTAGTGCAGTGTTTGACGTGCCAGCAGGTAAAAGCTGAGCACTAGAGGCCGGCGGGTCAATTGCAGCCGCTATTTATTTCAGAGTGGAAGTGGGATCATATATCTATGAATTTTGTCTCAGGGCTACCGTTGACATCACATGACTAGAATGCGATTTGGGTGATAGTAGATCGATTGACCAAGACCGCTCATTTCCTCCCTATTAAGATCATCTATTTCCTCAACCATTTGGTGGAGATTTATATTCAAGAGATAGTCCGTTCTCACGGAGTGCCAGTATCTATAGTGTCAGATCGAGACCCGCGATTCATGTCACATTTTTGGAGGAGCTTACAGGAGGCTTCAGGGTCTCAATTGTCTTTTGGCATAACATTCCATCCTCAGTCAGATGGGCAGACTAAGAGGATGATACAAATACTAGAAGATATTCTCCGAGCGTGTGTATTAGATTTTGGGGGTAGTTAGACTCAGTTCATGCCAGTGGTAGAGTTCGCGTATAATAACAGTTATTAGGCCAGCATTGGCATGACACCGTTTGAGGCTTTATATCGTAGGAGATGTCAATCTCCTTCGTATTGGGACGAGATGGGTGAGCGGCGAGTTGTGGGACCAGAGCTTATGTAGCAGGTGTACGATAAGGTTCGGCTTATCAGGGATAGAATCAATGTAGCTCAAAGTTGACAGAAGAGTTATGTCGACAATCGCCGCAGGAAATTAGAATTTGATGTTGGTGATCATGTATTTTTTACGATAGCTCCGTTAAAGGGGGTTATGAGGTTTGGAAGGAAGGGTAAACTTAGCCTTAGGTTTATCAGTCCGTTTGAAATTCTAGAGAAAGTAGGGCCGATTGCTTACAGGTTAGCTTTACCACTTGCATTATCCAGGATGCACGACGTATTCCACATTTTTATGTTAAGGAAATACGTCACAGGCCCTTCTCATATAATCAGTTTTGGTGAATTGGAGCTTAGTGATTCGCTAGTTTATGAGGAGGTATCGGTGCAGATTCTGGATAGAAGAGAACAGGAACTACGTAATAAGAAGATTCCTCTGGTAAAAGTTTTATGGAGGAATCATGCAATAGAAGAGGCTTCTTGGGAGCTCTAGGAATAGTTCAGACAAAAGTACCCACAATTGTTCCAAGAAGTTCAGATATAATTAGGAAATGTAAGTAAATATGTAGTATTTATTTTGCAGGTACATGTAGTACTTTAGTTAGTAAGTGATATTTTAGTTTTGGGGGAAATTTTTTTTTAGTATATGTAATCTCCCAGGACTTGAAATGTATCCATGGTATTCCTCCGCCACAAGTGAGGGTAAGTAATAAAATAAGTAGACTATTTTGCCTTTAAGGGATGATGAGTTATATGAATAGTAAATTTCGAGGATGAAATTTTGTAAGGAGGGGAGAATGTAATGACCTGAAGAATAATGGTATTTAAATAATAAGAGGGAGGAAAATAGGAAAATATATAAAAAGCGGCAGTAGGCTTCGTTGCGTTCGTCGACGATGTTGCGTTGTGGGCTCATCGACGAGGGTATGCTTCGTCGACGAGAAGATACCGAGAGGATATTTGGGCGACTTTGAATTTCATCGACGAGGGGGAGAGTTCGTCGACGAATTTTCTCTTGACCTCATCGATGAGATGACGTGGCTCGTCGATGAAGCCTATGGTATAAATAGTGCAAACTTCGGATTTTTCACGCAGAAAATTAGAAAAATCTCTCTCTCTTTCTCTCTCTCTCTCTCTCTCTCTCTCTCTCTCTCTCTCTCTCTCTCTCTCTCTCCTCCCTACGGATTCCCTCTCCTCTCTCTTCAGTTTTGCTTCCTTCGTTCGTCAGATCGACAATTTAAGGCCACCACGACGCTCTTAGGGAAGTTCTCTCCAAGTCTGCCGAAGCGGATCGTTGGTGGGGTAGAGTTGAAATTCATCCTTGGTTTAAGGTAATTCTTTTTATGTAAAATTTGGTCTTCCTATAGTTATAGGAAATGTTATTCACGGAGAAATAGTAAAGTTTAGTTTTGAGAGTTGTTGGTTTCAGGGTGTTGCTCGGGGAACCTTGCGGGTGCAGGATCGACATATTCTAGGGGGTTTCTCTTCAGTAATCAGGTAAGGAAATAAACTAAAGTAGATATTTTTTTCATGCAAATTATTATTATTATTTATCAGCAAATTTATTTTCAAGAAGTATATATAATATATAAGAGGAAATTGGTAAAAATGCATATTTGGGAAAATACCTTTATTATGTCGAAATGTATATATATATATTAGTATGAAATGCCAGAGAATATGATTTTAGAATGGAATGTATGCTTTATTCAGTATTATGTGACATGAATATCATTTTACATGAAAGGTGTTAAGTTATGACAATTTTACTAATAAAGCATGTTTTTAGAAATTACGAAATAATGCAGTACATTATGATATTTGAAATACATGATAAATGAATTATTTATTCAGAATGATATGTATGAAATATTCGGCGCAAGACCGTGATTGATAGCTGGCACAAGACCGTGTATGATATATGATTTCAGCACAAGGCCGTATGTATATGTATGATTTTGGCGCATAGTCATAGATATGAAAGTAATCGGCGCAAGGTCATATATATTATGCTATCACATAAAATGCTATCAATATATTTATGTTAAACTGTATATTATCATGTACTATATATTATCTGAACCCGGATGATAGTTCAGTTCAGTTCAGGAGCACGGTACTGTAGCTATACAGATCAGATTACTATGTTTAAACTTATGCTAACCACCCCACAAGGGGGTACGAGATGGATAGTTGATGTGACGTTCAGTGTAGAGTTGTAGACGTCCACCTGGCAGTCTGGACCAGGGTGTGGAGGGCCCATTATACTTACATACATTTTTAACTCGGCAGTGGTCGACCAGCCATTGTTAGGTCCCGCCTTTGGGCTGCACAACCTATCATGAGGAGTAATACATGACATCAGCTAGCTATACATCTTGGGTAAATTTTCAATATTATTAGCTATACTAGACAGTTTATGAACAGTATGATTTATTGGAAATATGAAAGTATATGTTTATGCAGTTATTAAATGATTAATGTTTTCTGATATGCGAAATGTACTCTATATCTATATTAGCATTAAATATTCATGTTGCCACACAGTTGTATTTAGTTTATTTTTCCCTTACTGAGAAGTGTCTCACCCCCGAACATTAAATAATTTTTAGGAAACCCAGATAGACCAGCGGATCAAGGCCGCTGTTGAGATAGTATGGTACTACCCTGCTAGGAGGGTAAGTTTTGATCTAGGAACAGTAGATTTGTGTTGTAAGTTCCTAGATATGTATATATTTTGTGTTTTTTGGAGATTGTATATAAACACAGATATTTTGGAATGTAGTTTACTCAGGTATTTGTATTTTATAGTTAAGAAAATGTGATTTACATTTACTGCTGCTTAGGTTTCCGCTATGAATGTTAGATGTGTCCCCGTTACCCATGGGTTCGGGTTGACTATTTTATTAATTATGCTTAATTACATGTTAAGATAAGCAGGTCATTATAGGAAATAAATGGACCCAGACCTCCATGTTATTGGAAAAATAAATATGAAAACAAGAAGGGAAAAAAAAAAGGAAAATTTCGGTTGAGGTGTGTATAACATTACCCTTAGGAAAGATTATGTTTCTTTAATATGATGTTGAAGGCTTACTAGTGTCTACCCGAGGACACAACAATCCTTCTGATTGATGTGCACTCTCCAATCAAAAGATAAGAACAACACAGGGGAGATAGGAACAACACGACTTGATTAACCAAAAAAAATAAAAATGATCATAGGAAAAGAAACCATGATCGACTCAACAAAAGAAGAATTTTCAAAGAGAAAAGAATAGAAAACATAAAAATCACCATTATGAAAATATATATCTAAGCTTGAGACATATATAGTCACAAAGCGGTCAACAACAATAATCACATAATGGTCACATAAATAGTCATACTACAAAAAAACTGATTTTTAATGACGGAAGTATTAGTGATGGCTTGAAAACCGTCACTAAAATTGCTTATTAGTGACGATTTTAAAAAATCATCACTAATAATTATGTCACTAAACTATTGTGGGAAGCTACTTTGGGCGCTAAAATTTCCCGAAAAAATATTAGCGACGGTTTCTGTACTATTAGTGATGGTTTTAGGCCGTCACTAATAGTGAATTATTAGTCACGATTTCTCAACCATCACTAATAGTAAATTATTAGTCACAATTCACAAAGCCGTCACTACTAGGCCATTATTAGTGACGGTTCAGGAAAACTGTCACTACTGTTTTGTATTAGTGACAGGTCATAAAACCATCACTAAAAAATTAGCCTTGACTGGGGTAAAAGTCAAGAATATTAGTTGTAGTATTAGTGACAGTTTGCAAAACCGTCCCTAATAATCATGTATTAGTCATGGTTCATGTAACTGTTACTAATAGTGCACTGTTAACCAGGGAAAGTCAATAATATTAGTGATGGTTTAGCACAACCATCACTAATAGTCTATTATTAGCGACAATTTTTCTCAATCGTCACTAATAGTTTTTGAATTAAAAAAAGGAAAAATTCAAGAAAAATAGCAAATTAATTTGAAAAGTTATGAAAATTTGTGGGGAGGTAGAGTGTACATTTTGGAGTCCGTGGGTAGTCTATTTTTTGGTTTTGCACTCCAGTAAAGGCTTGAAAAATGACGGGGAAAGTTATAGTGCACGGCGCGCAGGTTGGTTTAAATTTTTTTTGTTGTTTCTTGTATTAGTCTTGTATCTGTAGTGAAGTTTTGCAATGACTGGACTGATTTTTTAAATGCAATAGAGGTCAAGAGATCTTTTGAAACTGTTCATCATAGTAAAATGGAATTTGATGCCCGAAAAAGAAATAGCGCATTTAAAGTTCGGATTCTTTTTTTAAGTAGAATGCTTGAAGAAAAAGATCGTCACTAATAGTCTTATGTTAGCTTGTATTACAGCAACGAAAATGGCCAATCAAGCGCATTTAGTGAAATGCAAACATAAAAATGACCTCGCCTTGGAAAAATACCTGGAATCTGACCTAGTTTATGAGTCGGGCGAAACAACTAGCCTCGTAGGACCAACACCCATCTCTCAAACTCCAGACTAAAATGATCTATATGGCCATGGACTAGGATTGTTCTTAACATAATAGACGAAAAAGATGGAAGCTAGAACTATCATTGATAGTGAATATTGGTTGAAAAGATTGATTCTCTAAATTTAAACCTTTTTGAGTTTATACATTTTGGAATGACCGTGTACAGACCATGGTCAACTAGTCGTTTACTGCTGTATAATTCGTAGCTAGCGGTGGACAAATAAAACCAATTGCTGAGATTGTCCAGAAATCTAAATAGGAAAGAAATAATTAATTAATGTTGTGGGCAACCTAGCCAGTGTGCTTCACACCACAAATGAGAATCTAGATAAATTGAAGATAAAATACAACAAGAAGAGCATGTGCTTATGTAGAATGCTTGAAGAGAAAGACTGTCACTAATGGTTTTTTGGATTTTCTATCAATATATTGTTGCAATTATACATAAATGAGTAAATAAATAAAAACCAAATTTATACAAATAAATTAGTAATGAAATAATTAATAATAATACTAATAGTAGTACTTATATAAAATAATTATAATAATATCACAATTTTAAAAAATCTTCATTAAATAGGCCCAACTTGTAGAGACCTGGAAAATTAAAATTTATAAAAGAAAAGAAAAGAAAGAGAGAGGGAAAGAATAAGAAAAGGAAGGAAATTTAAAAGGGAGAATAACAGGGCTTCGTTAACGAACCCAAGGTCTTCGTTGACGAAATGTCCCATAAATTTCGGTGAGGAGGTACACGTGTCCCGTTGATGAGAAGATACAGAGAGTTTTGGGAGTTTTAGGGAAATTTTAGGTTCGTTGACGAAATAGCCTCCTCATCAATGAAGTGCCTTCATGGTTCATTGACGAATTATTTGAACTCGTCGACGAACGCCGGCCTATAAATAGTGGAAACCCTTATTTCATTGGTGTTTTCTTTCTCCTCTCACCCTCTCTCTCTCTCTCTCTCTCTCTCTCTCTCTCTCTCTCTCTCTCTCTCTCTCTCTATAGACCCACGGTTCTCTCTCCCTCTCTCTTCGTTTATGGCTTCGTTACAATCCGGTTTGACAATCGGGAACGTCCACGAGGTTCCTGGGAAGATTCTCTACAACTTAGGTGGAGTAGATTTTTAGTTTGGAGTTTCGGAGCTCCATCTCAAAATCAGGGTAAGTAAGATATTTTAGGGTTTAATGGGTTGTTTGGAGTATTTGAAACCTAGGATGTATTGAATGAAAGTTGTTTTGGGAAATGAGTTGTTTAACTTGGGAAAAATGTGATTTTTAGGGTTTTGAGCTACGAATGCCAAGGAGCATATGTTCTAGGGTGTTAGAAGGCCTCTTAGTAAGCCAAGTAAAGGGAATAAATTGTAGCAGTCTTTTCTGAATTGGTTGCAAATATGGGAAATGGAAATATGGTATTTTACCTAAAATTTATTATGATATGAGTATCAGATGAAAATTTGTGTGGCATATGATTTTTACTGATATGTGTTTGAAATTGGGTTAACTGATTTATATTGAGAATATGAAATTATGAAACGTGAATTGAGATATGTGATTTGAAATGTGGGAAACGATGAAAAATGATTTTTACTGAAAAGTATCTTTTGAGAAATGATGAATATGAGATATGGAAATGTTTTATTAAGAAATGTGAATAATGTGAAATGAGATACGTATATGTTATTATGAGATGAAATGAGTTGTTAATACTAATTTGTGAATATGAAAATAAAAATGGAATATTGTAATGTGAATACTGCAATATAGATATTGAAATATGAATATGAGAAATGAGAAATATTGTAATGTAAAATTTTGCAATATGAATATTGAATTGTGAGAATTGAAATGTGAAATTATGAAATGTGAAATTATGAAATGTGTATATTGAAAAATGAATATTGAAATGTGATTGATGAAATGCCAATACCGCGTAATGATTGCGGGTATATGGTAATGATAACCCTAATGGATGGTTATGGAAACCCTAATGATGGGTTGTGATATTGAGCACGGTACCATTTGCTAATGCTGATAGTGCAACCACATGGACTTTTGGAGCGTGTGGCATGGCAGTCGACTGAGCTGTTTAGTAGAGTTGTTGTGCCTCCTGAGTCCAGATTAGGGTTATAGGCCGTCCGGTTGTACTACAAACGTGCATATATGGTATGATTATTTGATGTAACCGGGTAGGCCAACCGCAGTTAGGTTTAGTCTTTGGGCTGCACAACCTCGACCATAGGGGGAAGCATGGCGTGAAATATGGAGAGCGACCTCAACCATTGGGTGAAGCATGGTGTGGAAAATATCCTCAGGGCAGCCATGAGTTAATGACGTGGATGTAACTGAGGACACTCATGAGCTAGTTGTGAAAAGGAAATGGAAATGGGAATGAAATGGAAATGGAAATGGAAATGATATAGCGTGAGTTAATAATATAAAGTGAAGTAAAACACTTCGCCTGAGGGCTTACTGAGTAAGGTGAATGCCCTAATAAGTATCAAACCCGAGTTAATCTAGTAATCTCCCCTATTCTTGGGAACTTTGCTGGTAAATATGGGTTATGTGTAAATGGATTTGGAAATGAAATTTAAAGCTTATGAAAACTTGTGTTTTATATCTATATGATTATGATTGTGGAAATGATATATTTTCTCAGAAGATATTATCACTGACATGAATATATATATTATATTATAATGAAACTCATACTGCCACACACTATAGATAATTTATTCCATCTTACTGAGATGTGTCTCATCCAATCATTTAATTATTTCAGGAAACTGAGATAGATGTGGTGATAAAACTCTGAGATAGAGGGGGGCTAATATCCTGAGTAGACAAGGTGAGTGTTTTTGTAATAACCCAAGAAATTTCTACAGGACTCATCGATGAACACAGGGGTTTCGTCGACGAGGGCTCTTCAGGATCTCATCAACGAAGACCCATCTCATCGAGGAGAAGATACTGAGAGTGGGTTTAAAGCAGACTGAAACTCGTCGACAAGGGTGCAAGTTCGTCAACGAACTTTCTATAGGACTCGTCGACGAGGTGACGTGTCTCGTTGATGAATCCTGCCCTATAAATAGCTGAAACTCGTATTTTTAATCAAATTCTTCAGCGTAGAAACCCTCCTCTCTCTCTCTCTCTCTCTCTCTCTCTCTCTCTCTCTCTCTCTCTCTCACTCTCACGACCCCCTCCCCTTCTCTCTTTGATCCTGGCCCCATTTCATTCTGGATTAAAGATCTGAGGCCACCACGATGCTCCTGGCGAAGTTTTCTGCAAGTCTACCGGAGTAGATCATGGGGAAAGTTGGTTTGAAATTCATCCTAAATCCGGGGTAAGGTGTTTTATTTAGAATCTGCTTTCCTTGCTGTTATAAGAAGTGTTGTATATAGAAAAATATTGATATTTTGTTCTAAGGGATATTGTTTTTAGGATGTTGAGTTAGGAACCCTACGGGTATAGGGTCAGAATTTATTAGGGGCTTTTCAGATTTAATATGTATACAGAATATTATGAATGTGTATTTACAAACATGCAGGTTAGATTATTTTTCTAGAGAATTATGAATATTATTTTTATAGCAGAATTACAGCAATTAAGCATGAGATTGTGTTTATTCAAATGTGCGGCATGAGTTTCTTACAGTACAATATATAGATTTTACAGTATTACATATATATAGATATTCAAATATTTTAGATTATTAGAAATGAATAAGACTTACAGTATTTCCCAAAGAAAATACATGATTTCTAAACCATAACACTCAAACAATTTATTCAGACAGATTATACAGTGATAGCATCAAGATGCTACAACAGATTATCCAGAGATTACAGATATTATATACAGAGTATACAAATATTATATACAGAGTATACATATATTATATATAGAGTATACAAATATTATATACAGATATTACAGATAGTACAGATAGAAAACACAGATGTTACATATAGATAATATATATATATATATATTTTAGTCAGATATCTCAGATAATACAGTTCAGAATTATAGTGTTATGGTTGTTTTTGAAATCATGTTAAAAGTAGTAAGATGATTATATATTTATATATGTATACATTATTACATGATATCAGATCCCTGTGGAAATTACAGACAAATATATATTTACAGCAGAGCATGATACCGTTGCTAGATTCAGACACGTGCAATCACATGACTCAGATAGTATGTGGATTCCGTCTAACCGTGCTAGGAGAGATTTGCAGTCTCCCCAGCATGGTGGGTTAAGGTAGCCAGTTAGACGATGACAGAAGTTTGAGATAGCCCGGAGTGATTGCAGTGGGCTAGGATCTTCATAAATCATTACAGATTGGTGGATGATAGAGATTGACTTTCCTGGAGGGCCGACTAGAGTAAGTCCAGCCTACGGGTCGCACAACCCTATCATGAGGAGATATATTATGATATACAGATCCCAAGGTATAGCAGAAGTTCCTATATACAGATATATCACATTGCAGTAGTTTATACTATTATATTAGCAGTACCTTTAGATAGCAAACTCAGATATACAGTTATATTTTAAAGATTACCTAATAGATATATATTCTATACAGTTTATTAGTTTTCTTAGATTACAGTATGATTACAGTATTTTAAATGATTAACTCAGCTGCCACTCACTAGTAATAGCATATTTCCATTTACCAAGCATTGTCTCATCCCAGTGACTTATCGTTTTTCAGGAGATCCAACTAGGCGAGCAGATCAGGCTGGCGGGTAGAAGTTGACTTGTGCCGCCCTTACAGAAAAGTGACGTCATTGGGTATTTTGTATTGTAAATATATTTCAGAGCATTATAGTTTCCTGGTATTGTATATAGCAGTCCTAGTTTTGTGTACCGTTGCTTAGTTATGTATGACAGACATAGTTTCTTCAGTGCTCTTTTGAGCATGAGTTATTTTCAGTACTATTTTAGACAAATGATATTATGATATACAGATAGGAATAGAAAAAAAATTTTATATTAATAGCCGGTCGTTCAGTTTTGATCTAGGGACGTGTGATTCCCTTAGTGTCTTGGTTGATTTTTGGGGATGAGTTAGATATGTATATATATATATATGTTTATGGATGAATTAACACTCTGGTATGTGTATTCGTTGTGGTATGTATATATATATATAAATGACTTCCACTGTTAGGTTGTAAATATGATGATGTCTGTGTACCCGGTACCCTATTCGGGTCGGGTTATGTATTATGGTATCAATGGATGACGTGGCTGATTTGTGATTATATGTTTTATTTATATGGAAAAAAATGGTATGAAAAATCGGGGCGTCACACAACAAGTATAATTGTACAAAATATATATATATATATATATTTATATGAATATATAAAATTAATAAAAAAACCTTTAATTATTTTTAAAATTTCATTTTAATAAAATATTGATGTTATCATTTATTTATTATCGAAAAAAAAAAACAAAAGGAGTAAAATAGTCAAATGAAAAATTTAGCCAAAATATTAGTGACGAATTGGTAAAACCGTCACTAATACTCTGATTATTAGTGACGGCTTTCAGACACCATCACTAATAGTTGTTGTATTGAAAATATATAACTAAGTAGACTAAATATTAGTAACGGGTTAACAAGTATTAGTGACGGTTTAAGACTGTCACTAATAGTCTGAAATATTTTAGCCCTAACCTATGCTGATTTTCCCCACTTCTCCCCCAAAAACCCTCGAAAACCCTCCCCTCCATTCTTGCTTCAGCCACCTCCTCTCTGCTCGTCGACTCCACCGCATTTTCCGCCAATGCCGTCACCTCTTGCTGCCGCCGCCATCGCCTCTTGCCGCCGAACTCCCCACCCTTCTCCACCGAACACCCCATCGTAGGTGCATCTTCTTCTTCTTCTTCTTCTGGGTTTTTTTATTGTAATATTTTTATGCGTTCGGAATTTTTTTTGGGTCTTGTTTAGTTTTTTGTTTTCCTAGATACGGTTTTCTGGTTTTTTATTTTCTGCTGCATATGTGCGTGTATGTATATATGTTTATATGTATGTATGTATGTATGTATGTATGTATGTGTATATATATTTATGTGTGTGTATGTATATATGTATGTATGTATGTATGTATGGATGGATGGATGTATGTATGTGTGTTTGTATATATTTAAAGAGATCATAGTGTTTCAAAGCTTACATATACCTTTTTTGTTTTTGTTTTTGTTTTGTACCACTTATATCTTTCAATCATAAATTAAATTAGTTGATTTGGCCTTTTGTTAGGCAGCCTAGTTGGCTTAGTCACATATCTAATTTACTACTTTGTTTTTATGTAAAAATATAGTGCTAAATTTATAGGAGTAAAAGGATTGGAAGACCGAAAAATGGTTAAAAGATTTAACACTAGTATAA
Organism: Malania oleifera; assembly: GCF_029873635.1. Classification (NCBI taxonomy): domain Eukaryota; kingdom Viridiplantae; phylum Streptophyta; class Magnoliopsida; order Santalales; family Ximeniaceae; genus Malania; species Malania oleifera. The sequence continues at coordinate 90,017,287 of NC_080421.1, forward strand.
AATGGCATGGGGTGGATTTGTCCATGTGTTTGGAGTGAATTTAAGTGTAGTTGCTATTTGTTCAGTTATATATGAGTGAGGTAATGCCCCTTGTGTTCAATCCATGTGCTAGGATTGAATTTGAATGTATTGACATTTGTTTATTACATGCTTGTGAGGAAGTGCTCATTGCGTGTTTAGATTACTACAAGTATAGGTATGCAAGTATTCTTCATGTGTTCTTTTCTTGAGTTTGTAATAGAAGTAAATAAAGTGGAAAAGTTTTATGCGACGTGAAATTTAATTTTAATGTTCATTGAAACTTGTATAGATTTTTTTTTTTTTTTTGCACCATTAGAGACACATATTATCTTTTGTGTCAGAATTTGATCATATTCTTTTACATTTTCCTAATGTTTTCTTATCTTGTGTGAATTACGGTGTTATCCCAAGAGGGGGGGGGGGGGGATGAATTGGGGATTTTTAAAAATTAAGTCCTTTAAGTTCTAATTTTGAAAGCTATTAATTACGAACTTGCAATCTACTTAATACCTAACTTAATGTTTCACAATTAATCAATTTAATGTGTGTCCTTATTAAGCATACAATTTTACCCAATCACAAACAAACTTATCAAATGCTTAACTCATACACAATAAAAAGATAATTTAAATGCAGGCAGAAATTAAAAGAGTTAAAGGAAGAGAGAAGACAAACATGATTTTTACAAGGTTCGGCTTACCCCAGCCTACGTCCTCGCCTTGAGCAACTCACTCAAGGATTCCACTAAAAATCCACTCCTTTAATTGGGACAGAACTTCCCTTATAATCTACTGCTTATAAGAGGCGTAGCTTCCTTCTCAACTCCGGTTCACAGCCCGGACCGTGAATACAAAATAAAATTACAATTTCTGCAAAAATTCAAATGCTTCTACACAAAGCTAGTGAGTACAATAGAAATTCTAGTACATACTCAATATGATAAAACTTGATGCTCAATTTGTATGTATCAATATGATCTTTATAAAAAGAATGAGATGATTCACAAATCTACCCTTTAATCAACATCTCCCAAAAATGATTTTATAAGTAAATGCTTTGGAGATCTTAGGATTCGATTTCAAAATGCTTTATGGAAGAATAGAAAATAAGATCCTTTCAAAAATAATCTTGAATAATGCGCAGATCTACGTTCTTGCTATCAAATAATTTATAAATTTGAATCTTTGTATAAATTTATGACTTTGAATATTAGCAAAGATTTAAACAATAATTTTAAAACAAAATTCTTCAAGAATATGTATTTAGAAGCACATAGTATTTGCAATAAAGTAATTTTTGCACTAATCAACTAGCAAATCTTTGAATGAAAATATATTTAAAACTATCTCCAAGATTTTAGTTTTATACAAAAACTTTTCACAAGTAATGATCTTTCACAAATTGTATATATAATTAATAACTCAAGATCAACCTCTCAAAGAATATTCAAGAATAAATTTGTAAAAAAAATCTTTGAGAATAAGCAAATAATTTGTTTGATTACCAAACCTCAATACCCAAGTTGTTTGCACTATATTCGCAGGAACGCCTTTTGAAAATCAACATAACTTAAGCTCAAATTTGATGTGAATGCTTTGAAATCATAGGCAAGAGCTTAGCAGTGTGTTCAATGCTCTCAAGAGATCTGTAATCATTCAAGGCTCCTAATAGATGTGCAAAAAGTGGTGCTCTAGGGTTAAGAGTTTATGTTTATAAGCAATCTTGCCATCTAAACAATTTCTGGTTATTAGATCATTTAAAATATCATATTTATGTCCGTGTCCATGTTGGAGTGTCATTCTGCACCGCGACCTTCGTTGATGAATGGGTACATTCGTCGACGAGTGTACAACACTTGTTCGTTGACAAGGCTATGAGTTCATTGACGAGAGGACTGTCTAAACTTTTTGAGCTCTTTGTATTTTTTCATCAACGAGACAATACTATTCATCATCGAGTGGCCTTCATACATTCGTCGACGAGGCCACTAAAATTTGCGTTGAAAAATTTGTTTAACCTAGAACTAATGTAAATGAATTTTTCATGAAATGCATGAGTCCTAAGGTCTATCTAGGGTATATTTGAGTTTTAAATTAAATCACATGAAATATATAAATACGTTCAATTCTAAATACCCATTCCAATTGAAGATCTTGAACTTGAAGCTTGCTTCTTCATCCTTTAACTCTTTTAGTTCCATGGATTGAGCCAAGTGATATGTACTTTAGGTTCTTCGTGGATTTCATATTAAGCTTACTATTCGTGCATTCTAAATCATGATCCTGTTCACAAACTCAATTGCACAAGTCAAATACCAAGTGATTTGTCATTATCAAAATAAGATTGGACTCATAGAGTCAACATCTTGGTTTGCTAGCACTAGAATCTCTAATTTATAGCCAAAAATATTCCTCTACTGAAATGATAAAAAATCCATGGATAGTGTAACAATAACATGAATTTGTGTAAGTTTGAAAGAGCATTAAGTTGAATTGTATAGGAAATAATAATTGGTTTTTTTTAATCTCAAGCTAGTTATTTTGTACTCTGTATTGGATGGGCTAGCCTTCACCCTCAGACGACATGCTGTCGAAATTTCATTAGAATTTTTACAAAATAATCAAAAGTTGTTTCACATATAAGGTCTTTGTGTAAGGATACCACATCAGGTGTGCCAATTCACTAAACCATATCCGAATTAAAATTAAAGGAGTGTATGCAAAGCAATCATACCAATAAATGCAAACATACACGTGTGGAAAAGTTAAAACACAATTCAACTAACCTTGAACCTTTGTGCTCATACATGGGCCACTGTTTTGTACTTCATTTCCCCACCTCATCAACAAAGCCGTATCCTATTATAGGCACAAAACCCTAGCCTCCAATTCCACAAACCCCTTCTTCCAAGCCTCAACCTCAACCTCGGCTCTCATCTTTGTGCACTCCAAATCCTTTATCTTATTCTTCAAATAAGCAACAACCTCCTTCTCAATTTCACGAGAACTCCTCGAAGGCCCCAATAACCTTTCGCATCCCTCATTCCTCCTCTTTTCCCTATCGCTCGTTATGCTATTGTCCTCTCGCAAATGAATGATCATCTCTTTAACGTCTTTGTACTTTTTATTAAGGTCTTCCAATTATTCTTCAAGCAAGCATTTACTGAGTGCCGGCGCTTGATCAATGCACCATTCATGAGTGATCTTCTGGTGAAGATCGCACTTGTGTAGGAGCATTGATCAAGCATTGGCACTCAGTAAATGCTTACTTGAAGATCAATTGGAAGACTTGAAGAAAAAGTACAAAGACACTAACGAGACAATCATTCGTTTGCAAAAGGATAACAGAGTAATGAGCAATAGGGAAAAGAGGAGGAATGAGGAATGCGAGAGGTTATTGGGGCCTTTGAGGAGTTCTCGTGAAGGTGAGAAGGAGGTTGTTGCTTATTTGAAAAATAAGATAAAGGATTTGGACTGCGCGAAGGCGAGAGCCGAGGCTGAGGTTAAGGCTTGGAAGAAGTGGTTTGTGGAATTAGAGGCTAGAGTTTTGTGCCTCGAAGAGGATACGACTTTGTTCATGAGGTGGGGAAGTGAAATACAAAGCAGCAGCCCATATATATGCGCAAAGGTTCAAGGTTAGTTGAATTGTGTTTTAACTTTTATATTGGTAATATTTTTTTAGAGTTTCTCTATGTTTCTTTGTTCTCGTTGGTTCCCCAATCCAATATTGCATATATTGAATTTGACCCATTTATATTTTGACATGAACTATATTGCACTATACTGAATCGCCTAAATATCCTGGATTGCATATTTGTCTGGAACACCAACTGCATGGCTGATACAGTGACTTGTGTATTGCATGCTGATAGTTCTGGTAGTAGGAGTGTATGCTAATTGAACTAAATGCCACCTGCATGGTTGATGCAATGACTTGTGTATTGCATACTGGTAGATATTTTTAGGTTCTCGCATGCTTAATTTGTATTACTTGTTATAAAAAAATCAAGTTTTTGGAGCATGTCTTTATGAGAAATGTTCTATTTACAGATGTCATGTTGCTGAAATTTCGTTAGAATTTTCCCAAAATAATCAAAAGTCCATAAATCATGCGCTAAAATGAGTATGCTATACTACATGCTAAAATATTCTTGAAAGTGATGTTTGTATTTCAATTAGGTCCTGAATTGTCTAATGTGGATAGTTTTCATGGAGTTTATTTAACAATTTAGAATCATAAATTTATTATATGAACCTATAAGAGTTTTTTTTTTTAACATATAGGGCCTTTGTCTAAGGATCCCACATCGGGTGTGCAGTACGGACATCTTGACCATATAAGGATAATTTAAGTTCCAAATAAATGAGGCATCTTTTAGAATGCCTAATTACACAAAACATCAAATTAAGAATATGTGAATATGAAAAGGCTTAATAAAAACACCTCAAGAGTAGGGACATAAATTATTACTAGGACAAGTAATTATGATGTAAAACTACTGATGGAGTTAGTTATATGAATCATTTTCTGTCAAGTCTGACGATCATTTACCTTTTCCTCATTTAGCTTATGAACTATTAGTGACAATTTGTAAAATCTCATTCCAATTTTTTTCTAGGTCTACTTCTACCCTTCAATCATTAAACAATCAGTAATACTCTCACTTTGTAAAACCATAGAATCTGCACTGAGGTACCGGGGGGGGGGGGGGGGTTCCCGAATTTCCTACCTCCCCCTTTCTTTCCCTCAATCCTCCTGTCCTCCTCCCTCCTTTATTTGCCTACGTGCATGGGTGGGTTGCTCGTGAAGACGACTACATTTTTAGTAGGGTCATTAGGAGACTATCTTCGTAGTAGTGGATAGATGAAAACAATATTTCCTGATATTATACAAGAAGAAAAACTAGATATATATATATATATATATATATATATATATATATATATTAGGTGATATATTGGCAAACCTCGCTAGTGTGGTTGACACCATAGATTATAATATGGAGGAGTTGAAGATAAAATAGGACGAGCAACCCATGTCTTTTTAAGTAGAATGCTTGAAGAGAAAGACCGTTACTAGTAGTCTTAAATTATCTGCTAGCTTCACCTTTATAAGTCGACTCAAGATCCCCCAAAGGGGTGGATTATTAGTAACGGTTTTTTTAAACCGTCCTTAATAATGCACGCTAACGAAAGAACAATCTGTGTTTGATTGGTTGAGTTTAGACGGAGAACTATGGTCTTTTGTTAGGTGTTTGGGTGCTTGTGAGTTAGTTAGAATCCCAGTGTATGTAGCAAAGTATCTGATCAAGCAAGAATGCACAGGGAAGGATGCGAGTCCTTTGCATCGAGGAATCCTAATAAGCATAGTGAAGGACCTTCCAAGATGAAGGTAGAGATGGTAAATGAATGGAGCAACGAGTAGGAAGATTTCCCTCCGGATACGAAGGTTCAACCTAGTGATGCAAGTAAAACTAATGTGAAATCAAAAGTGGCACCAATGGTTTCACCCGATAAGGGTGAAAGGAGTTGTCATGACCCAATCACATGAAGGAGCACTTTAAGACCATCACCATGGTGTAATGACAAGACCTTTTGAGAAGTAGTTGCACCGGGAAGCACTGGCCGGTAAAGGAAGAAACCATAATACAAAATATTACTTACATCTGAAATCCTTCACAGGGCCTAGTTTGAAACTTTGACCCTTATCTTGGCTTTGATCATCATCTTCTAATTTCATATGATGATGATCAAACGGTGGGTATTTCCTCTTGCAAGCAGTTGAGTCAAAGACCATAATATGAAACACCATATATTTCCTTCTCGGTGCTGCTGCTTCTCAAGACAGCTTGTCATTACACCATGGTGATGGTCTTAGAGTATTCCTTCATGCGATTGGGTCATGACAACTGCTTTCACCTTTTTCGGGTGGAACCATCGGTGCCACTTTTGATTTCACATTAGTTTCACTTGCATCACTGGGTTGAACCTCCGTATCCGGAGGGAAATCTTCCTACTCGTTGCTCCATTCATTTACCGTCTCTACCTTCATCTTGGAAGGTCCTTCACTACACTTGTTAGGATTCCTTGATGCAGAGGAATCACAACCTTCCTTGTACATTCTTACTTGATCAGATACTTCACTACATACACCGAGATTCCAACTAGCTCACAAGCACCCAAACACCTAACAAAAGATCGTAGCTCGTCGTCTAAACTCAACCAATCAAACACATATTGTTCTTTCATTAACGTGCATTGTTAGGGATGATTTTAAAAAATCGTCACTAACAATCGCTATATTAGTGACGGTTTGTAAAACTGACACTAATAATCCACCTCTTTTGGGGATCTTGAGTTGACTTATAAAGGTAAAGCTAACAGATAATTTCAGACTTCTAGTGACGGTCTTTCTCTTCAAGCATTTTACTTAAAATGACATGGATTGCTCGTTCTATTTTATCATTAACTCGTTCAAATTCTCATATGTGGTGCCAACCACACTGGCAAGGATAGCCAATATATCACCTAATATATATCTGGTTTCGCTTCGTGGATAATATAAGGAATTGTTTTCATTTGTCCATTGCTACAAAGATAGTCTCATAATGATCGTACTAAAATGTAGTGCTCTTAATGAGCAACCCACCCATGCGCGTAGGCAAAGAAAGAAGGGAGGAGGTTCAAGGTGCCCAAAACATATACTTTGATTAATTGCTTTTGTGAATGCTTTTATCTTTTCAGCACATCTTGTGAATAGAAAATAATGGATGTTCTTTTTTGTATAGTCTTGTAAAGGGGGTTTACCGGTCAAAATGAAACTACAAATTAACTCCTTATTGTTCTATATGGTAAAAGGTTGACTTATTTTCTCGATTTATGAACTAATGTACTTTACTCTGTTCAGAGCTCGAAATATTTTGCTTAGACACAATCTAACAATGGAGAAATGGCCCACCACCCTACTTGCGTCTGGTTCAGATTAAAAAAAAGGCGGTGATTCTAGGATTGGAAGTGCTGGCTACCATGAAGATATTTGTAGTTCAAATGTAAAGAACAAGTCAATTTTGTCTCAGACTATAGAGGAAGATTTAGATATGGGAGGGGAAACTTCACTTATGAATAGAATCACTGGCTATGACCATTTCGTATTAATTGACAATTTGGAGAAAGACTTGTCCCCAGGAATAGTTGTTAAATTCATACAGAAGCAGATTACCATATTAACACAAGTCTGCATTTTCCCAAGCTTGTCTTCAGAGACATATACGAGGGGAATCATTGTGTTGGATTATAAAGAGAGCCTGAAAAAATTATGGGAATTTTTGGAGAATCTAAATCACATTATAACATCTTCAATAGGAAGGTATCAACTTAATGCATTATTATTGTTGATTATACATTGTCCGTTTTTCCCTCTATTTCTATATCGAATTATATTGGATTTAGAGTAATTGCTTTCATTATAACTTATATTTCCCTTGTCAGTTAGCTTTCGTTGTTTTGTTTATTTCTGCAGGATGTGGGTGAGAACTGAAAAGATACCAAAGCTTGGATGGTTTAAACCATTAATTGGGAACCTAAAACTGAAGTCCTTGGCAAGTTCTTTCATTTTTATTTTTATAAATTTTTGAGGAAATATCATCAACTATAAAAGTGAGATTTTGTGCTATTGTTGGAGCTCTGTTGTCGAATTGTATAATTGATTTCATGATTCTTATATTGTAGCAGGAATTACAGAGCCCAAATTCTATAATTGGCGAAGAATTAAAGCTTTGTCACTTAGGAACTGCAGAATACAGGATAGCCAAGGAGCTAAAAGATTTATTCGTGTAGTTTGCAGATTATCAAGAGAAACTACACAAGAGGCTTGCATCGGAAGAGAGAAAAATCCTGCACATGTCTGCCCTATAAGTGCTTGTAGAGTTCAAACGTGTTATTGGATGACCACTCAAATAAGCAGGTGAAAATTTGTGTCTCTTTTTTGCAAACTAATTGAATGATTACATTTCTTTGATGGATGATTTATATTTTGTACAAACTATTATTTGAGCTACTGGATTGCATGCCTTATCTAGAATGCCACCTGCATGGCTGATGCAGTGATTTATGTTTTGTATGCTATAGAAAACTGTTAGGCTATCTAGTATACTCTCTTTGATTTACAGATTTGGGAAATGTTCTATTTACAGACAGTATGCTACCAAAATTTTGTTAAAATTTTTCCTAAAATAATCAAAGCCTAAAAATCAAGTGCTAAATATTTATAATATGATGCATGCTTAAATTGTTATTAAAAGGATGAGTGATTCTTAAATGAAGATTGATCTTCATCCTAAATTGAAAACGCATACATAAGAACATATATAGAGGAGCTGAGCCCCATTCTTAGATCATTAGCAGTGAAAACCCCCTGTTTTTGATAATGGCAAAGGGGGAGAAATGGATGGTAATGAGGATGGTGTTCGTTTTTTTTTTCTTAAACTAATGATGTTTTTGGAAGTCAAGAAAGTTTTTTCGTTGCTTCTCTTAAAGATATTACTGACTATTTGCATCTATTTTGGTGTACTGATGCAAATCATCTTGTACTTTTTATTTATTTTAACTTTGTAATGAAAAAAAATTATGCTTAACTAATGCTTGCAAGGACCTACTTAACTTGATTGTTTGTATGAAATGTTTGGACTGATCATACTGAACTCCTTGTGTTGAATGGAACATTGCCAAATATTGAGTATACTGAACTGTTTGTGTTGAATGGATTATTACTGAAATATTGAGTATACTGAAGTGCTTTAGGCTTGTACGCATGTTTTGTTATGGAAAAATGCTCTTTTTTCAAACGGCATGTTGCCAAAATTTCAGTTGTTTTTCCAAAAGGAAAATATGATAAAATAGTCATAAAGTGCATACATTAAGGGGGAGGAATTGATCTTCATCCTAAATTGAAAATGCATGCATAAAAAACATATATAGAGGAGTTGAGCACCATTTTTAGAAATAGAACATGAAGAACCCATTTGCATCACATGCTTTACTTTTTGAAAATTGAGGCTCTTCCGAAAACTCTGAACATCGTACTCGACTCTTAAAGCTTTATGATTAAATATGGATTGTTCTTTAGTTATGAACACAACATCATGTTATGTACATATATATATGTTCAAACATTGTATACTAGCTAGCTAGCTAGCAAATTTCTTGTGAAATTATTATTTTGTAGGGTTTGTGACTGTCAGAACACTACGACGATGCCAAACACTTCAGTCGGGTTGAATGTGCGAAACTTTTTACTTGTATTTCTTGTTAACTGAATAGAATTAATTTGTATATTTTAATTTGAATTTGTACTTGTTTGTATTTTAATTTTAAACAATTTGTATTTTAAATTTTAATAATTTATGAATGTTTTAATAATCATGGTTCAATTTTATGTATTTTAAAATGTAATTAAAAGTTTTTATCGGATTTTTTTTTAAATTTAATATTTTCAAAGCATTAGCGATGGTTTGCAAAATCGTTAACCGTTACTAATAATAGGAAGATAAAGTATTAGTGATGATTTAGAAACCGTCACTAAATGACCAAAACCGTCACTATAAAATCAACCTTATGGGGCTAATATTAGTGACAGTTCTATAATCGTTACTAATAGTCAATTATTAGTAACGATTTTAATAATCGTTTCTAAAAGGCATGCTATTAGTGACAATTTTTCGACCATCACCACTACAGTCATATTAGTGACGGTTATTAAAGCCATCACTAATACATGCGCTTTAGTTACGAAGTTGAGCTGACCATATGTGCAATTTTATAATGACGGTCGTAGGCTATTAGTGACGGTTTTCTTCCATCACTAATACTCCACTATTAGTAACAAATTAAATATTTCATCACTAATAAGTATTTGTATCCGTAGGTATAGTGACAAAGCTAGAACCATCACTAATACTGAGAAAACCGTCACTAATAGTATTAGTGACAATTTTTTGAGTATTAGTGATGGTTTAGAACCATCACTAATAACCATATTTCTTGCAGTGTCATAACCATTTTTTATAATGATTAATAAAATAGAATAAATTCTTTAAATGACTATTATAGGAGCAAAGTAGTAAAGGCTTTTATAATACCTTTACATAAAACACTAACTGTAGAGACCCGAAGAATTATGACATCTAAATAATAAAAGAGGGAGTAAGGGAAATTTTAAAGAGGGTCACAACAGGTCCTCATCGATGAACGTGAACAAAGTGGCTTATTAGGATCGTCGATGGGGACATGCATCTCGTCGACGAAAAGTTGTTGAGAGGCTATTTTCATCTCTGAATTTCGTCGACGAGAAATAAACATTCATCGATGAACTCCTTTGTGACCTCATTGACGAAGTGACTTGGCTCGTCGACGGGTGCAGGTGTATAAACAGCCTAAACTCGATTTTTCTGCAGCACTGACGCAAAGAAACCCTCTCTCTCTCTCTCTCTCTCTCTCTCTCTCTCTCTCTCTCTCTCCTGTTTGACCCTTTCGTCTTCTCTCTAAGATTCTGGGCCAGATTCTTGGCGATTCAACGATCCGAGGTCACCACGATACTCTTGGGAAAGTTCTCTTTAAGTCTGCTGGAGTGGATCGTTGGTGGGGTTAACTTGGACTTCATCCCAAATTCAGGGTAAGACTTTTTATTTAGTATTTGCCTTTCCCATAGTTGTAGGAAATGTAGTACTCGAAGAAATACTAAAGTTTTGTTTAGGAAAATGTTGTTTTCAGGGTGTTGACCAGGGAACCCTGTGGGTGTAAGACTAGACTTTGTAGGGGCTTTTTAGAAATCAGGTAAGTGAATAAACTAAGTTAGTTTTTTATGAAAATGTATTTATTATTTACAGCATTTAATTTCAGGTAAATATGTATATTGTAGAATTATGTTGGGAAATACTGTTGTAAATAGGGATATGATTTAAATATGTTTAATACCTCTTCTGTGTGGCATGAGTAATATCTACCATGGAAATTATGATGATGAAATATTAAGTTTATAAAGTAAGTATGTTTTTACTACTTCCACGAAAATGATTAAAAGATACAGGGATTTTTCAAACCGAGGATTTTATATGATGTATCGGCGTACAGGCCGAGGTTTTACATGATATATCAGTGTATGGACCTGAGGTTTTTATATGATATGTCCATGTACGGGCTGAGGGTTTTATATGAAATACCGGCGTACGGGTCGAAGGTTTTATGATATGCAATATTGGCATACGTGCCGTGATTTATAAAATACAAAATGCTAGCGTAAGGGCCGTAAATTTTTATATGATATGTTATGCAAAGGTGTATGAAAATATTAACATCATAGATATGATTATGTATAGCTATGTATCATTATTTGGGAATATGTTATATGTTATCAGAACCTGGTTGGCTTGGTTTAGACTTTCACGAAGCACAATATCGAAGCTATATGATCACAATCATGTTTATGTTAGTGCTACTGCTTGTCGTACGAGGTAGTGGGAGATCGGAAGTAGTGGTTTATTGTAGCGTAGGCGTCCCTCTGGTGTCTGGACCAGGAGGGGCAGACCCATCATACTTACCGACTTTTGTTTGACTCGGCAGTGGTCAGCCAGCCATTGTCGGGTCTTGCCTTCGGGCCGCAGAACCCAGTCATGTGGGGGTAAGACATGACACCAGTTAGCTAACCATCTAGGATGTTTTCTATATACAGTTATATAGGATGATTTATGTGTATAGAAATACAGTATGTTATACCATGATATAATAAAACATGTTTCTCTTAGATATGATATAGATAGTTTTATCAAGTATGTTTATGTACTGTTATATGTATAACACGAAAATACTTATGTTGCCACACACTGAAATCAGTTTATTTTCCTTACCGAAAGGTGTCTCACCCCAAATTATATAAATATTTCAGGAGCCCTAGATAGAAGAGCTAATAGAGCTCCGTAGCGTTAGGATTCAGCTGTTCTACCCTATTTGAAGGGTAAATTTTTTGCAAGGGTTAGACAGATTTTGGGTGACGACCCTAGGACTTGTTTTTGGATATTTTGGGTTATGTGTAATCATATGAGGAATGTAATAAACTCTGGTATTGTGTTGAATGGTAATTTGATATGTATATGTTATTACGTTTCCTGTTGCTTAGGAATTTGTGCTGTATTTAAGGTATTTCCCTGGTACTCATGGGTCATGGTTGATTATGATTTGCCAGGATTATTATATTGGACATTTGAAAAAAAAAAGGGTAAATAAGCAGGTTATTACAGTTTGGTATCAGAGCCTAGGTTTCTAGGTTTTATAGACTTTAGAGCGCAGCGGAAATGATACCAGAGTATAGGAAAATGATTTAAGGTTTTGTTCTATAGTCTAGAGGCTGAACTTCCATGGTGGTTTCTGTGTTTTTCCTGGGGTGATGATTTCAAGAAAACCATAGTAAATTATTGTCGGGTTTTGTTCCTAGAATGTAGGACTGGATCTAGAAATAAGATGAGGATGTTAAGAAAGGGGACTATGTTAGGTGAGTAAATTATTAGGATAGGATCTCTAAATCATATTTATTATTTTTCAGGATAAACCCTGGAGGAGGTAGTGCCCATGCGAGCGAAAGTGATGGTGCATGGCTCTCGTGTGCAGGCGGGACTGATTCTAATGCGGTACTATGTAGAGTGGCTCAACAGGTTATGGCTGAGATCGCTAGGAGCTCTAGAGAGCAGGGAGGCCCATCTGCAGGCCACGGGTGCACAATAGAGAAGTTTACCAAGATGAATCCTCCAGCATTTTTAGGAGGATTTGATCTTGCAGCCACTGAGAATTGGAAGCAGGAGATCGAGAAAGTCTTGGCCGTATTACAGTGTACGAGGGAATAGAGGGTCCTCTTTGCCACCTATAAACTGACAGGAGAGGCCGAGAGGTGGTGGATTGCTGTGAGACTTTTGGAGCATCAGAGGACGATGCTGATAGCTATGATATGAGACTGATTTAAAGAAATATTATTTGACAGATATTTCCCAGCCTCTGTTAGAGAAGCTAAAGTGGAAGATTTCTTGAATCTGAAGCAGGGACAATAGTCGGTCCAGCATTATGCAGCTGGTAGTGCTAAAGATATAGGACTTTGCTGAGTTAGTTGACAGAATAGCCTTGACTGAGGCAAGTGAGCGCATGGATGTAGAGGAGCAGGGATAGAAGAAGAGATCTGCGCCTCTAGGTTTCCAACATGGATCTAGGCATGGTTAGTGGAGGAGAGGAAACTATGCAAGAGGATAAGGGAGGAGACTGGAGGTCGTGAGGTTCAGGTAGTGCAAGATTTTCCTGTCTGTCAGACTTGTGGGAAGAGACACTAGGAGAGTTTCAAGTAGGGAGAGCTGTTTGCTATCGCTGTGGTAGATAGGGACATTTGGTGCGAGATTGCCCTACACCACTGGGAGGTTATCAGGCACCCCGTGGAGGCTAGTAGAGGAATGTAGCTCTAGCAAGGGTCTATGCTTTGACGCCCTGGATGCTGAGACAACCGGAGATGTGGTGACTGGTATGATTAACATGTCTTCATTTAAAGTTATTGTATTGTTTGATTTAGGAGCCACACATTCGTTCGTGTCTATGAAGTGTATTAGATTATATGGGCCAGAAACACTGTTGTTAGACACTGAACTATTAGTAACTACACTGACATGGTCAGTAGTGGGGTGTAGTAGAGTGTTCCTAGACTGTCTAATTGATATTCAGGGGAAAATTTTGCCAGCTGATTTGATAGTATCAGACATGCACATGTTCGATGTAATTTTTGGTATGGACTGGTTGGCAACTAATTATGCCAGCATAGATTGTTGTTTGAAAGAAGTAATATTCAGACCTTTGGGAAGACCAGAATTCAGGTTTATAGGGTCGCGAGTGCAATCCCCGCTTCAGTTAGTTTCAGCTATTCAGGCGAGGAGGTTACTCATGAGTGGTTGTCAGGGATTCGTGGCCTTTGTGAAGGAAATGTCAGGGAATGAAGTGAAACTCACTAGTACACTAATAGTAAAGGATTTTACAGATGTTTTTCTAGATGAGTTACTGGGCTTGCGACCTCATCGGGAAGTAGATTTTCCTATTAATTTGCTCCCAAGTACAGCGTCGATCTTTAAAGCGCCCTACCTGTAGTGACCCGAAGAATAATGATATTTAAATAATAAATAGGAAGGAAAATCAAAATAGTAATAGAAGGAAGCAGTCGACTTCATTGACGAATGCTTCGTGTTCATTGACGACATTGCATTTTTCCAGGTCTCATCGACAAACACAGGGGTTTCATCGATGAGGGTTCTTCAGGATCTCGTCGACGAGAAGATACCGAGAGAGGATTTTTGGGATGTCTGAAATTCGTTGACAAGAGTGCAGGTTCGTCGACGAACTTTTTACAGGACTCGTCGACGAAATGACATGGCTCATTGACCAATCTCGCAGTATAAATAGCCCAAAACTGATTTTAATTGCAGAAATTCGGCCACAGTCTCTCTCTCTCTCTCTCTCTCTCTCTCTCTCTCTCTCTCTCTCTCTCTCTCTCTCTCTCTCTCTCTCTCTTTTCCCCTACGGTTCCTTCCTCTTCTTTCTTCGATTTCGGCTTCGGTAGTTACTGGATCGATGATTTGAGGCCACCACGATGCTTCTGGTGGAGTTCTCTGCAAGTCTACCGGAGCGGATCGTCAGTGGGACGAAGTTGGAATTCATCCCAAATCTAGCGTAAGGTCTTTTATTCTAAATTTGACTTTCTAGCAGTTGTAAGAAATGCTGTATACGGTTTTTAGGGTATTGAATGGAGAACCCTACGAGTGTAGGACCCGTCTCAGTAGGGGGATTTTAGTAGAAATCAGGTAAAGAAAATATGTTATGCTAGTTAGTTCTAAAATGATTTCCAGTATGAAATGTATATTTTTACCCAATTATTTTCACAGCAGGACTTTATACAGTTTATTAATTATAAATATTATGTATTAAATTACTGTGTGGCTTGAGAATATAAATATGGTATAGAAGCATGTTTTACAGTATTTTCAGGGTATGTTTTACAAAATATACAGCCAGTGGATATGTTTTATAGTAATTATAGAATACCATGATTATACAGTTTTTATTACCATGATTATACAGATTTCAGTACCATGACTTACAAATTACAGTTCAGTTCAGAAATACAATTGACACAGTTATAGTTTATTTCAGTATCATGGTTAATACAGTTATTTTAGAATCATGGTAAATCAGGTAGTGGTATATAGAAATATATTATATAGTATCAGACCCTGTTGGACTATATAGCAGAACACGATACTGTAGCTACAGATATTCAGTTCAGAGTGCAACCACCTACTCAGATAATACGTGGTAGTAGGTCGATCGTGCCCAGATGTGGACAGGATCCCCATCAGATATGGGCTGAGGAGTAGCCGATTTGACTGAGGGAGTATAGTGGTTTACCCTGGTCGGCCAGCCAGGGTAGATCCCACCTACGGGCCGCACAACCTTGTCATGAGGGGTTAAATCATGACACACAGTTATCTACAGGGAAGTTTTCAGTTATTACTATGTTTATATAGATTTACAGAGACAAAAAAAATATATATATATATATATATATACAGAGACAGAATATATATATATATATATATATATATATATATATATATATTATAAGTATTTTGAGTAGAAACCTAAAGTATAGATATGTTAAGCAACCTGGAAAGGATGGTGGTTTATAATACTTGTATTGTAATTACAGATTCAGTTATACATGATTATATAGCAACAGATTTTCATGGTATTGTAACTCATTTGCCACACACTAGTAATAACATATTTCGTCTTACTGAGCGTTGACTCATCCCATTACTTTAATATTATTCAGGTGATCCAGGTAGGTGAGCAAACCAGGCTCGCAGGTAGAGGGGCCTCAGTATTGCCCTGGTAGTAGAGTGAGTATTTTTGGGAGTATTTTGGGGAACAATCATATATGTATATTTTGGGAAACATTCTAGCACTTTGGTATTGTATATAACTACATATGGTTATGTTTATTTGATTTTTGCTTCTCGCTGTTTAGGTTGATGGTTGGGTTTAATTCAGTTAGTATCAGAGCATTGTAAATTTTACAGTATAAAAAAAAAAAAAAAACCCAGTTAAATAACAAGTCGTTACACTACCGAATGACACCAGCAGAGTTGGCAGAATTAAATAATTAGTTGCAAGATTTGCTTGATAAGGGTTTTATACGACCCAGTGTATCTCCATGGGGAGCTCCAGTGTTATTTGTGAAGAAGAAAGATGGGACCATGAGGATGTGTATATATTATAGGAAAATTAATAAAGTGACAATCAAGAACAAGTATCCTCTACCCCTTATAGATGATTTATTTGACTAGCTCTAAGGTACACGAGTATATTCTAAGATTGATCTTAGATCAGGTTATCATCAAGTAAAGGTAAGGGCAGAAGACGTCTCGAAGACAGCTTTCAAAACCAGATATGGGCATTATGAATTTATCGTTATGTCGTTTGGTCTGATGAATGCTCCTATGATATTCATGGATTTGATGAATAGAATCTTCCACCAATATTTAGATCAGTTTGTTGTTATTTGTATAGATGATGTACTGGTCTGTTCGAGGAGCTATGAGAAGCTTGAGACGCATTTGAGGTAGGTCTTACAGATGCTCAGAGAAAATAAGTTGTATGCCAAGTTCAGAAAATGTGAATTCTGACTCGAGAAGGTTGTGTTTTTGGGACATATTATCTTAGGGGATGGAATTTCTATGGATCCTAGTAAAATTGATGCGCGAGTGAATTGAGCTAAACCGATGAACGTCCAGGAGATCAGGAGTTTCTTGGGGCTAGCTGGGTATTACCATCATTTTGTTGAGGGATTCTCAGCGTTATCAGGGCCTCTAACACGACCGACTAGGAAGAATACCAAATTTAAATGGGATGACAGCTGTGAGCAGAGTTTCCAAGAATTGAAGCAAAGGCTTGTCACGACACCAGTGCTGATCATCCCATCAGGGGGTGAGGTATGTTATCTATAGTGATGTATCCTTGAAGGGACTTGGCTGTGTATTGATGTAGCATGGTAGGGTGGTACGTATGCTTCCAAGCAGTTGAAAGAGTATGAAAAGAACTACCCTACCTATGATCTTGAATTGGTTGTAGTAGTACATGCATTGAAGATTTGTAGGCATTACCTGTAACGACCCGAAGAATAATGGTATTTAAATAATAAAAAGAAAGGGAAATGGAAACAAGAACATAAGGAGGCAGTCAACTTCTTCGAAGAATGCGAAATGAACGCTTCGCGTTCATTGACAACATTGCATTTTGGATGGGATAATCCCGAGAAATTTTCCAGGCCTCGTCGACGAACACAGGGGTTTCGTCGATGAGGGTTCTTCAAGATCTCGTTGACGAAGTTTCGTATTGTCGACGAGAAGATACCGAGAAAGGATTTTGGAAGTCTGAAATTCATCGATAAGGGTCAAGGTTCGTCGGCGAGTCTTCTTCTTGGTCTCGTCGAGATGATGTGGCTCGTCGACGAAGGCCATAGTATAAATAGGCCTAAAATCCATTTTTGGTCGAAATTTTCTGTGTAGAATCTCTCTCTCTCTCTCTCTCTCTCTCTCTCTCTCTCTCTCTCTCTCTCTCTCATCCTTCGGTTTCTTCTCACTCTCTTTAAGTTTTTGGGCCGGATTTCCACCAATTTGACGATCTGAAGCCACCACGACGCTCCTGGGAAAGTTTTCTGCAAATCTACCAGAGCGGATCGTCGGTGGGGCTGAGTTGGAAACCATCCCAAATCTAGGGTAAGGCTTTCTACTCAGTATTTGATTATTTGAAAGTTGTAGAATGTGGAGTTTGCGTAGAAATACTGAACTTTAGTTCAAGGGAATGTTGTTTTTAGGGTGTTGAACAGGGAACCCTACGGGTGCAGGAGCATTTGATTTAGGGGCTTTTCAAGACACAGGTAAGGGGATAAACTAAGCTAGTATTTTATGAAAAGTATGTATACTATTATAGCATTTGATTTCAGTTAAATAAATATATTTATATCATATGATTTATATTTAGAAATACTGTTGAAAATGATGGTATGTTAAATATACGAAAAACTTGTTTCGTGTGGCATGAGTTGAAATTGATATGAAATACTATTTTCTGGGAATGTGTTAATGATATGGATTTTTAAAATGAAAAAAATCAACTTACGGCCGAGATTTTGATATGATTTGCCGGCGTACGGGCCGAGCTATGGAAATGATTTGCTAGCGTATGGGCTGTGCTATGGATATGATTTTCCGGCATACGGGTTGAGCTATGGAAATGATTTGCTAGTGTACGGGCTATGCTATGGATATGATTTGCTGGCGTACGAGCCGAGCTATGGTAAAATGTGAAATACCGGTATATGAGCCAATGATTTTCGTGATATACGTATATATGAAAAATGATATGATTTATTTGATAATTAATGATATGAAATATCCATGTATCACATTTTCAGTATATGTTATATGATATCAGAACCTGGTTGGCTTGGTCTAGGCTAGCACTTGCACGTTACCATTGCTATGTGTCCATGGTCATCATGATCATGGTATTTGTGTTAACACCGCTATACGGAGTGGTGTGAGATTGGATGGTCGATGTGGTTTTTAAGAAGTGTGTGAGCACCCCTAGTGTATGGACCAGGTCTGGAAGACCCATTAGACTTACGTACTATACTTTTGACTTGGTAGTGGTGGGCCAACCGTTGTCAGGTCTCGCCTTCGGGCCACACAACCCAGTCATGTGGGGGTAATACATGACAACGGTTAGCTAACTTACCAGGAATGTTTTGTATTATTATTATTATATGAGATTATATATGTTTATGAAAATGCAGTATGTTCTGCCATGCTATGATGATATATATATGTTTTCCCATATATGACATAACAGTTTATTAAATATGTTCTGTATGGTATATGTACAATACGAAATACTCATGTTGCCATACACTAGTATTAGTTTATTTTCCTTACTGAGAGGTGTCTCACCCCAAAATTTTATAAACACTTCATGAGCTCCGGATAGGAGAGCGGGTAAAGTCCTGCTGATCTAGTATGATTGATCTGCCCTTTCAGAAGGGTAAGTGTTTTGATAGGGACGGGTGTATTTTGTGAAAATGGCCCTAAAACATCTTTTGGGTTGTGTATTGTGTATATATATATACAGTGATTTTAGTAACTTTGGTATTGTGATATATGGTATAATGAGATGTGTATGATTGTATATTTCCTGCTGCTTAGGCTTCCACATTGTATTTCTGATGTATCCCTAGTACCCACGGGTCCAGGTGGATTATGATCTACTAAGTTTTGTGATATTGATTGTATTACAAGAAAAAAAAAAATATGAAAATTATGCAGGTCGTCACATTAGCTATATAGCAAGCGATGCGAAATCTTCTCCGTCCATAAGAGTCTAAAGTACTTTTTTCACTCAGAAGAAATTGAATATGAAACAAAGAAGGTGGTTAGAGCTTATTAAAGATTTTGGTTGTACTATCAGTTACCACCCAGGAAAAGCAAATGTGGTAGTTGATGCGTTGAGCAGGAAGCATGTGGGACTAACGCTGACAGCTATGGAGATTCAGTATCCAATCATGATGGATTTGGAGACCCTCGACATAGAGTTGGTCGAGAGTGGTCCTTAGGTTTGTATTGCCAGTTTAGTGGTGCAGCCTACTCTACAGGAAAGGATTAAAGCTGCTTAGAAAGATGATCCAAAATTAGTAGAGGTAATGGTCAGAGTACAGAGTGGTTAGGGAAAGGAGTTTAGTATCACAGATGATGGGGCTTTGCGGTTCCATTCTAAATTATGTGTTCCTGCTAATGTTGATATTAGAAAAACCATCTTAGAAGAGGCTCACAGATCTTTATACACAGTTCATCTCTGCAGCACGAAAATGTATAGGGATCTACGAGAGTCTTATTGGTGGAGTGGTATAAAGAAAGAGATTCTTAAATATGTAGCAAATTGTTTGACGTGCCAGTAGGTAAAAGCTAAGCACTAGCGCCCGGTAGACTAGTTGCAGCCACTTTTTATCCTAGAGTGGAAATTGGATCATATATATATGGATTTTGTTTCAGGGCTACCATCGACATTGCATGGCCAGAATGCAATTTGGGTGATTGTAGATAATTTGACTAAGATAGCCCATTTTCTTCCCATCAAGACCAGCTACTCCATTAACATACTGGCAAAGATTTATATTAAGAAGATAGTCCGTTCTCACGGTGTGCCTGTGTCTGTAGTGTCAGATTGGGACCCGCGTTTCACGTCACGATTTTGGAGAAGCTTGCAGGAAGCTCTAGGGTCTCAGTTATCTTTTAGTACGACATTCCATCCTTAGTCAGATGGGCAGACTGAGAGAACGATTCAGATATTAGAAGATATGCTTTGAGCATGTGTGCAGGACTTTGGGGGTAGTTGGACCCAATTTATGTCATTGGTGGAGTTTGTCTACAATAACAGTTATCAGGCTAGCATTGACATGACACCATTTGAGGCACTCTATGGTAGGAGATGTCGTTCTCCTTTATATTGGGATGAAATGGGTGAGTGGCAAGTTATAGGGCCAGAGTTAGTGCAACAAGCATATGATGAAGTTCGGCTCATCAGAGACAAAATCAGTGCAGCTCAAAGCCGACAAAAGAGTTACGCCGATAACCACCGCAGGAAGTTGGAGTTTGATATGGGTGACCATGCGTTTTTGAAAATAGCACCGTTTAAAGGGGTTATGAGATTTCAGAAGAAAGGTAAGCTTAACCCTAGGTTCATTGGTTTGTTCAAGATTCTAGAGAAAGTGGGGTTGGTTGCCTATAGGCTAGCTCTACCACCTGTGTTGTCTAGGAAACACTATGTATTACACGTTTCCATGTTGAGGAAATAAGTCCTAGACCCTTCTCATGTGAATAGTTATGGTGAATTAGAGCTCAATGATTCACTAGCTTATAAGGAGGTACCAATACAGATTATAGACAGGAAAGAACAGGAATTACGTAATAAGAAGATTCCTTTAGTGAAAGTCTTGTGGAGAAATCACGCAATAGAAGAAGCATCTTGGGAACTCGAGGAACAGATAAGGCAGAAATATCCACAATTATTTAGTGGAACTCAGTTGTAATGAGAAAAGTGGAAGTAATTATGTAATGTTTCTTTTGCAGGTTAGTCAGTATATGTAGTAGTTTAGTTAGTGAGTAGTATTTTGGTTTTGGGAGAATTTTACTTTATATATGTAATCTCCCAGAACTCTAAATGTAACCATGGTATTCCTTCGCCATAAGTGAGGGTAAGTAATAAAATAAGTAAATTATTTTCTTTAGGGGATGATGAATCGTATGGATATCAAATTTCGGGGACGAAATTTTTATAAGGAGGGGAGAATGTAGAGGCTCGAAGAATTGTGGTATTTAAATAATAAAATAGGGAGTAAGGGAAATTTTAAAGAGGGTCACAGTAGGTCCTCATCGACAAATGCGAACGAAGTGGCTTATTGGGATCGTTGATGGGGACATGCGTCTCGTCAACGAGAAGTTACTGAGATTCTATTTTCAGCTCTGAATTTCATCGATGAGAAATAAGCATTCGTCGAAGAACTCCCTTCATGACCTCGTCGACGAAGTGACGTGGCTCGTCGATGAGTGCAGGTGTATAAATAGCCTAAACTCGATTTTTCTGTAGCAATCACGCAAAGAAACCCTCTCTCTCTCTCTCTCTCTCTCTCTCTCTCTCTCTCTCTCTCTCTCTCTCTCCTATTCGACGCTTCCCTATTCTCTCTAAGATTCTGGGTCAGATTCTTGCCGATTCGACAATCTGAGGTCACCACGACACTCGTAGGAAAGTTCTCTTCAAGTCTACTAGAGTGGATCATTGGTGGGGCTAACTTAGACTTCATCCCAAATTCAGGGTAAGACTTTTTATTTAGTATTTGCATTTCCCTTAGTTGTAGGAAATGTAGTACTCAAAGAAATACTGAAGTTTTGTTCAGGGAGATGTTGTTTTTAGGGTGTTGACTAGGAAACCCTGTGGGTGTAAGACTAGACTTTGTAGGGGCCTTTTAGAAATCAGGTAAGCAAATAAACTAAGTTAGTATTTTTATGAAAATGTATTTATTATTTACACCATTTAATTTTAGGTAAATATGTATATTGTAGAATTATGTTAGGAAATACTGTTGTAAATAGGGATATGATTTAAATATGTTTAATACCTCTTATGTGTGGCATAAGTAATATTTACCATAGAAATTATGATGATGAAATATTATGTTTACAAAGTATGTTTTTACTACTTCTAGGAAAATGATTAAAAGATACATGGATTTTTCAAACCGAGGATTTTATATAATATATCGGCGTACGGGCCGAGGTTTTTACATGATATATCGGTGTATGGACTGAGGTTTTTATACGATATGTTGCCGTACGGGCCAAGGGTTTTATATGAAATACTGGCATACGAGCCGAAGGTTTTATGATATGCAATACCGGTGTATGGGCCGTGATTTATAAAATACAAAATGTCGGCGTAAAGGCCATAAATTGTTATATGATATGTTATGCAAAGATGTATGAAAGTATTAACATGACATATATGATTATGTATAGCCATGTATCATTATTTGGGAATATGTTATATGTTATCAGAACCTGGTTGGCTTGGTTTAGGCTTTCTCGAAGTACGGTACCATAGCTATATGATCACAATCATGTTTATGTTAGTGTTACCACTTGCCGTACGAGGCAGTGGGAGATCGGTAGTCGATGTGGTTTATTGTAGCGCAGGCGTCCCTCTAGTGTCTAGACCAGGAGGGGCAGACCCATCATACTTACAAACTTTTGTTTGACTCGGCAGTGGTCGACTAGCCATTGTTGGGTCCCAACTTCAGGCCGCACAACCAAGTCATGTGGGGGTAAGACATGACACCAGTCAGCTAACCATCTAGGATGTTTTCTATATACAGTTATATAGGATGATTTATGTGTATAGAAATTTAGTATGTTATACCATGATATGATAAAACATGTTTCTCTTAGATATGCTATAGACAATTTTATCAAGTATGTTTATGTACTGTTATATGTATAACACGAAAATACTCATGTTGCCACACATTAATATTAGTTTATTTTCCTTACTGAGAGGTGTCTCACCCCAAATTATATAAATATTTCAGGAGCCTCAGATAGAAGAACTGATAGAGCTCCGCAGCGTTAGGATTCAGCTGTTCTACCCTATTTGAAGGGTAAGTCTTTTGCTAGGGTTAGACGGATTTTGGGTGACGACTCTAGGACTTGTTTTTGGATATTTTAGGTTATGTGTAATCATATGAGGAATGTAGTAAACTCTGGTATTGTGTTGAATGGTAATTTGATATGTATATATTATTACGTTTCCTGTTGCTTAGGAGTTTGTGTTGTATTTTAGGTATTTCCCTGGTACTTATGGGTCTAGGTTGATTATGATTTGCCAATATTATTATATTGGACATTTAAAAAAAGATGGTAAGTAAGCAGGTCGTCACACTAACACTCCCCCTCATTTTTAGAAGACTAAAGAAATATCTAGATTAACCAACTAGAATGTAATGTATTATACCATAATTCCTATTAATGTCAAACAATCTTACCATTTGCATTACAATCTTGAGCTTTGTTGTTTAATGCGGATTAGCGTTTATAGGCTATGCACCTTGTTTGGATTTCTTGATTGCTTCAACAATCCTACCTATGATTACATAAGAGTGGCCCTGCTCATCACTCAAATAGGTGAAACCATTTAGTATGCAATGCAATTAAGCATGTGACTCATAAAAGGCTATGGACTTCTTTAAGAGCAAGAGCTTAACCTCAAACATTGTAGTCTTATACTATCCTCACCATAATAAATAGCATTTATAAATTCAATGATGGTAAAAACTAGGTCAATTGATGACTTTTTACCACCCATACAGACATATTTTATGGGATCTTCAATCACATAGGTTCGATTACCATCTCACTTGACCTTTGGCTATAGGCATAAGCCCCATTCCCCTCAATGAGTCACATACTAACTTTTTGCATAGTGGTTTAATTTGAAGATTTGGTAAATTCATATTTGAACTCACAAAATGCATAGACACATATGGAAGTGGTTCCATCCATAAAAGGGATATCTACTAACAAATTTCTCAGCCACTTAATTTCAGTTCCTACCATATTTAAGGTAATAAACTTGGACACCATGGTAGACCAAGTTATAACAATTTATTTGGATGATTTCCAAGATAGAACACCCCTTCTTAGGGTAAAGACATAATCACTAGTGGATCTTGTGTCATTTGAATCGAAGATCCAATTACCATCCTTCTAATACATTGAGAACTGCACTACACATGATATACCACAATCCATGGTACCTCTCAAATATCTTAAGTCTCAGTTAGGATGCTGATTGTATCTACACAATCAATAAATTGCATATGCTATATTAAGATGAGTGTAATTCATTAAAAGCAACTAGCTCACAACTATCTTAGAATATTCAACTATGATATATTGTCACCTTTATTCTTATTTAATTGTGAATTCACAAAGGTGTGGAAACAGGTAATAATATGCAAGGTGACATCCTTTAATGACATATTTTATTTTGTATTTCTGATGTTACTAAAAATTATTCAAATGTTAATTTTGATGACTTTTCAATGAGAGACCTAACCACAATGGAAATTGGGAATTTTCAGATTCTCCAACAATTTGCAGTTCTTACAAATCCAGGAGTACACATCCTAATCATCAACGGATTCACTAAAAGAGGGATCAAAATAGTCTTGAACTTAAACTAGATATTCACTCTTAAATAATAACATATCATGGAGATTCAAAACTCTTCATAATCAAAAAATAATTTCAACTGATTATTAAAAAAAAAAAATATCTCTTATGGTTACTTTCTCTAAAACTTCATCTCATTCCATACTTTACATGTTGTTGATGCTGGAGGAGGCATTAACCCCAAAGGCATTCGACCGAGTGATAAACAAGTGATATGGGGTTTAATATATGGTTGAAAATGGGGTTTAAAGGAGTCACCACTAACCATTTATTTACCTAAGTGCAATCATGATTAGTTGGTCTCTAAATCAAACCTAACTAGTAGTTAAGGTTTGCATCACCATAGTCAGGTTTGAGAGTACAATTATCTGAGTAGAAGGTATTAACACTCCTACACACCCATTTTAGGATTGATACCTGATTAGCCAAAGATTCTTAACTTTGAACTTCACTAATCAAGACCAAAGACTCTTCCATGTTTATGTAATTACAAACCTCTTAATATTGAATAGATCCACCATTACAAAGACCTACTCTCACCATGAAAGTCTTGCTGAAAGGATGCCATTGCCCAACTTTTGAGTTCTATCGTGGAATTATGTAATAATTACTAATTAGAAGAGATAAAATGAGTAATTATATAAAACATAGAGAAAGTGAAATAGGTAGTGAAGCAAACATGAATGAAATTATGTGAATCGTGCAATAGCACCACAAATTGTCTAATACAATCACTGAAAAAGTTTATCAAGTGATTGTACTAGACAAAATGTACACTTAGAGTATAAATAGGTAAGGCTTAAAATGCCCCATTACTAGTTCTCCATCATTGGAGGATTCACATATGTATAGAGATGTTAAAATGATGTCATACAAAGTGAGTTTGAACATTTTTTCTTTATTTTTGTTAAATAGTACAAAGTGATAGAGACTAACAACAAGAAGAATGAAAAATGCGTAGTTATTGGAATTAACATCAATAACAATCTTAAAAGTGCTAAAATTTATAAGGATAAACAAAACAATATATACATCATCACTCACAAATGCATGCTACCCATGTTGACCTACACACATGTACATTAACCCACCCATGTAAATGTATTGACACAAATATGCATGTAAAATCACATCTATCCACCTAATTGCTAGCTAACACATAAGGACACATGAAATATTAGCTAACACATAAAGTGGCAGACCTAGAAATTTTCTTCAATGGGACAAAAATTATGCAAATAGTACAATAAAATTATATATATTTTTAAATTTTTCAAAGAAAAAAATTTAAACACAAATGCATAATATCTTCACATTTAACACTATAAATAATTATTTCAAATATTCGTTTACATAAAAAAAAAATAGAAGAACATTTCCTATATGTTATTAGAGTTAATTTTTTATATTTTTTAAATGTAATGTAGCCATTGCTGTTAAACTTGTGCTAAAAAATAAAATATAAAAAAGCAAAAATAAAATAAACAAACATTAGATAAAATAGTTACAAGCCAGTGGCCACTGCTCAATTCCCAAATAAATAAACATTGTATCATTATCTAACTGAAAAAAAAACAAAACAAAACAAAACACAAATAATAGATTAAATGTTTAAATTTTTAGGTTATAAAAGGTAGCCTAGAAAGGTGTAAAGTAGTAATCTCTACATTGCTGGTATACTTTTCTACCCTTTAAATCTATGTGTGTGTGTGTGAGAGAGAGAGAGAGTGAGAGAGAGAGAGAGAGAGAGAGAGAGAGAGAGAGAGAGAGAGCAAATGAAGTCTTGAGGAGACTAAGAGAATGAGTGGAGAGTACTAACCAGTGTAATCATAATACAACCTGCTTGCTATCGGACCTAAATAGCATGGAACAACGATGACTGTGGGTCATGGCTACAACTGGATTGTGCACTGACATTTTCGGTTGCATTGCATCTGCCAAACTTTGTAGATTCTTGCTGCAACTGCTACCTAAGGCCCTAGCATGCAAACTAATTTTGCCCTAGGAAATAGGCCCTTAGGAAAAAGGAGTTTTCTTGGTTGCTCAAAAATGAGGGAAAGCAAGAGCAGCAACAGTTTGTTTAATTCATAAAAATAGTCCTTCGGTTTCATGTTTATTGTTTTGTAAGTGGGGGCAAAGGTGCATTTTTAGTGGGGGGTAGTCTTTAACTTACCACATTACCCCTTTTATTTTTCATAATTTCAGTAGGGACAATTTCCTTAGCTCTTACTGGATCAACTAATGAACACACACACACACACACACATATATGCTAATATTAACTACACATGCCTACTACACTTGCATTCCCGCATGAATATATATACACTGATGCATGTTTTACATTACTCACAACATATGCATGCATGTTTATTCACATAAGTATTTCATAGTTGTGCCTTCCGTATTTATGCTTATATGCGTACTTATGAACATGTATGGACATGCCCACGCTTTTATATCCCTACACTAATGCACATATGCAAATACTCCCTAGACTACATGCAAGCACATCTTCATAAAACTCATGTATACACATACGTTTAACCTTACATAGAAACACATTCTCTCTCATGCACCAAACTATATAAATTGCATGGATGCATATCCTACATGCATTTGAAAAACAACACTCTCATATCACCACACTACGATCACCAATCTCATGCATATGTGCATACATGACACTCACAAACACATAGTCGCATGATAATCATCACTCATGCACACATCAAACACACTACACACATTAAAAAGAAGAGAAAGGTAGTGGACAACTAGGAAAAGAGAGGGAAGGGGGGAGAGGGAGAGAGAGAGAGATAACACTTACAATAAATGGATTTGAGAGTTGAGAAAGAGGCCACAAGATAGCAAAGAAAGGGAGAGAAAGAAGGGGTGTTGACTAGGATATCGACAAGACAAGGAAAGAGATAGAGATCGAGTCCTTCTTTATTGTCATTTGGGTTTCCAAATGGCTAAAGACCCCTTGGCTCTATGTTTGTTCTTGGATTTTGTAGAAAAAAGAAAAAGAAATAAAAATAAAAGGAGATGTTGGCTAGGATATGGATAGGACAGGGGTGGTAGCTAGGTTGGTTGGCTAATTGTTGCAACCCTGTCATGGCCAGAGGTGTCTTGGGTAGAACAAGGATGGTCTCAAGTAGGCGATTTCACAGAAAGGGAAACTCAAAAAAAAAAAAAAAAAATGAGAGAGAGAGAGAAGAAGGTGGACTAGGGAGTTTCATGTGAAAGGGATGGCTAATGGATGCGGGAGCTCACCTGTGGGGAATTTCCAGGAAAATGGTGCTGAAGCACCAATAGAGGCAGGTTCGCACAGAAGATAAGAAGAAAAAACAAAGGAGAAAAAAATATAGAATCAAACTATCAATAGTCAATTTTTGACTAAACAAACTTTGAACTAAATCAAGGTGCAAAAGCCCAAAAAAAATGAAGAGAAAAATCCTAATTTTCACAGGATAGTCAATTGGCTCCTTAGGGCAGTCGACTGACCTGACCTCCATAACTAGTCATTGTGTCCTTCTTGTAGGCAATCGACCGACCCCTTAAGGCAGTTGACCAACTTGTGACAAATTTGAATTTTTGATTTTTCTTCACACAATTGGTTGGAGATTTTAGACCAACCATGTGTCCTACTAATGTCACATGTCATCCTCCGACATAGGCAGTTAAGGGATGACATATATATATTGTGGTTATTTGTAGTGTAGAGACATGAAAAAATAAAAAATAGATATAATTGAGAAAAAGTGATTCTTGGCTGGGGAAGGAGAAAATTAGCGACAGTTTTTTGGAGGATCCAGAAAACCGGCGACAATTCAGGGTTTTACCGCGAGTCAGTAAAAGGTAAACGGTAATTTCAAGCCGGTTAAATAGAAAACTGGCGACGATTTTCTAAGGGTCAGAGAAAACCAGCGACGGTTTTCTCTGCATTGAAGGTTATATGAAAGATCCTGCGAGCATTTTGGTTAAACAACATAAATTCACTCACTCACTCACTCTCTCTCTCTCTCTCTCTCTCTCTCTCTCTCTCTCTCTCTCTCTCTCTCTCTCTCTCTCACACGCAAACCATGACCCTTCTTCCTTCTCTCTTCGATTCTGGCTTCATTTAAGCTCAGATTGATGATCAGGAACAACCACGAGGTTCCTGGGAAGATTCTCTGCAACCTATGCAGAGAAGATTTTCAATTTGGAGTTCTGGAGCACCATCCTAAAACTAGGGTAAGTGGTGTTTTTTAGGATTTTTAAGTTAATTTGGAGTATATGAAATGTAGGAGATGTTAAATGGAGATTATTTTGGGAGTTGAGTCGAATAAAATTGGGAAAAATGTGAATTGCAGGTTTTTGGGCTGTGAACACCAAAGGGCGTAGAAAATTGGGTGTTTAGTGGAATCTTAGTAAGTCAAGTAAGAGGAATAAATTATAGTAGTCTTTTTATGAAAATTATGGATTGAGAAACATGTGAAAATGGTGTATGTCATTTTACCTAAAAATTTATTATGATATAAATATCAGATGAAATTTGTGTGGCATATGATTTGTATTGAAATTGAGTCGAATGATTTACATGGAGAATATGAGATTATGAAATGTGAAATGATATATGAGATTTGAAATGTGGAAAATTATGAAAATGAAATACACTGGAATATGTATCTTCTGAGAAATGATGAAACGTGAAACAGGGAAATGTGTATTGAGAAACACTAAATTGCGTGAAATGAAGTATGTATATGTTATTATGAGATAAAATGAATTTTGAACTGATGAAACATCATTGAAATGATGAAATGTGCTGAGAATACTGATATTGAAATGTGAATATGAGAAATGTGAATTATTGCAATGTAAAATTCTGCAATACTGATATTGAAATGTGAATATGAGAAATATGATTATGGGAAATGTGAATATGTGAAATGTGAATATTGCACCGTTAATTCTGCAATATGAATATAAAATTGTGAGAAATGAAGTGTGAAATTTCAAAAGGGGAATACAAATATGTGATTAATGAAATGCCAATACCACATAATGATTGTTGGTATGTGGCAGTGATAACCCTGATGGATGGATATGGAAACTTTAATGATGAGTTGTGATATTGAGAGTACTGTACCATTGTTAGTGGTGTTAGTGCAACCACACGGACTCGTGGAGCGTGTGGCATGGCAGTTGATTGAGCTGTATATTAGAGTTGTTGTGCCCCTTGAGTCCGAATCAGGGCTTTTGGCTAGCCAGTCGCATTACAGATACAAGATATATGATGATATTTGACCTAACTGGGTCGGCCAACCGCGATTAGGTCCAACCTTCAGGCCGCATAACACTATTCGTGGGGGGAAGCATGACATGGAAAGATATCCTCAGGGCAGCCATGAGTACAGACACAGATGTATTGGTAACTAGTGACACTCGTGAGCTTGATATGGAAATGGAAACGAAATAGAAATGAAAATGGAAATGGAAATGAAATAAGAATGGAACAAGAAAGGAAATGAGAAATGAAATTGCTCGAGTTAATAAATAATTAAAGCAAAGTAGAACACACTGCTTGAGGGCTAACTGAGCAACGTGAGTGCTCTGATAAGTATCAGTTGTAGCTGAACTCGAGTTAATCGGGCTAGGCTGCAAACGATATCAAGGCAAAGGGAAACTGCTTGTATGGGTACATAAGCTCCCCTATTCTCAGGAACTTTGCTGGTAAACTTGGGTTACGAATGAATGATTTTGGAAATAGAAGTAAAAGCATATTAAAGTTTGTGTTGTATATCTATATGATTATGATTATGGAATTGGTATATTTTCTCGAAAGATATTACTGCTGAATTGAACATATGTGATTATATCATGAATCTCATATTGCCACACTATAGATAATTTATTCCCTCTTACTAAGATGTGTCTCACCCAATTATTTAAATATTTCAGGAAACTGAGATATACCTGGTGATAGAGCTCTGAGATAGAGAGGAGTTGATACCTTGAGTAGTCAGGGTGAGTATTTTGAGCTAGGGAGGTTTGTTTCCCCTAGAGTAGTTGTGGTTGACTTATATATATGGATGGTAGTACTTTGGTATGTGTATTCACTATGGCATGTGTATATGTTTATGAAATGACTTTCGCTGTTAGGATTATGTATATGAGTATGATTATATACCTGGTACCCACGTTTGGGTTGGGTTATGTATTATGGTATCAGTGGTTGACGTGGCCGATGTGTATATATATACATGTTGATTATATGAAAAAAAAAATTGGTATAAGAATTGGGGCGTCACAGTTTGGTGTCAGAACCCAGGTTTGCTAGGTTTTGCAGGCTTTAGTGAACAACAAAATACAACATTAGAGTATAGGAATGGAAATTGGTGAGATATGAGTCAGTTGTTGTTAGAGGATAAGATTTGAATTTAGGGTTCTATTTTGTGATCTAGAAGCAGGATGTAACGACTCCGACCCTCCACGTGGGCCCGGAGTGCTACTTTAGTGACGTTTGTGTACCTAATACCTTGTTCCTCAAATATAAAACACATATATGCAACGGAAATAAAATACAAAATCCTCAAAGTACATTACCATAGTTCTAACTATCTTTATACACAAATATATCCATTTTCACATAATTACATCCCATAAAACTAAAAAAAAAAAAAAAAAATCTCTATCTACACACTACCTACATAAATTTACACCTGTAGCCCGGCTCCTCTAGCCCGCTAGACTCGATCTCTAAGATTTCCTGAAAAGATAGTTTGTAAAGTAGGGGTGAGGCACAGTTCAGTAAGGAAGAGACTAAGTTAATGTCAGTATGTGACCAACATGCATTTAGTGTACAGAAAATAACCAGTTCACTAAGCAGATAAACACATTGATAAAACATTCTTATTTTGCACTCACACACACAATTAGCCGAGGACAGGGAAGATTACCCGCCTATACAAGTAGCTTCCCTCTGCTATAATACCATTAGTGCTACTAGGGCACTCGCCTTTCTCAGCAAGCCCTCGAAATTATCTTATTAATTATTCGTTTTCACATAGATTAACAGATTTGCATATAAGAAACTCCTTGTGGCAAACACGCCATTTACTTCCCCCATGGCACAAGTTGTGCGGCCCAAAGGCTGGAATATTGTCCTAGGGGATCCACCCAGACAATAGTCATCTGTACTCTCCGCTAACATACTCCGCAGGTCTATGCAGCTTCAACTGCTGGTTCGATTGCCTTCACCCAGGGGGGTGCATTCACCTCACGTAGGTAAATTGGACAAGACCACCCTACATCTCTCAACACCAGTGTGGGCGCACATGACCATATACCAAATCTCCTGCAATGGTATCGTGCTCATAATACACTAGTCCCCATGGTTCCTAAAGCATATTATGCAATTTAGATAATAGAAAATACTATTTAAAACGTCGTTTTACATGTATTCCTTGTTATTATAAAACCTGGCCCCCAACCACAAAATACAACTTGGCTTAAAGCCGTTTAAACAAAACCTCGGCCCCTTGACCATAAAATCAAAGTCCTACATTTTTCACAAGTAGTTCCAATATTTTTCACAACAATTCAGTATTTCAAAATCTCAAATCCAGATATACCATAATTCATACAAATTAAATCATCTGCCACATAATTTTTCACATTTTAACATATCCATATAAACAAACAAGTTTTCCACCATTCATTTTATTCAAAAATACCATATCATATATCCTAGGTTTGTAAAATCCATTTTGACGGTTGTTTTTCAAAATAACCATTAAATTTTCAAATACATAAATAAATAAATTTAAACATAACAATTAAATTGATTCAAATTTCATAAAATTACTAACTTAACTTAATCTCCTCTCCTGATTCCTAAAAAGCCCGCTAACACCCTGGCCTACGCCTCACAACGTTTAAAATCCCTAAAACCCTGAAATTCAAACTTCACTACATTACTCATCACAATCCCTAGAGTAACTTTCCCCAAAATTCCCCTAGGCTTTGAATACCCCAAATAGACTAATAAAGCTTATATTATTAAACTTACCCCCAATTTAGGATTGGTACCCCGGAGCTCCAATTCGAAAACCCGCTCCTTCTAGATTGTAGAGAATCTCCCCACGAATCTCCTGGTAATTTCCATTCGTTAATTAGGCTTATAGTTTAAGAGAAATTGAGGTAAGTTTGAAAATTGACCTTACCTTAGGAGATATGCCTACGCTGTTCCCACGATAGATCCGTTCCAGTAGAAGTGTCGGTGGCGGTGAACAAAGCCCAACAGTATTTCTGAATTTTTGATTGGCTAAATATCGGAGAAGAGATTGAGGAGAGTGGGAAAGAGGGGATGGAGGAGACGAAGGGGGGGCGCCTCTATGTTTTTCTCCGCCTAAAGGATCTTGAGATCCTTCAAGATATAATATATATATATATATATATATATTTATATTTATATTTATATCATTATAATATTATATTATTATTTAATTAATAATATTATTATTTATTTATTTATTTAAAATTTTAATTTAATTTTTTTAAAATTGTAATAATAATTTTTTTAAAAAAAAAATTTTTGGATCACTACATTCTCCCCTCCTTACAAAAATTTCGTTCTCAAAATTTGTTAGCTATTACCAATCACATTCTTAGCTCACAACCCCTATCTATCGAAGAGTCAGTAGCCACCCACATAGCGGCCTTGTCTCACATTTATTAACTACCCTCACTTATAGCAGAGGAATATCGTGGTTACAATACTGCCTTTGGGAAATTACAATATTCATAACAAAGTTTCCCAAAGATTATCCATAATTAAAACTATACACAACTAACCACATAACCTACTATAATCCCTCTATATACAATCATACCTTTACCCATCTAGCACTAGCCCTCGTTGAACAACTGCGGGTACTTCTGGCGTATTTCCATTTCTAACTCCCAAGAAGCCTCCTCAATTGTATGATTTCGCCACATTACCTTCACTAACAGTATATCTATAGTACGCAGTTCCTGCATTTTTCGATCCAGAATTTGAAGTGGTTTCTCCTCGTATACCAGAGTATCCCCGATCTCCAACGATTCATAATTGATCACATGCGAGGGGTCTGGAACGTACCTCCTTAACATGGACACATGGAATACGTCATGTATCCTGGACAGCACTGGGGGTAGTTCTATTCTGTACGCCGTTGAACTAATCCTCTCCAAAATCTCGAATGACCCAAAGTATCTAGGGCTTAGCTTGACCTTTTTTCCATACCTCATCACCCCCTTCATTGGAGCAATCCTCAAGAATAACATATTACCTACTTTGAGTTCTAGCTCCTATCGGCGAGTACCCACATAACTCTTCTGTCGACTCTGGGTTGCCTGGATCCTTTCCCTGATAAGTTCGACCTTCGTAGAGGTCCGCTAAACAAGTTCTAGTCCTAAAATTTTCCGCTCGCCTACCTCATCCTAGTACAATGGAGATTGACATCGGCAACCATACAAAGCCTCATATGGTGCCATTCCAATGCTAGCCTGGTAACTGTTATTGTATGCAAACGCAACCAACGGTAGATATCAGATCCAACTACCCCCAAAATCTAACACACATGGCCGTGGCATATCCTCGAGAATCTAGATGGTTCGTTTAGACTGTCCATCCGTCTGATGGTGAAATGCAGTACTAAAAGTAAGTTGAGAACCCAACGCTACCTGCAAACTCTTCTAGAAACAAGAAGTGAACCGCAGATCCCAATCTGAAACAATGGACACGAGCATGCCATGTATTTTAACTATCTCCTGAACATAGAGTTTTGTCATCTTATCCATGGAATAACAGGTTCGAACGAGAATGAAATTGGCAATCTTCGTCAATCTGTCAACCACTACCCATATGGCATTCTGCCCATGCAACGTTGAAGGCAATCTTGATACAAAGTCCATCTAGATATGCTACCACTTCCACGTAGGGATGTCCAATGGTTGAAGTGGTCCCGCTGGCCTCTGGTGCTCCAACTTCACTTGCTAACGTGTCAAGCACTGACCCACAAATTTAGCAATTTCCCTTTTCATGTTACTCCACCAGAATGTTTCACGCAAGTCTCCATACATCTTCGTGCTACCTGAGTGAACAGTATAGAGAGAGTGGGGAGCTTCCCCCAGAATCATCCTCTTTATCTCTATGTCATCTAGCACACACAATCGAGTGTGAAATCTAAGAACTCCATCCTCAGCAACATTAAAGTTTGTGTGTTGCTCATCCTGTATCTTCTTTACAATCTCCATCAACTCTACATATTTCAACTGAGCTGTTCTGATTCTCTTCCGTAAATTCGGTTGAACCACCAGACTAGAAATGAATGCCTGATGATTCTTTTCTACCAATTGTATACCCAACCTCTCCAGGTCCATCACGATCTGGTGCGAAGCCATAACTGCTGAGGCTAACGTACCCCCAGATTTCTGGCTCAATGCATCGGCTAGCACGTTCGCCTTTTTTGGGTGATAGTTAATGGTGCAGTCGTAATCTTTTATCAACTCGAGCCATCTACGTTGCCTCATATTAAAATCCTTCTGGGTGAAGAAGTGCATGAGACTCTTATGGTCAGTAAAGATCTCACACCTTACACCATAAAGGTAGTGTCGTCAAATCTTCAACACAAACACAACTGCAACCAGTTCCAAGTCATACGTAGGATAGTTCTTTTTATACTCTTTCAACTGTTGAGACGCATACACAATGACTTTCCCCTGCTGCATTAGAACACAACCAAGTCCCTTCTGCGATGCGTCATTGTAAATTACAAATCTACCCTCACTTGATGGAAGGGTCAACACTGGGGCAGTGACTAGACGCTGCTTCAATTCCTGGAAGCTCTGCTCACATTCGTCGGTCCAGTCAAACTTCACATTCTTCCTCGTGAGTCATGTCAAAGACCCTGATAATCTAGAGAGCCCCCCCCCCCCGACAAATTGGTGGTAGTATCCAACAAGACCTAGATAACTTCTGACTTCCTACATGTTCTTCGACCTTGCCCAATCAACTACAACCTCTACTTTGCTCGGATCCTCTGAAATCCCTTCCTTAGATACCATATGACCCAGAAATGGAACCTGCTCTAGCTAGAATTCACATTTCTTAAGTTTTGGAAATAACTTCTTTTCCCTGAGCACCTGAAGTACTAGTCTCAGATGAGCTTCATGCTCCTTAAGGCTCCTCGAATAGAAGAAAATATCATCTATAGACACAATAAAAAACTGGTCTAAGTACTTATGGAATACCCTGTTCATTAGATCCATAAATATCGATGGAGCATTCGTCAACCCGATCGACATAACCAAGAATTCGTAATGGTTGTACCGAGTTCGAAAATCAGTCTTCGCTACATCATCTGATCTGACCTTCACTTGATGATATCTAGATCACATATCAATTTTAGAGAAAATCTGCATACCCTGAAGCTGATCGAACAGGTGGTCAATTCGGGGTAATGGATACTTGTTCTTCACTGTTACTTTATTAATCTCCAGGTAGTCGATGCACATCCTCATCGACCCATCATTCTTCTACACAAACAACACTGATGCACCCCAGGGCGATACAATCGGTCTGATAAACACCCTGTCTAAAAGCTCCTGTAATTTCTCCTTAAGCTCCTTTAGTTCAGCTGGAGCCATTCTACATAGGGCTTTAAAGATTGGTGCTATCCCTGGGACCAGATCAATTACAAATTCCACCTCCCGATTAGGAGGCAGCCCTGGTAAATCCTTTGGAAAAACATCAGAGAACTCCCTTATCACTTGGATATCTTCCAACTTGAGTTCCTCCTTTGGCGCTTCCTTCACCATTGCAAGGTAACCCTAGCATCCCCCCAAAAGTAACCTCTTTGTATGGATAGCCGAAAGGATCCGTGGTGTTGAACGCACACATGACCTAAAAAATACAAACTCTTGCTCCCCCAGAGGTCTGAATATCACCTCCTTCCTACAACAGTCAATGCTCACATAGCCGAATGCTAGCCAGTCCATGCCCAGAATGATGTCAAAATCATGCATATCAAGTACTATCAAACTAGCAGACAAAACTCTCCCTTGAATCTCTACTAGATAATCCTTAATCACCTTGCTACATACTAGCACTGACCCTGTCGGTGTGCCTACTACTAACTCTGTCTCTAGCAGTTGAACCCCTAACCCACATAGTTTAACAAATCCCCGAGACACAAATGAGTGGGTTGCACTTAAATCAAATAATACAATGGCACTATTTGACAGAATGGAAATAATTCCTGTCACCACATCACCGGCGTTCTCCGCATCACCCGGTGTAAGGGAGTATACTCGCGCCTGAGCCATACCCCATTAGTGACAACCTTGGGGTGCCTGATTACCTCCTCGATACTGTGGCTGCGGCAGCGCGTAGTTTAACACCAAGCAGCAATCTCGCATCCGATGTCCCACCTCTCCACATTGGTAGCAGAAAAATGATCCTCCCCTGCACTTGCCCCAATGCCTCTAATGGCATCTGGAACAAATAGGATGTTGGGGACCCCCCTGATGGCCTCGGTACCCCATCTTCTGTCGTTGGCTTGAGAAACTGCCAGGCCACTTCCATTAGCTCTAGCTAGTGCTAGTCTGAAACCTCTGAGGCAAGGGCCTCTTCTTCTGGTTCACCACTCTCTCCCTCTCCTGAATACTGGCCTCAACTGCCATGGCCCGATCCACCAACTCAGAAAAGCTCTAAGTCAACAACGCCACCACCTACACGCGTATGCTCTGTCTCAATCCCCTCTCAAACATTCATGCTTTCAGCAGCTTGTTCAGAACCAAGTGTGGAGCGAAATGGGATAACTCCACAAACTTGGCCGCATACTACTGCACAGGTATGGGCGTTTGAATCAACTGCAGGAATTCCTCTACCTTAGCTACGCGGGTGACAACGAGGAAATACCTGTCGAAGAAAACCTCCCTGAACCGGCTCCATGTGATAGCTGCCGGCCCTAGGCACTGCTCCTCCATAATTTTTGCCGATCGCAATCATCTCTTTGCTTCCCCCACTAGTTTGTAAGTGGCATACTTCACCTTTTGCTCCTCAGTACACTCCAACACCCCCAGCAGCTCCTCTATTTCCTGAATCCAATCTTCGGCTGCGATCGGGTTCGGCTACCTGCAAACGCCGGTGGGTTCGCTTGGTTAAACTGCTAAAATGTGCAACCCTTATCAGCCACTGGCTAATCCTGCTCTCTAGAGTCCCTTCTGTTTTCCTTCCTAACCTGCCGCGCTATATTTCACAGCACTGCTGAAGTATTAGCATCATCCTTGCTAGAGGTATATCCTCCAATCACAACATCTTTTCCCATGGAATCCATCATGTAAATAGGATATAACCCGACTTAGAAATTTCACATTTAACATAATTAATGCAAATATGGAATAATGGAATTGATATAATATATGGGTTCTAATTTAATAATTCATATTCAAATTGTATCACAAACCATTAAGGTTCCCAACTTTAACTTCACACACATACCCACTCAAACTAACATTCCAACCTAAATTCCCTGAGTTCAAGTCCCTCAACCTAGAAATGAAACCATCGATGGATTTACCATGGTCTTTTGAAACTCTTGACTGATTCAGAAAATCACAGAAGTCTGTCAATAGATTTTTGCCTTCTAGCTTGTAGACTAAAACCCATCTTAACCTACCCACTCCTATCCCTATCTTACCTCAACCTATACTCTGGAAATTATCAATCCTCAAAGTCTGTAGAACCTAGCAAAACTAAGCTCCAATACCACCTGTAACGACCCCGACCCGCTATGTGGGCCCAAAGTGCTACTTTAGTGACGTCTGTGTACCTAATACCTTGTTTATCTTATATAAAACACATATATGCAGTGGAAATAAAATACAAAATCCTCAAAGTACATTACCGGAGTTCTAACTATCTTTATACACAAATATATCCATTTTCACATTATTATATCCCATAAAACTAAACAAAAATAAAATCTCTATCTACACACTACCTACATAAATTTACAACTCTAGCCCGACACCTCTAGCTCACTAGACCCGTTCTCTAGGATTTCCTAAAAAGATAGTTTGTAAAGTAGGGGTGAGGCACAACTCAGTAAGGGAAAGACTAAGTTAATGTTAGTGTGTGGCCAGCATGCATTTAGTGTACATAAAATAACCAGTTCAATAAGCAGATAAACACATTTATGATAACATTCATATTTTGCACTCACACACATAATTAGCCGAGGGTAGGGCAAATTAACTGTCCATACAAGTAGCTTCCCTCTGCTCTAATACCATTACTGCTACTAGGGCACTCGCCTTTCTCAGCAAGCTCTCGAAATTATCTTATTAATTATTCGTATTCATATAAATTAACAAATTTACATATAAGACACTCCTTGTGACAAACACGCTATTTACTTCCCCCATGGCATGGGTTGTGTGGCCCAAAGGCTGGAATATTGTCTTAGGGGATCCACCCAAACAATAGTCATTTGTATTCTGCGGGTCTATACAGCTCCAACTACTAGTCCGATTGCCCTCACCCAAGGGGGTGCATTCACCTCATGTAGGCAAGTCGGACAAGGCCACCCTACACCTCTCAACATAGGTGTGGGCGCACACGGCCACATAAAAAATCTTTAACAACGGTACCGTGCTCACAATACACTGGCCCCTAGGGTTTCTAAAGCATATCATGCAATTTAGATAATAGAAAATACTATTTAAAACATCATTTCACATATATTTCCTGTTATTTCAAAACTTGGCCCTCGGCCACAAAATACAACCTGGCTCAAGTTTAAACAAAACCCTGACCCTCGGCCATCAAATCAAAGTCCTGCATTTTTCACAAGCAATTCCAGTATTTTTCACAACAATTCAGTATTTCAAAATCTCAAATCTAGATATACAATAATCCATACAAATTAAATCATCTACCACACAATTTTCCACATTTTAACATATCCATAAAACCAATCACGTTTTCCATCATACATTTTATTAAAAAATATCATACCATATATCCTAGGTTTGTAAAATCCATTTTGAATTTCTGGTTTTCAAAATAACCTTTAAATTCCCAAATACATAAATAAATAAATATATTAATTTAAACATAACAATTAAATTGATTCAAATTTCATAAAATTACTGACTTAACTTAATCCCCTCACCTGATTCCTGAAAAGCCTGTTAACACCTCGGCCTACGCCCCACAACATTTGAAATCCCTAAAACCTTGAAATTCAAATTTCACTACATTACTTATCACAATCCCTAGAGTAACTTTCCCTAAAATTTTCATAGACTTTGAATACCCTAAATAGCCTAATAAAACCCTAAATTATTAAACTTACCCCCGATTTAGGATTGGTACCCCGGAGCTCCAATTCGAAAAGTCGCTCCAGCTAGATTGTAGAGAATCTCCCCACAAATCTCCTGGCAATTTTCGTTCGTTAATTAGGCTTATAATTTAACGGAAAATGAGGTAAGTTTGAGAATTGACCTTACCCTTGGAGATATGCCTACCCCGCTCCCACGACAGATCCGCTCCAGTAGAAGTGTCTGTGGCTGCCAATAGAGCCCAACGGTATTTCCGGATTTTCGATCGGCCAAATATTGAAGACGAGATTGAGGAGAGTGGGAGAGAGGAGACGGAGGAGATGAAGGGGGGGCACCTCTGTGTTTTCTTCCTCCTGAAGGATCCTAAGATCCTTTATGATATATATATGGGCAGGTAAGCTTCCCTGCTTGTATGGGCAGGTAAGCTTCCCTATTCTCAGGAACTTTGCCGATAAACTCGGGTTACGAATGAATGATTTTGTAAATGGAAGTAAAAGATTATTAAAGCTTGTGTTGTATATCTATATGATTATGATTATGGAATTGGTATATTTTCTCAAAAGATATTACTACTGAATCGAACATATGTTATTATATAATGAATTTCATATTGCCACACACTGTAGATAATTTATTCCGTCTACTAAGATGTGTCTCACCCAATTATTTAAATATTTTAGGAACCCAGGATAGACCTGGTGATAGAACTCCGAGATAGAGAGGAGCTGATACCCTGAGTAGTCAGGGTGAGTATTTTTAGTTAGGGAGGTTTGTTAGAGTTGTTGGGGTTGACTTATATATATGGATGGTAGTACTCTGGTATGTGTATTCACTGTGGCATGTGTATATGTTTATGAAATGACTTCCGCTATTAGGATTATGTATATGAGTATGATTGTATACCCGATACCCACGTTTGGGTCGGTTTATGTATTATGGTATCAGCGGTTGATGTGGCCGATGTGTATATATATTCATGTTGATTATATGAAAAAAAAAATTTGGTATGAAAATTAGGGCGTCACAGTTTGGTATCAGAGCAAAGGTTTGATAGGTTCTGCAAACTTTAGTGAACAACAAAATACAATATTAGAGTATAGGAATGGATATTGGTGAGATATGAGTCAGTTGTTGTTAGAGGATGAGATTAGAATTTAGGGTTCTATTTTGTGACCTCGAAGTAGGATGTAACAACTCCGACCCGCCACGTGGGCCCGAAGTGCTACTTTAGTGACGTTTGTGTACCTAATATCTTGCTCATCATATATAAAACACATATATGCAGTGGAAATGAAATAAAAAATCCTCAAAGTACATTACCAGAGTAATAACTATCTTTATACGCAAATATATCCATTTTCACATAATTACATTCCATAAAACTAAACAAAAATAAAATCTTTATCTACACACTACCTACATAAATTTACACCTCTAACCCGGCTCCTCTAGCTCGCTAAACCCATTCTCTAGGATTTCCTAAAAAGATAGTTTGTAAAGTAGGGGTGAGGCACAATTCAGTAAGGGAAAGACTAACTTAATGTCAGTGTGTGGCCAGCATGCATTTAGTGTACAGAAAATAACCAGTTCACTAAGCAGATAAACACATTTATGAAAACATTCTTATTTTGCACTCACACACACAATTAGCTGAGGATATGGAAGATTAACCGCCCAGACAAGTAGCTTCCCTCTGCTCTAATACCATTATTGCTACTAGGGCACTCGCCTTTCTCAGCAAGCCCTCGAAATTATCTTATTAATTATTCGTATTCACATAAATTAACAGATATGCATATAAGACACTCCCCGTGACAAACACGCTATTTACTTCCGCCATGGCACGGGTTGTGCAGTCCAAAGGCTGGAATATTGTCCTGGGGGATCCACCCAGAGAATAGTCATCTGTACTCTTCGCTAACATACTCCACGAGTCTATGCATCTCCAACTGCTGGTCCGATTGCCCTCACCCAAGGGGGTGCATTCACCTTACATAGGCAAATCGGATAAGGCCACCCTACATCTCTCAGCACAGGTGTGGGCACACACAGCCATATAGCAAGTCTCCAGCAATGGTATCGTGCTCACAATACACTGGTCCTCAGGGTTCCTGAAGCATATCATGTAATTTAGATAATAGAAAATACTATTTAAAACATCGTTTTACATATATTCCATGTTATTCCAAAACCTGGCCCTCGGCCACAAAATACAACCTGGCTCAAAGTCGTTTAAACAAAACCCCTGCCCTCGGCCGTCAAATCAAAGTCCTGTATTTTTCACAAGCAGTTCCAATATTTTTCACAGCAATTCAGTATTTCAAAATCTCAAATCCATATATTCAATAATCCATACAAATTAAATCATCTTCTAGATAATTTTCCACATTTTAACATATCCACATAAACAAACAAGTTTTCCACCGTTCATTTTATTCAAAATACCATACCATATATCCTAAGTTTGTAAAATCCATTTTGAACGGTGGGTTTTCAAAATAACCTTTAAATTCCCAAATACATAAATAAATAAATATATTAATTTAAACAAAACAATTAAATTGATTCAAATTTCCAAAAATTACTGACTTAACTTAATCCCCTCAGCTAATTCCTGAAAAGTCCGCTAACATCCCGGTCTAAGCCCCACAGCGTTTAAAATCCCTAAAATCCTGAAATTCAAATTTCACTACATTACTCATCACAATCCCTAGAGTAAATTTCCCTAAAATTCCCCTTGGCTTTGAATACCTTAAATAACCTAATAAAGCCTAAATTATTAAATTTACCCCTGATTTAGGATTGGTACCCGGAGCTCCAATTCGAAAACCCGCTCCCGCTAGATTGTAGAGAATCTCCCCACGAATCTCTTGGAAATTTCCATTCGTTAATTAGGCTTATAGTTTAAGAGAAATTGAGGTAAGTTTGAGAATTGACCTTACCCCAGGAGATATGCCTACGCTGCTCCCACGACAGATTCGCTCCAGTAAAAGTGTTGGTGGTAGCGAACAGAGCCCAACAGTATTTCTGGATTTTCGATCGGCCAAATATCGGAGACAAGATTGAGGAGAGTGGGAGAGAGGGGACGGAAGAGACAAAAGGGGGGTGCCTTTGTGTTTTCTTCTGCCTGAAGGATCTTGAAATCCTTCAAAATATATAATATATATATAATATATATATATATATATCATTATAATATTATATTATTATATTATATTATATTATATAATTATAATAATTAATTAATTAATTTTTTAATTTTATTTTTAATTTAATTTAAAATTATTTTTAATTTATAAATTTTTTACTTTTTTTTGGATCACTACACAGGAGTTCCGTGGTTGTTTCTGTATTTTTCTTGGGGTGACGACTTTTAGAAAACCATAGATACTATTGTCGGATCGTGTTTCTAAGTGGTAGGATTGAATCTTAAATGAGGATTTAGTATGTTGGGTGTGTTAATGGGTTATGATGAAAGAGTTCTAAAACCATGTTATTCCATTTGCAGGATGGATCCAGGGTGTAGTAGTTCACAAACTAGAGGTGATGATGTAGGGCCTTCCAATATAGGCAGAGGAGACTTGGATGTTGTACTACGTAGCGTCACCTAGCAGGTGATGACAGAGATGGCTAGAGATTCAGGGGAGCGGAGTTGCACGATTAAGCAGGTCACATGAATGAGACCCCCATCTTTTTCTAGAGGAGTTGACTCACCCTATGGCTGAGAACTGGGTCCAGGATATGGAGGACATACTGGCAGTTCTTCCATGTACAAATGAGCAGAAAGTTTCATTTAAGCTAACTAGGGAGGCAAAGCACTAGTGGAGATCAGCGAAACTGTTGGAGGAGCAGAGACCGAACCTTGTAGCAGTGACGCGGAGCCGCTTCAAGGAGATTTTTTTTTAAAGATACTTCCCCTCTACTATTAGGAGTGTGAAGGTAGCAATGTTTTTGCATCTGACGTATGGACCGTTGACAGTATGCAGTATGCGGTGAGATTTATTGAGCTGTCTCAGTTTGCTCCGTATTTAGTACCAGATGAGGAGAGGAAAGCAAGGACATTTGAGGAGGGTCTAAGACAGAGTCTATTCGAGCAGGTTATAGGTTTTCAGGCTCATACATTTGCAGAG
Source organism: Malania oleifera (assembly GCF_029873635.1). Lineage (NCBI taxonomy): Eukaryota > Viridiplantae > Streptophyta > Magnoliopsida > Santalales > Ximeniaceae > Malania > Malania oleifera. The sequence continues at coordinate 90,061,720 of NC_080421.1, forward strand.
GTAGTAGACAGAGATACAATGATTGAGGGTGGTCTTTAAAGAGGCACTATAGCACAGAGTCAGAGGAAAAGGCCCGTGCCTTTAGATGTTCAGGCAAGGTCCAACCGAGGGCCTTTGTTAGAGGCAAGATAGTAGAGGTGGACAGAAACAGGTAGTGAGAGATTGAGCTGTACAAGACGGTCAGATGCCCCCTCCTTGTCCTATATGCTACGGGAGACACTTGGGGGAGTGCCGAGTTAGGGAGATTGTATGTTATCGGTGCTATCAACCTAAGCATATGGCGAGGGACTATCGTACACCCCCAGTTGTTGCGCTTATTCCTAGACCATATCAAGGAGGTCATTAGGCACCTCAGGGCGAACAACAGAGGAATATTGCCCCAGCACGAGTCTACGCATTGACACTGGGGGATGCAGAGGCAGCAAGAGATGTGGTTACAGGTATAGTTTCAATTCTATCATTTATAGGTGTTGCTTTATTTGATTCAAGAGCGACTCATTCTTTTATCTCCTGGGAGTTTGTTAAATTTTATGGGATAGAAACACAACAGTTGAGTGTCAGTTTGTCAGTGGCTACACCAACAAGGGTTGTAGGGATATGTGGTAAAGTACTTAATAATTGTCCGGTATGCATTTAAGGGAGGATTTTATTAGCTGATATGGTGGTCTTGGACATGCATGAGTTTGAGGTGATACTGGGTATGGATTGGCTAGTTGCTTACTATACCAGTATAGATTGTCATCAGAGGGAGATAGTGTTCATACCTCTAGGGGGACAGGAGTACATGTTTGTGGGGTCTTGTGTGTGCACCCCACCACAATTGTTATCCTCCATTCAGGCGAGGCGGTTGCTATTAGAGGGTTGTAAGGGTTATGTGGCATGTGTAAAGGTGGTATCAGAAGGAGAATTGAGGATATCCCAATAGTGAGGGATTTTTATGATGTTTTTTCTGAGGATTTTCCTGGACTACCTCCTGATCATGAAGTATAGTTTTCTATTGATCTAATACCAAGGACAGCACTAATTTCAAAAGCACCGTACAGAATGGCACCGGCAGAATTAAAAGAATTGAAGGACTAGTTGCAGGAATTGTCAGGCATAGGATTTATTTAGCCCAGCGTGTTGCCCTAGGGAGTGCCGGTATTATTCGTGAAAAAAAAAGATGGGTCAATGAGAATGTGTATCGACTACCGAGAAATTAACAAAGTGACTATCAAGAATAAATACCTGCTTCCTCACATTGATGATTTGTTTGATCAGCTACAAGGGACAGAGGTTTTCTTGAAGATAGATTTACCGTCTGGGTATCATTAGGTAAAGGTCAGAGTAGAGGATGTTTCAAAGATGACATTCAGGACACAGTATGGCCATTACGAATTCTTGGTTATGCCGTTTGGATTGACAAATGCTTCTGCAGTGTTTATGGATTTGATGAATCGGGTATTCCACCATTATTTAAATCAGTTTGTGGTGGTATTCATCAATGATATACTGGTATATACAAAGAGCCTAGAGGAGCATAAAAAACATCTGAGGATAGTACTTCAGGTACCAAGGGAAAGGAAACTGTTTATAAAATTCAAGAAGTGCGAGTTCTAGCGAGAGCAGGTTACCTTCCTTGGATATGTGATCTCTAGGGGTGGTATCTCAATAGACCCGAGTAAGATTGAGGCTGTAGTAGATTGGGTGTGACGGAAAAATATGCAGGAAATCATAAGTTTCTTAGGTTTGGCTGGGTACTACCGCAGGTTTGTTGATGGTTTTTCTAAATTTTCGGGTCCATTGACTAGATTGACCAGGAAAGGGGTGAAATTCGAGTGGTTTGATGAATGTGAGCAGAGCTTCTAGGAGTTGAAGCAGTGGTTCATCACTGCACCAGTGTTGATGATTCCTTTAGGTGAAGAGGGTTTCATGATTTACAGTGATGCATCACATAAAGGGCTCGGCTGTGTTCTAATGCAGTAGAAGAGAGTGATAGCCTATGCCTCATGATAGTTGAAAGAATATAAGAAGAATTACCCTACCGATGATTTGAAGTTAGCAGCCGTGGTATATGCATTAAAGATTTGGATACATTATCTTTATAGGGGTAGGTTTGAGATTTTTACTGACCACGAGAGTTTGAAATACTTTTTCACATAGAAAGAATTGAACATGAGGCAAAGAAGGTGGTTGGAGCTGATAAAGGATTACGATTGCACTATCAGTTAACACCCAAGAAAGGCTAATGTGGTGGTTGATGCCTTGAGCTGGAAATCAGTGGGTGCATTAGTATCTACAGTGGAGATCCAGCATCTAGTTCAGATGGATCTGGAGGGACTGGGGATAGAACTCATAGAGGGTGATCATCAGACATTTATTGCCAATCTGGTGTTGCAACCGAATCTACAAGAAAAAATTAAAGCAGCACAGAGGAATGATGCAGAGCTGGTAGAGCTTATAGAGAAAGTATAGGATGGTTAGGAGATGGATTTTAGTATCTCAGATGATGGAGCCTTGAGGTTCCGTAAGAAGTTATGTGTACCTGCTAATCATGAGATTAAAAAGTGATTTTAGAGGAAGCTCGCTGATCCTTGTATACTGTACATCCGGGTAGCACTAAAATATGCAGGGATCTTTGGGAATCTTTCTAATGGAGCAGAATGAAAAGAGAGATTGCTGAGTTTGTAGCACACAATGTTTGACATGCTAGCAGGTGAAAACTGAGCATTAGAGACCAGCGGGGTCATTGGAGCTGCTGTATATTCTGTGGAAGTGGGAGCATATAGTAATGGATTTTGTCACAGAATTGCCGTCGATGCTTCATAGATAGGACGCCATTTGGGTAGTAGTAGATGGACTTATGAAAATTACCCACTTCATGCCTATCAGAGTTAACTACTCTTTAAATTAATTGGTAGAGTTATACATTCAGGAGATAGTGAGAATGCATGGTGTGCCAGTGTCCATAGTTTCAGACCGAGACCCATAGTTTATATCTCGTTTCTAGAGGAGTTTACAAGAGGCCATAGGTTCTTAGTTGTCATTCAGCATAGCATTTCATCCTCAGTCATATGGACATATAGAGAGAACGATACAAATATAGGAGGATATGCTACGTGCATGCGCGCTAGACTTTGGAGACAGTTGGTTATGGTATATTCCATTGGTAGAGTTTGCGTATAATAACAGCTATCAGGCCAGCATTGGGATGACGCCATTTAAGGCATTGTGTAGTAGGAGATGTCAATCCCCATTGTACTGGGATGAAATTGGGGAGAGACAGATATTGGGGTCAGAGCCGATACAGCAGGCTCAGGATAAAATAAAACTTATCAGGGATGGGATCAGAAGAGCATAAAGTCAGCAGAAGAGTTATGCAGATACTCGCCAATGAGAGTTAGAGTTTGACATTGGAGATCATGTATTTTTTAGGGTGGCACCATTAAAAGGAGTTATGAGGTTTGGGAGGAAAGGTAAACTGAACCCTAGGTGTATTGGACCATTCTAGACTCTTGAAAGAGTGAGTCCAGTTGCCTCCAGGTTGGCATTACCTCCAGTTTTGTTGAGAATTCATGACGTATTTCATGTTTCTATATTGAGGAAATACATCACAGATCCCTCCCATGTGATCAGATATGAGGCACAGGAGTTTAGTGATGCTTTGTCTTATGAAGAAGCGCTAGTGCAGATTTTGGATAGGAAGGAACAGGAACAGCGTATGAAAAGTATACTACTAGTAAAAGTTCTGTGGTGCAATCATGCAGTAGAGGAAGTTTCTTGGGAATTAGAGGAGCGGATGCGCCAGAGATACCTACACCTGTTCAGTGAGAACCACGGTTAAGGTATATAATTTGATTTGAATAGTGTAAAATAGTTAGAGTTTTGGTTTTGATAAGAATGGTTTTGGGGAGAATTTTTCTTTCAATGGTTGTAATCTCCCAAAATTCCTATGTAAGCACGGTATTCCTCAGCCATAAGTGAGGGTAATTAATAAAATGGTGGTGTTTTTATTTAATAATGGGAAAGTGATAAATAGAAAATTTCGAGGACGAAATTTTGAAAGGAGAGGAGAATGTAGAGACCTGGGAAAATAAAATAATAAAAATAATTGAGAAAAATGATTCTTGGCTGAGGAAGGAGAAAATCGGCGACAATTTTTTGGAGGAGACAGAAAATCGATGACAAATTTGGGGTTTTATCACGGGTCAGTAAAGGGTAAACGGTAATTTCGAGTCAGTTAAATAGAAAATCGGTGACGGTTTTATGAGGGTCAGAGAAAATCGGCAACGGCTCTCTCTGTAGTGAGGGTTATATGAAAGATCCTGTGAGCATTTTGGTTAAACAACATAAATTCACTCACTCTCTCTCTCTTTCTTTCTCTCTATCTATCTATTTATCTATCTATCTATCTATCTCTCTCTCTCTCTCTCTCTCTCTCTCTCTCTCTCTCTCTCTCTCTCTCTCTCTCTCTCTATCTATCTATCTATCTATCTCTCTCTCTCTCTCTCTCTCTCTCTCTCTCTCTCTCACACACACACACACACACACACACACACACACACACACGCAAACCATGACCCCTCTTCCTTCTCTCTTCGATTTCGGCTTCATTTAAGGTCGGATTGACGATCAAGAACAACCACGAGGTTCTTGGGAAGATTCTCTGCAACCTACGCGGAGCAGATTTTCAAATTGGGGTTCAAGGGCACCATCCCAAAACCAAGGTAAGTGGTGTATTTTAGGGGTTTTAAGTTAATTTGGAGTATATGAAATGTAGATGTTAAATGGAGATTATTTTAGGAGTTGTGTTGAATAAATTTGGGGAAAATGTGAATTGTAGGTTTTTGGGCTGTGAACGCCGAAGGGCGTAGAAAATTGGGTGTTTAGTGGAATCTCAGTAAGTTAGGTAAGGGGAATAAATTATAGCAGGCTTTTTATGAAAATTATGGATTGAGAAATATGCGAAAATGATGTATGTTATTTTACCTGAAATTTATTTTGATATAAATATCAGATGAAATTTGTGTGGCATATGATTTGTATTGAAATATATTGAAATTGAGTCGAATGATTTACATGGAGAATACGAGATTATAAGATGTGAAATGGTATATAGGATTTGAAATGTGGAAAAATGATGAAAATGAAATACACTGGAATATGTATCTTTTGAGAAATGATGAAACGTGAAATAGGGAAATGTGTATTGAGAAACACTGAACTGCGTGAAATGAAATATGTATATGTTATTACGAGATGAAATGAATTTTGAACTGATGAAACATCATTGAAATGATGAAATGTCCTGAGAATACTAATACTGAAATGTGAAAAATGAGAAATGTTAATTATTGCAATGTAAAATTCTGCAATACTGATATTGAATGTGAATATGAGAAATGTGAATTATTGCAATGTAAAATTCTACAATATTGATATTGAAATGTGAATATGAGAAATATGATTATGTGAAATGTGAATACATGAAATGAAAATATTGCAATGTTAATTCTGCATTATGAAAATAAGAAATGTGAATATGAGAAATATGATCATGGGAAATGTGAATATATGAAATGTGAATATTGCACCGTTAATTCTACAATATGAATATTAAATTGTGAGAAATGAAGTGTGAAATTTTGAAAGGGGAAAACATACATGTGATTGATGAATGGCCAAAACCACATAATCATTGTTGGTATGTGGCAGTGATAACCTTGATGGATGGATATGGAAACCCTAATGATGGGTTACGATATTGAGAGCACAGTACTATTCCTAGTGGTGTTAGTGCAACCACATTGACTCGTGGAGCGTGTGGTATGGCAGTCGACTGAGTTGTTTAGTAGAGTTATTGTGCCCCCTAAGTCCGAATCAGGGCTTTTGGTCGGCCATTCATACTACATATACGAGATATATGATCATATTTGACCTAACCAGGTCGGCCAACCACGGTTAGGTCCAGCCTTCAAGCTGCACAACCCTATTCACGGGGGGAAGCATGACATGGAAAGATATCCTCAGAGCAGCCATGAGTACAGACAAAGATGTATTGGTGACACTCATGAGCTTGATATGGAAATGGAAATGAAAAGGAAATGGAAATGGAAATGAAATGAGAATGGAACTAGAAAGGAAATGAGAAATGAAATTGCTCGAGTTAATAAATAATTAAAGCGAAGTAGAACGCACCGCCTAAAGGCTTATTGAGTAAGGTGAATGCTCTGATAAGTATTAGTTGTAGCTGAACCCGAGTTAATCGGGTTAGGCTGCAAACAATATTAGGGCAAAGGGATTCTGCTTATATGGACAGGTAAGCTTCCCTATTCTCGAGAACTTTGTCGGTAAACTTGGGTTATGAATGAATGATTTTAGAAATGGAAGTAAAAGCTTATTAAAGCTTGTGTTGTATATCTATATGATTATGATTATGGAATTGGTATATTTTCTCAGAAGATATTACTACTGAAATGAACATATGTTATTATATAATGAATCTCATATGGCCACACACTGTAGACAATTTATTCCGTCTTACTAAGACGTGTTTCACCCAATTATTTAAATATTTTAGGAAACCAAAATAGACTTGATGATAGAGCTACAAGATAAAGGGGAGTTGATACCCTAAGTAGTCAGGGTGAGTATTTTAAGCTAGGGAGGTTTGTTTCCCCTAGAGTTGTTGTGGTTGAATTATATATATGGATGGTAGTACTCTGGTATGTGTATTCACTGTGGTATGTGTATATGTTTGTGAAATGGCTTCCACTATTAGGATTATGTATATAAGAATCATTGTATACCCGGTACCCACGTTCAGGTTGGGTTATGTATTATGGTATCAGTGGTTGATGTGGCTAATGTGTGGTTATATATACATGTTGATTATATGAAAAAAAAAAATTTGGTATGAAAATCGGGGCATCACATGTACTTTTTTTCAAATTCAAATTTTGAAATTCAAATTTGAAATTGTTTTCCCTCTTTTGTTGAAGGTCTATAAAAAATAAAAAAAAAACATTTTCGAGGAGATTTTAAGGCACGTCAAAGTGGAGGCAAAGTAAGGGTTTTTAAGAGGAATTCGTGAGTTTCAAAAGGATTTTCATTTGAAGAAGAGCAAGAAAAGAAATCACACTTCTCTTCTCTTGAAGGAGACATTGGGGGTATAATTTGAAGTGAGGGATCTTCCATTAGATCAACAAAGGGTTCTTCTTTAAAAAGTTTGTACCAAACCTTTTACTTCATTCATTTCCGTGCATATGATTGACTTTGGCATCTTGAAGCATATGTGTCACTTTTTGAATATTGTGATTTATGTTTCATAATTTCACCAATTTTCTTTGTTAAATTTTCATGTTAGGAATCGTAGAACATATTTATTTCATGGTTGCAAAGGAGAAAACATATTAGAATGTCAAAATCATGCATGCGTATTGTACTTTTTCTTCAAGTGGTCAACTGGCCTCTTCTTCTTGTGAAAATGTAGTTGTTGGCTATAGACAGTCAACTAACCCCTGCATGTGGTGGACTACCGAGTGCCGAGAGTGCCTATTTTGTATTGTCTTATGATTTTCAATGGGATTTCAAGTATGCTAATGTCTTTACACATGGTAAAGTTATTGTGATTGTTGTTGGGGATCTTTCCTTCAGAGTTTTTATGGTTTCTTTATAAAAAGATCAACTTTTTGAATTACAGATGGCTTGATTCATCTTCTGAGGATATGTAGAAAGTCTACTTCGTATATATACATACATATATATATATATATATATATATATATATGTTTCCATATGCTATTTGTATGTTTACTAGTTTGATTAGGCATCCTTTGAAAGCCTTTCAAATAATTTGTTCTTTCAAATATCATTTAAAATGGGATGTACACATAGACACACACACACACACACACACACACACGTGTTAACACTGGAAGAGTCAATGAGTGTGCTTGATTCACATAGGTGAACACCAAATTGATCCAAAAGTTTAAGCCTATTGGGTCTTGGGCCTAACCATGTATATAAGCACCCATCGTCTACTCACTTTTTCCAATGTATTGAGACAAACTCACAAGAAGAATTCTCAACAAGACACGCTCAAAGTAAGTACAATAACCATTCAATTGAATGGGTATTTTAGGGTGCTAACCCTTTAAATTCTCAAGAATAGAGATCTAAACTATTACCTTCCTTATATACAATTGTACCCTCGAACTCAATCTCTTCAAAAGGATTTCCTTCATTTTGCCTTTTTAGAAATAAAATAAAGTGGAGACTCCGTTTATTCGTGCATGTATCTTTATTCACATATGTATTTCATAGCTGCATCTTCCATATTTATGCATGTATGCATCCTTACGTATATGTACGGACATGCACACATTTGTGTATCCTTACACTAAACCACACATGCAAATACTCCCTAAATTACATGCAAGCATATGTTCATAAAACTCGTGCATACACATGTTTAATCTTATATTTAAAAACGCCTTCTTATTCATATATCCACCTATATAAAATGCATGCATCCATACTCTATGTGCATATGTAAACAACACGTATATCCACTATGCTATGATCACCAACCTCATGCATATGTGCAAACATGACATACACAAAACATATTCATATGAAAGCCATCACCATGCACGCATCAAACGCATGCAACACACTACACATATTTAAAAAAAGAGAAATGTAGCCCCCGGGCATAAACTCGGGTGGTAAGGACGAAATTGAGGCGGGTCGCATGACAGTATAGACCCAGGTTCGAACCCTACCAGTTGAGTGCATATCTGCGATTTACATCCTATGAAGGTGGACGACACTATCGTCATAGGCATGGGACTAGTTTGAAGGAGGAGGGTGGCACCTAATGATCCCAGCACACCCAGCGTAACAAAAAAAAAAAATGTAGTGGACAACAATGTTTGGAGAGATATCAACAAACAACCACAGCAGAATAATTATTCTCCCTATAATGGGCACATAAAGTCTTCTCTAATTGCAATTAGAGGCTACAAATATATCTCATCAAGATATCATCAATCTTGGCAAACACAAAAAAAATTGGAGAGAATATACCAAAATCGCGGTTACTATTCGCAGGCACAAATCCCAACTCCTAAGCTCAAAATCTGATCTCCATTGTTCAGATTGTAGTTCCTTGATTCATGAATCTCTCCTCCAAATTTTAGCTTGATCGGACCACGGCCGAAGCGGGATCAGAGTCGTGATGAAATCTGTGCAGCATGAGAAAAATCACGTTTTTCTCTCTATTTTTTTTTAAAGAAGTGATGGCTCCTCCCATCTCCCCTCTCTTTTTATAAATTCCTTTAGGTTATCACCCTAAAGGACTGAGTTTTGGGCTTTATTAGGCTTTTAATAAAGCCCACTTGGGCTTTCCTCCACATGGAAGGAAATAACCCAACAAATAAGGGGGAGAGAGTGAGAGAGAGAGAGTCCTCTTTGATCCTCTTTTTGATTTCCAAATGGTTGAAGACCCCTATCTTTATGTTTGTTCTTGGATTTTATAATAAGGAAAAAAATATAAAAATAAAAGGGGGTGTTGGCTGGGATGTGGAGAAGACAGGGGTGGTTGGTTGGCTGGCTAGCTAAAGTAGGGGCCTTTCATGGCCAAAGGTGTCTTGAGTAGAACAAGGGTGGTATTTCACAGCGAGGAAGATGACAGGAAGAAGAAACAAAGGGAAAAATACATAATTAAACTTCATTTTTGGTTCTACATTACCAACCAAAACAACATCGTTTTCAACCAAATAAATTCCAAAAGGAACGATGGTATTTAACCTAGTCAATGCATGTGTGATCACATGCCAAATATTAAATTGTTATTTTTAATTATTTACTATTATGCTGTAGTGATCCTAAAAAAAAATAAATTAATTAAGATTAATTAATTAAACATTATTTAATAGAGTTAATAAATTAATTAAATGTTATTTAATTGAATTAATTAAATAAATAATATAATGGATATATAGGTATATATATATATATATATATATATATAATATTAATATACTAAAGCTTAGACATTAAGCTTTCCTTAAAAATTGTTTCCTGGAGAAACAGATAGAGGTCGTCCTCCTTACGTTTCCAGTTCTCTCCTCCGTCCTCCTCTCTCTTCTCATTTTCTTAGCCAATATTTGGTCGATTGTAAAACTGAAGATACCGCTGGGTTCCTATTTCCGCCACCAACATTTCTACTAGAGTGGATCTGTCGTGGGAATAACATAGACACCACTCCTAGGGTAAGGTAAATCCTCACTTTTTACTCAAATTTTCCTTAGATCTTCAGTTAAATCGACAATTAGGCACTACCACGGGGTCCTAGTCTCGGTCATCGTCATTTTGGTTGAAGCAAAATTTCAATTTGGGGGTCCTACGCACCTCTCCAAAGCAAGAGTGAGATTTGGGAAATTAAGTAAATTGGTTATATTTGAGAGTTTAATTCTTTATTTGGAATTTATGAGCTTAGGAAATGTTAAAATATTATTTTATTTAAGGTGGATTTAATGAAATTAGGATTTTTGATTTAGCGTTAAGGTGAGCGTTGTAGGTATCTTTTCGGGGTTCTTGTTGGCATAGTTCAAGAACATGGGTAAGGGGGAATATATATTAAACGAGGTTTTATGAACTAAACGGATAAATGGATTGTGTTATGTATATATGTATATGTTTCCGTATGGGTTTAAATTGCCAACCATTTAAATTATAATTTCTAAGCCTAGAGTTGTTTTATTGGATATGTATTTGTGAAAATGGACAGATGAAAGTGAAAGATATTTTCAGCATAATGGTGTAGGAAATTAAAGGTATACTTTCACTATATGAATGATAAATAAGGGTTGTCTTATTTTATAGAAAATTTTTGAAATATATATATTACTAAATTGTGTGGCATGAGTAAAATGTAGATTCTATGTTGAATTATGTTATATGTATGAGATACAGGTTATACAATGAACGTAATGAGAATGAAAATGTGTTATGAAATATACTGCATGTGATTGTCAATTCAACCATGGAAACAGATGAACAGCTCAAATGAGTTGTAGACTAACAGATGAACAACTGAAAGGAGCTATAGTTGCAGAATAGGGCATATCTATACGAACTAACTGATGTACAACTGAAAGGAACTGTAATACGAATGCAAATAATAAAATGAAAATGAGAATGAAATAAAATGGAAATGAAATGTGAAATGTGAACAATGTAAAATGGGACATAGCTTCGTAAAGTGAAATGCTATGAAATGTCAAAGCTAAGAACATAAACAGATGAGAAATACAAAATAAATGACAGACAGAGTAATGTATTATTATAGTATTAGTATTCATGCTAGTATGATATGTATTTATATAGGTGGGGTAAACTCTTCGCCCGGGGGCTTACTAAGAAAGGCGAGTTCCCTAGTAGGTATCAAATGTAGCAGTAGGTTGCATAATGTATTAGGGCAGAGGGAAATTACTTGTACGGGTGGGTAAATTTCCTTATTCTCAGGAGCCTTTGCTGGTAAAATATTGTATGGACTGTGTGAGTACGAGATTACTTTTTCACTTGAGGGCTTACTGTGTAAGGTAAGTGCCCTGATATGCTTCAGTTGTGACCATTGGTTGCCTAAAGTATTAGAGCAAAGGGGTGCTACTTGTGTGGGCAGGTAATCACCCCAATTCTTAGGTATTCTCGTGAGTAAAATACCTTGCATGTGTTTGATCAAGCTTAGGAAAGGATTTTAGAAATTATGATAATGATTTGCAAATGATGAATACATATACATATGTTATTTACAAACCTCATGTTGGCCAAACGCTGATTTAATATATTGTTTCTTCCCTTACTGAGATGTGTCTCACCTGAATACAAATTTATCTTTTTCAGGTCCTCCACGTGATCGAACTTAGAAAGCTTGAGGTTGTTATAGCATTTTTGGATATAGAAAGAAAAAAGGGTATAAACTTTGATGATACTTTTGGGATGTATAAGTTTTATGTTTTATGTTTTATGTTTTATGTTTTAAGTCTTCTGAGTTGTGAATACTGGAAGTTCTAGATTATGTTTTTGGAGATATGTATATATGTAGATACAGGTGGATGAATGGTTTATTTTGTAATGTAGATAGATGTAGAAAACTCTGGTATTATATTGGTTGAAGATTGTAGTTATGTTTTCCTCTGCATAATTGTAAATGGAATAACAAGTACAGGAAAATGGATTACGTGGCACCCGAGTCCCACCAAGCGAGTTCGAGGCGCCACGAAGGAAGGTTTATTCAAGTATAACGCACCGGACTAGGTTTTCGGGTTTGAAGCGTTACATATACTATTTTTATTTAAAATTTTTTTAAAATTTCCAAAATTGAATAAAAACATAAATGGGATCTAGGAAAAATATCTAAATTTTTTTGAAAAATCTAGACAAACCAAAAACAGTAAGAAAAGGAGAAAGACCCTAAAAGGATAGGAGTTTTCTTGATTTTTGTGTACGATGCTCAAAGTTTTGTCAGACCCCTCAGCATTATGGATTGCTCTAGATCACTTAGAAAGGTCATAAAATACACCCACCAACCAAACACCAAAACCAAGCCTTAGTCCCACTAAGTGGGGTTGGCTATATGAATCCTTTTCTACCAATTTATGCGATCATTGACCCTTTCTTTTGATAGATTCAAGGATATCAAATCCTTACTCACTATCTCCTCCCAAGTTATTTTAGGTCTACCCCTATCCCTTCTACTGCCCCTTACAGTAACTAAGTCACTTTTCCTCACAAGTGCACAATAAGGCCTACGTTGCAAATGTCCATACCATATGAGTCGTCCCTCCCTTATCTTATCTTCTATAGGAGCTACACCTAACTTACCACGAATATGTTCATTCTTTAATTTATATTTCAATGTTATACCACTCCTCCATCTAAGCATTCTCATCTCGAAAACTTTTACTTTTTGGATATTATGTTTCTTCATCGCCCAACATTCCGATTCATATAGCATAGTTGGTCTTACAGTTGTCCTATAAAACTTCCCTTTCAATTTTAAGGGTATTCTACGATCATATAACACACTTGAAGCATTTTGTCATTTTACCCAACCTGCTTTAACTCTATGCATTGCATCATCTTCAATTTCTCCTTCAGCTTGCATAATAGATCCAAGGTATCGAAATCTACAAGTGCTATTTATTTCTTCATCATCAAGTTTAACTTTTCTCCAATATTCCTCCTATCATTACTAAAATTACATTTCATATATTCGATTTTATTTCTACTTATCCTAAAGCCTCTAGATTCCAAAGCTTCTCTCCATAATTCTAACTTAACTTCTACTCTGTCCCCAGTTTTGTCAATTAATACAATATCATCTGCAAACAACATACACCATGGAACCTCCTTTTGAATACTCTTAGTAAATTGGTCCATCACTAACGAAAAGATAAGGACTCAAAGCAGATCCTTGATGTACACCTATAGTAATTGGAAATCCTCTAGTTTCTCCATCTATAGTCCTTACACTAGTTATTACTCCATCGTACATATCTTTAATGACATCATTATACCTACAACATACACTTTTTTTTTTTCTAAAACCCACCATAGAACTTCCCTTGGTATCCTCTCATATGCTTTCTCAAGGTCAAAAATATCATATGCAAGTCCCTCTTCTCTTCCCTAAACTTTTCCATTAATCTTCTTAAAAGATAAATAACTTTTGTGGTAGATCTCCCAGCCATAAAACCAAATTGATTTTTTGAGATCTTCATTTCTAATATTAATCTTTGTTCAACTACCCTTTCCCATAGTTTTATCGTATGACTCATAAGTTTTATTCCATGATAGTTATTATAATTTTGAATATCTCCTTTATTTTTGTATATAGGTATTAAAGTGCTTTTCCTCCATTCATCTAACATTTTCTTAGTTTTTACAATTGTATTAAATAAATTAGTTAACTATATAATTCTGTTATCACCCAAGCATTTCCAAACTTTAATTGGGATGTTATCTGGTCCCATAGCTTTCCCATTTTTCATCTTTTTTAGTGCAAACTTAACTTCGTTAACTCTAATTTTGCGAATAAATCTTATATTTTTAGTCTTTTCCTCATTTGATAATTCTAAGTTTATGTCTTCTATTTGGTTTTCGTTAAACAACTTACTAAAGTAACTTCATCATCTTTCTTTAATATCTTCGTCCTTAACCAAGACAATATCTGTAACACCCCGGTTTTTTTTTTTTTTTATGAACCCAGAGTGCTACTACACATACTCTGTTATACCTGTATCTGATAAGCATATATAAACAACCTGCCCTAAATAGGGACAAATAGGTGTATCTCATACATATCTATATTCATGCACAACGGAAAACATAAACATTCCCATTCGAGGTTTTATTAGACATACACTAGAGTTCTATCTATATTCCTCAGTACAAAAGATCCATGTTTAAAACATAAACATATTACACTCACTTACATTCTAACATGCTAACTACCCAGTATTGATACAAAAACTTACGTTTACTAACAAGACTATACGCGTCAAAGTCCCTCTAGGAGAACTAGGACCGACGTCCTATAGGACCTGAAACAAAGGTTGTAAGATTGGGGTGAGACACTTCTCAGTAAGGTGGAAGATATTCCATCAGCATGTGACTACATGAATTTATTCTAGTTAAAAACAGTTGCACAGTATTACATACACAGTACAACACTATCAGAGATATATAAACATAATACAGCATCATTACAAGCGAGAGTCCCTGAGGTTAGGGTAGGGTATAGACTCATACACTATATGATTCCCTCCACACAATACTCGACCTTGTGGCTTTGCCCATTTCAGTTTTTAAATCATGAACATGAAATTTAGGACAATGAACAGCTTTGAAACTTTCATAAATATGCCTAATTACCCCATGGCACGGGTTATGCACTGATAACTCTGACAGAGCCCTGTTCGTGCAGGCACTGTTAAGCATCACAAATATAGTCCGGCTGCCCCACCTGGTATGTTATTTCATCAATGGCCCCATACACTCCTGCAAGTCAACTATCTCGATACCCACACTGATTCATATGTGTGGTTGCACTGTACCTCAGCAAGCAACGGAACCGCCCCTCTAGCTATTTAAAGCCTCAGATAACCTGGAGTATCTTTCAACTCCTTCAGAGCGTCTTTCAACTCCTTTAGTAACAAGTTGTGGTCCCAATCAATCATATATATAATTTACAATAAAACATAACAACCTGTGCAGTTCTAGTATTTTCACAATCACAATCATGCAATCTTTCATGCATTCATTCTTTCTGTCAGACAGTGGTGTTAACTGGCACAAACGCTTTCAGTTCAACCCTTTTTACAAATTAAGCTCTGTGGTTAACCGATACCTATTTTCCACATTTTCAAATAACAAAATGAAATTTCAGTTTTCATAGTTCATTTACTAGTATAGTTTAGTATGTTCCATTTCATATCATATGTCACATTCGTTTCGTCAAAACCCGCTATAAACAATGTATAACTCGAAAAATACCATTTGGACCACAAATATGGGTATCAAGCAGTTGCTACTTTAGCTTTAAAGCAGTTAGAGTAGTTTTGGAAAATTTGGAGTTCATATACCAGAACCCCTATTTTTTCCAAAAATCGTAAAATCGTAAAATAGTAAGAAACAACATTTATACCCTATAAAATTTTTTGGATAAGCAGTCAAAATGTGCATAAAGGCATAAGCTAACTTTCTAGCAATTCAGTTTTCTAAAACTACTGATGTAAACAAATCCCCTTACCGTAATCTCGAAAATAGAAATACGAACGGATCGGTCCAAAACAACGACCCGGGATCCCTGAAACCAAAAAATCGAAGAACATTACGTCACCATAATCTCGACTACTACATAACTACCAAATCGAAAACAAAATCAGATCCTTACCTCGATTTTAGGGAAAACTCAAAAATCTTCAAAATGATGATCTGATCCACTATAACTGTAGAGTTTCTTCCCCTGATCCATATATAAACTTCCGATTGTAGAAACAGACAACGAATGGTGAAGGATCATAAAGAGAGAGAGAGAGAGAGAGAGAGAGAGAGAACTCGCTGGTTCTAGTGAGAGAAAGAGAGAGAGAGAGAGAGAGAGCTTTTAGGTTTTCTTACCTTTAAACAACCAAAAATGATATTTTTAGAACCTCTGACCGAGTCAAATTCATTGATGAAGCGGCACCTTCGTTGACGAACCAACCATTCAGTTCGTGGACAAAGCTCTGCCTTTATCGACGAACCCCATTCGGATATTTTCTTTGGTTTTGCTCGGTATCTCTTTGTTGATGATTCTCTGAATTTCGGCGACGAAGAGATGAAGTGGCTTCGTCGACGAACATACTGCCTTTGTGGATGAACCCTGCTGTAATTTCCTTTTTACCCTTTTCTTATTTATTTTCCTTATTTACGAGTTCAGGTCTCTACAATATCATCCTCAATTTTTATACAATTTACAATTCCTAAGTCCTTGCTCTTCCTTTCTCTAACTTTATAAAGTTTAAATATATCTCTTTCCCCTTCTTTTGTACCTAATCTATCATATAAACTATTAAATAATCTATATTTAGTTTCACTAACGGCCCTTTTTGCATCTTTTCTTACCACCTTATATTTTTCAAAGTTATCTCTGAAAACTAAGGTATAGTCCCAAGAGGGGGGTGATTTATAGATGGGTAATCAAGTCTATTTCGTGTTCCCCAAGTGTCTTGAAGTGTCCCTCGAGTTTTTTCAAAGTTTAGAGCCCAAGAAATATGAATTTGAATTTCAAAACTTTTTAAAAAAAATGACCGTTAACAGTATTTAGGCGCCTGAAGTCTCAGGGTCAGTCGCCTAAAATTTCAAAAAACTGTGTAATTTTTGAAATCAGTACAGGTTCAGGCACCTGAACTCATAGGGTCAGTCGCCTAAGGTTGTTCTGTCTGTTGTTCAGTCTTCTGAAGTTCTACTTTGAACAATGTTCAGTTTGTTGACAACTTTGACCTTGCTTTAGTATTCTAGTCATAACTTTTTTCTATACAACTCCAAATTAGGTGTTTTTGGTGTCGAAAGAAATATAAGATAAACTCCTACAACTTTAATGTTGAACACTTTTTAAAACAAGGCGTTTTTGATATAGAAATATGCATCTCAATGCGGATATAGAAAAAATGACAACATTTGGAAAAACCTCTTTTTGGAGTTTTTCATTCCAAAAATAATTTTCACCTTTTTGAAATATCTTTTGACCTTATAAAAATATTTTCCAAGTATTTTAAAAGGTATCTAGGTCCAAGAAATTAACCTGTTGACTCTACGAGTCCAATCTTATTAATGTCAAATCACCTGGTATTTGATCTGTGCATTGAGTTTGTGAACAGAAACCATATTAAGCATGCACGGAAAGATAATGAGTCATGGAAGTCACAAAGTAAAGCTAACAAATCTTGGCAAGATCCATGGAACTCAAAGAGTACGAGAATCAAGATGCAAGCCGAAAAGTTCAAGATCATCTTGGGAATGGGTATTTAGAACTTATGTACTTACATTTTCATATAATTTAATTTGAGGCTCATCGTAACTTAGAATGATTTTAGGATTCATGCATTTCATGTATATCATTAGGGAACCTTCATGGACTTAGAAATGTTTTTGAAATCATGGAAAATATGTTTTATAAAAGGCCCAAGAAAAAGAGCAAAGTATTTTTTAAAATTAGAAAATGGAAATAAAAAAAAATGGACTTCGGTAGCCTGAACTTCACCTCAGTAGCTTGAAGAATTTCTTCGTTTTCCTGAAAATTAAGTTGAGTAGCCTGAAGAATTAAATGGGAAAACAGAACATGGCAGAGGTACTTCGGTCACCTGATCCTGGAACCTCAGGCGCCTGAAGTTGCCACTTCAGGAGCCTGAACCCCACTTTGGTTGCCTAAAGTCGCAGGAAAGTCTAAAAATCAGATTTTTATTAAAAGAATTCGCGAGCTATTTTATTGATCCAACGGCTGAGATCAATCCTAAGGGTAATATACTATATATTATGAATATATAAACCCTAGAACATATGTTAGACACACAAGAAAGAGAAGAACACGCATTGTTGAAAGAACATTGAAAATCTGCTCCTAGTGCTATACGATTGCCTACATTTCAATCTCTAATCTTCAAGCTTGGGCAAATCAACTCAGATTCTCAAAGGGAACTTATTTACTTAACTGTACTTCCATCTAGTATTGAGGTTTGATCTTTCAAGTTATTATTCTTCAGAACATCTCATCTCATCTTATTACATGCTCTTGACTATCATTAGAAAAGTTTTGATCTTGAGTGTGCATATTTGTATAAAATTGAGTTTTGAAAAGATCATTACTTGAGAAAACTTATTTAACTTGGTTGATTGATTTTTTGATTCAAGTGGGTGTTTTCTAAAGGATATATATTTTAGTTATATTAACACTTGATTAAATATCCTTGGCACTTATAACTATATATTCTATTGAGGGATAATTTCTGAAAAACAAGATACTCAATTGTGATTGAATACATGAAATAAAACTTTGTGAGTTTGATTGAGTTTGTATTCAAGATAAAGTTTTTGTTAACTAGTTCACATCAAACATACTTGTGCATTTTTGCAAAGTGAACCAAGAACCTTAGTTGACTCCAAAACATTTTAAATATATCTTTACTTGGGAGTTTTGGTTAAATAGGGAGTTGTGTGTTGAAACATATCATACATAAAACGATTGTATCGTTTTTTCATACATTCATGAAATTCAAGTTATATCATATGTTAATGTATTAGGATTTTAAATTGTACTCACCAAATTTTGTTAGAAACATTGTTTTGAGTGTTATTTTTCAGATCTTATTGTATACACGGTTCGGTGTGTGAGGAGAGAGAGTTGTATCTCTTGTAAGCATCGGAGTATGAGGGAGTTGTACCTCTTGTAAGCAGCGGATTGTAAGGGAAGTTCCGTCCCAATTTAAGGAGCAGGGATTTAGTGAATCCTTGAGTGGTTGCTCAAGGTGAGGACGTAGGCCAAGTCGGCTGAACCTCGTAAAACTGTGTTTGTCTTCTCTGTTCGCTTTACTATTTATTTTCAGTATTGCGTTTAAATTGTGTATATTGCATGCATAGGTTGGATAGTCTTACACTTAAGTAAATTGATTAACAAGATTTTATTGGTAAATAAATAAGAAGGGTTTAAGGGGTAAATAAGTATCAAAGATTTTTTAAATACCCAATTCACCCCCCCCCCCCCCTCTCTTGGGATTACACCTGATTCAACATAACCTAAGAGCTTCATGTATCCATATTGAAATTATTTGAAGTACTTACATAAAACTTCCTTAAGATTCCTTCAACTCTTGAAGTCTTCATGTATGTCCTTGCTTTGAGTTCATCTTTTCTTCAAGCTTTCAATGTACTTTAGGCTTTTAGCAAGTTCACTTTAATATGCATGCTCTCATAATCTTTAAGCTTTATTTAAATCATCTTTAAATCCATGCTTTGACTCTTTTAAGCTTCATTTGATCCTTGTGAGCACTTTGACCTTGCTTTCATATATGTGATCCTTGTTAGTTCTGAAATATCACCACTCAACCAAAAATGTTAAGTTTCACTTATTTGTTAGCATCAAAATAAGATTTTAAGTCTTATAAGGCCAACAATCTCCTCCTTTTTGATGATGACAAATAAGGAGCAAAAATTTAAGTAAGCCTTAAGACGACCCCCTCCCCCTTTTAACAATATCATGATCGATTTCAAAAACTCTTTTACTATCATGCTCATCACATTTTTCAATATTAATATCAATCAATGTCGAGTACTTCTCCTCCTTTTGATATATCAAATCAATAAGCTTCCAATTTTTAATATCATGCTCAACTTTTGCCCAAAACTTCTCCCCCTTTTGACATCAATCAAAAAGAGTCAGACTTTAAGTACTAAGGCTATGAGCAACCATAAAAAAATATAGTACTTTAAACTTCATCATGCATAATAATTCATGATACCAATTATTTATTCCATGATTCCAATTTAATAATTAGGGAAGAAACATAATACAAGTAATATGTCATAATACTTCTCCTGAATTTAATACATTTAGATTTGATATCAATTATGCTTTTAAGTTTATTATCCATGCTTCATACGTTGATTCATATCATGTATGTTCTCATGAACACAATCATCAAATACCAATATCATGTTATCATCAATATCATAACATGCTCATGAGTTCAATTATGCTTATCATTCTTAAATATCAATTTGTGATACCAATTGAGTCTTTTAAATTGTGATACCAATTAAAATTTTTAAAATGTGATACCAAAAATACTTTATAGATACCAAAGCTAATATCTCATCATGCATAGTTCATGGATATCAAAAATATCATTCATAGCTCATCGATACCAATATAAAGAGAAGCACAAGACAAATTTATCCACTTGAATTATTATTAGCATGCATAGTCAAAAATTAATTTTATATCAAGATTCATGCTCATGCTCAATAATCTCATGCTCAAACTCCATACTTCTTATATCAAGATTTAGCTTCATAATCATGCTCAAGTTTGTAATATAATGAGCCATATGTTATTAATATGAGTCAAGTCATGATCATACATGCAGTATATATAGCAAATTAGTACAACATGTATTTCATTTTCATTTGCTTTGTCATATTGCTCAAGTTGTCTTCAAGTATCTCTCATTCTTAAAATGCTTCTTTTCAAAATATTCATGTAATATGCTTGATTTTTGCTTTCATATGAATTTTCTTTCCAAATTTTAAAACTCTCTATTTTAAGCTTGTATGAATCATCCTATGATTTTGGCGAACAATGTTATTTTTGTTTTTATTTGCTCTAAAAAATTCTTTGAGATTTTTAAGGCCTTTTATCTAGGTACCCATACTTTCTTGGGTCCAGAAGGTTTCATAAGACTTGATTTTTCCTTTATTCTCCATACTTGTTTAATTCTTACATTCTTTTTCTTTAATGGACATTCAAACTTTATATGACCCTTTTTATTACATAGGTAGCATATGGTGTTAGTGTAGGCATTAGAAGATGTGCTAGCATAATCGTTGGATGCTTTTGAAAAATAACCTATGTAAAGATTCTTTTTCTTTTTATTTTCAACACCATTAAATCCAATGCCTTTTTTGTTTAAGGACATCATTTATGAGCCTATCATTTTGTCAAAGTTTTCCTTTCCTTTTGTGAAGTTGTAAATGATCTTTTCTTTATCTTCAATTTGATTTTTGAGATCATTTATCTCAATATCTTTCTTATCATCAACCTTCTTTTGTGATTTTTCTAATTCTTGAGATAATTTTTTGATTTTATCCTCTAATTTAGAAGTATATATGTCTTTCTCATATTCCATAGAGAATAGGGATCGAAGGTCTTCTATCACCATCTGTGACAACCTCCCAAGGTTTCCAATTCATAGTTTGAAGATATATTTGCATTCATTTTTTTTCCAAACAGTGTAGTTATGTCCACGAAATATAGGAGGCCTAGTTGAAGATTGTCCCTCTCCTAAAGGAGCTACACCTAAGTGAGCCATTAGGATCTTTTTATAGCTACTAATTAAGATTTACTATAACCCCGCTCTGATATCAATTCAAAACTAAGGTGTAGTCTCAAGACGGGGGGTGATTTATAGATGAGTAATCAAGTCTATTTCGTGTTCCCCAAGTGTCTTGAAGTTTCCCTCAAGTTTTCTCAAAGTTTAGAGCCCAAGAAATATGAATTTGAATTTTAAAACTTTTTTAAAAAAATGACCGTTAATAGTGTTTAGGCGCCTAAAGTCTTGGGGTTAGTCACCTGAAGTTTCAAAAAACTGTGTAATTTTTTAAGTTAGTACAGGTTCAGGCACCTGAATTCACAGTGTCAGTCGCCTGAGGTTGTTATGTCTGCTATTCAGTCTTCTGAAGTTCTATCGTGAACAGTGTTCAATCTGCTGACAACTTCGACCTTGCTTCAGTATTCTGGTCATAACATTTTCTATATAACTCCAAATTAGGTGTTCTTTGTGTCAAAGGTAAGAGAAAATCCCACAACTTTATGTTGAATAATTTTTAAAATAAGGAGTTTTCGATAGATAAAATTACGCCTCAATGCGGATGTATAAAAAATGACAGCATTTGGAAAAATCTCTTTTTGGTGTTTTTCATTCCAAAAATAATTTTAACCTTTTTGAAATATATTTTGACTCTATAAAAATATTTTTCAAGTATTTTAAAAGGTATCTAGGTCCGAGAAATTAATCTAAGAGTTTCATGTATTCATATTGAAATTATTTGAAGTACTTACATAAAACTTTTTTAAGATTCCTTCAACTCTTGAAGTCTTCATGTATGTCCTTACTTTGAGTCCATCTTTTCTTAGAGCTTTCAATGTACTTTAGGCTTTTAGCAAGTTCACTTTAATATGCATGCTCTCATAATCTTCAAACTTTATTTAAATCATCTTTAAATCCATGTTTTGACTCTTTTAAGCTTCATTTGATCCTTGTGAGCCCTTTGACCTCGCTTTCACATATGTGATCCTTGTGAGTTCTGAAATATCACCACTCAACCAAAAATGTTAAGTTCCACTTGTTTGTTAGCATCAAAACAAGATTTTAAGTCTTGTAAGGCCAACAATCTCCGTTTCTACATTTTTTCCACGTTTTATACCAAATTCTTTTTATCTTTATGATATTTTGTACATCTTTATCCCACCACCAACTGCCTTTGCTATTCAAGAATCTTCCCCTTAATTCACCTAAAATCTCTTTTGTTATCTTTTTAATAGAGCTGGCTAATCTATTCCAAATAGTATTTGTATCTATCCCATCCTCTAAGGTCCAATCCCCATCTTTGATTATTTAATCTTTAAATTTTATTATATGTTTTCCTTTTAGGTTCCACTATCTAGTTCTCCTACACTCGTTTATTTTATCCTTTTTCTTTCATTTTTTTAATGCATATATCTAACACTAAGACTCTATATTGTGTGGTTAGGGTTTCACCTGAAATAATTTTACAAACCTTGCATGATAAACGATCTACCCTCCTAGTTAAAAAAAAATCTATATGACTTCTATTTTGTCCACTTTAAAGGTTATTAAGTGTTCTTCTCTCTTCTTAAAGCAAGTATTCATTATACTAAATTCATATGACATAGCAAAGTCTAAGATCATCTCCCCAGACTCATTTTTGTCTCCATATCCATATCCTCTATGTATCCTCTCATAATTTTTATTATCTCTTCCAATGTGTCCATTCAGATCTCCTCTTATAAATATTTTCTCAGTCCCTAATATGCCTTATATAATAATATCCATATCTTCCCAAAATTGTCTCTTAAGATTTTCTGCTAAGCCAACTTGAGGAGCATAAGAACTAATGATATTTATTATCTCTTGTCCTAATACCATCTTAATTTTTATAATTCTATCCCTTACTCTAGTTACATCCACAACGCTGTCTTTTAAGTTTTTGTCTATAATAATACCTACTCCATTCTTATGTTTTTCTTTTCCAGTGTACCAAAGTTTAAATCCTGATTTATCGATTTCTCTAGCTTTCTACCCCACCCACTTAGTTTTTTGAAGGCAAATTATATTAATTCTTCTTCTAATCATTGTATCCACAATTTCCATACTTTTACCCGTAAGTGTTCCTATATTCCAAGTTGCTAATCTAATCCTAGTTTCCTGAACTAACGTTGTTACCTACCCACATCTAGAATGATGCAGGAACCCTCGCATATTTGACACTGTACTCAGGCACCGACATGGCGTGTCGGTTTGGGGCGATGACCTAGCCTACCCTTGCCCACTTTTCGCTACACCCAAGTGGTTCAAGTGCAACATGTCACTCATAGGGGAAAATTTGACAAATTTTATGTTGGCTGTCAGCTACCTAACATAACCCTCCTCCTTAACCCGAGCTTGGGACCGATTGTGTGTGAAAAAATTAGGACATTAAGTGCATCACAGACGGAATTGGAAAGGTCTCTAAATGGTAAAAAAAAAAATGATAAATTTGTAAAAAAAAATATAGAGACATAAGTTTTTGTCTCGACTTTCATGCATGAAACGTGAAACCTTCCCAAATTACTGCTAACCATTTCGAACCATTCTATATCACCAATAATGGTTGAAATTGATTAAAAATGTGCATAAATGCCTCGAAATGTCTAGAATAGGCAGAGATGGGAGAAAAGATAGGGTTTGTCCTGTCCCTTACCATCCTTATAGAATTTTGGGAGCTTATAGGAATGCTTTTGATGTAGTGTCCTGTATCAGCCTGGACAGATTCTAGTGTTAAATCATGCATTGGTGCAGTAATAGATGAGTAACCTTTTGATATGCTCTAAATATACATTAACCATCTAAAATATTACCCTTTAAAAAATGTACAAAAGTCCCAATAAAGGATTTTAATAATCTTGGAAGGTTGTATACATTAAGCTTTCAAATCCCATAAATTTTTAATCCAAGAATTAATTAATATTTAATTTTAAATCCCCATAAAAAAAAAAATGTATTGACCTAATAGGCCTTAGTTCTCTTGTTCACATTTACCTTACTTCCTGACTATTAAGCAAATAAACAAATAATAACAATATATTCTCATCCTAAGTTTTTATGTTTAAATTATCAAATAAATGATAACTCTGATAAAATAAACCAAATAGTTTAGTTTCACAACCAAAAAAAAAAAAATCAAGTATTTTTAGACTGGCAACAATAAAATCAAATATCAAAAATTTAAATTCTCTTCTTAACATATGAAGTAGAAAAATGGGGGATTAATCTTCATTAAATATGTTGAAAAGAATAATAGAAAAAGTTTGTATGCTCCTAAAAATGTAATTTAACATAATTATTATTGAAAAATTATTGAGACATGTCAAATTCCTCCTAATAACATTCGAGAATCTAATTTAGTATAGAAATTCAAGAAATTAGAAATGGTTACGTTGATTTGCCCAAATTTATAAAGTGAGGCAAAAAAAGCTCCTTAGCTAAAAGCTAGATAACCTACAACTTCTATAAACACATAATAGAAAATCAATACTCAATCAACATATCTATATGATAATGGTGCATATAATTAAAGTTGTGCTATTTTAACAGCACATCCAATTCAAATATATAGCCAAATTCAAAAATACACTAGACCAAAAGAAAAATAATTATTTAATTAACAAATTGCAAAATCTTCTCAAAATAAGTTACTAGTTGCTAACATTTAAAATATGTTTCATTGGACATCTCAATTTTAAATGCGTCAAGAAAAAATCATGGTAGTGGGCATTATAGTGTCCATGATTATCAGAAAATAAATAAATAAATAAATAAATATTTCTTTCCTAAGATTGTTAGAAAACCAAATTTGAAAATAGTATGCGAAAAATAAAGTTAAGGAAACTTATTAGTTGAGATGTGTGTAATACCATTTTTAGGGAAGATTTTTCTAGTTTTCAAAGAGTTTTCTACTTTAGAAAAAAAAAATCTCTATATTTTTTTTTTCGACATGGCAACTTCAGCCACTAACAAATCCTTTGGACCCCCAATGCGGCACCAAACCCACAGAGTTGGAAAAAAAAAAAAAAAAGTCTCTATTGTCCCTTAAATTAAAGTAGGTGTCGTTTCTATTTGTCATATACGTTTCCAGGAGTTAGCATTGTTCCACATGGTAGCAATGACATAGAGTTAACAATATGCAACATTTAAAACCCTCCTCTCCCATACAAATGATTCTACTTCCATTATCTACCCATATATATGTTTGTAGGTTGATGAAGTCCAAAATTGTTCCTACTTCTTTATTGGAAAATGGTACATAATGAGGAAGAGTAATGTTGTATTCTAGGGGATCGGCACTATTTACCATCTTTACTAAGATGAGTGATGAAATTTATCTTAATCCTATGTAAGGGAACATGAATTTTGGGTCTTTCATTTAGAATTTTGTGAATTTAGGCAAAATGTATAGTAAAATTATGTCCCTAATCCAAAATTTAAAATTTATGCTCCAAAACACTACTTAAGACTATTGTAGTTCATTTGTCCAATAAATGCTCTTATTAACTTTGTTATTTGCATCCATTTCCTACTTAAGACACTATTGTTCATGTATAGGTTTTTGATCACAAATTTTGGCTTCACTTATGAGGTAACATGGCAATTATGTTATGTTCTCTCTTCTAATTTAAGTGAATTTTTACTATAATCATTAAATTATCTTACAAACCTTCACCATTCATTTGAGATCAATTAAGATAACTCTTACACCTTTTAACAAAGTGAAAATACAATCTGCTAGTTTGACCAAATGAATATATATCCACACATGATAACATGTCACTTGTGTGTACGACAACATGTGTTTTGCATGCACATATAGACTATACCAACACATAAAAAAAGAGATAATGTGAATATACTATAGCCGAGTGCTTATTTTTACTAGTCTAACTAAAATTTTATGTCAATTAAGTAGTTTTGGAGTGCCAATAAAATTCAACTAGCTTCCTGGTCATTATAAACAACAATTATGAAAGAGGAAGACAATTTAGTATTTTAATTTACTGAGAAATCATCTCTATTACATTTCTAAATAGTTTTGTCGTAATGTTTTAAAAATTGAACTGAACCAATTGCTTAAACTGATTAAATTGGGACCCGACTCTTCATTGAAGACAAAAATTTAATAAATATTTTTATAAAGATATGAGAAGGGTTATTGGGAGAAGGAAAAACGGGTTCTATTGCAGTCAAAAATTGAACAATCTTCACGAATCGATCCTTGATCACGATCACCTGAAAAGAGATAAATAAAAGTGGCTTGGAGGACTCGGGGTGTACTCTAGGGGACCTCTCTGATGCCTAAGTAAGGGATGGGCTTGGGAGATTTTTATGCAATAGTAAAGTGTGTTAGGATGAGATACCTTAGCCTCTTCTCCAAATCCCTATTTATAGTGACGGAGGTTGACTCAAGGGTGTAATGTTATTTATTGGTGAGTTATGGTCTGAGAGTGAATCACTCCGGCTCTTACCTCGTTGGCGTGAATCGCTCTACTTATTACAAGGAGGGCGTCAATTGCTCCAGTTGGGCGGTTGACTTGGGCGGTAACTGCCCTCATAATGTTGTGCCCTGGTCTCTTCTAGTTAGGTGATATAGTTGGGGTATATAATTTCCCCCCCCCCCCCCTTTAGGTTCAAATTTTTGAAGTTGGCTTCCAAAGTTTGAAAGTTGTTGTTGTTGTTGTTTTTTTTTTTTTTTTTGTCGAGTAGTTCTTTTTGAGGCATTTTAGGCTGCTTGTGGTTCAATGAGTCATGCTCTTCTTTTTTGTTGTTTCTGGCCTAATGAGTTGCACTCATATTTTGGATTATTTCTAGCCCTTTCAAGTGTTGCTCGTTAGTTGGGCCGATTCTTCTTTGCCTAATAAGTTGTGCTCATTTTTTGGGCAATCTTTTGGCCTCATGAGCGTTGCTCGTCAGTTGGGTTGATTCTTCTTTGCCTAATGAGTTATGCTCATTTTTTGGGAAGTCTTCTGGTCTCACGAGCATTGCTCATCAGTTGGGTCGATTCTTCTTTGCCTAATGAGCTGTGCTCATCTTTCGGGCTATATCTTTAATAACATTTTGGTAATTTATGATGTCGAGATGGTTCTTCAATTTGATAAGTTCTTGCAGTTTTAATTTCATTGGGGTTAAAAATGTGAGTTCTGGTATTTTCAATATCAGTTAGGATTCGAAATCGATTCAGGATGGATTTGTTTCAAAGGGTTTGGACGTGTATGCACCAAATGTTCGATTATTTGCGGCAAAGGGAACTGCAGGTGAGCATGCAATGTTATAAATTTTGCAGACTATTTTTCGTGTCATCTGTGTCATCTATGGGGTCTATAAACTCAGATTATTCGATTGTATCTCAGTTGATCCGTGAGTCCCATGTTGAATTTTTTAGACATGGGGTTGTGAGTGCAGTGGCAGATTGAAGTTTGAGATTGAGATCTGCGAGATGTCTACCATTGACAACGGTGATTTTGTTGATTATGGTGTGGATTGTTCAGCTGATTGGGCTCCAGGTGCTCGACAGAATGTCACTAAGGAGCTCATTTTTGCTATTTGGGGTTTTTTCGATTGTAGTTGCTACAATTGTGCAATTTTAGTGTGCATTGCAATTTCAACTCAAATTTTCAATTGCAATTTAAAATTCACTGTTTAGAGCACTGTTCAGCGCATATGAATTTGAAAAAGTCAGTATTGCCGACCCCACGGTGCATTTGGCCAACCCATTAGAATTTCAAAGCTTGACTTTGTTTATTTGACTGGTAGTGCAGCTGTCATGACCCCACTCTGCATTTGGTGCATATGTCATTGTTCAATCAATTAAATGACTTGAACATCCTATTAATTATTATTAGCCATTAAGGCGGAGCTCTTTAGGCATTGAAACTGTGGCATCTATTTGTTTTTTTTTTTTTTACAATTATTATTGTATGAAGGAAAAAAAATCATACCTTGAGAATAGGCACATTGGCTATATAAATCTTGCACACAGAAACCTCAATTGTAGTCAGATTCGCATTAGATCTAGAATTTCCCAATATCGCAAGTTGGGTCCAAGTTATTCGTCCATCAATTTTCTTACGTGGCTTCTTCAACACGAGCAAAGTGTTATTGACGTGCTTGAACGTAATAAACCTGTACCCTTTACTTTTCCCAGCAACCTTGCCAAGGATCGCAGCGACTTTTTTAAGGTCACCTTAGGTGGAGAAGAGATTGCGAAGGTCCTTAATGGTAGTGTCCCATCCAAGGCCACAAATGAAGAGTTTGCGCTAGGTAGGGTCCTGATCGGAGATGGATCGGACGGCGTCGAGTACGTCTAGGTGTTGGATGGCGGAATTTCGAACGATCTCAATCGAGCCAATGCATTGACCTTCAATTATTTGATGTAGTCATGATCAAGGATTGAAAGAGAAAACCTCTCAAGAAGTTCCCACAGACGGTGCCAACTGTTGCAACCGAAAATTGAACAATCTTCACGAATTGATCCTTGATCACGACCACCTAAAAAGAGATAAATAAAAGTGGCTTAGAGGACCCGAGGTGTACTCCGGGGAACCTCTTTGATGCCTAAGTAAGGGATGGGCTTGAGGATCTTTTATGCAACAATAAAGTGTGTTAGGATGAGATACCTTAGCCTTTTTTCCAAATTCCTATTTATAGTGACGAAGGTTAACCCTAGGGTGTAATGCCATTTATTGGTGAGTTATGGTGCGGGCGTGAATCGCTCCGATTCTTACCACGTTGGCGTGAATCACTCTGTTTATTATAAGGCAGACATCAATTACTCCGGTCGGGCTGTTGACTTAGGCGGTAACTGCCCTCATAATGCTGCGATCTGGTCTCTTCTATGTAGGTGATATATTTGGGGTATATCAGGTTCTGCTATAATGTTGCTTCCACATTGAACGCCATTCAATAAGATCAATATATTGTATAAATATGTAGTGTGCTAATAAAGCTATAACATACATACCATCATATTTTTCTAACGAAAAAAAAAAAGAAGAAGATAAAAATGGGATCTTCAAAACATAAGAAAGGGGGGAAAGTGAGGAAGAAACAGATGTAGAAATAGAAATAATTTTCGAAATGAAAGAGACTAAAGAGGAACAAGAGGGATCCGTTGAAGAAGATCCTTCTCCTTTCTAATTTCGTTCACGTCTTAGATCTAGAAATTGACGTCCATTCGATGTATTCACCATGACTATTTCATATCCGCCTTTTTTTCGTATGATTTTGCTTATTATACCGAATGTTGTTGTATTATAAATTGCATTGTTGTTGCTAGAACCATGTGATATGGTTCAGCAACTACTTTGATTGAATTATTTGATGTTTTTTCATAATTTTATGTAGACCTCTTTGAGATAAATAGTTTTTTCTATGTAATTAATCCAAATGCGAAGTAAGTTTCCGTATCTTATTAGTAAAACTGAATACTTGAAATTCAACGGATCCACTATTTTCTTCTTATAATTACTTGAAATGCGTTTGGATAACATCCTTTTTCGATTGGGTATGGCTTAGCCCGACAATTAGTTAACCACAGACATATTTTAGTTAATGGTCATATAGTAGATATATCAAGTTATCCCTACAAACCCCAATATATTATCACGACGAGGGTGTACAAAATCCAAAACTCTGATTCAAAATTATCTTAATCCATCCCCCCATAAGGAATTGCCAAAACATTTTGCTCTTTGCGCATTCCAATATAAAGGATTTTTAAGATAAGCTATACTCCGAATTGTCCCTCAAATATTCGAAAACATAGGCTGCAAAGTCTAGTCCGGACATTCCTTTCGTCGGAGAGCATCAATAGAGCCTTTCAAACCGGTGACGATTTTAAAATCTCTCCAGCCTCTATTAACAGCAAATTTGATCCCTTCACAAATCGCCCGAAGCTTTGCATGAAGGGTAGAAGATAAAATAATTTTTGAAACCATCTCTTCATTAATAATATTTATTTCATCCCAAGACTAGCTATTAAACAATATTTTGCTTCTAAAATTCCTGGCGGTCCACAAAAGTTAGAGAAGACTGAAAGATTATTGACACTCAGGGAAGATTTCCAGTTTGAATCACAAAAATAACTCAATAAGGAATTAGGGGCCTTTATATTTTCACACCTTAACTGAAGAGATGAAGCAGCGTTGAAATATTTTTTAAAATATATTTAATGCTTTTATCTCACATTGAAAAGAGTGAAAAAGGAAAAGTCATTAATAAATGATAAAGTGGAATATTCTCTTAAAATTGATTAAGAGATAGTGCTAATGTGTATCCTAAGACAATGCGAACGCCGCGCGCGCGCGTTGTTATTATGATCGCATGACTTTAAATTAATCTTATATTTTTTATAAGATCATGTGGTGTGACCAAGGAGACACAAAAGGCGACTAGGTCGAGCTAGAAGATTCTAGAGTACTAAATAACAGCAGGTTCACAGAATGGTTCGACCAAAACGTGACCAAGAAATCTTGGAAGCGCGATCTAGTTGACTGTGCTATCAACTATTCATAGAAATCTTCCAGAGTATGTCGACCAGGACGCAACCAGAAAATTTTGGAGGTGCAACCAAGTCGACGCGCATAAAGCTTTGAACAGTTGTGACTTTTCATATTTTTGTAACTTTTGGGAAAAGGCATAATTCTGTCTATTTAAAGACAAAATTAACACCACGAAATATACAAAAAAACTCATCATTCTCTCCTTCTCTTTCTCATATAAAGTTTTCACAATTTATATCTTCTTCAAATCTGGGTTCTATTTTTTGCAAAAATAGAATTCTAGAAATTTATTTCAAATTCTTCTAAGGGTGTTTGTGATTAATTTTCATTAGTGTATAACGCAAACTGATATCATATTATATTCAGGACTTCATTGTATCCTGGAAACATATTTTTCAACTCAATACATACAGATCTAGTGGGGGCAAATAATGTTTTAAGGAAAACAACACTGTAACGTGTCTTGAAGCATTTTTTCTTCTACAGTATTTTCTTTATTTTTTTTTCTACAAGCAGACCATACTCTCTTAGCTTATGTTTGGATAGCCTTTAGATTTGGATTTGTATTGGATTTAGATAAGATGTTGTTGTAGCCAAAAATTGAACGACCTTCACGATCCCTGATCACGACCACCTAAAAAGAGATAAATAAGCAAGGCTTGGAGGACTCGGGGTGTACTCCAAGGGATCTCTCCAATGCCTAAGTCAAGGATTGGTTTGAAAGGTTTTTTATATAACAGTAAAGTAGAGTTTAGAATGATATACCTTAGTTCTCCAAATCCCTATTTATAGTGACGGAGGTTGACCCAAGGGTGTAATGACATTTATTGGTGAGTTATGGTGCGGGCATGAATCGCTCCGGTTCTTTCCTCATTGGTGTGAATCGCTCTATTTATTATAAAGCGAGTGTCAATTGCTCCGATAGGGTGATTGACTTGGGCGGTAACTGCCCTCATAATGCCGTGCTTTGGTCTCTTCTAGGTAGGTGATATATTTGGGGTATATCAGTTGCCCCCCCTTAGGTTCGAATTTTTGAAACTAGCTTTCAAAGTTTGAAAGTTGTTGTTGTTGTTGTTGTTTGTTTTTTTTTTTTTTTTTTTTTTTTTTTTTGGTCGAGCAGCTCTTTTTGAGGCATTTTGGGCTACTTGGCTTAATGAGTCGTGCTCTTCTTTTTTTTCATTTTTGGTCTAATGAGTTATGCTCATATTTTGGGCCATTTCTGGGCCTCATGAGTGTTGCTCATCATTTGGACCGATTCTTCTTTTCCTAATAAGTTGCGCTCTATTTTTTAGCAGTCTTCTAGACTCACGAGCATTGCTCATCAGTTGGGTTGATTCTTCTTTTTCTAATAAGCTGTGCTCATTTTTTGGGCAGTCTTCTGGCCTCACGAGTGTTATTCGTCAGTTGGGTTAATTCTTCCTTGCCTAATGAGCTATGCTCATTTTTTTGGCAATTTTATGGGCTCACGAGCATTACTCATCAATTAGGCCAATTCTTCTTTACCTAATGAGTTATGCTCATTTTTTAGGCAGTCTTCTAGCCTCACGAGCGCTGTTCGTCAGTTGGGCCTATTCTTCCTTGCCTAATAAGTTGTGCTCATTTTTTGGGCAGTCTTCTGGTCTCACGAGCGTTGCTCATCAGTTGAGTCAATTCTTCTTTGCCTAATGAGCTATGCTCATCTTTTGAGTTATATCTTTAGTAACATTTTGGTAATTTGTAATGTCAGGATGGTTGTTTAATTCGACAAGTTCTTACAGTTTTGATTTCATTTGGGTTAAAGATGTGAGTTCTGGTATTTTTAATATCAGTTAGGATTCAAAATTGGTTCGGGATGGATTTGTTTCAAAGGGTTTCAATGTGTATGCATCAAGTGTTTGATCATTTGTGGCAAAGGGAACTGCAGGTGAGTGTGCAGTGTTATAGATTTCGCATCCTATTTTCGTGTCATCTATGTCATCTTTGGGGTCTATAAACTCAGATTATTCGATTGTATCCCAGGTGATCAGTGAGTCCCATGTTGGATTTTTTGCATATGGGGTTGTGAGTGCAGTGGCAAATTGAAGTTTGAGATTGAGATCTGCAAGATGTCTACCATTGATGACAATGATTTTGTTACTGTTTGTTTTTATTATGGTGTGGATTTTTCAGCTGATTAGGCTCCAGGTACTTGACAGAATCTCACTAAGGAGCTCAATTTTTCTATTTGGGGTTTTGTCGATTGTAGTTGCTACAATTGTGCAATTTTAGTTTGCGTTGCAATTTCAACTCAAATTTCCAATTGCAATTTAAAATTCACTATTCAGAGCACTGTTCAGCGCACATGAATGTGCAAGAGTCATTATTGCCGACCCCATGGTGCATTCGGCCAACCCATTAGAATTGTAAAGCTTGACTTTGTTTATTTGACTGGTAGTGCAGCTGTCATGACCCCACTATGCATTTGGTGCATAGGTTGTTGACTTTATAAGTCCAATCCTGTTTTGATAATGACAAATCATTTGGTATTTGATTTGTGCATTGAGAATGTGAGCAAGAACATTTCTTAGCATGCACAAAAGGTGATGAAGTCATGGAAGCCACGAGGATTAAAGCATACATAACTTGGCACAATCCATAGACTTAAAAGAGTAGAAGAATGAAGATGCAAGGGTGAAGTTCAAGATTGTCATGGGAATGGGTATTTAGAACTGAATGTATTTACATATTTCATATGATTTAATTCAAAGCACAAAATATATCCTAGACTAACCTTACTACTCATGCATCTCATAAAAATCTTTTAGGGGTTATTCATTGACTTAGAGACTCTATTTAAAACCCCGAAAAATGTTTAATGAAGAAGTAAAGAAAGAAAGAAAAAATGGTTTTTGAAAACAAAATAAAAAACTAAAGTTGGACTGCCCATATGACTGAGGATTACCCTCAGAAGTTTGAAGATGCAACTTCATACGACTGAAGTTTTACTTCAACTATCTGAAGAATTTCCTCAGAAGATTGAAGAATCAGTTCAGTCATCTCAAGAATTAATTTTGAAACCCAAAACAAGCAGAACACATTCAGACGTCTGAACCTTCAGTTCAATCGTCTGATCTGAGACTTCAAAAGACTGAACTCATAGTTCAATAGTCTGACCCTGTATCGAGACTATGACGTTCAGAGCTTTAAGGAACTTCAGTCATCTGAACCCAAGAGCTTAGTCATATGAACTTGAAGAAACTTTAAAAATATGGTTTTTAATGAGAGAACATGCGAGTCATTTAATTAATCAAGTTGATCCAACGGTCAAGACTTAACCTAGGGCCGAGAACACTTATAAAATCAACTTCTAAACCCTAGTGCCTCACTTTTTGCACATGATTGAGGAGCTTTGAACATTCTTGCACATCTCTTGAGAAGTTTTGAACACTATTGCTAAGGATCATTGCCTACACTACAAAGAACATACTTTTACTTAAGCATTCGCATATTCAAGATTTGAGCAAATACACACGCAACTTCTGCTAAATCTAGGTTTGATCTTGAGGTTTGGAAAAACAGTTTATTGAGCTTTCAATTTTTTAATTAATCGATCATCTTCTTCATTATTCGTTTATTGAAAAATATCTTTGGGAGTAAGAAACTTATTTTCCCATAGTTATTTATTTAAAAAATCTTTTGGGATTAGTGTTGGCCCTGACAGCTACACTATCTTGGTTTCTATGTTTTGATGATATTAACCTATTTGTTGTTCCTAGTATTTTCCATCCTTGCGAGTCTTATCTAGTATAGGTACAAAGTTTTAGATACACGGAGGTACCAAATCAGAAGCAAAGATCAGACCGAGTAGACATCAAATAGGAAAGATTGTAAGGACGCTGACTTGGAAGCACCAAAGCACATCCTGGAGTTTTTATTGTGTATAAATTAATTGTAAAAAGGCTTGTGTGAGTGAGTGCGTATTGTAAATCTTGCGGTGTGTGTCTTGCATGATTTCTGAGTAAGAGTTGAACCATTGCATAAGCATACTAGGACACATGAGCATATAGGATCTGCACAAAAGTAACAAACTCACAATTCATAGTTTTCAAAGTAAAAACAAAGAGTTTGTCAAAATAATCCTATAATCAATTAAGTTTTCAAAATGGGACAAGTGTTAAGTAATATATGAGTTATAAACATTTTCATAACTTGGTCTCGATTTTGCAAAACTAGCTGTATGTCCTAAAGTCCTAAAAGTCAAGCATATTTCTATAAAGGACATATTAAGCATATAAGATATCAAAATAAGTTTTAAGTGTGTTTTCATAAAACAAGATATCTTATATTCAAGGAAAAATCATTTGTACAAGTATTGATCTTCATTAGGCTCAATATATTTTATATACTTTTCTCCAAGAATGTTTTAAGTCATTAAAATGATTTTTGACAAGGAAAAACAAAGCAATCGTCACTAACATAGTGCAGCCTTGAGTTCTGAACACTTTTCAGTATTTGGGGCATAACTTTTTCTAGAAAAGTCCAAATGGAACGATCTTAGTGTCCCTGGAAAGTTAAGACAAAACTCCACAACTTTTATGTTAACTTCTTTTTCTGATTCAGGGAACTCGTCGACGAACATAGGGGATTCGTCGACGAGTTGCAGTATGTGATTAGTCGATGAGAGCAAGGGCTCATCGATGAGTCCAACGAGCAGAACCGCTCCAACGGGTGAAAAACAGCTAGTTTACCAAATAAAATAATTTTTCTTCCCCCCAACGGCTAGTTAACTGCTCCTTTGGCTTTTAGGCTATAAATACATGCTATTAGACTTGTATTAACATGGTTTTGAGCATTGTTGATCATATTTGTGAAAAATATCATTTTATCCAAAACTTAAGCACTTTGTAGTTTGCATTTTAGTTATTCTTCACAAGTGTTCAATCCTCTCTTACTTATCTTGTAAGATTCATTCCTTGAGAGAATAGAGTGAGGATTTGGTTGTATTTCATATTGGCTCATTTAAGGAGCATTAAATTGTATTTCCAATCTCTTATAAGGTTCTTTGTGAACCATTGTTGTAAGGTTCTTTGTGAACCGAAGCGAAGGCACTTGATGAGCGCGGTAGGGATTTTTTCTCGAGTCTAGGGATTTGTTCTCAAGTTGTAAGACTTCTACACTGGTGAAGGAGTATCTTTAGTGGATTGTGGAATCCTTGGCTTGGTGCTAAGGCGTGAACGTAGGCTTGGTGTCGAACCACGCAAAAATATCGGTATTGTTCTTTCTCTCCCTTACACTCTTTATTATATATCTTGTGTATGATTTATATTTATATTTCCAAGAGTTCTTATTTTGTATAACAATACATATTCCGCAAAAAGAGTCTATTCACCCCCCCCCCCTTCTAGACTATATACTCCGGGTTGGGACTTCCAACAAATAGCTTTCTAAAGTTTGAATCCTTGTGATATTCAAAGTTATATTTTTATTCAAAGAGATCTACCTTATTGGTGCAAAAAGTATTTGAAAAATATTATTTAAATCTTTGAAATATTCAAAGTCATATTTTATTCAAATATTTAATCGTACAAGTTATTTGATAGCAAGAACTTAGATCTGCATAATACTTAAAGATTTTCTCATCTCACAAACTTATTCTTGAATATTCGTTTTGAGAGATTGGAATTATTTGATTGCAAATACTAAGAGCCTATAAATACATATCCTTGAAGAATATTATTTTTGAAACATAGTGTTTAAATCTTTGCAATATTCAAGGTCGTATATTTATTCAAAGATTCAACTTGAAAAATTATTGATAGCAAGAATATAGATCTGCACATTATCAAAGATTATTTTTGAAAGGATCTCATTCTATAATCTTGCTTAAAGTATTCTAAAATCGAACCTTATTTGTTCTCCAAAGCATTTATTTATAAAATAATATTTGAGAGATATTGATTTAAAGGATTGATTTGTAAAGTATATCATTCATATAACGATATCATCATTATATACATACTGAGCTTCAATTTTTATCATATGAATATGTGTTAGGAATTTTTATTGTACTCATTAGCTTGTTCATAAGCATCTGAGTGTTCAGGAATTTCATCTATTTATTGTATAGACAGTTCGGGTTGTGAACCAGGAAGGAGGAAGTTGTACTTCGTGTAAGCAGCGGAGTAGGAGGAAACTGTGCCTCTTATAAGCAGTGGAGTAGGAGGAAGTTGTACCTCTTGTAAGTAGCAGGTTTGTAACAGGAAGCTCCATCCCAATTAAAGGAGCAGATTAGTGCAATCCTTGGGGGTTTTTCCCATGGCGAGGACATAGGCCAGGTTTGGCCAAACCTCGTTAAAAATCCGGTGTCTGCGCTCTCTCTTTATATCTTTATATTTCCGCACTTATATTCATATTATATCTAATGTGCATATGTTAAATATTGATATATATATCAATACCTAAAATACACGAGAATAATTGGATAATACTTAATTAGTTGAAATATCCACTAAGTAAATCAATTTAGTTGCATAATACTAAAATAGGTATATATCCAAATTTGTGAATGTATGATTGGGTTTTTAATTGAGGATTAAAATATCAAAATATTTTTAAATACCCGATTCACCCCCCTCTTGGGATTACACTTAAATTAACATAGGTGATTATTTAATCAATTAAATAACTAGAAGATCCTATTAATTATTATTAGCCATTAAGGCAGAGCTCTTCAAGCGTTGAAAATATGGCATCCATTTTTTTTTTTTAGAATTATTATTGTATGATGGAGAAAAAATCATACCTTGAGAATAGGCACGTTGGCTACATAAATCTTGGGCATAGAAACATCAATTGTATTCGGATTCGCATTAGATCTAGAATTTCCCAATATCGCAAGCTGGGTCCCAGTTATTCGTCCATCAATTTTCTTACATGGCTTCTTCAACACGAGCAAAGCGCCATTAACGTTCTTGAACGTAATAAACCTGTACCCTTTACTTTTCCAGGTGACCTTGCCAAGGACTGCGCGGCTTCTTTGAGGTCACTGTAGGTCAAGAAGCAATTGTGGAGGTTCTTGATGGTAGTGTCCCTTCCAAGGCCGCGAATGAAGAATTTGCACTAGGTAGGGTCTCGATCGGTGATGGATCAAATGGCATTGAGTACGTCTAAGTGTCGAACAACAGCATTTCGGACGATCTCAATCGAGTCAATGCATAGACCTTCAATTATTTGATGTAGTCATGATCAAGGATTAAAAAAGAAAACCTCTCAAGAAGTTTCCACAGACGGCGCCAACTGTTGCAGCCAAAAATTGAACGACCTTCACGATCCCTGATCACAACCACCTGAAAAGAGATAAATAAGCAAGGCTTGGAGGACTCGAAGTGTACTCTAGGGGATCTCTCTGATGCCTAAGTCAGGGATTGGCTTGAGAGGCTTTTTATGCAACAATAAAGTTGAGTTTAGAAAGAGATACCTTAGTCTCTTCTCCAAATCCTTATTTATAGTGACAGAGGTTGACCCAAGGGTGTAATGCCATTTATTGGCGAGTTATGGTGCGGGCGTGAATTGCTCTGGTTCTTACCTCATTGGCGTGAATCCCTCTGCTTATTATAAGGGGAGCATCAATTGCTCCGGTCAGGTGATTGACTTGGGCGGTAACTGCCCTCATAACGCTGCGCTCTGGTCTCTTCTAGTTAGGTGATATATTTGGGATATATCAGATGTAATGTAAAATTGTATTAAAATTTATTTAAATCCATTCAAATTCAAATTTAAGGTTCAAAATTAATGCTCCCAAATGCAGTTTCAATTCTTTCACATTTAGCAAATAAGTGGTTTTGATCTTCCTCTTGGGAATGACAAAGGCAATAATAGGATTCTCCACTTTCTCATTGTGAATAATTCTTCCTTGTGGGAAGAAAAATGATGGGATAATTTCGAGAAAAAAAAAAAAAACAATTTGATCTTTGGAGAGCATTCCATTTTCCAAATAAGTTTATACAAATTCCTGTTAGAAAAAATCAAAGGCTCATTTCCTTGGCCATCCATCAAGCTACTTTCCGAAGGTAATAGTCTGTAGGTTGATTTAACATATGAATATTGAAATGTGGAAATTGAAATGTGATTTCTAAAATGTGAATACTGAATTGAGAATAATGAATGTAAATACTGGGAAATGTGAACATTGTAAAGTGTAAAAGTTGCAATGAGATCATTAAAATGTAATTGATGAAATGTCAATACCGCGTTATGATTGCGGTTTTATGGTAATGATAATCCTGACAGATGGATATGGAAACCCTAATGATGGGTAGTGATATTGAGCACGGTACTGTTGCTAGTGGTGATAGTGCGACCACACGGATTCTTGAAGCGTGTGGCATGACAATCGACTGAGTCGTTTAGTAGAGTTGTTATGCCCCATGAGTCCGGATCAGAGCTATAGAAATCTATAATTGGAGGGCATTCCATTTTCCAAATAAGTTTATACAAATTCCTCTTATAAAAAATCAAAAGCTCGTTTCCTTCACCATCCATCAAGTTACTTTATGAGGATTACAATCTATAAGCTGATCTAACAGGAAACAAACCTAATTTTACTTCCAATTGCTAATTGGTCAATATTTTTTTCCATTTTAAACTCTAGTTCTAACTTTAGGGTAGACAATGTTGTGGACAAGCAGCTGATGAGAATATTCATTTCTGTGAATGGTGGGAAAGGTATGTGTGTTAGCCATTGAAGCTGAGCAGAAGGTTTGATAGCCACTAACCCCCCAATTGGAACATTTTAAAAATAAGTACTTTTTTTATCAAAATATTTTTTATAAATACTTACATCAATAAGTAGTGTTCGAGAAATAAGTACTTATTTGAAAACATATTTTTTCACATTATTTTTAAAGAAAAATATGTATTTTTTAGAATAATATGTTTCTATAAAAAAGAAAGTACTATAGTACTTATAATAAGAGTATCAGACTAGTCTTGGATAAGTACTTTTTCCAAAAACTATTTTCTATAAGTGGTTCTAAATGATCCCAAAATCAAGTTGGTCAAACTCCACAAAAATGACTCAAATGTAGGCTAGCTCGCATCACATTAAAGAGCAATCAACATGGACTCTAATAACGGTCATGGTGGTCAGCCCACGACTATAATTAAAATGAAACCATCACTTTGAGAGTTAGGCACATAATCTACACAAGAAGTCTTTGTTTGTAATGCCCCAGAAGATCATATGAATGGAAGTGTCAAATATAAATAAATAAATAAATAAAAATTAATTAATTAATAAATTAATTTATTTTTTTATTTTTATTAATTAAATAAATTATAATTATTAATTAAATATTATAATATCATATTATTATTATTATTATTATATATCACTTGGAGCTTCAAAGCTTCAGGATTTCTTTTGTTACTTTGAGAGATAGAAGCTCCCCTTCCCCCTGAATCACGTCCCTCTCTCCTCATCACTTTCTCTTACTCTCCTCGATTTCTTCGGCCAATCGGGCGTCGATCGAAAATTGGAAAATATCACTGGACTCCATTCTGCCCCATCAACATTTCTACTAGAGTGGATTTGTCGTAGCAGCGATGTAAGCATATCTCCTGGGGTAAGGTAAATTC
This sequence comes from Malania oleifera, assembly GCF_029873635.1. Taxonomy (NCBI): domain Eukaryota; kingdom Viridiplantae; phylum Streptophyta; class Magnoliopsida; order Santalales; family Ximeniaceae; genus Malania; species Malania oleifera. Next base: position 90,102,449 of record NC_080421.1, read on the forward strand.
TCACTCTTACCTTAATTTTTCTTAAATCTTAAACAAATTGACGATTGGACTCCACCATGATAATCTAGAGATGATTCTCTACAAGTCTAAGGGAGCAGATTTCTCGTGGGATCGTCATAGGTATAGCCCCAAAATTAGGATAAAGGAGTTATTTAGAGATTAATTGTTATTTAATTAATGTAAATTTAGAAATGTTAGAATATTGGTCATTCTGGGGTTGAACAAGGGTTATTGAATTCAGGGTTCAGGTGAGCGTCGTGAGTATGATTTCAGGATCCCTGTAGGCGTAGTTTAGGAAACCAGGTTAGGGGAATAAATTATAACAGTATTTGTTGAGATTATTATTGACTGAGAAATTATGTGAAAACGAAATTTGATATTTTGTCTGAAATTATTATGATACAAATATCAGACAAAAATTATGTGGCATATGAGTTATACTGAGACCATGTTTGAATTGAGTTGTGCGATTTGCATGAAGAAAATGGGAATTTGATATAAATATATATACTGAAAGGTTTTGTGTAGAGATGATTCAAAAGAAACCCGATGCTATGTATATGCTAAGTTGAAACGAAATGAGAATTGTTTTATTGAGAAACAATTAAAATAATATATGTATATGTATATTGAAGTGTTTTCTGAGAAATGACAAAAAGAGAAACATAGATATGTATATTGGAAATATAATGAAACTTTATTGAGAAATGCTAAAATGTGTGAAATGATATATATATATTAGTCTGAGATGAAATGTGAATATTAAAAATGGGAATATTGTAATGTAAATTCTACAATATGAATATTGAAATGTGGAAATTGAAATGTGGTTTCTAAAATGTGAATACTGAATTGAGAATGATGAACGTAAATACTGGGAAATATGAGCATTGTAAAGTGCGAAAGTTGCAATGGGATCATTGAAATATAATTGATGAAATGTCAATACCGCATAATGATTGCGGTTATTTGGTAATGATAACCCTGACGGATGGATATGGAAACCCTAATGATGGGTAGTGATATTGAGCACGGTATTATTGTTAGTGGTGATAGTGCAACCACACGAATTCTTGGAGCGTGTGGCATGACAGTCGACTTAGCCGTTTAGTAGAGTTGTTGTGCCCTTGAATCCGGATTAGGGCTATAGAAATATGTAATTGGAGGGCATTCCATTTTCCAAATAAGTTTATACAAATTCCTCTTATAAAAATCAAAGGCTCCTTTCCTTGACCGTCCATCAAGTTACTTTCCGAAGATAACAATCTATAGGCTGATCTAACAGGAGACAAACCTCATTTTATTTCCAATTGCTATTTGATCAATATTTTTTTCCATTTTAAAGTCAAGTTCTAACTTTAGGGTAGACAATGTTGTGGACAGGCAGCTGACGAGAATATTCATTTCTGCCAATGGTGGGAGAGGCATGTGTGTTAGCCCTTGAAGCTAAGTAGAAGGTTTTATTAGAGCCACTAAGCCCCCAATTGTAACATCTTTAAAAATAAGTACTTCTTTTTTTATAAAAATACTTTTTATAAATACTTACATCAATAAGTAGTGTTCAGAAAATAAGTACTTATTTGAAAAAGTACTTTTTCATGTTTTTTTGAAGGAAAACATGTGTTTTTTAGAATAATACTTTTCTATAAAAAAGTACTATAGTACTTATAATAAGAGTATCAGATTAGTTTTGGATAAGTACTTTTTTCAAAATTATTTTCTATAAGTGGTTCTAAATGATCTCAAAATCAAGCTGGCCAGCTGGACAAAAATGACTCAACTGTAGGCCAACACGCATCACATTAAAGAGCAATCAATAGGGACTCTAATAGTGGTCATGGTGGTCAGCCCACGACTATAATTAAAATGAAACCATCACTTTGAGAGCTAGGCACCTAATTTACACAAGAAGTCTTTGTTGCCTTCTCTTTTATTTTATTCTTTACTTACCTCAACTAACTTTGGCATTTTAGAGAGGACTCCTTGGAGCCTACTAGCTCTAGGATTCTTTTATTTGTTTCTTTTGTCATCTATGTCTAGATGTTACAAGACCTCAACTCAGTTACAGTTGCACATGCCTAAGTCAGACATCTACCAATTTTTTTTTATAGAGAAAAAAAATCTATTATTTGCCATCGATAGAACATATGCAAAAAGGCAAGGATATGGCTACTAAACATGTGAATTAGTGTAAAATTGTCAAAGTTCTAACCCCATCCATTACAAAGGGCTCATGGTCATCCTTATCCAGCATCTAGAACTAGACAAGGAAGTGCAACACATAGTAAGGCTTTGCAACAAGAAATCAACCATTTAAAGAGAGTGATTTGTGGTTTAGATGAGTGTTCTAGCCAAGTGTCATAGTCTTATGTCCTTGTATCGTAACAAAAGCAAGATGTTCAATTAGGAAGCCTTGGAAGGACATGGTGATCATGTCAATGGATTGTGGAAGGAACTATGGTAAACTTGGATTTGATTATAGAGATTCCATAAGAAGTACATTGAGTGTCACTATTATGTCACGATGGATTTGGACAATTATCAGCATGGTATTCTCAAGCCAATGATATATGATTCTTAAATATATGAATTGTTACTCATGTGTAAGCAGTAACATGACGACAAAAAATATTGCTTTTAGCGGAAAAACGGTGTCCTACCACTCTCGGTGTCCTTTTGGGCACCAAATGAGCATATTAAGAAGTGCTTTGGGTAGGCTCTTGACATCTTCAAGGGATGTCTTGAGCTGCCATGTGCGATTGAGAGTCCCATCGAGGACCCTGGAGAATGAGATCACGTATTACTCTCAATATTAAGATGTGCACCCTTGTTGGCCCTTGGGGTAATGCTTTTGTGCAGTGTCATCTTATACTTGATTAGGCCATTGATGGATGTTGATCCTTTGTATGCCTATCTCAAATAGTATATGGTGCCATTTCCCTTAGCTCTAGCTCATGGGTGGTTTTTGGTAGGCTCATTTATGGTAGGATCATTATAAGGGGATAAAAATAAACCCTCAATGCTTGTGGATGTGAGTTTACACCCTTACTCTTTACGTCATAGTTTCCTGGTTCACTTGGGACAAGGGCCATTATGTTGTGAAGCTTGACTAGTGAATTGGATTTGCAATGTTTCCTTGTATTTGGATAAGTACAGATGGATGGAACTTGTTGTAGTGTTGTCGCCACATGGGTATGACTCCATCACATGTTAGGTAAGTTAAGGTAAAGGTGGTTCTTATTGTTCAGGAATCTATCTTGCCTTTTGGCAATTGGTAGGATACCAAATCTCTCATTAAGATCTAAAATTGGACTAGCATTGGCTTCAACAATCTAATTGAAACTTAAGACGTCATGTTGACGGGAAGGGATCAGTCCATCCTTGAGTAGGTGTTGGTCAGTGGTCACTCTCCCCCCTTCAATTGTGTTACACATTGTTGCCTGGTTTGGCTAAAGTTGGCCTTCGATATCCTTTTATGAGGAAATCAATATGCTTGAGATTGCCCTATACCCTAGATGCAAGGATAAGGGTTAATTTATTTTGAGAGAACTAAGATAATTGAGAATACCTTGTGCCTTTGAGGTGGATATTGAAGCCATGTTAAATTTTTCATATTATGGTTGGCAGTATTGTTTAAATGGATCCGCAAAGATTTTTGTTCTATCCTTAATCTATAGTTAGAGGTAATATTCTTAGATTTACGGAAATGGGAGTTTTTTGCTCAAGATGTCCACCAAACTTAGAAAGTTTGTTTTCCATAAAGAGATATGAGATTCTTGAATTTATGGGAAGGGAAAGAGTGGTGAATGCCTTTGTGCAACTAGTCTGAGAAACTTGATTTACGACTTGTCTAATGGTTGTAGCAAACTAATTTGGTAATATTTATAAACCTTCAACTTAAGGAGGGGTATTAGAAGAAAAAATTATGCTAGTAATTAAACTGTGCAATTGTTAGTATTTTGTCTTTATATAGTTTTTATTATTGATTTTAAGGGTATTCTACGATCACAAAGTACACTTGAAGCGCTTCTCCATTTTACCCAACCTACTTTAACTATGCATTACATCATCTTCAATTTCTCCTTCAGCTTGCATAATAGATCCAAAGTATCAAAATATACAAGTACTATTTATTTCTTCATCATCAAGTTTAACTTTATTTCAAATATTCTTCTGACCATTATTGAAATTATATTTCATATATTATGTCTTATTTCTACTTATCTAGAGGCTTTAGGATAAGTAGAAATAAGACAAAATATATGACGTGTAATTTCAGCAATGGTCAGAAGAATATTGGAGACAAAGCTAAACTTAATGATCAAGAAATAAATAACACTTGTAGATTTCGATACCTTGGATCTATTATGCAAATTGATGGAGAAATTGAAGATGATGTGATACATTGAGTTAAATCAGGTTAGGTAAATGGAGAAGTACTTCAAGTGTGCTTTGTGATCATAGAATACCCTTAAAATCAAAAGGAAAGTTTTATAAGATGATTATAAGACTAACTATGCTATATGGATCAAAATGTCAGGCGACGAAGAAACAGAACATTCTAAATGTAAAAGTTATAGTTGAAAATGTTTAGATGGATAAGTCGTATAACACTGAAAGATAAATTAAGGAATGAACATATTCACAATAAATTAGGTATAACTCCTATAGAAGATAAGCTAAGGGAGGATCAACTCAAATGATTTGGACACTTGCAACATAGGCCAAATAGTGCGCCAATAAGAAGAGCGAGTTAGTTACTAGGGGAGGTAGTAGAAATGCTAGGGATAAATCTAAAATAACTTGAAATAAGATAGTAAATAAACATTTAATAGCTCTAAATTTATCAAAAGAAATTATTCATAATCACAAAATTTGGCAAAAAATGATTCGTATAACCAACCCTACCTAGTGGAACTAAAGGCTTAATTTTTTTATTGTTTTATCATTTTTATTATTGATATATAATAGGAAAGACCTGTGAAGTTGTACATGACGTTTTTTTTTTTTTTTCTCTTTTTTTTTATTCCTTTTTCATTTCTTTTCACCTCTATTTCAAACTTTGCAACATTAATGAAAAAGATTTTGAGATGTTATGACCAAATATATATATATACACGAAGCTTTGCATCTCCACTTTATTGCCATGCCAAAAGGTCACTTGGCACATAATTTACCCTTTTAGATAAAATACATTTATAAACCAATGCTTAAGATAGACATTAAATTTGAATTTGAATGAATTTAAATAAAATATATAAAATTATATTAAAATTTATCCAAATCCAAAACATTGTGTTACTATCTTAAATAGTAGGGCAACAAGGTTAAGACACAAACTCTGGCAACATTAACATTAAGTGTATATACAAATAGAAGATTATTATAAAGTTTCTTTATTGATGGTGTAGACTAGTGTTTACGAGATCTTCAAGAACACATCTTCTGTATTCCTATTTGTTTTATAAAACAAATATTTACAAACAAATGAGAGCCACTATGAGTTTTATGCAACTTCAACGGGAATTTCACAAACTATGGTATAAATGAACAATGATTCTACAAAATTGTCAATGGCAGAAGCAAAAAAGTTTGCCATCTTAACGATTTACAACAAATAAGGTGCATCAAAATCATTCTGTACGGTTAGGAGCCACCATTTTTTACCAATGTGCTTGAATAATTTCACACACTACTGTCAATAATCAGCTCAGCAGCTGCACCCATTGTGCCAACCCCTCTAATTACCAGCAAGGTTAGAGCCAGTTCATCATCATTCCATTGCCTCAATCCCTTGCTCAGCCTCTTCAACAAACACACATCCACCTCCAACACCCACATTGGTGTGCATTCCACCATTAAACTCACAAACCCCGACACATAAGCTCGCCAAGTGGCCCAATCACAACCAAGCGATATCTTCCCATCCAGAGCACTTGCAAGAAATTCCAAGTGGATGCCAAGGGCGCCTGCCCGCCGCTTTGATGCAGGTGATGCAGAGTCAACACCCCAAGCAAATGTCCCACAAAGTACTGCAAAGTATGCTAGTGCGTAACCACTCAACTTCGCAACCATACCTCTACAGTGCCCTTCAACCGCCTCCAATCCGTGGCCTGATATAAACCACGAAGGCAAGGTTTCTCTGATCAAAGTTTGGACTAAATTTAATCCACCAGATATCCAAACTAAAGAAGCCCCAAATGAAGCAGCAAGCTTGACACGTGCCATGGCTGCAGCAAGAGAAACTTGTCCATATCTCATCCCACACTTCATCTTCTTTAACTTCTCCAATTGTTCCTGTGGTAACCCACTGGTTGCAATCTCTCTAACAGAAAGCATTAAAAGAGAGACAATCTCTTCTGTCATGAACATCACATCTCTGATAGATTTGAGTGCTTTTAGATAGAGAATTCCAGGGGCAACAGGAGAAATCCCACCAGAAAAATGTGAACCAAAACCATTGCCAAGGAGAGCACCCACACCACCACTGCTGGTGCTAGAGATGGGAGAAGTCTCGAGCCCAAGAATGGATGAGAAGCAGATCTTGAGGAGCTGCACTACTGCATCCCTGTTGTGGTGGAAGACAGTACAAGAAGAAACCAACACAAAGAAGTCACTCCAACGCTTCACCTTCTGGGCCCACAAAGCAGTAATGATGGGCATGCATGGCCAAGGGCAACCTGCTGCAAGGAAATACAAGGCTGAGCCAGCCAGATTCAAGAAGGGTTTCGAGGCTTTATCAAGTTTGTAGGTTATTGTGAGGCTTACAAGCGCAGCCAAGGGTAAAGGAAGTGTAGCTGGTAAGCTTCCCCCTGCATCCAAAACAAGTTTCAGCCCTAGGAAATTCTCTACTTAAATTGTACCACAAGCATTCATTTCTCCCACACATGAATAGACTAGAGGGGAGCAGTAGTCACCAGAAAAGACATCTTTTATGCTTGCTAACAGAGAATATTGACTCTATAAAATCAGTAGGTATAAGGGCTTAATTGATAAAATAGATGCTGAAAATATGCAGCAATTTTTCTACCTATTGCATTTCATCACCAAGAGTGTATATCAAGTCAATAATATAGATAGGTTAATATAAACTTGTAATCAATTCATTATCCATGAACTGTATCCATGTATTATTTCCTTCAATCCAAAAGAAACAGGATACCCTATATGGTCAAATACATCCAAGTAAGGTGACTTCTGCTCCAGGTGTCACAGCCAAGGTCTTAAATTTCGATTTCAACTCAAATTTCGAAGCTCCAAAAGTAGGAAAATTTTCGATTTCGATGTCAATTTCAATTTTGATTTCAATTTGAAAAAATAACATAAATTAGTAGTAAATCTTGGAATTCATTGTGAAACTTTAGAAATGGTTAACAAACATAATAATATAAGTTTTAGGACTAATATATTATAAATTAAATACATATACGTTTTGTATGAGGTAGAAATGTTGTAAAATAGTATGTGTATCAAACATATTTGTAAGATAATGTACATTAAATATGTTCAGTTAATACAAATGAAATTCATAAATCATTAAATATTATTTATTATACAAACAATGATAATTTAGACATGAATGGTTAAATAAAATGTTACTGTAAGTTTATTTTTTCATATAATTTCAAAAGCACTTGTAATAATCTTTTGTTTCGATATAATAAATAAATTAAATTAAAAGAGAAATTTCACTTCACTCCAAAATTTCTCATTTGAATTTCGACGAAATTTCATTGTATCGTTAAAATTTTGACAAGTTTCGCTAAAATTTCGAGATTACGATAAATTTCGGATGATTCGTTGAGATTTCGACGGAAATTATGCACGACGGAATCGACTGCCATTTCAATTTCAAGGGTGACATAAATCGAAAATTTCAACAATTTCGTGAAAATTTAAGACCATGGTCACAGCTAACACATTCAATTATTTTTCTACAAAAGCAGTATGCATGGTCAATTTATTTGTCTAGCTACAACAATACAAGTAAAAATACATGGAACCTATTCAAGTCACAGTAAAATACCAGAAGCAAGACTTGGGACATCAACACCAGTGGCTGCTAATATTTTCTTCATCTGCTGCTCAACCAATGATAAATTTGCAGCAGGGCTTGGCCAATCAGTTCCATTCATAAAAGCTGGCTTCCATACACCCCGTGTTACTTCAGCTGAAAAGTAGCTTACAATGGCTGCCAATGATGCAGGAAGAAAATCTGCAAGATCTTTTAGCCCTGACATTTTGAAAAAATGCAGAACATATGCAACAGCATGAAGTAACTTATCAAGGTTGATTAAGAAGTAAAACATGCAAGAGGTATACAACAGCACAACAACAACATTAGTAAATAATTTGCCCAAAGTTCGAGAATAGGTAAAGCATGGACTCACATGCTAAACCTGTATAACCAACAAATAAAGGTAGAAGTTGATGGAAGACCACCCATAGTACCTAAGGATAATGTTAGGCATGCATATTCTACACATAGATTTGGAAATTAAGGCTTTTGAATTAATTGGGGAGATCTGATATAGGAGTCTGAGTATATTTCAGTAAATTTAGGATTGTTTTGGATATTTTTTAATTACTTTGGGGTTATTTTGTAATTTTTCAGTTTGCTCACTAAGTTAGGTTAGTTTATTATAAGTACTGTCTATGTAATCAAACAAACCAGTAGGCAGTTGTGAATTGAATTTTGTTTCCATCATGTCTCTCTCCCTCACAAACTATAATATGCTGCAAGCCTGCAAGTGCATTTGTTGGCTTCTCCAGGTTTAAGGGTGTCCCCAGGCTAGAAGGCTCCCCACTTTCTGAGGGTAGGGGGCAATTCATCACAGTGTATGCAGCATTACTCTTACTTTTATGCAGAGAAGCTGTTTCTTTAGACTCAAATCCGTGACCAACCGATCACAAAGGGACAACCTTACTGTTGATCTAAGGCCTTGCCCTCTTCTTCAGGTTTAAATGTAGATCAAATAAAATATGATTGAAATATAAAACTTTTTCTGCTAAACTCAAAACAATATCTTGCACATGTATTCCATTTTGGATTTTTCAGGAATAAAAACGGAAACCAATAGAAAGCATTAAGACTTTCTAAAGCAAATTGGACTAACCAGTAGCCAATTCACGTGGAGAGAGTCTCCCATGATCACAAGCTGTTAAAGCAGCATCAAGGGCAAAAGGTATGGCTTCAAGGATATCCCATGCAGGCAACTTGAGTTGATGACAAGCATCTTCAGTTCCGCTGGACGAAGTACTGCTTCCAGAAGCAGGAGCCAGAGGTTGACCACCTTTATTTATTTTCCGGAACATCATATTTAGAAGTCCATCAACAATCTGATGTACAGGAGTCCCATGAGCAAGACCAGAGAGGGTTGAAGCAATACATGCTTGATTCTGCTGGTACCATTTTTTTAATCTTGGAAAAGATTCCATAAATATAGGCTCCGTATAAGGAGGATTCGAATTCCTCCAAACGCTCCCACTTCTATTTCGATCCTTGGTGTTTCCAAAGGACACTAAGGAGTTCCGCACCAATAACAGGTACTCAGGAGTGAATTCAAACCCGACTGAAGACACATCTCCCATCATTTGTTCTGTTAATGGTTGATAAAACCTCCATAACTTCAGCAGAACAGTGAAAGCATTCGAGAATACCATATGGGCAGAGATTTCTTCCCCAGTTGGAAGAGTCCGCAACAAATTAGGTGCACATGATCCAAAAACCTCACAAATGGGCATCAACGCACCTGCAAGCTGCGGGACCTGCCAATAGAAGTAAAACAGCATTAGAACCAAATCAATGCAAAGGTATCAACATTTTCCCCTCCTATATATAAATCTTCTTTGCTCAAATTTATTTTTTTTCTTGTAAGTTAAATTGTTAAGTTTCACTGCATGTTATGTTGTGAGCATTTTTTGACAAACAAATTTCAATTGTAAGGTAATGGTGTCATATAGCTCCTCCATATGATGCATTTGTGCACATGTGCCTGCGCATGTTCTCTGTGTAGTTTTGTTTTATACAAAGCAAGGAAAGTTTATCACTGTGCACTTCTCTGTGTACTTAATTAATATGTACGTTTAAATTTTTTATGCATATCCAGTAGTCAAAAAAAAAAAGTAGAAACTTGAGGAGTACAACCTACCAAGCCATGTAAGGCGAAAATATGAATAGTGTCGATAGATGATATTCCAACAAGTAGGACATTCAGAAATGAAGCATAACCTATCAAATGGCTGTCACTCCCAGAATAATCGGCAGGAACTGGAGGTGACAACAATCTTGTGATAAGAAGAATAGTGTGCTCCTGCGAGCATAGATCGAATTATATTTGAAACAAATGGATCAAAGAAAACGTTTAAACCAGAAGTGGAGGCAATCAAACATTTAATTATCACATGATAATGTTAGGTAAAAACAACAGCATACACATTACCTGTATATTCCAACCATAGATTAGGGACGCTCCACAGAGAATTGTAGCGGCAGCTATCTTCTCGTCATATGATCCATTAACTGCAATATCAAATACTTTCTCGACCTCTGCTAAGCTTCCATCAAATCCATAAGCTTAAATTCAGTAGCATTATCACTGGTTCAATTAACCAACCAAAAAGCATCTAGTATTGGCTTGGGGAAAGAAAAGGGGGTAACTGAAGACTGAGTTACTCTCACCTTATAGTTGAGGAGATGGTCATCATCTTCCAATTATCAATTTATGCATATGTAGCATTGTTGGAATGGAAAATGAATGCATAAGTTAATCAAAAACCATCGTAAGAGCATATGTGGATAATAAAAGCACATGGAGCACATGGTATCCCATTACATCTGTGTGAAACAGTACACCATGTAGTTGGGACAACGTCTTTGTTAAGTTTATATAATCCACACCACCTCATCTCTAGGACAGTAATACGCTGAAAGGAAATTTTGCGCATTCATAATGTTTTAGGATGTTGAAATTTTTTATTTTTTTTTTTTTATTTTTTTTTTTATTTTTTTTCATACATCAGAGAAAACCGAAAAAGCTGAACTCTTGAATGTACGACATTGCTTTTATGACAGCCATCAGACTTAACATGATTGCCATGAGGGACATCCAGAGCTTCATGGAATCACTCTGCTGAGCATCAATTTTCGCTAAGCAGTTGGCACAATAATTTCCTTCATGGAGCACATGCTTTACTCGGACTTACCAATAATGCTTGAGATAATCACGTATATCACGAAGGATGGCTGAGTAGGGATAAAATGTATAAGTTCTCTCTCTAGAGTGGAACAGAGTGCATCAACGGCATCAGCTTCCAAGATGATTTTGTGGTAGCCTAACTCCCAAGCCTTAGCAATGCTAAGATGGTCAAAAGCTCAGCATACATATTGGTTGTCTAAACCAGCTTCCAATAAATCCCCAAATTCACATACTGTTGCTGTCACAAAGGACGTCACCATTCCCAGGTTACTGAATGAGCTACCATTGACAATAAATTGGGTCCATCCAAGATCAAGCAGATGCCAAGAGACCAATAGCAGGGACCAGCTTGTGGGGGAGAGGGGGAATACTGGTTGGGATATATCCTCATTCCTTGCGGAAAAATTGTAAGATCCTGGTCTTCCTTTGCATGATGAATCACGGAGAATTGTTGCTTTGTAGAGAGGATAACTCCTTCGATGGTTTCCTTGTTCCTCAATTTCCAGATTCTCTGATCAGCAACAGCAAAGGTTTGCTCCCACTTCCTAGTTCATGTCGCAAGGCATAGTGCTGAGATTTTGAGGAAGTCAAGTCATCAAGACTCAATGAGAAAAAAACAATGATAATCCAGTGATCTTCAAACATGTTTCCAAACCCATCTAGCTCTAATACAGTCACAAAGGACATGGAGAATCTCCCTTTTGACTGATTTGCAACCATGGTCTTAAATTTTCATGAAACTATTGAAACTTCCGTTGAAATTTCCGGTTTCTGTGACCCTCGAAATCAAAAGGGCAGTCGATTTCCGTCTTGCATAATTTCCATTGAAATCTCAAAGAATCATCCGAAATTTATTGAAATCTTGAAATTTTAGCAAAACTTTTCGAGATTTGAACTATGCAATGAAATTTCCTCAGAATTCAAATGAGAAATTGAGTGAAGTGAAATTTCTCTCTTAAATTATAATTATTTTTTTATTGAAACGAAAGACTATTACCAATGCTTTTGAAATTATATGAAAAAAGAAAACCTACAACAACATTTAATTTAACCATTCATGTCTAAATTATCATTATTTGTATAATAAATAATATTTAAATGATTAATGAATTTCATTTGTATTAACTGATTAGCTAAAAATGTTTAATGTACATTATCTTACAAATATGTTTGATGCACATATTATATTACAACTTCTCCACCTCATACACAGCATATATCTATTTACTTGTAATATACTAGTCCTAAAACTTATATTATTATGTCTATTAATCATTTCTAAAGCTTCACAAAATAATTTCATGCTTTACTATTGATTTCCATTATTTTTCCAAATCAAAATCAAAATTTTCCTCGAAATTTCCGTATTTTTGGAGTTTCGAAATTTGAGATGAAATTGAAATTTAAGACCTTGGTTGCAACGTGGGTAGAAATCTGTAGAAGAATTTGATTCTGCTCTAGACTCTGCTCTCATTATTTATAAGCCTTTGCCAGACTGCCAACCAGTATAAAATTTTGACTCACTGGTGCATCGCCATTTCTGTATCCAGTTCCAATTTCTTCAGAATTTGTCGCTCATGTGTGTTTTTTTAAAATGTTTTTGCCATTATTTTGGGGTTGGTTTGATCCTTGCACACTTAACCCATCCCGCATGTTTGGTTTATACGGTTGTCTGATTCATTACTCAACCCAAACAATTTTAAGACCATTCCTTGAGGGCACTTTGGGTTAGGTTGGCTCAGGTGGGCAGGGTTGGGCGGTTTTGTGAGCACCCCTTGGTCTGCTCTTTTTATATTATTAATAATAATAAGATGTGAAGGACAGAACCTCCACTCACCCCACCTAAATTTCACACTAGTTCTCAAAACCTTTTTCAACGCAGCATCCCTCACAAAATGACAATCAACCTCAATCTCCACCCCAGATTGTTACAACAATTAGACAGAGAAGCTGTAAATAAAGCCTTAATAAAAACATCTTTTAGGTGATCCCCAAATTTCACACTAGTTCTCAAAACCATTTTCAAAGCAGCATCCCTCACAAAATGACACTCAATCTCTCAATCTGATTTGTACTTATTTAAAACACTAGGTTGCTAGCAATATAAATGGCTGCTAGATTATCAAAAATCAGATGGGCTTCAATTACCAACAATAGACTTCAACAACACAAGCTTACTGAGAGTATAAGCCATAGCTCAGTACTATGCTTTAGAACTAGATCTTGCTACAATAATTTGTCTTTTGCTACACTTGCCACTAACAAATGTACGATATTAAGAAGTAAACCTTCAACCGTCAATCTTCAACAGAGGCAGCCCAATTTTTTAGGGTGGGTTGAGTTGGGTTGGGAAGGATTGGCAGTTTAGATTCTTTTTCTTTCTTTTTTTTTTTACTTTTTTCCGTTTTTTCCATTTTTTTCCTTTTTTTTTCGAACATATGCATGATGAATGGGAAAGAGAGTCATATTTAATCTATGAATGGTGTTGTCAATCAAAAAATCAATAGGATCAGCTGTCAACAGTTGATGTTGTGGGGAGTGTAGTCTTGATTAATTCTAACCTAAGCTTGTCCAAGTTGAAAACAAGTATGACAAACTCAATTAATAGGTCAAGTCTCTCCAATGAATCGAAATGAGTAGATTAAACTGGAAAGAGTTTCTCTAAGGAGCACCAACCTTAAAGCAGCACCCTCAATATACAGTGTGACAGCCTTCAGCCTTCTCTCCTTTTATCTTATTTTATTTTATTTTTTTGCCATCATATTCGAGTCAGGTTGATTTGGGTGGTTGCACACTTTACCCACATGTTTGGTCTATATGGAATTACAATCCACCACGCAAGCCAAACACTTTCAAAACCATTGTGGGCAGTCTGGGTTAGGTGAGCAGGGTTCTGCAGTTTTGTGAGGACCCCTAGGTCTACCCTTTTTAGATAATAAGACATGAAGGACAAAGCCTTCACTCACCCGACCTAATTACTCAAATAGCACTCTCTTTAAACACTCCCCCTGCAGGAGGTGTATAGATATCACCTAACCTACCCCAACTTGCTACAACAATTAGATATGTTGGCTTTAAATAAAGCCTTAATAAAAACATCTCATAGTTGATCCACGAATTTCATAGAGTCCTCAAAACTGTTTTCTGCACAGCATCCCTCACAAAATGACAATCAACCTCAATGTAATTTGTCCTCTTATGAAACACTTGCTAGCAATATAATGGATGGCTTTGTTACCAAGAATCCATCTCTGACATAAAGATTTCAACCACACAAGCTTACTAAGAGTATGAGCTAGAGCTCGGTTTTGAAGTACAAAACTGGATCTTTCTGCAAATAATTTGCCTTTTGCTATGCTTGCCATTCACAAAAGTACAATATTAAGTAGTAGACCTTCGATCTTCATAGAATCCCTCATGATCTCACAATTTCTATTACATTCACCAACCATATAGAGAGCGCTCTTGAGATACTGTAGATTCCTACAAACAGCACAAGCTGTGGTTGCTTGAGATTTTTTTTATTTAAACCCACTCCCCTGGCCCTTCCCCCACACAACAAGTGATATGTTACATTGAGTGACAATAAAGTATTTCAACCTGCCACCCAATTGCCTATATCAATATTTGTCTTCTAAGTCATGTCAACATCTCTAGAAAACTTCATGTTGGGATGCATATGATATGCTAAGTCTAGTGCCAATCAAGTAGAACAACTTGCCAACCAACTGCTTACATCGATGTTTGTCTTTTAATCCTGTCAACATCAGATTACTTGACATTGGGTTACATGGAAGTTAGCTCCCAAAATATTAGTCTCACTCAGCAAGTACAAGGTATATTTTTTCCAAGATAGGCTCATCGCTTTCTTACACCGTACAATCTCAATGCAAAGAAAGTAACATAAAGTACCTGAATCCTTAATTTGAAGATTTTCATGCTTGACATCTGAACTCTAGCTCCATTCAATACTAGTAATGATGATATCCTCAACATAAACTACTTGGATCACCACACGTCTCTCCTTTTTCCAAACAAAGACCGATGAATAAACCCAAATGCAAAGACCATCATACTAAACTTTTTTAACTAGGCTCTGGGAGTCTACTTAAGACCATAAATGGCCTTATGCAACCTACATACCTTACCGCTCTTCACTTGAGCAACGTGCCCAAGGAGTTACTTCATGCACAACTCTTCCCCATAGATTCTCATACAAGAGGGAATTTATTACATCCACTTTGTATAAGGGACAATCAAGATTAATTGCCAGCAAGATCAACTAACAAAAAGAATTTAATTGAGCAATGGAAAGGAAGATCTCTGAATACCATACGTTTAGGTTTACCCCTTGGCAATTCATTGAGCCATAAGTTGTTTGCGTTGTCTGAAAGATATCTGTAAGTGTAAGCCCAACTACACCTAATCAATTCCTTACGAGGAAGAAGCATGGTTTTAAATTTCCAAATAATTGTCCAAATTTTAGTCAAATTTCCACTTTCCACCACCCTCGAAATATAAATGATAATGAATTTCTATCTACAAAAATTTCCATTGAAATTTCCACAAATCATCTAAAATTTATTGGAATCTTGAAATTTTAATGAAACTTGTCAAAATTTTAGCTATAAAATAAAATTTCCTTGTGATCCAAAACCCAAATTGAAATTTCTCTATTAATTATTCTTTTCTAAAGATTAAACTTAGATATAAGCTACAATATTTTATTTGATCACTTACGTAAAAATTAATTGTATTATATTATAAACAATACTTGACTAATTTATGAATTTTTTTATTCTAATTGAAAATATTTAACATGATTATTATACTATAGTTATTATACCTTATACACCACATATGCTTCATTGAACTATTTTATAGATAATATTTTACTTCTAAGTCATTATTATGTAGAATAAGCTTTTTGGTTTATTGAAAGAAAGTTGGGTTTTCCTGGACACAATGAAGAATTTGTTGGTTATCTCTTTTTTGGGTTTTGGTGGAAGCAAGGATGCGTAGTGTTAATGGTTAGTTCATTTAGAATTATTAGTGTGTTATTGTTATGTTAATAAGTGAGAGTTGCTCATGTGTAACACCTAGGGATTGGTTGTTGTTTGTCACTGTTTATTGGGGCTTGAAACAATAACATTTTTTGGGTTTTTGATTCATTCATCGCGTGCTAGTGGTTTGCATCAATTGTCATAGGTTGTACGTGTTGGGATGGAGTTAGTGAATTCCAAAAACAAGTTTAGTGTGTATTTTTTATCTACTGCTCTATTGGTGGTATGTTTGTTGGGATGGAATGCCCAAATCCCAAAAGTGTGTTTCCCTCGTCAATCACTTTTTCGAGTGAACAATGTACTATATTGTCTCAAAAGAGGATTATTTCAAGCTTTCATGCAACACCAAGCATCCCAACAAGCATCTCATCACATACCATCTTTTTCTCAAGAAGGTAATCCTACCATTTATAGGTCATTTGGTACCTCTCCCACCAGCTGAGTTATCAACTCTGCTGCTACTAACCATATGAGAGTCACCATTCTTTTTCGCTCTCTATAACTCTAAAAATCTTCCTTAATTTACCCTTGCTAATAGGTACAGTTTAGGGTATAAGAATAATAAAGCCTAACTTCCCTCCTTGCCTGCCTTAAGGGCATGGTTTGGCGGATTCAATGTTGTAGTACTTAAGTTTGGCTTTCGACGGTGTGCAATAAGATCATTTTGTACTCTATTGTCATACTCCATCTAGTAAGATTATGCTTATTGCACATGTGGATGATATTGTGATTACTGGTGATGATGATCAAGGTATATAGGGCCAAAAGCATTTCTTGCAAACTAAGTTTTAGACCAAGGATTTGAGACCATTGAAGTAGTTCTTGGGCATAGAAGTATGAAGATCTCATATGGGAACCCTTTTTCTCACAAAGGAAGTATGTTCTTGATCTTTTAGATGAGACTAGGATGTTGGGATCCAAACCTGTAGATACACCTTTGGATCCTAACAAGCTAGTTCTAGACATAAGTGATTTGTTGCTCGACCCAAGATGATACTTCAGACTTGTTGAAAAGTTGTGTTATCGCAGTTATTTGACCAATATATCTTTCATAACAAGCGGTGTGAGTCAATTTCCTGAATCTCCGAGAACAAGCTAGTAAGATAAAGTAATTCGAATCTTGAAATATTTTGAAGGTGCAGCAGGGAGAGGTATCTTATATTAGGATCATGTTCACACTTATATTCAGGACTCATATTCAGGGATATAGTAATGTTGATTGAGCAGGTCACCTTCTGACAAATGATCAACAACTGAGTATTGTATCTATGTTGGTGGTAATTTAGTTTCTTGGAGGAGTAAGAAACAAACTATGGTCACTAGATCAAGTGTTGAGTCTGAGTATAGAGCCATGGCTCACACTAAATGTAAACTTTTTTGGTTGAAAAACATGTTGGAAGAACTCGGTTTTCAACATTCTCAATCTATGGAGTTGACTGTGACAATCAAGTTACCATTCATATTGCCTAGGTTTTCAACATTCTCAATCTATGGAGTTGACTGCTATAATCAAGCTACCATTCATATTGCTTCTAACCCAGTCTTCCATGAATAGACATAACACATTGAAGTTGATTGTCACTTTGTTTGGGAGAAACTTGTGCAAAATCTCATTACCACCACTCAAGTGAAGTTTGATTTGCAACTTGTTGATTTATTTACTAAAACCTTGGTGGGGTGCTTGTGTTAAATTCATTTATAACAAGCTAGGAGCATATGATATATATGCTCCAGCTTGATGGGGAGTGTTAATGGTTATTTTAGTCACTTAGTATTATTAGTATGTTAGTGTTATGTTAAGTGAAAGTTTGGAAGGTTATCATGGTCATTGGTATCTACTTGACATATTGATGCAATTAGCAATCTTTATTTAATTTTCTACTTACATCAAGTGTTGCTATTTATGGGTGCTAAAGGTATTTCTGTAATGTCTGAAATTTGGGGTTCATTTTGGTCAAATTAGATTTGGGTTTTTTTTATAACATGCAAGGTTTAATTTTGTCATTATAGTTATTTTGATGGGGTTTAGAAGATAAGTGGTTTTTCGACGGGGTTATGTGCAAAATAGGAGTTCGCTTCTCTTGGAAGCTTCAGCATTAGTATACATAGGAGTCTTCGGCCACTCTTCCAAGATGTTTTTGGCATTTTATCTTTTGAGTAAATTTTTATCCATAGCTCAGCCCCAGGCCAGCTAGGGTTGTGATTATTTGGAGGCTAGGGTTTTTAGGATTTGACCCGTGGCTCCTACCAATTCCTCAATCACAGTTAAAGGCATGAGAAGCTAGCAAAGAGCCACTATTACTATTTGAAACAGTGATAAACAGCTACTAGTCTAGGGATTAAGTTGCTGCTGTGACTAGAATTTTTCTTATTTGCTGAATTGAAATTCACAGCAGTCATCTCTTCATTATTTCACGGAGTTAAGTAGTTTATTGAATCAAGAAAGGTGGATAGAAAAACACTATCTTGAGATCTCAGTCTTCATTTCCAAAATTTTCTTATATCCCTATATCTATTTGCATCAAATTGGTACCAGAGCAAAATCATTGTGGGTACATGGCTGCAAGGGGTGGATGAGGAAATAAAGGCCATAGAGGTAGATACATGATTGTTGAGTTGTTTGGGGAGCTGCAGGAACAAGTTAGACAACTCAGCTTGTTACACAATCTATGAGTAATCGAGGCAGTGGAATAATGGTGATAATGAATAAGATTTTGGTATAGAAAATAAATGAAATTAATGAACACTATGACGCTGAAATCGAAAGCTCTAGTGATGATAGGATTTCAGAATATGGAAGGCCTGCGCGACAATATCAAAGGCCTTCAAGATGTGAAGATCACATGGTGTGTGCTTGGCAAAAAATTCAAAGAGTGGTGTACAACAGTACAAGTGAATATTTCAGAATTTGATGGTGATGTGGAAGCAAAGAATTCTGGAACTGGGTTGATAGAATTGAGATTTATTTTGAATCGAAAGATGTGCCAGAAGAGAGGAAAGGGAAGCTTGTGGGAACAAATCTCAGGGGACATGCTTCTACTTAGTGGAAACATTATCAAAATGATCGTGAGAATAGGGGAGGAAAGAAAATCAGATGGGATTAGATGAAAGAGAAGCTGGAGGCTCAATTCCTACACCAGGATAATGAGCAAAACCTTGTACCAAAGGGTTCAAAACTTGAGGTAGCATGGAAAGTCAGTCAAAGAGTACACCTAGGAGTTTTCACAGGCTTTCATTGAGGTGCAATCTTGCGGAAACTGATGCTCAAAGGGTTGGTCGCTATATGAATGGTTTAAAAATGACCAAACCATACAAGACCAAGTCAACATCCTTATAAGGTTAGTGATGCCTGTTAGCTTGCACTAAAAGTTGAGTCACAACTTACCCACAAGATGCCTAAGAAGCTCGGGACATAATGCAGCAAGGGTGTATCAACTAGTAAGGAGGGTGGCAGCACTAGAAGTGGTCAGACAGCAGTTCCTACATGTGATAACCAACCAACCAGTAACAATAGTGGGAAGTGAGCCCAAGTAAACCAGGGGAAAATAGTGGTAACATGCTACAAATGCATCAAGCTTGGGCACAAATCCAATGAGCGTCCAAAAAGGGCTGAAGCCAGAGTTAATCTTGCTGAGGATCCAAAGGCTGATGGTGAAGAGATTTTTTCAATTCTTGAGGTCCAAAAACTGGAATCTGAAAAGGATGTGGCCCAAGAAGAGATTGACAGTGATGTCAATCATTCGAAGGTCATTACTTTCCCCTCCAACCAGCAGCGACAATTAGCTACATAATAATATGTTTCGAACTAAAGGTACAGCTGGTGGAAAGCTTTGCAACTTGGTGATCAATAGTGGGAGCAGTGAGAATATGGTTTCTCATGAGATGGCAGACAAGCTGGGATTTAAAACTGAAAGACATCCACAACCGCACTGGATTCTGTGGTTCAACAATGGAAATGAGGTAATTGTCTCATCAGGATACTTCATTTATTTCACAATAGGTTTCTTTAAAGAATATGTTTATTATGATGTGGTTCCCATGGATGCATTTCATATTCTTCTTTGGCGGCCTTGGCAATATGATGGAGGCAGAGTCCATGATGATAAGTGATTCATTTTTTGTGAAAGATGATGAGAAAAAGAGGAAGCTTGTGCTGAAACTAATGAAGGATGATTGGTTGCAGAAGACTTGTTTTAGAAAAACATGCACCACAGGAAGAAAGCCCTGTTAGTAATTGACAATGACAGCTGCAATCTGTTGGCTAAAGTAGTGCTGGAAAAAATGAGGCTTGAAGGGGGGGAACACCCACAACTGTATCGTATTCTTTGGTCTAATATAAAGGGAAGGAATCATTTGTGATGGCAAGATGCCCGATCAGGTTTTCAATTGGAATCTCTTATAAAAATCCATTTGGTGTGCGTAGTGCCGATGAAAACGTGCCATATTGTACTTGGTCGTCCTTGGCAAAGAGACCAAAGTGTTGTTCATGATCAGCATGCCAATACCTACTCTTTCTATGTCAAAAATGGTGACAAGAAGAAGGCACAAATTTTAAAGCCCATGAAAAATGTTGACACCATAAAGAAGAAGGAAGAAACGCTGGGCCTTAGATTTTTTTTTTTTTTTTCAAAATGACGGCGTCCGAGGCTCTTTGGACACTCGACTAATCCACTAGGATAATGGGCCCGCCCCTATACCCTTCTCCACTTAAATACCTAGGTATTATCTCAAATGGAAAGCCGTAACGCCCAAGACACAAACCATGGTCATTTAACCAAGAGAACCTTAAGTTTACCACTTGAGCCACCCTCGGGAGGGCTTAGGGCATTAGTTTTGATCAAACAATCCAACATGTCACTCAAAATGAAGGGTTTGCTGGAATTTCCATTGAAAATCAAGTTATAGCATATGAAGCTCTTGGTACGTTTACTCACCCAAAAGATATGAGTGGTCCTACAATAAAAGAAAAAATTATGTCACTGATGTTGGCCCCATTCCATGAATGATTGCTGCAATAATAAGGCTATTGAAGATCAGCATATTCTACAAGTAATTGATAAAGTAGTTGCTTCTACCAAAGCCAAATCAAGAGTAATACGGCAACAAAAACATGTTTTGAAGTCCAAGAATGCTGGAAATGTGGAGGATGTTCAACTAGCTCAAGGGAAATCTTCACAAATGAACCAAAAAAAATATGTTGATCATCATTGCAAGTTTAGGAAGGATAAATTGAGGACTTGAGCTATGAACTGCAGTCACAGATATGAATTTCAAACTAGGAAAAGTTCAAACCAGGAAAATTTCAAAAATGGTTTCCTGAAAAGGAGAAGATGTGGCGAAAAAGGCCTCGAGGTGCAGGAAATTAAAAGAAAAAATGATAATCACTTTAGATTTCTAGTAATGTAGAAAGGAAATCCTGACCATCAAAAGTCCTAAATAAGCATATGGAAGCATATGCTGAATGATGCCAAGATGTGTGAACCAACTTTATAAGGAAGCTTCTAATCAATATAGGCAGTTCAAGGAGTATCAGGTTGGTGACTGGGAGATGGTTTTCCATCAGAAAAAGAGATTTCCATGCTTACGACAAGTTGAAAGGTTGAAAGATTGGTGTGCAGATTTGGTGAAAATGCCATGAAGTTGAACTCCCTCATGATTTGGTTATATCACCAATCATTAATGTAGCTGATTTGTATCCATTCAATGGTGATAAACAAAGTGTTGAGTGCAAGAACTCTGCTGAAGTCACTTCTAGCAAAACAGAAAAAATTGAGGCTGCCATACATGTGCGAGAGGTGAAGACTAGGGCTGGAATTAATTTCAGATTCTTGGTAAAATGGGCTGGCAGACCTGATTATGAGAATACATGGATCAGCAAGGAGGAATTCATGAAGATTGACCTTGACGTGTGCCGGGCATCCAAGATGACAACTCGCGCAGAGTTGAGTCCTTTCTAAGGGGGGGGAATGATGCAATCAGTGGTCTTTATTTAATTTTCTGCTCATACCAAGTGTTGCTATTTATGGGTGTTCGGGATATTTCTATAATTTTTTAAATTTTTGGGTTCATTTTGGTTAAATTAGGTTTGGGGTTTTTTGGTAACGTTCAGGGTGTAATTTTGTGATTGTAGTTATTTTTTGTGTGGCTTTGGAAGATAAGTGGTTTTTAGAGGAGGTCATGTGCAAAATAAGAGTTTGCTTCTCTTGAAAGCTTCAAGCCACGTATAAATAGGAGTCTCCAGCCACTTTTCCTGGAGGTTTTTGGCATTTTATCTTTGAGAAGATTTTTCTCCAGATCTCAGCTCCAGACCAGCTTAGGTTGTGAAGATTTAAAGGCCAGTGTTTTGAGGATTCGACCAGCAGTGCCTACCAATCCCTCCATCACAGCTGAAGGAGCATAAAGGCTAGCAGAAAGCCACTATTATCGTTCTGAAACAGTGCCAAAACAGGTATTGGTTTGGGATTAAGTTGCTGTTGGGCCTAGAAATTGTCTTATTTTCTGAGCTGAGATTCACAGCAATCATCTCTTTATTATTTGACGGATTTAGTAGTTATTTGTATCAATAAAGGTTGCTAAAAAAGTACTATCCAGAAATCTCAGTTTCATTTCTAAAACTTTCTTACATCCCTACACCTATTTGCATCACATATAATATAAATAGAGGGAGAAACCTATCATTGTGATTAGGTCTTCCATTTTACCCAATTATTCAACAGTCAACACTTAGCATTACGGAGATGTGCATTTTTGCAATGCTATGGGGTTTATGGTTGGAACTTGGAACATAGTGCACATATATTTGCTAGGATGAAGTTGAATATTCCTTTGTCATGGGATAAGATTCATTGCTTAGCAACGCATCAGTGTGTCGATGCTGGTTGCTTAGAAGGAGTGAGATTCTCTAACATCTTGCAAGATTGGCTATGTTTGTTTGATTGATGCTCTTTGTTTTTTTCTTTTTTCCTACTTTTTTGGTTTTATTGTTTTGGTTAAGAGAATTTTTTATTCTCCTTTTTGTAAATTCTTCCCTCTCCAATGATATCACCTTCTTTTCTTATCAAAAATAAATAAATATATTCTAAACACAACAAAAAAGCAAGCCTTAAGTTCCGCTGGGTGGAGTTGGCTACGTGAATTCTTTTGCGCCAATTTACATGATCATGGGAAATTTCCTCCAACAAATTCAGGGCTTTTAATCCTTACCCACTATCTCATTCCAAGTTATTTTAGGCCTACCTCTATGCCTTTCTAAAGCCCCTCACAATGAGTAGCTCACTCCTCACTAGCATCCTATTTAGCCTACATTGCAGAGGCATCTAATCTATTCCTCCCTTATCTTATCTTCTCAGAAGCTATGCCTAACTTACCATGAATATGATCAGTCCTCAATTTATCTTTTAACGTTATACCACTCATGCACCTTAGCATTCTCATCTGGATAATTTTTACTTTTTGGATATGTTGTTTCTTAGTTGCCCAACGTTCTAATCTATAAAGCATAGCTAGTCTTATAGCCATTCTATAGAACTTCCCTTTTAATTTTAAAGGCATTCTACGATTACACAGCACACCCAAAGCACAGCTCCATTTTAGCCAACCTTCTTTAACTCTATGCATTACATCTTCTTCAGTTTCTCCTTCAGCTTACATAATAGATCCAACCATCCAAGGTATTGAAATCTACTAGTGCAATTAATTTCTTGACCATCAAGTTTAATCTTTTCCTCAATATTCCTCCTACAGTGATTGAAATTACAATTTCATATATTCTATCCTATTTCTACTTATCCTAAAAACTCTAGATTCTAAAGCTTCTCTCCATAATTCTAACTTTACTCTGCCACTAATTTCATCGATCAAAACAATATCATCTGCAAACAACATACACTAGGGACAATCATTTTAAATACTCCTAGTAAGTCTATCCATTATTAGAGCAAAAAGAGGTCTCAAAGTAGATCCTTCATATACACATATTGTGATGGGAAATTCCCTATCCTCTCCACGTATAATCCTAACACTAGTCATTACTCTATCATACATATTCTTAATGACATCAATGTACCTACTATATATGCCTTTTCTCTCTAAAATCCACCAAAGAACTTCCCTAAGTACCCTATCATATGCTTTCTCTAAGTCAATAAAGTCATATGCAAATGCAAGTCCTTCTTGTTTTCCTTAAACTTTTTCCATTTGATCTTAAAAGATATATAGCTTCTGTAGTAGATCTCCCAAGCATAAAACCAAATTGATTTTCTAAGACCCTTGTTTCTAACCTTAATCTTTTTTCAACTACCTTTTCCCATAGTTTCATTGCATGACTCATAAGTTTAATTCCACAATAGTTATCCCAATTTTGAATATCTCCTTTATTTTTGTACATAGGTATTTAAGTGCTTTTCCTACATTCATCTAGCATTTTCTTTGTTTTTATAATTGTGTCAAATAAATTATTTAACCATTTAACTCTAGTATCATCTAGGCATTTCCAAACTAAAATAGAGATGTTATCCGATCCTATAGCTTTTTCATTTTTCATCTTTTTTGATGCAAAATTAACTTCATTAACTCTAATTTGGAGAATAAATCTAATATTTTTAGCCTTTTCCTCATTTGTTAATTCTAAGTTCAAGTCTTCTACTTAGTTTTCATTGAACAGCTTACCAAAGTAACTTCGCCATCTTTCTTTTATGTCTTCTCCCTTAAGCAAGACAATATCATCCTCACTTTTTATACATTTTACATTACCTAAGCCCTTGCTCTTTCATTCTCTAGTTCTAGCAAGTTAAAATATGTCTCTTTCTCCTTTCATATCTCATATAAATATAAATTATTATATGATATACGTTTAGCTTCACTAATGGCCTTTTTTTGCATTTTTTATCGCCTCTTCAAACTTTTCAAAGTTTTCCATGCTTCTAGACATTTTAATTCCACCACCAACTTTATTTACTATCCGATTATCTTCCCTTTGATTCACCTAAAATCTCTTGCTATCTTTTTAATAGAGCTAGCTATCTTACTCCAAAGAGTGTTCGCGTCTACACCAACATACATAGCCCAATCACCATCTTTGATTTGTCTTTAAATTTTATTATATTTTGATTATTTTCTCCTTTTAGGGTCCACCACCTAATTCTCTTGCATTAATTTATGTTGCCTTTTGTCTTCCATTTTTTAATACATAAATTTAACGCTAAAACTCTATGTTGCGTAGTTAAGCCTTCACTAGGGATAATTTATAATCCTTACATGATAAACAATCTATGCTCCTAGTTACGAAAAAATTTGTTGGACATATTTTTACCACTCTTGAAAGTTATTAAGTGATATGAACCCACAAGCTCCAATTGCACAAGATGATCTACACATGCCAAGCGGACCCATCACAAGAGCTGGAGCCAAGAAGGTCAAGGAGGCTATGCAAGGACTAATCAAGAAGTTGCTTGAGCAAGAGTCAATGAGGGCCATGGACACTAAAAGAAAAGGACTTTCTTGAAGAGCCTAAGATGGTAAATTGTCTAAAGACGTGTGAAGCTGGAACCTTAAGCCAATAAGGGCTGTTTGGGGAATTTTTATGGACTAAATAGTGGGCCAATTGTGTCAATTAAGCATGACATGTGACTTGCACATGTTTCATTAAATGACATGCTTAAGGTTATGTGGGGCTATTTTATTGGCTAGATTGATGTCATAGCCTATTTTTATTGGTCGAACTGATGTCATGGATTTCTTTTATTTTCTATAAGTAGTCAACTCACTGTTGTATTAGAAGGATATTTTTTTGACTGAATACAATTCCAAGTGAGGTTTATTTCTCTTCAAGTTCTTCATTGAACTTTCACCAAACTTATCAAAGGTGCTACCTTTGTAGCGTTCATCCATTAATTTGATATTCTTGGTTTGTGCTTCACGTTAAGTAATAGGGCAAGGATCCACTACCATGTCGAATCTTATTTTGGGTTTGGGGTTTTGATAAATTTGATTTGGGGTCTCCGGACGTTCATTCTTGGGGTTCTGCATCATTAAGTGTTTTCTCTCTTCCTAAAGCAAGTATTCATTGTAATAAGATCATATGACATGGCAAAGTCTAAGATCGTATCAACAAGCTAATTTTTATCGCCATATACATGTCTGTTGTGTATCCTCATAAATTTTATTATCCTTTCCAATGTGTTCATTCAAATAAGCTAAAAAAAAAAAAAATGCATCCTCGAGCCATAAGTCCCCAATACCCCTTGTATAATACTATCCTTTTTTTCTTAATTATTCTAAATGGCCAACCAAGGGAGTGGTTTTAGGCCTGAAAGGGTTTGAGGCATAGGGATCCTCTCTCCCCGTTTCTTTGTACCTTAGTTGTGGATGTGCCGAGTAGGATGACAAACCATGCCTAGGGCCTTAATGTCATTTAGGGTCTCAAGGTAGGTACGGAGGAGGTCATAGTGTCCCATCTTCAATTTGCTGATGATACCCTTCTTCTCCTTGAGGATAGTACTTTGGGCTTTCGCAAGACCCTTTACTCTTGTAAAAATCTTCGAATATTGGCCTCAAAATTAACAAGCCTAAGAGTGGGATAGCAGGAATCAATTAGGTTTGACAAAGCTGAATAAAGTTGAATGGCTTGGATGACCTAGTAAGTTGCACAATCTTGGAGTGGCCTTCAACTTTTTTGGGTCTTCCACTTGGTGGTCATCCTAACTACACCTTGTTTTGGGACCCTATGGTGGAGAGAGTGGGAAATAAATTAGGGGAGTGGAAGAAGTCCTACTTATCATTAGGAGGCTGCATTACTCTTATTGCTCTTTCTAATATACTTGTATATTTTCTTTCCATTTTCAAAGTTCTTGTTCAGGTGGTAGAGGCCTTGGAGAGGATTATAAGGAGTTTTTATGGTCAGGAGTTGGTGAGGGCAAGAGAGATCATCTAGTCAGTTGGGATGGGATTAGAAGACCTAATTCTAAAGGAGGTTTGGGTCTTAGGAACCTGGCACCTAAAAACATCTTACTAGTTTCAAAAATGGCTTTGGAAGTTTCCTCTGGAGGTTGACTCCCTTTGGCACATGGTAATTAGAAGTGATACGGCCTGCATCAAAATGGGCAATATACTAGAGGAAGCAGTTGCGCTTCTCATGTAAGTCCTTGAAATTTCGTTTTCTCAGATAGCCTATTTATTCTACCCATTCACTCGTTTCCAAGTTGGTAATAGAAATAGCATGCTTTTTTGGGAAGATACATGGGTAGGTGAGGATCTATTGGAGTCTTTAGTCCCTCGCCTTTTTAGATTGTCTAGGTTACATAATTCTCTAATTATTAATTTCTACACTTTGGAAGGGGGCTCTCTCTTTTGGGACTCTCATTTTTTCAATAATCTTAATGAGAGAGAGATTAATGATTTAACCATTTTATTAAGAGTGTTGGAATTATTTTTCTCCGATAGTGAGAGATGACTCAAGAATTGGGTAGGGGATTTCTTTGGTTCTACTTTCCACCGAGTTTTTTTTCCCTCAACTTACAAAATTCTCATGTCTTTGCAATTTCCCTTTGAATATCTTCATCTGGAAGGTTGAGGTTCCTTTCAAAGTAAGGGCTTTCATGCAGATTGATTGTTACCAGCTTAATACCAATGATCGAATGCAAACGAGGAGGCCTCACAAAGCTATGACTCAAATATTTGTTTAATGTGCTGCTATGATTCTAATGAAACTACCAACCAATTTTTCCTTCATTGCCAGATGGCTAAGGAGATTTGGTTTAGGTTGTTTCAATCTTTGGTGAGGATGTAGTCTTCCCACGGACAGTTGAAGCCTTTCTAAAAGTGCATTACAAAGGCTTTGGGAGAAGGAATGGTTCCTTAGGGATGTGCTATATTTACCATCCTTTGGATTTTAGGACGAAACCCAGGGATTTTTAATGGCAAAGCAACCCCACTTTGTATCATATGGGACAGAGTGGTTTTCCTTACGTCTTTTTAGACTCATTCTTTTGGCTCTTTTTGGGGATTACTTTTGTCAAACCTTCAGAGGAATTGGAGGGGAACATTGCTGCAATTCCTTTGTTTCATTGGTTTTTTAGGACGATATCTTACCCTCGATCCCTTGTAAATTCTTCTCTCTTTTGTTAAAAATTTATTTTTCTATTAAAAAAAATGTGATCCTTATCTTCCCAAAGTTGTCTCTTAAGGTTTTCCACTAAGCCTATTTGAGGAGCATAAGAACTAATGACATTTATTATCTCTTTACCTAAGACTATCTTGATTTTTATAATTCTACCTAGAACTCTTTTGACATCAGCAACACTATCTTTTAGGTCTTTGTCTACAATGATTCCTATCCCATTCTTATGTTTTTCTTTTCCAAAGTAACAAAGTTTGAATCCTGATTTTTCAATTTCTCTAGCTTTCTCCCCTACCTATTTAGTTTCTTGAAGGCAGATTACATTGATTTTTCTTCTAATCGTTGTGTCCACTATCACCATGCTTTTACCCATAAGCGTCCTTATATTCCAAGTTATTAATCTAATCCAAGTTCCAAAAAGAATTTCATACTAATTTCCATCATTTTTAAAAAATTAAAGTCGAGATTAACATTGAAATCAAATTTTCAAACAAAATTTGTACATTATTGTAGCCTCAAAATTTATGACCTTAAGAGGAAGATCCACACGTCCCATATCCCTCAAGTGGTCAAGGCATCCACCGCTACAAAAAATTGCATATTCCTACCCAGAGTCAACAAGTGCTTCACATGTGATGTGAGGAAGGGAAACAATAAAGGAGATAAACAAGGCAAAAGGGCACATAAAAGTAGGAAGGTGAAGAATTGAAACATCATGAGCAATTAGAGAAGCAACTTAGGAATGCCACGTACAAGTTTGGGCACCTCTTTGATGAGAAATTGGCAAATCAAAGTCATGTTAGGATGGATCTTCAGAGCCAAAAGTTGAGACTGGAAGGCAAAAGAGGAAGCTGCATGTTAGTACCAATGTGCTGCCTACTTTTCGTCATTCATAAACCTCAATCATTTCTTTAGGTTAATAACCGATTGATTCAAAAGAGAAGTGGAAGCTTTCTATGGAGAAATAAGGATAGGGGAATGGGAGGTCCAATATATGAGCATGGATGAGAAATCATTGGACTCAAAATATATTCATGTAAGGAGGATTTTGTCCTAACATAGTTCCTATGAGTGTGGGCATTGTAACATTTATATCCTTTCTTTGTTAGTACTCAATGAAGCCGCCTTTAAAAGCACAAGGAGAGAACTTGTCCTGACTAGTATGTGGAATATGAACAAAACATGTACAAGAAACAAGGCACAACAGGGAACGAGATGTTTCTAGGAACACAATGGTGAAGGGAATTTGCCCCTCTAGAACGCTAAAAGCATCATAACGCTAAAAAAAACTTGTTAAGTAGAGCTATAAGGAGAGCATCAGTTCAAAAAATTCTTAGCAACATGCACACAAAAGAGTAGAGACCATGCCATATTAAGTAAATGCCTATTTTTATGTTCAACTACTCTATTTTAATAAGGGGTATGTACACACAATGTTTGAAAAAATAATCCCTTTGACAAAGAAAAAAGACTAAAGTTCATGTTGAACAAATTCAAGTGAATTAAAAGATTGCAAATTTTGAATGCTAAATCCAATACTAAACTTTTATTCCTAGTAGAATTGAGTGAATACACTACGAAATTTAGACATGTCTATAACAAATAGATCCAGGACATATGCGAAAAATCATCCATAAAGGATACAAATTATTGATCATCAATCAAATTCTTGATTTACATAGACCCCAAATATTTGCATGAAAAAAGAGAAAACAATAATTTAACTACAAGACCTAACTCAAGATGGAAAACAAGCAATGTTTTTAAAACTAGACCAGAGAGTGAATCGGAATGCTGGCTGGTTTCCAGTTTTATGGTCAGACCGGTTGGATCACCCGTCAGACCGGTTTTGCATTTTTTTAAAATAAATATTAAAAAGTTATGGTTACATATAATTTTTTTTTTATATTACAACCAGATAACTATTTGGTTCATTGGTGGCATGGCATTGTACCACAGCAGGAGCAAGTTCAGGTTCAATTCCTGCTTCCAGCTCAAACATTTGTATTTCCCCTACTTTTCCCATTTTACACAACAGGACATTTTGGTAAATTCCATATATATATATATATTATTGAGTCTATCTCCTGCTAATCCATAGTCCATCAGCGCACGCAAAACCAGTAAACCACTATCTCACTGTCATCCCCAAACAACTTTTGCAGCCCCATGCTAAAAAGTAAAAATTAAAAAATTGAAGAACGTGGGAACTAGTTGGGAACTTGGGCCTGTGCAGTGCTCAAGAAGAAGAAGAAACAGGCAGCGCCATTCTGGTCTCCTGAAGGCGACAACCGACACTAGGCTGGTGGTGATGCTCATGACCATTTACAGCAGCTCTCTTATCTCCTCTCAAGTTTCAACAATGGTGTAAAAGACATGAAGGTCCTCAGCACTACAATACAAATTGCAAAACAGCACATGCAAATTGGTGAAGGAGACGTTGACCTTGGTCCGGGCCAGGTCACACTGGGTTGGCCAGGCTGCCGATTCTCTCCAAATCAATAGTCTCATGTTCAGTCATAAACTGGACTGGAAAGGCACCTGGTTCCCAGTCCAACTAGTTGAACTGGCCGGTCCAGTCCGGTTTTCAGAAACTTGAAAACAAGTCCTAATGTGCTTTCCTAGTTGACACACAAAACACTCTAAAGGAGAAACAGACTTGAAGATGGGAAAAAGTTGTGGCTATTTTCAAAGGGGGATGGATGACCCAAGCGAATGTGGTCTAGAGAAACAACATAAGTAGAAATTGAAGACGATCTACCATCACCATCATCAAAGTAGTACAGGCCATCTTTCCCAAGCCCTCTATCAATCCTCTCCTTCGTTTGGAGATTCTAAACAACACAACGAGATGATAAGAACGTTGCCAGGCAATTGTGAGATTCATTTAGTTGACTAACTAACAGATTCAACAGAAATTTAGGCACATATAATACAAACAAAAGAGGAATACAAGGAAATGAAAAAATAGTGCCACAACCAAAAACTAGTGTAAATTAATCAGAAAGAATAACCCTGGTGTAAAGTAGCAGGTTACAAGGACCGAAATGAATTAGGACTACCTGTCATATGGGCAGAGGCACAACAATCAACAACCAAGGTGAAGAGGATGAAGAGGTAAGAAGCCTGGGCATACCTAAATGGGCCACTCTCTACAATAGCACTAGATGTGGAAGGCTAAGTTTGGAGTTGTTGAGTTGCGAACAAGATTGTTGTACTCCTCTCAAGACACAGTAGGTGATGTGCTCAACTCCCCAAAGTAGTTCAAATCACTCAAAGTGGCAACTGTAAAATCACCGTCAGTAAAACATTTATTGGCCCAAGTTAGCCAAGTAATTAGGTTTTCATTGTCACAATGACTGCAAAATGCGAGAATTGCCATAACAAACTCCCAGTCCTACTGCAATCCAAATCTTGTTCTCGTCCTCCACACTTCCTTTACAATGGTTACAGGCAGTGCCAACGATGACTAAACTATCATGGGAAGAAGTTGAGACGAGGACAGAGAGCGTCTTTGGAGATCTATTGGATTCTAGAATGTGCTTCATTCATGGATGATATATGTTTACTGATCAGGAATGGGTCGACGCCCAGGACTCAACCCAGACAAAAGCTTGGCAATCAAGAGCTCTATTTGTTAAGTTTTAATAATCTCCACATAGGAACTAATTAGTTGGTACATACTAAGTTCCTCCCACTTACCATTGAGAGTTCTATAATACTCACTGATGGACCAACCTTCTTGGTCATATTTGAAAAACTAATCGTGCAAATCAAACACAAGTTTATTTTTTTATCTTGTGAGAAGCTTTCACGAAGATCATCCTGCATGCCTTTGACTTTTCTATAAAGCATGCCACATTCCGATCAACTCATAGAACCATGTTATTCCACAATCATAAAAGCAAGATGTCATTCTCATTCACCCAATTTCATAACCTTGGAGTTCAGAGAGGGAGGAAAATGCAGCAAATACTTGGAGGATACTCCAACCAGTTTGATGGCTGTGGTTTGGACGTTAACAGTATCAGCACAAGCCATCAAACTAGATGGAAAATCATCCAAGTATTTTCTTCACTCTCCTCCATCACCAAACCAAACTCCAAGGACTATGAAGACTGGAGGAGAATGCAGAAAATAGTTGGGAGGATCCTCCAACCAATTCGAAGTCTGTGCTTTGCACAACAGTATCAGCACAAGCTTTCTCTGTAAAGGCCACCAGAACACCCACAATACACCACAATCAGCACACATCAGTACCAGGAATGAACAAGACAGCAAAAATGCAGAATCAGGCAGCACAAGCTACCACAAGAGAACTTCAAGGTCCAGAACTTCAAGAGGCAGCTACGGCCAAAGAACTTAAATTACAGTATCCCAGAAGGAATCACAGCCATAAATTGTCTTTTACTAATCCCGCCAAAGTTGTCTTTGATGCACTTAAAGAGCATCACAGACACTCAATAAACAACCTGGCAGCAGCTAGATGCAAATGCGAACATGGCCAGGAGATGTACACAGACATCATACCAGTACCATCACTCAACCAATCAGATAAAGCATCAGAACTGCAACACCAGTGCAAGAAACAGTATATGGCTATCTTTAGATGATCAAATTACCACAAGCTGCACAGAGCCCACAAGAGTTGCTCTTGGCTGAGCCTGAGAAGAGGAGATGAAACCCTAGACAAGTCAGAGAAGAGATCTCTAGTTAAAGAGTTGACAAGGGAAAGAGAAAGGAAGGAAGAGAAGGGCTGCAACTCAGTCGACTTGAAGAGTAGTTTAGCCCTCTGATACCATGCTGAAACTCTGAAATATATTGATGTTTCAATGAATACAGAATTTATAGTTAGAGAGGGAGAGAGGGAGTATAAAAGAAGAGATCAGAGGGAAAAGAACCAGTCAGTAGTCCCCAGGAGCTTACGTATAGGTCCCAGCCTACCCTCTTTATATATTAATAACAATAGGGCATGAAGAACAAAAATAGCCCCACTCACACCACTTATTACTAAAACATATTCTCGTAAAAAATTATTGAAAAAAATCATCTTTAAATACAAATATCAAAATTTGTTTTCCTAGAAACTCTTTTGAAGAAAACAACTTTTGCCCTCTTGGATGCTTGAGAAATGTGAAACCTCTCTTTCCCTCTCTAGTTTTCGCTGTCATTGTCTCTTTATCATGAAGGTCATCTTTGATCCTTATGGATAAAGATCCTACAGAAATTTGTACAGATTGAAGGCAAGGTCTTCAACCAGCGACTGGAGAGAGTAGGCATAGGGGTATTTGTTCAGCTGCAAGAGAAGTATCATCTCAAAGGATAAGAGTTTTGTTGTTGATGGCCAGGTGGATTTGCAAGTGCTTGTCCTCTGTTCTCACTCACCCAGAGATATTTGATCGGAGAAGGCAATTTGGAAGGGTACGGTGCTTGGTGGTTGTTCGATCCACTTCTATGCGTTGATTCCATGAAACTTTAGTTGAGGCTTAATGGAAAGCAGCATTCTATTTTCATTCCAAGGGGGCTCGTCTGGCAGGATTGGAGCTCATTCCCTGATACACTGAAATTAGATTGTGGATCTGAAGGAGGTAATCGAATCTGGCTTGCAGTTAAGCATGAACTGGATTTAGGGTTTACTCCATTTCATTCTTTGAAGAAGATGATGTCGTAGGATGGGCCAGAGACCAGTGATGGGCCATCACTTCTGAAGAGTATGAGGTTAAAGGATAGTAGGTATAAACAGGGTGTTGGGCTGATGAATAATGAGCTGAAGCTCAGCAGACATGTGGATAATGAATCATGCACCTGCTGGGATAGGGAAGGGTTCATTTTTAACTTTTTTATTGATTTGCATCAGCTGGTGAAGTGTTATGGCCCATTTTCTGAGTGGTACAGAACAAAAGCAGCTTTAATGTCTTGTTGGTTTGGGGCCCAGCATTGAGAAGGTTGAGCCCATGCACAGCCAGAGGAGAAATCATATAGCAGATTATCCAGTGAAAATAAGGTTTTTGATGGTGAGAAGAAGTCTGCACAGGTTGGGTCTACTAAGGTATATGTTCACCAGGTGGATGCAGTAAGCTGTTTGAAGAAAAAGTTCTATACATGGGAATTGATTTCATTATAATATTTGGTTGACTGCTTCTCTAACAGGGAGTAATGATGGTATTTCTTGTATTGGAAATCTGAAGGACAGAAGGATGGAATCAGATGAGAAGAAAAATGAGGAAGATCATCCAAAAGAGAAAAAGAAATGGGTTAATGAGTCACATAGTGGAGTTATTTTGCCTGCGATGTTCTCAGATAAATTTTGTAAAAAATATGGTTACATTTCAGATTCTTCTGATTTTCTTGGTGATATTTCTCATGCGCCAGCAAGTCCACTCGAAGGTTTAGAAGGTGTTTCTTTCTTTCAGGAAGATGGCATGGGAAAAAGCAGCAGGTGGGTGATCATCTTAGGAATGGAATTTTCCTTTTCCTGTCTCCATGTGCGGAGGTTAACAAGAAAGATATTGAAACTCAGCAATTGTTGGTTAAAACAGGTTTATGGTTGTCAGATCCTGAAGAAAGAGAGGTTCGTTTTGATGGTGATAAGAGCAAGGTGCAAAAAGGTCAACCTGAGCTTGTAAATTTGAAGTGTTCTATTAACTACAACGGAGAGGGATAAAGAAGGGCTTCTTTGTTTGCGTTTAGGTTTTTCTTCTCCTGTTCTTTTTTTTTTTTTTTTCTTATTTCTCTTTATTTTTCTATCACTCCTGGTCCTCCTTAATTTTTGTAATTCTATTCTCCACTTTTACTAAATTTATTTTACTATAGAAAAATAAAAAGGAAATAAAAGAAATACTTTAATGGAGACAAAGGCATTTGATGGAATCATAGGTCCATAACCATGGCTGATACTTAAAATCAGTGTTTTAAAATACTCAATCCAGGCTTGCCTCAAGGCAATGCATGCTTAAAACACCTTGAGGCTCAATCTAAAATACCAAATTCCAAAAAGGCTAACGCATTACATGCGCATTTTTACAAAGAGAAAAAAAAACGCCTTTTGCGCCTTTTTAGCTGAGGCTTGCGCATTTTGGGTGTGTGATTCTCAAGTTAGAATTGGTTACAAAATTTTAACTACATGTTTGTACAAAAGGAACGTCATAATAAGAGTTTATTTCTAAAACTCTTGAACCTCAACCATTCCAAAATAACTGGACTTGTATCTTACGTCATGAATATAGTTTGAACTTTGTAATGGTATAGCTATCTCTTGTCATGATTTATGTCTTGTATTCAAGTTAGCAATTTTTGAATGGCCAACAAGTATTTTGTGAAGTACATCTAGTTTTTCTATTTTATATTATATTTGTGATTTTCTTAATTTTTACTTTATTTTAAATATATATATAAGTTATTTGAGAAATTTTTATCTCAAAAAACAAAATCTCAAAAGGCTTACAGCTCGCCTTTTGAGGGTTAAAACGCCTCGCTTTACACCTTCGCCTTTTAAAAAATTGCTTAAAATTAAGAAAAAAGAGAGAAAAATAAAAATAAAAAGGAAATCCCCCCCACCCCCCCCAAAAAAAAAAAAGAGGGAGCTGATTTAGAGTTATTAACAAGAAGTAAATCCTTCTAAATCAGAAACCGGCTTAAACCAAAAATCCAACAATCAGAACATAATAACAGATCAATAAAGGCATAAACTTTAAAAGCTTCCCTTGTTTCAGACAGGTCATGAGGAAAATCCATTGCTTAAAGGACATGGGAGAAGCAGTAAAGAAATGGAATCAACTTCATAGAAATGGAATTCAATTCAGTCTCTATGGGGGCTATTAGCAACATCTAAGGATTTTGAGATGGATTGTCAGGACAAAAGAAAAAACAATAAGTAAAACAGGAACACAAACTTCAAGAATTACAAATCCAAGCATACCTTAAAGCTGGAGTTGAAACCAAGGCATTTATCATTGATGGAGTTAGAGGGGACCCCTTCATCAAAGAGGACCAACCAGGCACTTGGCCAGGAATGCTGTGAGGTATTTGATTGCTGCACCCATTCACATAGCCTGGCCAAATATATGCAGATGTGTCCAGTAGATTTCTTGCAATACAAGCCTCAACAATCATATGCCACAAGGTTCCAGCTGCAAGGGAATTAAAAAAGGCCAGATGTATCATAAGCTAAGCATGCAGTACCAACTACCAAGAAAAAATATAGGATACATCTTTATCTAAACCAAAAACTTGTATTAAAATGTCTGCAGGTACACAAAATATTAAATAAATAAATAAAAACCCCACAGCTAAGAAACTTGTTTTAAAAAAGAAAAGTAAAAATAAAATACCCTCGATGAAGTAAAGGAACAATAAAAAGCATACTGAAAAAAGAAAAGCTTAACAACAGATACAACAACTGCCGCACTTAGTTGAAGATAAAATCCCCATCAACACAATAAATTGGATCCTGCTATCACAAAAATAATAAGCATCATCCTAGAAGTATACTGTCAAACTCTAGGAAAGAAGTTCAGAAGTCAACATTCGGGATGACTTTTTGCACAAGAACGCAATGGACCTTGCAAACATCTTGTTAATCGGACTACTCAATTCTTTGCCCCACATGAAAAACTAAAAGGAATTAGCTCATATTGAAGGATGCAAAAGATACTTACAACAATCAACCGGCATGTCATTCATGCTCGCACACTCAAGGTATCCACTCCCGACTGTGCCACCTGAAAGAAACATAATTGCTTTGGCAGCAGCTTGGTTGGCTATAGATACAAGAGTTGGAGGTGGAGTTAACAAGCCTTTAAAATCACCCAATAACTGTAAGCTTGAAACCAAATCCTTGCGACGCTTTCCCAAAACCTGCTTCCTTTTCCTTTGATTAGTGGGGCTGCGATCAATTTCATCAATCAGTGTGCTTTCCTCTTCCTCAATCACATTGGCAATTGCAAGTGTTGTAATAGACAATAACATGCATAAGCAGGTATCAAGGCGAGGTGCAGGACCCTCAATGGGGTCCCTTTCCTAAAAAAAAACAAGAATAAAGGATTAAAAAAGTGAATAATATAAGAGTAAATTTCTCAGAAAAGAAATTTAGGAAGTTTCCCAGAGAACTGGAGAAAAGAGTTTTGTACAGACAGACTGCGATAGTTCCATCATCAGGAAATGTCAAAATTTTAGAACACCCACGCCCCACCCCCCACCTCCCAAAGCACACATTCAATTTTCTATATTCAAAGTTTAATTATATTACTTCCCCCCAGAAAGACTTGAAAATCCTTCATCCTTTGACACCTGCCACTCAGATATAATCATTTGCAACATCACACTACAGGTCTTCAATCCAGGTATTGACCAGAGTGGAGAGGAATACGGTCAATTCTTCAATTTAGTTTTAGCCAGTCAAAACCACAGATTTTGAAAAAAATATTGTATGCTGGTGACTTAGGCTAGTACCAAAATGAAGTCTAGTGTTTTTGTGTGTGTGATCTCTCAATCTACTCCTCTCCAAGGTAGAACTGAAACATGCCACTTTCACACTCTGGCTCTAACTCCAAAAAATGACTTGGATAAGAACTGAAATGAAGAGTAGAAGACCAGTCTAACTTCATCCAAAGTGTTACAATAACAACAATTGGAATAAAAGTATCAGATGTTTGTTGGAATCTGAAACCCTCACCAGACATCTATGCTGCCAGGAGATTAAGAAAAGATTTTAAAAATTTGTGTCGCAGTAAAGATCATATCACCTGAAGGATTTTCCATTAAAAAAAAATGAATCAGTGTTTGAAGGAATATTCCATTTACCCTTTGAACAAGCCGGAGAGCTGCAATCCATAGACCTAAAAATGTATCATGCCATGTGGCATTATTAACAGCCTGCAACGCCTTTACCAAGCCTGTAATGTTGAATTCATTCAATCATATGGGTTTGAAGAATTAAAGGAGTTCTAAAAAATGAAGCTATAATTGAAGCTTTATAAACAAGAAAAGAATTATACCGGTGAGGACATCAACAGCGTTTCTTGACAACACTCGTGAATCCATTGCATCTTCCAAAAAGAGATCAATCGGAAGCCAAAGTGCAGAACCATTCGCTCCATAACACTGACCAGCAGAAGATATAAGAGATCCAGAAGCCATTACTGCAGGGTACAGTTGCTTTAAACTCATTTTGCGCTTCCCAGGTAGGACATTATGTGCATCAGATATCAACTGTAGAAGAGCCTCAGGAGTCATATGTCTTGAATTCCTCAACACTGATGAGTTTGCAACAAGCAGCCGCAATCGCTGTGTGAAACCATCCCAGTGTGAAGGCCTAAGAATGAAAAAACAACTAATTTATTATTAAAGTAATCCAATCTGCTTTATTGAAAGTTGGGCATCTGATAAGTGAAAACAGCAACCACTCCATGAACTGCTCATTTCAAATTCTACACATTACAAAACAAATGCTAGTGCAGCTGGACTGCACTAAAAAGAGCAGAGCAAAAAATAACTGATTTATAAATTACTTACATGTTTTGGTGCACCAAGTAAAGAAGGCTGGAAGTCACTTTATTTTCAAGAAATACTCCAATTATCTCAATAGCAATTACAGTATTCATTTTGTGCATTCCCTCATGACATTCAGTTTTCTTCTCATTAAAGCCACCATGACCATCTATTTCCATATCCTGTGATTTAGTTGGCCACTTAGACTTTTTTCCTGAGGTATATTCCAGCAACTTTTCATCGTCTAAAGATGCATCAAGTAACTGCCATACGATTGAAAAGACAAACTCGACCACAAGAATCCCAGGTTCACAAGCCATTTGGGAAAGATGAAGGACGTCATCTATAGATTTCATGATCCTGCAATCACAAAGCAAAGATGTGTTACCACAACAACCAAATTATTTATTGTAGTTACCACCTACAAAGACAGGCAATACAGCTGTCACACAGTAAGCAACATGATGCTTTCTTTTCTGATAAAAAATATATATATATATTTATGTTACAGGAATTTTTTCCTTCACAGATCATCATCAAAATTACAATGCCTTAACCTATCTGCTTATCAAGAAACTACTAATGCAACACATCACATCATCAATGGCCACAGAACATGTGAAGGATCAAATACAATACTTTCTATTTACGAAATGGGAAAAAAAAAAAGTTCATTTTTTAAAAATTTTAATTTGACACAAAAAAGGTCATTACATTTTATCCTTTAAATCTCATATAGATGGCCATAACACCAACAGTCTGTTGCAAAGATCATATATCAAAATGACATCAAACCCACCACACAAAGATGAAACAATGAAGGGAATGGCTTCAATTCATATGTATACAAGCTATTTGGTAAAATTGGAAGACCCAATCGCAATGATTGGCCTGTCCCTCTATTAAATAATATATATATCAAATACATAACAATGACCACAATACCCTTATTAACTCACGCCTACTAATATAGCAATAATACATACTAAACGACCGAAATTACAGGTAGCACCTAAGCACCCCCCCCCCCCCAACCACCCCCTCAAGCTGGAGCATGGATATCATATGCTGTAAGCTTGTTACAAATGAATTTAACAAGAGAACACCTCAAAGATTTTGGGAATAAATTTGCAAGCTGCAATTCAAATTTCACATAAATGGTTGTAATGAGCTTTTGTTCAAGTTTCTTCTATGTGCTCATGGAAGACTAGGTTGGAGGCAATCTAAGTAGCATCTCAATTATATCACACGTCAACTCCATAAATCAAGAATGTGGAAACCAAGTTCTACCAACATGTTCTTTAACCAAACAAGTTCACATGTAGAGTGAGTCATAGCACAATACTCTAATTAGCACTTAACCTCAACCACCACAATATGTTTTTTTACTCTTCTAGGATACCAAGTTAACAACAACAAAAACACAATACCTAATTGTGGGCTATCTGATGGAAGGTGACTTGGCCTCTATATCTGTGTATCCATAAATATAAGTGTGAACCCAATCCAGGATATAAGAAATTGATCCCAAGTGCACATTGAGGTATCTCAAGATGCAAATTACAACATTCAAGTGACTTGATCTCGGATAATCAAGAAACTAGATACACAACACTTTTTGTGAAAGATACATCTAGTTGATTAATTGTGAGATAGTTCAACTTTCCAACAAGTCTTTACTACTGTCCAGGGTCAACCAACAAATCACCAAAATCTCACACTAACTTGCTATTTGAATCCATGGGTGTATCAACTGGTTTGGATCCCAATAGTCTAGTTGTATCCCAGAGGTCAAAGACATACTACCTCAATGACAAAATGGTTCCCATATGAGATATGGATCCTTCTATACCCTAGAAATA
The DNA here is from genome assembly GCF_029873635.1 of Malania oleifera. Taxonomy (NCBI): domain Eukaryota; kingdom Viridiplantae; phylum Streptophyta; class Magnoliopsida; order Santalales; family Ximeniaceae; genus Malania; species Malania oleifera. The sequence continues at coordinate 90,143,175 of NC_080421.1, forward strand.
TTTCAATGGTCCTAAATCTTTACCTTGAAATTTTTTCTTTAGAAAAAATTTTAGGCGTGAGATACCTTCATCATCATCACCGATAATCACAATATCATCCACATAAACAACAAGCAAAAGGAACTGGACGCAATATGACAATAAAATACAAAGTGATCTAGTGCACACAGTTGAAGGCCAAACTCTAGTAGTATAGCAATAAATCGTCCAAACCACGCTATAAGGGTTGCTTTAAACCATACAATGATTTCTAAAACCAACGCACTAAGCTTAACTACCCCTACACAATAAACTGGAGTGGTTGCTCCATATAGACCTTCTCTTGAAGATCACCATGTAGGAAGGCATTCTTCACATCCAAATGATGCAAAAGCCAATGACACATGGTGTCCAAGGAGACGAACAAACATAGTGATTAGGGAGAATGTGTCTCTGAATAATCCAAACGTACACCTAAGTGTATCCCTTAGCAACAAGGTAGTCCTTCGGATGAGCCACAAATATTGACCTGCATAATATACACCCAACAACAAACAACCACTGACTTATTTGGATCAAGATATACCAAATCCTGAGTATCATTATCCTGTAATGCACTCATCTCTTCTACCATTGCAGTCTTCCATCCAAAATGGGCTAAGGCTTCAAAAACAAATTTAGGGAGAGCAACAAATGATAAAGTACTTCTTAATGTTTATTTTGGTCATTTAGCATGATTAGAAAGTGCTAGAGTTATGTTAGTAAGTGTAAGTTATTTAGGATATTATGGTTATTGATATGTTCTTGTTCTTGACATATATTATAAATAGAAGGAGAGACATATCATTGAGGTTAGGTCTTCCATTTCACCAAATTATTCAGCATGGTATCAAAGCAACATCCAACCCAAACCTTACCGCTACCACCAAAGCAAACCCTAAACCTAGTCATCCTATGCAAATCAACTAGTATAGGTGGATCAACCACACTCCTACAGCCTCAAAACAATCCAGGGAGCCGGAAAAACTCAGCCATCTCATGAAAATACCCTGGCCACTGCTGCCTTTCTCAAGACCATCAAAACCCTTCCCTATTTCACAAAACCAACCACATAGTTAACAACAAAACCCTCCAATCTATAGCCCTGTAAACTTCCATCGCCAGAAACCACCCCACGCACCAAGAAATTGTCAAAAATCCCAACCCCATGCGCCAACGTGTGAGAACTCCCCAGCCAATTTTTGCTGCATTTTTCCTCTAAAATGTCTTGGATACTTCCGTAGACCATAATATCAAGTTGTTGGTCATGTTTTTTGTTCAAAGATTCAACCTTTTTTGATAATTCACCTTTGGTAGTGATTCTTTGGTATTATTAGGTGATTGGTTGGTGCCTTGTGGCAGTGGCAGTGTGTGTTGGTTAATTTTTGGGGGCTGTGGTAGCACTATGTTTGATTATTGGCGACTTGTTAATGATTGAATCAATAGTTGACCTGTTTGTGGTTGTTTTGGTTGGTCTAGAAGTTCATTTTCAGAATTCTAAAAGCATTTTGTTTGCTATGTATTTCTGATTTTCTTCTACATTGAGGTTGTCTATGTGTTGGAATGGCAACCCCAAATCCCAAAAGTGCATTTCCATCCTTAGGCACTTGTTCAAGTGATCAATGTACTATAACCATCTCAAAGGAAGAGTATTCAAGGTTCTTAACAGCATCCAAAATCCCAAAAAGATCACATTGCATCTTTTGCTCATAAGGTCAATCATATAGTCTATATGTTATTGGTATCTCTCCAACTAGTCCTTGGGTTGTTGACTTTGTCACCACTAGCCATCATGCAGGTGTAACCAACTTTTTTTCAGGCCTCTAGTATCCTAAAAATCTACCTCAAGTTACCCTTGTTGATGAGCCCACTACTACAATTAAGGAGATAGCAACAATAAATCCCAATCCCTCCCAACTCTCTTTCTTTTGTTTTGTACATTCCTAATTCCCCTTTCAATCTTATGTCAATTAGTTATCTTACAAAGTCATTAAATCATTCTATAACCTCCTTTCCTAATTTTTTGGTTCATGATCTAAAGGCGAGGGAGACAATTGGTTCAAGACATAAGGTGTGTGGACTTTTACTACTCTATGTCGCTCTCTCCCATTTCCTGTACAGCCATTGCTACACCACTTCAAATCTATTGTCTTCTTAGTCATTCATCCTTGGACATGTTGAAATAGCTAATTCCTACCTTGAGTTATGTGTCTAATCTTGAATGCCAGTCATGTCAATTGGGAAAACCTCATCATGTTCCTTTCTCTAATGAGTAAACGAACGAGTGGTTACTCCTTTTATGCTAGTCCATTCCAATGTTTGGGGTCCTCGTCGTGTCACATCAAAGTTGGGGTTTCAGTACTTTGCTACATTGGCCAATGACTATTGCAGATAGTCAATTTTTTACCAAATAAACTTTGACCTAAATGAAGATGCAAAAATTAGGAAAAAATAAACAAAAGGCCAAATTTTTCACAAGGCAGTCAATCAGCCCCTCATGGTGGTCAACCAGCCTCCGACAAATTTGAATTTTTTGAGTTGTCTCCGCACGATTGGTTGTGGAGATTTTGGACCAACCACGTGTCCCATTAATGTAACATGTCAACCTCCGACATATGCAGTTAATGATTGGTGGCTATTGGTAATTATTTTCGAATTCAAATTTGAAATTCAAATTCAAAAATGGTTTTCCCTCCCTCCATTGAAGGTCTATAAAAGGACATTCTCAGGGATATTTTTGAACACATAGAAGTGGGGGCAAAGCAAGGGTTTTCAAAAGGAATTTGTAAGTTCCAAGAGGATCTTCATTTGAAGGAGAGAAAGAAAAGAAATCACACTTCTCTTCTCTTCAAGGAGACTTTGGGAGGTGTAATTTGAAGTGAGGGGTTTTCCACTTGATCTACAGAGGGTTCTTCTTCAAAAAGGTCAGTGTCAAACCCTTTGTTTCATTCATTTCCATGCATATGATTGACTTTTTGGCATGTTGAAGCATTTATGTGATTCTTTGAATATTGTTATTTGTGCTCCCTGATTTCTCAACTTTTCTATATCAAAATTACATATTAGGGATCATAGGACATGTTTTTTTCATGATTGCATATGAGAAAGCATGTTAGATTGTCGAAATCATGCATGTGCATGGAAGATCTTTTTCAAGCAATCGACCGGCCACACCAGGCGGTCAACTGGCCTCTCTTCTTTTTGAAAAATGTAATCGTCAACTATAGGCGGTCGACCAGCCCCTGTATATGGTCGACTGCCAATTCCCAAAAGTGCATATTTGGAATTCTCTCTTAATTTCCTTGGTGATTCAAAGTATGTTAATGGCTCTAGATATGGTAAAGTGCCTTTGAATGATGTTGGGGGTTCTTTTCTTCTAATTCCGCATGATTTCCCTACAAAAAGAGTAAAAACAAAGGGATTTACATGAGTTTTCCCAAAAACATCAATGTTTTTTTGTAAAGTTTTCAAATTGTTTAAGGTCATACATCTATGAAGCGGCGTTGGGGTGTTCTCCAATCTTTTTTAACGGTCAAGGCGGGTTTGCGGTTCTCCTCCCAAAAATCCACACTTTTCAAATGGTTTTTGTGGTTTTTCCTTCAAAATAAATTAAGCATGTCTTTTAGAAAATTTACCTTTTTAATAGATCATTCATGATGCGACTATTTAAGTTAAAAAAACCTCTTTTCTAAAAGATACTTCAAGGGATTTCAAGTCGGGTTGTATAGTTTTCCTCCCAAGAAACCAAAATCATGCAAATTTATGTTGTTTGATATCTTTTTTCAAAATAAATGTATTTTTTTTTTTAACTACAAATGGTTTGATTCCTCTTTGGAGGATATATAGGCAATCTACTTCGTAGATTCAGCCATACCATATAAAAAACTCAAATCACCTTGCATCTCTCACTTGTTTGATATGCATGCGTGTGATATATTATTTGTTTTGTTTTTTATTTGGCTTCAAAATAGTAGGATTTTCATAAATCCTATGAAAGCCTTTTCAAATGTTGGTTCTTTCAAAAATCATTTTCAGGTGGGATGTACACACACACACAAGGTAAGCACAGCAACCATTCAATGGAATGAGATTTTTCGAGTGCTAACGCTTTGAGTTCTCAAGAATGAGGATTTGAAGTGTTACCATCCCTATGCACAAACATACTCTCTAACTCAATCTCTTCAAAAGGTTTTCCTTTATTAAAGTGGTGAATTCGTTTTGAAAATTTGTTTACGGTCACCAAATATTGGCAGCCCAAACGGGCCTCCAAAACATAATGTCGACAGATTTAGCGACTCCACTGGGAACATTTAAATGTGCGTATGTTTTGTGATTATATTTTGTGTTATATATTCTTGTGTTGTGTATGTATGTTGTTATATTGTGATAAGTCATGATGTATATGTCTTTGCCATGCCCATGCATTTACATTCATGAGTGCTTTAATTCACACACCATCACTGCACCGCACGGGTCCTATACTCAAACTCCCTGCCTCGTAGGATATAGGAGAAGGAAGAGGTACTAAGGACCTTCATGGGGTTTTGTCTTTTGTATTATGAAAATTCTTTCACTCAGTTTATTCTCTTCGAAGACAATTTGAGAACCTTTAGAATTGTGATGTCAACAACCTTACCATGCACTAGATAATTTTCATTCTCTACCATATGATAGCAACTTTACCCGATATTTGGTGTTTAACAATAACGCTAGGACACATGGAGCCATAGACATTATCCCTCTCGTTCGTCGTATGTGTTTTGTCTTCATCCTTAAAGAATTTGGTTGCATAAAAAGTATAACATGCCAACTTGATTTATTAAATAGGTTCTAGAACCAAACTTATACTAGGACCATTTGATATGTTGCACTAGTTATGCTATTGAATTCTATCCTTTTTGTCACTCATGCATTGCCTAGTGGAATGTTTGTTTTCTCTTTATAAACCTTAATTATACACCATCATATAGTAATCAAAATTCCACCAAGAAAGAAAATCTATCTTGCTACTCATGACACAATCATTACTAGAGCTTGGTCTCATAACATGGAGTTACTGGAATCTTGCTACTCATGGGAACACTAAAAAGTGTCTACCATGGCAGATTAATTGCACAAAATCTATCCAACTTTGCAACAATTATAGCTATTTGGCAAAGAATTGCAGTGGGCAGAAATATAGGTAACTGACTGACTATACCACCTTGAAATCAACTGAACAAGTTGTCGGGAAGAAAATATTTTTCATAAAAGAGAAAGTTGAAGGAGAGGTGAATGCAGCTTCTAAGAATAGGGCACATAATCCAAATCCAACTCAGGTAATTTGTACCTATACCACCCAACCCGTCATCAATTCACAATTTAGTGATAGTCTAAATCAAGCCAATCCTAACCTAAGACCGAGGAGAGAATTCACCACTCTTATAATTTCCTTGGTTGATTTATACCATTAGCTGCTAGCTCAAGGGAAAATTGTGTCAGTACCCATAAGACTAGGGCCAAATATGAAATTCTATGATCCAAATCATAATTACGAGTATCATATGAATGCACCTGGTCATGCTACCAACAATTGTTTAGCCTTGAAGTATTAAATTCAAGATTTCATTGATGCCAAAATCCTTAAATACCAGCAAGTCAAGAATGCTTCAAGTCCCAATGTGAAAACAAATCCATTGCCAAATCATGGTAGCACCTCCATCAATGCTTTCAAAGTATGCGAAATCAACGGCATTAATTGGTCCATACGTTCCACATCTTCCACTACCATCAATTTCACACCAATGGTCATCCAATATAAGTCATCATCCAAATCCAACATTGAACCCTTGATTTTTAAACCACCTCTTCTATTTCCATATGCTTCAAACCGAGTTGTGCCTTGGAAATATGAAGCAGAAGTAATGAAAGAAAATGAATTATCAGAAGTGGCTGATTTATCTAGCACGTGTGAGTCTGTGACATGACAAGAAGTGGCCGTTGCTACACTCCAGAAGATTGGGAAAGAAAGAGAAAGGGTAAAGCGAAAATAAAAGAAAAGCAAGAAAATGAAGCACATACAAAAAGAGAACAAAGAAGTTGATGATGAAGAAGTTCGGAAGTTCCTACAATAGCTCAAGATCAATGACTTCAACATTGTAAAGCAATTGAATAAAACTCTAGCTCGGATTTCCATATTCAATATGCTCACAACTTTAGAGAGTCACAGGAATGCCTTACTGAAAGTATTGAACGAAACTCATGTACCTTAGAAAGTACTAGTTGAATAGTTTAAGAATACAATCAATGCCACGTTAGCAATAAACAATGTTGCTTACACGAACGATGAAAATCCACCCGATGGACAAGGTCATGTGAATCTTTTGTACATAAGTGTAAGGCATGGAAAAAATATCATACCACAAGTCATGGTCGATAGTGGTTCAGTGCTTAATGTATGTCCATCTGAAAAAGTTGGAAACAAACGACTCTTCAATAAAAGAAAGCAATACAACAATTAAAGCTTTCGATGGAATCATGCAAGAAGTTGTGGGAGAGATCAATCTTGACATCGAAATTGGTCCTTGAATCCTCACAATTGAATTCTAAGTCGAGGAAATTAAGGATTCCTTCAATCTGTTATTGGGTAAGCCATGGATCCATACAACAAAGGTAGCGTCATCTTTATTGCATCAGAAGTTAAAATTCATTCACGATAATCATTTGATTACTGTCAAGGGAGAAAAAAATATTGGCACAATTCAATAAAATGTGATACCTTACATCGAAGCTGAGTCAATGGATTGTTCTCTCGATATGGCAGGGACAATATCTTCATCTTTTGGTAATGAAAACTTGGAAGTTGTAGAAGTCAGTATAGTAAATGCAGAACGAAGCTCAAAACAAGAAGATGAAATGGAAGGAGAAACCTTCAATGAGTTTGTACTAGTGATCTCAAATATTCACTACAATTTTCCTAAGTCACCACATGTTACGAAACCTATATTGAAGATTGTAGAATTATTAGATATCCGTCAGCCTTTATTAGAGGCTGATCTTTAGGAGATTTACAGCTAACAAATCAATTGATTTGTTAGCTATTTTTGGTTCCACAATCCAAGGGGATTTGGGTAGCATGTTACCCGATTTTGTAGATAGTCTTTCCTATTTTACTGCTTTCCATTTTAAATAGGATATTCTATTTTCAATAAGTTGTAAATATCCCTAGTAATTAGATGAGAATAATCATCTATTTAAAGGGACTATAATTTTTCATAAGTTAGTGGAATATTCAGTTTTATTTTCCACATTTCAACATGGTATCAGAGCGTCCTCTAAACCCTAATCTTCCCATATGACCAAATACAGTATGGCCACCAGGAGACGCGACTCCACCTCTTCAGTCTCAGACTTGACCACCAATCAGGAAGTCATGGTCTCAAGCAACAGCTGCAGTTCAGATAGCAGCCTCATGCCCATTACAGGACACAAACTTAATGGGAATAACTATCTCCAATGGTTCCATTCCATGATGATGTTTATGTGTGGAAAGGGAAAGAATGATTATCTCTCAGGAGTTGCAGCCCAACCAAGCAAGGATGATGTGAAGTTCAAAACATGGAAATAGGAAAATAACATGGTCATGTCATGGCTCATTAATTCCATGACAAATGGCATTGGAGAAATTTTTCTTCTCTACGGAATGGCTAAGGAGATTTGGGAAGCTACCAAGGAAACGTATTCTAACAATGAGAATACATCCAAATTATTCGAGGTGGAAAGTGTTCTCCATGACTTACACCAAGAAGATTTGACAATGACCCAATACTTCAACACCCTCAACCGCTACTGGCAACAGTTGGACTTATTCAAGGAGCACTATTGGAGTTGTCCCAAAGATGGAATTAGGTATAAACAAATTGTTGAAAAGAAAAAAATATACAAATTTCTAGTTGGATTAAATAAAAATCTTGATGAAGAACGAGGAAGAATCCAAACCACTGCCAAACATCCGAGAAGCGTTTTCTCCGAAAGGAGAGTCAAAAAAAGATAATGATGGGTCCTCAAGATTCTGCAACAAACCTGGAGAGTTCAGCCCTTGCAGTTTGAGTAAATCCATATAACAATAGTGACAGTAGACTGAAGAAAAGGAGGCCATGGTGTGACCATTGTCGACGTCCTGGTCACACCAAGGACACCTACTGGAAAATCCATGGTAAACCCGCAGATTGGAAACCTTCCCACTTTGCCAACAACAGAGAGGGACGGGGAAATTTCGTCTCAATAGATGAAAAACCAACACCACCTAGCTCAGTCTCTTCAGCAAGGAGCAACTAGAATTATTACAGAAAATGTTCAGCCAATCTTCAGCAGCCCCTACTACTGTGGTTGGTATCGGTTCTTTGGCATGCAAAGGTAATTTTTTAAGTGCTCTTAACATTAAAAAGGAGAAGCTAGGTCCATGGATTATAGACTCAGGAGCATCGGACCATATGACCGGAGATAAAAAAAAAAATTTCTACTTACAGTACTTGTTATGAAAATTTAACAGTCAGGATAGCAGATGGTTCACTCTCAAAGGTGGCTGGTACAAGTTCTGTTAAAATTTCAAAGAACCTAACACTCAACTCAGTTCTATTAGTGACAAATTTGGATTGCAATTTACTGCCTATTAGTAAACTCACTCGGGATCTCAATTGTGTTATTAAAGTTTTCCCAAGTATGTGTGAATTTCAAGTCTTGGATTCTGGGAAGACGATTAGCAGTGCTAAGATGTGTTCGGGGCTCTATCTTCTTAGGACTGCTATAACTCGCATGATATAGACCACGAAAAAGATGAAGGTAAACCACAATGAGAAGCATACTTGCCCCATTAGCATGCATATAATGGAGCAACCAGCCCCCTTCAACATCTTTTATAACGTGTTCTACGTTGTTGAAAGCTAGATCCACATGAGGTGTGTAATGCATAGCTAAAAAAATGCCATGAGGTTAACGATCCTCCTCGAGGAATAACTCACAAATCCGATTGTTTGGTGTCTAGAAGTCAACATTATTTTTCTGTCATTCGTTCTAATAATGCTAGTGCACTTATGTTGTGGCACTATAGGTTAGGACATCCAAATTTTTTGTATCTCGAGAAACTCTTTCCTTCATTATTCAATAATAAAAATCCAAATGATTTTCAGTGTGAGATGTGTCAATTTTCAAAACATGTTCGCAACTCTTATCCCAACCGACCCTACAAAGCATCCCAACCCCTTTCAATGATTCATAATTATGTGTGGGGGCCATCTATGATCAAGAATATTACTGGATCTCGCTAGTTTATATCTTTTATAGATGATCACACTAGACTTACCTAGATATTCCTCATGAAAGAAAAGTCAGAGGTAGGTCAGATTTTCAAAAATTTTAATACCATAATCCAAACTCAATTCCAAGCAAAAATACAGATTGTGAGAACTGATAATTCCAAAGAATATTTCAAATCCTTTCTTAATGATCATCTCTTGAGTCAAGGTATAATACACCAAAGTTCCTATGTTGACACTCCTCAACAAAATGGAATTGCCAAAAGAAAAAACCGACACCTACTAGATGTTGCTCGCTCCCTCATGTTCTCTACACATGTACTGAAACACTTTTGGGGTGAAGTCATTCTCATTGCAGCCTACCTCATAAACAGAATGCCCTCTCGTGTACTCAAATTCCAAACTCCCTATCAAACTCTACTTCAGTCCTTTCCCAATACCCGGATCATCTCCACTATTCCCTTCAAAGTATTCGGGTGCTCAGCTTTTGTTCATGTTCATAGTCAACAACGGGGTAAACTTGATCCTAGAGCACTTAAGTGCATTTTTCTCAGGTACTCTCCAAACCAAAAGGGTTATAAATGCTATTCAGCAGCTACTAAAAGATATTATCACTCCATGGATGTCACCTTTTTTTAGCAACAATCATATTACACCAAATCTGAAATTCAGGGGGAGATTACACAGGAATTTTAGCTTTGGGATATTGAAGAGTTCTCTCACCCTTCTTCTGATTCTGGCCCTTCTCACCTATCACAAATTTCTGAATCTATTCCAGCTATTGACTCCATTTTCTCCTTCACATCCATTCTTAGAATCTCCTGTGAAACATTAGCATCTGGACACCATCAACCAACAAAAAATGATGAGTTGATTGCCTATTCACGGAAGGGAAGGAACCAAAAGGAGATCGAACAGCAAGCATCCCTTAAGCAAATCCAAGAGTCTGATCCAAGCCCTAGATCAAGTGAAAATCCACCAGGTAACTCTAATCCCAAAACTTCCCATAATGAGTTAACTAATAATGATAGTGATTGTCCTATTACTGTGAGAAAAGATGAGAGATCATGCACAAAACACCCAATATACACTTTTGTGTCATATCAAGGGCTTTCATCGAATTTTAGATCTTTTGTTGCCAACCTCGACAAAATCCAAGTTCCTAATAACATATAAAAGGCTCTCAATACACCTGAATGAAAGTCTGCTGTCTGGGAATAAATCAGTTCACCAGAAAAGAATGGAACATGGGAGATCACAGAATTACCAACTAGAAAACGTCCAGTAGGTTGCAAATGGATATTCACTGTATAAATACAATGAAGATGGAAGTGTTAACCGATTCAAAGATCGGCTGGTAGCAAAGGGATTCACTCAATCATATGGAATCGACTACGAAAAGACATTTGCCCCTGTAGCCAAGTTAAATAAAGTGTGGGTCCTCTTATCTTTGGCAGCAAATTTAGTCTGGCCTCTTCACCAACTAGATGTCAAGAATGTCTTCCTCAATGGAGACCTAGTTGAAGAAGTCTACATGGAAATTCCTCCTGGATTCGAGACACAAGCTACACACAACAAAGTCTGCAAACTCAGAAGATCTTTATATGGGCTCAAGCAATCCCCAAGATCCTGGTTCGAGAGATTCACAAACGTAGTTAGTAGGTATGGCTATTCTCAATGTCAATCAGATCATACACTATTTGTTAAATACTCTCCTGAAGGAAAAATTTCTATCCTCATCGTATATGTGGACGACATTCATGCTAACGGGAGATTATGAGAAGGAAATGAGTAGTCTCAAAAGTCTTCTAGCTAAAGAATTCGAAATCAAGGACCTTGGGAATCTCAAATACTTCCTAGGCATGGAAGTGGCATGGTCAAGGAAGGGAATCTTTGTCTCCCAAAGGAAATATGTTCTAGATCTTTCAAAAGAGACTAGGATGCTCGGATGCAAGCCAGCAGATACCCTTATGGATTCAACAACCAAACTAGGAGCCAAGAAGACAGTGCACCAGTGGATAAAGGCAGATATCAAAGACTAATAGGAAAACTTATATATTTGTCTCACACCCGACCTGATATTGGCTTCTCTGTCAGTATGGCGAGTCAATTCATGAACAATCCCAATGAAGAACATATGGAGGCAGTTTATAGAATCCTACGATATCTGAAGCTAACTCCAGGTAAAGGATTATTTTTTTAGAAGAATCAAAGAAGAGATATTGAAGTATTCAATGATGCAGATTGGGCAGGATCAATACATGATCGAAGGTCAACTTCTGGGTACTGCACATATGTGTGGGGAAACCTAGTTACGTGGCGAAGTAAGAAGCAATCAGTTGTGTCAAGAAGCAGTGTAGAAGCTGAATTCAGGGCAATGGCACATGGCATTTGTGAAGGAATATGGCTAAGAAGGCTTCTAAAGGAATTAAAGATTTCAGGAGGAGAACCCATGAAGATGTTCTGTGACAATCAGTCAACCATCAGCATTGCAAAGAACCCAGTGCATCATGATAGATCAAAACACGTGGAGATTGATCGACATTTGATAAAAGAAAAAATAAAGGAATGAATAATCAAGATGTTGTATGTGCCTACATGTCTCCAAACAGCCAATATCCTTACCAAGGCTCTACCAAGAAGAATTTTGATGATCTGAGTTCCAAGCTGGGCCTAATCAATATTTACAGCCCAACTTGAGGTGCAGTGTAGAATTATTAGATATCTGTTTGCCTTTATTACAGGCTGATCTTTAGGAGATTTACAGCTAACAAATCAGTTGATTTGTTAGCTATTTTTGGTTCCACGATCCTAGGGGATTTGGGTAGCATGTTACTTGCATCTGTAGATAGTCTTTCCTATTTTACTGCTTTCCGTTTTAAATAGGATATTCTATTTTTAGTAGGTTGTAAATATCCCTAGTAATTAGATGAGAATTATCATCTATTTAAAGGGAATGTAATTTTTTCATAAGTTAGTGAAATATTTAGTTTTCTTTCCCACATTTCAACAAAGATTGTATCAGAAGAAGATGTCAAGTTCAAGGAGTTCACTGAATTGTTTGAAAGCATGCCATCAATTGATCCAAAGGGGCATCAGCTGGATGTTCTTATGCAAGATTGATTTGCAAAATACAAACACCTCTTGGTTTGACCTATAGACAAGGGATGGGTCATCATTGTAAACAAGCTTATCTTTTCAATTTCACTTGTATTTGTGCCATTTACCACTTCCTTACGTCATTCCTTGAACCCTAAGCCATTGTTGATTGCAACAAGAAAACCTTATCTAGTATGAATGGAAGAAATAAGAGATTAGAGACATAAAGAAACTTTTGAAGATGACCAAAGCATGAAGATCAAGCATGTGGAAGATACAAAAGGAAGATTCAATACAAAAACAACATATAGTATTTCATTGAATCGGAAGTGATGGAGTTCAAGAACGTTCTCATTCAAGTCAAGAAAGGAGGTGGAAGACAATGACTAACAACATAAACAAAGAAGGATCTACACTAAGGCCCTATGTAGCGAAGATAATTCTTTGGACGAGTCTAATATAACAAAAGAGTCTTAAATCTTAAAGCTTTGATTCTCAAAAAATGATGTAATGACCTTTTAACAAGCAATAAAATTCAAGTTTTTACCTTAATATGTCTTCAATTTCATTGTGACTTCATCATTATTCATAGGAGATGATCTTTGGAAAAAAGAAAAAGAGAAAAAAGGGAAAAAAAAGAAGAAGATGCTTTTAATGTCAAAAGAAAGATTTTACAAGTATCATCCCAATAACATCTAAATTACGGATGGACTTGATTCTAGGAAATGGGATACATAGGCAACCTATCAAATAAAATGATTGGTTCAGTCCAAACAATCACAATGTTGAGGTTTCCAATGAAAATTTGATGCTTGTCAATTGGCTATAGAAATCAAAGCTCAATTTACTCAAAGACTTAGAATATTGGATGGAAGTTTTACTCAATCAAAACTGGGGCAATAAAGGATGTTCCTTGAAGTTCCAAAAGTGCCAACTAGGGCAGTTTAAAGGAATGGATAGTCATTTTCAAGAAGTCATTCTTCTACACTTGCATATCTTATTTATTTCATGAGGAATAGAGAAGGTATTGTCGGAACAATCAACAATGATTTTGCCATCATACCAAATTTCTCTTTAACTTCAATTTTCAATAATCGTTCATTTCCTTAACCTCATCATTTGGAATTCCAAACTCATACTATCCAAAATCACACTGTTTACAAAGTGTTTAGCAAGGTCAGTAATGCCAAACACTCGAATGTACAAGAAGTCTTGGGGAAGTATATAAGAAGAATGTAAAGATTTGAATCAGTTTTGATGATTTTGGAAATTTCATGAAGGTGCTTGGCCAAACTAATGATTAAGTCACAACGGAGCAATTTATATCCCTTCTGTTGGAGTTTAGTCAAAAATGGCATCTTTATCTTTTCCTAACATCTAAATACAAAAATTTCAAGAAAAGTGAGAGAGATGTCAATAGTCAATTTTTGACCAAACAAACCTTGACCTAAATGAAGATGCAAAAATCAAGAAAAAATAAAGATAAAAGGCCAAATTTTTCACTGGGCAGTTGGTCAACCTCTTAGGGCAATCAATCATCCCTCCCTCCATTTCTAGTCGTTGGAGCCATCTTGTAGGAGGTCAACCAGCCCCTCAAGGCGATCGACCAGCTTGCAACAAATTTGAATTTTTTGAATTGTTTCTGCACAATTAGCTGGAGATTTTGGACCAAACACGTATCCCATTAATGTCACATATCAACCTCCAACATACGTAGTTAATGGTTGGCAATTATTCGCCGTTATTGATAGTTATTTTCAAATTCGAATTGGAATTCAAATTAGAAAATCGTTTTCCCTCCCTCTATTGAAGGTCTATAAAAGGAAATTCTCGGGAATATTTTTGGACACATCAAAGTGGGGGCAAAGTAAAGGTTTTGAAGGGTAATTCATGAGTTCCAAGAGGATCTTCATTTAAAGAAGAGAGAAGAGAAATCACACTTCTCTTCTCTTGAAGGAGACTTTGCGAGGTGTAATTCGAAGCGAGGGGTCTTCCACTTGATCTACAGAGGATTCTTCTTCAAAAAGGTCAATGCCAAACCCTTGGCTTTATTCATTTCCATGCATACGATTGACTTTGGCAAGTTAAAGCATATATGTGATTCTTTGAATATTGTTATTTGTGCTTCACGATTTCTCTACTTCCCTATGTTAAAATTGCATGTTAGGGATCATAGATTGTGTTTCTTTCATGATTGCACAGGGGAAAGCATGTTAAATTGTCGAAATCATGCATGTGCATTGAAGATCTTCGGGCAGTCAACCAGCCACACTAGGCGATTAACCAGCCTCTCTTCTTTTCGAAAATATAGTCGTTGGCTATAGGCGATCGACTGGCGCCTACATATGGTCAACACGCCAATTCCTGAAAGTGCATATTTTGCATTATCTCTTAATTTCCTTTGTAATTCCAAGTATGTTAATGTCTATACACATGGTAGAATACCTATGATTTATTTTGGGGGATCATTTCTTCCTAGTTTTCATGATTTCCCTACAAAAAATCACTTTTTCATCAAAAACAAAGGGATTTGCATGAGTTTTCTCAAAAACATGATGTCTTTGTAAAATTTTCAATTTGTTTGAGGTCATACATCCATGAAGTAGTGTTTAGGTGTTCTCCAATCTTTTTTTATGGTTAAGGCGGGTTTGTGGTTCTCCTCCCAAAAATCCACACTTTTCAAATGGTTTTTGTGATTTTTCCTTCAAAATAAACCAAACATGTCTTTTAGAAAATTTAACTTTTTAATGGATCATTCATGATGCGGCTGTTAAGTGGATTAAAAAACCTCTTTTCTAAAAGATAATTCAAGAGATTTCAAGTCAGGTTTGATAGTTTTCCTCCCAAAGAAACCAAAATCATGCAAATTCATGTTGTTTGATATCTTTCTAAAAATGAAATGTTTTTTTTTTCAAACTACAAATGGTTTGATTCCTCTTTTGAGGATATGTAGACAACCTACTTCGTAGATTTAGCCATAACAAACAAAAAAACTCAAATCCTTTTGCATCTCTCACTTGTATGATATGCATGTGTATGTTATGTGTGTTCTTTGTATTATTTGTTTTGCTTTTGATTTGGCTTCAAAGTAGTAGGATTTTCATAAGTCCTATGAAAGCCTTTTCAAGGGTTGTTCTTTCAAAAATCATTTTCGGATGGGATGAATACTAGATATGACCTCAAAATAAAAGGGGTCAAGGTCGGCCAGTGTGACGATGGGGGATAAGCTTCATCACATACACAGACACACACACACAAGGTAAGCACGACAACCATTCAATGGAATGGGTGTTCTAGGGTCTTTACCCTTTGAGTTCTCAATAATGAGGATTTGAAGTGTTACCTTTCCTATGCACAATTGTACTCCTGAACTCAATCTCTTCAAAAGGCCTTCCTTTATTTTTCCTTTTCAAAATTAAAATAAAATAGCGATCCCGCTTTTAAAATTTGTTTACGGTCACCAAATATTGGCAACCCAAACAGGTTTTCAAAACCCAATGTCGACAACTACTTCAGGATGACTTGGTTGTATTTAATGAAAAATTGTTCTAAGTTGTTTAATATCTTTTGTACCTTTTGTTCTCAAATAAAGACTCTGCTTGATATGCCAATCAAGACACTTTATAGTGATAATGCTAAAGAGAACTTTAGCACCCAATTCACTACCGATATGTCTAATTCTAATATAATCCATCAATCATATTGTGCCCACACTCCACAACAAAATTGTGTTGCAGAACGAAAAAATGGGCATATTCTCAAAGTCACTCAAACCTTATTGTATCAATTGAATGTCCCCAAAGTTTTTTGGTGTGATGTCGTGCTCACTACTTGCTCTCTCATTAATAAAATGTCATCCTTTGTCCTTGGTGGTAAAATCTTGTATTCAATTATCTTATCTAAGGATCCTTTGTTCTCCCGTCCTCCTCATATATTCGATTGTCTGTCCTTTGTCCATTAGACAACTCCAAGAATATACAAGTTGGATCCTCATGCTATCAAATGTATTTCTCTAGGCTATTCATATACTCAAAAGGAATATAGATGTTATAGCCCTATTTTACATCAATTCTTTGCCTCTGCTGATGTCACCTTTTCGAGTTTACACCATACTACTTTGATTCCTTGAGTTTTGTTGACCTTGATGAGTTTCTTCTTTTGCCTTGCCATCTAGATCCTAACCAATTATCTGTGCCCAATCCTCCAACACCATCATCCAACTTTGAGTCCTTCTCATTGCTTGGATCGTCCCAATTTGTAGTTATACACATGATGACTCAAGGGAGGACAGCCTCCTCCAGCTTCTACCTTTGTGCCTCTAATTCCCTCATCGAATGATTTTATTTCCCATGATGTTGATCCTCCTATAGTTGTTTGGAAAGGTAAACGCACTTGCACCTGACATCCAATCTCTAATTTTGTTTGCCATGATTTCTTGTCACCCTCATATTACTTTTTTTTTAGTACTCTATTTTCTATTGCTCTTCCAAAATCTATTTTTGAAGCCCCATCCCGTTCTAGGTGGAGGATTGCAATGGTTGAAAGATGCATGCACTGCATGATAATGATACTTGGAATTTAGCACCCCTTCCTCCTAATAAGTTTGTGGTTGGTTATCGCTCGGTGTACAATGTGAAATGTTTGAAGGCTTGCCTTGTTGCTAAGGGATTTACTCAACTATACGGTTTGGATTATTCAAACACATTTTCTCTTATTTCTAAACTTACCTCAATACATTTATTCATCCCCATTGCCACTACTTGTCATTGGCCACTAATCAGTTCGATGTGAAGAATGCTTTCCTATGTGTTGATCTTCAGGAGGAGGTCTATATAGAACAACCACATGGGTTTGTAAGGCTCAGTGTGTGGGCACAAAAAAATAATTATATGGTTTAAAACAGTCTCCCAAGGCATGCTTTAGTTGATTCGGTGTTGTAGTACTAGAGTTTGGCCTCTGACAGTGTGCAGTAGACCACTCTGTATTTTATCATCATACTCCATCCAACAGCCCCACGTACCTGACATCCCGGGGAGAAAGTTGAACCATGACTCTGATACCAGTGTTAGGCGGTCCAGGGCCTTCTCAACCCCAAAAGCTAGCTCATGGGGTGAGGTTTTCCCTCACACTTAATAACTGACCACCAGCCCCTTCCACAACCGATGCGGGATAATCCCAACATATAAGTTTTGAGATCTCATATAGGAACTGTCTTGTCACAGAGGGAGTATGTTCTTGATCTTTAAGATGAGACCGGGTTGTTGGGATCCAAGCCTATTGATACACCCATGGATCCCAATAGCAAATTAGTGCCAGATATGGAGGATTCGTTGCCTAACTCAAAACAATACCAAAGACTTGTTGGAAAATTAAATTATCTCAAAACCATTCAACTAGACATATCTTTCGCAACAAGTGTTGTGATCAATTTCTCGATTCTCCGAGAACAAGTCACTAGGATGCAATAATTCACATCTTGAGATATCTCAAAAGTGTTCCTGGGAGAGGTCTCTTATTCCAGAATCGAGGTCATACTCATATTCAAGGATATACAAATGCATATTAGGCTAGGTCACCTTCCAACAAAAGATCCAAAACCGGGTGCTATATCTATGCTAGAGGTAATTTGGTTTCTAGGAAGAGTAAGAAACAAATTGTGGTGGTTAGGCCAAGTGTTGAATTAGAGTGCCATGGCTCACAGTATATATAAACTTGTTTGGTTGAAGAGCATATTTGAAGAACTGGATTTTCCACATTCTCAGCCTATGGAGTTGATATGTGATAATCGAGCTACTATTCATATTGCATCCAACTCGGTCTTCCATAAGTGGACAAAGCACGTTAAAGTTGATTGCCACTTTGATCAGGAGAAACTATGCAAAAGGTCATTATAACCATTTATGTGAATTCTGATTTGCAACTTGTTGACTTATTCACTACAGCCTTGGGAGGTGCTTATGTTAAGTTCATTTTTAATAAGCTAAGACTTAGAAGGGTATGATATATTTGCTCCATCTATATGCTCCTAGCTTGAGGAAGAGTTTTAATGGTTATTTTGGTCATTTAGCATTATTAGTATGTGCCAAAGTTATGTAAGTTAGTAAGGGTATTATAGTTATTAGTATGCACTTGGCACATATTATAAACCGAGGGAGATACCTATCATTGAGGTTAGGTCTTCCATTTTACCCAATTATTCAACACTAACAAAACAATAATATATGGGTGATAAGAAAACATAGAAAAATGAAACTAGAGATGGGATGATGTGTGCAAGTGCATTTACTTTTCCAAGCAGCAATAGAAAGATCAACATCTTGGGAAATGAGATAGACAAACAAGGAAACCAAAGGCATAATAGTAAATATTGGAGGAAGCTCCCCTCCCTTGAGTGTCATCGTGTATACACTTGCAAATTAGGATGATCGATGTGACAAAAAGAACTAAATTAAGATGCATATGGATGTCAAGGCAGAGATTAATACATCGGAATTAGGAAGGTTAGGCAGGGGAAGGGACTCATTAAGATCAAAAGAGATCAAGGACTAAGAATAATATGGTGTAAACTCAAACAAGATAAAAATCTACAAAGACAAAGAAACGATGTGAGGCAAGAAAATAAGCCTATAATAGCGAGATCCTTTTAAGTACATTAGTAGCCCAGAAAGGCAAAAAGACACATTATAGCATGAGGATCCACCTTATACTGATGAACAAATGATACATATCTGAATACATAAGGAGGTAAAGAGAATAAAGGAGCATTTGGAAGAGAACAAAGTAGAGAATTTTACCACAAAGAACAAAGAATGGCATTCTATTGATAAGAGAGTAGGTAGTAAGTGTGACATCACCCTAAAACACTTTCGAAACCTTCATCTATAAAGCAAGGTATGACCATATGAGTAATTTTGAGGATGTCTATTCTCCCTCTCTGCAACTCCATTTTGTTGACGAGTGTAAGCATAAGATGTCTCATGGGCAATACGATACTTAGTTATATAGGTAGTGAATTGGGTAATAAAGTACGATGACATATCTCGACGTATCCGAACGGGAAAATCAAATTGGGTCTTTATTTAATAACAAAAGACACAAATTATATGAAAACCAAGTTATTCTTCGATAATCATCAATAAACATCACAAAAGACCAAAGTATTCTATAACGCTCATGCCTGTTGTAACTAAAAATACTCCAAGGATAGATCAAACATATGTGTAATGTTACTCGAATATAATAGCTTGACATAATCCCATATCTCCTTGCATACATCAAGATGCATGCACATCCATGCAATCTGGGGTACCATAAAGTTCCACCGTAGGGAGACAATCAATGCATCTTCTTGAAACTATGCTTCTTTTCTTCTATTGTCACTAGGCATGGATTGAAATAAGTGTTCAAATTTACCTAAGCCAGCCAAATAAATCTTGACAGCCTTCGACCACTGCACATAATTCTTTCCATCCAATAGCCCAATTATTATCTATAGAAACACTATTGGAATTCATGGAGTCCATTCCAACACTCACAAACTAGACCAACGACAAACAAGGTTAATAACTGGAGCAACTAGAACGATCACAAACAAGGTGAATGCCACGAACAAGTTACATATAAACTAACATAAGACTGCTGCCACAACCCCAAAAAACCAAAAAACAGTTCCAAGAAACCAACGCAGCCCTAACAAACCAACACACAGACCTAACAGTACCAAACATCCATTAACAAAGTGCTATGAGTAAACAACCGAAAAAGTTGGATCTTCGGAAAAAATACATGACCAACAACTTTTTATTTTGATTTATGGAAGTATTGAAGATATTTTGGAAGAAATGAGAGCAAAAAGTGCTCAAAAAACTCTCACACGCTGGCACATGGAGTAGGATTTGCCAGCTTTTGGCTGGCACATGGCAGCATGTGAGGGCTTCTCTAGCTATGAAATTTTGCAGGCTAGCAGATCAGCAAATTATGTGGCTTGTTATAGGGTCAGTTTTGCAAAATATTAAGGGTTTCTTGAGATTCTGAAAGGACAAGGTCCAGGATTTATCCTGTTCCGCATTGTTCTTCATCAACTCCTGGACCTACTCGCATCTTTGGTGGTGCAGATGATCCATCTACAGCAGTATGTTTGTATGGATTATGAGGTTTAGGGTTTGGTTTGGTTGTGGCTATGCACCAAGGGTTTAGGTCAAATCTAGCTCTAGTACGATGTCGAAGTATTTGGTATAATTAGAAGACCTAATCACAAAGATAGGCCTCTCCCTCTATTTACAATATATATCAAATACCCTTATTATCTCATGCCTGATAACATAGCGATAACACATGCTAAATGACCAAAATAACCAATAACATCAACATTATAGAAAAATAAGCTTACACACAACAAACAACTTTCAATATAATCATTAAAAAATCTAATATAACCTTAACTTCATATATTACTAGCTTCTATAATTTATAATATTTTTTAGTGCTTTTTCTCATGAATTAATCATTATTTTTTAATTGACATAACTGCCACTTGAGTATAAGAATTTATTACACTACTAACAAAATCAATCTTACATGATTGCAAAAAATAGTAATATATAATTGCAAATACATTTTTGTCAAGTTAATAGGCCAGCCCTTGACAAGAAATTTGACCCTCAAGAGACATTTTGATTACGTTCGGTTCACGGAATGTCTATTTCTGGGCATAAGTTAGCCATAGAAGATTAGTTTTATATATATATATATATATATATATATATATATTGTTACCATAAAGTAAATAATAATGTGAAACTTTTTATGAATTCATAACAAGGAATACACAAGGAATAATTATTCCCAAATTTTACCATGTAAATGTATATTTCTTTCTTAATACATGTTGGATGAAATAATAAGGAATATACATACATGTTGGATGAAATAATAAGGAATATACAAGGAACAGCTATTACCTCTATTCCCAAATTTCTAATAATATTTCATCTAATTCCAAGGAATACTTATTCTGCGAACCAAACATAACCATACACTTTCTTCTTGGGTTTAAATTTTCTAGGAAAATATAAAGTCGTCAGGAAGATTGTGTTAGGATTCCCAAATCAATTGGGATTTTTAATTAATCTATTATGATTCCCAATGAATTCTATTTAATGTTAGGATTATTTAATGTTGGGATTTTTATTTAATGTCTTAGGATTTCCAAATCAATTGGGATTGAGTCCATTAAGGACTTGGATTGGGATATTTTACATTCCTAATAGGAATAAATTTCCCTACCCTATATATATGCAACCCTATGGAGCTTTTCCTTCCAAACAATAACATAATTCATAGTCTTTGGCTAATTTGGAGGTTGATCCCCTCAAAGTGATCAAACCCTCTCTTACTATTTTCCCTTCTTAAGATTTCCCCAGTTTCTGCACAATAAAACCCTAGGGTCTTATCATTTGCTATCAGAGCCAACGTTCTTATGGATGTCGTTAACCCGCCAACAAAAGCAAGATCTTGGAATTCTTTATCTTCGCTTATATGCAATGGCCTCAAAAATTCAGCATCCTAAATGGAAGCTAAGCTAAAAGCTTAACTTAGCAATATGTTCAAGTCTCAATTTGAAGAGATCCATGCATCGCTCTCTAAACTACTCATTACATCTTCCTACAATGAAAGATTGCAATGAAAGCCAACTCATTGGTACTTTTATTAAAGGTCTTCTACCTATCATTTGGCATGGGGTCAAAGTATGGTGGCCACGAACTATGACTGCTGCAATTTCCTTTGCACAGTTAGAAGAAGAGAAGTTGGGAGAAGAACGACATCGCTCCAACAAGGCCATTAGCAAGAAGAATTTCAGCAGCACTACCACACCACCTGCTCCTCGCTATCCTCTTGCCAAATGATTGACTCAGGAGGAACTTAAAGAGAGAACGACAAAAGGTTTGTGTTGCCATTGTGATGAAAAGTGACATAAAGGGCACTATTGCAAAAAGGAAAACTGTTGATGATTGAACCAGTGAAGGAGCCAAAAGAGGTTGACAATGACCGATGACCCCTCTTATTCAGATCAAGAAGGTATAGAATCTGATGATAATGATGAATCCATCACTTCTTCAGTTCATGCTTTAGCTAGTGATGCCAATCCTCAAACCATGAAAATTAGTGGCTTCCTAAACACCAACCAGCTACTATCTTAATTGATATGGGTAGCACTAATAATTTCAAGAACACTAAAACTGCTAAACGGCTAGCCTATCCAACGAAACAATGAAAAGTCTGATGTGAAGGTTGCAGATGGAAAGACCTTGACATGTCAGAGCAAGTGTCCAAAAGTTAAACTTACTATGCAAAACCATGGCTTGTATGTTGATTTCTTTCTGCTGCCACTAGAAGACTATGAAGTGGTTTTGGGTATTGAATGCTTAAGGACTTAAGGTGATATAGCTTGGAATTCCTCTAAACTGCTTATGAAGTTCCTCATGAATGGCCAAAGAGTGACTCTTAAAGGCAAACGTTGTGGTAATATAACTGCAATTTCAAGCCATCATATGGAGAAGCTTCTTAAAAAGGAGCAACATGGTTGCTTGGTACAACTTCGAGCACCTAAGTTACAACATCAATCTGGCTAGGATGAAGGGCTAAAATCTCTTATTTCAGAATTTTCTGACCAATTTCTAGAGCCACAGAGATTGCCAAGTCAGCAAACACATGATCACTGTATTCCTTTATTGCCAGGTAATGCCCCTACTAATGTTTGTCCTTATCGCTATCCTTATTTTCAAAAAGTAAATAGAAAAGATAGTGAAAGAAATGTTAGATACGGGCATAATTCAACCTAGTATCAATTCATATTCTTCTCCTGTCTTATTGGTGAACAAGAAAGATGGCTCTAAGAAGATGTGTGTTGATTATCGAGCACTAAACAAGAACACTATGAAGGAATATCATATTCTTGTTGTGGATGAATTGTTACATAAGTTAAGAGATGCCCACCAGTTCATCCAACTCGACTTAAGATCAAGCTATCAATAGATTTTGGGTACACAATGATGACATTCAGAAACTGTGTTTAGAATTCATGATGGCTATTATGACTTCTTGGTTATGCCTTTTGGGTTAACCAATGCGCCTTCGACCTTCTAAAGTCTCATTAATGACATTTTCTGACCTTACCCACGTAAATTTGTTCCCATATTTTTTGATGATATCTTGATATATAGCTCATTTCTTGAAGATCATTTAGGTCATTTGTGAATTATACTCACCAATCTTCGTGAGCATCATCTATTTGTCAAGATATCTAAATGCATTTTTTCTTGATCACATGTGGAATACCTTGGGCATATTGTTTCCCAAGAAGGTGTTTCAATTGACCCTTCTAAAATAAAAGTGATGACAGAGTGGCCTATTCCACAAAAAATCAAAATGCTACAAGGCTTTTTCGGGGTAACAGGTTAGTACTGCAAGTTTGTCCAAGGTTACGGAAAGATTAGCGCTCCACTAACCACTCTACTAAAAAATAATGTCAAATGGAGTGGGGAAGCTAAACAAGCCTTTGTCAAGCTTAAGCACGCAAATACGCAATATCTACCACACTCGTTCTTGCCCTACCAGATTTCAACAAGGTGTTCATTATTAAGTCTAATGCATCATGAGTTGGCATTGGTGCAGTCTTAATGCAAGACAGACGCCCCATTGCTTTGCCAGTAAGGCTTTTTCTCCATTCCACATTGGCCTGTGCTCATGACAAGGAGATGCTAGCCATAGTGCATGCCATTACAAAATGGAGATCGTATTTAATTGGTACGAATTTCCAAATCCAAACTAATCACAAGAGTCTGAAGTATTTTTTGAAGCAACGAATCTCATCCATGGAACAACAAAAGTGGGTCACTAAGTTAGGCTATGACTATGAGATTATTTACAAGAAAGGGTCTGAGAATGTACCGAGAATGGGGGGGCTGATGCACTCTCACAACTTTCTAAACAAGTTGAACTTATAGCTATTTTTGTACCTACATGTACTTCTCTTGAACAAATTAGGAAGGAATGGTGGCAAAATCTAGAGACTAGAGGTATTATCCAAAAGCTACAAAAAGTGCCAACTTCAGTCCCTCTTTACCTTTGGGACTCTTTAAACTTACTGTGTAAAGGGAGGATTTAATTAGTGCCTAATTCATCCCACAAGAAAACCATACTACAAGAATTACATGCATCATCGGCTGCAGGTCACTCTGGTTTTCTTTTAACCTACAAGCGCATATCTCAGGAATTTTACTAAAAGGGAATGAAGGATGAAATCAAAACATTTGGGGCAGAATGTGATATTTGTCAACAGTAGAAAGGGGAAACCGTGGCAAATCCAGGCTTTCTACAGCCTCTTCCTATTCCAGAAGAAGCTTGGACTGATATCTCCATGTGTTCATTGAGGGACACCCTCTTCTCATGGCAAGTCTACTATTTTTGTTGTTGTGGACTGTCTCACAAAATATGCTCATTTGTGTCCCATAACTCACCTTTATACTGCTATAAGTGTTGCTCGTACTTTTGTTGAGAATATTGTCAAGTTGCATGGAATTCCTCAGTCTATTGTCAGTGATTGTGACAAAGAATTTACTAGCAACTTTTGGAAGGAGCCTTCCCACTTGCAAGGAACATAATTGAATATGAGCATTGCATATCATTCACAATCAGATGGGCAAACCAAAGTTGTTAATAGGTGCTTGGAGACTTGTCTTCATTGCTTTGCTAGCGACAAACCAAAGGAATGGGTGCGATGGCTCCCATGGGCGGAATGGGGGCATAATACCACTTATCATTCCTCCATTAAGTTGACTCCGTTCGAGGTTGTTTATGGTCGAGCTCCTCCTATTCTTGCTAGGTATTCAGCTAGATTATCAAGAGTTGATCAAGCCGACAAGGAGTTACATGATTGATACAAAGTGTTTTTCAAGGAAAATCTTGTTGCAGCTCAAGCTCATATGAAACAACAAGCTAATAAGCACCATGGTGAAAGGTAATTCTCAGTGGGAGATTGGTAATACTCAAGCTACAGCCCTATAGGCAAATATCTATGATTGTTCGTTCTTCAATGAAGTTGTCTCCGCGATTCCATGGGCCTTACAAGATCCTAAAACGTATAGGCACTATGGCTTATTGTCTTGACTTACCAACAGGTTCTAAGGTACATCCACTTTTTCATGTCTCTTGCCTCAAAAAGAAATTAGGGGAGCAGTAACTTGTGCAGTGCCACTTGCCTAATGTTGCACCTACAAGTGAGGATCAAGTGCAGCCACAAGCAACTTTGGATCGCAGGGTGGTCAAATGTAGAAGTTGAGACATCATAGAAGTTTTAGTTCACTGGTCTCACCTACCATCTAAAGATGCAACTTAGGAAACTAATCAATCCTTGGAGGAGAGATTCCTAGAGTTTATTGCTACTCAGCCTTAAGGACAAGCTTTATTTGAAGGAGGTGAGAATGTTAGGATTCCCAAATCAATTGGGATTTCTAATTAATCTATTATGATTCCCAATGAATTCTATTTAATGTTAGGATTATTTAATGTGTTAGGATTCCCAAATCAATTGGAATCGAGTCCATTAAGGACTTGGGTTGGGATATTTTACATTCCTAATAGGATATATATACATGTGTGTGTGTGTGTGTGTGTGTGTAACCCTACAAGGCTTTTCCATCCAAGCAATAACAACATAATTCATAGCCTTTGGCTAATTTGGAGGCGGATCCCCTCAAAGTGATCAAACCCTATTTTCTCTTACTATTTTCCCTTCTTAAAATTTCCCCAATTTCTCCACAATAAAAACGTGGGGGTCTTAGCACATTGCTTCACTACAGGGCAAAACACTCAATAAGCAAAATGAAAGAAGTGTGGGATAAAAGAGTACTAATAATTGTTTAGCTATCTAATTTCACACGTAGGGGTGGCAAAACGAATCAAAACCCGATGGGTGACCCGTGACCTGCCCATTTAAAACAAGTTCGGATTTTATACAAGTCGACCCGTTTCTAATTGGGTCAACCCCAACCGACCCATTTATAAATGGGTCACCCGGGTTCGGGTCGAGTCACCCACCAGGTGACCTGTTTATTTGCTTGGCCTGTTTGTTCCACCTTACACATAAAACCCTATCCCCAAATTCCCAATCCCCATATGTTGTATGTGTATCTCGTCGCCGCCTCCAGATCCAGGACCACTACCAGTCACCTACACTCCACTGCCGCCGGCACCATGGGCCCTTGCTCGTCTTCATCTGGCCATCTGCCCCAGCATGTCGTGGTTGGCGAGGTCCCTTCACTCTGTTGCCCGTCTGGTGGTCACAACATAGTTCTTCGTATGCCGTATGCGTATCCCGCCACCGCCTCCAGATCCAGGACCACTACCAGTCACCTGCACTCCACTGCCGCCGGCACCATGCGCTTGCTAACTAGGATGTACCTATGATACTGAAGATCATCGTGAGCTTATGCAAAAGGTTGCTGGCTGCTAAAAGCTCCACTCAATTTTCTCTTTTTCCCGAAGTTCCTAGCATAACTTCACAAGAAAACACTTATGATCACTTACAAACAAGAGGAAAAGATGAAGAGAAAAAATTCGTTGGAAAACACTCAACTGCCACTGGCGCCATGCACTTGCCCATTCTGTCTAGCCCTCTGCCCAGCACACCGTGGTCTTCTTGATCTTCTTCTTCTTCTTCTTTCCTCAACCGAGAGACAAATCTGCTCTGTTCTTAATTTGGCTTTAAAATTTTAAATAATTAAAAAAAAATTTTAAACGGGTAACCCGTAATCCGCCCGTTTAATAAACAGTCGGGCTAGGGTTTACATGATTGTGACTCGTTTAATCCCTACCCATTTACGACCTGACCCATTTACGACTTGGCCCGTTTATGACCCGCCCGAACCCGGCCCGTGAACCCGTTTTGCCACCCCTGTTGACACGTAAATAGGCACAAGTTGAATCCAAATATGATGCCACTATCTATTCATTTAGTAATTTTCCTTATATTCTTCACAACACTATCCATCATAAATTGCAAAATCTACAACATAAGATACAGGAATATAAGCTTAAGGAAATCCATAATGTGACAAAAAGGACCACCACTGATCAATTACCTTTAAGAATCATTTTTTCTTTATTTTGGTTTTTTGGGTAAGGAGGAATGATGGAAATTGGGGGGAATAATCATTCCTTGTCTGTAATGGCTGTAGCGGTCTTTACATAACGGTCGCAGACCGTAACTGCCACTACAGCCGTAATTTTTCTTCCCACTGATTTCGCGGTGTGTAACGATATCGATAACCCAAAAAAATCATTACGTAACAGCATTACGTAACAGTCGCGACCTTCATTTAAAACCATGGTCACAATTCTTCGTATGTAGTATGCGTATCCTGCCGCTGTCTCCAGATCCAGGACCACTACCAGTCACCTGCACTCCACTGCCGCCAGTGCCATGCACTTGCCGACCAGCATGTATCTATGATATTAAGTACTGAAGATCATCGTGAGCTTATGCAAAATGTTGTTGCTACAATTTTCTCTTTTTCCCGAAATTCCTAGCATAACTTCATAGGAAAACACTTATGATCACTCACAAACAAGAGGAAAAGATGAAGAGAAAAGTTCACTGGGAAACACTCCATTGCCGCCAGCGCCATGCGCTTGCCCGTCTCTATCTGGCCGTCTACCCAGCATGCTGTGGTCTTCTTCTTCTTCTTCTTTCCTTAACCGAGAGACAGATTTGCTTTGTTCTTAATTTGGTTTTGAAATTTTAAAATAATTAAAAAAAAATTTAAACGGGTAACCCGTAACCCACCCATTTAATAAACGGGCGAGTTAGGGTTTACATGATCGTGACTTGTTTAATCCCTACCCATTTATGACCTAACCCATTTACAACTCGGCCCGTTTATGACCTGCTCGGACCCGGCCCATGAACCTGTTTTGCCACCCCTGTTCACACGTAAAAAGGCACAAGTTGAATCCAAATATGATGCCACTAGCTATTCATTTAGTAATTTTCCTTATATTCTACACAACACTATCCATCATAAATTGCAAAATCTACAACATAAGATACAGGAATATAAGCTTAAGGAAATCCATAATGTGACAGAAAGGAGCACCACTAATCAATTACCTTCAAGAATCATTTTTTCTTTATTTTGGTTTTTTGGGTAAGGAGGAATGATGGAAATTGGGGGGAATAATCATTCCTTGTCTACTCCATGTTTTGGAGGAATGGGGAGAACTTACTTTTGGTAGTTTGGTCCATTGATTTGAGAGGCAAACGAAAAAGCATATCTCTTTAGCAGTTCCATAAAAAGGCGGTATGCTCCAGGATGCAACTGTCGACATGGTATGACCCTGAAATAAGTAAATAAACAATAAGTTAGCCAAAGTCATTCCCAAGTGTGTAAAATCAAAACGCAATGTGAAAATTAAAATTATGAATTTGGTTCCTACCAATTCAAGGCAAAACCGAGGGCCGTTGAATTAGAAAATAATAAACTAAATGCAATGTTTTAAACATTTAACAGACCATATCGCTAAGACAAGAAATATAAATATTCAAAGTCCAAAACAGGATTTATAGCGGATGAAGCACAATTCAAGGAAAGTTTCTCATTGAAAACAGAAACCCGGAATTAAACAAAACAAAGAGAAGAACAAAGAGTTAGCTCATGAAGACAGAATGAATGCCCCTTGTAAAGTCGAAAGCATGCATGAGTACAAAGAAGAACCTACAAATAAGAATCGAAATTTAAATGCAATACCAAAGCATCTCAAGAAACTTCGGCATGGTCAAACAGTGAAGTAACCCAGATCATGCCCCGTTCAGAGAATCGAACCCAAAAAATAAAAAAGCAGAAATGAAAACCTGGTAGAGAGAAGAGCGAGGACGAGCATGGGCGGCACTATGTTGGCCGTCAAGGCCATGTCCAAGAACTTCCAGGCAATGGGAACGTTATTAGCCCAGCAAATGTGAGAGACCAGCAGGTGGGCGACCTCCGTCGACGGCAACGAGACGCCGGCGGAGCTGAGAGCAGAGGTGAGCTGCGCCGTCCAGAGAAGTGGGTCGCTGCCCTTTTCTTGAGCTGCCTTCGTCAAAACCGCCACGCCGTCCCACAGACTCGTATCCACTGACGCCGCCATGGTCCCAGCACGGATCTACACCGGATTTCATAAACAAACGTGGGCTACAAATCGCTGCAAAGAGAGAGAGAGAGATTAAAGAGAACAAAAAACGAAGAACAGTTATGTGTTTGGGACGAAATTGAGAAAGCGATACTTTGGTGAGTCGAGGGAAGTTTCAAACATGCTTTCGGAAATGTGGGGCCTGCGGTGGTCTTCGAAATGCCACGATGAGCCGCCGTTTGGGACCCGGCGTTCGCCATCTGCGCACACGGCGCACGAACTAAGCGCACATGCACACGCAAATGTGCCCCACCGTCCGATACTTGCATTGATTGCATTTCCTATGCACTTCATCTTTCTTAAACTTTTATTTTTAGATCGTCGTTGAAATGAAACATATTTAAAAAGAGAAAAAATTGAGACTTTTATTTTCTTTATGTTTGATTAGTCAAAAGGAAAATAAATATATATATATTAAATTAATGAACAAATTTTTATTTTTTACATCACTAACATTTAATTTATCTTAATTTTTAATTACATTAGAATAATTTTTTATTTCTAGTAAAGAAAATATAGTAAAAAAAATTATTATCCTTCCTTTCCTTTCCTTTCCTTTCCTTTTTATAGACAAAATTTTTTATTCGACAAATCCTTAAATTTAAAAAAAAATTAAAGAACTTAATTAAAAGAGCAATTGTGTGATAGTTGTAAGAGTGTCTAAGATATTTAAAAATTAAATCAAATTAAGAGAATATCTTCTCTAACACTAAACATTCGATATGTCATGGATTTGGAGTAAGGGGTCGGTGTTATAAGGAGTTCTTGAAATTTTAATGAGTTATGTTTCCTATTCAACAAGGACAATAAGAAAAGAAATATAAAATATATTGCATTAGTTCCATTCAAATATAAGGCTTGATATTTTCAATTTTAGTGAGTTTTTTTTTTCAATTTTCTATATGAATTAAGAATTCCAAGAAATTTGAACATAAATGGGCAAAAACCTCATGAAAATTAATTTAAATTACTACAGCAAAAATTTAAATGACCTCATTATCGCATCATCCTTTAATCCCCCCTCCCCCAAAATTTGCCAAACTTCTCCTCTCATTTAAGATTTTTTGTTTTTTTTTTTCTTTTGATTACAATAACAGTATTTTAGAATATAATGATAGAGACATTTTTTCTATATTCAATATATTAGAAAATTCCCATAAGCATCTTTAACTAATTTTACGAACCATAATCAAATACAATATATAAAGTAATTGATAAAATAATATTGTCAATTCCCATTTTGACTAGGATTTCCTTTATTCCTTAACTCTACAAGCATAGAAGGAGCTTTGGTCCCCTTTTGGGTTTTCTTTCCGATATAATTGCATTTGGGGAGCCTCTCAAAGCTCCAATTAGAGATTTTGAGACCTGTTCTAGATTAGGATTGACCTTTATAAGTTTATTTTTAACTTTTTGTGTGCCCAAACTGTGGAAACCTAAAAAATTTTGCTCAATTTCTTTAATATTTCATATTATAACCTGAATATTTCATATTATAATAATCACTGATATAGACAGCGGAAGACCTTAAATACAAATTACCAAAATACTAAACTATCTCAATATAACAATATCAATCTCATTATCACAATAAAGATTTGAACTCATTAAAACATAAATAAAATAATATAATTCTAAACACGACTTTCTATCCCACCTACGCTTCACTGCACTACTCTGATCATTGTTCTATTTCACATAACATCTAAAAAATATTAGATAATAATGGGGTGAGACACCTCTCAGTAAGACGGAATAAATTATTATCAGTGTGTGACAACATGAGTTTTAGTGTAGTAAGAAAACATTCATTACTTAATTATCCTTAATTGAGAAATCATGTAAAATTGTTCACATACACACATACACACAAATATATATATATATATATATATATATATATTTGAAAACATTTATTCTCTTTTCAAAACATGCTTTGGTTCAATAAATTTCTCTGTTTACATCAATTTACATAACCAATGATAAAACAAACTCTTCATTTCCTGCCAACGTTTAAACAATATAACGACCTCCTCATTTCCTGCTAACATTGTACTCCACATAAAGAACAATATAACGACCTCCTCAATTCTTACCAGCGTTATATCGCAAATTACCTGCCAAACAGTGTAACGACCTCCTCATTTCCTGTCAACGTTATATCTCACGTAATAGACAATACAACGACCTCCTCATTTCCTGTCAACATTATATTGTCATTACATGCTAAACAATATAACAATCTCCTCATTTCCTGACAATGCTATATTACAACCCTTTTTAACACTTCTAAAAGACAAGTATAAAAACACAACTCTGTAGATATTCATAACTCGGTATAAAATCCATCTCGGTATAAAATCACCTTTCTATATAAAATCACAATTTCACTGTATAAAATCATAAAAGGGATTCAAACTGATTTAATTCTACAATTATAACAAATTGTTCTCATGCCACACAATTTAAAAGCTTATACTATAATATAATAAACTGCCGGGGAAAATATATTTTTGCAGGAAACAAAGGTCTGATCATCTCCATAATTTTATTTAACTCACAATACACATTTTTGAGGAAAACGGGAGATGATTACCCTACTTACTTTGGTTTTCCCCAAATACATATAGAATAACTAAACAAAACATCGCTTCCATATACTTGAATGATTTAGAAAACCCGATATAATCAAATTTCCACAATTTAATTTAATTCCAAAATATTCCCAAAAATATGATATAATCAAATCCCTGCAATTTAATTTAATTCCATAATATTCCCAAAATATGATATAATTAAATGCCGGCAATTTAATTTAACTCAAACATATTTAAATTAACATAAAGCTAATTAAATTCACGTACTTAAATTTAATTAGAAGTATTTTAAAATAAACTGACATAGTATATTTCCCTTACTTTAGCCCTAGAATGGTGCCTACGACGTCCAAACAACGAATCCACTCTGATTAAAATGTTCAGGAACAAAGTTGGGACCCGAATATGGTGTTCATTTTTTTGATTCGGCAAAGAGACGGAGAGAAATCAAAAAGAAAGAGAGAGTGAGAGCTTGAGGAGAGAGAGAGAGAGAGAAAGAGAGTTTTCATGAGAAGGGGGGTTAAAGGAAATTGATTTCCTCAAGGATCCTTCTAGATATATATATATATATATATATATATATATAATATTATTATATTATATTATATTATATTATTATATTAATATATTATATTATATTATTTAATTAATAATTATTATTTACTTAAGTAATTAATTTTAATGTTAATTTTAATTTTAATTTTAATTTTTTTTAGGATCACTACATCTTACTCTCTTCCTTTCCTACAATATACATAACGCTTCTCCATTAAAGGGAATTAATTTTTAAACATTGTACATTCACATATACTAATTATGTTTATATACAGTTATATGCAAATTATTTTTGAGACGTTACACAAACACCCTAGAGGTCAAAAAGGTAATTTCACCTTGCTCATAAGGGTACTTTAGGGACACATTTTTACCCCCTAGCTTTTGCCTATAAGTAGGAGGTTTGTTAGTTTTTTGAGTCTGATCTCTATTTTGATGCTGACAAATCATCAGTATCTTATGTGTGCATTTAGTGTGTGAACATATTTTCATTTCAATACGAACATAAGATACCGATAAATAGATGCTAGAAGAACTTAAAAAGCGATATTATTTGGCATATTTCACAAAGACAGGAGAGCAAAGAAGAAGAAGAATAAGACATTTGTTTTAATTTGTATATGCATTTTTATTTTTATTATTCTGGTACGCAATAATGCATGCATATGCATGAAATGATTTGAATGCTCAGACAGATCCGTAAACAGACCTTAGGGCTGACTTCAGTCGACCGATGTCAGGTTTTCAAGGCTTAGTAAAAGAACATTAACCTTAGATAGACCCTAAGTCCCTGCACATAATTTTTGCTAAAAATCAGGACCAAATCTTTAGTGTGAAAGGGCTTCGAGCGACCGAATTGTGGTGTTCAAAACACCTCGGGCAACCGATCCATTGACCCGTCAACAAGTTTAACTTTGTTCGGAAAATCGAACCAAATTGAATTAAGTTTCTCTGGGCGACCGAACCTTAGAGCAATCACTTTTCACCTTCCCCGAGTGCCCGAACTCCACGTTCAAAATACCCTCGGGTGACCAAACTTAAGTCCAGGCGACCGAATCTTGGACATTTTGAGAATTGCCTAGTTCAACCACTCAAACCACTTTTCAGGCACCTGGACTTCAAAATTGCCTTTTCCTGTTGTATCTATTCGGGCGACCGAACCTATGGCTCGATCAACTAAAACTCTCGGGTTGGGATATTTTGAAAATAAAGCCGGTTTATCGAATTGAGGCCCGAAAACCCTAAAACCGCCGTAACTCAATATCTAAAAGTTATTTCAACATTTCAATCAGTTCATATTGTATAAATCACTGAATTAACATAACCCCCTTACTCGGGTGTGAATCGGAGTCCGAAACAACTTGAAAACTCATGCCCTAGCTTTTCAAACCCCGAACCTAAATGGTTCAAAACAACAACACGAAAACCCCGAAACCTAATACTCGAAGAACAACACTTTAGTATAATCTCGTATACTACAAATCTACTGGACCAAAAGGCAAAAATCGACCCTTACCTCAATTTTCGGGAAAAATTCGAAAACCACCGAAATGAAATTCTGATCCGTAGAACTTGTAGACATTCCTTCCTTGATCCACATAGCGATGTCAGATCGTCGATTCCGCAACACACAGCACAAAAATCTTAGAGAGAGAAAGAGAGAGTGGAGTTCATGTCGAGAGAGAGAGAGAGAGAGAATGAGAGTTTATAAAATAAAGCCTAACTTATTCTTTAAGTAATCAAAATAAATATCTTAAAATATCTCATTTCAAAATATCTTCTCCAAAATATCTCCACCAAAATATCTCCTCCAAAATATTTATTTATTTATTTATTTATTTATTTATTTATTATTATTATTATTATTATTATTATTATTATTATTATTATTTTCTTTGATCGGATTACTTCAATCTCCCCTTCTTATAAAATTTCTTCCTTGAAACTTGCTAATTGTTCCTATCACATCGTATGAACTCTAACTGCTTTGTCTCTAGGAAGAGTCAGTGGCTACCTACATAGCAGCCCCGTTCCAAATTTATTACCTACCTTCACTCATGGCGGAGGAATACTGTGGTTACATACAAAAGTTTCGGAAGCTCACATTACATATACAGACTCCCCAATTTATTACCTGAATAACTCTGAACATCTCTAAATAGTTGAGGATACTTCTGACGTATCTTGGCCTCTAATTCCCAAGAAGCCTCCTCAACCGCGTGGTTATGTCATAGCACCTTTACCAATGGTATCTCCTTGGTACGCAGCTTCCGTACCTTCTAATCCAAAATCTGAACCGGTACCTCACCATAAGCTAGCACTTCACTGATCTCTAAGGACTCATAACCGATCATGTGCAATAGATCTGGCACGAACTTCCGCAGCACTGACACGTGAAACACATCATTCACCCTAGATAAGGTTGGGGGTAAGGCTACCCGATAAGCAACTGGACCTATCCTCTCTAGGATCTCGAACAACACAATGTACCAAGGACTCAACTTGCCCTTCGTCTCGAACCTCATCACTCCTTTCATAAGAGCAACCCTTAAAAATACCATATCTCCGATATCAAATTTTAGTTTCTGTCGGCGAGTATCGGCATAACTCTTCTACTGACTCTAAGTTGATCTAATCCTTTCTTTAATAAGCTCGACCTTCGTAGAGGTTTGTTGAACCAACTCCGGTCCCAAAATCTGCCGCTCACCTACCTCATCCCAGTACAACGGAGATCGGCACTGACGATCATACAAAGTCTCATATGGTGTCATCTCAATAATGGCATAATAACTGTTGTTATAAGCAAATTCCAAGAGTAGTAGATATCGGATCCAACTCTCACTAAAATCCAATACCCATGCCGCAGCATATCCTCTAAAATTTAAATCGTCCTTTCAGACTGCCCATTCGTCTGCGGGTGAAACGTCGTGCTGAACGTGAGTTGTGACTCCAAGGCATCCTGCAAACTCTTCCAGAACCGAGACGTGAAACGTGGGTCTCGATCTGAAAATATAGACACCGAGACGCCATGAAGCTGTACTACCTCCTATACGTATAACTCTACCAGCCTAGTCATAGAATAGCTGACTTTGATTGAAATGAAGTGTGCCGTCATCGTCAGCTGATCCACCACTACCCAGATAGCATTCTGTCGATGCAATGCTAAAGGCAACCCCGAAACAAATCTATCGAGATGTGTTCCCACTTCCACTTAGGAATGTCAAGTGGCTGTAGTGGTCCTACTGGTCTCTAATGCTCAGCCTTCACCTGCTGACATATCAGGCATTGCCCAACAAACCTAGACACTTCCCTCTTCATATTACTCCACTAGAACGATTCTCGCAGATCTTCATACATTTTCGTGCACTCTGGATGAACAGTATAAAGAAAGCGATGAGCCTCCTCCAAAATCATCCTCTTTATCTCTACGTCATCTAGTACACACAACCTGGTGTGGAATCTGAGAACTCCATCCTCAAAAACATTAAAGTCTGAATGTGGTTCACTCTGCAATTTCTCCACAATCTTTACCAACTCTGTGTTATTCAACTAAGCGTCTTTGATTCGTTCTCATGAGGTCGGCTGAACCACCAACTCGGCAATGAAGGCCCAGGGATCCCTATCCTCCAACTCTACCCTCAATCTCTCTAGATCCATCATGATTTGATGCTACCCCACAACTATAAAAAATGACGCCTCCACAGACTTCCGACTCAGCGCATCAACTACCACATTAGCTTTTTTGGGGTGATAGCTAATGGTACAGTCATAGTCTTTGATCAATTCGAGCCACCTGCGCTACCTCATATTCAACTCCTTTTGAGTGAAGAAGTATTTGAGACTCTTATAATCGGTAAAGATCTAGCACTTCTCACCATACAGATATTGCCGCCAGATCTTTAGAGCAAACAGAACTGCTACCAGTTCCAAATCATGAGTAGGGTCATTCTTCTCATACTCCTTGAACTGACGAGAAGCGTAGGCAACCACTTTACCCTGTTGCATCAAAACACAACCTAGTCCTTTTAGGGACGCGTCACTGTAGATCATGAAGCCACCATCCCCTGATGGAATGGTCAACACTGGAGTCATGACCAAGCACAGCTTCAACTCTTGGAAACTCTACTCGCAGTCTCCAGTCCACGCAAACTTGCTACCCTTCCTAGTAAGCTGCGTCAAAGGGCCCAACAGCTTAGAAAAGCCCTCGACATACTCGCGATAATACCTAGTCAAACCCAAGAAACTACAAACCTCATGCACGTTTCTTGGTCTCGCCTAGTCAACTACTGCCTCAACTTTACCTGGGTCAACTGAAATCCCCTCATTGGACACCACGTGCCCTAGAAATGCAACCTGCTCAAGTCAGAGTTGGCATTTCTTAAATTTAGCGAATAGTTCCTTCTCTCTAAGTACCTGAGGGACTACTCTAAGATGAGCATCATGCTCTACTGGACTCTTTGAATACACCAAGATGTCGTCAATGAACACCACCACGAATTTATCCAGGTACTCGTGGAATACCCTGTTCATCAAGTCTATGAATGTTTCAGGTGCATTCATCAAACCAAACGGCATAGCCAAAAAACTTGTAATGGCCATACTAGGTTTGGAAAGCAGTCTTCGATATATCCTCTGCTTTCACCTTTAGCTAGTGATACCTGGACTGCAAATCAATCTTCGAAAAGACCTGAGTGCCCTGCAACTGGACAAACAAGTCATAAATCTAAGGCAACAAATATCTGTTCTTCACAGTCACCGTATTGATCTCTCGGTAATCGATGCATATCCTCATCGACCCGTCCTTATTTTTCACAAACAACACAGGCGCACCCCGGGGTGACACCCTCGGCCTAATGAACCCCTTGTCCAAAAGTTCTTGCAACAGTTCCTTTAGCTCTTTGAACTCAGCTAGAGCCATCCTATAAGGCGCCTTGGAGATTGGTGTCGTCCTCGGTGTTAACTCAATACCAAACTCCACTTCCCTGTTTGGAGGCAACCCTGGCAAGTCTTCAAGAAAGACATTGGAGAACTCCCTTATCACCAGGATGTCCTCCAACTTCAGTCCCTCCTTAGGTGACTCTTTCACACTCGCCAGGTATCCCTGACAATCCTCAAGAAGTAGTTGTCTCGCTTGCATCGCTGAGAGGATCCGTGGTGCTAAACACACACACAATCCAACAAATAGGAATTTCTGCTCTCCGGGAGGCCTAAATACTACTTCCTTCCTATGACAATCAATGCTCACAAAATTGGATGCCAGCCAACCATCCCTAGGATTACATCAAACCCATGCATATCAAACACGATTAGACTAGCAGGCAACCTCCTCCCTTGAATCTCTATCGGGTAATCCCTAACCACTCTACTGCATACCACCACTAACCCTAATGGTGTAGCCACACCTAACTCGACCTCTAACGGTTGAGCCTCCACTCATCCTCACTGGAGGCATCTAGGTGATTATGGCACCTCTGGGTTCCATCATGTACAAAGGTAGAAGCTGACTTAATCACTCCACATTTAACACAATAAATGCAAATATGAAATAAGAAAGTTAAACAACACGTATTCGAGACACCAACAGCCCATACACACTAGATTGTCTAACCTCTCATCACGACATCCAAGTCAAGTCTCTCAACCTAGAAACGAAACCATCGATGGATTTACCATGGTTTTCCTTAAATCGTCATTCCCGAAAAAGCACAGAAGACCATCAAAGGAAATCCCACCTCCGAGCCTCCAGACTAAAACCTGACTAACTCTCTAACTCTATCTCATTATAGCCTATACTCTAGTAATTTACTCACCGACTGTCAAAGTCTGCAGAACTTAGAAAACCTAGGCTTTGATACCACCTGTAACGCCTTGTTCCCAACTTACAGCCCAGGTGTTACTGTTGTCACACCCTGAACCCACAGATGGGTCTCAAGTGTGAATATAATAACCTAACTTGTCTTTGTATCAATTAAAACATACATGATACAATACTGAATAAGGGTTTGACCCCGTGGGGTACACGTAAACCCTATACACATTCACACACATATCCATACTCATCAAATATGTAGCGGAAAATATTCTTTCTATACATATAGCATACCATACCAGAGTTTATACAGAATTAGAATATACGTTCCCAAAACACAATACATACTCAGGGTGTCTACAAAACCCAATATCGACAACCTAGTTACAAAACTCGTACCTACACAAGCACTAAATGTAGCTAAATGACACCCCTACCTCCAGACGCTAGGATGCTAGTTTTGGCTACCCGAAGGACCTGAAAAACATTTGTATATTCGAGGTGAGACACCTCTCAGTAAGGAAGAAAGCAGTTTATATAAGTGCGTGGCATATAAGTGTTATTTTGCGTAAAACATAACACCATTCAATACGATACGATATAATTCAATACATTTCCATATAGTTTCAGTGTAAAGACCCGGAAATTTAAAAAGGATTAAAATAATTTAGAAAAAAATAATAATAAATAAAATAACATATAAATAAATAAAAGGAATGATGTGGGAAAAGAGAAAAAAAATTAAAATTAAAGAAATTAAATTAAATTAAGATAAATTAAATAATTAAATAATTAAATAATTAGTTATTAAATTAAATATTTTTACATTGGATTTAAAAAAAAACTAATTGAAATAAGAGAAATATAAATATGGTTAATATAATATGTAAATATATATATATATATATATATATGTATATATGTATATATATAAATAAAGTATCTGACAGAAGAAAAGTAAAAGAAGAAGAAAGAAGAAGGAAGAAGAAGAATTAGCGCCCCCCCCCCGCCTGAATGTTTTATTTCCTGCGTGCGGCCGCTCCGTCTTCGTCTCTCTTCTTCTCTCAATTACTCGGCGAATTGGTAGCGGATCAAAAAACGGAAGGTGCCGTTGGATTCCTGGTTCCACTGCCGACATTTCTACTGGAGCAGATTTTTCATGGGAATGACTTAGGCACTGCTCCTGGAGAAAGGTAATTTTTCTCCATTTTCTCAATTTCGCCATTAATATGTGGTTAAATCGATGAACAGACACCACCACGGGGTCCTAGTCGTCGTTATCGTCATTTTGACGTAGGTAATTTGTCAATTGGGGTTTTCTAAACCTTACTCCAAAGCAAGAGTGGGATTTGAGAATTTGGCTAAATTTAAGGATATTATTATTTATTTAGGAATTATGGCCCTAGGAAGTATTAAATTAATATTTTATTCATGAATAATTTATTGGAACTAGGAATTTAATTTCAGGGTCTGGGTGAGCGCCGCAGGTATTTTTCGGAGTTCTTGTTGGCGTAGTTCAAGAAATTAGGTAAGGGGAAAAATATATATTAAATCAGAATTTTTATGAATTTAATGGAAAAATAAACTGTACTATATGTACGTGTATATGTTTCAGTATGAGTAAAATGCCAACTGTTTAAATTATATTTTTTTTTCGAGTTCAAGACTGTTTATTAGATATGTATGTGTGAAAATGAACTGATGAAAGTGGAAAAATGTTTTCAAAATATTTATGTAAGACATGAAAGGTATTTTTAATATATATAAACATTAAATATTGGTTGGCTTATTTTACAGGCAGTGTATGAATTTTACTGTTAAATTGTGTGGCATGAGAATTTGTGCAAATATATGTTTAATATATGAAATGCAGGCTAAGTAAGTAAAACCATGAAAATAAAATATGATATGGACAATGTTGCCTGTGTGTGTTAATGCAATCATGTAAACAGCTGAAAAATGCTGGGTAAACAGCTGAAAGATGTTGGGTAAAATAGCTAAAAGTGGCTGGGTAAATGTGTCACAGCTGAAAGTAGCTGGGTAAATGTGTCGCACTGAAAGTGGCTGGGTAAATGTGTCGCAGCTGAAAGTGGCTGGGTAAATGTGTCGCACTGAAAGTGGCTGGGTAAATGTGCCGCAGCTGAAAGTGGCTGGGTAAATGTGTCGCAACTGAAAGTGGCTAGGTAAATGTAAAACAGCTGAAAGATGCTGGATAAAACAGCTGAAAGATGCTGGGTATGAAATGAAATGAAATGAAAGGGAAATGAATGAAATGGAAATGAAATGTGAAATGTGAACAATGTAAAATGGGAAAGAGTCACTTAAAGTGAAATACAATGCAATGTTAAACCATGAATATGAACAGATGTGTATAATTAAATAATGATAGAAAGAATGATGTATTACGATATTAGAAGAATGTATGTACATAGAACATGTTACGATTGGGCAAGGCACACCTTTCTCCTAAGGGCTTGCTGAGTAAGGCGAGTGCACTAGTAGCTACAGATGTGGCAGTAGCCACATAACGTACTAGGGTAGAGGGAACCTACTTGTATGGGCGGGTAGAATTTCCTATCCTTAGGGCCTTTGCCGATAAACTATTATTGAATGCGTGAGTAAGAGATTAATTTATCATTTGAGGGCTTACTGAGTAAGGTGAGTGCCCTGGTATGCTTAAATTGTGACCTTCGGGTTTCCAAATTTATCAGAGCAGAGGGGTGCTACTTGTATGGATGGGTAATTACCCCTATCCTCGGGAAATCTCGTGGGTTAAACATTTGCATGTGTTTGATTAGGATCAGGGAATGATTTTGAAAATTATGTTAAGGATTTTCAAATGTTAAATATTATGTTATATATAAACTTATGTTGGCCACACACTGTTTTAATATATGGTTTCTTCCTTTACTGAGATGTGTCTCACCCAAATATAAATTTATTTTCTTTTCAGGATTTCATCGAGATCGAGCTTAGAGAGTTCGAGGTTCTATAACATTATTGGGAAATAGTAAAAGAAAATGGTATATTTTATGTTAATTATGAGATGCAAAAATTTATGTTTTACATCCTTATATTTTAAGTCTGTGGAGAAAAGAAAGTTTGTGAACATACTGAATTATTTTGGGAGTTATGTAGATTTATGGAAATGCAGGTGTTTGATGATTTAATATGGATTATAGTTAGAATTAGTAAACTCTGGTATTATGTTATATGGAGATTATGATCATGTTTTTCCGCTGCGTATGTTATGGAATATGATTTATGAGGATATGATCAGGTATAACGCACCGGACCCAGGTTTAAGGGTTCGGGGCGCTTCATTTAGTATTTTTCACAATCCAATTCCAGTACATATGATACCCAAACATATGGTCAGTGTCGTCACACTCAAGCACCCAATACCCTGCAATAACTGAAGCCTCACAGCGATACCGTTGCCAGTACGGTGTAGCTCACACCCATCGGTGACCAGCTAGAACACCCAGGTGATATTTCACACCCTCAGATATAGAGTCGAACACTCTCGCCCATGGTAATTAG
Organism: Malania oleifera; assembly: GCF_029873635.1. Classification (NCBI taxonomy): domain Eukaryota; kingdom Viridiplantae; phylum Streptophyta; class Magnoliopsida; order Santalales; family Ximeniaceae; genus Malania; species Malania oleifera. The sequence continues at coordinate 90,185,315 of NC_080421.1, forward strand.
TCGAGACATGGCGTAGCGTATGGTAATTAGCCGCTACATAGCTGTTTCAGCATACGGTAATTAGCTGCCTCTAGCTGATTTCAAAAAACCTGGAACAAATTTGGAACTCATGTTCCTATACTCATCAGCGTACGGTAATTAGCCGCCACTAGCTGTTTTACAAAATTACCTGGAACATTTACATACAACCATTCCATTCCACACTTATTTGGTATATAACAAATCATATCGTTTCCAGTTCAAGAATATAATTTAATACAAATATGGGTACAATCATTTCAATAATACAGTTTTAATATAACATACGATTTTTCCAAACAAAATAGAGATGATACCCAAAACCCTCAAACCTTTCCAAAAACTGTAACCCGAAATTCCCACATTTCCACCCGATAGATTTTCCCAAATAAGAAACCAAAACATACATACGATCGTAACCAATAGGTTTACCAATCCCAATTTCAAAAATAAACTAATATAAACAAAATCCCCTTACCTTTTCCCGAATACCAAACTATGAACTCTATGACTCCAAAACTACGAACTGAGCTACCAAAACCTATACATCGAAGAATAATACTTCCTTACAATCTTATCCTTTACACATATACTGAAACAAAAACGGATTCGGAGTCTTACTCCAATTTTGGGCCAAAACTCGAAAATCTTCGAAATGACTTTCTGATTTGCTAAGAACATAGAGCTTCTCCTTCTAATTTACGCAGTAACATTGGATCTTTAAATCAAGCGACGAACAGGGAAGAAATCTAGAGAGAGAGAGAGTGATTCCATTGGTCCTAGAGAGAGTGAGAGAGAGAGAGTATTTTTGGCTTTCTTAGCCTCTAAGCAATAAGATAGGATATTTATAGAGCCTTTGACTCAGCCAACCTGGTCGACGAGGCGGCGTCTTTGTTGATGAGCCAACGAAGGGTGTTCGTCGACGTGGCGGTGGCTTTGTCACGTTGACGAGCCTGAGATTTTTGGATTTCCCAAATCTTTCGACTTCTCCTTGTCGACGAGCCTCTGCATTTCATCGCCGAACCACAAAAGGGCCTTTGTCGACGAACTCTAGCTTCGTCGATGAAGCCTGCTTGGTTTACTGTTTTACCCTTTTCTTATTTACTTATTCCATATCTTACGGGTCTGGTTCTTACAACCTCCCCTCCTTACAAAAATTTCATCCTTGAAAGGACGAAATTTGAAATCTCTCATTGACAAACTCTTCCACTCAACCAAATACACATATTCAACTCTAAGAAAAACCGGCGGCTACTTATAATGCAACCCCATCACAATACATACATACCCTCACTTATGGCGAAGGAATACCGTGGTTACATACATACACTGTCTCGGGAGCTCACAATATCACATATTCTCCCAAAGACTAACCACACAATACTACTACGATAACAAAGTATTACATACATACATGCAAGCATACCCATACCGCCCCTACTATCCAGACTACTACTCAGAACAACTGCCGATACTACCGGCGTATCTCTGCTTCTAATTCCTAAGAAGCTTCCTCAATCTCATGATTTTGCCACAATACCTTCACTAATGGTATCTCCTTGGTACGTAGCTCCTGAACTTTATAGTCCAAAATCTGAATGGGTATTTCCTCATACGCCAAAGCATCCATAATCTCAAAGGACTCGTAACTAATCACATGCGACGGATTTGGCACATACCTTCTCAACATGGATACGTGGAACACATCGTGGACTCTGGAGAGTGTTTGGGGTAGTGTAATCTTGTAGGCTACTGGACCCACTCGTTCCAGTACCTCGAATGGTCTGATATACTTCGGGCTCAACTTGCCTTTTTTTTCCAAATCTCATCACCCCTTTCATCGGAGCGATTCTTAGAAATATCTTACCCCCAACCTCGAATTCCAACTCACAATGGTGAACATCTGCATAACTTTTTTTTCGACTTTGAGCTGATTTAATCCTATTCCTGATCAATCTGACCTTCTTAGAAGTTTGTTGTACAAGTTCGGGCCCTAATACTCGTTGTTCACCAACCTCATCCCAATACAAAGGAGACCGACACCTTTGACCATACAATGCCTCGAACGGTGCCATTCTGATACTAGCCTGGTAGCTGTTGTTATAGGAAAATTCCACTAATGGTAGAAATTGATTCCAACTACCACCGAAATCTAATACACAAGCCCGAAACATATCCTCCAAGATCTATATCGTCCTCTCTAACTGTCCATTAGTCTGGGGGTGGAACGTTGTACTGAAAGTAAGCTTTGTCACCAGTGCTTCCTATAAACTCTTCCATAATCAAGAAGTGAATCTTGGGTCTTGATATGAAACAATAGACACAGGAAGCCCGTGCATTCTAATTATCTCATGTACGTACAAGTCTACTAGCCTACTCAAAGGGTAGCTAACCTTCATCGGTACAAAGTGAGCAGATTTCGTTAGTCTATCCACAATCACCCAAATGACATTCTGCCCATGAAGTGCTGGCGACAATCGAGTGACAAAATCCATGGAAATGTGCTCCCATATCCACTCTGGAATAACTAAGGGTTGTAACGGCCCTATCGATCTCTAGTGTTCAGCTTTCACCTGTTGACACGTGAGACACTACTCCACAAACCAGGCAATCTCCCTTTTCATACCACTCCACCAGAAATACTCGCGCAAATTCCGATACATCTTCGTGCAACCAGGATGTACCGTATACAAAGAACGATGCGCCTCCTCCAGAATCGTCCTTATGATCTCATCGTTGTTTGGAATGCACAGCCTAGTTCCAAACCTTAACACACCTTCCACAGAAATGTTAAAATCCGCAGCCACCCCTTACTGCACCTTTTCCACAGTCTCAACTAACTCCACATCACTAGCTTGCGCGACTTTAATACTCTCAAACAAAGTCGGTTGGATCACCAAGCTAGCAATGAAAGCCTGATGATCACCAGCTACCCATTTTATGCCAAGACTTTTCAGATCTCGTAAAATATGATGATGAGCTACCATTGTAGATACTAACACGTGCTCCGATTTCCAACTCAATGCATCAGCTACCATATTAGCTTTCCCCGGGTGATAATTGATCATGCAATTGTAATCCTTGATCAGCTCAAGCCACATTCTCTGCCTTATATTCAACTCCTTTTGCATGAAAAAGTACCTGAGGCTTTTGTGGTCAGTGAAAATCTCACACTAAATACCATACAGGTAATGTCACCAAATCTTTAACGCATAAACTATAGCAGCCAATTCCAGATCATGCATAGGGTAATTCTTCTCGTATTCCTTGAGTTGCCGAGAAGCATAAGCTATTACTTTTTCCTATTGCATTAACACACATCCCAACCTCTTCAGCGATGTGTCACTATAAATCACAAATCCACCATCCTCAGATGGAATGGTTAAAATCGAAGCGGTGACCAGTCAGTGTTTAAACTCCTAGAAACTCTGCTCGCACTCATTTTTCCAATCAAACTTCACACCCTTCCTCGTCAACCATGTCAAAGGACCAAATAACCTAGAGAATCCCTCCACGAACCACCGGTAATACCCAGCCAGTCCTAGGAAACTCTGAACATCCTGCACGCTCTTTAGCTTCACCTAGTCAACCATTGCTTCTATCTTACCAAGATCAACTGAGATACCACCCTTCGACATTTCATGGCCTAGAAACGCAACCTGATTCAGCCAGAACTCACATTTCTTCATCTTAGCATACAACTTTTTCTCCCGTAATACCTGAAGCACCAACCTCAGATAGTTTTCATGCTTTTCCGAACTCCTAGAGTACACCAGAATGTCATCGATGAATACCACTACAAATGATCCAGGTATTCATGGAAAACCCTATTCATTAGGTCCATAAATACCACCGGAGCGTTAGTCAACCCGAAGGGCATAACTAAAAACTCGTAGTGACCGTATCTGGTTCAGAAAGTAGTTTTCGCAATATCCTCAGTCCTAACCCTCACTTGATGATACCCTGACTGTAGATCGATCTTCGAAAAAACCTACATTCCTTATAGTTGTTCAAATAGATCATCTATACGAGGCAACAAGTATTGGTTCTTCATTGTTACCTTACTGATCTTATGATAATCAATGCACATTCGCACGATCTGTCCTTCTTCTTCACGAACAACATTAGGGCTCCCAGGGCGAAACACTAGGTCTGATGAAGCCCTTATCTAGTAGTTCCTGCAATTGCTCCTTCAACTCTCTAAGTTCACCTGGAGCCATCAGGTATGCAACTTTATAAATCAGCGCTTTACTTGGCAGCAGATCAATAACGAACTCCACCTCACGATCAGGAGGTGAACTGGGTAAGTCTTCTGGGAATACATCTGGAAATTCATTAACCACTCGGATATCTCCAAGTTTCAAATCTACCCGAGGTGGTTCCTTCACACAAGTTAGGTACCCCTAACAGCCTTCCAAGAGTAACCTTCTTGCCTGAACAGTTGACAGAATATGTGGTGTTGAACGCACACATAATCCTACAAACTCATACTCCTGCTCCTCAGGAGGCCTGAACACTACTACCTTCATACGACAATCTATCACCTTATAATTGGAGAATAGCCAATTCATCCCCATTATGACGTTGAATCCACACATATCATACACTACTAGGTTCCCCAGCAGATGTCTTCCCTAAATAACCACTAGGCAGTTTCTTAACATCTTACTATAGATCGTTACACTCCCAGTTGGTGTAGTCACAGACAACCATTCATCCATCACTTGGGTTTCAACCCTACACAGTTCACAAAATTAGAAAATATAAACAAATAGGTTGCTCCCGAATCAAATAAAACAATAGCTCTATTGGAAAGCAATAACATGGTACCTGTCACCACGTTCCCAGCGTGTTTCGCATCTGCTGGAGTAAGAGAGTAAACTCTCACTGGAGCCGTGTTTGCCTGGTAGTTCCCCCAAGGCATCTAATTACTTCCACGGTTCTGGCTCTGTGCAGGCATATCTCTCCTCTGTGCTTGACAGCTCCGTGACATGTGGCTCAGTTTGCCACAGTTGTAGCAGTTACCCCAGAATCAACTATGGTGGCTTTATCCACCAGAATAGAAAATTCTCAGATCTATAGCATCCCCACAAGCCCACGGATGCCCTTCCTCAAACCCTTCTCAAACCTCCGAGCCTTCTTATACTTGTTCAGGACCAAGTATGGCACGAAACGAGATAGCTCAATATATCTGGCTGTGTATCTCTGCATCGTCAGGGTTCCCTGCACCAGGATCGAGAACTTGTCAGCCTTTGCATAGCAAGTGGAAGCCAGAAAGTATCTCTCGAAAAATACTTCCTTGAAAAGGCCCTAAGTCATCCCAGATGGACCAGCTCTTTGCTTCTTAAGCAGACTCACCGCCATCTACCTTCTCTCTGCTTCTCCTACTAGCTGGAAGGTAGAATAAAGAACCTTCTTCTAATCAGTACAGTGCAGAACTCCCAATATCTTCTCAGTCTTCCGTACCCAGCTCTCTGCCACTATCGGATTGGGTCCCCCTGTAAACGTCGGAGGGTGCATACGGGTGAACCTCTCTATAGTATAATCCGTAGCCATAGGAGAATGCTTGCATCTCCTAGCACTCTGCCCGATTGCCTGCAGTGCTTGCCTCGTCAAACCCGAGGCACGAAAGGAGACTCATCACTCGCATTCCCCTCGGAGCTACTATCCAAGTTGTTATCCTTGGGCTCCATTCTGAAAATAGAATAGGAATCGGTTACAATTCCTACATCGTACATAACTAACACAATCATATAATTAATCATGTCTACTATTACTCTCACATGTCCAGGTCCGTCCTATCACACATACACAAAGCCATTAATAGTTTGCCATGATTTTACTGAAATCGTCATTCTAGGAAAAACATAGAACACCGCCAATAAGTCCTCGTCTAACAACAAGACAACCCTCTACCTACTCTACCCATTTGCTACGTCCTATACTCTGGTATGTACATATAAATACGCTTAACCAAGCCTACAAGACCTAACAACCTGGTTTAGCTCTAATACCAAGCTGTCACGCCCCGAACCCGCACATAGGTCCTAGGTGTGAATATAATAACCTAATCTATCTCTGTATCAATTAAAATATACATGATACAATACTGAATGAGGGTTTGACCCCTTGTGGCACACGTAAACCCTATACACATTCACATACATATCCATACTCATCAAATACGCAACAGAAAATATTATTTCTATACATGTAGCATACCATACTAGAGTCTATACATAATTAGAATATACGTTTTCCAAAAGACAATACATACTTTGGGTGTCTACAAAACCCAATACTGACAACCTAATTACAAAAGTCGTACCTACACAGGCACTAAATGTAGCTAAACAACACCCCTGCCTCCAGACGCTAGGATGCTAGTTTCGGCTACCCAAAGGATTTGAAAAACATTTGTATATTCGGGGTGAGACACCCCTCAGTAAGGAAGAAAGCAGTTTATATAAATGTGTGGCATACAAGTGTTATTTTGCATAAAAAATAACACCATACAATACGATACGATATAGTTCAATACATTTCCATACAGTTCTAGTATTTTTCACAATACAGTTCCAGTACATACGATACCCAAACATACGATCAGTGTCGTCACACTTAAGCACCCGATACCCTGCAATAACCAAAGCCTCACAGCGATACCATTGCCAGTATGGTGTAGCTCACACCCATCGGTGACTATCCAGAACACACAAGGGATATTTCATACCCTCGGATATAGAGCCGAACACTCTCGGTCACGGTAATTAGCTGAGACATGGCGTAGCATACGATAATGAGCAGCCACATAGTTGTTTTAGCATACGATAATTAATCGCCACTAGTTGATTTCACAAAACCTGGAACAAATTTGGAACTCATGCTCCTATACTCATCAGCGTACGGTAATTAGCTGCCACTAGCTGTTTTACAAAATTACCTGGAACATTTATATACAACCATTCCATTCCACACTTATTTGGTATATAGCAAATCATATCGTTTCCAATTCAAGAATACAGTTTAATACAAATATGGGTACGATCATCTCAATAATATAGTTTTAATACAACATATGATTTTTCCAAACAAAATAGAGATGATACCCGAAACCCCCAAACCTTTCTAAAAACTGTAACCCAAAAATCTCGCATTTCCACCTGATAGATTTTCCCAAATAAGTAACCAAAACATACATACGATCATAACCTACAAGTTTACCGATCCTGATTTAAAAAATAAGCTGATATAAATAAAATCCCTTTACCTTTTCTTGAATACCAAATTACGAGCTCTACGACTCCAAAACTACGAACTGAGCTACCAAAACCTATATAACGAAGAATAATACTTCCTTACAATCTTATCCTCTACACATATACTGAAAAAAAATGGATTCGGAGTAATACCTTAGTTTTGGGCCAAAACCCAAAAATCCCTGAAATGACTTTCTAATCTGCTAGAAACGTAGAGCTTCTCCTTCTGATCTACGCAGTAACGTCAGATCGTTGAATTAGGTGATGAACAACGAAGAAATCTAGAGAGAGAGAGAGTGTGTGTATGTGTAGCGACCTGCTTAACTTATCACATAACAAATATAAATAATAACAACATCAACCCGAACCCGTGGGTAGAGGGGATAACCTGACATAAACAGCGGAAACCTAAGCAGCAGTAAAAATAAATTTCCATCCATCAAAACATGAATTACATAATACCAGAGTTTACTACATCATCAAAATACTATACTTATATACAACCTCCAAAACATCAAAATAACCCTAGGATCATATGACAAAAATCTCTTGATCCTAGATCAAAATCTTACCTTCCTAGTGGGGTAACTTAACTCACTCAACGGTGGCCACGACCCGTCGGTCTCTCAGGGTCTCCTAAAAAATTAATTTAAGTTCGGGGGTGAGACACTTCTCAGTAAGGGAAAATAAACTAAATACAACTATGTGACAACATGAATATATAATGCAGTTATACATATACAATACATTTCATATCTTTGTAAATATTCGTCATAACATACTGAATCATCATATACTTTCATATTTTTCTAGTAACTCATATCATTCATAAATCGTTTGTTATATCTGATAATAGTGAAAACATACACAGGATGAATAACTAGCTGATGTCATGTATTACCCCCCATGACGAGTTGTGCAGCCCGAAGGCGGGACTCGACAATGGCTGGTCGAGCACTGCCGAGTCAAAAATGTCTGTAAGTATGATGGGCCCGCCGCACCCTGGTTCGGACTTCCAAGTGGATGTCTACAACTCTACACTAAAAGCCACATCAACTATCCATCTCCCACCCCCTCGTGGGGTGGTTAGCACAAGTCTGAACATAGATATCTGATCTATATAGCTACGGTTCCGAGCTCCTGAAACTGAACTAAACTAACATCCGGGTTCTGAGAACATATAATACATGATATTATAGTGGCCTCGTGCCGATCATTTCATAAATACGGCCTCGTGCTGAACATTTCATAAATACGACTTCGTGCCGAACATTTCATAATTACGATCTCGTGCCAAATATTTCATAATTACGACCTCGTGCCGAACATTTCATACATATCATTCTGAAAATAAATCAATTATCATGTATTTCAAAATCATCATACACTGCATTCTTACGTAATTCCTGAAAACATGCTTATTCGTAAAATTTTCGTAACATAATACGTTTCATGAAAAATAATACTCATGCCACACAATGCTAAATTAAATCATACGTTCCATTTAAAATCATAATTCCTGTATACAACAATATTTTTCCCAAATATACATTTACTCAATAATATTCATATATAATACATGTTTTTCTGAAAATCAATTGGTTGAGAAATAATGGTAATTTGTGTGAAAAAATAACTGCTTTAGTTTATTCCCTTACCTGGCTACTAACAAAAGCCCCTATAAACTCTTGTCTCACATCCGTAGGATTTCCTAATCAATACCCTGAAAATGAAAACTCTCAGTACTAAACTTTAGTATTTTTACGTGTATATCATTTCCTATAACTATCGTAAGACCAAATTTGGCTTAAAAAGTCTTACCTCAACTCAGGGATGATTTCCAACTTGCTTTCACCAACGATCCACTTCGGCAGATTTGCAGAGAACTTCTCCAGGAGCATCGTGGTGACTTCAGATCGTCGATTTGGTGAGCGACAGAGCCGGAATTGAAGAGAGAAGAGAGAGAAACTGTAGGGGGAGAGAAAAAGTGAAATTTTGATATTTATAGGACCGGATTCGTCGACGAGCCACGTCATCTCGTCGACGATTCCTTCAATAATTTGTCGACGAAACTCACTCTTCGTCAACGAAATTTAGACTGCTCAAAACCTCTTTCGGTATTTCCTCGTCGACGAATCCCCTGTGTTCGTCGACGAGGCCCTGATAACTTCTCTCGGTTATTCCTTCCAAAGTGCAATGTTGTCAATGAATGCGAAAACTTCTCTTGGTTATTCTTTCCAAAGTGCAATGTCGCGTTCATCGACGAAGTCGAGTTTCTCGTTCTGTTACTGTCTCCATTTTCCACCCTCTTAATCATTATTTAGATACTATTATTCTTCGGGTCATCACAGAGAGAGAGTGAGAGAGAGTATTTTTGGCTCTCTTAGCCCCTAAGCAATGAGATAGGATATTTATAGATCCTTTGACTCGGCCAACCTCGTTGACGAGGCGGCGTCTTCGTCAATGAGCCAACGAAGGGTGTTCGTCGGTGTGGCGGTGGCCTTGTCAACGAGCTTGATATTTCTAGATTTCTCAAAATCTCTCGGCTTCTCCTCGTCGACGAGCCTCTGCATTTCGTCGCCGAACCACAGAAGGGCCTTCGTCGACAAACTTTGGCTTCATCGACGAAGCTTGCTTGATTTACTGTTTTTCCCTTTTCTTATTTACTTATTCCATATCTTATGGGTCGGGCTCTTACAACTATAGTGACGTCTATGTACTTGATATACTTCTCAAAAAATATATAAGCAGTGGAAAACATAAACATCCATCAAACTATTACTAGTTTTAACTGCCTGATAGATACATACAACTATTCCAACATCTATATACAATACTATATAATACTCGACGCATCCTTAAGTTTTACAACATATTATAAGTTTTGAAAACCTATAACATAACCTACAGTATCGAGCTCATGGAGATGCTAACTTAAAAATATACTGCTACCCTGCCCCAGTCCTTTCTAATCTCAACCTCGATAAGGACCTGAAAAGATAGTTTGTATGATAGGGTGAGACGCCTCTCAGTAAGGGATGATTAAGCTAATAATAGTGTGTGGCCAGCATGCTTTAAGTTTTTAACAAAAACATAAATATATATAATCATTGCTTCCATAATTGTAAAATACGTAGCCCATTTTCATCATATGAACAGCCCCATAGGGGTTGACCGCCCCTACTATCTCAATATAGCCTGAGTACACGTTCAAGAGGCAAACTCACACTAAGACCGCCCCTACTATCTTAATACAACATAGGTTCATATATATCAAAAGTATGATGCTCTCACTAACAATGGATTCGTGCCTACACTATCAGTCCCTAGGGTTCCTAAAGCATATCATGCAATTTAAGCAATTTAAACACTCTTTTGAAATTATTTCACAAAGCACGTCATTACGTGAAATCTGGCTCAAAAGTAAATATAAACAATTAATATCACAGTACGGGTTTTAAACAACGAAAACAACATTTCCAGCTGGTGAAAAGGTCCAGAATGACAAATACAATATTCTAAAAATATAACGTTTGAATTTGCCTGCTTGGTTTTGAAAATAAAGCCAGTTTATCGAATCGAGGCTTGAAAACCCTAAAACCGCCATAACTCGATATCTAAAAGTTATTTCAACATTTCAATCGGTTCATATCGTATAAATCACTCTATTAACATAACCCCTTACTTCCGTGTGAATTGGAGTCCGAAACTACCCGGAAACTCATGCCTTAGCTTTCCGAACCCTGAATCGAAACGATTCAAAACAACTGCACGAAAAATCCTAAACCTAATACTCGAAGAGCAACACTTCAGTATAATCTCGTATACTACAGATCTACCAGACCAAAAGGCAAAAATCGACCCTTACCTCGATTTTCAAGAAAAACTTGGAAATCTCCAAAATGAAATTCCAATCTGTAGAACCTGTAGAGATTCCTTCCCTAATCCATGTAGTGACGTCGAATCGTCGATTTTGGCAACACATGGCCAGAAAATCTTAGAGAGAGAGAGTGGAGTTCGTGTCTAGGGAGAGAGAGAGAAGAGAGAGAGTGTGTAACGACTTGCTATTTAAATGGGTTTTTTTTTATTATACTATGACATTTAACATGCTCTGATACCTTACTGGATTAAACCAATCATCAACCTAAGCAGTAAGAAGCAGAAATCAAATAAATATATCCATATATAATTATATACAATACCAGAGTGTTAACAGTTTTCCCAAAATTTACATATATAATTGTTCCCAAAATATCCTCAATTGGTGAGAGTTATACAAAAATACTCCCAAAAAATATACTCACTCTCTACTGACAGGGCAATACTGTGGCCCCTCTATCTGCGAGCCTGATCTGTTTGCCTACCTGGATCACCTGAAAAATGTTAAAGTAATTGGGATGAGCCAACGCTCAATAAGATGAAATATGCTATTGCTAGTGTGTGGCAGATGAGTTACAATATTATAAAAATCTGTTTCTATAAAATCATGTATAACTGGATCTGTAAATACAGTACAAGTAATAGAAACAACCACCATTTCCATGTTGCTTAACATATCAGTGTTTTAGATTACTATTTAAAATATTTCTAATGTACATAAGTATATTCTCTATCTCTGTAAATCCGTATATACATAATAATAACTGAAAACTTTCCCTGTGGATAATTGTGTGTCATGATTTAACCCCTAATGACAGGGTTGTGCGGCCCATAGGCGGGATCTACCCTAGTTGGCCAACCAGGGTAAAACACTATACTCCCTTGGTCTGATATGCCCTCCTCAACCTATATCTGATGGGGAGCCTGTCCATGTCTAGGGCACTATACGATCGACCTACTACCACGTATAATCTGAATAGGTGGTTGCACTCTGTAAACTATATGTAGCTATGGTACTATGCTCTGTAACTGTATGGTCCAACAGGGTCTAATACAATATAATACATCTTTATATACAACTATCTGATTTACCATGATTCTGAAATAACTGTAATAACTATGATACTAAAATAAACTGTAACTGTGTCAACTATATTTCTGAACTGAGCTGTAATCTGTAAGTCATGGTACTGGAAACTGTATAATCATGGTACTATAAACTGTATAATCATAATACTGAAAATTGTATAATCATGGTACTATAAACTGTATAAACATGGTATTCTGTAATTACTATAAAACATAACCACTGGCTGTATATTCTGTAAATCATATCCTGAAAATACTGTAAAACATACTTATGTACTGTATTTATATTCTCAAGCCACACATTGATTTAATACATAGTATTCATAATTAATAATTTGTATAATGTCCTGCTGTGAATAGTAAATCGGAAAAAATATACATTTTATACTAGAAATCATTTTAGAACTACCTAGCATAGCATATTTCCCGTACCTGATTTTCGTTAAAATTCCCTTACTGTAACGGGTCCTACACCCGCAGGGTTCTCCACTCAACACCCTGAAAACCACATTTGCCAGAATAGAATATCAATATTTCTTGGCCTACATCATTTCCTACAACTTCCACAAAAGGCCAAAAACTAAATAAAAGACCTTACCTTGAATTTGGGATGCATTCCAACTTCGTCCCATCGACGATTCGCTCCAGCAGACTTGCAAAGAACTCTGCCAGAAATACCGTGGTGGCCTCAGATTGTCGATCCGGTGACTGATGGGGTCAAAATAAAAAAAAGAAGAGGGAGAAACCGTAGGAGAGAGAGAGAGGAGAGAGGGTTTGCGGCAAATTTCTGTGATTAAAATCAGTTTAGGGCTATTTATACTGCGAGATTTGTCGATGAGCCACATCATCTCGTCAACGAGTCCTTAAGGAAATTCGTCGACGAACCTTACCCTTCGTCGGCGAAATTCAGAGTAGCCCAAATTCTTTTCTCGGTATTTTCTTGTCGACAAGATGGGACCTCGTCGACGAGATCTTGAAGAACCTTCGTTGACGAAACCCTGTATTCGTCGACGAAGCCTGGAAATTCCTTGAAGTTATATTCTCCAAAATGCAATGTCGTCGACGAACGCGAACAGCTGCCTCCTTTTGTTACTGTTTCCATTTCTCTCCCTCTCTATTATTTAAATACCATTATTACTCGGGTCGTTACAGAGAGAATGAGAGTTTATAAAATAAAACCTAACTTAGCCTTTACGTAATCAAAATAAATATCTCAAAATATCTTCTTTTAAAATATCTTCTCCAAAATATCTCCTCCAAAATATCTCTTTATTTATTATTATTATTATTATTATTATTATTATTATTATTATTATTATTATTATTATTATTATTTTCTTTGATCGGGTTACTACACTTACTCTACCGAGCATACATTTCATATCATACTAGAGTTTTTGCATTTGAGCTTAAATGTGTACATTTCTACTTGTATGTTTCAGAAGTATTTTCATGTATAAAAATTATTTTTAAATATAACGGTTGGGTTCAGCTCGGAATTGAACTGAAGAGTCTCAGCCCCGTAAGTGAGACCAGTTCAATTCAGCCCCAAAATTGAACTGGGGAGTCTCAGCCCCGTAAGTGAGACTAGTTCGGTTTAGCTCAGAAATTGAACTAAGGTTTTCCTCGCTTCGTAAAGAGAGGATGTAAATGGCTTCTACTACGCCTGTTTAAGTGAGTAGGTATAGTGGAATCCTTGGGGGGGTATGCCCAAGGCGGGGACGTACGCTGGTTTGGTCGAACCTCGATAACAAATCTTGTGTCTCTCTCTCCCTATCTCATTTAAATTACTGCACTTTAAATTCAGTATGTGTATGCCTTTTTATTTACTATTACATTTAGTTGCATGCACAAATTTACTTTGAATGAGATATGTATGTATACATGAACCAATAGTTAAATCATTTACATACACGTATTTAATATTGAATAAGATATGATATGTGGTGAATCGGGGAAACATTTAAATTAGTCGAAAAGTTTTTAGAACCCAATTCACCCCCCCCCCCCTCTTGGGATCACACCATTTCCAACAAGGCTAAAGATAGGCACCAACACATGTTAAGAAAAAGAGAAAGAGAGGGAGAGAACACATATCTTAAACATGCATACACTTGCATATTTGGGGGGGGGAGAGCTATCCCCATGTGTGTGTGTGTGTGTGTGTGAGAGAGAGAGAGAGAGAGAGAGAGAGAGAGAGAGAGAGAGAGTGAGTGCATTCAAGAGCTCATTGGGAGAAAACAAAATTAGAGACTTCATTGATCTTTCTCATCAATTTCTTTTCTCTATGATAATCATTCGAGCCTTGCGTGATCAGAGACTTTGTTGGCTTGAAATAAGGAACACATTCAATGTAGGGTGTCTAAAATGCTTCTTTTTTTTTTTTTTTGCAAATGCAACATGTTTATCTTCGTTGTTTCATAGAAAATCTTATCGTATATTAGCAAGCCAAAACTGTTTGTTGGTTTCCTTCTTATGAAGTATGCTAAAATATTGTACCCTTGTCAAGATGAACTTTCATAACCCTACTTTTTGTTGAATTTGTTATTTGCATTTTTGCATCTAGAATCTTGTGTTGAATGATATGGATTGAATGAGTAACCAAGGGAACATAAAGGAAAAAGAACGAGAGAAAGGGGTGCAGGGGCAACAGGAGACGCCGCAGATGGCATGGCCAGCAACTAGGGTTTGCAAAAACCCTAGCACGCATTCAAAATAGCGACAAACAATGCAGTTTCTCCTCAAATTTTTGACTAAGCCCAATTGTTCTACATAACTCGATTGACCGGGTCACTTGATCGGTTAACCAGGTCATTTAACTAGTTGATTGGTCTGTTTTTTCTATTTTTTTGTTTTTTTTTGTTTTTTTTGTCGTTCTTTTGTTTCATCTCTATTTTTTTTTATAAAAAAAGAAAAAAAAAGGAAAATATAAATTGAAAATGGTCAAAATAAAAAAAAATGGGAAAGGAATGTCATTGATTGATTGGTAGGTTTGTTTTGGGAATGAGAGAGAGAAGTGCATGTTTGACTTGCATTAATTTCTAGTTAGTTTGCATATTTGATGTCCTAATTTATGCCTTGATTTGTTCATGCGTTAATTAGTTTCATTTTACTAGATTGGGTGTTTAAATTGTTTTTTTTTTTAACTTATCTAAGAAATTAGGCTTTTCCTTGTTTAAACCTGCATGGTATCATCCCGACTTATGATGGGACGGGAGAGAAAATTTCATCGTGTGGTGTCATTCTCTTTTCCCTCTCTTGGTGCGGTGCAAGTGCTTTCTCTTATGCTCATGTGGGTGAATGGTAGTAGTGCTTGCACTACAAGTTTGAAATACGAAAGGCAAACTTGAAATTCCTTTTTCCTTTTTTCAAATGCCATCTTTCCAAAAAAAGACTTTTCAAATTTGATTTTAAGTTCTTTTCTTTTTATGGGCAATGATGAAACTCTATCAGCATTTTCAAAATTCCTCATATTTGTCAAAGATGATCATTTCAAAGAAAATGTCCCCATTTTTGGACCACATATACAATCAAAATATCCTTTTTTTTTTTAAATCCATCCTCCTAATCGATTGCAAATCAAAAATCTTCCAAATTATCATTAAATAATGGATTTTAAGCAGTGGATTCCCTCTAAATCAACATAAATCCTCGATTTCAATAAGTAGATATTCCTTTCAATCGCCAATTAAATCTTTTATTTCAACCTTGGATCTCCATCAATAGTAATCTCTGATTTTCAATAAGTAGATTTCCATAATCAGTCACCATTTAATCTTTGATTTAAATCTTGGATTTAAAATCTCAATCAACATAAATCCCAAATTTTCAATCAGTAGATTTTCATAATCAATCTCAATTTAATCTCTAATTTCAATCTTGGATTTATAATTTCCATCTCCATTAATCCCTGATTTTCAATCAGTGGATTTTCATAATCAATCACCATTTAATCTCTGATTTCATTCCTGGATTTCAAATCCCCATCAGCATTAAGTCCCCGATTTTCAATCAGTAGATTTTCATAATCAATCACCATTTAACCCCTAAATTCAATAATGAATTTGGATTCCTTGGGCACCATCCCAAAATCAGGGTAAGTAAGTTATTTTAGGGTTTAAATGATTATTTGAAATATGTGGATCCAAGAAATGTGTTAGATGATAAATATACTTGGATTGAGTTGATTGAATTAGGAATAATGCGATTTCAAGGTTTGATGTTTTGAGAGCCGCGGGCATGGTTTAGGGTTTTAGCAGGCTTCTCAGGAAATAGGTAAGGGGATAAATTAAGTCAAGTATTTTCAAAAAATTAATAATTAAATATACAATATTTGATTCAGAAGTTTACATATGGTTTAGTATAGTTTTGGGAATACTGATGTTGAACTGAGGAAACCTTGAAAACATATTTAATATTATTTTGTTAGTAAAATATGTTTTCCCGACCAAATAATATATCAGTGTAGTACTCACTTATATGTGGCATGAGTATAAATTTTACTATAAATAATGATATGTCAGAATATTTATGATTTCACAGAACAAACATGATTTGATGATAGTTTTTAGAAAAACTATAAATTGGACAGAAATTATATTTTTAGTATATTGTGATATTCAGCCGGCACAGATACTGTGATATTTAGCCAGTGCAGATGCCGTGATATTCAGTCGGCACAGATGTCGTGATATTTCAGCCGGCCCAAATGTCGTGAATAGATATGTTAAAACAATTATTCAGGAAATATTATCATTACAAATGTTATATAGAATTATGAATCAGTTATACAACAATATTATAAAATATATTTTATGATAGTAGAACCTGGATGACTTAGTTTAGATTCAGAGCACGGTACTGTAGATATTAGTTCAGGTAATGCTACCACACATCTTAGATAGAGTGTGGGAGTTGGATAGTCGATTAAGCATCAGGGAAGAGTAGTGTGCCCCCCTGGCAATCAGGACCAGGCTGAGCAGGCCAATCGTACTTACAGACTTATCAGTTTTAGCTTAGCGTGGTAGGCCAACCATTGTTAGGTCCCGCCTATAGGCCGCACAACCCAGTCATGTGGAGTTAATACATGACATCAGCTAGCTATACATCCAGGGTATGATTTTAGTATTTTATAGATATAGCAAATGATTTATATGTATACAAAAATCTAGTATAACACAGTATGTTATATGGAAACATGATTTATTCAGATTTATACAGAATATTTTTCCCGATTTATTAAATGCAATTAAATTATGTACATATTTTCCTTACTTACCAAATACAGTTTAACATGTATGGTATATGTTATAATACAATAATACTCATGATGTCATACACTGATATTAGTTTATCTCCCTTACTAAGAGGTGTCTCGCCCCAGAAATACAAACATTTCAGGAAACTCATATAGAAAAGTGAACCGAGCTCCGAGACAGAGGAGGCTAATAGTGTTACCCTAGCTGAACGGTAAGTAGTCAAGTCAAGTTCAGGAGGGATTTTGTGTAATCCTTAGGTTATTTATGGTTCTTTTTGGGATGTATATGTGCATTTTTTGTTACAGTGAAACTCTGGTATTGTATATAAGGTTAAGTATATTATGGTTTTCGCTGCATAGTTGACATATATGTATAAACAGGTGTATCCCCAGTTCCCTTGGGATCTAGGTTGATTTTGTATATGTTTTACGGTATCAGAGTTATTATTATTATTATGTGGAAAATATAGTAGAAATTTGGGGTCATGACAGGCTTGATCATTAAGAATTCCCAACAAAGTAATTTAACAATTTAGAATGCATAAATTGGGATTAAAGCACATCTTAGTCATCATATTCTTTTTACCTAGGTAAAGTAAAGTCTACCTAAATCCTAATTCCTAATCCTAGGTTCTAAGGAAACAAAAATTCAAAAATCACGTGTTTCCTTTGGATACACATTCTTCCTTGGGTACCAATGAGTTTTTCTTTACAACCCATTCCTTCTTCCTTTCTTTACCTTTATCTCCTCTATAAGGGAAAAAATATCTTATGTGACCATTTCTTTCACAATATAAACAAACTTTGTTTGTGTGTGAGGGTTTTGACTTATTAGCAGTATTTTTGCTTGTTAAGGCGTGACCATGTGGTTAAAAATTCTTTTTGCAAAAGTCATTTTTCTTAGCTCCCAAATTTTTTTTTAGAGTTTTCTTTTCCTTTAATGGTTTTGTCATGATCTTCCTTTTTATTTTTCAAGAGAGTGTTTTCTTTTAAAACATTTACAATTTGATTTTTTAATTTTCCTACTTCTTCTTGAAAAATATCTTGGTCTTTTTTAGCCTTTTCAATAAGCTCATCATTTTTACTTTTCAAAGAGCAATTTTCATCTTTCAAAGAGGAACAAAGACAAGGATCCTTACCTTTGCATTTTAACAATCTTTCCTCAAACATTTTTAGTTTAACTTCTAAAATTTCATGTTCTTTTTGAGAATTTTCACAAAGCTCCTCATTTTCTTTTTTAAGAAAATCATTTTCTTCCTTTAATGAGGATCCCCTTTGTTTTAACAAAGTAAGCTCTTTTTCAAAAAAATTGCTCTTCCTTTTTACAATAAGTAATTCATCAAACAATTTTGCATAATTATTTACTACTTCATCATATGAAGGAATATATGCATCATCATCTGAACTACTTTCTTCTAGTTCATTAGCTACGAAGCAACAATGTGCTTCTCCCAGTGTGCCTTGGTGAATATAAAAAAATGTATCTAAGGTTAAGTCCATTTCTTTCCCAGGCCTTTCATGGGTGCTTTGAAGCAAGTCCCTTATTTCCTTTGCGGTTTTACACCTACAAACATGACTATATTCAACTTCATTTAAAGCACAATAAATAAAATGTTTTGCTTTAAAATTCAACTCTACTATTCTTATTTTTGTGCTTGACATCTCCTCAATTTATTTTGGTTCCCCATTTTCATTTTTGAAAATGTAATCTCCCTTTTGCAATGACTCTTCACATTTGAAGATCATATGACCGGATGAAGATCATCATTCTATTTTTCCATTCTAGGTAGTTGGAACCGTTGAACATTGGAGGTTTGGTCAAGGATTGCCCTTGTGAAGAGGTGTTCACCAAATACTCCATTGATCTTTTACGCTCTAGATTTTACTTCAATAAATTCAAGCGTCTCACTTTGATACCACTTATTGGCCTGGGTGTAGAGTCTAGAGGGGGGTGAATGGGCTCCTTTCATGTATTTGGGCTTTCTCTATAAAAAAAACTCTTAACAAGATAGCAAGCAATTATATCACAATATATAATATAAAATCATGCACAAGACACAAGTTAAAGAGTATAAGGTGAGAAAGCTTAACACCGGTATTTTTACATGGTTTGACACCAAATCTACGTCCACGCCTTAGCACCAAGCCAAGGATTACACAATCCACTATAATCTCCTTCACTGGCGGAGAAAGCCTTACAACTCAGGAACAAATCCCTATCCGCTCAACAAGAGCCTTTGGTTCACCAAGAACCTTCAACAAACGGTTCATAAAGAACCTTTACAACAAGAAGATGGTTTACACAAGATGCTCCTCAAATGAGCTGATTGCAAATACAAAACAAATCTCACACTTAATCTCTCAAGTAATGATTCACACAAGATAAATGAACAAGAGAGACTTGAGCACTTGAAATGAAGAACTAAGATGCAAAGTGTTGTTTTGTAATCAAATATGTTTTTCACTAAGAATGATCAAAAACCTTACTAAACAAGTCTAAGAACTTGTATTTATAGGAAAAAAAATGGGCTACTAGCCATTTTATGGCCATTGGGGGGTTTTATTAAAAAACTATTTTGAAAACTAGTTGTTTTTTGCCCGTTGGTGTTCTTTACGCTCTGGATTTTACTTTGATAAATTCAAGCATCTCACTCTGATACCACTTATTGGCCCAGGTGTAGAGTCTAGAGGGGGGTAAATGGACTCCTTTCATGTATTTGGGCTTTCTCTATAAAAAAAACTCTTGGCAAGATAGCAAGCAATTATATCACAATATATAATATAAAATCATGCACAAGACACAAATTAAAGAGTATAAGGTGAGAAAGCTTAACATCGGTATTTTTACATAGTTCGACACCAAATCTACGTCCACGCCTTAGCACCAAGCCAAGGATTCCACAATCCACTATAATCTCCTTCACTAGAGGAGAAAGCCTTATGATTACGGGTCAAAACTGCTTAATTGGGCATCTTAACCCGGGCTTTTCGGTTTATATTTTTAATTAAATGTCCAAAATTGTCCAATATTTTAATAAAATGCCAAAATCCATCATTCTTGAACTTTATTGCACTATTTATGAAGTTTTGGTAATTTTTTTGTCGCAGGAAAATTTCCGGGAATCAAAACCAACACCTGTTCGTATTTCATACATGACTTTTCCGTCCGAGCTCCGATTGATACGATTCAAATTTCTGGAGAAAGAGGAAAGGATTATCTACAACTTTTGTGTTTTGAGTTTTGTGAGATACGGGTTCCAGAAGAGCAGAATTTGCGACGAACAGAGAACAAATAAAATGAGAAAAAAATATATATATGAATGGCTATTTGATGTGACCCAGCCATGCATGGCCGGGTCGGGTTGGGTAATCCGGGTCATAGGGTTTTTCCCCATCCCCTTTAAATATTCTCTTCCTCCTCCTTCTTTTGGAAGGCAGCCCGTGAGGGCTCTCCTCTCCTCTCCTCTTCTTCTTCTTCTTCTTCTTCTTCTTCTTCTTCTTCTTCTTCTCCTTCTTCTTCTTATATTAGTTTGTTTTTCTTTGTTTTGCTCGTTGCTGTCTCTCCCGTAGCTCTCTGCCCCTCTTGTTTTCCTTAACTCTCTATATATCCCTCTCTTCTCTTCCCAAGCCTCCCACGGATTCCCCGCTGCAACTCCTACCCGCAGCCCCTGCTAGCCAACCGAACACCAGCAGACTCCAGCCAAGAGACCTGCTGTCACGCCAACACCAGCAAGCAGCAGCAGCACTCATCGACTCTACCCGAGTCCCTGTTCCATTCCAACGGTTGCAGCAGGTCCTGTTTCTTTTTGCTGCAATTTTCCAGCACCCAGCAAAGCCCTCTCGGCCAGCAAACTCCTACCCGCCAGCAGCAACACCAGCAGAGCTTCTCCTACACGGCCACCACAGCAGAAGCACCCGAACTCCACACCACTCCACAGCAGCCTTCATCCTCCTTCCAGCCTCCTCTCCAGCAGGTACACAGTAGAGCACAGCCCCTGCTACAGCAGCAACCTACTGGAAGACCCGTGAAGCACCATAGCAAGCAAGCTGCTTCTGCACATCTCTCCGGCCTGAAATTCCCCTGCAGTTTCTTTCTTTCTCTCTTATCTTTTCTCTTTCTTTGATTATTACTTTGAATATTGTTAACTTGTTATTTGAGTTTATTGTTATTTTTTGGTTTTGAATATTAAATAGGGTGTTCCATTATTATTGAAGTTTAATTGTTTTTTTTTAATCTCTTCCGGTTAAATATTTTTCCGTAGATTAGTTTAATGTTCCAAGTTATTTAATTAATTTAGTTAGGGTCAGTTTCGTCAAAGTTCATATTTTTCAGTTTTGTTAAAGTTCGTATTTTTATTTTTTCGGTATCATTCAAAGTTTAGATTTTTAATGTATTTGCATTTTTGTTCGAGTTCTCGGTTTGAATTATTGATTCGTATTAAAGGTTTGATTGTTAGTGTATGTGGGTTTGATTAAGTTTCCTTTCTAGCGTGCTTTAATTCCTTATTTGTAGTTTCCATTTTTAATTAGTGCGTGTCCCAATGTTTCTTTAAGTATACTAGGATTTCCATATTTGTTTTTTTTTTTATTGCAAGCATGAGTGGCTAAGTTCGGTAACTCGGGTTGTGGGTCGATGTCGTTTGCGTTCCATGGTTTATTACTTATCCTATGATATCATTGTTAAACTTTTATTTAGTTAAAACCGAAAATTGAAGGGATCGTTGATAAATTGCTAGCTCTTACTTCTTGTTTTGTTGTTGACGTTAGGCACATCAAAACCTTGATTTAATCTAGGATTTTCATCAACTAATTTACACGACATTCGGTTGATGCGTAATGAGAGTTTATATTTTCTTCCGTTTGGATGTGGCCAATTTACTCGATCTTTAGTGATAAAAATTTCATCTTATTAATGCCTTGATTGGATTAACAAGAAGATGAGTAAGGCCTAGGAAATTAGTAAACGGTGGAAGCAAGCAGACATTGACCCGTAACTCGAGTATTTGGTATATTGTTTCAGTGAATCCGTTTAATTTGGTTGTGTTATTAGATTTACATTTTTGGAAAATTGATAAAATTTTAGTTTCATTTTGATAGTTTACTCAACATTTTCTCACTTTGTTTACTGTTTTCAAAATCGTAAAAGACCAAAAAGATTTTCAAACCCCATTTTTCAGCAACAGGATTTCACTAAACTTGCGTAAATACTTTGATACTCAGTGGTCCCTGTGGAATACGATCCTGGACTCATCCTTGATACAACTTGACACTTCTGCACTTGGAAGCATAACTCAGAACGAGTCACCTTACAACTCAGGAACAAATCCCTATCCGCTCAACAAGAGCCTTCGGTTCACCAAGAACCTTCAACAAACGGTTCACAAAGAACCTTTACAACAAGAAGATGGTTTACACAAGATGCTCCTCAAATGAGCTGATTGCAAATACAAAACAAATCTCACACTTAATCTCTCAAGTAATGATTCACACAAGATAAATGAACAAGAGAGACTTGAGCACTTGAAATGAAGAACTAAGATGCAAAGTGCTGTTTTGTAATCAAATATATTTTTCACTAAGAATGATCAAAAACCTAACTAAACAAGTCTAAGAACTTGTATTTATAGGAAAAAAATGGGCTACTAGCCATTTTATGGCCATTAGGGGGTTTTATTAAAAAATTATTTTGAAAACTAGTTGTTTTTTGCCCATTGGTGTTCTGTCACCGTCCCAAACCATCGACGGTTTTTCTGGGCTCTCTGAAACCGTCGATGGTTTCTTGCATACATCGACGATTACCCTAAATTAAAAAAAGTTATCAACACAAAAGTTGTGAAATTTTTTCTTAGCTTTCCATAGACACTAAGATCACCCTTTTTAGAGTTTTTTTAACAAAAGTTATGCCCCAAATACTGAAGGGTGTTCAGGAAATTTGATCGTTGCATAACTGAGGTTTTAAACCCAACCAAGAAGCCTTTTAATCACTTAAAACATTCTTAGAAAAAATTATATAAAAGATATTAAGTTTATTAAAGATTAAAACTTGTCCAAGTGAGTTTTCCCTTGAATATAAGATCTTGTTTGATAAAATACAACATTAAGCTTCCTTTGGTGTGCTTGGGTCCTTCCAAGTGAGTGTCCTATTAATCTTTCCTTTTCGAAGTCAACTCAGTCCGATCTTTTTCTTTGATCCAATGCTTCATGAATTCGTCACTGGAACATGTACTAAACATGATCTGCAAAGATAGGAAACACTAGGAACAACATATAATATCATCAAAACATATAAACCATGATAGTGTAGCCACCAAGGCTAACAATAACCCTTGACCAGGGTTGCTTTTAATGTATCTCAAGACATGATGAGCAGCGGCTAAATGGGCTTTAGTGGGATTTGCAACTTACTGACTTAATATTTGGATAGAAAATGACAAGTCAGGTCTTATAATGGTCAAGTAGAGAAGTCTGCCTACTAATCTTCTGTAATGAAGTGGATCTGAGAGGAATCTCCTTCTGTTTTGGACAAACTCAAGTTCTAGTCCATAGGAAATGAAGTTGGCTTACATGCCAAATACCCTGAATCAGACAATAATTCAAGAGCATACTTCCTTTGTGAAACTGCAATGCCTTTTGTGAAACAGGCAATCTCAAGACCAAGAAAGTACTTCAAAGGTCCGAGGTCTTTGAGCTTAAATTGAGAATGAAGATACTTCTTTAAATTAGCTACAACATCATCCTCATTACTAGTAATGATGATATCATCTACATAGACCAACAATGCAATGAACAAATTATTTTTTTGTCAAGTGAATAAAGTGTGATCAGCTAAAGATTGAACAAAACCATGAGCTAGTAAGGCAAAGGAAAATTTTAAGAACCACTATCTTAATGCTTGCATAAGACCATACAAAGACTTATGTAGTCTACACACAATTTGAGAGCTAGTGGAATTAGCTTGAAAAAATGGTAGAAACTTCCCCTAAGAAGATGTTCCCTTCAAATTGTAATGAAAACCAGGAGGTAAGGACATGTACACATACTCTTCCAAGTCTCAATGCAAAAATGCATTGTTAATGTTCAGTTGATGCAAAGACAAGTTCTTGGATGGAGCTATGGCTAACAAAACTAGTATAGTAACTAACTTGGCAACTGGTGAAAAAGTTTCCAAGTAATCCAATCCTTCTTGTTGTGTATAGCCCTTAGCAATTAATCGGCCCTTGTATCTTTCCACAGAACCATTAGAGTTATATTTAATCTTGTTAACCCATTTACATCCAACAACTTGTTTGTTAGGAGGTAAGTGAGTTATAATCCAAGTTTTATAATCTTCTAAGGCTTTAATTTCATCAGCCATGGCATTACACCATTGAGTGTGTTGTATGACTTGTCTAAAAGAAGTTGGTTTTTTTTTTGCAAAGAAATAGAAAGTGTGAATGTTTTATGCGAACAAGAAAAATTAGAATATGATAGAAAATTAGAAATTGGGTATTGAGTACTTGAGAGAAGACCTTTATCCAAAAAATTAGATGATGAAGTGGCATCTGCAATATTAGCTAAGTTACAATGATAATAGACAAGATATGATAGATTTTTATGAATTCTAGTGGATTTTTTAATCTTAGGTTGTGAAGTAGTAAAATCAAGATTTTGTTGAGAAGTAACTAGAGGTTAAGTATTTATTGGTTTATTTATGGAATTGGAAATAGTATCAACTGGATCTAAAAGAATGCTTTAAGTAGTCTGAGTTATAGGATATGTGAATATATCAATAGGAACTAGATCATCTACTTGCTTAGCCACTCCAATGGTTTTGCATGAGTGTAGGTCCTGTATAAAACAGAAATGAGAAAGAAACAGAAAACAACAAGAATTTTCTGTGAGTCTTTTGACTGAAATGAGGTTAAAAAATAAAGATGGGACATATAGAACATTATGAAAAACTAATGAATCTTATATTTTCTCAGTTCCAATATGTGTTAGAGGAACACATGTTCCATTAGGCAATTTTACTAACGTGTTTATAATAGGGGTAATTGTAGTGAGATGTGAAATAGAACTGACCATTTGATCAATAGCACCACTATCAATTATCTGGGAATTTGATTGCTTAGAAACAAAATCAGGTAAATTAATCATACTTGATAAACTCAAAGAGTTTGAAACAACAGATGATTCACTCATAGCATTCATGCTTGTGGGTTGTGGTGTTTGTGAAGAGGGTTGTAGAAAAGAAAGAAGATGTTGACACTATTCTTTGGTGAAAGGAAACTGAGGAGTTTGTGGAAGAACAATCTGAGCCATTGGAAGATAATTAAACTTGATGTGCAGAACATGTTTTGGTTCTTGAATTCTGACAATATCAAGGTGTATCCATGTAACTTGTAGCATCTGTCAACTGTATGTCGAGTGAGACCACAATGAGTACAAACTGGCCTGGGACGTTGCTTCTTGTTGTGAAAATCCCCTAAATATGCATAGCGAAATGTATATTTGTATGTAAAGAATCAAACACACAATGCATCACTTTAATGGTGAATATGCAAAACAATCCACAACCACAGCAAGTAAATGAAAGTAAGAACAATCACAATGACACAAGGAATTACGTGCTTTGGCAATGCCTACATCCACGGGAGCAAACGACAAGGATTCACTATCTTTACATGTAAATTACAAGAACAATACAATCTTCACAACAATACTTTCAACAATTATCAACCATATTATTCTAAATATATCCAATACGACATATAAATAGAGTTTCTGGAGGCTTTCCCTCCAAATCCCAACCATATTATCGTCCATTGTTCAAAATTTGAGATCTGCCCTGGGTGTCCTGAGCCAAACCATCAACAGTTTCAAACAGAATGCAATTGTATGAAAATCCTGCTCCAACCCGTCAATGGTTAGAGCCAATCCGTTGACAATTTCCCCTGTTGCTACTTGATTCCCTTCATGCTTTCCTTTTCTGTATGCTATCCACTTAATATGTGAGCCACAATTCACAACACTCTCTAACTTGGTGAACATACGTCATGTTGACTTTTTGAGTCGAATCCCTATTTTGATGCTGACAAAGCATCTGTATCTTATGTGTGTATTTAGTTTGTGAACATGTTCATATTTCATCACACATATAACGTTTGTGGGAAATGGAGGCCAAAAGATTTTAATGCACATATACCTAGCGTACTCCATGAAGAGAAGAGCAAAAGACAAAGAAGAAGACTTTTAAATTTCATTGTATTGCATTTAATTTATATTTTGGTTTGTAATAATTAATGCATGACATGCATGATATGGATAAAAGCTCAGTAATGACCGTAGATTGACCATACGGAACAACATGACCTTAGGGATCGGTCGACCGACGCCAGATTTTTAGGGTTAGCTCAAAGACCATAGAGTAACTTTAGGTCCCTAAACATCCAATGAAAAGTTCCCCATAAGTTAGAAATTATAATTATATGAACAAGGGTGACTTTAAATGAAAATTAGGACTCAAATCCACACCTTGAGTGTGTTCGGTCGACCGAACCCAAACCTCATAGAAGATTTGGTCGACTGAACCTCCCAGGGTCAAATGTTGACCATTCAGTCAACCGAACCCTAACATACAGAGACCTTCGGTCGACCGAGAATCCCAAGGGTCAAAGGTTTGACCATTTGGTCGACCGTCCTTAAAATGAACATCAACGCCTTGGTTAACCGAACTTGCATGTGGGGAAATCCCAATGCCCTGGTCAACCGAACTTGAAATAGAAAAATGGCTTGGTCGATCGAACATCCAAATTCAGTCAACCGAACATAGCCTGGTTGACCGAACCTCGGAGGTTCTGAAATCGCCTCAAGTTGGGTCGACCATCACCTTAATTCAAAATCACCATGGTTGACTGAACTGAGCAACCTAGTCAACCAAACCTTAAAAATGGTCGACTAAACCTCTCGGGTTGCTCAAATTTTATCGAGGTTAAAATCGGGTTATTTGGGTTAAACTTGTTTAAAACATTTTTAATTATTCCCACCATGTCCCCAATGGTCATAATTTTTCCCATGTCTATAAATATAGGTTCATTTGCTTAGATTAGCATTGAGATTAGCATAAAATTTCTCTCAAAAATTTTCTCCCATTTTTACACTTTCAAGCAAAAATCTCTTACTCTCTTCATTATTCTTTTTGCAAAATCATCTTGTACAAGAGCATTTGTTTAGGGCTTATATTTCATATCTTTGATTTCATAAATTATTTACTCTCAATTGTTTATACATTTTTCACATCATCTTTGTTGTGATATAACCTGTTTGCTGATTCTTTGTTTTCAGATTGTAAAATAAATATAAATCTTCTTGTCAGTTTTCAGAAACCACAAAAAAAAAAAAATATGTTTTTTTTCTTTGCAGCAATCAGAGCAACAATAAAACCTAAAACCTACTTGTTTCAATGTGCATGCGTGTGTGCCATGCTTGATCAAGAAATAATCTCTTCACCAAACAACAACCAGCAAGCCACAAGATTTGCAATAAACCATAAACATGCAAGATCAAACACAAGAACACATTTATGTGGTTTGGCCCAAAAGTTGGCCTACATCCACGGTAAGAACTCACCTTCGGAGATGCTTTATTAACAATGGTGGAAAAGAATACATATACATAGATCTACCTTCTGGGCTTACCAATCTCCTCCAAAATCAGCTCAAGAATGACCCCAAGAAACCCCCTATTCGCACTTGCGAAGAGCTCTCAGCTTCTGTCTCTCTCGCTCACCTGACTCTCTTGAAAACCCCCCAAATCTGAGATTCGTTCTCTCATTTAAGGCCTACCTGTGTGTGAACCAGTGCTGGAAGCAAGAAACCCCACCCCCGAACATTTTCTTCCACCTACTGTATGCGTGCTCTCTGGGTTTTTTTTTTTTTCTCTCTCGGGTGAACTCTCTAGAACAAGCATTGTTGGTTGTAGTTTATAAATAAAATACAAATTATAGAAAATTACAGCAATGCCATTACTTAAAAATAGATTGCAGTCATTAGAACTCCTTTGCAATTGACGACCCGGATTTGTCCAGCAAGCTTGACACTCCAACAATTCTCCACCTTGGCAAGCTTGTAATCCTTGCTCTTCCTTACATCTCCTATGGTTGTTCCTGCAAAATAAACACTAGCAACTTCCTAGGTTAATCAAGTTTGAACAATGTTCAAACTTGAATTTTGGTACCGCCTTAGTCATCATATCAGAAGGATTATCCTTTGTTGGAATTTTCCTTACTTCTATTTCACCACTAGAAATAATATCCCTCACAAAATGCCGCCTAACATCTATATGCTTGGACCTATCATGATAAACATGATTCCTAACTAAATAAATAGTGCTTTGATTGTCACAATAAACTATGACGGTTCCACTATACATTCCTAACTCTAGACACAGTCCTTTTATCCATATAGCCTCCTTAAAGGCTTCAGTCATGGCTACATATTCAGCCTTCATGGCAGACAAGGCTACCACCGACTGCATGTGTGATTTCCAACTAACCACACTACCTAAAAAAGAACAGACCATAACAGAAAAAGACTTCTTGGTATCTAGATTTCCAACATAGTCAGAATCTACATATCTTTTAACCTTATTTCACAATGCATATCCCTTTTTCCAAATATTAATCCTTGTTGTTTTGTTCTAGACAAGAATTGAAAATTTTGTTTCAAAGCATGCCAATGTGGTTTTCCAGGTTTGCTCATAAATTTGCTCACTTGACTTACAACATAAGATAGATCAGGTCTAGAACATACCATAGCATACATTACACTACCAACCATACTAGCATAAGGTATTCTATTCATAAATAGTGACTCATTTTCAATTTCAGGACATTGTTTTCTAGACAATTTAACATGCTGTGCAACAAGAACAGAAGTAGGTTTAACATGACTCATTCCAAATCTTTTTAACACATTTGAAATATAAGACTTTTGAGACAAGTAGAGAAGATTTTTATCCCTTTATCTAGTTATTTCCATACCAAGTATTCTTTAAGCAGGGCCTAAGTCTTTCATTTCAAATTCAGATTTAAGCATGCATTTAACTTGATTTAACATATCTAAGTCTCTACAAGCAATTAACATGTCATCAACATATAATAGCAAATATATATGACATTTATCACATGATTTATAATAGGCACAACCATCATAATTGCTTCTACAGAAATCATTCTGAATCATATAAGAATCAAATCTTTTATACCATTGTCTAGGTGATTGTTTCAGCCCATATAAAGATTTCTTTAATAAGCATACATGATTTTTATTCATTTATGTGTCAAAGCCCTTAGGAGGTTGCGTATAAACTGTTTCCTCTAAGTTACCATGCAAGAAAGCAATTTTAACATCAAGTTGTTCCAAATGCAAGTCATTTATAGCAACAAAAGATAACAGAATTCTAATTGAACTATGCCTCACAAGAGGGGAAAATATTTCATTATAATCTACTCTTTCCCTTTGTGCAAATCCCTTAGCCACTAGCCTAACTTTATACCTAGGTGGTTCAATTCCAGGGATTCCCTCTTTCCTCTTAAAGATCCACTTGGATCCTATGAGTTTCTATTTTTCCATTCTAGGAACCATCACCCATGTCTTATTCTTGTTTAGAGACTCCATTTCTTCTTGCATTGCAAGAATTCATTTCTCAGCCTCTTTACTATCCATGGCCTCTCTAAAAGTCCTAAGCTCCACCTCAATTTCTGTTTCAGCAATAGAAAGAGAAAAAGCTATAATATCAGCTTCCCTATACCTTTGAGGAGGTCTCATGACCCTCCTTTCCCTATCTCTTTCTAGAAGGTAGGTTTTACTTGATCCATAGATTTCTGTATCTGAGTTTTACTCCTCAGAATCTACAGCATCTGTTTCTGAACAACTATGAGAAGTAGAGGGTTGCTCCACCTCAAGCTGCAGGTCACTCGTATCAGAGTGCCTAACAATTTCATCTGATTTTTCTGGTTTTCTCCCCATGGCAGTTTCATTAAAAACTACATCCCTACTAATAATGCATCCTTGCTTTCCAGGTTCTGTATCCCAGAGCTTATATCCTTTAACCCCCTCTGGGTATCCCACAAAAATGCATTTAATAGCCCCAGTGTAATGCCCCGAACCCATAAACCAGGGTCCGTTGTATTATACCTGATAAAGTCCTAAAATTCCATAATTCATAACATACGCAGCGGAAAACATAAACATAATCTCCATAATCCATAATACAGTAATACCACAATATCGTAATACTAGAGTTTACTATTCCTATCTATATTCCATAATATTTATCCATCACCTGCATTTCCATAAATACATAATTCCAAAATATTCCAATATTTTCACAATCATTCATCCCTCAACATCCTTGAAACATAACGAAATAAAACATAAAACATAAATATTTACATCCAAAATGTCATCAGCATATACCCTGTTTCTTTATATTCCTCAAAAAGACTAAATACCCTCAAGCTCCCTAAGCTCGACCTCGAGGATGTCCTGAAAAAGAAATAATCATATTCGGGTGAGACACATCTCAGTAAGGGAAGAAGTATACATATTAAAATAGTGTGTGGCTAACATGAGGTATATAAATATCATTTTAATACATTTGCAAATCATTACCATAACATTGAAATCATTTTCTGAACCTACACAATCACTTGCAAATATTTAACCCATGAGATTACCCAAGGATATGGGTGATTACCTGCCCATACAAGTAGCACCCCGCTGCTCTGATACTTAGGTAACCCTAAGGTCACAACTAAAGCATACCAGAGCACTCACCTTACTTAGTAAGCCCTCAAGTGTTAACTTGATCTCGTACTCACGCATTCAGAAATAGTTTATCGAAAAATGCTCTAAGGATAAGGAAATCTACCCGCCCATACAAATAGGTTCCCTCTGCTCTAGTACATTATACAGCTACTGTCACATCTGAAGCTACTAGTGCACTCGCCTTACTCAACAAGCCCTTAGGCGAAGAGTTCACCTTGCCTAATCGTAACATGTTCTACATACATACATACTTCTAATATCATAATACATCATTCCTCTGTGTCATTATACATTCATATACATTCATTCATGTTCATTGTTTAACTTTGTGTTTCGTTTCACTTTAAATGACTCTTTCCCATTTGCATCGTTCACATTTGTCATTTTATTTCATTGTCATTTCATTGTATAACATTTTCATTTCATTCCTTCGTACTACAGCTGGTCTTTAGCCATCATTTGTTAGTCCACATAGAAATGCGCTAGAATCTGCTACAGTTAGTCCACATAGAAATGAGCTAGAATCTACTAACATGGCTGTCTTTCAACTGTCTTACATTTACATGGTTGCATTTAACATACACAAGTAACATTGTCCATATCATATTTAATTCATAATACTTTACTTACTTAACCTACATCTCATACACTTAATATATATTTACACAGAATCTCATGCCACACAATAACAGTAAATTCATATACATTCTTTACAAAATAACCCAACCCATAATTATCGTTTATATGCTGAAAATACATTTCATTTCTTACATAATTCCTCTGAAAATTCATTTTCACTTTCATTCGTTTACTTTCAAATATACATAACTATATAATTATTCCTAAGCTTAAAAAACATAAATTTCATTGTTGGCATTTTAAACCCACACATAAACATATATACATAACACATAATTCTTTTTAATTTATGAACAACTTGATTTAATATATAAATTTCCCCCTTACCTGAACTATGCTGGCAGCATCCCTGAATCGATACCCACAGCATTCACTTGGACCCTGAATTCAAAAATCCTAACTTAATTAAGATAAATTCCAATTAACTTAAATCTTAATAAAAATGCTTATTTACTACTTCTTAGGCTCCAAATAACAAGATTCCTTAAGAAAATCCCAAAATAACTGACTTACCCTGATTTTGGGATGTTTCCCAAACCCCTCAATTCAACGATCAACTTCTACAGCCTTGCGGAGAACAATCCTACAAACCTCATGGTGGTTCTAGATCGTCAAACTGGGTCAAAACCGGCTCGAAATCGAAGAGAGTAGGCTGGGAGTTCGTATTTTTGAGAGAGAAGGAGAAGGTTCATGAATTCCTTGCTGAAAATGAAGAAAATTCCTATTTATAGACAGGGCTTCATCGACGAGACACATGGATTCGTTGACGAAGCGCTATAGAGACTTCGTCGATGAGAAGATACCTTCGTCGATGAAATTCAGAGTTCCAAAATTCTCTTTCGAGATTCCTTCATCGACGAGAAACTAAGTTCATCAACGAGCTTAGAAGGACACTCATTGACGAAGGCAGAACATTCGTCAACGAGGCCTACTTTTCCTTTTTAAATCCTTCCTATATCCCTTAGTACCTATTAATCCATTTCATCCATTATATTTCCTAATTATTTTAAATTCTGGGTCATTACACCTAGGCTCTAATTTATCAGTTCTAATGTGGGCATAGGCTTTGTACCTAAACACTCTTAATCCCTGATAATCAGCTGCCTTACCAGACCAAATTTCTTCAGGGGTTTTAAAGTTGAGAGCTGAGGAAGGACACCTATTAATAAGGTATATAGTAGTGGCCACAGCCTCTGCCCAAAAGGTCTTGGGTAGACCTGAAGTGACTAGCATACATCTTACCCTTTCAAGAATAGTCTCATTCATCCTTTCAACTAATCCATTTTGTTAGTGAGTTTCCTTAACAGTCCTACGTCTAGCAACGCCCTCAGCTTTACAAAATTCAAAAAATTCATTTGACAAGTATTTTAATCTATTGTCTGTTCTCAGGGTTTTAACTTTTCTGCCAACCTGAGTTTCAACTAAAGTTTTCCATTCTTTAAACTTCTCAAAAGTATCACTTTTATGTTTTAAGACATACACCCATACTTTCCTAGAGAAGTCATCTATTATTAATAAAAAATACCTAGAAACACCATGAAAACTAACCTTAGTAGGCCCCCACAAGTTTGAATGTATGTAATCAAGAGTCTGTTTTGTGGTGTGAGTGAACTTCTGAAAACTAACCCTAGTAGACTTACCTAAGATACACTCCTCACAGAATGACAATTCCTTAAGTTTCCTATCCCCAAGCAGCCCCTATTTCTCTAACTCCTTTAAGCCCTATTGGCTAACAAGTCCTAGCCTCTTGTGCCACAAGGAAACCTGATTTTCTATCCTGTGATTGATAGGTGAAGTCTCACCAATCACTGTCATTCCTACCAAAGTGTACAACCCATTCTTTAGCACCCCTTTCATCACTACAAGTGAACCTCTACATACTCTCAGGCTACCTCCTTCAGATTTAAACGCGTACCCTGTCTTATCTAAGCTACCAAGAGAAATCAAGTTTCTTTTCAGCTCAGGTATGTACCTCATATCTCTTAGCACTCTTTAAATCCCATCATGCATTAGAAGCCTCACTGTCCCAATACCCTATATTTTACATGACTTATTGTTTCCTAGGACAACATAGACTTTTTCTAAACATGTCAAGGACTCAAACCAGTTTTTCAATGGACACGTGTGGAAGGAACATCTTGAATCTAATATCCATTCTTTTCTAGAATCTTTCTCAGAGATGTTCAACACTTCTGTACTATCATATCCATCTAAAACTATAGTTGCCTTACCCTTTAGTTCAAAGGTGGTGGCATTGACAATTTTTTTCCTTTCAGGGCAGTCCTTCTTAAAGTGCCCTTCCTTGTGATAGGAAAAACACTTTAGTGCTTTACTTTTAGACTTTTATCTAGACCTCTTGCCTTTTACTTTCTTATCCCTCTTTTCAGACCTACCTCTCACATTTAACCCTTCCCTTAACCCTGTTTTGGATTCAAACTTGGTGTGCTATTCCTTAGAGTGCAAAACTACTTGCACATCTTTTAAAGTTAGCCTCTTTCTCTCATACATCATAGTTTTTTCAATATTATCATATATAGAATCAAGAGAACTCAATAAAATGATTGCTTGGTCTTCTTCATCTATGCTAATATCAATATTAGCAAGATCCAAAAGAATTTTATTAAACTTATTTAAATGTTCATCAATAAATGTTCCAAGGGTCATCCTAAAGGTATAGAGTCTGGTCTTCCTATGGAGTCTATTTGCTAGGGATTTTGTCATGTACAAGCTTTCTAACTTTAGCCAAACTCCAGCTGTTGTATCCTTATTGGCAACTTCCCTAAGCACTTTGTCTCCTAGGGGCAAGATAATGGCACTATGTGCCTTCTGGAGGATTTCGGGCTTCACTTTGTCGGTGGAAGGTAAACTTGGTTTCCCCTCTTGTGAAGTGGAAGCCCCCATCTTGTCTCCCTAAAGGGCCTCCTCAAGCCTCTTTTGTACCAAGATGGCACGCATCTTAATCCTTTATAAACCAAAGTCATTTTTGCCGATGAATTTTTCTATCTCAAACTTGGCAGTCCCCATCACAAAGCCAGACTCTGATACCACTTGTTGTGATATAACTTGATTGTAGATTCTTTGTTTTCAGATTTTAAAACAAATATAAATCTTCTTGTCAGTTTTCAGAAACCACAAAAAAAAAAAAAAACAAAAAAAAAAAACAAAAGATCTATTTTTTTTTCTTTACAGAAATTAGAGCAATAACAAGACTGAAAACCTGCTTATTTCAAAGTGCGTGCGTTTGTGCCAAGCCTAATCAAGAAATAATCTCTTCACCAAACAACAACTAGCAAGCCACAAGATTTGCAATAAACCATAAACATGAAAGATCAAGCACAAGAACACATTTACGTGGTTCGGCCCAAAAGTTGCCCTACATCCACGACAAGAACTCACCTTCTGAGATGCTTTATTAAAAATGGTGGAAAAGAATACATATACATAGATCTACCTTCCGGGCTTACCGATCTCTTCCAAAATCAGCTCAAGAATGACCCCAAGAAACCCCCTCTTCGCACCTGCGAAGAGCTCTCGGCTTCTGTCTCTCTCGCTCACCTCACTCTCCTGAAGCCCCCCCCCCCCCAAATCTGAGATTTGTTCTCTCGTTTTAGGCCTACCCGTGTGTGAACCAGTGCTGGAAGCAAGAAACCCCACCATGAACTTTTTCTTCCACCTGCTGTATGCGTGCTCTCTGGTTTTTTTTTTTTTTTCTCTCGGCTGAACTCTCTAGAACCAGCACTGCTGGTTGTAGTTTATAAATAAAATACAAATTATAGAAAATTACAGCAATGCCATTAATTAAAAATAGATTGTAGCCATTACATCTCCACTGCAATTGACGACCCAGATTTGTCTAGCAAGCTTGACATTCCAACAATCTTTAGAGAGTAGATCCAAGATCTCTCCCATATTTTCATTTGATAAATATCTTTGGGAGTAAACTTTCTATGCTTGTGAATCTTGTACATCTATTGCAAGATTTCAAAGCTCATATTGTTTTATTAGAAAATCCTTTTTGAGCTTGAATCCTAGATCTCCTACACTTTATTATTAAATATATTTTGGAGATTTCATTTGAAGTTTTCTTTAGATCTTTGAAGTGCACATATTTCATATTTCATTTTTATCAAACATCATATATATTGATTTTGAGAAAAATCATTTGAAAGCAAAAACCCTAGGTTCTCCTGCACTTTATTTGAAAAATTATTTTTGGGAGAAAATTATTTTTAGGGTTTAAATCTTTGAAGTGCTTTATTATATACACCTAAGTCAAAGAGTGCTTAAGTAATTTTGAGAAAATCACATACTCACTTGAGCTTATATTTCATATCATGTGTGAGTGTATTTGAGTTTCATATTGTACAGATCAGCTTGTGTTAGAAGCATTTATTTGTACACATTCGATTATCTATTGTATTCCCGACGTATGATTGGAAGAGGGAGACTAGCTCTATGAATAGTCCCAAATTGGCTTTCACCCGATTAGGAAAGTTAGGTGCACCATCCTATTAAGGTGTTGTATTAGGTTCCGCTCCACCCACAGGTGAGCAACCATAGTAAAATCCTCTTGCTTGTTAGCTTGAGGCGGGGACGTAAGCAGTATTGGCCGAACCCTAATAACATATCCAGTGTCTACTTTTAATTTCCTACACTTTATATTCATACGTGTGTATGTTATATTGAATTGAATGTGAATGCTGCGCATGATTTAATTTTTGCATATTATATTTATCTGTGCAATTGATATTTGCTTAGAAAGACCCTAAGTTGTGTATTACTACTGCTGGTTAAATTGAACCTAGGAGAAAAAGTTTTAAAATTCCTATTCACCCCCCTCCCTCTTGGGAATACACCAATTCCAACAATTGGTATCAAAGCCTCGTTGCACTTGGCTTAACAACTTTTGTAAAAGATTGCAATGGCTCTCATTAGTGTATACCCATTCGGCGAGGGACTATCACCTTCCAGTCCTCCATTGTTTTGTGGTGTAAATTACACCCACCGAAAAATCAGAATGAGCGTTTTCATAAAATCTATAAATTGGAGGGTCTGATAGGTGATTAATAAGGGAATTTGTATGCCTGTTAATGAAAATGATACTAATATGCATGCAAATTCACATGTCATGCATTTACTGTACTGTGCTTTAGATATTGATATTTTTCATGAGATTATGACATGTAGTAGTGCACAGGAGATCTGGGTTGAGCTGGAAAAAAGATATGGAGACACCCATGAAAAGGAGATTGCCACTCCAAATGCTTCAAGCCTAAATGATCAGGTAATGGCTAATCATGAGCAAGTTGCAATAGTAAACGATGAGGTAAATGACTCTTACTCTATCTCATTTACTAATTCGTGCAATGAAGCATGTGATGATTCCTATGCTAAATTATGTAATATATTACATACTGAATCATCTATTGAATATAATGATAGTTCTATTGATAATGCATGCAATGATTCATATGATAGTTATTATGATAAATCTTGTGATGATTCATGCTATGAGCTTATTGATGAAAGCATACCCTCTCTAGAAAAACTTGAAAAGACTCTACTTAAAGTGCATAATTTTCTAGATAGGATGTCTAAGCAGAAAATGATCTTGAAGAGTGAAAATAAAAGGCTGGCTAAACAATTAAAAGATTTAAAAGATTTTTATGCCACCTTAGAAAAGAGGAAAATTGTGAAGGTTTTGAAAATTATTTGTTTTGAAAGAAAAGGTGAAAATTATCTAGAAATGATTTTCAAATCCACAGGCAAGAAGGATAACTCGAATAAACCCTTAGGAAACAAATGGAAATTTTTTTTCAAAAAGGGTTCAGGATTGATTCATAGATCCTATAGTCATTCTTTTGCCTCATCATGTAAAAACGAAAGAAATAAGCATAATCATTCACGCATATATAAAGCTTTCTTATCTTGTATAAGAAAAGGGCACGTTTGGTTTAATTGTCTACTTAGCTGTGCTAGAAGCTTAGACAAAGAAATGATGTGGGTTATCATGAAGGTGAACCCCGTAGGACCTAAGGAAAAATAGATTTAAATTAATAATACTTAATTATTTAATGCTTCCTTAGTTCGTAGGTTTAAGGGTTGTGATGACTGTAGGCTTGGGGAGTGGTTGGTGCTTAAAATGAAAACTCTTAGTAGATGCATTCACTATACACTATTGAATACTAAGATTATTAGAAATTCAAGCAAGATATCCAATCTGAACTTAACTCATTTGTATCACAAGAATTGGATAAAATATGAAAACATGGGCTATAGCATACTCAAATAAAATCCACTTCCAAATGGACAAGGCAACTATGCCTGGCATATTATTCTTAATGCTTTATTCATACTTGAATATGCCAATCTTAAGTAAAGCACATTTTGTCCATCGCACAAGTTTGCGGTTTAGGGGATCCATCTTACACTATATATCATTTAATCCTAAACTCATTTGTTTGTCATAAAAGCCTTGATCAAAATTCAATCGTCACTCCAGGTTTAAGCACTAATGATTATAAATGCCTATTATACAAGTGCAAATTAAAAGACATCCTCCTCGTAATCAAAATTAGAGGAATCCACTACGAGAATCAAGCTCTTCATCTAATTAAATCAAAATATTACCTGAGCTTAAAATATTAAAATCCTCTATTTTGGTTCACCACGCCATCCATAAGACTCTTTACCAAACCACGATCATATCTAGTACAGATTATACCTATCCATCGGTTCGTATCCTTGCTCTAAATCGTAATCATCTTTAAATGATACATCGCTTTCTCCATAGAGCTATAGTAAAAAAATCTTATTCTCCTATATGCTCTTTGCCCATGTCTGGACATATTTGCTAGCATGAAAATATTTTGAACATTGTCCATATGTGCTCACTTCATGAATACTCTTCTGAACTCAATAGTGATTTAAATACTTAAGAGTATTTATTCAAATTCCTTTCTCAAGCTCTCAAACTTTAAATCAAATCACTTAGAGCCTCATATCCCTATAATGAAGTTGAATGGCTAAAAGGATTGCACTAGATTTCAATTTAAAGAAAATTCAAATGTCTTAGAAACCTTTGCACATGCAATTAAAGTTGAAGCCATCCAACCTTGTGTCTCTCACACATATTGAAATTCATAAGAGAAGAGGCACTGTAGGCTTATAACATTGAAAGAAATATTCATTGTGACTTTTTGGTCCTCTAAGCCTAATCATGTAAACTTGAGTCTGAATCATTGAAAACCTTAAAACTCTTGGCTAAAGAATTTGAAAAATGAAAAAGGCATTGAATGAGTTGAGTGCATAACTCAGGGGGAGCTTTTATTCATCATATCTTTATAAATTAAAATGCTCTCATATCCTTATAAGCCTTTATGCTTATATGTGTATAGCATTGCAGCACTATCCATGATTCAATGAATGATTATAATCTCTGTGATGAATAGTTTATGTCTTTTCATAGCATGAACTACTATTGAGCTATATTGAATATCTTGAGTTGATTATACCAATGATTGCATGCTTAACCTAGAATGCCTCTTGCATGGCGGATGCAGTTGATGTGAATTGCATGTTGGTAATGAATTTTAGGTTTTTCATGATTTATATTAATATTTTGTTGAGAACAACCATCTATCACGTACATGTTTTATGGGAAAATGTTCGATTTACAGATGGCATGCTGCCGAAATTTCAATAGGAATTTTTCTCAAAATAAAATCTTGTTCAAAGATGATTATGATATTATAAATGTTAAAATCTTTTTGAAAGGATGAGTGAAAACTAAAAATATATTAAACTTCATCCCAGCATAATCATCATCAAATGTTTAGAAAGGCTAAGACATATCCCTATAGGAAGCGCATAAATGACTTATATGCATCATTTCATTTTTTTTAATATTAAGGTTCTTCTGAAATCCTTGAACATTATATCCAGCACTTAAAGCTTAATGATTAGATATGGAGTGTTCTTGGATCATGACCTACATAGCATGCCTTAATACACATTCTCTAATGCATATATGGTCTGTAGGGGCAACTATACTGATAAGGATAAATATAGTTGACAGATATTCAGTATAGTTGGTTTAAGGAATGCCAAAATAGTTGCTTATACTACTAGGCATAATGAAATAAATCTCTAATTAGTATAAGTTGTTTACTTCATCTAAGCTAGATTTCAAATCGATAGGGGAAACTCTTGAAATAAACTTTCTATCTTGTTTGTGCTCACCAATATTCTTAAGCTTAAATGTGCATTGAAATGTATTGTGGCATGTGCTTGATTGTTATGTTTATTGAATACCTTAAGTGAAAAATATAATACTTGCCACATGGTCATTTACTTTGCCATATGATCTTACATGTGATTGTTAAATCTTTAGGATCATCGTGGGTATGTTTTTCTGGTTATATTTTGTGTGCTTAAATGAAAAACCAGAAAAAATTTTGCTTGCCTGATTTTTAAAGTTTATTTTTCAGCAAGCACACCCCTAGTACTTCTTGATAACATCATTAGGGGGATATATATATTTACACACACACACACACACACATATATATTTTTAAAAAAATTTGCAAGAAATGATTTGCATGCGATTTTCTTGCTTATGTGCCTAAATGCTATATCTTTTAAGTTGTTTTATATGCCCATATACTATATGATAAAGGGGGAGAATTTTTTTTAAGCTTAAACGTTAAAAAGGGGAAATGTTTTTCAAATGAGGACATTTCTATTGGCTAAGTTTGTTTTAAATGACCACATTTCTTTTACTTAACTTAACCTTTTTTGCTGATGCCAAAAGGGGGAGAACTTTTATGAGCAAAATGTTTAAGGCCAATGTTTTTTAAGGGGTAAAATATCTGAGTTGCTTGCATGTATGTCCTTGTGCGATAATGATAAAACTAAATGCATATTATTTGAGATGTCTTCTTTTGTGAATATGCTTGACCTATAATGTTTATTTTCAAATTATGCATATTCTTAAGGGGAGCCTTTTCAGGCTTGTCCCAGTTTACTCTGATGCGTTTGTCATCATCAAAAAGGGGGAGATTGTTGACTTTTTGAGTCTGATCCCTATTTTGATGCTGACAAAGCATTTGTATCTTATGTGTGTATTTAATTTGTGAATAGGTTCATATTTCAGCACACACATAAAGTTTAAGGGAAATGGAGGCCAAAAGATCTTAATGCACATATACCTGACATACTCCATGAAGAGAAGAGCAAAAGACCAAGAAGAAAACATTTAAGTTTCATTGTATTGCATTTAATTTATATTTTGGTCTGTAATAATTAATGCATGACATGCATGAAATGGAGAAAAGCTCAGTAATGACCGTAGACTGACCATAGGGAACCACTAGACCTTAAGGATTAGTCGACCGATGCCAGATTTTTAGGGTTAGCTTAAAGACCATAGACTGACTTTAGGTCCCTAAACATCCAATGAAAAGTCTCCTAAAAGTTAGAAATTATAATTATATGAATACGGATGACTTTAAATGAAAATCAGGACTCAAACGCACACCTTGAGTGTGTTCAGTTGACCGAACCCAAACCTTCATAGAAGATTTGGTCGACCGAACCTCCCAGGGTCAAATGTTGACCATTTGGTCGATCGAACCCTAACATATAGAGACCTTCAATCGACCGAACCTCCCTAGGGTCAAAGGTTTGACCATTTGGTCGACCGTCCTTAAAATGAAAATCAATGCTTTGGTCAACCTAATGGGAACGTAGGGAAATCCCAACGCCCTGGTCGACTGAACTTGAAATAGAAAAATGGCCTGGTTGACCGAACATCCAAATTCGGTAAACCGAACTTAGCCTGGTCGACCGAACTAAGCAACTTGGTCGATCGAACCTTAAAAATGGTCGACCAAACCTCTTGGGTTGCTTAAATTTTACCGAGGTTAAAACAGGATTATTTGGGTTAAACTTGTTTAAAACATTTTTAATTATTCCCACCATGTCCCCAATGGTCATAATTTGTTGACCTGATAGGTCACACCCAGTTTTGATCATGATAAATACTCTTGGAACTGATGGTTGTACTAAGGCTTGTATTCAGGTTCACTATGCACGTGTATTCGGACTAAAAGACATACCATGATGGTGTGCAGTGTTTGAGCCAAAGAATGAAGAATTTTATGTTGTATTTGTATTTATTATTTCATTTCTTCATTCTGAGTTGTAATATTTATTATGGACTGTACTCTCTGCGGCTTGTAATAATAT
The DNA here is from genome assembly GCF_029873635.1 of Malania oleifera. Taxonomy (NCBI): domain Eukaryota; kingdom Viridiplantae; phylum Streptophyta; class Magnoliopsida; order Santalales; family Ximeniaceae; genus Malania; species Malania oleifera. Next base: position 90,227,512 of record NC_080421.1, read on the forward strand.
GCATCATGCATGGTAGGTAGATATGCTCATAACAAACCCTAGTTGGACCTTAGGTACCCTACCTTTAGTACACAAAGTCCCCAACATCACTCTTCACATCAGGGGAATTAAATTGGCAAAAAATGAACTTAACTGAAAATGTTGAGAGGGTTCGGGCGACCGAACCTAAGCCATCTAAAACGGCTCGGGCGACCGAACAAGTCAAAATATTGTCTTTGTGTTTAGGCACTCAAACCTGATTTGAGCGTATCTTCCTCGGGCACCCGAACCTGTGCCAGAGCACTTTTCAACTACTCGAGCGACTGAATGATCTCGTTCAAATTGGGCTCGGGCGACCAAATTGGTTAGTTCGGCACCGGGCACCTAAATTTACGAAAAAAATGCTACTAACTTTTATTCAGCCGACCGACCGTTTCTTCGGGCACTCGAACCATTAAAAATTGATTTTCTAAGTGATTCTATTCAGGCACCCAAACCTTAGGACGGGCACCCAAATCTCGCGGGTTAAAATATTTTTTACCGATTTTTTAATGAGGTAAACTAGGTTAATTTTCTTAATGGCTTTTAAAATAAATTAAATTATTCCCATTGTGTCCCCAATGGTCAAAAAATCCTCCTTGCCTATAAATACCTATTCATTTGTCATAATTAGAAAGGATTAGTATTTTGATTAACGCCAAAATTCTCTCAACTTCCAAAACCCTATTTTAGCCTATACTACTCCCAAGCACCCATACACTCCATATTTCTTGATCTTTCAAGTGTTGTGTGTATTTCTAAACTGATTGTGCTTGATCTTACTAGCTAATACTCTCATTTGGTATATTGTTTGATTAATTTTATTTGAGAGTATAGCGTTAAGTTCTTCCACCGATTTTACTTGATAAATCTTGTGTAGGAAGACTTAGAAGGTTGTGATTCTTGCATTGTCATTGCAAGACACCTAAACCTATATTTTTGTGTGCAAAAATCCTTTTCAAAAGCTAGTTTTTCAAACAACTCCATTGTGTTTTGTATATTGAAATTTTTTGTTGAGATTGTTTGAATCAACTTGCTTAGCATACTTGAAACCCTGATTTGATTTTGTATTATTCACGTGTTGTGTTTCGAATCTTGCTTTGATATACACTCTAGATCTAAACTGATAATCTATACTTGATTGAGTGTTTAGCACACATTAGAGCACTGAGCATATTTACATATCATTCGTTGAAATATTGATTGAGCTGTACTAGTGCAAAAATCTGCTTGTGAAGAAGCGTGTTTTCGTGTACAAATTTTATACACATTGGTTGTATTCTAGGCACCGGCCTGAAGAGGGAGACTAGCCCTGTTGAATAGTCCCGAACTGGCTTAGACCCATTTAGGAAAGTTAGGTGTGTCATCCTGGTAAGGCGTGTTGGTGAGGTTAGCCCCCTGAATTGACCTGGTTGTAACCGGTGCCACTTCACCCGTTAAGTGAGTTTTAGTGGAATCCTTGTGCTGGTGTAGCCAAAGCGGGTACATAGGCAATTTGGCCGAACTTCAATAACATATTGTGTGTATTGTTTACTTCTAGCTCTTTACTTTTACTGCACATGTATGTTTATTTGTTAATTGCATAGGCTGTCCCTAGGCTGTACTACACTGTTGATAAAACCAATAAACCTAGGTGATAAATTTTAATTACCCAATTCACCCCCCTCTTGGGGTTGCACCAAAACTAACAATTGGTATCAGAGTCTCGTAACTTAGACTTAAATGTCATTTAGTAAAAGATCACGATGGCTCATGTTAGTGCATCCCCTTCATATGAGGGAAGATTGGTCACACACCCACCAATATTCTGTGGTGATAACTATGTTGTATGGAAATTCAGAACGACTGTGTTTGTGCAAGCTTTAAATGGGAAATTTTGGAATGTCATTGATTAGGGTGATAGTGTGCCTGTTAAATCCACTGGTTTTACTATTGTTCCTAAATATGAGTATGAATTGAATGATCATGATAGGAACTTAGTGCAGGTAAATTTTGACGCCATGAATACCTTAGTACATGCTTTGGATTCTGATGTTCTATATGAGGTTATGGTGTGTAGTAATGCTAAGAAGATCTGGGATGAACTTGAGAGGAGATATGGAGCACTCATGTAAAACAAAGTGAACTCTCTGTGTGACTCAAGCTCTACTGATCTTGAAGGAGGTAACCAGTGTTTTGTTGCTTTAACTAATAATGAGGTTATCTCTATTCCTTCGGCTTTAGTAGATAAATCTGAAAATGATTCATGTGATGATTTGAATGATGCATCTGATTCCGAGTCATATCATAGTAGTGATAGTGGGAGCATGCCTACTTATGAAAAACTTCAAATTGAATATATTAGAATTCATAAATTACTTGTTAACGCTAATAAAAGATATACTGCTTTGAAGAACAAGTATGAGGCATGTGAGAAAGAATGTAAATCAAAAGTTCTTGTTGAAAGGGAAAATGATTTTTAAATTAAACAGTTAGTAAACAAGAATGAAAAATTAGAAAAAGAATTGAATGGATTAATATCTCAAACTTCAAATGATAATAATAAAGATCTTCTGATTGCAGAACTTGAGTGTAAAGCAAACACAATGTCTAAAGAATTTATGAAACTTCAGAATGTTTGCAAAGGTCAAGAGAACATAAAAATTCAAGATCTAGAAAAGAAAATAGAAGACCAGTATAAGATCATTCATACATTCACTAGAAGTAAAGAAAATTTTGACAAACTCTTAGGTTAAAAAAAATGACCTTAGATAAAGAAGGTATAGGTTGTAATGGAATTGAAAAGGGCAAAAGGAAGAACCTAGACATGGGGTACTTTGTAAAAGAATTGAAACATTATGCTAGTACCTCCTCCAATCCATACACTCACACCACATGTGTCTTATGCAAAAAGAATGGACACGTAAAATTTGATTGCCCATTTAAAAGAAAAGGTGTGAAACCCAAACGAGTATGGAAAGTCAAAGAATCACCGACTCCTAATCCATCAAGAATAAAAGATATAAAAATGGTATGGGTTGTTAAGAAAACAAACCCCTTGAAATTCAAGGAAGAATTTACTCAAACAGGAATTACATGATCACATAATTCTTCCTTAGCATTTAGGATTAGCCATAGGGGGTAGTGTTGACTAAAGGCTTAGGAAGTCGTTTGGGCTGAAAATGTAAAATCTTAATATATGTCCTCTATTTAAAATTTTACATACTAAGTATTTTGAAAAATCAAGCCAATCTGCAAATCCAAGTAAATAACAAATCTGAACTTAATGCATATATTTATTGGTTGAAATATGAAATTATTGGCTTTTTGAATAAAAATCCACTTCCATAAGGACAAGGCAATTGTGTCTGGCATATTATTCTCAAATGCTTAATTTTATACTTGAATATACAAATCTTAAGTTAAGCATATCTTGTCCATTGCACATATTTGAGTTTTAGGGAATCCATCTCGATATATATCAGTTAAAACTAAACTCATTTTTTGAATATAAAAGTATTAACCTTAGTTTAGTCATCACTCTAGGCTTAAGCACTAATGATCATCAGTCCCTATTTTGACTAGTGCTTACTTAAAGACATCCTTCCATAATCAAAATTAGAGGCAACCACTAAGGGATTCTAGTTTCACTGATTAACCAATGTGCTTAAAATATAAAAATCTTCTAATTTTGGTTCACCGTATCCTCCATAGGAAATTCTTACCAAACCACGATCAAATTCGGTAAGGTTTTACCCATTCCTTGGTTTATATCCTTGCTCCTCTATATGATCATACCTAAAAGATACTTGCCAATCACCAAAGAGCAGTGTTCCAAAATTCATACTCTTCTAGTTGCTCTTTATCTAAATTGTTTGGACATATCCTCTTCCATGCAAATATCTTGAATCATGTCCATTCATAATGAATACTCTTTGAACATAACTTAAATTTTAATTTTTCAAGAGTATTAATCCAAAATTTCTTTCATAAACTCTCAAACATTAAATCAAATCCTTTAGAACTTCAGCTTTGTGAATTAAGTTAAATGGCTAATGTGATTGCTACTGGTTTCAACATATATGAAAATGCAATAACTGAGAAACCTATGCATGAATGATAATAAAGACAAGCCATTTGAACTTGGGCCTTTCACATATTGTAAATCATGAGCATAAAGGCAAATATAGGCTTAGCTCACTTAAAGATATATATATTGTGACTTTTTTTGGTCCTCTAAGCCTATTCATCCAAAGCCAAGCATATATCATTTAAAATCTAGATCTCTTGGCTAAATGATTTTAAAAATAAGAAAAAGACATTTAAATGAGTCGAGTGCATAACTGAGGGGGAGCATTCACCTTTCATATCTATATTCATTAAAATGCTCTCAATTTTTATCTTTGCTTATATGTTTGTATGCTTTTGTGAGAACAAATCTACACTAATATCATAACTATCCATTGTTAGTTATTGTTCATATCATCTATTGGACAGTTCATTTCTTATATGAGTTGTCGATTGAACTACTAGAAAGCATACTTGTGTTGAAAGCCTCCTGCATGACAGATGCAGTGATATAATTTGCATGCTAGTTGTAGATATTAGGTTGTTGCTTGCTTTATATGATTTATCTATTGAAAACAACCCATTACCAGGTACAAGTTTTATGGGAAAACGTCCAACTTACAGACGGAATGTTGTCGAAATTTCGGTAGATTTTTCGCAAAATAAAACTTTGTACAAAGATGATTATGATAATAAAAATGTTAAAATGTTTTTGAAATGATGAGTGAAAACTTAAATAGAAATATCACATTTTCATCCTTGCATTATCATCACATACTTAGAGGAGCTAAGCTCTATACCTATGGAAAGCTCATAAAAGAACTCATTTGCATCATGCTTTGAATTTTGAATATTGAGGCTCTTCTAAGAACCCTGAACATCATATCCAACTCTTAAAGTTATGTATTTAGATATGGATTGTTCTCGGTTATATGGTTTATTTCAAGCCTTAATATATATTCTCTGATGCATTTTGAAGGATTTAGGGAGACTATACTGGATGCCATGTTTGAAATAAATCAGCTAATATCCGGTGTAGTTATGTTAAAAATTTTAAAATGAATGGCTTATACTACTAGGCATAATGAAATAACTCTCTATTTAGTATAAGTTGCTTATTGCATCTAAGCTAGAATTCAAATTGATAGAGGGAACTTCTAAATTAAAATGCCTATCGTATTATCCTCACAAAATTTTTAGCTTAGATATGTTGTTGAATCAAATGTGGCATATGCTTGAATAAAATGGTTAGATTGAAAATTTTTAAATTGAACTATGTTGTTTTGCCATAATCAGCTGTGTAGCCATATGATCCTTGTTTTGAATTGCCTGATATCTTTAGGATCTTTATGGTTGATTTTTCTGGTTATATTCTTGTATGTGCTTAATTGACAATCCAGAAAAATGTTGCTTGCTTGTTTTAAAATTAAAGTTTCTTTTTCGGCAAGCACCCCCAGTACTTTTTGCAAATATCAAGGGGGATATATATATATATATATATATATATATTAATTGAATAACTGGTTCATGTAACTTCACATAAAAATGCATGTGAACTAGTTAGACTGTGTTTATGCTCAAACCTTCTGTTTGGTATCATATGTCGTGTGCTTTTAACCCAAATTTTCCACAAGTCTTATGATATGTTTCAATTGTAATGGTTCATGTATGCTTATAGTCTAACCTTGTTTTCATGTCATTTAAATCATTTAAATAACCATTATATAGTTTGTGTGATCAAATTGCTATACTCCATACTTTGTCATTTATTGTGCATTATATGATTATATTATCTTTTTAGATGCTAAAAGTAATAATTCATGATCATATTGGACTGTTTGAGTTGATTGATTGAAATGTGCTATATATTGTTGATTGAAACTCAAATCAGGTCACTTAGATACAAAGTTATGATTGGGAATGGTTTATTTTCAAACGACATGCTGCCAATTTTTCTTATCCTCCCAATATATCTTTTGTATCTAAATGATGTCTTGTGCCTTCATTTTTTATCCCTTAACCCTTTTTGCCGTTGCCAAAAGGGTGAGAAGAAGCAAAAGTGTGGGTAAAATTTAATCAATATTTAATCAATTCATTGTTTGAGCTTAAATTATCTTTATGCACAAAGTCAAGGGGAGCCTTTCTTGGTTGTACCCACTTTTGCATAAAGTATTTGTCATCATAAAAAAGGAGGAGATTGTTGACCTGATAGGTCACACCAAGTTTGGATCATGACAAATACTCTTGGTACTGATGGTTGTACTAAGGTTTGTATGCAGGTTCACTGTGCACGTGTATTCGGACTAAAAGACATACAATGATGGCGTGCGGTGTTTGTGCTAAAGAAAGAAAAAAATTGTATTGTATTTGTACTTATTATGGATTGTACACCCTGCGGCTTGTAATAATATGCATCATGCATGTTAGGGAGGTATGCTCATAACAGATCCTAGTTGGACCTTAGGTACCTACCTTTAGTACACGAAGTCCCCAACATCACTCTTCACATTAGGGGAATTAAATTGGCTAAAAATGAACTTAACTGAAAATGTTGAGAGGGTTCGGGCAACCTAACCTAAGCCGTGTAAAATGGCTCGGGCGACCAAACAAGTCAAAATATTGACTTTGTGTTCAGGCACCCGAACCTGATTTGAGAGTATCTTCCTCGGGCACTCGAACCTGTGTCAAAGCACTTTTCAATTACTCGAGCTACCGAATGATCTCGTTCAAATTGGGCTCGGGCGACCGAATTGGTTAGTTCGGTTAACTGAACTTGGAATCGGGTACTCGAATTTATGAAAAAAATGCTACTGCCTTTTGTTCAGCCGACCGACCGTTTCTTTGGGCATCCGAACCATTAAAAATTGATTTTCTGAGTGAGTCTATTCGAGTACCCGAACCTCAGGACGGGCACCTGAACCTCACTGGTTAAAATATTTTTTATCGATTTTTTAATGAAGTAAACTAGGTTAATTTTCTTAATGGCTTTTAAAATAAATTTAATTATTCCCATTGTGTCCCCAATGGTCCAAAAATTCTCCTTACCTATAAATACCTATTCATTTTTTATAATTAGAAAGGATTAGCATTTTGATTAAGGCCAAAATTCTCTCAACTTCTAAAACCCTATTTTAGCCTATACTACTCCCAAACACTCATATACTCCATATTTCTTGATCTTTCCAGTGTAGTGAGTTTTTCAAAGCTGATTGTGCTTGATCTTACTAGCTAATACTCTCATTTGGTAAATTGTTTGATTGATTTTATTTGAGAGTATAACCTTAAGTTCTTCCACCAATTTTACTTGATAAATCTTGTGTGGGAATACTTAGAAGGTTGTGGTTCTTGCATTGTCATTACAAGACACCTAAACCTATATTTTTGTGTGCAAAAATCCTTTTCAAAAGCTAGTTTTTCAAACAACTTCATTGTGCTTTGTATATTGAAATATCTTGTTGAGATTGTTTCAATCAACTTGCTTAGCATACTTGAAACCCTGATATTATTTTGTATTATTCACGTGTTGTGTTTCGAATCTTGCTTTGATATACACTCTAGATCTGAACTGATAATTTATACTTGATTGAGTGTTTAGCACACATTAGAGCACCGAGCATATTTACATATCATTCGTGCTTGCAATATTGATAAAGTTGTACTGGTGCACATATCTACTTGTGAAGAAGCATATTTCCGGGTACAAATTTTATACAGATTGGTTGTATTCCAGGCACGGGCTTGAAGAGGGAGACTAGCCCTGTTGAATAGTCTCGAATTGGCTTAGACCCGATCAAGAAAGTTAGGTGCACCATCCTGGTAAGGTGTGTTGGTTAAGGTCAGCCCCCTGAATTGACCTGGTTGTAACCGATGCCACTATACCTGTTAAGTGAGTTTTAGTGGAATCTCTGTGCTGGTGTAGCCAAGGTGGGGATGTAGGTAATTTGGCTGAATCTCGATAACATATTACGTGTATTGTTTACTTCTCACACTTTACTTTTACAGCACATGTATGTTTATTTGTTGATTGCGTAGATTGACCCTTGGTTGTACTACACTGTTGATAAAACCAGTAAACCTAGGTAATAAATTTTAAATACCCAATTCACCTCCCTCTTAAGGTTGCACCAAAACTAACACAATTCTTCACATGTCTATAAATATAGGTTCATTTGCTTAGATTAGCATTGAGATTAGCATAAAATTTCTCTCAAATTTTTTCTCCCATTTTTACACTTTCAAGCAAAAATTTCTTACTCTCTTCATCATTTTTTTTTTTGTTGCAAAATCATCTTGTAAGAGAGCATTTGTTTAGGGCTTATATTTCATATATTTGATTTCATAATTTATTTACTCTCAATTGTTTATACATTTTTCACCTCATCTTTAGAGAGTGGATCCAAGATCTCTCCCATATTTTCATTTGATAAATATCTTTGGGAGTAAACTTTCTATGCTTGTGAATCTTGCACATCTATTGCAAGATTTCAAAACTCATTGTTTTATTGGAAAATCCTTTTTGAGCTTGAATCCTAGATTTCCTGCACTTTATTATTAAATATATTTTGGAGATTTCCTTTGAAGTTTTCTTTAGATCTTTAAAGTGCACATATTTCATATTTCATTTTTATCAAAGTTCATATACATTGATTTTGAGAAAAATCATTTGAAAGCAAAAACCCTAGGTTCTCCTGCATTTTATTTGAAAAATTATTTTTGGGAGAAAATTATTTTTAGGGTTTAAATCTTTGAAGTGCTTTATTATATACACCTAACTCAAAGAGTGCTTAAGTAATTTTTAGAAAATCACATACTCACTTGGGCTCATATTTCATATCACGCGTGAGTGTATTTGAACTTCATATTATACACATTAGCTTGTACTAAAAGCATTTATTTGTACACATTTGATTATCTGTTGAATTCCCGACGTATGATCGGAAGAGGGAGACTAACCCTATGAATAGTCCCGGATTGGCTTTGATCCGATTAGGAAAGTTAGGTGCACAATCATGTTAAGGTGTTGTATTAGGTGCCGCTCCACCTGAAAGTGAGCAACCATAGTGGAATCCTCTTACTTGTTAGCTTGAGGTGGGGATGTGGGCAATATTTGTCAAACCCCGATAACATATCATGTGTCTACTTTTAATTTTCTACACTTTATATCCATACACATGTATGTTATATTGAATTGATTTTGAATGCTATGCACGATTTAATTTTCGCATATTATATTTATCTGCGCAATTGATATTTTCTTAGAAAGACTCTATGTTGTGTATTACTGCTGCTGGTTAAATTGAACCCGGGAGAAAAAGTTTTAAAATTCCAAATCACCACCCCCCCTTCTTGAGAATACACCAATTCCAACACGGCCCTTAAGAGAAATCGAAACATGAACCCATTGCTCCACCTTGAACTTGGGATGTTAGGTTGGGACCGCCTCCCGTCTAGCAATGGAGACAAATATCAAATCCAAGCAACTCCGCTTGAACTTGTTGATGGCAGCTTCGACTTCTACCATCATTTTTCGATTCAGTTTTAGATGCAGTAACCTGAGACTGCACACTAGGCTTCCAACAAGGCCTTCCCACAATAGTAAATACATAAGCTGCTGCAAGCCTTCTATCACCAAAGCCCCCTGCATAGTCTTCAAAAAATCTCATAACTAAAGATCCACCTTGTTGCCTACCAAAATACCCTATTGCATCTTCATGGGGGACCTTTGACATATCTCGGACATCACAGCCCCTCCTTGGGTATCGAGCAGTAGACATTTCACATCAATTATCCATAGATTCCTCCTGAGGTGGCAAACAAAGTCTCCCTACAGCTCTATCCACAAAGCCACCCTGAGATAACACTAATCTCCCTACAACTCTATCTATGTGAATTTTCAAACCAAGACCCTTCTTGGCCGTACCCAATACATTCATGTCAAAATCTTTCAATAGAGTTCCCAACTCATTAGCCTCAATCAAAGCCTTCCCAGCCAATAACAAGTCATTCACACACAAAAGATACATCACTCCACTGCATCCTATCACCCTTTTCCTCACTGAAAGCCTCACGAACTCCCACACCTAGTTCTCATGCAATACCTCCATTTCCTCCACCGTAACACTTATCCTTCTATTTTTCCCTTTTCTGTACATGGAAACTTGAAAAATATTAGGAAACTTGCTACTGGTAGTAATGAATGCATAAAATACCCAAATGCCAAATTTATACCTAAACCGTGGTCTAATAGTGCACATGGGCCCACTGTGATCCTGCTGGTCTCTCGAGTTGAAACTCTGATGTAGAACGAGATTGGTCGACCTATGTCATATGGTTTAATCCTCACACAAGTACATACACTCAAAACACTTTGGTTTAAGATTTCAATTAACTAAACATACACACCATAAATCATGCTTCATTTCACATGTTGTTGGATTTTTGTAAAGGTGTATGATGTTGTCCAGAAAACAAGTCCCAAGTGTTTACTGATCAAGGAGTCTAGTTTTATGTGGAAGATGATACTTTCAAAGTCAATATTACAAGTTCTAAGCTACCAAGCTAATATTCATACAATTGATTTTAACTAGCAAGTATCAATATTGAAATCTAATGGTTCAAATGTGCTTTTCAAATATGGAATTTCATATTTTCAAGAAAAGCTTACACAAGATTAAGCAAGGGTTCAAACAATTACTGAAGTTACCAAGAGATTCGCTGGATGGCTTGACGTTGTTCAACACGAGCTAGACCACGTCATAAGTCCTTCGTGCAAGCTTTGAAACACCAAGACAAATGCAGCAATGGAGTGTAGATGTAATAGTCTTGTGGGTGTCTACGGGAAGTGGTCGTGGGGTGTATTTTGGGTGGTGCCCATGGGGGGTGAGAGGGAGGAGATGGAGATGGAGATGGAGTCACTGGATAGATAGTGGTCTCTCACCACTTGATCTCTGGAGAGAATGTTGTAGCCTCACACTACACATTCTAATATTGGACACAAAGCTTTGAAGCTTCAACAAAGGATTTCTTTCAATTCAATATCAGCTACTATATGAGTTCTTACAAGGAGATATATAAAGACTTAGCAAGGGAAGATAAGACAATAACTAGCTTACACTTCCAACACAAGCATGAGAGACAAAGGTTATAAATACACAACTTACTAGACACATTTAATACACTCATAGCTTACTAAACACACACATGCAAGCTAAGTTGACTTAAACATATTACAACTTAAATCTAAGACATATGCCAATGGAGGGGGCCCAAATTCGTGTGGGGCCCATGGAGCCTTATGGGGCCCACATGGGTCTTCTTGCTTTAATACTTCACTCGGGTTCTTCTCGTACAGAAAACCTTCAAGTAGTCTTCAAATAACTCCACGTGTACCCACAAAATATTTATGAACAATAGGGGACATTTGAAGGTGGTCAATGTGTCAGCATATATGCAAAGGAAATGAGTAAGGCATGTTGATCCCCATCAAACTCTCTACAATATGAACAATGTCATCTCTACCCTGAGTCAGTAGCTCTACCGACATCACATGCCCATTCATACTGTGACCATGTTAACCCGAGATAGAACTCTCCACATTTCTGCCTTGAGTATCTAACTCCAACTAAATTACATGTTTTCTACTGCCACAATTTTCTGGCATTTGTTTCTCTTCCTTTACCTGAGTACAATGCCCCATGACTTTATCACCAAAAGTCATATCATTGATCACCCTTTTGTTTGCCATAGGATCGCCCAACTTGCACCCACTTTTCTTATACCCTAGAAAGATATGTACTGTCCAAACATAAAGCCAAGTCTAGATCCTCCATCACTAGAATAGTGCACCAGTGGACATCCACTCACACCCGAGTAGTCTACCACAAAACTTGCTCATAATTCACCTGCAACTCTCCTATCTAGTGATAGCTTTAGTGATCAGTCACACAAGAAACGTGCCATACTCATAGACTTCACCAAGAAGTTTCCTGCAAGCCTTGCATATAACATGCCCTACTCACAAAACTCCATGAACAAAACCAACATACTCAGTCCCAATGCATGACCTGAGGATCTCTCTCCTAGTCTAGTTCTACACTTTAAGCACAAGCTAAACTTGGGAAGCACATCAGGCTTGTGCCACATGAGATTGTGATACACCCACGAAAAATATATGTCTGCCCCGTGATGCTATCCTCACCAGTCCCCAACCATCTGGATACATGTAGGCATCCATATGGCTTAATTGTATATGCCACAGAACATCTGACCCGAGATTCTACAGCTGCAACTCCACCTACAACTATAACACCCTGAAATGTATATATATTTTCAGCTACCTTCTCTCCTTTCATCACCATCGAGTCGCCTTCACAGACTTTTATTTCCATACTTTTAGACTTGTAACTATATATGTTATAATCTACAGTGCCTAATGAAATTATATCCTTCCTTAGACCCGGTGCATGCCTTACATAACATCTGGTTCCCACAACACCATCTTATATTTTGATTTTGACATTTCCAATACCAATTATTTTGCATGAAATATCATTTCCCATCAAAACACAACCATTATTAATTGACCTATAGGTGTCAAACCATTTTCTATTTGCCATCATATGATAAGAGCATCTGGTATCTAAGATCCAAGAATCATCCGTGAGGCACTCCAAACCCAATGAAACACATAGCACATCACCGTCACTGCTCCCTGAGTCTCCTTCCACTATATTTGCAAATTTTGACGGATCCTTAGACATATATCAACTTTTCAGTTTTCGCCAAACTGATACGAGAGAATCCTCATCCATGACATGATACAACACGTCATCAGCCAAACACAGTCGGATGATTGATACTGTCGTTGCCATCAATTCATTCCAACTTGCTTCATCCATGTCTTTTGGTTGAATTCTGTATAAAGTCTTTACCATGCTTTGCTGCACCAAGAGATCCTTCACCTAGGAGTAGCAAAATGGGTTGAAACTTGACGAGTGACCCATGACCCACCCGTTTAAAACGAGTTCGGATTTATGCAAGTCAAACCACTTATAAATAGGTCAATCTGTGATTTGCCTGTTTATAAACGGGTCAACCCAAGTTCGGGTTGGGTCACCCATTTATTTGGCTCTTAATCCAAATAACCCATTAAGTAACACTGTTACAGTGGACTCTGACTTCAAATCATGTGAGCCTTCGGATGAGGAGAAGAGGAAGGCGGAACAGATGAAGATCACGAAAAGGGGAAAAGGGTGAAGGGCAAATCCGAAGCAATCCTTGCCATCTAAGCCCTAAACCGCGCCCCCAGATCCAATTCAATTCGGTGAAGGTCCTCGACATCCTCTCCAAGAGCTTTCCCCGCCACGTTAAATCCGACCTCATTGCTGCCTTCAAGGAGCTCCTCCGGCAGAACCGGTGCGGCCTCGCCACTAAAGTTTTCTCTGTCATCCGATTGGAGCCTTGGAACCGCACCGACCTCTCTCCGTACAACCTCTCTCTGTACGTCGTCTGATATGTGATCTGGAAGCGGTGGGGGAAGGGTCGATCCCCTGTGATGATAAGGGCATCATTCAGGTGCTCTGGGCGGTGCTTGGCGCAGATAGGCGGAATCGGCAGGGAGGATTTACGAGATGATTAAGAGGAGCGGGTTGGGCTCCAACTAGGTAGGGAATGAGATTGTGGTTTGGTATGGTTGTGTTCATCTTCACTTCTTCATATCAGCCTATAGTTTTTTTTGTTTTTATATGAAATGTTCAAAAAAATTTAAAATAAATAAATTATATATTTAAACAGGTAACCCATGACCCGCCCGTTTATTAAATAAGTGGGTTAGGGTTTACATGGTTGTGACCCGTTTAACCTCGACCCGTTTACAACCTGACTCGTTTATAACCCAACTCATTTTCGACCTGCCTAGACCCCGCCCATGAATACGTTTTGCCTCCCCTACCTTCACCCTTCTCTGCCACAAATCAAAATTCCCGATTCCATCAAACTTGACCACGTCAAATTTCACAAATGAAGATCCAGAGGCCATTACAACAATGCTCTTATACCAATTTATTGTGAAAACCCCCCAAATATGCACAGCGAAATGTATATTTGTATGTAAAGAATCAAACACACAATGCAACATTTTAATGGTGAATATACAAATAATTCATAACCACAACAAATAAATGAAAGTAATAACAATTACAATGACATAAAGAATTATGTGGTTTGGCAATGCCTATATTTACGGGAGCAAATGACAAGGATTCACTATCTTCGTGTGTAAATTACAAGAACAATACAATCCTCTCAACAATACTCTCAACAATTATCAACCATCTTACTCTAAATACATCCAATAAGATATATAAATAGAGTTCCTAGGTATCCCTCCAAACCCTAACCATATTAATGTCCATTGTTCAAAATTTGAAATTTGCGCTAGGTGTCCCGAGCAAAACCGTCGACAGTTTGACCCAAACTGTCGATGGTTTCAAACAGAATGCAATTGTCTGAAAATCCTGCTCCAAACCATTCATGGTTAGAGCCAATCCATCGATGGTTTCCCCTGTTGCTGCTTGATTTCCTTTATACTTTCCCTTTGTGTATGTTATCCACTTAGTATGTGAGCCACAATTCATAACACTTTTGATAATTCTTGGCCATTGTTCTATGAACATTCTTACTGAATAAAGCAACAATTTCAATCATCAAGGATGATCCCACCACCTTTCTTTGCTTTTCTTCTTGTAAAGTGAGAGATAAAACTCTATCAATGGATGACATTGGATCTATGAGTAGAATTTGCCGTCGAATATGTGTAAAAGAATCATTGAGAACCATCAAAAATTGAACAACATATTGCTTTAATTTTTATGTTGCTCAATCATTGTTCTTAAAGCTCCACAAAAACATCTCGGATTACAATAACATCTAGGAATTAGTTTCACAGTAAAAAATTCATCCTGTACAACTTTCAACTTCGTGTAATAAGAACTAACAAAAGATTGATCTTGAACTAATGAAACAAGATCTTTCTTAAGTTGAAATAAATTGGGGTCATTACCTTGTGTGAATATGATTTTTAGATTCCTCCTAACTTCTTTTGCAATCGAAGTGCTAATAACACTGACATAAATTTCTCATGTAGAATTCAAGATCCATGAAAGGGCCATGTTGTTGCAACGGAACCATAGAATGTACAATGGATCAAACTGATCTTCAGGCTGAGAAAATGTTCCATCCACAAAACTCGTCTTGTTCTTGGCATTGAGAGCTATCAACATTGATATGCTCCACGTATAGTAGTTCTCACCATTTAAAGGTTGAGAAACCAAGATTGAACTAGGGCTTTCTCCATGATGAAGAAAATATGGATTGAAAAAATCTTCAATCAAAAAACGAGAACCTTGCTCTAATACCATATCAAAATGAAGGAAGAAATACATTGCAAGAAACAAAGAAGGAAAACCAGAATCTTGGAGAGAAAAAAATGAATCTCTAACTTGTATTATTTCTTGCATACATACATGTACATCAATAGACCTTGTATATATACACATAAAATGGTAATTGACAAACTGACTAACTACTAACTAACAAGAAACAAATACTGAAAACAAATAACTAACTTAATAGATTGGAAACCGTCGACAGTTATAGGACAAATCGTCGACTGTTTTAGACAAAAACAAAATCGACGATAAAAACCAAGATAACCGTTGACGATTGTTGCGACAATTTAATATAGAGAGCAGATCGTCGATATATTCCAAGATAACCGTCAGTGGTTGTTGCGATAATTTCAGACAGAGAACAAACCGTCGATGTATTCACTATAACCATCGACAATTTTATCAACGGTTTTATCCTGAAGCCCAACTTCTTATTTTCACACCATGCTATCTTCACCATGCTGTCTTCCTCAGTAATATAAGTCATAAATTCAATAAGGTTTGTTTCATGTTGTTTTTGAAAAATGACATATTTTTATATACTATTCTACCCATCAAGCAGGTAATCAAATATAAGGACTGAACAAAGTAAAATTTATATTGCTTATTTTATACTAAAGTCAAATTTGAAATTTAAAAAGTATATTCTAAGTTTCACAAGAAATAGTTTTAAATTGCCAATTATTGTTTTTCTTTCTTTCAAAAAATATACCTTTAGAAAGGTCTTTATTTTTTCAATTTAATTTTATTTGAGAAAAGATTTTTTTGTTTTGTTTTGTTTTTTTTTTTTTCACTAATCTATCAAAAAATTATTTTAAAATTAGGATATTGTTTGGTATCATTGTAAAAAAATTATAGAAATCAAAATCAGAAACCAAAAATAAAAATTAAAACCTAGAAACTAGCAACCTATTTGGTTAATATTTATAAAACTAAAATAAATTAAAAACCTAATTAGAAAATGCTCATTTTTATCTTTATATCAAATAATATTATAAAAATATTTTTAAAATAATAAAATTACAAAATAATGCACATTCAAAAAAAAAATACTATAATAAAAGCAAAAATTAATATAATTATTTTACTTAATTGCTATACTTTCAAAATTTACTTTACAATAAAAATTTTAATGGACGTGACAATTGAAATATAGTAAAAATAGTTTATAATTGGTTTTATTAATATTTTAAAAAATGTATGTATATTTTTATTTCAATTATATTTAAATTCATATGATTATTTTATTTTGATTTTAATTTAAAAGTGTATAAAATGAATGATTTAGTCTAAAAAAAAAAAAAATTCTTTCCTAATATTAAAATTTCTAACAATAGGTTGCCAAGACAATTGAAAAGCATAAAATCTAGTTTTCAATTTTTTTACAAACAAAAAACCAACAATAGAAATAAAAAACTGACAATATAAACAAATGTATTTTTATAATCTACTTCTTCAGTGCACAGAAACAAAAATATAAAATGGAAAATGACAATGGTACAAAACAGGGTTGAGTTTTCCTTGTTTTTCCCTTCTTGTCATCTTCCCCATATTGTGAATCTTTCTTTGAAAATGTTTTGGCTATTATAACTTTGGAAAGCATACCATGTAAATCAGGTTCATTTTTTTTTTTAATATGTACCCCACAGTATCACTCAATTTTTTTCTTCTTTTTTATTACTAGTCATGTGCATGCATTTTGCTCATGTTATGTTAAATTATATTATTAACCATCTTTCTTAAAATTGCTTTAAATCTTTTACATAATATTTAATTGGCAATATTAGAATGCCATTGCCAAAACATAAAGGAAAAAATATTTGCCCATCGCCATTTGCATTACCTGGCCAAAGATCTTGACATATAATTTACTCTATTATAAAACACATTGAGTTATGAGTTAGTATCATTAGTATATGCAATGAGGTGAAAATATAAACCATGGCAGCACACCATTGTTGAATATACAGAAAGATAGCTATTTTAGTAAGCTTTATTAATGGTATAGATTATTGAGTTTAAGATTTTTTTCCTTGTATCCCTGTTTGTTTCATTAAACAAAATAATTACAAACAATAACTGCAAACAAATGAAAGCCATGCACTATATTGAAATTTATGCCACTTCATTGTGAACTTCACAAACTGTAGTACTCATGAAAAATGATTCTACAGAATTGTACAATGGCTTAAGCAAAAGTGCTTTCCATATTAACAATTTACAACAAATGGCGTGCATTATAACCATTCTGCACAGCAAGAAACTACCATTTTATACCAATATATTTGACCAAGTTCAAACACTAGTCTCCACAATCAGCTCAGCAGCCGCACCCATTGTGTCAGCACCCCTAATTACCAGAAGGGCTAAAGCCAATTCTTCCTCATTCCATTGCCTCAATCCCCTGCTCAGCCTCTTCAACACATCTACATCCACCTCCGACACCCACATTGGGGTGCATTCCACCATTAAACTTACAAAAGCTGACACATAAGCTAGCCAAGTGGCCCTATCACAACCAAGCAATATCTTTCCATCTAGTGTGCTTGCAAGAAATTCCAAGTGGACGCCAAGAATGCTTGGCCGCCGCTTTGATGCTGGCAATGTAGAGTCCACGCCCCAAGCAAATGTCCCACAAAACACTGCAAAGTATGCTAGTGCGTAACCACTCAGTTTTGCAACCATCCCTCTAGACTGCCCTTCGACCGCCTCTAACCCATGGCCTGACATAAACCAAGAAGGCAAGGTTTCTTTGATCAAAATTTGGACCAAATTTAATCCACCAGATATCCAAACTATGGAAGCCCCAAATGAAGCCGCAAGCTTGACATGCGTCATAGCTGCAGCAAGAGAAACCTGCCCATATCTCATCCCACACTTCATCTTCTTTAACATCTCTAATTGTTCCCATCGTAACCCATGGGTTGCAATCTCTCTAACAGAAAGCATTAAAAGCAAGACAATCTCTTCAGCAATGAATATCACGTCTCTGATAGATCGGTGCACTCTGAGGTAAAGAATTCCAGGGGCAACAGGAGAAATTCCACCAGAGAAAGGCAAGCCCAACCCATGACCAAGCAGAGTAGCCACAACACCACTGCTGGTGCTAGAGATGGGAAAGGCCTTGAGCCTGAGAATGGATGAGAAGCAGGTCTTAAGGAGCTGCACAACCGCATTGCTGTTGTGGTGGAAGACAGCCCAAGAAGAAGCGAACACAAGAAAGTCACTCCAACGCTTCGCCTTCTGGGCCCATAAAGCAGTAATGATTGGTTCACATGGCCAAAGGCAAGTTACTGAAAGGGCATGCAAGGACCGGCCAAACAAATCCACAAAGGGCAGGGAGACTCTATCAAGTTTGTAGGTTAATGTGAGGCCTACAAGTGCAGCCAACGGTAAAGGAAGTGTAGCTGGTAAGCTTTCCCCTGCACCCAGAACACGTTTCAGCCCTAAGAAATTCTCTATTTAAATCGTACTGAAAGCATTCTTTATTAAATGCATGAAAAGACTACACGCAGCACTGACCACCAGAAAATGACATTTTTCATGCTCAAGACTAGCATAGAATATGCACTCAATAACAAAGATCAGTGGGTGTAAGGGCTTGATTCATAATTATTTAAGTGCTAAAAACATTCAGCAATTTTTCTATCCACTGCATTTAATCTCTATGAGAGGATATTAAGTCAATAATTAAGATTTGTTAATAATAGAATTCTAATTCAATTAACCTTCCACAAATTGTGCGCTAATTTTATTTTTTTTTTCCAATCTTTGTATATTATATGGTTTCCTTCAATTTAAAAGACAGACAATACACTGGACGGTCAAACATGTACTGGTAATGCAACTTCTGCGCCAACAGTGAGAGCTACCTTTTTAATTCTTTGCTTTAGAAGCACTATGCATGGATGTGAGGATTCCTTGATGGATGGACCCAAGACCTAATTGCCTAAACTGTTAAGTCAAGTTGGTGCTTGCTCAGATATGTCAAGCTTGTGTGAGGATTCCTTGATGCTAACAAATGGTATCAAAGCGAATGGTTTGTAACTTTGGGCAAGCAAAAATTATAAATTCGTTTGCAAGAGCAAATTCTCTTGATGTGTTAACAGTTGGAGCCTGGAGGACTAAGTGTGTGATTGAAGCCAATAACAGATGGATTTGAATGTGGTCAAAACATGGGAGGTACAATTGATTTTTAGGTGCCTAAACTGCAACTGAAGGCACGTAAGGCGTAGTGGTCTAAAAGAGAGATATTCCTGCTCAAGGAGTAATAGAGACACACAAGTGAGGGGAAGATTGTTGGAAATTGCATTCGTGAGGATTGTCCCCCAGTGTAAAATTAAGTAGAGGATGGGTGCTTATATACATGAATGGGCTCAAGACCTAGTAGCTTAAGTTTTAGGGTCAAGCTATTGATCACCCGTGTATCAAACCTGCCTAAGAACTCCCTAATACTGACAATATGAAATATATTTAATCACAGGGAAAATACCTGCAGAAAAAAGTGGGACATCAACACCAGTGCCAGCTAAGATTTTCTTTATCTGTTGCTCAAGCACAGATAGATTTAAAGCAGGGCTTGGCCAATCAGTTCCATTCATAAAAGCTGGCTTCCATATTCCCCGAGTTACTTCAGCTGAAAAGTAGCTTACAATGGTTGCCAGAGATGCAGGAAGAAAATCAGCAAGATCTTTTAGTCCTGAGATATTAAGAAATGCAGAACTCTTACATCAGCACACCAACATTAGTACATAATTTCTCCAAAGTTCAAGAAGAGGTAAAACATGAACTCATGTGTTAAACGTGTATAACTAACAAATTCAGATGCAGTAGTTGATGACGGACCATGCACATCGCATATGGAATGTTAGGCATGCATCTTCTACTCCTAGATCTGTAAATTAGGCTTTGGAGTAATTTTGGAAATCTGGATATTTTATGAATTTCGGTTAATTTAGAATTGTTTTGGATATTTCAGTTATTTTGAAGTTATTTTGTATTTTTTTTTTAGTTTTAAGGTGGGGCTAGTTTATTACAAGTAATATGTATGTGTAATGGAACAATCTGTCAGGCAGTTGTCAACTGAATTCAGTTTCTATCATGCCTCTCTCCATCATGCGCTGTTCTCCTTCCTTCTCCTTCTTCCTAATTCTCTCTCTCCCCCAAATCCTCTCTCCCCTATTTTCTCTTCCTACTCTTCTATTCTCTCTTGCCATCCTCAATCACCAGCATACTCTCCAACCAAAAAAAAAGAAAGCACCATTATTAGGAAAACCTTTTCAATCGCACCATAGTTTGAAAAGCAAGCCTTTTTTTTTTTTCCCATTTTTTGGGATAAGTGAAAATTGGGTTATATTGTAGGAAGATTGGACTTGCAAAAGGATACTGCTGAATTTAGGGAAACATTCTGTTAGCTGAGTGGTACAGTATGACGATTAAAAACATGCTATGAGTGCATTTGTTCTGCAGGGTTTGTTGTTTGGAAGATCTTGATGAAAGCTTACAAAAGGATATAATGTAAGTACATTTCTTCTGCCCTCTCCCCTCACCACCCCACTCCACGCACCCAAAGAAAAGCGAACAAACAAAATGTACCACAATTAGGGAAACCTTTTAATCTTCACTAGCATTTGAAAGCAGAGTTTCTTTTTTCTTAGATAAGTGAAAAGCAAAGGGAGAGAAGCATGCTATGAGCAAATTTGGAGGTACAGTATGAAGATTTGAGAAAAACACCAACTTTTGTAGGTTCTTGAGATTTTTGTAGATTAACTTAAATATGATTCAAAAGTAGAACTTTTTGCTGTAACTCAAATTTTTACCATCACATTCAATCCTCTCTCAACCATGTAATGGGAGAGGTCAAATTCAAGACATTTCTATCATTTTGGTTTTTCATGCATAAAAAATGAAACCAAATAGAAAGCATTAAGACTTCCCAAAGCAAGATGGACTAACCAGTAACCAGTTCACGTGGAGAGAGACTCCCATGGTGACAAGCTGTTAAAGCGCCATCAAGGGCAAATGGTATAGCTTCTAGGATATCCCAGGCAGGTAACTTGAGTTGATAAGCATCTTCCGCCCCGCCAGAACAAGTACTACTTCTAGAAGGGGGAAGAGTAGAAGGTTGACCACCTCTATTTATTTTCCAGAACATCATATTTAGAAGCCTGTCGACAATATGATGCACAGGGGTGCCATGAGCAAGACCAGAGAGGGTTGAAGCCATGCATGCCTGATTCTGCTGGAACCAGTGTTTTAATTTTGGAAAAGATTCCATAAATATAGGTTCCATATATGGAGGAGTTGAATTTCTCCGAACTCTCCCGCTTTTATTTGGATCCTCTGTGTTTCCAGAAGGCGCTAATTGGGAGTTCCGCACCACTAACAAACATTCAGGAGTGAATTCAGATCCCACTGAAGGCTTATCTCTCACCTTATGTTCAATTAATGGTTGATAAAACCTCCACAACTTTAGTAGAAGAATAAATGCATTTGAGAATACTGTATATGCAGAGATTTCTTCACCAATTGGAAGACTCCACAAGAAATTTGGAACACATGATCCAAAAACCTCACAAATTGGCATCAACACACTTGCAAGCTGCGGGACCTACCCATAAAAGTGAAACAGTATTAGTTCCCAGTCAACACAACGGTCTCATCTGTACTCACCTATGTACAGAACTTCCTTTTTTATAAAGAAGCCCCAACTTCCTAGTATTGGTTTTCCTTGAGTGTAATGAGTTGAACATTTTTTCGATAAATAAATAACAACAATAAGGTTAACTATAGGTCATATGATAGCTCCAACATCCATATGATGCATTTGTGCATGTGCACCTGCGCATGTGTGTGTACATGTGCATGGGTGCATCAAAAGTTTTTCTAGATGAATTGCTGTCCTTAGCTGTCCTGCCACACCAAAAGTTGAAATTTTTAATTGGGAAAAGGAATGTTTTCTGTGTAATTGTGCTCAATACAAGGCAGGGAGAATTTCATGTTGCACTTCTCTGTGTACTTGTTATTAATATGTATGTTCCTTTTTTATGGATATTTTGTATTCATAGGAAATAAAGGAAGCTTGAGGAGTACAACCTACCAAGCCATGTAAGGAGAAAATCTGAGAAGCCTCAAAAGATGATATTCCAACAAGTAGGACATTTAGAAATGAAGCATAACTTATCAAATGACTGTCATTCCCAGAATAATCAGCAGGAACTGGAGGTGATAGCAATCTTGTAATAAAAAGAACAGTGTGCTCCTGCAACCATAGGTTAAAATATACTTGAAACAAATGCATCAAAGATGACTTCTAAACCAAAAGGGGAGACTATCAATCAATTAATTATTACAAGATAATGTTAGGAAAGCCCAACAGCATACACAACATTACCTGTATATTCCAGCCTCGAATTAAGGAAGCCCCACAGAGAATTGTAGCAGCAGATATCTTCTCATCATATGATCCATTAACTGCAATGTCATATACTTTCTCGATCTCTGCTAAGCTTTCATCAAATCCATGACCTTAAATTCAGTAGCATTACTACTGGCACAATTTACCAACAAAAAATCTAATATACATGGCTTGGGGAAAGAAAAGGTGTAACTGAAGACTCGGTCATTCTCATTACAGATTAGGAAATCTTGAGTTAATCAAATGCTCATCACCCTCCAATTATCAATTTATGTATGTTATGTAAGAACCCAAATTGTGTTGTATGGGTTAATTATGTAAAAGAGGGGTAAAAAAATGGAATTCTGCAGACTTCATCAACGAGGCCATAATTCATCGACGAAGGTAGAAGGCTTCTCGTCGACGAAATTCAAAGGTTCGTCGATGAGGAAAAGTCGAGAGGTTTGGGAAAATTTAAATATCAGGGTTCGTCGACGAAATTGTTGTCTCGTCGACAAAATCTCAGAAGACCTCGTTGACGAGGACACCAATTCGTCGACGAAATCCTCCGGGTCAAAGGTCTTTATAAGGATATTGTCAGTTGCTTCTTGGCTAAGTTTTGGTTTTCCTCTCTCTCTCTCTCTCCTTGATTGCTTCGCTGTTTGTCACTAGAATCGTAAATCCAAAGTTACTGCGAGGATCAGTGAAGGATTCTCTACATTTCTAGCGGATTGGAAGTCCGTTTCGAGCGTTTTCGGGTTTCGGACTAAAATCGAGGTAAGGCTCGGTTTTCATTTCTGATTCAGTATATGTGTAGTAGTATGGATTGTAAGCATGTACTATATTGTGGTTTGTAGGTTTTGAAGTCTCGATTCGTAGTTTTGAGGACCGTAGAGTTCGTAGTTGGGATTCGGGTTAAGGTAAGGGGATTCTGTTTATATCAGTCCATTTTTGAAATCGAGATTGGTAAGCCCGTAGGCTACGATCATATGCATGTTTTGGCTACTTATTTGGGGAAATCTATCGGGTAAAAATGCGAAATTTTCGGGTTACAATTTTCGGGAAAATTGGGGATTTCGGGTATCATCTCTATTTTGTTTGGAAATCTGTTCGTTGTGTTAAAACTATATTATTGAGGTGACCGTAATCCATATTTGCATAAACAGTATACTTTAAATTTTAAATGATATGATTTGCCGTAAACCAAATAAGTGTGGTATGTATGGTTGTATGTGTTTGTTCCAGGTATTTGTAAAACAGCTATGTGGCGGCTAATTACTGTACGCTGAAATGTATAGGGATGTGAATTCCAAAATGATTCCAGGTTTTGTGAAATCGGCCAGTGGCGGCTAATTACCGTACGCCGAAACAGCTATATGGTGGCTAATTACCGTACGCTGTGCCATGGATCGGTTAACTACCGTAGGCAAGAGTGTCCGACTCTATATCCGAGGGTGCAAAATATCACCAATCTAATTCCGGTTGGTCGCCGAAGTGGTGTGAGCTATATGCTACATTGTATGAAGCAATGGATTCACTGTGGGCCTAAGTCGTTGCAGCGTAGTTTTGCATGTGGCAATGTAATCGTGGTGAGACTAGGTGACCTTGTGTAGTTGCGTATGTAGCAATGTAATCATTATTGGGCCTGAGTCATAGATCTTCGTATTTGCATGTGTAGAAATGCAATCGCTGTGAGACTAGGTGACCTTGCGTAGTTGCGTATGAGTCAATGGATTCACCATTGGGCCTTGATCGTAGCAGCGTAGTTGCGTATGTAGCAATGTAATCGCTGTGAGACGAGGTGACCTGGTGTAATTGCGAACTAGTGTGACGACACTGACCGTATGTATGTATGTTGGGTATCGTATGAACTGGAATGGGTTTTTCTGAAAATACTGGAACTGTATGGAATTGTTTGAAACTATACGAATTGTTTCAAACTGTATCGTATGTATAGTGTTATGAAGTATGTGAAATGACACTAGTATGCCACATACTGATATAAACTGTTTTCTTCCTTACTGAGGTGTCTCGCCCCGAATGTACGTACAATATTTTCAAGGCCTTCAGGTAGCGGTAAGTAATAACCTAGTGTCGGGAAGCAAGGGGTGTCGTAGCTACTGCTAGTACCTTTTAGGTACGAGTTTTGGTACCCAAGTTGTCGTGATGATTTTTGTAGACACCCGGGGTATATTTGTACTATGGGAATGTATATCCTAACTTGTGTAGACTCTGGTATGATACTGTTATTGTATAAAAGACTGTATTCCACTGCGTATTATGGATGAGTATGGATGATTGTGTGTATGTATGTGGGCATCCATTTACCCCACAGGGTCAGACCTCCTTTATGTATTGTATCATGTATGTTTAAATTGATACAGAGACAGGTTAGGTTACTTAAACTCACACCTGGGACCCACCTGCAGGTTCGGGGCGTGACATGTTATAGCATTGTTGAGAAGGAAAATGGATGTGTAAATTAGTCAAAATCCATACAGCATATATGGACAACAACAAGATGTGGTACTAGATTCTGAAGAAAGTGATATTGCACTTACATTTGTCTAAACCAATATGCCATGTAGTTAGGACAAGGTCTTTGATAATTAATGTTATGCATACCAACTCATCACTATGATATACTGCAGGGAAAATTTGTATATTTGTAATTTTAGGAGGTTAAGTATAAGTGTTTTGTTAGTAAAGGGGTTAACTATTAAATAGTAATAGTTGTGAGGTTATTTATCAAATCATTATTCAGAAGGGAATTTTTGTAAATGCAATAAGTATTTTAATATTATAAAAGGGTTGGCTCTCCCACAAGAGTGAGTATCACTCTCTTCTCTCTCCTTTTTTATGTTAACACAGTTCTTTTCGCTCTCCTCTCTCTTCTCACTTGTCTTCTGTATAACCTAACACAAAATTCCTTCTGTTCAACCCAAGTTTAGGGCTGTAAGATAAAAGTCAATCCAGAAAATGTCCTTTAAAAATCTTTATAATGATTCACATTAGCCTTCCTAAATTGTTGTGAAAACAGAATGAAAAAAATAAACAAGCAAATACTAGGTGGGGGCAAATGCATTAGATGAAACCATCAGTCTCTTATAGTAACCGATATTTACAACTAAAAAGAGAAGAGAAAAAAATAAAATAAAAAGGACTGCCCTTTGTGTGTGTGTGTGTTTGTTAGGGGCAGGACCCCCGGGGGGGGGGGGGGGGTGAGATTTGGAGCTGAACGGGAGCTCTTTAAGAGGGGATAATTTTTTTGGATTAGAAGCCAGCATAGACCAAAAACCAGACAACCCAAAACAGATTAACAATGGCATGAACTTAAAAGGCCTCCCCAGTCTAAGAAAGGTTTCTAGAAAAATTTACTTGAGGGACAGGGAAGGGACATGATAGAAATGGAATCAAATTCAATCATTTTCTGTTGGGGTTTCTCAGTACCACCTTAGGTGTTTGGAATGAATTATCAGGAAAAGAGAAAGAACAGAGTAAAACAGGAAACAAACTTCAAGAATGACAAGTCCCAGCATACCTTGAAGCTGGAGTTGAAACCAAAGCATTTATCATTGATTGAGTCAGAGAGGACCCCTTCATCAAAGAGGACCAACCAGGCACTTGACTAGGAATGCTGCAATGCATTTCATTGCTGCATCCACTCACATAGCCTGGCCAAATATATGCTGATGTGTCCAGTAGATCTCTAGCAATACAAGCCTCAACAATCAAATGCCACAAGTTTCCAGCTGTAAGGGTTAAAAAAGGTCAGATATGCCACAAAGATAAGCATGCAGTCCCAACAAAAAATATAGGATGTGGCTTCAGCATGACCATATCAAACCCAAATTTGTATTTCAATGGCTGCAGGTACAGAAAATATTAAATTGAGCAAAAACACAAAGATAAGAAACTAGAAATAAATAAATAAAATAAAAATAAAAAACCCTCAATGAACTAAAGGAACAACGAACAAAATACAGAAAAATGAGGAGCTGCAAAACAAGTACAACAACTGCCTGTACTTGATTGAGGAGAACAGAATCCCCTTCAACATTACCAACAAGAATAGGTTATCACAAAAATCAGAAACATTAATTCACTCCAGAAAATCAAGAAAAAAACTGCCAATTCTAAGAAGAAATTCAGAGATCAAATTTCAGGATGACTATTTGCACAAGAACCTAATGGACACACATGGATGATGGCCTCCTGAACATCAAGTGTAACGGCGCCATCCAATTTTTTCCCACAAATGAAAGACTTTAAGGAATTAGCTGTCATATTGAAGGAGACAAAAGATTACTTACAACAATTAACTGGCATATCATTCATGCTCACACACTCAAGGTATTCACTCTCAACCGTGCCACTTGAAAGAAACATCATTGCTTTGGCAGCAGCTTGGTTGGCTACTAATGCAAGAGTTGGAAGTGGAGTCAGCAAGCCTTTAAAATCCCCCAATAACTGTAAGCTTGAAATAAAATCCTTGCGACACTTCCCCAGAACCTGCTTCCCTTTCCCTTGATTAGTGGGGCTATATCCAATTTCATCAGTCACTGAGCTTTCCTCTTCCTCAATAACATTGGCAATTGCAAGTGTTGTAACAGAAAATAACAAGCATAAGCGGCTATCAAGGGAAGGTGCAGGACTGTCAGTGGGGTTCCTTTCCTAAAAAGAAACAACGAGAATTACAGAATAAGAAAAAAAAAAATGTGTCCTGGGCCACAAGGCTTCCTGCTATGCAAGGGAACAAGAAAAAAAAAATAGTAGAGCAAATTTCTCAAATAGAAATTTAGAATTTTCCTGAGTAAAATAGAAAAACAAATTATGTGCACACAGATGCGGACAGTTCCATCATAGGAACCGTCTCAAAATTATAAAGAAGGGTATCCCCTGCCCCTGCGGTTTGATTTTGCTGAGTTTATTAGTTGCATCGGGAAGGATCTAAAAATCCTTTCATCCTTTGACACGTGCCACTTGGATATAATCATTAGATACATCCTAATTTTCCTATTTTCAGGAAAACTTGTACAGTATGAATATCAGGTCAAAACCAAGGTTCTAGTTTCAATTTTTCTTTATGCACTATCTTAACATGCACCCCCCATAAGGTAGCTCCAAAATATGCCACATTCATGCTCCTGCAACATTCCACACCATATGACTTGGATCAGAACCGAAATGAAGAGGAAAATACTAGTCTATATTCATCTAAAACATTCAAATAGCAACCACAGGAACAAAAACAACAGAGATTTGTTGGAATTTGAACCTTCACCAGACATCTATGCTGCCAGGAGGTAAACAGAAAATAAAATAGTTAATAAAAAATTGAGTCTCATCACAAATCATATTATTCAAAAGATTTTCCAGGAAGCAAAAAATACAAATTAGAGTTCTAAGCAATGTTTAAAAGGCTCAATCAAGGCTTGCCTCATGAAGGGATGCCCAAAACGCATTGAGGCAAGAGTGTAGAATACAAAATCTCAAAAGAGAGAATGCATAATAAATCAAGGCTTATGCATTTGTACAAAAGGCACGTCATTTGCATCTTTTAGTTTAGGCTTACACATTCATCCCAAGTAAGATTTGATTAGGAAATTTTTATTTTACGTTTTTTGATAACAAAGAAAATTCATTGATAGATTAAGAATGTACAAACATGAGAAGAAGACATCTCCTTAATAAACTTTGGTAACCCTAGAAAAAGAAAAAAATTAAAAACTAAAACGCACAAAAAACAGCCTAGAATAATCAGCAGGCCCTAACAAGTCAACAAGGAATGCCAATGGCACCCCTCCCCCTATTTTAAGTTCCCATTAGCCACACACCAAATAGAAGCCAAATGGTGAATCTTTTTCTGAACCAACAAAAATGACAACTTCTTCCCTAAGAAAATATGCTTATTTCATTACAT
Source organism: Malania oleifera (assembly GCF_029873635.1). Lineage (NCBI taxonomy): Eukaryota > Viridiplantae > Streptophyta > Magnoliopsida > Santalales > Ximeniaceae > Malania > Malania oleifera. The sequence continues at coordinate 90,256,343 of NC_080421.1, forward strand.
CCATAGGCCCCAAAATACAGAAAAGAAAGAACATTTCCGTAATGCTTTTCCTTCCTTTTCCTCACAAAACCATGTTGTTTTTTGTCCCACATTGGTAGAATAGTTCCACATTAGTATAAAAGGTTGTTTTGAATTTTTTATATTATTTGTCCCACATTGGAAAGAAGTGTTTTTTGGACTTGAGGTTGAAGCTATATAAAAAGCTCAACTCTTCATTTGTAAAACACACCTCAAAAGTTGTACTTTGTCAAGAAGTAGTGGATTGATCATCGGCACCCGAGGACGTAGGTAATTTTATACCGAACCTCGTAAATTTCTTTCCTTGTTCTTTTTACTGTTTTATTATTAGTTTCTGCATTACTTTAATTTCTTATATATTCAATAGCAATAGTTGTAGTATTGGTGTTTGGCACAAGTGGGGTGCCCGGCACAACAATTGTTGTCAGAGCTAGGTTGAATAGTGTTGATACGGAGGTGTTCCTCTGTTAGGATCCTTGATTCCACGTTTGATGCCTAAGAAAGACCTTATCTAAGCGAGTGCTCAGAGACCATTGCGGCTCAGTCGCTCCCTGGAGGTCGGTCTGATCAAAGTGGAATTTCATAGGATAAAGCAGAGTAGACATAGTTAGTACGTACTATTCATCCTAGGCCTTTTGCTTTGTTGATTGCTATTGAATATATAGAAGATGGCAAAAACTAGTGCAGCAGTAAAAGAAACATTGTCCACACGAACTCCAACCCCTTCGGCTTCGACATCATCATTGAAGACGATAGCTAATGCTCGGTTTGAGGAGGAGAAATTTGATGGTACCAATAATTTTGGTATGTGGCAATGTGAGGTGATAGACATCTTGTATCAACAAGAACTAGATATTACTTTGGATGATAAACCAGTAGATATGGGTGACAAAGATTGGGAAAAGATCAATCGTCAGGCATGTGGTACGATTCGTCTGTGTCTCGCCAAAAATCAGAAATATTGTGTTATGAGGGAGACATCTGTAAAGAAATTGTGGAAGACATTGGAAGATACATTTATGACCAAGAGTCTGGAAAATCGGCTCTATTTGAAAAAGAAATTGTTTCGCTTCCAGTATCAACCAGGTATTTCAATTAATGACCACATAAATGTTTTCAATAAAATTTTGGCCGATTTGTTAAATTTGGATGAATAGGTGAAAGATGAGGATAAAGTCATATTGTTACTAAATTCTCTCCCTGATGAGTATGAATATTTGACCACCACTTTATTGTATGGGAAAGATAAAGTTACTTATGATGCTGTTTGTACTGCATTGATTAGTACTGAATGCATAAAGAAGGATCAGAGGGTCCACAAGGAAATAGCAGAAGCACTAACAAAAAGGGGATGTTCTCAGAGTCGTATGCCTAGAAGGAAGAGTCAATCTCATGGGAGAAGTAAATCTCGTGGGAGACTTGCTAAAGATGAATGCGACTTTTGTCGTGAGAGAGGGCATTGGAAGAAAGATTGCCCTAAATTACAACAGAAGAATAAGGGCAAAGCACATGCCAGTATAGCCAATGATGATGGAACTGAGTCAGATTTTTCTCTTGTTGGAACATCTTCATCACATTATTTTGGCGAGTGGATTTTGAATTGTGGTTGTTCCTTTCACATGTGTCCCAATAGGGAATGGTTTTCTAATTTTGAAGAATTAGATGCTGGGGTTGTTTTTATGGAAAATGATAATACTTGTAAAGCAATTGGAATATGATCAATACAGTTGAAATGTCAAGATGGAACTATTAAGACCTTGACTGATGTAAGGTATGTTCCAAACCTAAAGAAGAATCTAATTTCATTTGGTGCCTTCGAATCTAAAGGGTTCACTATCACTTTGAAAGATGAAACCTTAAAGATTAAATCAGGTGCGCTGGTGGTGATGAAAGGAATAAGGAAAAATAACTTGTATTATTTACAAGATAGTACAGTTATTGGCTCAGCAGCTGTTGTTTCTGAGAAAGATGCAAATTCAGATACAACTAAGTTATGACATATGCGATTAGCACATGCAGGAGAAAAATCTTTGCAACAATTAGCTAAGCGAGGTTTGTTAAAGGGTGCAAAGGTATGCAAACTTGAATTTTGTGAGCATTGCATTCTGGGAAAACAAACTAGAGAGAAATTTGGCACATCAATCCATTAGACTGAAAGTATTTTAGACTACATCCATACAGATGTATGGGGGCCCACAAAAACGACTTCGTTGGGTGATATGCATTATTTTGTCACTTTTGTTGATGATTTTTCCCGAAGAGTTTGGGTGTATTCTATGAAGCATAAAAATGAAGTGTGTGATATTTTCCTTAAGTGGAAAAAATTAGTTGAAACTCAAACTTGACAAAAGATTAAACAGCTCAGATCAGATAATGGTAGTGAATACATGAGTGACCCATTTATGAAGGTATGTTAAAATGAAGGTATTGTTCGACACTTCACAGTTCGAAATACACCACAGCAGAATGGAGTGGCAGAGCGCATGAATCAGACTTTGCTGGAAAAAGTTCGATGTATGTTGTCTAATGCTGGGTTAGACAAAAGGTTTTGGGCTAAGGCTGTTAGATATGCGTGTCATCTCATCAATCGTCTACCATCATCTGTAATAGGGGGAAAAACACCCTATGAGGTATGGTCTGGAAAGTCTGCTAGTGATTATGATTCTTTACATGTATTTGGTACTATGGCTTATTATCATGTTAAAGAATCTAAGTTGGATCCAAGAGCCAAGAAAGCAATATTCTTGGGAATAAATGCAGGAGCCAAAGGATATTATCTTCAGTGTCTAGAGACGAAAAAAATGATTTTAAGCAGGGATGTGACTTTTGATGAACTTGCAATGATGAAGAAAACAATACGCAAGGAGTCACGAGTTGAAGAGAAGACCAGTGGTACTCAACAACAGGTGTAGGTTGAGACAATTTTGGGAAACCCAATGAGAAATGAGACTACACAAGATAACCCTCCTGTTACAGTGGGGGATAGTGTACAAGAAGAGAAGATTTCAATTCAAAAATCTTCACAACAACAAGAATCAATTGTTTTTTAAAGGCCAAGACGAGAAATTCGAAAACCTACCCGGTATACTGATATGGTGGTCTATGCACTTCCAGTTGTGGATGATAATGTTCCTTACACTTTCATAGAAGCAATGAGGAACTCTGAATCAGACAAGTGGAAAAGAACAATGGATGGAAAAATGCAGTCTCTTCATCAGAATCAAACTTGGGAGCTAGCCCAGCTGCCAAAGGGTAAGAACGCAATTGGTTGCAAATGGGTTTATGTAAAGAAAGAAAGATTTCCAGATGCAAATAATGTTCGCTTCAAAGCTAGATTGGTAGCTAAGGGCTACGCATAGAAGGAAGGCATTGATTATAATGAGGTATTTTCTCCAGTTGTTAAACATTCTTCCATTCGAATTTTGTTGGCTTTGGTAGCACAATTTGATCTTGAACTAGTTCACCTCGATATAAAAACTGCATTTTTACATGGTAATTTGGAAGAGGAAATCTATGAGTCAGCCAGGTGGATTTTAGGTTGTTGGAAAAGAAAATTGGGTATGTAAACTGGGTAAATCGTTGTATGGTTTAAAACAGTATCCAAGATAGTGGTACAAACGATTTCATCAATTTATGATGGGTCAAAAGTACATCAGAAATAAACATGATCATTGTGTTTATTTTCGCAGATTGCAAAATAGATATTTTATATTTTACTCTTGTATGTTGATGATATGTTGATAGCTTCAAAGAATATGGAAGAAATCAACAAGTTGAAAAGTCAATTAAATCAAGAGTTTGAGATGAAAGATCTTGGTGAAGCAAAGAAGATACTTGGCATGGAGATCGCAGAGACTGAATGAGAGAAAAAGTTAGTTTGTCTCAGAAACAGTATTTGAAGAAGGTAGTACAGAGTTTTGGCATGTCTGAGCAGTCAAAACCAGTAAGCACTCCTCTTGCTCCTCATTTCAAACTTAGTGCGGCTTTATCTCCTAAATCAGATAAGGAACATAAGTATATGTCATAGGTTCCTTATGCAAGTGCTGTTGGTAGTCTGATGTATGCAATGGTTTATACTAGACCTGATATTTCACAAGCTGTTAGTATGGTGAGCAGGTATATGCATGATCTGGGTAAAGGACATTGGCAAGCTGTGAAATAGATTTTGAGATATATTATGAATACGATTGATATTGGTATAGTATTTGAGAAAAATAATACTATTGTTCAACGTGTTGTTGGATATGTGGATTCGGATTATGCAGGTGATTTGGATAAACGGTGATCAACTACTGGATATGTTTTTACATTTGCTAATGGTCCGGTGAGTTGGAGATTTACCTTACAGTCTACCATTGCCTTGTCTACAACAGAAGCAGAGTACATGGCAGCTTCAGAGGCTGTTAAGGAAGATATTTGGTTGCAGGGTTTACTTGAAAATTTGGTAGTTGTTCAGAAGCACATTATTGTGTTCTGTGATAGCCAGAGTGCTATTCATTTGGCAAAGAATCAAGTCTACCATGCACGAACGAAGCACATCGACGTTCGGTTTCATTTTATGCCGGATATTATTGATGGAAGCAAGATACTTCTTCAGAAGATTGCTACAACTGAAAATCTCGCAGATATGTTGATCAAGATTGTGACAACAATCAAGTTCAAATATTGTTGGACCTGATCAATATCCTGCAAGTATGAATATTTTTAGAAGGTGCCGATGATGTGGAAATCCAGAAAATGTTGGTGACTGAAAAATTTGTTGAATTTATCGTCAAGGTGGAGATTTGTTGTTTTTTGTCCCACATTGGTAGAATAGTTCCATATTAGTATAAAAGGTTGTTTTGAATTTTTTATATTATTTGTCCCACATTGAAGAGAAGTGTTTTTTGGATTTGAGGTTGAAGCTATATAAAGAGTTCAACTCTTCATTTGTAAAACACACCTCAAAAGTTGTACTTTGTCAAAAAGTAGTGAATTAATCATCGGCGTCCGAGGACGTAGGTAATTCTATACCGAACCTCGTAAATTTCTTGTCTTGCTCTTTTTACTATTTTATTATTAGTTTCTACATTACTTTAATTTCTTATATATTCAATAGCAATAGTTGTAGTATTGATGTTTGGCACAAGTGGGGTGCCCGACACAACAAACCAATAAAAGAAATTGTCAAAAACTCCTCTACTATCTCTAGACAAACCCAACTGTTGGCCTTACAAAGCTTAAAATCTTGTTTTGATGATAACAAACAAGAGCAACTTAACATATTTGGTTAAGTGATGACATTTTAGGAATCAATTATGAAAATGCAAGTTCAAGTATTCACAAGGATCCATTAAAAGCTTATATTTCAAAGAAGGATGATCATATGAAGCTCAAGGAATGGATTCAAAGATGATTTAATAAAGTTTGAAGATTATGAGACCATGCATATTAAAGCGAACTTGTTAAAAGCCTAAAGTACATTGAAAGCTTGAAGAAAAGATGGACTCAAAGCAAGGACATACATAAAGACTTCAAGAGTTGAAGGATTTAAAATCTTAAGGAAGTTTTATGTAACTACTTCAAATAATTTCAGTATGGTTGCATAAAACTCTTAGGTTAATTACTTGGACCTAGATACTTTTTAAAATACTTGGAAAATATTTTTATAAGGTCAAAAATTATTTCAAAAAGGTTAAAATTATTTTTGGAATGAAAAACACCAAAAATAGGATTTTTCCAAATGCTATTATTTTTTCTACATCCGCATTGATGTACATTTTTCTCTATCAAACACTCCTTATTTTAAAATGTGTTCAACATGAAAGTTGTGGGATTTTCTCTTAACTTTCGGTTGATACCAAGAACATCAAATTTGGAGTTATATAGAAAAAGTTACGAGCAAAAAACTGAAGGGTGCTCGAAGCTGACAGCAGGATAGAAGTCTGACCATGTTCTCCGAGAAGCCTGACTTTGCAATCTGAGAAGCCTGACCGTGTTCCCCCAGAAGCATGACACCCTACTGCCTCTTTAAAAAAGCTAGGCAGGCACCTAACCCTTTTTGATAGGCGCCCGACCTTCGAAAATTTTGAAATTTTAACAGCCGGGAAAAGTTTCTAAAATTGGTTTCTTGGGCACCAAACTTTGTGAAAACTTGGGGTATATTACAAGCAACTTGGGCAACACAAAAATATTTCTTTTAATTCTATAAATACATGATTAAACCCAAGGATCAAATATACCAAGAAATTATTCAGCAATTAAATACTCTCAAGTGCTCTGAATTCTAAAAGGCCATCTTGCTCACACCTTGCTGTTCTTCCAACTGAATTTTTGCTAATCTTCTTCCACCGAAATTGAGCAATCAAATCTAAATCTTTCAATCAATCAAAAATTATACCTGTGATAGATTTACACTAAGCTTCAATTTCATTCCATATTGTTATTTACTTTGAAATATATTATAGTGCTGAATTGTTGTACTAATTTGCTCTGTTCGAGAGTGTCTTTGTACACCGAATATTGTTTTGGTTTTGTAGACGGTTCAGGTTCTTGAATCGTTGTTGGACGGAGTGTGGGGTATCACTTGGAAAGGCGTAGCTCTAACCTACTGAAGGAGTGTGTAACAATGTTGTTCCGCCCGGAAAGGAACTGGTTTAGTGGAATCCTTTGGTAGTTTGCCAAAGGCGAGGACGTAGGCTGGGGATAAGCCGAACCTCGTAAAAATTGTGGTGTCACTCTCTTTCTTTTATTCTCTTTAATTTCCAGCAAACATATAAACTGCGTGGATGATTTAATTTCTTAATCATAAATACTGCGTAATTTGGAAATTAAATAAACTTAAGTTTAATTTGGTTTTGGGATTACAGAAACCGAAATGGAGTACGTTGGTTGATCAATACTTTGCGAAAACCTCAAAGGGAGTACGTTGATTGGTTAACACCCAAAGACAAATTAACTAAGAGTTTATTTAAATTCTGAGTTGTTGGGAGTTTGAGTTGTGGTTTGCATTGAAAAAACAAATTTCATTACTACAAGACTTAAATCAAATTTATACACATAGGGCTGTTAATAAAAGCTGAGAATTGTTATAAAGCTTTTTTGATAGAATGTTTGATTGAATGAATATATTGTAGTTGAATGGTTTAAAGTTTGGTTGATCAATTGGTTACTTTGTTAGTGAATGGTTGTGGATTGAATATTGTTTTTGAGAATTGAATAAAGACTTAAGTATTTGTTGTGTATTGGATAAATCAACAAGTCAAGAATTCATTAAAAGAATTAAAAGAGGTTAAGAATTCATAAAAGGTCTAAATAACCCAATTCACCCCCCCTGTTGGGACTACACTTTAGTTGTCACCAACATTCTCCAAAATAATTATATAACTTGTTCCATACCCTCCAGGAAAAATCACAATGCATGAAAAGATGCGGAGCAGTTTCTAAATAGTTAAATCAAATCACACAGACATCTGGAGAAAGCCTTCAAAGGCCTCCTAATCTGCAACAAGTTATTGATGTTGATCCTATTAAGCACAACCAAAGAAAAGCTTTGATTTTATAGGGGGATTTTTGCCTTCCAAATAGTTTTATAGAAAGGAAAGGAAAAATCAGTACAAGTCAACAACTCATAAAAATATTTGCAGGAATAAAACCCTAAGGGATCCAAAGACAAGATCAACTATCAACTTCCAATTTCCAAAGAGACCGAACAGGCCAACAAAGAGGATAACTCTTCAGTCTCCTTATCATTCAAGGATCTCCAAAAGTTAAAATCCCATTATAGATCCAGAAGCCATTATAGATAAAGGACCACCCGGCTCTACAATAAAGAAAGAAATGGAATCATTCTGTCCCGAGCTCAAACAAAATAGGGGAGGAAAAGAGGAGGATAAAACAACACTCCCCAACCAAAGGTCTTTCCAAAAACAGATATTGCAGCCCCTACCCAATAAAAAAGTAGTGTGGGGAATAAAAAGGTGATAAATCTGAGAAATAGCATTCCATGGACTTTCCGAAGAACGTCTACAACCCAAATTAGTATCCTACCATTCTCATCAAGCCCAAACTTGCTTTTAACAACTCTATGCCACAAGAAGAATCGTCTAGTGGGAACCGCCAAAGCCATTTGGCCAAGAGCACTGTGTTTTTAGCACCAAATTTCCAAGACTCAAACAACCCTTCTGTTTAGACCTGCAAACCACCTCCCATCTCACCAAATGGTCTTTAAAACCCTCTACCCGTGACCACGGGAAATCTCTCATAATTCTCTCAATCTTGCAAGAAACCCCCGCAGGAATTTTAAAAATAGAAAGAAAATACAGTGGGATACTGAAAAGACAAGCCTGAATGAGAGTAGCCCTACCTCCTAGAGGGAAAAAAAAAATCTTAGATAATAAAAATTTTGAACTTTTTTATTTTATCACTTTAATGAATTCAAGTTGGTATTAGAATGGACAATTAGTATACAATGTAGTTTTTCTTTTTAAAAATTTATTTGTAATTTTCCTATTTTTTATTCATTTTAAAAAATATGTAATTTTATTTACATATTTTCATCTAAAAAATTAATTTCCAAAAGGTTTATGCAGTAAGGCCTGCCTTGCTTCGTAAGGGTTAAATGCCCAATTTATGTCTTTTCCTTAAAAAACATTGGTTTGAAGGAGTATTTCATTTGAGTTCATACCCTTTGAACAAGCCGGAGAGCTGCAATCCATAGACCTAAGAACGTATCATGCCACGCGGTGTTGTTAACAGCTTGCAATGCCTTTACCAAACCTGCAACATCGAAGTAGTTTAATCAAACTGATTCAAATAATTAAAGGCACATTAGTTTTAATTTTTAAATAAAGCTACAATTTTTTAAGCTTTGGAAAAAAAATAAAATAGAAAAGAATTATACCGGTGAGGGTAGCAGTAGCGCTAATTGATGCCACTTGTAACCCTTCCATATTGTCTTCAAAATAGATATCAAAAGGAAGCCAGAGTGCAGAACCACTAGCTCCATAAAACTGACCAGCAGAAGATATAATAGATCCAGAAGCCATTATAGCATGAAACTGTTTAGGTGAACGCATTTTGCACTTCCTTGATAGGTTGTCATCTGTATCAGATGTCAACTGTAAAAGGGCCTCATGAGTCATATGGTTTGAGTTCCTCAACACCAAAGAATTTGCCACAAGGAGTTGCAGCCGTTGCATGAAACCTACCCAGTGTGAAGGCCTAAGAATGAGAAGGCAACTTACTTTTATCATTGATGTAATCTACTCTGATTTATTAGATGACAGAGCTACCCAAAAGTCAGTATATCATAAGAAAATACAGCAACCACTCCATGAACAACTTGTTTTCGAGTTCCCACCTCACAAAACAAATGCTGGAGTGAAGCTGGACTGAACCAAAAAGAACCAAATAAAATAAAATGAAAACATGTAACCAGTATACAAAGTACTTACATGTTTTTCTGTGCCAAGTGAAGAATCTTGGAAGTTACTCTACTGTCAAGAAATATTGTAATTATCTCAATAGCCATTAAAGTATTTATTTTGTGCATTCCTTCATGAAGTTCAGTTCTCTTCTCATTAAAGCTATCATGACCACATATTTCCATATCCTGTGATTTAGTTGGCCATTTAGACTTTTTTTCTGAAGTATGCTCCAGCAACCTTTCATCATCTAATGATGCATCAAGTAACTGCCATACAATTGAAAAGACAAACTCAACCACAAGAGTCCCAGGTTCACAAGCCTGAAGACCAAATATTTGGGAAAGATGAAGAATTTCATCTATAGATTTCATGATCCTGCAATCAGAAAGCAAATATGTATTAACACGAGCAACCAAATTATTCATTGTAGTTGCATGCAGAGGAAAACCATCTAAAAAAGACAAGCAATGGCTGTCACACAGTAAGCAAAAGCAGGGTATGATAGCTGTTTCATATGTATACCAGCTATCTGAGCCAACACTCCACAAATGAAGATTACTCAAAACAATCACTAAAGTGGAAAATATCAAGGAGTCTACTTTTCTTGTTTGGTGGTTAAGGAAAATGAGAAAGATTTTTTTTTAATATTTGTTCACATTCATATTTGAATAAATTTTCATTCTTGATCATATTCAATATAAAGAGAAAATAAAATGGAAAATTGAATTTGTCATATTTACTTTTCTTTTCTTTTTTCTCTCACAAAATCTTTAATCCAAATGAAGATTATTTTAACAAAAAAAATCTAATGTCACCTAGCTTCGTTTGTATAATTTACAACATTTTAATGTTTTTTCTTATGAACTTGTCATTACTATTTGACTGAGAGAACAGCCACTTGAGTATAAAAATAAATTATACCATTAACAAAGCCATATCCAGATGGTTGCTAAAAAAGTAAGTGTATAATCACAACATTTTTGTTCAAGAAGTAGGGCTGGCCCTTGACAAGAAATTTGAACAATAGACATTTATATTTTCTTCTTGGATTTAAACTCACTTATAAAATATAAAGAAGTTGAAGTTGCAAAAATCTAAGCAGCAATATGGATGAATTTATTATGGTTGAGTTTGTTGCTTTGTCTGTTTTAATACTTACAAAACAAAACCACACTGGAGGTTGCTCCAGCAATGACACTCCAATGCCTAAGTCAATATGAGATCCTTGGAATCTTGTGAGTGGAGGGCCTAAAATTAGATTGTGTAACTTCGCTACAGGTTTTCTGCCTTTTTGTTAGGCTTTCCACTATGATTATGGAAGTGTTAGGACCTTTTGGGAATTAAAAAATATTGCTGTGAATAACCCCCTATTTATATTTTTGGGCTCTTCATGCAAGGAGATTGATGCACGGAATTTGTGTTTTCCCTAATGAAGAGCATACCAGCTTTGTCCAGCTGCTATTTAACCGCGTTAACTTTGCTAACATGGCACTTATCAACCAGGTTGATTTAGGCTGTACCTTAGTTGAGTTACCCATCATCAATTGCTCTCCCAATCCCATAACTCGGTTCCTTTGGGAACTTGGTGCAGAGTAGCTTCCTTTGTATGTTTTTTTTACTTTGGGCATGTATGCATGTCAACATTGGTTTCTATCTAGGTGCGATGTGGCGAGGATCAAAATGGTGGAATGAATAAGATAAAACAGAGCCACAACTTCATCTTTTGGGGAAGGGAAAAAATAAAGAAAACCCTAATGTTCTACGACAAGCGAGTTCTGGAGTCTAATTAAGGTGTTAGGCACCTTACGACATCCATTCTAAGAACGGTTCTCATCATTTGGTTGGACGTTTGTCCTAAAAGGAAAGAAAATTGGAAGGAAATTTAAAAAAAAATAAAAAATAAAAAAAGAATGGATATTTCCCTTATGCACCCAAATCAAACACCAAGAATGCTGTGGTTTTAGGACAAAAGGGATGACCCATATGGCCTTTATTATGTAGCCATAGGGCATTTAAAAGAGGAGGAAAGAACGGGGCCATAGAATTTTGATTTCCAAAATTTGTAATGGGGAGGGGAGGGAAAGCAATTAAATGAATTCCATTTTTTAGAAGAATTTTAATTTAAAAATAAATATTTGAAAAGGATAGTTTTTGAAAATTTTATTTGAAGATGATGTGATTTTGGAAGCATGACTTGATTTTTGAAAAATGAATTTAAGGATTTCATCATTGGCCTATCAAAAAAAAAAAAGAGAGAAAGTAAATGAGGAAATATGAAGAAAAGACCTAGTTTGCACGTTAGATGAGTTCCATGCACAATGGGCTGTAGCAGCCCATCTATGGGTGCCGCTCCCACCACCTTGGATCCCTCTTGCTCCAGCTCCATTTGCAGCCATCCGGCAAAGCCTCCGGTGGCCTCTGGCTAGCTAGAGAACACTGTTCTTCCCCCCCCCCCCCTTTTTTTTCCAATCTTGCCTGCAGGAAGCAACGGCTGCCTCATGGAGCTTCAGGTGGTCATGATGAACCTTGCCAGCCACTGCTAGCCACAACAAGTCACACCGGAACCTCTAGAAATCGAACCACCTAACTTCCAACAAGAGCTTCTCTTCTTTCTCTTTATCTTTCTTACTACTACTCTCTCTCTCTCTCTCTCTCTCTTCTCTCTATCCTCTATTGTTCACTCTCTCAGACCTCCTCTAGGTTCTGCAATCGTTCTTTCCCCCCCTCTCTTGTTTGTCTCTAGCTCACTATCCCTCCAAAAGATTAACATACACTCTCTTGCTCCTCCCTCTCTTTTTATCTCTAACTCTCTCTAGTTCTCTCAAAGAGTGGACGTAATCCCCCCTCTCCAAGCTCCCTCGGCCATTATTCATAAAAAAAATAGGGCTAGGCTTTGTCAAAAACCCCTTATTTCCACAAATACAATTTAAGGATAAGGGAGTTTGGAAACAAATGAAAGCATATTCTAAGCAAGGGATGCTTAGAATAAGCTATAAATATCTAATTAAAGCCATAAAATTGATCTCTAACTCTACGAACATGGGATTAGAGCCTAAAATTGACACAAACGAGCTTTTGTTCTCTCATAAACAAGGGAATATGGGTTATTCCCAAATTTTGAGGAAAATACCAAATTAAAAGTGTATGGTCAAAATGAGTATCAACAATGCCCAAGGGTCTAATTGTGATCATTGCAACTCTCTGCCCAAAGCTAGAATGTTGCACTGAAATAAATGCCACTTCAGCTTCTGTGCAGGATAGTTATGAATTGTGCACATGTCGCTCCGGGATGTGTGTAAAAGAGTATAGAGGGATTAGGTTTTGTTAGATTACCACTTTACCTAAAAGCCTAAGCCGTTAGGTTGTTGGCCAACAATGTATATCAAGCTTCAACACTCCCCCGTACATGTAGCCTGACAACACATGGAGAGATAAACACACGATATATAACACCCATGATAGGGAACGCAATAATATTTTTAAAAACCACACAATAAATGCAGGCAAGAAGGCTAGCCCAAGACCTCCTGGTAACCAGCTCTAGTACCATGTTAAATTACCAATTTACTTAAAATCTTAAGCTGTTACATCAAGCTTCAACATTTTTTAAAATATATGTATATAAAAAGAACTTCATTGATTGGAAGAGAAGAATATGCAATGACAAGGATAACAAATCCATAAAATGAGAAATGAAGAATCAAAACAATAAAGCCTTATGGTCCCACTGAAGATCTTCAAAACATATACCTTTAAAACAGCCAGCACAAAATGCCAAAAGGGATGCCAAATCCTATCCAAAGCAGATTTGGAGACTGCTTCCTCCCATTAAAAACTCATGAGTTTTGCTCCAACCAAATCCCCACATATTTGCAAAGAGCACACACTTCTACATAGTTGTAGCAGCCGTCCTCTTCTCAAATCCAATAAAAGAAACAATCAAAACCTCATCCACCATCTTCTGAAGATGGCACCAAAACACTCTTCTCCACATGCCCCAAGAAAATGGACAGTGCAGAAATAGATGAGGTACGGTCTCTGAACTGTTAAAACACAATATACACACATCTAGCAACAATGCCTCAAAAGGACCCTTAATCTGCAACAGATTGTTGGTGTTAAATCTATTAAGGGCCACCAACCAAACAAAATATTTGAACTTAGAAGGGAATTTTGACTCCCAAATACAGCAATGAAGGATGGAATTATAGAAAGCACATTGGACATGATAAGATGGCCAAAAAAAGGACTCAGAAGAGAATTCATCCAAAGAATCCAGAACCCTCTCCCTAGCATCCCTCCTATCAGAAACCTGACCTCCCTCTAACACACAGTAAAATAAGCAAGCTACTCCAACTCCCGATCATTGACCTCTTCTAAAATAAAAATCCCAATAAACTCTAAAGTCACGAGTCAAAAGAAGAAGAAGAAGTGAAGGTGTCACAAACAGATGAAAGACACTAAGAGACGAGAAAAAATATTTAACCCCCCCCCCCCCCCCCCCCCCCCCCCCAAAAAAAAAAAAAAAAACAATCAAACAAACCACCCAAAAACGTACATGAGAACCATTTCCCCAACTTTCTACTTAGTCAAAGTAATAAAAGAAGGGTAAACTTGCGATATAAGTCTACAAAGAAATCCAATGAAACATCTAGGACCCATATTAGTACCCAATCATTCAGCTATCACCAAATTTACTTTTAATCACTTTGTGCCAAGGGGAGTTTTCATCAAAGGGAAACAACCCTAGCCATTTGCCCAAAAGGGTCGTATTTTTAGACACTAAATTACCAATCCCAAAGTGCCTTTCCTCCTTATAACTACACACAATCTCCCAACTAAAAAAATGATCACCAAGCCCCTTTGAAGGAGTTGGAAGTGGCCCTAATAGTAGCTTTCATACTTGTTAGATAACCACTTTATTAAAAGCTTAAGTTATTAGGTTGTGGACCAACAATGTATATCAACCTTTAACACTCCCTGCACGAGTAGCCTGGCAGCACATGCAGAGAAAAAAACACAATAAATAATACCCATTATGGGGAATTAAATAATTTTTTTAAACGCCCCATAATAAATGCAGGCAACAAGACAGAACCCAGACCTCCTAGCCAGCTCTGATACCATGTAAGATTACCACTTCCACTTTACTGAAAAGTTTCAATGGAGATAGATAGGCAGTGTTTGTGGGTGACTATGGTGTTGTGTTTTGCAAACTCTATAATGGATTTTGTTTACCTGAACTGGCAGTGCCACCCAAGAAATTTCCGACAACTGTTCTGGATTCCGGCAGCTGCTGGCTGTTTTTTAGGGCTATAGTGCTGCTGGAAATTCTTCTGTCATAGTATACATGCAGTGCATTTAGGGTTTTAGGCTTTGATTTTGATGGTGGCTGTAACAATTAGGGTTTAGGTCTCACAATCATGCTCTGATACCATGTTAAATAATTGGGTGAAATGGAAGTCCTCATCACGATGATAGATCTCTCCCTCCATTTATAATATATGTAAAAGTGCATTGCAATTACCATAATACCCTTACTAACTCTCACTTATAACATACCATCAACACACAATAATGCAAAATGACTAAGATAACCATTAAAAATACTCATGCTAATAAGAGAGATGCAAGTTCTAAGGATCCTACACACTCTTTGTATGGTCATGTTTTAGGACTTAAGTAAGAGAGAGAGAGAGAGAGAGAGAGAGAGAGAGAGAAGAGACCAGAATGAAACATATTTTATGTTTTCACGGGATCGTACCATGTTTTATGTGCTACTTGGTTTATGTTTACATGCTTATGTTTTTATGTGGCTGTAATATAAAATACAAAGCTTGAAGCATGCCCAAAGTATGAAGTTATGGATTATGAACAATAAATGTGTTATGATGTTTATTTTTTCATTATATTTATGATTTCTTACCTTTATAATAAAAAATAAAAAAAATTAGTCGTGAAAACTAGCCAATATAGGGCTTTTCTCACAAATAGCAACTCGAAAAAACCAAGGTAGCATTCAATTGCTGCAATATGTTGCATGTAGATTGACTAAAATTTACAAAAAATCATTTTAAACATTAGTATTTAACGTTCTAGGGGACCAAATCATGCAAATATGTGTGTTTCTACAAGTTTCCCAATGCAAACAAAACAAATTTGCGATCTGGTAACCATTGCCTATTACATAACATGCACAATGGCTGTCCCATTACTGTTTCGCTGACCATTATTGCTATCTTAAACCATGGAATCAAGTGTTGTAGATAGTATGTGTACTAGTACTAAAAAGTCAATGCTAGCCATATTGGATGCTGACTATGTGAATATATTGACATTGGCCCTTAGAAAATCAATCAGCTTCGTTCTAATCAGATCTTTAAGGATCTGATATGGACCATTCATTCCTTCTCACAAGACTTAGATCAGTTTCCATCAAGATCTCTACTTTAGTCACGCTCTTCTCAGTTATGAATCTTGAGATTCTGGGTTGCTGATGACCAGGACTTCTGCTTTCTCTTCAAGAGTGGCAACATAGCATTGTTGAGCAATGTTTTGATACTACGATTTCCCCAATCCCATTCTTGTGGGAAATTTCATCAGCATGTAGTACGTTGATGTATCGGCTCTCATCTGGTTCAAATTAGGTTGGCCAAATATCACATTGTATGTCAATCCTTGTTTTACAACTTCATTTATCAAAGGTAGTCCCCAACTGTAACTGGTAAAGAGAAATTTCCTAGGGATAAAATTGCCTCTCTAGCAAATCCCAGCACCAAGCTACTCACCAACTTTTAGGCAATCTTCATTGATGTTCACCTCCTTAAAGACTATAATATATCCAAGCATCTTCAAGTTCTCCCTTCATTAATATGGTGGTTATGAGGCTGAAAATTGTGCAGAGGGGGTGGATCCCTTGTGGAGACAAAAACTAAAGGCTGATGAGAGGCTTCTCCATTACTTATTGTTCATTTGAGATAGCTTGTTCATTTGAGCTCATGTCTCAACCATCCATTGGCAAGAGGCACAAAAGGCTTTGTTAATGTCTCTTGTTTATAGAGGATTTCATTTCCCTTCTTCATGAAGGCAATCCTCTCAGAGTTGGCACGTTGCCATGTATGGTCACCATGGTTTTTGTCCTAAGACTTTGTCTAGGTTTCCCACAGATGGCGCCAATTGATGCTGCAAAAATCTGAGCAAATAAATATGGATGAACAAGACTCGTTGCTTTGTTTGTTCCCAAGACCTGCAAAACAAAACGACGTTGGAGGTTGCTCCTGTGATGGCCTTCCAACGCCTAAGTTAGCAGGAGATCTTAGGATCTTGTGAGTAGAGGAGCCTAGATTAGATAGAGTACCTTTGCCAAGGGTGGGTTTTCTACCTTTTTGTTAGGTGTCCATTTTATTTTTGGTAACACCCTATGCTTATGGAGACGTTTTGGAATTAACTCATCCATTGAATGTGCAAAGTGTGAATAATGTCAACAATTTGTGCTTTCTAATACGAAGACCAGGCTAGCTATATTCAATTGGCATTTCCCCTATTGTTTAAGGGAGACTAGGTTTATTTATCTAGCCTCTTAGGCCTACTTAACATCGTCTCTGGTCAGATTGGCCTTTCTAATGCAGCACCTAGTTAGGCTGACCTTTCTGATGTGGCACCTAGTGAGAAGTTATTACGTTAGGCATCCCAATCACATGGTCCACATCACATTTTAGACAACTAATCATATACTTGGATCGAACTATTTTGAACCAAAAATTAATCATTTAATTTATACTTTTCTTAAAATCACTCAAAATCATTCAAAATCCAATGATATGATTGGTTATCTAAAATGTGACATAATTATGCTCCCTAACCTAATAATTTCTCTGTTAATGTTGACGCTTGCCAAGTTTACCTCATTGACATGGCAATTCCCTTGTTGATTTAGGTCAACCTTGGTGGGGTTCAACTAAGAAGTCAAAAAGGAAGATCGCTTCAATAACCAGAGGGTAAAACACAAAGTAACTAGATGAAAGAAGTATGGGAAAAAAGAATATTAATAATTCTTTAGCTCACTAACTTTACTAGTAAACAGTAATGACTAGAATCCAAAATATGATGCCAATAGTTCTAATAAAGTTCCCTTAAATATTCTAAAGCAATGCATATTAAATTGCAAAAGCTACAACATAAAATACATTATTGCAAGTTCAAGGAAATCCATAATGTGATACAAATAACCAACAGAAATCAATTACCTTGAGAAACATTTCTCTTTTCTTGTTTTTTTTTTTTTTCCTTTTTTGGCTAAGGTGAGGGTTTTGGTGGAATGCAGGTAATGGGGAAACTTACTTTTGGAAATTCGGTCCATTTATTTGAGATGCAAAAGAAAAGGCATGTCGCTTTAGGAGTTCCATAAAAAGCCGGTATGCCCCAGGATGGTATTGCCGGCATGGTATAACCCTATAGATAAATAAATAAATCCGTCAACCAGGGTGACTTTCTAAGGTTACGTATAGTGCACTGAATCTTTAGTCCTAGGAATAGAAGAGACATAATATGTGGATTTGATTCATAATATTGTAAATAACAACGCTAAAAATTTTATGAATGCATAACATGAAATAGATAGAGAATGATTATTTCCTAACTTTCACAATAGGACATTTTCCTATCTTATTCCATTTTGAATGGACTAACCAAACAACACGAGCTTTTGCATGAGTATTTTTTCTTAAAATATTAAATCCCCATAAATTTTTTATTTCATTTCCATCTTATTCTATTCTACTATTAGCAATATATATTTTGTGAATTAAACGTAACCCTAGTGAGTAAAATCCATTATGAAACTAAGAATTATGAAATTGCTTTCACCATTTCACGGAAAAACCGAGGGTCGTTGAACAAGAAAAGAATAAATTAAATGCAAAAATAATAAACTAAATGCAATATTTTAAACATTTTACAGATTATGCAACCGGGACAAGAAAATTTTCGAAATCCTAAACAGAATTGATGTAGAATGAAGAACAATTCAAGGGAGCTTTATCGTTGAAAACAAAAACCATGAATTGAACAAAACAAAACAAAGCAAAGGAAGGAGAAAAACACAGCGTTCGCTCATGAAGACAGAACCAATGTCCTCCTTTAAACCCCCGCTCAGAGAATTAAGCCCCGAAATAAAATTTAAGAAGAGGAAGAAGCAGAAAATGAAACCTGATGGAGAGAAGAGATAGGACGAGCATTGGCGGCGTGATGTTGGCCGTCAAAGCCATGTCCAAGAACTTCCAGGCAATGGGGACGTTATTGGCCCAGCAAATGTGTGAGACAAGCAAGTGTGCGACCTCCGTGGACGGCGGCGATACGCCGGCGGAGCTGAGAGTGGAAGAAAGCTGCGCAGCCCAGACACGAGGGTCGCTGCCCTTTTCCTGTGCTGCCTTCGTCAGCGCCGCCACGCCGTCCCACAAAGCTGCACCCGCTAGCGCCGCCATTATCGCACCACATATCTACTCCCGCTTACACAACCGTGATGATATATCTCCCCATCTGCTGCAAAGCAGAGGAGAGCAGACAGAGACCCAAAAAACACAGGGATAAAAAAAAAACCAAAACAAAACACTTTTCTGTGTGGAGAAGATGTCAAAACCGCGAAGGGAAGATTCCATTGAAATCAACGCTTGGAGCATTATGTTGGCAGTGGGGCGCCAAAAGGCGCCGCTGCTAGGGGCGGCTCGCCTTCACCTACGCTACGCACCAGGTAATCATGAGTGCACGACATTCTGACTTTTTGAAATTCTAGGGGGAGTTTTTTTTCATTTTATTATTAACGATAAATAAAATATTAAATAATACTTTAAATGGGAAAAAAATTTCTAAATTAATGCTTACGTAATCTCGCAGCTTGATGCTGCGAAATTTAAATTGATGGCCACTAAAAAGATGACGTGTGACAAGGAGAGAACCAAATCTCGCAGCTCCAAGCTGCGAGATTTAAAGAAAGTAGCCACTGGAAAGCTGACACGTGGTAGGGAGCAAAACTCGCAGCTCGGAGCTGCGAGATTTAGGGTGACGCGTGGAAAAAATTTCTTGTCGGCCATGGACTCGAAGATCTGCGCGCTGGACGCCTGCAATCCCAACAATGGCGATGTAGGCAACCCACCGAACGGCTCCGCCACTACAATGCACAGCTCCGTAGCGCCCTCCGTCATTGCATCCTCTGATGCCACCCTCGGTTGCCACCTCGTCGAAATCGGCGTCAACGACGTCTTCTCCGTCCCCGGCAACTTCAACCTCACCCTCTTCGACCACCTCATCGCCGAGCCCGACCTCAACCTCGTTGACCGCTGCAATGAGAAGGTGACATGTGGCGGAGGGGAGAAAATCTCGCAGCACCAAGCTGCGAGATTTAAAGGAGCCGAGCCTCGCCGTCAGTTCAAGCCTCTACAACTCCGATGACGACCCACACCTCTCAGCAACTCGCAGCAACAGTAGCCGCCGCCGCCACTCTCTGCTCCACTCGCCCAGCCTCCCTTGCGGCAACTTCACCACCTCACCTGACGAACCAACAAATCCGGCCACGACACCACACAACTGCAAACAACTTCGGCAACCATCGTCACCGTCATTGTCGTCGCATTCCAGCCTTCTCCCACCTCCGACAGCATCCATTTAAGTTCCCTGCAACTCAATCAGCGGGAGGCTTCTCTATTTAAATCTCGCAGCTTGGAGCTGCGAGATTTTCTCCCCTTATGCGCCTCGTGTTAACTTCCCATTGGCTATTCTCTTTAAATCTCGCAGCTCCAAGCTGCGAGATTTGATTCTCTCCTTGCTACACGTCGTCTTTCCAGCGGCCCATCACTTTAAATCTCGCAGCATCAAGCTGCGAGATTACATGAGCATTACTTTGGAAAATTTTTTCCCAATCAAAGTATTATTTAATATTTTATTTATTATTAATAATAAAATGGGAAAAAACTCTTCCTAGGGACACGGTATTGAAATTTCTAAAAGGCTTTTGACTTTTTTGGTATTATAACGATGACCTGATAAACAAATACAGATCTTTGCTTTGAATAATCAATTTAACCTCAGTTTACTCTTTTTTTTTTTTTCCCCTGAGTTAATTAAATAAGTAGAAATAATCAAATTTATTCCTTAATTTTATCTTATTTTTATGTAAAATTTTATTTAATTTTTTTCTTACTCCATTTAATTATATAAATTAAATAAAATGTTAGAGAAATGCTAGTCATCTATTTAATTAACTCATTATTCTTACTAGTAAACAAACATAATAATTTAATTTATATAATTATTTACTTGTTTTTGCCTGATTGCACTAATTATTCAAATATTGTAATCACTGAAAAAAAAAATTAATGTTAATATTTGGATACTAATTAGATAACATACAGAATAGAGTAACTTAGTCTTTGAATATATAAATTTTAAAAATAATTGGTAAAGTGCTAACTAAAGATTCAAGATTGAATTATAAATATAAAAATTGTTAAAAGTGAAAATAAAACAAGTTGTTACGCCAAAAATAAGGTCAAAGAAAGCATATAATAATACTAATAAAGGAAAAGGAAGAAAATATTTATTTTTTTCTTTATCTTTCTTGCAAACAACTTTTGAGTTGATTTAGGATAGGTTAGGTGGTGCAAATTAAAAATTAAGCATGAGGCAAATTTTTCTTATGACACTTCTGAGATTTGAAATTTTTATGGACTTGTACTTTTAGGTCATATATTTAAAATTCATATGTTCAAAGAAAAAACATTACAGGAATAGATTTTCTAAAAGTAATCATCTCAAATTGTGCTTTAGTTTGATACCATTAAAATCACGAGTGTTATGGGTTATATAAAAATATGAGTGTTACACGGAAGGCAATTTTTTAGATGGTTGAATTTTACTATGATTGTAATTATATTTTGAGTTGAAATTTGTTTGATTTACTTATTTTTATTTTTTATTTTGGATATCACGGGAACTTCGGCTACCGACGAACCTTTCAGAATCCCCCAGTGCAGCACCAAACCCGCAGAGCAACATCCTCCCCCAGGTCTCGCTTACTCAGGTAAAGGCCGGATGCGGTCACGGTATCTTTTTCAGCCGATTAGACTTTCAGCCAACTCGCTTCCTAAGACATATCGCAGGACACGTACCCTAGGACGTAGTCGTACTGTATCAAACTGAATGCATCAACTGCATGCATCAACTAGGAATCAAACCCCCTATCCGTATCTCAAATAAAACATGCAGTGGAAATATGTACATAAACCCTAAATACAATACCAGAGTTCTAGAACCATCATGTCATATATACACATGTCTCCCCAAAAACCAAATAATACTACAACCTAAGGTAATATAAAACATATTCATATACATATACATACTAGTGTCTCGCTAGCACCATCTTCAAATTCCACTAACTAATTCTGCCTAGAGCTCTCTAAGCTCAGCTCCCTGCATTTCCTAAAATGTTAACAGATTATAAGAGTGAGACACCTCTCAGTAAGATGGAATAGATTATTGTCAATGTGTGGCAACATGAGTTTTTGTGTAACAGAATTTATAACCTTTAAACAATTAACTTTAATTGGTAAATCATGTAAATATGCACCACCTTTAAATTCCTGTGTTTATCGACGAGGTCTGGAAAAATTTATTGGGATTATTACATCCAAAGTGCAACGTCGTCGACGAACGCTTCCTTCTATTACTGTTTCCATTTTCCTCCATCTTTATTATTTAAATATCATTATTTTTCGGGTCGTTACAGTTATACAATGGAATTATTTTTCTTTCGTGTTTTTGTTTTTGATATTGTGGTTGTAGGTGATGATGTTTTTCCGGATATATACGATCTTCCTTCGGAGCTGTTCGATTGCTTATTGATGCGCTCGCCTCCTCTGGCCTTATAGAAGTTACAAGAATAATTTAGACAAATTATTAGATAAAGAAATTATAACTCATATTAAACTTAATTAAGTAACGAATTTATGATTATTTGAATAAAATAATTTATTACAAATGATGGATAATATTTCATTCTCATTTTAAGTTCAAACTTTTTTTTTACCATCATAGTTTATTTCATAATATAATAACTAAGTAATTTTTAAAATTATAATTTGATAAAATGTTAAGTATTTAAAAAGCTATCACAAAAGTTTTATATTATATATATATATTCTAAGTCATTTAATGTATAAATTAATTATAATTTGATTATGATTAATAAATTTGTATGTGTATGATTTGATCTAGGTTTTAAATAAAAGTTTTCTCTACATTACATGATCTAATGAGTAACTTTTTAATGTTCAAAACAAAAGCAAAAGAATAAATAAAAAAAAATACGCACAAGAATTTATTATCTATTTATTACTCTTGTCAAATTCATCATTACCATAAAAGAATTTATTTCTCGATTTATTATGCAAAATAATTTATTTCTCGATTTATCATTTTTTTAAAAAATATATATTAATAATATCTTTTTGAAGAAAATAATTCTCGGAATGACACATGGCAAATCTCGCTACCATAAAAGAATTTATTTTCCGATTTATTACGCGGAATAATTTATTTCCCTATTTATTATTTTTAAAAAATATATATTAAAAAAATTTATTTCCGATTTATTACGCAGAAAAATGTATTTCCCGATTTATCATTTTAAAAAATATATATATTAAATAATATTTTTTTGAGAAAATAATTTCCAGAATGACACGTGGTAAATCTCGCTACCATAAAAGAATTTATTTCCCGATTTGTTACACAAAAGAATTTTTTATGCAGAACAATTTATTTCCTGATTTATTATTTTAAAAAAATATATATTAAAAGAATTTATTTCCCAATTTATTAAGCAGAAGAATTTATTTCTTGCTACCTCAAGTAGCGAGATTTGCCACGTGTCATTCCGAAAATTATTTTTCCAAAAAAAATATATTATTTAATATATTTTAAAAATAATAATAAATTGGGCAAAAACTGATGCACATGTAGTCCCTAGTAGGGGTGAGCAAACGGTCGGTTTGGTTAAATTCGGGTAATTAACCGAATTAACCGAAAAATTCGGTTAAATAATACCATTAACCGAACCGACCGAATTGACGAAGGACACCGAACTGACTCCGACCGAATTGCCCATTCGGGTAATTCGGTTAACCGATTTTAACCGAAATCATTTAAAATTAATTGCTAGAAATATAATACAATTATAAATTTTTTTTTAAAACCAAATCCAACTTAATTAAATACCTTATTCATTAATTTTATTAACGAAAATAATATTTTACCATAGAACAAAGAATCCGAATAGGTTAATTAAACTACTTAATGCGCTTGCATAAGCAAAATTTATATTCATAAATTATATTTTAAATCTAATTAATTAGTAATTCGGTTAATCGGTTAACCGAAATTTTTTTTACCCTTAACCAAACCGAAACCGATTAATCGAAATTTTGTAGAATTATAACTGAACCGACCGAATCAGAATTTTTACCCGAACCGAACCGGCCAATTTCGTCCGGTTAATTCGGTTTTCACCGAATTATGCTCACCCCTAGTCCCTAGGATTGGAAAACGTAGCTGGAGATGAGGAAATGCCATCTCTCTTGAATATTTGAGAGGATAGTGATTAGGTTGTGCCTTTCACTTGTTTGTAAAAATATCATTAAGTAGTTGATGATGGGACTCGAGGATGGGAGCAATGACGTCCCTTAGGGATATGAGAGATGAGAGTAGCATTTGTAATGTCAGGATTACTCAACATTATAAGTTTGACAATTAAACAAATATGAAAGACTCATAAATCTTGATTGATTAAGTTTAAGATGTAATCGTAGGCAAATTAGGTACCATTCATTAAAATAGGGTCACGGGGGCACTAATACTTTCCCCTAATATAACCATATATACTGGAAAACCATACTCTGATTATGCAGTCCAAAACTACAAGTTTTCTTGATCTAAGTTTAATTTAGAGACCAAGAAATATATAATAACTAAGGTAAACTAACAATACCTAAGAAATAACAAGTTATTGATAACTGCTTTAAACATTAACCCATAATCTTAATCCACGCTCACTTGGTCTATCATTCAAGTTGAGGCAATTTATATTGATCCAAGTCAGGGATGTGTCAGACAAACATCAAGTCATAATTATGCACAAAGAATCAGAAACAAGAAACACTAAGAGGAGAGAGACCTTATAAAAATAAAAATTTGTGGAAGATAAGAATAACTTGGAATACCAAGATTTAGACAACCCTTTAGCCTTGTTTTTCTCAGGCTTCCGAACCCATTTTGGGCGATGGGAATGCATGCCTGTTTTCTTTAATTTTTCCACTGGAAAAAAAAATCGATTTGAAATACTTCTTGGTAAAGTATTTTTTTGGTAATGTAGCAAGCACAGAATATTTAACAGACAATTAGAGAACAATGAATGCAAATCAGATCATCCGAGAAAAATATGGTCTTTATTATAGCATGAAGTTGGCACAAATCAGAACTGCCAATCACTACAAAATCTTTATCGGCCTTGCACCATTCTATACTAGCACTGCACTATTCCTGCATTGTCTAAAACCAGCATCCTAAGGAATCACATACATGTTCGATTCCCCCATATAAAACTGTTGTCCCAACAATAAATTGTCCCGTCTCAATGAAAAGCAATGTTGTAACAGCCAACACCTGCATCGAGGCAAAATGAACGGTCCCGATTAATGCGATCCTCGAATCACGATATGGGCAGTACCGTGCACCTCCCAGACCCTTGTCAGGGATGAACTTTTCAGAATTTCTGAATTCAAGCAAGCGCGGGAAATATGAAAATAACAAAACACAGTGACCGTAATGCCCCTCATCATTTGCCAAAATCAAAACCAGGAGGGAGAAAAAGAAGGGTAGTTGGGTCCTTCTGCATCTTCCTCGAAAAGTAAAATGAAGTGACCGTAATTCCCCTCATCATTTACCACACCACATGCATTTCATTCGCATTGCTTAATTTCACACAGCAAAAATACTTAGTTTCATCTTGCTCCTTGAGAAGATGCACTGTAACACGTACTTCTTGATCATCATCGTTTTGGATTGAAGAAAATTTAACAGTATGCCGGTGGGAGAGGTGTTTCTGGGTGCGTTCCTGAAAGTGCTGTTGGACAGACTTGCCTCCCGAGAGTTGTTGGAATTTGCAGACTGAGAGGGACTTCGTTCTCGGATTGTCGAATGAGAAAAAAAGTCGCTGATGATTGGAGATGTTCTCCAAGATGCCAAAAAAAACAGATCAAAAGTTATGCTCTCAAAACCTAGTTAGAAGATTTGAGAGACTTCGCTTGCGATGTGGAGGATCTACTTGATGAGTGCGCTACTGAAGCTTTGCGGCGTAAGTTGATGGCCGAGCCCCAAGCTACTACCAGCGAGGTGCGATCCCTCACCCCTACTTGTTTTCCTTGTTTGGATCCAAGTATTATTTCGTTCCAAATTCGGATGATTTTAAAGATAAAAGAGATTGATGGTCGATTGAAAAATATTTGCGAACAAAAGAATCTATTTGATTTGGAGAGGATTGAACATCAAACGTTTCCAGAAGCTTTGAAGAGTCAACATACCACATCTTGTGAGATTGATCGTCATATTTATGGCAGGGAGGAGGAAATAAACCAGCTAGTTGAATCGATCTTAGCCGATAATGAAAGAGGTGAGGCATTTGGTGTAATTCCCATCGTTGGGATGGGAGGGATTGGGAAGACAACCTTGGCTCCACATGTCTTCAATCATGAAAAGGTTTGCGCACATTTTCATTCCAAAGCATGGGTTTGTGTATCATATGACTATGATGTGAAGAGGATTGCAAAGGCAATTCTTGAGTCATTCACTTCCAAATCCTCTACCTCTAGTTTGAAGGAGTTGAATAAACTTCAAGCTGAAGTGACTGAAGCATTAACTAAAAAGAAATTTTTACTTGTTTTAGATGATGTATGGAATGGTAAGTATGGTAAGTATGAGGATTGCAATAAGTTGTTGTCTCCCTTCGAATCTGGACTACAAGGAAGTAAAATCATAGTGACATCCCGCATCCATGATGTTGCATTAGCAATGGGACGATGTCATTTTTTGTTGAACCATTTATCTGATGATGATTGTTGGTATGTGTTTAAGCAACATACATTTCAGACTATGGAAGAAGCATACCTCTCTAATTTGGAACGTTATTTATCTCACTTTCCTCATCACCTTCTAGATTATAATGCAGTTTTTCTGCACTATATCGTGCTATATCATGAATGAGATCATGCATCACAAATAGAGATCCACCAGCACTCCATGGTTGGAAAATGATCTTGACCACAATTCATGAAAATATTGACTGCCGACATCTTCTATTTGTTTCCTTGGTTTTGGAGAAATGTAACCCTGAGCCATTCACAAAAAAGACTATCTCCCTCTCCTCAAATTCATAATCCTTTAGGAATATTGAACAATATTCAAAGCAGGTTTTCAAATGTGTAGGGAGATGATAATAACTCAATCTTAATGCTGGAACAATTATATTATTCTCCTCAGATAAATCCCATATTTCGTTTTTCAATACAACCTCCCATTCGCCCTCATTCAATTTATTGCGCAAAAGGCCACCAAGCGATTTTGCAGTCAAAGGCAAGCCTTTGCACTTCGAAATTTTCTTACCAATTTATGAGTTACTGGATCGAATTGGTGATTTTAAGCATCTACGGTACCTTAACATTTCTAACACTTATATTAGGGAGATGCCCAAATTAGTAAGCGCACTTTGTAATCTACAAACATTGATACTGAGAGACTGTTTGTACTTTCAAAGATTTTTGAAAGAGATGTGGAAGTTAATGAACTTGCGTCATCTTGACACTAGTGGTGCAAAGAGAATTGAGGGCATGTCTTTTTGGGTTGGTGAATTGACGAGCCTGCGAACATTATCAGATTTTATTGTTGGGGAAAAATATAGTGAGTGTGCAGGGATAAGAGAGTTGAAGAAATTATTGCATCTTAAGGGAGAACTTTGTATATCTAGGTTAAGGAATGTAACAAATGTTGAGGAAGCAAGGGAGGCCAGTTTAGTTAATATGGAGGGCTTATCTACATTAAAGCTATAGTGGA
This sequence comes from Malania oleifera, assembly GCF_029873635.1. Classification (NCBI taxonomy): domain Eukaryota; kingdom Viridiplantae; phylum Streptophyta; class Magnoliopsida; order Santalales; family Ximeniaceae; genus Malania; species Malania oleifera. The sequence continues at coordinate 90,283,924 of NC_080421.1, forward strand.
ATACTAACAGTGAATCACTAGACTCAAGTGTTGAACTTGACATATTGGAGGCGCTGCGGCCTCTTAAAACGCTGGAAGGATTAACCTTCGAGGGATATGGGGGTGATGGATTTTCAGATTGGATGAATGATGTATTCTCAAATATGAGGGTAGTAAGATTAGAGAATTGTCAAAACTATGCATTGTTGCCTTCACTGGGGAAACTATCGGTGCTCAAGGAACTTACCATTGTAGGGATGAATGCAGCAAAGAAAGTTGGGTCAAAATTCTACTGGGGGCAGCGGTCATGTAGTTCCTCCTCATGCTCATCCATGGCAGCCTTTCAGTCACTGGAGGCGTTGATTTTTGAGGGTATAGGAGAATGGGAGGTTTGGGAAGGGAATGCAGTAATGCCTCAACTCCGATCGCTTATTGTTAAGCGCTGTCCCAAACTTGTGAGAGAATTACCCATTAATAAGAATATTTCTCCTTTACTTGAGGTACTTTCAGTTAAAAAGTGTGGTCAATTGGTGGTTTCCTTTTCTGAAGGTACTTTTCCTTCACTCTGTTCAATTTTTATTCGTGGATGTGACAAAATGGTGATAACAGAGAAGGTTTGCTTCAACTCCCTTGTCTCAATAGTTGCGGACAAAGTTCGAGAAGTAGATGTCTCTGCACAATTTTTTTCAAGTGTCACTGGTTTACCTAAGCTTGAATTCTTGTGTGTTAATGGCGAAGGATATAAGAAGATTAATATGGAGCAATAACAACTACACCATCATCTCAATACCCTTTGAGGTTTGGAGATACATGATACTTTCGAATTTGTTCCCTTGGAAAGAAGAGGAGAGAATCAACAGGGGTTGCCTGTGCCACTATCGTTGCACACCTTCACCTTTGTTGAATATCTGTCGATTTCTAAGTGTCAAAGTTTGGTTTCTTTTCCAGACACAGGTTTACCCCCACTCTCACACGACTTCACATTTATAATTGTGCAGCTTTGAGGTGCATTTTTCTAGGTGAGGTGAAGACACTCGAGTTCTTGGACGTTCGTCAATGTCCATCTCTCGCATACATCTCATCCTGCGGTCAGCTACACCCTCGTCTCTTATCCTTGAAAATTGTGAACTGTCCATCTCTCACATGTATCTCATCCCGCGGTCAGCTGCCACCTTCTCTTAAATACTTGATCATTTGGAAGTGTCCATCTCTCACGTGCATCTCATCCAGTGACACGCTTCCAAGCTCCCTTAAGGGATTACTGATATTTTTTTGTGAGGAGTTAGAGTGGGTGGCAGGGGATGGGATGGCTCCCGACTCCTCCCTTCTTAAGTTTTATATTATCTGTTAAGATGCAATAATTTCTTCAACTCTCTTATCCCCGCACACTCACTATATTTTTCCCCGACAATAAAATCTGATAATATTCGCAAGCTCGTCAATTCACCAACCCAAAAAGGCATGCCTTCAATTCTCATTGCACCACTAGTGTCAAGATGACGCAAGTTGATTAACTTCCACATCTCTTTCGGAAATCTCCGAAAGTACAAACAGTCTCTCAATATCAATGTTTGTAGATTGCATAGTGCGCTTACTAATTTGGTCATCTCCCTAATATAAGTATTAAAAATGTTAAGGTATCGTAGATGCTTCAAATCACCAATTCAATCCGGTAACTCATAAATTGGTAAGAAAATTTCAAAGAAGTGCAAAGGCTTGCCTTTGGTGGCAAAATTGCTTGGTGCCCTTTTGCACAATAAATTGAATGATGGCGAATGGGAGGATGTATTGAACAGTGAAATATGAGATTTATCTGAGGAGAATAATATAATTGTTCCAGCATTAAGATTGATTATTATCATCTCCCTGGACATTTGAAAACCTGCTTTGAATATTGTTCATTATTCACGAAGGATTATGAATTTGAGGAGAGGGAGATAGTCCTTTTGTGGATGGCTCATGGTTACATTTCTCCAAAACCAGGGAAACAAATAGAAGATGTCGGTAGTTAATATTTTCATGAATTGTGGTCAAGGTCATTTTTCCAACCATCGATTGTTGGTGGATCTCTATTTGTGATGCATGATTTCATTCATTATTTGACACGATATGGTGCAGGAAAACTGCATTGTAATCTAGAAGGTGATGAGGAAAGTGAGATAAATAAGGCTCGCCATTTTTGATACACTCCTGAGGAATATAATGGGAAGAAGAAATTCGAGCTCCTTTATGAAGCGAAGTGTTTGCGGACCTTCTTTCCATGCAACCCTCCATCACGAGACACCTCCACAACTCGTTATGTTCCAATGATATTGTGTCCGAAGTTAGATTACAATGCAGTTTTCCTGCACGATATCGTGCCAAATCATGAATGAGATCATGCATCACAAATAGAGATCCACCAACACTCGATGGCTAGAAAAATGACTGTAGTAACCTGACACAAAAAAAAAAAAAAAAAAAAAAAAAAGAAGAAGATATTTTGGAGAAGATATTTTGAGATATTTATATATAAATATCTTGGAGGAGATATTTATTTAGATTACTTAAGGGCTAAGTAAAGATTTATTCTATAAATTCTCTTATCCTCTCTCATTCTCTCATTCTCTCTCTCTCTCTCTCTCTCTCTCAAGGATTTATTCTATAAATTCTCTTATTCTCTTTCATTCTCTCTCTCTCTCTCTCTCTCATTTTCTCTCTCTCTCTCTCTCTAAGATCCTTCGCCGTTCGTCATCCGTTTCCAAAAACGGAGGGTACTGCGTGGATCAGAAGAGAAAACTCTACACTTTTAGTGGATCGGATCGTCGTTTCGGAGAGTTTCGGGTTTTCCCAAGAATCGAGGTAGGAATCTGATCCTAATTTTGATTGGATATTTGGATAGCAGTAGAAAACATAGTAAGGTTATGTTCTGTGGTTTTAGGTTTTCGGGATCTTGAGTTGTCGTTTTGGACCGTTTTCGTACGAAGTTTCATTTTGAATATAAGGTAAGGGGAACTTGATTACAACAGCTATTTTGGAAAACTAAACCGCTAAAAAACTAGTTTATGTTATTATGTATGATTTAAATGCTTATTTGTGAAATTCTACCGCGTAGAAATGCCGATTTGACGATTTCACGGTTTTTGGTAAAAACGAGAATTTCGACGTATGATCTCCAAATTTTACAAACATCGTTATTTGTGTTTATACTATAGTAGGAGAGGCTCGATTCCTTTATTTATTTAGTTAAACTATGTATATTGAATTTCTATCATTTAGCGGGTTTTTGTATTAAACTTGTGTGATATATGTTGAAATGAAAATGAATGTATTTTCTATACTACTGATATAGAATATGGGAATGAAATTTCAATTTGTTATACTGACAATGTGATAAACAGAGGCTGGTGATACACCGAGCCGCATCAGTAAACAAAGAGGGGTAAACCAGGTGCAAAGACGCCGATTTGAACCCGCTGGAATTATTTCTATACTATTGATATAGATTATGGGAGATAAAATCATATTTGTATAAATTGAATTTATGATACACGGAACCACAGCTTGAGAGTCCCGGGAGGGTTGAAAAATACTTTCTTTGCAGAGTTGAAATAAACTACTGTTATATGATACGGCACGATATCGTAGCTAGATGTACACGTGCAACCACACGTACTAAACGATGTGGGTACCAAGATGGTCGGCTAGCAGGGTGAAACCATTGGCTGATATTGGGCCAATGGAGGCAGTCGGATCGTATGTAGGTACTCGGCAGTGTCTGCACGAACAGGGCATTGGACGAGTACCAGTGCACAACCCGAGCCACGGGGTAAAACTGGTTATAGGGATATTTTGCTGTTGGTCATCTGATAAATCATTAAATGGTCGAAAGACAGATGTGGGAATTTTGTAATATGAATAATGATATACCTGATGCATTACTGTATTGAAAATATTTGATTTATATTCCAGATGTTGAATGAAAATATGCATGTATGCAGTCACACACTGTTGTAACTCCTTCTTCCTTACTGAGAGGTGTCTCACCCTATCTTACAACCTTTGTTTTCAGGTCCATCCGTGCGTCGGTCCTAGTAGATAAAAGGACTAGGGAGGTTATTTTGGTTAGCTTACGTAAGCATCTAAATTTTTGTACTAAACTTGATGAAAGTCCTTTTTGGAGGGTTGTAATATGACGATTACTCTAAGTCCGAATGTATGTAAATTATGGATGTATTAGTGAACTCTGGTATAAGGCTAGTAGTAATCCCAATGGATGTTTATGTTTTTCCGCGACATTTACATCATGATTATGTATGTTTTACACCCGTATGTCCCTGTTTAGGGCGGGTTGTTTCCATATCTTGAACAGGTATAGGTATTTGATGTATGTGAGTGACACCTGAGTCCGTGTAAAGGGCCGGGTCGTTACAGTTGGTATCAGAGCCCGTAGCCAGTCGGAAGTATGATTTGATTCATGCTGCCTGGTTAGGGATATGTGCTAAACTAAGAAGTTGCTAGTTGTTACAGTCTAGAATATACCAGGGTATAGGACATGGATATGACCTTGAGTTTTGTTTTGTATACCTGGAGATGAAAACAATTGGCAGACTTCTGTGTTTTTCTGGATCATTCGAAGGGTTCAGAAAATCATGGCAATCTATTGATGGTGTTGTTTCCAAGTGGAAGAGCAGAACTTGAGTTAGAATGATGATGTTAAATTAATGGAGTACATCGATATTCAGGATGTGGATTTAAGGAACTGAGTCTATAGTATGATAGTGTTAGTTGATGCTTAGGCTATTACCTTCTAATGAATTCTCGTAAATGTTTTCAGGATGGAATCCAGGGATATCACTGCCAATATAGGTGGCAGTAGTAGTGAGGGTGCCGGCCCCGAGGCTGGTAACGACTCTACTAGTGTGTTACGTGAATTCGCACAGCAGCTTATGGCTGAGGTAGTGCGTACGAATAGAGGGCAGGATCGTCCTATGACTGAGTTGGGTTGCTCTATTGAGCAGTTCACCAGATTGAAGCCCTCTGCTTTTGTGGGCGGTACAGATCCAGTTCGTGCTGAGAATTGGATCCAGGAGATCGAGAAGATCTTAGGTGTGTTAAACTGCACTGAAAAGCAGAAAGTCACCTTCGCCACGTTCAAGTTGGCAGGGGAGGCTGAGAGATGGTGGGGGTCGGTAAAGCAGATGGAGGAGCACCGACCGATACCGATAGTGTTGACATGGGCCCGATTCAAAGAGCTCTTCTTTGAACGTTATTTTCCGGCCACAATGAGAAATGCGAAAATGGAGGAATTTATGAATTTGACGCAGGGTTCACTGACAGTGCAGCAGTACGCTGCCAAGTTCCAGGAGCTGTCTCGATTTGCTCCATTCGTGATTCCTGATGAAGCAAAGAAGGCTTGGAAGTTTCAGAGGGGTCTGAGGAGCGAGATCCGTAAGCAGACGGCGATTCTGCAGTTACAGGATTTTGCTACGTTGGTTGATAAAGCCACGGTAGCAGAGGAGTGTTTACTAGAGGATGCAGAGGTTTAGGTTACGAAGAAGAGGCCAGCGCCTCCTAATTATTCATCGGGGGCAGGACAGAGTAAATGGAAGAAAAATAGTAGTGGCACGTCCCAGAATGCCGCAAGTGTTCCACATTGCTCTTTATGTGGTAAGAAACACCAGGGGCAGTGTTGGTTGTCTACGGGAGCCTGTATGCGGTGTGGTAGACAAGGACATCAGATGAGAGACTGTCCGAGGCAGAGGAATGATGGAGTCACACAGAAGCAATACAGAGGGAATGCTCCGACACAGCGTGGTGGTCAGCAGGGGGGTACTGCCCAGGCTAGGGTATATTCTCTGACTCCTGGTGACGTTGAGAACGCTGGTGACGTGGTCACAGGTACTATTTATGTGTTTTTTCATGAAGCTATAGTACTTTTTGATTCTGGAGCTACGCATTCTTTTATTTCCCGTAATTTTGTTAAATTATGTGGTTTGGAGGTGCAACTGTTGGATTATGAATTGGTAGTGACTACGCCGTCTGGGTCTGCAGTCGGGTGTAGTAAGTTAGTCCATAACTTCCCTGTGGAAATTCAGGGAAGAATACTACCAGTTAACCTAGTGGTCTATGACATGCATGGTTTTGATATCATCCTTGGGATGGACTGGTTGTCGGCCAGTTATGCTAGTATTGATTGCCGCAGGCGAGAGGTGTTGTTTAAACCACCAGGGGAGCAGGAATTCAAATTCCAGGGGTCGTGTGTGCGTTCTACACCACGAATTCTTTCAGCTTTGCAAGCTAGGAGGCTACTCCTAGATGGCTGCCAAGGGTATCTGGCGTTTGTGAAAGATACGCCGGTTGAAAAAAAATAAGTTGGAAACAATTGCTGTAGTGTGCGAGTTCCCTGACGTGTTTCCAGAGGACTTGCCAGGGTTACCTCCGGATAGGGAAGTGGAATTCGCGATAGAGCTAGTTCCAGGTACGGCGCCGATATCGAAAGCTCCGTACCGTATGGCTCCAGCTGAATTGAAAGAACTGAAGGAACAACTTCAGGAGCTCCTAGACAAAGGGTACATTCGTCCTAGTATTTCTCCTTGGGGAGCTCCCGTTTTGTTTGTTAAGAAGAAGGATGGATCGATGAGGATGTGCGTCGACTACAGAGAACTGAACAAGGTGACGATAAAGAATAAATATCCGCTACCTCGAATCGATGATCTGTTTGACCAGCTTCAAGGCACGCAGATCTACTCTAAGATTGATCTACAATCTGGGTATCACCAGCTGAAGGTGAAAGTGGAAGACATTCCTAAGACGGCATTTCGAACTCGGTATGGCCATTATGAATTTATGGTTATGCCTTTTGGTTTGACTAATGCACCTGCAGCGTTTATGGATTTGATGAACAGGGTCTTTCACGAATATTTAGACCGGTTCGTCGTGGTATTTATCGACGACATCCTAGTGTATTCTAGGAGCGCTGCAGAGCATGAGGGGCATTTGAGGCTTGTCTTGCAAATGCTTAGGAATAAGAAATTGTATGCTAAATTAAAGAAGTGTGAGTTCTGGCTAGAGCAGATTACGTTTCTTGGTCACGTCGTGTCCAAGGAAGGTGTATCTGTGGACCCGAGTAAGATTGAAGCAGTAGTGAACTGGGCGAGACCGAAGAATGTTCAGGAAGTAAGAAGCTTTTTAGGTCTTGCAGGTTACTACCGTCGTTTTGTAGAAGGGTTCTCCAGTTTAGCAGGTCCTTTGACGCGACTCACGAGGAAGAACGTGAGGTACGTTTGGACTGAGGAATGTGAGTTGAGTTTCCAGGAGCTGAAACGGCGACTGGTTACTGCTCCAATCCTGACCATTCCTTCAGGGGATGGTGGATTCGTTATTTATAGTGACGCCTCTAAGAAGGGTCTTGGTTGTGTTCTAATGCAGCAGAGCAGAGTAATTGCTTACGCTTCTCGGCAACTTAAAGAGTACGAGAAGAACTACCCGACACATGATATGGAATTAGCAGCGGTAGTATTTGCATTAAAAATTTGGAGGCATTACTTGTATGGTGAAAAGTGCGAGATTTTTACTGACCATAAAAGTCTTAAATACTTTTTCACCCAGAAGGAGCTGAACATGAGACAACGCAGGTGGCTAGAGTTGATTAAAGACTACGACTGTGTTATTAGCTATCACCCAGGAAAGGCTAATGTGGTAGCTGATGCTCTGAGTCGGAAGTCTGTTGATGCGTCTGTTTCAGCGATTAGAGTTCAGCACCAAATTTGTATGGACTTGGAAAGGTTGGGCTTGGAAGTGGTAGAAGAAAATCATCAGGCTGTCCTTGCCAGCTTGGTGGTGCAACCGACCTTACAAGAGAGGATCCGTGTAGCGCAAAAAGAGGATCCAAAGTTAGTTGAGGTTATAGAAGGAGTTCGGAATGGTTTAAAGCCAGACTTCAGTATTTCTGGTGATGGGATACTGAGATTCCGCAGCAGGGTTTGCGTTCCGAATGATGCCGTGATTAAACGGGTTATTCTAGAGGAGGCACACCGTTCGCTCTACACTGTATATCCTGGTAGTACGAAAATGTACCGGGATTTGAGGGAATCTTTCTGGTGGTCTAATATGAAAAGAGAGATCGCCCAATTTGTAGAACAGTGCCTGACATGTCAGCAGATTAAAGCAGAACATCAGAAGCCGGCAGGACCACTTCAACCACTCGACGTCCCTGAGTGGAAGTGGGAACATGTCTCAATGGATTTGTGACGGGTTTACCTGCGGCGATGCATGGGCAGAATGCCATATGGGTTATAGTAGATCGATTGACGAAGACTGCACACTTCATTCCAATCAGAGTCAACTACTCTTTGAATAAGCTGGCAGAACTTTATGTGCAGGAGGTGATACGACTCCATGGTGTTCCTATATCTATTGTTTCAGATCGAGATCCGCGTTTTACATCTCGTTTTTGGAAAAGTTTACAGGATGCCTTGGGATCGCGATTGATGTTCAGTACGTCTTTTCACCCACAAACGGATGGACAGTCGGAGAGAACTATTCAAACGTTAGAAGATATGTTGCGGGCTTGTATACTAGATTTTGGTAATATTTGGATACGATATCTACCGCTTGTTGAATTTGCATATAACAACAGTTACCAGGCGAGCATAGAGATGGCACCTTATGAGGCTTTGTACGGTCGTCGGTGTCGATCTCCGTTGTACTGGGATCAGGTAGGTGAGCGGCAGATACTAGGTCCAGAACTGATTCAGCAGACCTCTGCAAAGGTTGCATTGATCAGGGAAAGAATTAAAGCAGCTCAGAGTCGACAAAAGAGTTATGCTGATACTCGTCGGCGAGAGTTGGAATTTGAAATAGGAGATATGGTATTCTTGAGAACCGCTCCGATGAAAGGGGTGATGAGATTCGGGAAGAAGGGGAAGCTAGTCTCGGTATGGTCGGGGGCCTTTTGGACATCCTTGAAAGGATGGTTCGTTTGGCTTAGCTAGTGGCTTTAGCCGATCCAGCTTATGCGCAGTTTGATTTTATTTCACACGTGTCCTTTATTGAGAGTAATACCAATCCAAATCAACATGTACTGAGTTACAACCTCCTAGAGATCAATAGACTTTACAATATGAGTTATGTACCATACTGGATTATTAGGGGGTCGTAAACGTTCGCAGTTACGGACGAGGGAAATACCGCTAGTGGAATGTCATTATGGCGTACCATACAGTGGAGGAAGTTCAATGGAGTATAGTCAGAATTGGACAGCCAGAAGTTCCCGCAGTTATTTTCGGAAGGTATGTAATTATTTATAGTAGGTATAGGTGTGTATGGTCTCGGGAGAGTTTTGGGTGTGTATCTTCTGAGCATCACATTGTAACCCTGTATCTCCTCCGCCGATGGGGGCTAGGGTAGAATAATAACATTCTCGGCGAGGCGCGAGCGCTTTGTGAGGTGGCTGCCGACTCTTCTGTAGTTCTCTAAGATTAAGGTAGAGTCACGTTTGTGTTATCATTTTGTTGCATTCGTGGACGAATTCTTATAAGGATTGTCGATTTGTATTAACGCCTACAAAAAAAAAAAAAAAAAAAAAAAAAGAAGGAAGAAGATATTTGGAGAAGATATTTGAGATATTATATATAAATATATGGAGGAGTATTTATTTAGATACTCAAGGGCTAAGTAAAGATTTATTCTAAAAATTCTCTTATCCTCTCTCATTCGCTCTATCTCATCTCCTCTTCTTCTCTATTCTATCAAGGGATTTATTCTATAATGCTCTTAATTTATTTCATTCTCTTCTATCTCTATCTATCTATATATATCTCGATTATCGCTCCTTCTCTCATTTTCTCTCTCTCTCTTCTCTCTAAATACTTCGCCGGTCGTTCATCACGTTTCCAAAAAGGAGGGTACTGCGTGGATCAGAAGAGAAACTCTACACTTTTAGTGGATCGGATGTCGTTTCAGGAGAAGAGTTCGGGGTTTTCCCAAGAATCGAGGTAGGAATATGATCCTAATTTTTGATTGGATATTTGGAAGCCAGTAGAAAACATAGTAAGGTTATGTTCTGTGGTTTTAGGTTTCGGGATCTTGAGTTTGTCGTTTTGGACCGTTTTCGTACGACGTTTCATTTGATATAAGTAAGGGGGAAATTGATACAACAGCTATTTTGGAAAAACAAAACGCTAAAAAAGACTAGTTTATGTTATTAGATGATTTTGTAAAGCATTATTGTGAAAATTCTTACCGCGTAGAAATGACCGGATTTGACGATTTCACGGTTTTTT